>NC_062223.1:127881821-129131821 GCF_902686445.1 Sciurus carolinensis | reverse complement strand
GGTAATCAGGAAGCAGAGAGAGAGAGAGACTCCACTTTCCAGATACAAAATATATACCCCCAAACAGAGAAACAACATGTATCCCATTTGTTTACAATAAAAAAAATTAATTAATTAAAAAAAAAATATATATATATACCCCATAGCCATGCCTGCAATGAACCACTCCCTCCAGTCGCACCCCACCTGCCTCCAGTTACCACTCAGTTAATTCATCAGGGAACAAGTCACTGATTAGGTTAAGACTCTCACATCGCAATCATTTCTCCTCTGAGCCTTCTTGCAATGCCTCACACATGAGCTTTTGGGGAACACCCCACATCCAAACCATAACAGAGCTCTAGAGACTGGTAAGTCCAAATATTGAGAGAGCAGCATCCAATGAGAGCTTTCTTACAATTCCATGCCATGCAGAAGGCAGACGATCAAGAGAGAAGAGGAAGGTGAACTTACTCTTTTATACTGACACCAGTCACACCTTAATGGTCAAATGATAGGGCTGGAAACCAAGCTGTTAGTACATGGTCTTTGGGGAACATTTAAAATCCAAACCATTACAGTCCACACTAGCCCCCAAAGCTCATGTCCATTTCATAATGCGAAATGCCTTCAGTATATCTACCTCCAAGAGTTTTTAAAGTCTTAATAGTCCAGTGTTGCTCCAAAGTCCAGGTCCAATGTATTCTCTGAGATACAAGTCAAACTCATTTATAAGCTCCTATAAAAATCAAAATAACACATTACATACTTCCAACATACAATGACACAGGGTATACATTCCCAAATGAGAAGAGTAGGGATGTAAAAAAGGAAGGATCAGACGAACCATGACCAAATCCTTGCAGGAAAAACATTAAATCCTATAGTTCTATGTCCAGTATTCTGGGCACATAGTGGCATAAGGCGAGCTCTAAAGGGCTTAGGGAGCCCCACCTCTATCCTTGATGATTTACAGCTTATCTGGCCAGTCTCTTAGGCTGCTTCTGCTCATTGCCTGAAGCTTCCCTTGGCAGGTAATCCACATTCCTGATATCCCTAAATGGGGGAGGGGGGCGTGCGGGGATGGGGGCTGTCTCCACTGCAGCTTCAGGTTCACAGTCATGGCCTCACACATTGTCCTCTGAGAAACTTCTTGCAGGAACTCCCATCCTACCACATACTGCTGGCTTCCCAGGTTTTCCTTTGAAATCTTGGAGGAAGCCTCCAGGACCCCACAACACTTGTACTTTGCTTGCCTGCAAAACTAGCATCACATGAATGATTCCAAGGTCTGCCATTGACTCAAGCAGTATCTGGGTCAACTAGGACCATGGTAACAGTGGTCTGAGTGCCTGGATGGCTGAACATGGGGAAATGAATCCCAGGGAAACAATTCCCTACACATCTGTGTACAAACAGGGGGACTCTCTTCTTAAGTCTTTGAGCCAGTGATGGGTGGGGTCTTGCTAATTCCTAAAATGGACTCAAGGCATCTTACCTGTTGTCCTGGCACAAAATATTTGGCTTTTTAAAAAAATGGCAGTGATGTCTTTAGCAACCTCACTCTCTGGCCACCAAGCTGCTTCTTTTCTAGCTCAATTGCAATTTTTTCAAATATTTCTTTTCTGATTTTTGCTCCTGAATCTCACTGTAAATCCAGCTAAAAGTAGGCAGCAATACCCATGCTACAACCTGAATGTCATACTGCCTCAAAATCCCCTCCACCAGATAAACTCATCTTTAAATTCAGCCTTCCACAGTCTCAGGATAGGGACAAAATGTACACAAGTTCTTTGCCAGAATGTATCATGCATAGCCTCCAGTTCTCAAAAGAGTCCTCATTCCCATCTGAAACCTCTTCAACACAACCTTTACTGTCCACGTTTCTGCCAGCATTCTATGTTCTGAGATAACATCAGAACTGCCCATTAAGAGCTGCTTCTAGAATTCTAGACTTACTTTAGTTTGCATCTGCACACATTTGTGAATTCTTCCCAAAAACTAATTCCAAAGGCTTTTGAACCACATCAATAGGTATAGTCACAGCAATGACTCCATTTATCAGTACTAATGTTCTGGTTTAGTTATCTTTTCTTTGCTGTAACAAAATATGTGACATAATCAACTTATAAGGAGAAAAGAATTATTTGACCTCATGGTTTCATAGGGTTCTGTCCATGGTCACTTGTCCCTGTTGCTTTTTGGCTTGCGATGAGGTACTACATTGTGGCAGAAGCATGTGGTGGAACAAAATTGCTCACCTTATAAAGATTGGGAAGCAATAAGAGAGGAAGGAGGAGGCCAGGATCCCAATATCCCCTTTAATGGTATGCCCCCAATATCTTAACTTCCTTCCCCCAGGACATACTTCTTCAAGATTCTACCATCTTTTAAGCTGGGGTTGTAGCTCAGCAGTAGAATGATTACCTAGCATGTAGGAGGCACTGGGTTCAAGTCTCAGCACGACATATAAATAAATAAAATAAAGGTCCATCAACAACTAAAAATATATTTTTTTTAAAAAGATTCCATCACCTTTCAATAGTACCACAAATGGCAACCAAGCCTTTAGCACACAGTCTTTGGGGGACAATTAAGATTCAAACCGTAGTAAGATCCTTTTCTGGGTATTCATGAGTTATTCAAACCCCATTCTTTTTCTCCTTTCCAGTAACCCCAGGTAACTACCACTTATTATCATCCTTTGACCTAAGGTTCCACTTTGACCCCACCTTTCTCCTATATAACACATTATCCTGGAAAAAAGTATAGTCCTGGAATCAGACAGACCAGAATTCGAATTTCATTTCCTTGGGAAACTTGCTCAGTGTTTCTGAGTTCACTCTCCTAGATGATAAAATGAAGATAGTAGATTTTGCCTGGAAATGTTGTTGTAGGGAAGAAGTGATGTAATCTGTCCAAAGCACCCAACAAGAACCTGGTTATCTCCTTCCCCTGACAGACACCAAAGTTCCATTATTATCACCCACTCTCCTTCCCCCTTGCCACTTTCCTCATTCCTTCCTCCCTCTTACCTCAGCAAGAATTACTAGAAAGAACTCTGAGTTTCTAGCTTGTGTTTGTCCCTAATCCCTAGTAGCAGGACCTTGAGCAAATCACTTGCTTTCTTGGAGCCTGTTTCTTCATCTATAAAATAAGATGCTGCAGTAGACAGATGATCTCAAAGGTCCTGTGTCCCTGCAACAAATGATCTGAAAGCCCATCTCCTTTATAGGGTCTTTTCAACTATTGAAAAATAATAATTCTTTCTCATTTCCCCACATTCCACCACCTTGTTGAAACATGTCCCTTCTGTCTTATTTTTGCTCTTCACACTAAAAATGTTTATCCATGAGGATTTATGTCAGAATGTCTGGGGGCAGGGTGGTGAAATTATTTCTGCATGTTAATAGAGAGTATTAGCTCTTAAAGAGCAAAAATGTTGCCCTTAAGGGGAAAAACTGTTCTTTGTGTAGGGTGCGTCCTCCAGCCCCACCCCCACATGTGCCTGATGACAGGGCCAAGCCAGGTTCATGACACAGCAAGCCACATTCTTCCTCCTTCCTTCCCTTTTTCCTTCCTTCTTTCCTTCCTTCTTCAGTGCAAGCTCACAAAAGACACAAAAAATATTTAACCAAAATTTCTTTCAATCTGTGAATTCAACTCAAACCTTTTATGTGCTCATGCAATCTCTTTCTGGGCTAAGCTTTAAGGTCGTAACCATCAGTAAGATAGAGTTTTTGCTTCCCAAGAATTTACTGTCTTTTTAATTCATTCCTTTAATAAAATCTTATTATAGTATGTCACACTGGGTTATTGCAAAACAATTGGTATGGAATGTGAGTTGTTTACTAGGGACTAAAAACAGTGAAAGGACCAAGGAAGAAAGCTGAACCGGACAAAGGAAGAGGTTGAAGCATGGTGCAAACCCAAATAAAGCCCCAGAAACCCAGTGGTGAAATCTAGAGTGAGAATTGCTCATCAGAGCATCCCACAATGACCCCCAAATGAGATATTCATACACCTCGAATTAGAGTCCTAAGACGACTCTAACTAATTACCACAAACTGGGTGTCTTAGAACAACAGAAATTTATTCTCTCATGTTCTGGAGATTAGAAGTCTAAAATTAAAGTGTTGGTAGGAGTGTGCTCCCTTCTGAGATTCTGGGGTACATCCTTCCTGACCTTTTCCAGCTTTCAGTGACTCCTTGACCTATAGCAGCATGACTTTGGTCACAAGGTTTTCTTTTCTGCGCATCTGTGTCTCAAATCTCCTTATACCTTTTACATTTTTCCATTTTTTAAAAAAGACTTTATTTTTTTACAGAAGTATTAGACTTACAGCAAATTGAGAGGAGGGTACAAAGATATCCCATGACCCATGTCTCCTCCATTTTCAACAACCCCTACCAGACTGGTACATTTGTTATAATCAATGAACTTACCTTGACACCTCATTATCACCCAAAGTCTGCGGTTTACATTAGGGCTTATTCTTGGTGTTCTACATTCTATGGGTTTGAGCCAAGTGTATAATGACATGTATCCACCATACCTCTGCCTTTTCTCATGACACATGTCATTGAATTTAGGGTCCATTATAAATCCAAAATGATTTTATCTCAAGATGCTTAACTTAATTACACTTACAGAGATTCTTTCTCTAAGTGAGGTCACATTCATAGATTTGGGGAGTCCAAATGTGGACTTTCCCAGAAAGGATGTGATCTTCAGAGACCCATACTCTATAACTGAGGCCAGTCTAAAGCAACTGACAGTTTACTGGACCTGAGTCCCTGAGGATAGGAAACAAGTTCCTCCTCGAAGGGAGAACCTGTGTGCATGCCTTCTTATCTATGACACACAGCCAAGATCTATACAAAGAAGTAGGCATGGTCCTACTAAAATCAGAGTCCCTGTCCTTACCACTCTTGTAGGCTAACAAAGGAAAATAAATATTAATCAAGTAACATCACAACTACAGGTAAAATCTCTCCAGTAATAAGTGCTACCAACAAGAGGCACATATTACCACAAAAATATGGAGAGGAAAGACCTGATAGTGCTTGATTTGAGAGTGGAAAACATTAATTAGGAGAGAGGGAAAATCAGGTGTGAAGGTTAGATCATTGTGCATTCAGGAAAGTGAAATAAAACCTGTGAAGCTAAAGTGAGGGAGCCACAGGAAGCAAGATAAGATGTGGCATTAGGAGGTAGGTGGAATCATCTAAATAGGAACTTTGGAACATATAACGGATTTGACCTATATCCATAGAAAACAGAACTCCAATGAAGAGTTTCAAGAAAGGGAGCATGATGAGTCAGGGATGGGGACATGTATTGCTATGGAAGCAGTGTGGAGACCAGATCTGAGGGGCAGAAGAGAGGCAGCTGGGAGGCTAGACAGGAGGCTGTCATAACAGTAGCCTAACCAGCGGCTGATGGGACTAAGGACTACAGTGGAAAGAGTGGAGATGGAAAGAAACCAATGGATTCTAGAAAGATTTAACAGATACTTAGTATTTGATGATGAATAGGACATGGAAGTAGGTGGGAGAAAGATGTTTAGGATGACTTCTGGGTTTCTGTTTTGTGCAAGTGAATAAGGAAAGGTGATCCTCATTGAGGTAGGGAGCATTAGGAAAGAACAGGCATGGACTAGTATGGAATGTTCCAGAAGTTAGAAAGAGTTGCTTCCTGCATGTAGACTAAGAAAAGACCACAGATTCCAGAGGGAGATTCAGTATTTTCCTGCCTCCCTCCCTATTATTGATTGCAAACCTGTATCTCTCCATATTCACACACAAATCTTTGCTTTTGAGATTTGTGCTCCCATGTAAGCTCACGACTACCCATCTTACACTGACAGGTACTGCCATTTGTACTGACTCATCTCCTGGTCCCTCCCCACATTTGTTGAGAATTTTGACTTGTGTCTTTCTGTTTTATGTCATGCTTTCATCCTGGGTGACCTGAATCTCCCTAATTTCGCCTTAGGTACTCAACCCCATGGAAATACCTTGTCCTCCGAACTATACCATATCCAATCTTTTTTTTTTTATTGTAAACAAATGGGATACATGTTTTTTCTCTGGCTGTGCATGAAGTAAAGGCGTACCATTTGTGTAATCATACATTTACATAGGGTAATGGTGTTTGATTCATTCTGTTATTTTTTCCTTCCCCTCTCTCCAAATACAATCTTCTATCCTATTTGCTCTTAATATTACTCCATAACTCTGGTTCTTGACCTCTTTGTTTTCTGCTAATCAGCTCACTCCTGACCTCACTTTCTTTCCAGCTTACATACAGTATACATCTCTGCATCACACCACCTTGTCTGAACATGAGCTTGTATTTTGCTTTAGTCTCCACATAGACCAACGCTCTGAATTCCCCTCTAGTTTTGTTCTTCCCATGGCAGACAAGGCTCAAGACAGGATTAATCCTAGCCATACCTTTTCCTTCACACTGCAAGAGGAAGTCATTGGGTTCCATAAACTGGTGTCCTCACAAATTCATGATCCCCAAGCCTCATATCCCCAGATGATTCTTTAATCTGGGGTATGGGTAACCAGCAAAGATAGTAGTTGTAATATGCACATGGTTGAGGTTGCCCAAGGAGAGTGGATGAAAGAATGGAAGAAAATATATAGAAGCAGATTAAGGTCTGAATGAGAAGGGAAAAAGTAGAGACCCTCAGCAGACACTTATTCAGAAAACTTGATCAAAACGGGAAGAGAGTGAAGGTAGTAGGTAGTGTGGAGGAAGCGTTTGAGTATTTTAATTGTAGTAAGGGAGAGATGATGGTGTTTTTTATGCGCTAAGGAGAAAAGGCACAGAAAGAGGGAGAGGTTGAAATTCTAGAAAATGGGATGATTGCAACTAAATGTCCAATACAGTAAATGATATACTTCAACACTGTGGAATATTTTGTATACATGGAAAGTAGAACACAGAATTGTTGTACTATATAGTTCTAACTATGTAAACAATGTGTTAACTATGTAAATAATGTATTAATGTACATAAAGTTTAGAAATGAGCAAGGAAAAATAAAAGTCCTCATGTCTACTCAGTAGGATTAAGGCTGAATGTTGTCTTCTTAAATTCATATGATTACTATTATAAAAATACTTAATAATAAGTACAACATCCCGTTGATATAAGGCATATGTGTATATACATATGTGTGTATGTATGTGTGTATATACACATTTACCAATTTCTCTGCTCAACATTTAGTTTCTTCTTTTTCACTTGCAAATTTAATAGTTCTTTCTATTTATGATAACTTCTTAGTTTTCATTTATCTGGAAATGTCTTAATTTTCCCTCATTACTACATGATAGTTCAACTGGGAACAACATTCCATTTATGGTCATTTTCCCTTTTTCCTTTGAAGATAATATTCCATTGCCAGTGGTAATGTTGTTAGTCACTCTATATCCCATTCCATTGAAGGTGTCCTATATCTTCCTCTCTGTCTTAATTTTCTTTTTTGGTCTTTGTGTTCAATAGTTTTACTATACTGAATTTGGGAGTGAATTTTATTTCTTTATCAGACTACGTGTTCAATGTGCTCCTTGTGAGAATTCATATCTTTATCCATTCTTGGAAATTCCTTTTGAACATTACCACTCCCCCATTTTCTCCATTCTCTCATTCTTAAAACCAGTAAGAGGTGTAACTTGGCATTCTTAGTTTATTCTGCTTGTCTGTTAGCTTCACTTTTATGTTTTTTATTTCTTTATCTTTCTGAACTTCATTCTCTCTAATTTACTTGTTTCTCTCTTTTGTACCCTCTAACCTACTTAAATCATTTTAATCTCTATATTTCTTACTTCAAAAGATTATATTAACCTCTTTGTGAAAAAGCATCTTTTTAAAATCTCCTGTTTTTCAGTTTTCATTTTGTTACCTATAATCTTGTAAAATATGACTGATAGGATTTTTCAGCCTGTAAAATTCCTGAAGTTATTAAGTGCACAACTTTTGTTGTTAGGTATGATTTTTTTCTCTTGACTTGTTTTTTTGTTGATATTGTCATTTTGGATTATAACTTCATCTTTAATAGTGATTTATTTGTGGAAGTCTGGATTACATCTTTCTGTAACTATGTAAGTGTGAAAAGGAAGAGCCTGTGTCCTTCCAGGAAATTTACACTTGCTTTTTCCAAAGGCATCAGCCTAGGAGTACATGTCTAGTTAATTGTCCCCAAGGTCATGTATATTTAAGCCCCAGACCTTCGTAAAGTCTGTAGTTATGAATTTTCAGGAGGACTTACTCCCCTTCACCAGAACCCTAAGAAAAAATAAGTGTTCTCATCATTTCCCTTTACCTTCCAACAGTTTTTTTTGTTTTAAGTTTACCCTTTCACTGATAGGGTAACCCTATGAATAGGCTGAATTAAATCAGGGTCTCAGTTCTAACTCCTCACCTCTGTAGAAGTGTCCAAATTCCTGTTTCCTGAACCAGTATGAACTCTGCAATCTACATTATGGCTGCTAAGATGGAAACCTGGGTTCTTTCTACCCCATTCCTACCATATACCCCAGGAAGTGGCATTTTTTATTTTCTAATCTTGTTCTTACTTTCTTCTTTGCTTTGAGGACCTGGAGATTTCTCTATTCCTTCTAGGCAAACTCAGATGTGCTTTTAAAAAGATGTTGTATTTTGAGGCATATTTCTCCTCAATACCCTCAATACTATTATGATTAAATAATTGATTAATTACAAAATTTTTGTTTAATATTCATGTTACCCACTGATCCAGAAGCTCCATAAGGAAGCTCCAAAGATCATGTCTATTTTACTTAATTGCAAACCTCCATGTCTCAACATAGTGCCTGACACATAGTAGGTCACAAGTAAATGTTTGTGGAATGGATGGAGTTACAAGATTTAGAGGAGAAATTATGAGAAATTAACACATAATAGATGCACAACTACTAGAAGGTACTTACTAATAGGATCTTTTGCTTTCTTCTTCATTTATATGGGTTCCCCCTTCTGGAAAAATAAGACTCCAATGTTAATACCTCATTATCTTATAGTGAGCCAATATAATGTACACTATAACCTCTCTGCCACTCTCACAGGCACTGCTTTGGAATAGTTCCAGACATAAAGATTAAGAGGCTATTCCTTACAATTGTGTCCTCATATATTTTTGCAGTATGTGGGGGTGAGATTGATGGAAAGCAGAGATGTTCACTTGATCCTGCTGACTGGCTCCTTTGACTATATTCCAACACCTCTTCCTTTGCTCTTTCTATCCTCTCCCCATCTGCTGCTTTCTCCAGTACCCATGTGGGTTGTTACTTGACCAGAATACAAGTAAGTATAAAAAGATCCAAGTTCTAGTTCAAGTTCTGCCTCTGATAAACTGTATGATATGAGGCAGTTCACTTAACATATCCTGTCTTTAATTCCTAGAAGGAAAGTAGGAAATGTGGGCCCTGTTGTGTCTAAAATTTTTATTAATACAAACAGTATATGATTTAATGTAAAATGTTTGCTTGTCAGACCATCGTCAACCTTCTACCACTAGCAAGACTGCACGCATTTTCTCTAGCTTAGTTTTCTATCTTTTCTCCCTCACTGTGCCAGTTACCTCTTTTCTTTCCATCCCCACCTTTGGCACTGACTTATTCCCTATTATAACAGGTAAGCTACTTGAGGGTGGAGTAATGTCTGTATAGAATCTACAGATTAATAAATGATCATCATTATTATAATAATAATTACACCTTTATTTTTGTCCTGATTCCTTGAGCTCTAACTAATCCTGCCCTACCCTCCTATGTTGGCAAGGAAATAATTGCTCCGACTCTCCTAATAGATGGATTTGTAATTTCTAATTGTCTCATACTCCCTGTGATGCTTGGTCAGTATCCTTCTTAGATTACTACAGAGTTGACAGGGACACGAATGAGGGAGGAGACTTTTTCAGAGCCTTGTAGGCACTCAGTGACTTCCCCGCTTCCTCTTCTGATTGTTGTAGGAAGCCATGAATGACCTGAAAGAAACATTTGGCTGAGTTTGGATGATTGTAGGATTGATTTTAATGAAAATGTCTTGGTGTCTTTTGCTCTTTCTACCCTCTTCATCTCTCAAAGCCTTGTTGTCTTTATCTATTATAAGAAGGAACTTTACCAGATGATGGTTAAGAATGGACCTCAGAGTCACATAGATCACAATTCATATCCAGGCTCTACTTCTTTAGCAGTTGCTAAACTGTGAGGTAATTAACCTCTATGGGGCTTCAGTTTCCTCATTTTCCTAACTTTCTAGCTGAGGTTAGCTCTTAGGCTATAGACATCCATCTTAACTCATTGTTCCTCTCTTGTACCAACTCAGTTCTCTCCCATCCTTATCACGGTTCTTCCTTTCCACCATCATTTCCCTCACAGGGCAGCTGTTATTATTCAAATTAATCTATACCTACCTCCCCTTACACTTCTCTGAATTATACAGTCCCAGGTTTGGACTGGCTTAGAGCTCACTGGGGCAGCCTATCTATTTATATATCTAAAGTCAGCTCCTCGAGAGGCTATACTTGGTGCTCTCAACACCACCTTTACCTGGTCCTTACTTTTGATCTCCCAATGAAAAGAAGTATATACCTGCTGACCAGCCTTTGGCATTTCAGATTCCTTTTTCTCTCCATCTTGTCTATTCTTCGTAGTAGATTGACTTTTGTCATTTGTTGGAAAATATGGTTCTTTTGTATATTATAGCTTCGCCCATAAGGGAGAAAATGGTCTCAATTATTTGGGTCTCAAACTCAGTAACCTTGGAGAGTAAGGTTTGCACATCTTGGTTCAGATAAGAACATGACAACTCTTATAATAGCCATGTAAATAGAGTGAGATTACAGTTGCCAAGAGAAAGGAGCAAGATGATGGAGACCAAAATAACAACGACTTCCCTACCTCCATTTTATAGGAGAAGGGACAGCAAGACATCAAAAATTGTCAGGTCTGTGATTTCTCAATCCCTAAAATGGTAACTGGATTGAGGCAGAGAGAAGGGTGAAGGATGATGGGATATAAAGATACATTGATTGGTAGCGTAAGGAGCTATTTGGATGCAGGTGAGAAACAACTGCAGCCTTCTCTTTCCCTTGGCAACTCGCCCTGACATGTCAACGCCTCTTCAGTTTCTAATCATTTCATGTCAAAATTCTCAGGGATGGATAACCTTGGCCATAGTTGCCTCAGCTTGGTCACAAAGTGTATTTCTCTGGGAGATTGTCATACAAAGAGCCATTGAGAAAAGGCAATCTAATAGGTCAGATTTTGAACATGATGGATTCCTCCTGACCCTACCCTTTTTGGTTGTAGACCAAAGGGTGCACTTGAATCCCAGTTCTTAGGATTAAGAGATTACCTTCAGAAAAAGAAAGAAAAATAGATAGTGTTAATTAATTTTTATTTGAGGCCTCTACCCTTTTCCTGCTTTCTATTCTTCTTTTGTCTAGTCTTAAGGAAAACCAGAGGGAGAGGCTGGCCTGTCAGCAGAGTTGGCTCATCTGCAGCCAACGACTGACTGTGGCCACTGTGAGCTACCCTGCCCTGGCCACTCCTCTTCCCCTGAAGCTCTTACACAACAGTCAAGCAGGCAGATCAAGAGTCTAACCTGTGCTTTTCTTTCTAGGCTCCTGAGCTTTTCAAAGGATCCTTTTGTTAGTTAATATCAAACTCTCCCCAAAGGCCTGTAGTGGGAGCCAAGGAGGCTGAGTCCAGATAGAGCGGTGGCTTCTGTGAAGGGTATTGTATGGATGGGGATAGACTAGTGGCCTCTGGCATAACCTTGGAATCTTGGTTTTCTGGGATGAAAGTGGTCTAAGACGCACCTCCTAAAAGAAGCCTTCCTGATTATTCCCAATTCTGTTCTGATTGGTCTTCATTGGTCATTCTTTCAGACTGGAATGTATGGAATACCTCCCTTCCTGAGGCATTTCATAGACCCTTGAATGAACAAAAAAAAAAAAAAAAAGAGAAAAAAATGTCACATCTTGGGTCAGAGACAAATCTAAAAGCAGAATTCATTTAAAATCCTGTGCTCTTTATAATACCCCAATTGGTTCAGGTGTCCAGAGGAGAGGTCATATCCACTTATAAGACTTGTCCTACTCATATGCAATGCTCAGTGCTCATTAATGTCCTGGGTGCCCATGCTCTAACAATGTGGACTCTGTCTTTCTGGAAGCCTGGGTATTTTAGGAGCATTCAAAGTGAGGTCCTCACTTCATAGGCCACAGCACTCCAGTTTTCCAAGAAGGGACTGTCAAAGACTTCTGACCTGATGGTATTTATGGGGTACAAGACAATTAGCCCCAAGAAAGGAACTTGGACAGACTTGTACTGTGTTCTTCATCATGTGGGTGTAAAAGAAAGAGCCAGCTATATAGGAGAGGAAGCATTGAGGAGCATGCTCAAAATAACTGAGTCTGGTTTTTTTGTTCCCTAGACTGAGTGTCACCATGTTCTTAATAGTACCTGCTTGGAAAAATGGGGTGCAGTGGCCTGAGAAATAAGAGTTTCCTTTGAATGCTCCTAAAATAACCACAGACTTCCAGAAAAACAGAATCTACCATCCATGTTTGAGCACAGGTACAGAGGCCATGGGTGAGCACTGAACATTCCAGGTGAGCAGGACCAACATTTATTTCTCATAGTGATGGTGGCTGGAAAGTTGGAGATCAAGATGGCAGAAGGTTTGGCATCTGGTGAGGGACCACTTCTTGGTTCATAGATGGCAAATTCTTGCTGTGTCCTCACATGATAGAAGAAGTGAAGAGACACTCTTGGGTCTCTTTTACGAAGGCATAGATATTTTTTTTTGTCAGCCACCTATATATGTATTTTGTTATAGAAGCCCAGTCAGACTAATAGGTAGAATAAGTTTACTTGCCTTCTCCAACTCTTTTTATTCAGCTATAAAATGGAATTCATAATAGCTACCTAAAGGAGTTGTCATGATGACTAAATGAAATATGGAGTTGGCCCTCAATATCCATGAGTTCCTTCTTTATATATTCAATCAACTATAGATTTAAAATATTCAGAAAAGAACAACTATATCTTTGCTGATCATGTACAGAATGTTTCCTGGTCATTATTTTCTAAACAATACAGCATAACAATTATTTACATACATTTACATTGTATTAGGTATAAGAAATCTAGAGATGATGTTTATGGGAGGATGTGTGTAGGTTACTTGCAAATACTATACCATTTTCTATAGGGGACTTGAGCATCTTGGATTTTGGTGTCTGAGGACTTGATGGTGGCGGTTCTGGAACAAATACTCTACAGATATCGAGGGGCAAGTGTACTCATAAATTACTTAGAAATTCAAGATGTTAGATTAGAGGAAGTTTGCATTTACTGTTGCTCTGTGGCTCAAGATTCAAGCAACAGGAATACATTTTCTTAGCAAGGTGGATTAAAGAGGGAATTTTACTAAAATTCAGTATTGAACAGAGTCTCTTAGAGACTCAGAAATTTGGGTGCATTGAACAAAGAACATGATAGAGTATATTGTAGCCAAGCAAGTTGCAGCAGTAATGCTGGTTCACCATAGAGGGGAGGGATGAACACAGCAGAGAGATTCGGCATGGAAAAAATTATAGACCAGAAGAGCAATCTAAGCTTAATGAATTCAAAGGCTGTACATAAAACTGGTGTTTGAAAAGGGTTGTGTATTTCTCAACCAGCAAATGAAGAGCTGAGGTGGGAGCTATCTTGAGGTGGCTCCTAGGCAGCTTGCTGCTGTGGTAACCCAGGAGATCACAGAAAACATTGCCATACGGTCCTGTCAAGTGCCTAGGGTGTGCCCAGCATAACATGAGTGAAACCAGCACAAAGAGGATTGTACCCAGGGGAATTCAAGTCAGAAGAATGAAGGGGTGACCAATTGGCTTTCCCTTGGAGTCTGGCAGCTCATGTGACAAATGAAGAGGACCAGAAAACCGAACAGGCAGGGATGAATACACTCAGAGAATAAGCCTGGGAAGACTGTGTTCCTGGGCAGTAGAGTGTGTGGAGAATTGGTTCCCCTGTCTAATGAAGAGAACTCTTGGGAGACTCCTGAGATCCAGACTCCCAGCACAAAATATGCATCTTCTTGGCCCTAGAGGTGTATTGACCTAATCTCTCCAAAGCAGATACCACCCAACAAAGCCCCTAAGGTCTGATTAGACCTAAGCCCCAGTCAGGGAACTCCCCTCATGGAAATCTGCAACAGCCACACCCTGGGAATGAATTGATCTGGTTTGTGCAGACAGAACACCAACCCACAGTATTTCCATTCCCACCCTATCTTATACTGGCAAAAAGGGAAGCGGAGAGCTATGTCACCTGGCTTTAGTTTTAGGCCACTCCACTGCAGATCAGTGAGCAAGGCAAAAAGAGGAAGATGTTAACAACACCCATCCCTGCGGCTTGCATGTACTCTCTCTCTCTCCTCTCTCTCTCTCTCTCTCTCTCTCTCTCTCTCTCTCTCTCTCTCTCTCTCTCTCAATACACAGCTAAAAAAAAAAAAAAAAAAAAAAAAAAAAAAACAGAAAGAAGGATAACTGAGTGTAGGCAGTGACCATCCATTCTAATCAACTACCTTGACCATCGCAGATGAGACTATTCGTACATTTTTCCTTAAGAACCTTTTTTCATTATTTTTCTCTTTTGGTATTCTTGCTGTGCTGGTGGTTGGAGGACATATTTACATATTTGTTACTTTTGATCCTCATTTTTAGCATTATTTTGTGAGAGTTATTTTTCCTTTGCTTATCTTTCAAGGGTTAGGGCTTGGAGTTTATTTTTGTTTTGTTTTGTTTTTTTATTTGTTTGTTTCTCTTTCTGTCCTTTCTTCTCCCACTAACAGCCAAATTCTCTTGTTCTTCCTTTCTCTCTTTACTTTGCTTTTTCTATTTTCCCCCTTTCTTTATAACCACCACTTGCTACATCTCTTCTGCATTCTCTTTGTTAACATTTTGAACAGTCTAAACTCTTTTCTGCCTTCCTGTCAAATTTTCTTTTCTCTCCACGAACTGTGTTTTTACCACTCCTGACCCCTATTCATGTTGTTACAATTATTAGTGCTGTGGATGACATAGCTGAACCCTGCTGTTTACTTTAATGCCAGATCTAGTTCACAGCTATTGCTTTTTCTGTTGGCAATTTCTGTTTTTGTGGCAATTAGTGTTATGGATATCATAGTAGGCACTGGGTATTTATTTTAATGCAGTATGTTGTTTGCATCAGTTGCTGCTATTGTTTCCCCCTTTTCTGTGAGGTGTGGGAATCTACAGAGACACTAAAAATTTACAGGGTAGACTCTACTCTGAACTAAACTCAGTCAAAATATGGTATACTTTACTGCACACACAAATTAACAACACTTAAGCTTCACTATGTTTTAATACAAAGAATAGTAGAGACAAAGACAAACAAGAGGCCCCAAGTAGGAATGGCTAGGGGTAACCCTCAGGTCCCACTCATGGACATCCACTGCTATAACAAAAACAGAGAAAGGTGTGGATACCACACCTATGAGGGGGTGTCAATCTAGATCACTCTAGGACATTTTGGCAAGAGGAGGCTGTGCCCTAAAAAGACACATAGAGTGGAAAAGAAATTCATCCCAACAGATGCATAAAATCCAACACAGGAATACTATATCTATGTGTGTGTGTACACACACACACACACACATACACACACACACATGGTAACATAATGCCTCCTAAAGTTCATAATTCACCAGCAACTGACTCACAAGTGATTGAAGTGGGTGAATATCAGATAAAAAATTCAAAAATATTTCTAAAAATTCATCAATAAATTCTAAGAGAACACAGAAAAACAACTGAATGAATTAAAGAAGTACAGGATATAGTAAGGAGATAGAGTTAAAAAGAACTAAACAAAAATCTTGGAAATGAAAGACACAATAAATCGAATGAAATATATATTTGAAAGTCACTCTAATATAGTAGACCATGCGGAAGACACCATGCAATAAATTAATACAATTATAGAAGAAATCACCACAAACATCAAAACAATCCAGAGAATCATTAGGGACTATGTTGAAAATGTATAGTTCAATAAATTGGAAAACCTAAAAGAAAGGGATATATTTATAAACACATAAAACCTGCCCAAATTGAATCGGGAGGACATAGAAAACCTAAACAGATCAATATCTCGCAATAAGAAAGAAGTAATACTAAAATGTCTTAAAAAAAAAAAGCCTAGAACCAGATGAATTTTCAGCTGAATTCTACCAGGCTTTTAAAGAAGAACTAATATCAATGCTCCTCAAATTATTCCATGAATTAGAAAGGGATGGAACATTTCCAAGTTCATTCTGTGAAGCCAGTATTATACTCATACCAAAATCAGATAAGGATACATCAAAGAAAGAACATTGTAGGCCAATGTCCATAATGAAGTTAGGTGCAAAAATCCTTAATAAAATATTAGCAAGTTGTATTCGACAACACATTAAGAAGATTGTATGTCATGACCACGTTGATTTTATACCAAGGATGCAAGAATGATTTAACATATGCTAATCAATAAATGTAATTCATCACATAAATAGAATTAAGTACAAAAAATCATTTAGTCATCTCAAAAGATGCAGAGAAAACCTTCAATAAAAGCCAGTACCCATTCATGACAAAAATGATGAAGAAATTAGGGATAGAAAAAATCTACCTAAATGTCATAAAGGCTATATATGAAAAACCCAAAGCTAACATCATAGCGAATGGGTAAAATGTGAAAGCATTTCTTTTAAAATCTGAAACAAAATAAGGAGGTCATTCTTACCACTCCTATATAATATAGTGCTAGAAATTCTAGCCAGAACAATTAGGTAAGAGAAGGAAATAAAATCAATAAAAATAGTAAAGGAAAACAGTCTAATTATCAGTTTGCAGATGATATGATCCTATACTTAGAAGATCCCAAAATTTCCACCAAAAAACTGCTAGAGCTAATAAACAAATTCAGCAAAGTATCAGGTTAGAAAATCAACAAACAAAAATCAATAGCTTTCCTACATACCAATAATGAATTTGCTGAGAACTATATCAGGAAAATAATTCCATTCACAGTAGCCTCAACGAACAAACAAATATGAATAAATCTAATGAAGGAGGTGAAAAACATCTACAATGAAAAATATAGGACATTGAAGAAAGAAATTGAAGACACAAAAAGTGGAAAGACTTCTTATGCTCTTGGATAGGAAGAATTAATATTGTTAAAATGGCCATACTACCAAAGCAATATGCTTATGCAATGCAATATTTATCAAAATACCAATGACGATCTTCACAGGACTAGAAAAAAATAGTCCTAAAATTCATTTGGAAGAATAAAAGACTCAGAACACCCAAAACAATTCTAAATTAAAGGAAACAATGCTGGAGTCATCACAATTCCTGACTTCAAGTCAGGCTACAGAATTACAGTAACAAAAACTGTATGGAACTGGCATAAAAACACACTCATGGACCAATGGTAGAAACTAGATAACATAGAGACAAACCCACATATCTTCAGTCATCTGATGTTTGACAAAGGTGCCAAAAAACATACACTGGAGAAATGATAGCCTTTTAAAGAAATGGTGCTGGGAAAACTGGTTATCCATATATAGAAGGATGACAAGACCCTTATCTCTCTCCCAGCACAAAATTCAACTTAAAGTTGGATCAAAGACCTAGGAATTAGATCATAAACTGTATAACTCCTAGAAAAACACATAGGATCAACACTCTAACATATAAGGACAGGGAATGACTTTCTCAATAGACTGCCAAATCTCAAGAAATAATACCAAGAGTTAATAAATGGAATGATATCAAATGAAAAAGCTTCTGCACAGCAAAGGAAACAATTAAGAATGTGAAGAAAGAACCTACAGAATGGGAGAAAATCTTATCTAGCGACTCTTCTGACAGAGGAGTAATATCCTGAATACATAAAGAACTCAAAAAACTTTACACTAAAAAAACACCAAATAATCCAATTAGTAAATGGGAAAATGAAGTAGACAGCCACTTCTCCAAAGAAGAAATAAAAGTGCCCAGCAATTAGGGAAATGCAAATCAAAACCATATTGAGATTTCATCTCACTCCAATCATAAAGATAGTCATCAAGAATACAAACAATAATAAATACTGGAAAAGTTGTGGAGAGAAAGGAACATTTTACCCTGTTGGTGGGACTGTAAATTAATACAACCCCATTATCAGTATGGATATTCCTCAAAAGACAAGGCATGGAAGCACCACATGACCCAGCTATCCCACTCCTCAGTATTTATCCTAAAGAATTTAAGTCATACTACTATATACATATTCATATTCACAATAGCAAAAGTCACAACAGTGAAACTATGGAGTCAGCCTAAGAGTGCATCAATGGATGAATGAACCAAAAAAAAAAATGGGGTATATATACATAATGGAGTTTTATTAAGCCATAAACAAAAGTGAAATTATTATCATTTTCAGGAAAATGGATGGAACTTGAGAACATTATGTTAAGTCAAACAGAAGCTCACAGGTTGTATATTTTCTCTTGTATGTGGAAGTTAGAGAGAAAAGTGGAAGAGAAAGGAGGGTATCTCATGAAAATCAAAAGGAGATCAGTAGAGGAAAGGGACAAAGGGGTGGGAAACGGGGAGGAAGGGGGTAAGTGCTGGGGAATGATATTAGCCAAAATTATATTGATATATTGTGTACCTGTACAAATATGTAACAAATCCTACCATTATGTACAATATAATGCACCAATAAACATAAAAAATTAAAGTGCTTAGCACATAGTACTTCTTCAGTAAGTAGTGATCAGTACAATTAAGTTCTACACTGATTAGCACAGTGTCAAGTTTAAACTCAGCCTCTTTGACTGGATGACCTTTGGAAAGTTGCTTAACCTCTTTGGAACTTAAATTTCTTGTCTTTGGCAAGGGTGAGATGGAGTGGGGGTTCAACCGCTAACCTCCAAGTTCCCTTCCAACTCAAATCTAATTTAAGTCTGTGTCTACCTGTCTTATCTCCTTAACTCACTCCCAACCCACTGGTCAGCTTCTCAAGGGCAGTGACCATTGCTTTTATTATTCTATGACCAAGAACAAAATTAAGGCTTTGTGGATACCTGTTTTTTCTAGTAGGAAAAGCACTAGCGTTGGGTGCTGGGCAGGGCTTATCTTTTTTGTGCACTGGGAACCCACAGGGTAAGTTTGGGTCCGATTCACCAGCTGACCTGACTTTAGATAACACAGACATCCAGGCAAAGTCAAATCATAACATGTGCTAGAAAAGGCTGGTGAACAGTGATGACTTGTTGCCTGGTAAAACCCAATCTCATCTTATGGGGCTTAAATCCAACCTGACCAAAAGGACACCAACTCATTTTATGTCAGAGAACATGAAGTTCTGGTTCCTCTTTCCCTCATTTTTCAGCTAGAGCTAAGGATAACAGTGGTAGAAACAAGTTACTTTATCCTCTGGGGGGCATGAAATAGTTAAATGATTATCCCATGACCTCTCTTCATCCCTTTTCAAGACAATTAAAAAGCAAAAGCTCCCATTGATTTTCAAATTTCCCTGCTCTTATCAAGGACTGCAAGCAAGGAGCTGCTAATTAATGTCACCTGGGCCCTTGCCTGGCTGAATCACTTTGGCCCTCCCCCTGTCCCATCCACTTCTCACTTTTTACATCTCACCTGCAAAACCAGGCCTAGTCACGTAGGCAGGAAGGAGAGATAAGGGGGGAGAGAACTGGAGAACAAAAGATCTTACAAAAACAAAAAAAAAAAGGGGGGAATAAAATATAAAGCTGCTCCCCTGCCCTTTTGCTGCAGTTGTTTCTGACTCCCAACTTATAACCTAGCTTGTCAGTCTGTGAACATCCTAGCTAGCTATTGGTTCATCAGTCAGCTTGCAAGTATCCTTCTCTGTTACTGGTCCCCTGTTAGCCTGCGAATTCAACTGCTTAAGAATGCCCCGCCTGCCATTTTTCTCTCTCTCCTCCTTGCTTTCATGCTCTCTCCTCCTGGCTTTTCACTCTCTCTCTTGCGCTTGCTCTCTCTCTCTTCTCTCTCTTCCTCTCATTTTCTCTGCAGGGAGACACTCTGCCTGTTTGCTTAATAAACCCTCTTATGTGAAAAAAAAAAAAAAAAGACTGTTGCAAATTTATGTCTGTTAGACTTATAATTCCTCCTACTTCCTAACTTTCCTAGAATGTGGTGTTTTAGTTAGACTATTTCTATTGGCTTGAGCAGACAAGATCCATCTTCAGTTTGATTGCTGAGTATTTGTCCTTCCGGAAGATGGGTCTTGAAGGTATGGGATCCCGTGGATTATAGCAGGAGCCATCAGGGAACTTGAATCTGGAAATGAAGCCAAGTCAAGACTTAAAAGAGATAACAGGTAACAACACATAGTCTACAAGACTAAAGCCTGGACATCTAATCATGGAACATACTTCATGTGTGTGTGCTATGTGGAAAGCTTTGAGATCTTCAGCTATATCTGCATGATTGGAGCATCCAGTTGGTCACTTAAACTTGTGGATTCCATGTTTAAAATACTTCATGATTCCATTTCCCACCTTCATTTCTTTCTGCCACCACTTTAGTGAACTGTCTCAAGGTTTTGCAAGTCTTTGGATACAGGTGAGATCTAATCACAGGACACAGTTCTTGTACATGCACTATGGGGATAGCTTTGAGATCTGCCATCATCTCACAACACATTGACATTAAGCACTCTACTCTCTGGATCTGCATGCTCAGCCTGCCACAAGGCAATCCAGCCCTTCCTAAAGTTTTGCCAGGTACTTATCTGGGACTCTTCAGGTTTGTCAAGTTATGTACATAACAAGTATAGTTGTCTCATGGAGACCCCCCCACCCCCGCTTCCCCACCAACTCTGTTCCTAATGCTTTCCACAAGGATACCCATACTTTCCCAAAGGTGCCAAGACCAGTGCAGAGTTGGGGAGAGTGCCCCTCTGCCTGATGTACTGTGTTTGGTCACAGGTTATGCCTCTTTGCCTTTAACTCTGTAATCCCAGTTACTCAGGAGGCTAAGGCAGAAGGACCAAAAGTTTGAGGCCAGCCTGAGCAATTTAGCAAAATCTCATCTCAAAATAAAAAGGGGTGGGGATGTTGCTCAGTGGTGGAGCACCCCTGGGTTCTATCCTCCATACCAAAGGGCAGGGTAGGGAGGTCCCTATGTTGATCACCTTGGATCATGATTGGCCAAAATTTAAAACCCAAGAGCCCTGATTCCACATTAAATTTCTTTAAAGTTAAAAATATTATTTTTAAGAAATACTTTGTCAGAGACATCTGCTATTACCCGTATATTATCTTTTGGCATTATACCTAGTACTTTTATCATCATTATGAAGGTGACTTGGTTTCCTGTAAATATCAGCATTTTATATGGTAAAAAGCAGTTAATACAAATCTGGTCATTTACTATAAGTCAAATATGTCATCCTTTTCCAAAATTTTTTTTAACACTTTGATGTGTTGATTTTGATCTGTGCTTAATTTAAAATGTGTCTACAGATACTTTTGCAGAGTTAACACAAACTACAAATAGATGACACTTTCAAGGCAAAGAAATTAAACAATTTCTTTATTATTCCCATCACTAAATTCTGACTTCCACTACTCCATCATACCATCTGGCTGACCACTGGCATTTCATAGTTGTAAATGTAAAGATACCTACCTACATTGAGTTTAAAAACTGAGCTGCACAAAAGAAAACTTTTAAAAATCTTTATTTACAGCAAGTTAGTTTTTAAAAATACAAAAATAACA
Organism: Sciurus carolinensis; assembly: GCF_902686445.1. Taxonomy (NCBI): domain Eukaryota; kingdom Metazoa; phylum Chordata; class Mammalia; order Rodentia; family Sciuridae; genus Sciurus; species Sciurus carolinensis. The sequence continues at coordinate 129,109,968 of NC_062223.1, read as the reverse complement.
TCTGTCATTTCTGTCATGCTGACAATTTGACATATATACACATGCAGCAGAAAAGTTCCAATTTAGTTACCTGGCCAGCTGTAGCTTGTTAATATGATGAGCACACTGCCACAGAGTTTTCATGCTGACAGAAGACGTGTATTCAAAATAGCTCATATAGTAAACACTGCAAGTCTCTGCAGGTATAAATGCTGGCTACAATAGTTTTGTTCTACTTGATTAAAAATATGTTCTAAGCAGCCTAATATTAAGTGCACTAAAACCCATGACAGTTCAGGAATCGACGACCTTATGTAGAGAAATCCTAAATGTACAAAATACAACTATACTGCCATTCAAGACTTTAAACTAAAAACTGCATAGAAATGCAATTTAAATTGGCAAACTCAAATTTATGTAACACTAGAGATAAAAATGTCAGAAGTAAGGCCTACCAACACAAAGCTTAACAAGGATTCAGAAAAGGAAATACATTCCCTTTTACTGCTATGAATCAGATCTTGAAATCTATGGGAATAAGTTACTTATCTCTGTCCTCTATATCAAGAAATTAGCTCTTTTACAGTTGTTTTTGTATGAAGTCTCTCAGTTAAATCATAAGCAGGATAATTTTACAGACCTCTGTGAAAATGTGCTTTGTTGTGATTTACCAATAATTTCTTTTTTTATATATATATTATGTTTTCTTTTTAATATTTTTTTTAGATGTTGATGGACCTTTATTTTATTCATTATTTATATGCGGTGCTGAGAATCAAACCCAGTGCCTCACATATGCTAGACGAGTGCTCTAACACTGGAGCCACAACCCCAGCCCCTACCAATAATTTCTTTACTGTTTCTTTTAACTCTTCATCTGAGGTGGTTTCTTCCATTTTTAAATTAAAGGTTCATGTTCTGAACTATCCTCAGATTCACTTTCTTTTCTGAAGCTCTTGATTCTTGTTGGTAGTGCCACTATCTGCTTTTTTAAGGTGCACTTTTTTTTTTTTTTTTTTTTTTTGGATGATGCTGGGGATTGAACCCAGGGCCTTATGCATGCAAGGTAAGCACTCTACCAACTGAGCCATATCCCCAGTCCCAACATGTGTACTTTTTACATACTTTTAGAAGTAGCTTTCTGTTTTGTTTTTTCCTCTTTTAGACATCTTTTTTCTGGTGCCTCCTCTTCACTTTCTTTATCTTCATTGCCTGAGGACTCCTCCTACTTTTTTTTTTTGTCTTCCTCCCTACTAGATTCATCTGACAAAATTTCCAGGCATTTTGGTTTCCTTCATCTTCCTTGCCATTCCAGAACTGTTAACTGTTCCATTCCTTTTTACTGCCTTTGCTAGTTTTTTGTTTTTTGTTTGGTTTTGTTTTTTTATTTTAGATCTTGGCAATGGTTCCCTGGAAGGTTTTGGACGCATTAAGAAATTCAAGATCTTCTTCACTAGTTCACTATTTACACCTGATCGTTCTGAGTCAAGAACCTTGCAGATGCTCTTTAACAAGGCATTTCTAAATTTTTTTCAACATTTCTTCCTTCTTTTTTTTTAATACTGTATACTCCCTTTTTCAAATGGAAAGCCACTGAACTGACCCACATTCTTCTTTAATGAGGGCACGGTGCCTGGTCTGTTGCAAAGCAGTTTTGTAGATTTCTAAGTTCATCTGTTTTTTTGTTTGTTCGTTTATTTTGGGGTTTTTTTTAGTGCAATTGTAAATGGCTCCCTTTTTAAGGAAGACACTTGCATTGTCAACCTCTCTACTTTTCTTTTTTTTTCCCTTTTGCCTTCCACAATGAGACTCCTCTTTCTTATCCTCCTTGCACTCCTCCTCCGTCCTCCTCATTGCTCCCCTCTCTGCCGCCGGGTATTTTGGTCTCCTTAGACGTGGGTTGGGGTGGAGGTTCCCTCTCCCTCTGCAGCAGAGGTCAAGGACAACGAACCGGACCATGGGTGGCAGCCACAGAGGAACTAGCACCAGGAGGATGATGAGGTTGCAGGTGGGGCCCGGCCGGTGTATGGTGTGACACTCACACTGTGGGCTCTGCTGCACCTGAAATTATTTTCTTTTATCTAAGTCTGCTTTTTCAGATTCATTTCATAATCTCCTTTTCTCCAATCACTACATTTCTTACTTTTCCTAATTAGATTTAAATTTTCATTTTGTAGATTTTATCATTTTCAAATATTGATTAAAATTTTTATCTGTCCAATGGGCATATCCTTATGCAGTTCTTTCATTGACTGCAGGGATGTCTCTCAACCCCTTATTCTCTTGTTTCTTACAGTAATTCAATGTGGCATTTATCTGTTGCTGTAATTTGAATCTGGAAATGTCCCCCAAAAGCCCATGTGTAAAAGACTTGGTTCCCTGCCCATGGTGCTATTGAGAAGTTGTAGAACTTTAAGAGGTAGAGTCTAGTGAGAGGTGTTTGGGCCATTGGGGTCATGCTATTGAAGAGGAATAGGAAGGACCCCAGTCCTCCCTATGTTTCACTCCCTGGCCATAAAGTGAGCAGTTTTGCCATGTGTTGCCATGATGTGTTGACTGTGATAGGTCCAATAGCAATGATGCCAAAATTGATCATGGACTGGAAACTTAGACACTATGCCAAATAAACCTTTACTCTTTATAAGTTAATTTTCTCAAGTATTTGTTACAGCAACAGAGAGCTCATACCTCTACGTTTCTAGTCTCTTGCTTATTTATAAGTGGAAGAATTTTTATCCAGTTTTGGGATGGAGAGACAGACCAGAATAGTGACCCTCACAATCTTCATCAAGTTCTTCTTTTTACTTTACTTCTATTATCTTTGCTTGATTTGGATTCTTCTCCTACTATTTTCTCTTACCATTTTCACAGGACTGAAGTTACTCCAAAATCTTCAGATCTTGAGGTCTTATTTTATTGCTGTTTGTAACAAATCATCACAAACTTAGTGGCTCACATAACATCAACTTATGAATTTACATTGAGTAAGCTAGAAATCTGACATTGTTCTCACTAGACTAAAACCAAGTACAGTTGGTAGGGCTGTATTAACTTTGGAAGTTCTAGGGCAGAATTCATTTCCTTGTCTTTTCCATTTTCTGTAGGCTGTCTGCATCCCTACGGTCATAGTCCCCTTCCTCCTTCCTCACTAGCAGCAACCATGGATCAAGTTTTTCTTGTGTCTTATCTCTCAGACCCATCTTTTGCATCCCTTTCTAACCCAGCCAGGAAAGTTTCAGTACTTTTAAGAACTTGCATGTCTAGATTGGACCCACATCTATGGGCTCCTCAAAGCCCATACCCTTAATCTGCAAAATCCCTTTTGCAATATAATGTTACATATTCACAAGTTTTGAGGATTAGGACATGGGTATCTTTGGGGCCATTATTCTGCCCACATGTAAGTCCCTTGAATTTACTCATGAATTAGAGTCTTCACAAACCTCTCTTATCCTGGGCTGCTGTCTCAGATAAATATGCTAAAATTTTCAACATGTTCCTGTTGGTGATGTGAGGTTCTACTCTTCTCTAGCTTATCAGATGTCCCTATGTTGATTATCTGCTTCCACATAGATGATAATGCCACCTGGGTCTTTAGCTATAAAGGTAAGTTTTATCCTCACCTGCTTGTATTTTGGTGGCTTGTTAGATTATGTATAATTAAATAGATGTTGCCCATGATTTTAAATTTTCTATTCTATAGGGTTTTGTCTCATTTTAGGGTGAGGAGAGATTTGGAGATATTTAAATGATGATGTCACCACTGCCACCTTCCCCCAATACTTCACATCTCTTGAATTCATGAGCTTTCAATTGTGTTTTTACTACCTGGCACATAATGGTTGCTCAATAGATGCTTGTTAAATCATATTCATCACAACTGGTATAATTATCAATGATAGGCAAAGTGATCTTTGTTTACCAAATGATTTTTTTTTATTTAGTTACTAAGGGATTAAACAAAAAGTATAGTAATAAAATTACTGAAATGCATCAATAAATTTGCAACCAATTGCATATATTATTATTATATATATTATTATATATGTAATTGTATACATATATTATGATTATATATTATTATATATGCAATTGGTTGCAAATTTATTGATGCATTTCAGTAATCATATAATATTATATAATTGGTTGCAAATTTATACATATATCTGCTAAAACTAAAGCAAAGTGAATGTTTTAAGTTATTGGTTGACATTGTTTTTGAAATATGTGGAATTAACTTGCTCAAGAATAAGATGCAGCTTAAAATAAGAATAAGATGCATCCCCACATAATTAAGAAAAGTTCATGTTCTAGACAAATTAAATACTTATCTGGTTATCCTGGGAGAGGGGAAGAATGAAACTTAAGGGAAGAAAACAATAAAGGACAAATATCTTAATATTGAAAGTTCTATGTTAAAGTTTTTGCCTTTTTCATCTACAGTCATGTGCCAAATAATGACATTTTGGTTAATATCAGATATGTGACAGTGGAACCATAAGATTATAAGGGAGCTGGAAAATTCCTGTCACCCAGTGACGTTGAAGCCAGCCATCATTATGTAGTAGAGCAACACATTGCTCATGAGTTTGTGGTGAGGCTGGTATAAATAAGCCTATTGTACTGCGAGTCATTTAAAAGGACAGCATATACAATTATGTAAGGTACATCATACTTGATCATGATAATGAACCCCTGTGTTACTGGATTATGACTGCATTCAGATCCACATTGAGTAATTGGCCTAAATCATCTAGTTTTGTGTGAATACGCTCTATCATGTCCATATGACAATTAAATCAACTAAAGGCACATTTCTCAGGACACATTCCTGTCATTAAGCTGCTCACGACTGTGTAATACTTACCTGTGTGCATCTGGCTTTTCCTTAAACCATGGGCAAAAACAAAGTCTGAGAAAAAGTCCAGAGACACTGCTTAGCCTTTAAAAGAGAAGGGAATTCTATTATTTGTGGCAACACAGATGAACCTGGAAGAAATTATGCTAAGTGAAATTAAGGTGCAGAAAGACAAATACTATATAATTTCACTTACTTGTATCATCTTAAAAAGTCAAACTTGTAGAGAGTAGAATGGTGGTTATCAGAAACTGGAATGTGGTAGAGAATGGGGAGAAGTCCAACAAAGGGTTCAAAATTCCAGTTAGGAGGAAAAAGTTTCCAAAATTTATTGAACAGTAAGATGACCATAAGTTAATGCTAATGTACATTTCAAAATTACTAAAAGAATAGATTTTAAATGCTCTGACCACAAAAAATGAGAAGTACATAGAATGATAGATATAATAATTAGCTTGACTAAATGCAAATAAAACCCCTGGACAACATATATAAAGTGATCACAAGAAGACTCTAAATGGTGGAAAGAAGATGATGAATCAGCAGGGACCTTGGAATCAGAGGAATGAGTTCCCATTGTTTTGTTTTGCCCTTTCTATTCCAGACCTGGAGCTAAAGAAGTCAGAAACCAGGAAATGTCAACAGGTGCAGACCAAAAATAGCCCCAACAAAAGGGGCTCCCTCTGACCAAAGGACCAGGAAAGGGGCAGCCCAAAAGGGTAGAACACATTTACTACCTCCAGCCAAAACCCACCACCCACACAAAACACTGGTGTCATTCCACACCTCCAGCAGCACAGGAGTTAGAAACTTAGACATCCACTCTTGCAACTATAATGAGGTGCCTCAAAACCTCTGCCATGATATCATTGAAAGCCAAGTAGAGAGATGAGACTTTCAAGAAAGAGGAGACTTTCATCTCCAGCAGCTGGAACTAGCCCTGACCCTCACTACTGTCATTGAGATCATGTGAGAATGTGAACTTCCACTGCCACCTGGCAGTATCGAAGCCTTTCTGACTCTTCTCCATTAGGAGACTGTCAGGGAAGACCTAGAGGAGAGTTAAAACTTTCACTGTCACTGGTGGTCATGAGGCAACCCCACTACAGTGTCAGCAAAGTTTGCATCAGAAACTGGAACTTCCTGTGCAGAGGTCATGAGAGGTACCCTCTCCTTGGGTGTCAATGGAGACTGAGCAGGGAACCTGGACTTCTGTCTCATCCTGGTAGTAATAAGGCAGTGTTCTCTCCCACTGATGGAGTGGTGTCAGAAAAAGCCAGCAAAAATAGAAGATTTAAACAACAGCCAGACTATAACACAGAAACATCCAGATTCTGATTGAAATGACTGGTCATACTCAAAACCAAGATTTTAAAGTCAGTGGGAAAAAAGCAAAAACAATAGATGCCAAGATCAAAATAACAGAGATATTAGAATTACCTGACAAAGGTTAAAAAGCCACCATGATAAAAATGTTTCATCTATTAGTCATACACCAGGAATAATGAATCATTGTTAATTAACTTTTAGAAGTAATGATCTTACCTGAAAGTGCTTCAAATGTACAACTGATATACAATTATCATTTAAAACAAACGGACTTCATTTTTAAATTGATTTGGTGTATTTATTAGCTAAGAAACTAAATTCTGCAAGTTATATGAGGCACACTAGCTTTATTCTCTAAAAAATTTTTAGATATATTCAAAATCTATGTCATTCATGTAACTAATGTTTTCAGAATGGAAGTCTGTCAGCAAATTTGCTCTATCAACATTAAAAGACAGTGCCCCAAAGTGCCAGGTATCATGAAAGTTTGTGAAAGAAGCAAAAATACTTTTTAATTGTGTCAACAAGAAATTACAAATATGCTTGAGATGAATTTAAAAATGTAAAGCCTCTACAAATAAATGCGAAGTTTCAGGAAAGAAGCAGAAGATGTATAAAAACCAAATGCAAATTTTAGAACTGAAAAAATATAGTAACTCAAGTAAAAAAAAAAAAAACTTGGTGGATGAATTCAACAGCAAGATGGGGAGGGAGGTGGACAGAGAAGACAATTAGTGAACTAGAAGATACATGAACAGAAATAACCCAGTCAGAACAACAGAGAGAAAATAGGCTGGAGAATTAAAAAGAACAGGGATGTGTGAGATAAGCAAAGAGCTAACATTCATGTCATCCAAGTCTTGGGGGCAGGAGAAAGAGAGTGGTACTGGAAAAGTACTTGAGAAAATCTGATTAAAAATTTCCCAATTTTGAAGAAACGTAAATCTGCAGATTTAAGAAGCAGAGAAGACCCCAAACAGGATCAACAAAAAGAAATCCATTCCAAGTCAAATCATGATTGTTTTTGAAAACTAAAGAAAAAGAAAAAAAGTATTGAATGTGGTGAAAAGTGAAAGAATACATTGCCTCTTGTGATGAAATAATTCAACTTATGGAACATTTCTTACCAGAAACCATGGAGTGCATTAAAGAAGTAGCACAATATTTTTCAAAATCTGGAGGAAAAGAACCATCAACCCACAACCTTTTCCTCAGTGAAAATACATTTTAACTCAGGACATTTTTAGATGATGGAAAATTAAGATAATTTGCTGCTAGTGGACATACCTGAACATATGACTAAATGAAGTTTCTAGAAAGAAAGGAAACAATAAAAGAAGGAAACTTGAAATTTAAGTAAAGAAGAAAGAAAATGGTAACCAAAAATATTAGTAAATATAATAGTTCTTTTCCTCTTGACTTTTGCAAATTGTTTGACACTTAATGTAAAAAGTGTCATGCTGCCTGATGTAGTTCTAAGTACATGTAGAGAAAGTATTTAAATATCTATATTAGAAGTGGGAGAGACTAAAATTATATAAAGGGAAACAAAATTTATATGCTTCACTCACAATGATGAAATGAAAATACTAAGAGACTGTGATAAGTAATGAATGTACAATGTAATACCTAAAGTAATTGCTAAAAAACCTATACAAGGTAAAACTTAAAATAACATACCCAAATCAAAATGGAATTATAAAAATGAAGTAAACTATAAGGCATGAAAAAGAAAATAGAGAAATTAAAAAGAGAACAAACAATTCAAAAATAAAATGCAAACAAACTCCAACATAACAGAACATGTATTAAATATAATAGTCTAAATACACCAATTTAAAGACAGAGACTGAGTGGATTATATAAACATGATCTAATTATATGCTGTCTATAAGAAGTTCACTTCAAATATAATGATATATATGAGTTGAGAGTAAAAGGCTGGAAGATATGCAATGCAAACATTAGTCAGAGGAAGGCAGGAGTGACTGTATTAATATCAGAAAAAGTAAATTTCAGGGCAAATAAAATTGCCAGAGACAGGGAGGGAAATGATGAAAAAAAAAAAAAAAAGTCAATTCACTAAGAAGACAGCAATTCCAGCACCAAATCACAAAGCTGAGAATAAGAGAAGGAAAAATGGATAGAACTGAAAAGAAAAATGGACAAGTACACAATTTTAGTTGGAGCTCTCTCTCAACAATGAGGCAGAAGACCAGCAAGGCTTAGAGGAGCTCAACAGTTATACAATACTCCACCCAATTGCAGAAGAATGTACATTTTTTTTCAACTTCTCAAAAAATATATGCCAAGACAGGTCACATCCTGAGCCATAAGACAAACCTAAAATATAAAAGAATAGAAACCACACAGAGCATATTCTCTGACGACGGGAATCAAAGAAGAAGTGAATAATAGAAGAAAAAAAGGAAATTTTTCAAACACTAGGAAAATAAACAACTCCTTTCTAAGTAATCTATAAGTCAAAAAGAAAGTTTCAAGGGAAATTTTAAAATAAACTGCATGAAATTGAGAATACAACATATCAAAACATATGGGACATCCCTAAAGAAGTACTGAGAAGAAACCTGATGACAATGAACGCTTAAAAAGAGGAAAAGCCTCTAATATTCTAAACTCTCACCTTGAGAACCTAGAAAAAGAAGTATAAAATAAATTGAAAGCAAAAAAGAAAATAATAAAGATAAGAGCAAGCATCAATGAAATTGAGAACAGAAGAACAGCAGAGAATATCAATAAGATGGAGTCAGTTCTTTTAAAAGATTGATAAAGATCAATAAAATTGACAAACCTCCAGTAAGACTAACAAAGAAAAACAAGAGAAGACACAAACTACCAATTTCAGGAATGCTATCAAATCATGTCGACATCAAAAGGTTAATAAAAGAAAAGTACTAATTGCTCTACACATATACATTTGACAATTTAGACCAAACAGACCAATTCCATAAAAAAAATGAGCTACCCAAACTCACCCCATATAGAAAAGAGCATTTGAAATCCCTATGCCTATTACAGAAATTGAACTTGTAATTAAAACACCACCCAAAAAAAGAAGTTTTCAGCCCAAATTGTTTCACTGGAGAAATTTATCAACTGTTAAAATAATTCACATGAATTCTACTCAATCTTTTTCATAAAATGGAAGAAAAGTAACAATTCCAAAATCAGTTTATGATGCTGGTATTCTGACATCACTAAAGACAGTACCAAAAAAGAAAAAGAAAAAAGAAGGAAAACTAAAGACTAATATTCCTCATGAACATAGACCCAAAAATTCTTCACAGTATATTAGCAAGTGGAAATCAGCAATATACTAAAAAATAATTAAATACCATGACCAAGTGGAGCTTATCCCTGGATCCACCATATTAACAGGCTAAAGAAGAAAAACCACATGATCTTATGCAGGAAAGTTATTTGATCATTCATAATAAAACATCTTAGAAAAATAGAAATAGGAAATTCCTCAACCTGATGAAGAGCATCTACAACAACCCTACAACCAACATTTTACTTAGTGGTAAAATACCAAATGCATTCCAAGATGGAAAATAAGGCAAGGATATCTGCTCTTATCACTATTATTCAACAGAGTGCTGAACATTCTAGTCAGGAAATAAGGAAATAATAATAATAATAATTAATAAAAGAAAAAATATCAATAAGAAATCCAATAGTTCCTATTTTCAGATTATATAATGATCTACGCAGACAAAAGAAATCTACAAAAAGTTTTAACAGTATTCAGCAAGGTTGCAGAACATAAGATAAACATAAAATTCAGTTCTCTTTTCTTCTTCTCCTCCTTCTCCTTCTTCTTTCTTTCTAGTGCTGGGAATTGATCCCAGGGGTGCTGTGCTAGATTCCCTGTACTTTTTATTTTTTTATTTTGAAAGGGGGTCTTGTTAAGCTGAGGCTGGCCTTAAAGTGAGATCCTTCTGTCTCAGCCTCCCAAGTAACTGGGATTACAGCCATGTGCCACTGCTCCTGGCCCAAACTGCGATGTGTTTCTATAACGTAACAATGACACAAAAGTGGACACCAAAATTAAAACCACAATAACACTTCAATTGCTCAAGGAAATAAAATATTGAGGTACAAATCTAATAAAACACATGCTGGATTTATATGCTGAAAAGTACAGAACACTGATGAGAGGAATCAAAGAAAGTCTAAAGAAATGGACAGACATAGCATGCTCATGGATTGGAAGATTTAACAGCATAAAGGTGTAAATTCTTCCCAAATTGATGTACAGTTTAGCACAATTCCTATCAAAATCTCAGCAAGATTTTTTAATAGCTAAAAACAATTTTGAAAAAAAAGAACAAAATGGTAGAAATTGGTCTATTTAATTTCAAGACTAAAAGTTACATTACTCAAGACTTTGTAGTTCTGGTAATGGGAAAGAAACATATGTCAACAGAAAGATAGGCAACTCAGAAATTAACCCCCACAAATATGTTCAACCATTCTTTTCAAAGATGAAAAGCAATTCATAACAAGTAATAAGTGGTGCTATAGTGATTGAAAATCTACTGGCAAAAACATGAACCTTGACTTAAGTCTCTTCCCATATCAAGACAATTCAAAATGGATTACAGATTTAAATATAAAACATGAAGCATAAAACTTTTAGAAAAATAAATAGGAATAATTTTATGGACCAAGAACTAAGCAAAGATACTTGATACCAATAGTATGATGTGTAAAAGGAAAAACAGATTCTGCTTCAACAAATTTTAAAACTTTTGCTCTACTAAAGATCATATTAAAAGTCGGAAAGACAAATTACACAGTGCAAAAAGATATTTCAACTATATATCCAACAAAAGACCAGTATTTAAACACTTGTTAGCAAAAACTCAAACAATACAATTGGAACACATATTTCACTGAAGAAGATATATAGATGGCAAATAAACACATGAAACGATGTTCAACATAACTAGCCACTCGGGAAATGGAAATCAATCATCACAATGAGATACCACAATATACCTATCAGAATGGCTATAATAAAAAAATGACAACACAAAACAGTGGTGAGTATGCTGACAAATGATCATTTATACATTGCTGGTGAGAATGCGAAATAGTACTATAACTCTGCAAGAAAATATTGCCAGTTTCTTTTTAAAACTGCAACTGTCATTTGACCCAGTAATTGCACTCCTGAAAACTTATCCCAAAGAAATAAAGACTATGTTCACAAAAAGCCTGTAAATGAATGCTAATAGCAGCTTTTAAAAAAAATATTTTTGGTTGTAGATGGACTCGATACCTTTATTTTGTATTTAGTGTTGTTTTATGAGGTGCTGAAAATCAAACTCAGTGCCTCATGAGTGATAGGCAAGCGCTCAACTACTGAGTCTAGTCTAACAACCCCAGTCTAGCTGCTATTGCAGTTTTATGTGTAATATCTCCAGACTGAAAAATCTTGATGTCCTTCAACATATGAATGGATAAGCAAACTACAGTATATTCATATCATGTAATATTCATACAATAAAAAGGAAAAGGTATTAATACACACAATAGCCTGAATGAATCTCCAGAGAAATATGCTGAATGAAAACATGAATCCCAAACTTTGCATGCTGTATTATTCTATTTATGCCCCATTCTTAAAATGACAAAGTCATGGAAATGTAGAGAACAAATGAGTGAGTGCCAGGGGTTCTGGATGGGGATAGAAACTGGAGGGAAGTGGATGTGAATATAAAAGCATAATATGAAGGATCCTTGTGGTGGAATGTTCTGTATTTTGATTATAACCATGTCAATAACTTGGCTGTGATATTGTGATTTTGCAAAACATTTCCACTGAGGAAAACTGGGCAAAGGGCACACAGTATTTCTCTGTATTCCTTCTTAAAATTGAACATAAATCTACAACTCTCTCAAAATAAAAAAATATATATATTAAAACTATTTCTCAGGAGTTGATGTGGTGGTATGCACCTGTAGTCCCAGCTACTTAGAAAATGGAGGGAGTATTGACTGAGCCCAGGAGTTCATGATCAATCTTGGCAAAATAATGAGACCCCATCTCAAAAAAAAAAAAGATTAAAAAATATTAAGTGCCTGATAAACATTAAGAGGAAGGCAAAAGGGACTTAACCTATGCTTAGGCAAGAAGTAATTATAGAATAGCTTCTGTAATAATAGCATCTCTTTATTGAACACTTACAATGTGCCTGGCATTGTTCAAGCTCTTTTTATGCATTCTGTAATTTAATCCTTTTAATAACCCTGAGAGATTTGGAGAGCTTAAGTAACCTTGTGCAATTCATTCAGTAAGTGGTAGAATCAGGACTGTAAACTTGAATCGGTTTTACTCGGAAGATTGTGCTCCTTGCCACTGTCTTGTAGATGGCAAAGAAATTGTGATACAATGGAAACACCATGAGCTTTTAAACTAGCCATGCCTGAGTCCAGAATGGCTGTGATCCTAATGAGTTATTTAACTTGACTGGGCCTAGCTTCCTGATCTGTCAAATGGGAACAGTGATGTTGCTCATAGGATTATTATAACCATTCAGTGTAATGATATAAATAAAACACCTGGCACAGGGTAGGTGCTCATTAAATGGTATCTATTATTATTTTCTTGCAACACGAAATTTCTTTAACAGGAAATAAGGAGAATATTTTTGTGACCAAAGGTAGGTATAGATTTGCTCCACAAGACTCAGAAAGCAATAGCCATATAAGAAATATTTGATATACTAGACTTCATCAAAATTAACTTCTACTCAGCCAGGACACAATCTGAAAAATGAGTAAGCAAGCACCTGTCTGGTTCTTTATAGCCTAAGATGCTGTGCATCTGTTTTCTGAAGATTTTTTTCCTTTTCCTTTTGCATTTTCTCTTCAGTATGAAAGCCTTAAAACTCTAGTTCCACTAGATCTTAGAAATGCATACCTGAGGGTCTGTTGTTGTATTAGTCAAAGGCTGTGTTTTCAAACAATAAGATCCATCCTGGCTAGTTTACACACATTTAAAAAAAAAAAAAAAGAATGTGTGGAGTTTGTTAAACATATTTAACATATTTGGCAACTGAGGGAATTTCTAGGACAGCCAGAGAGGCAGCTTCTGAAGCTGGGCAGCAAACCTGCTCAAGGGCTTCTCTAGAGAAGACATCCCTATAGATATTGCTTGGCACTGGTAATGCTGGAACCAGCTGCCAGAAATTCTACCAGTGCCCCAGTAAAAGAATCAGCTACCTTCACCAAGCAAGTCTGACAGATAATCATTTCCTCACATGGCTCACTTGTGAATTCAAATCTCAGTTGGGGAGATCTGCTTTTTAGAACCTAGATCACATGCCCACAAATATCTTGGCTTCCACCTTGGAATAATGTCGTTAAAATATAGAAAACTGAACAATATTGAAGAATGTTCAAAATGCTGACTGCTGAGATGAGAAGCAGTCAGCCATTTCACTCTCCTTGTAAAACAAAATCCAGAAAACTAAAACCAACATTTCCCAGACACCTTTGCAATTATGACTCAGAATGTAATTCAGGATTCAACAGTATGATCCTCTGGCCTAAGATTTGGGAGGTGAAATTGAGGTGGAAGTCATGCTCTTAGTACGTCTGCTGATTTGTCTATCAAGCATAGTCCTGGTGCTGTTAAGAGGCTTTTTGGTTTTGGAGGGGTATTTCAATTTATTTTATTTCATTTTGGGTTTGGTTTTGGTTTTGGTTAGAGTTGTCAGAATTCCTGTTATCTACTCTTTAACTTCTTAGATGTTAAGAGACTGGATTAGAAGTTGGGTATGGAGACACATGCCTGTAGTCACAGCTATGTTAGTCAGCTTTTCATTACTGAGACAAAATACTTGAGAGAAACAACTTAAAGGAGGGAAAGATTTACTTTGGCTCAAAGTTTCCAAGATTTTAGTCCATGGTCACTTGGCTTCATTGATCTTGAACCTGTGGTGAAGCAGAACATCATGGCAGAAGGTTGTGGTGAAGAAAAGCTGCTTACCTCCTGGCAGCCAGGAGAGGGGTGGGGGGAGAGGGGAACAGGTGCTGGGGACAAGATGTACCCTTCCAAGGCATGTCCCCAGGGACCTACTCCCTCCAGCTATGCCCCATCTTCCATAGTTTCCACTGTCAGGTGGGAATTTTTTTTTTTTTTTTTTTTTTTTTTTTTTTTTTTTTTTTTGCGGTGCTGGGGATTGAACCCAGGGCCTTGTGCATGCAAGGCAAGCACTCTACCAACTGGGCTTTCCCCAGTCCTCAGGTGAGGATTTAAGCAGCTGCATGGGAGGGAGCAGAACAACTAGCAACCCACTGCAAGAGCCGACAGCCGGGCATCAGGCAGCTCCCTTGTGCCAAAGAACAACCAATCAGACCCCGGCAGATAAACCTTAGTGGCGTCTTGCAACTGCCCGCCAATCAAGAGTCCCCAGCCAACCTCAGTGGGATAATCAAGCCTTCCCCTATAAAGACCCTGGGCAGCTGAGGCCACAAGCGATTTTCTTCAGCTCTCTACCCTGACCTGTACCCCAGAGGGCTGGGAATTTCGCCCGAGAGCCAAATTGCAATAAAGCTTGCTTCCTCCGCTTTTATCTGACTCCTGTTTGGCCACCTGTCCCCGCCCCCGCCCTGGAGTTTACATCCACCACCTCCCAATTCAATTATGAACCATCAATGGGTTAATTCATTGATGAAATTGAAATCTTCATGATCCAATCACTTCCCCAAAACCCCACTTCTGAACATTGCTGCATTGGGGACCAAGCCTTCAACACATGAGTTTTTCAGTGACATGCCACATTGAAATTATATTTTCAGCTATTCAGTTTGTAAGGAATCCCATGGAAACCACGCAGGACACAGGAAATCACATAAGGGAGTTTATTAAGCAAACAGAGTGTCTCCCTGCAGGGTAAGAGAGAAAATGAGAGGAAAAGAAAGGGAAAGAGAAAGGGCCCGTGCTAGAGAGTGTGAAAAGTTAGGAGGAGAAAGAAAGAAAGTCAGGGGGAGAGAAAAGCAAGAGAAAAGATGGCGGGGTAGCTACCCCAAAGCAGTTGAATTCTGCTGGGCTAACAGGGAACCAATAACGGAGAAGGATACTTGCAAGCTGACTGATGAACCAATAGCTAGCTAGGATGTTCACAGACTGACAGTAGTCAGGAGGCAGGGAAATGGCTGCAACGGAAAGGGCAGGGAGAGCAGCTTTGTACATTACACAGTAGGCTGAAGCAGGAAGACCACAAGTTAAAAACTAGCCTGGGAAACTTAGTGAGACCCTGCCTCAAACAAAACAAAACAAAACAAAACAAACAAACAAAAAACCACCAAAAACTGGGGATATAGTTCTGTGGTGGAGCACTTGCAAAAAAGAAAGAAAGGAAGGGTTGGGGGCATGTATGTTTTGCTAGTGTGGGTCTAGAGATCATTATTTTATTATGGAGCTACCAGTTGCATAGTGGTGGCTTATTGTTCTGTTTCTCCTTCTTAAAAAGATAACTTACCTGACTAACAAGCTTGTAGCATTATTGTAAAAGTCATTTCTTTAGTCCTCCCAAGGATTTTCAAAAGCATTCAATGCTATATTTAATCTCTTTCTGCATAAGATAACTAGGGTGATTTTTATTATTTGTCACTAAACCTTTCCTAATATAGGTATGTTAGTACTATACATTTCCTTTTAGTTACTGCTTTTGCTGCTTCCTTCATATTTTATATGTTATATTTTCATTTAGTTCATTTAAAATATTAGAAATATTTTAGACCCATTAATATTAGTTTAAAATAAAACTTAGAAATACTTTCTAATTTCTTTTTAGTGTGTTTTTGTTACTGATTTCTCATTTAATTCCATTGTGGAAAGAGACTATACTTTGATTTGAAATCTTTTAAATTAATTGAGACTTGTTTATTGCCTAGAATATGCCTTATCTTGATAAATGTTCTGTACACTCTTGAAAATAATGCATAATCCCCTGTTGTTGGGTAAAAAGTTCTATAAATGCTAACTTGACAGAATATTAGTGTTGTTCAAGTGATCTACATCTTTACTAATTTTCTATTTGCTCCACCAGTTATTGAAATAGCATGTTAAACTCTCCAATTATAATTGTGATTTGAAATATTTTTCCTTGCAGTTCTATCAGTTTTTGCTTCACATACTTTAAAACAGTTATATGAGATGCATGAACCTGGAGGATTGTGATGTCCTATGATGAATAACCCATTTATTATGAATAAGTTCTCTTTATCCCTGATAATACTCTTTGCCCTAAAATCTGCTTTGCTTGATATTAATATAGTCACTTCAATTTTAACTAGCATTAGCATGATATAACTTTTCCATCCTTTTACTTTGAATCTAGTTTTCTTTTTTAATTTTTTACAGACTACATTTTGATTCATTGTACACAAATAGTGTACATCATTTCGTTTCCATGGTTGAACACGATGTAGATGTTTGTAACTGGATTTTGTTTCTCTGATCCAATCTTAACAATCTCTGTCTTTTAATTGAAGTGCTAGAACTATTTACACTTAATTGGTGCTTATGCTTGACTATGTCATCTTGCTGTTGTTATTCTCTTTGTTCCACTTTCTTTTTCTTCTTCTTCTTCTTCTTTTTTGGTATTGATGATTGAAGCCAGGGGTGCTTAACCACTGTGCTTAACCACATCCTTAGCCTTGTTGCATTTTATTTACAGACAGAATCTTGCCCAGTTGCTTAGGGCCTTGATAAGTTGCTGAGGCTGACTTTGAATTCACGATCCTCCTGCCTCAGCCTCCTGGGCTTATAGCCTCCTGGGATTACACCCAACTTTTCCACTTTCTTTTGTTTCATTTTTTCTCTTTTGATGCCTCATTTACTTTTATGATTCTATAGGAGGGGCATCTCACATAATAAAAGGGTCAATTCAGTAAAGGACATTACAGTCCTATGTATTTGTGAAACTGATATATGTTAATATATATATGCTATATAATGTTTGATATGCTATATGTAGAATGTTAAAATGTGTACAGTATACATGTGTACGTGTACAACGGTTTATTGACTTTTTAGGTTTCTTTAAGGCTTGTAGTACACCTCTTTAACTTACCAGTCTATCTTCAAATAACATTTTACTACTTCATATAAATTATAAGAACCGTGTTTCCTTTTCTCTCTTCTTGGCCTTATAAACTATTGTCACACATTTCCCCCTACACATTCCACAGCACATTGTTATTATTTTTGCTTAGTCCATTACCTTTTTTAAGGGTTTTAAAAATAAGGAAAAAATGCCTTTTATATTTGTCCGCACAGTTACCATTTCCAGTGCTCTTTAGTCATTTGTATAGACCAAATTTTCATCTGGCATCCATGCTTTTTTAATAGCTATGTTGCAAACTCCAAAACACAGTTTTTTGTTTTGCATCTTTTTTTTTTTTTTGGTGTTGGGAAAGGAACCCACGTGCCTTGCACATACTAAGGTAAGTATACATTTACCACTGAGCAACATTCTCAGCTCCACATTGTGAATCATCTTCTTTTTTCCACTTTTTATAGTTGTACATATTGATGGAATTTGTTGTTACACATTCATACATGCACACAATATAACAGCATAATTTGACTTGTTACTACCAGCATTTTCCCTTCCCTCTCTGCCTCCCACCCTTTGGTCATCTTCCTCTATTGATCTTTTAAAGACACTTAAAACAAAAAGAAAAAATATTTTTATTGATCTGCGTAGTTGCCATTTCCACTGTGCTTCATTCCTTCATGTAGATCCTGGTGTTCATCGGGTCTCATTTTTCTTTCTGCCTTGCTCATCAGCTTTTGAAGGTCTTAAAAATGTCATTTTTGAAAGAGAGTTTATTTGCTGAGAGTAGAACTGAAAGGTTACTTTGTTTTCCTGTCAATATTTCAAAGACACTGCTCCACTCTCATTTCTGACAAAAATCTGCCATTGTTATCTTTGTTCATCTGGATATAATGATGCATTTTTTTTCTGGTTGCTTTTAAAATTTTCTTTTTATCAAATGTTTTGATTGACTTAAACATAATGTGCCTTGTGCTTTGGTTTAGTTTCCTTCATGTTTCTTGTGTTTGGATCTGTGGACTTAAAGTTTTTATCGAATTTAGAAAATTTCTAGCCATTATCTTCTGCTGCACACCCACTCCTTCTTTCCTTCAGGGGCTCTAGTAACACATATATCATGCTGCTTGAAGTTTTCCCATGACTCACTGATGTTCTGTTTCTGTTTTCCAGTCTTATTTTAATGTTTCATCTTGGATAGTTTGTATTTCCATGTCTAAAAGTTTGCCAACCTCTTCTGCAATGTCTAATTGGCTATTAATCTGATTCAGTGAATTTCTCATCTCAGATATTATGACTATAATAATGACTACAACTTTGTCTGCTAATTCCACTTTCTGTGTTATTTCTGAGGACATTTTGTTTAATTGGAGTTTTTTTTTTCTTCTTCTCTTCTCATTACAGGTCATGGCTTGCTGCCCACCCCACCCCACCCCATATATTTCTCATAAGTTTTGATTGAATGCCATATATTTGTGTTTTATTTGGTGCTGTATACTTTTATATTTCTATAAATATTCTATAGTTTTTTTCTGAAATTAAGCTGAAGTACTTGTAATTAGTCTGATCTCAAGTTTTACTTTCATCTTAATTTGGTGGTATCAGAGTAGCATTTAATCTAAGAATAGATTTTCCCCATTACTAAAGAAAAACCCTTCTAAATACCTGACAACACCTGAATTATGAAGTTTTCCACTCTGGCAGATAGGAATAGAATCTACGGTCACCCCTGTGTTAGCTCCGAAGATTGACCTCTCTCATCCTTTTGAATGAATTCTCCTGCTGTTCTTCTGTAGTTTCCTCACATGCATTCACTAGTCTTTAATCTGGTGAAGACTCAGAGGGATTCTTTGTGGATCTGCAAAGGTGTTTCTCTCCATGCAGCTCTTTTCTCTTGGTACTTTGCTCTACAAACTCAAATCATCTTCTCCCTACACTCCCAGCTTTGTCTGGGATTTTCAACTTTTAAACCCATCGTTTCTTCATTTTGTTTCATCTTTAAGATATTTCAGGTGGGATGGCAAACTAGTCCTTGATGTTCCATCTTGGCCAGAAATCAAAGTCCTCATTATTTGCTATTGAACCTTGACTGATCTACATGCCAACTTTATCTCCATTGGTTAAGTTCTGCTACTTGATCTCAGTCACCATAGTATCCCTATCATCCCCATTCAATGAGATGCTTTCAGTAGTTATATCTTCCATATACATCCTCAGTCTACAGAAAATAGCTGCTAAAATACACCAATACATTGGTGCTTCCTTCTCTGATTTAGGAAATAGAGTACATTTAGCTCAAGGACATATTAATGATTGTGTAAATGGGTCACACATTAAATCAACTACAACATTCTTTTTCTTGCTGAATTCATAGGATTTCTTCCTCTCCACATTTTCCCTCATGCTATTTAACATCTCATTTTCAATTTGCCATAGATCCTACTATACTAAGTTTTAGCAAACCAAACAAAAAATCATTAGAATTACTACCATCTATTTCAACCAGCACAATGAATTCAAAATCTCTATGAAGTGAGTTCATATTAATGAACTAAATCAAATCTAAAATTTGATTCTCCCCTCCATCCTCATCCAGGCCTTTATCATTCATTCTACTGCTTATTTCCTGGGATTTGACCACATAAATTAGCAAAATCCCCATATTGACTTTATAATATCCTCCACATATCACAATATCTGATTCTAGATATAGGTCAGAAGACAATGAAAAGTGATTGATACAATGCATGGGGAACAAAATTGGTTTCCACCACTAAGTTAACATCCTTTAACAAGGGTAATTACAGATATTTCATCAAGGAACAAATGGCTTTGATGAAGAAGGAAGGAAGGGTTCCTCCTGCTGAGACTTGGGAATTTATGTGCTCTCAAATGTCCCCATACTAATTCTTTGTGTCTCACTCTCAGTCAGTGCCCATCCATGTAACAACCCTCATAAAACTATGAATTCAACCTATCTTATAATTCAGGATTCCACTCTGAGTTGGATTTTTCGATATTCCAGCCCTGTGGCTACAAGAGGGATAATAGAAGCTATCTGGTTGTAGGATAGACTCAGGAGCTAGAAGTTTTAGCTTTTGGTTTATCATTTTCTGTCCTTAAAACTTCTAGCAGAAGGGCTGGGGTGTAGCTCTATGGTAGAGGCCTTGCCTGGCATGCATGAAAGTCTGGGTTTGAACCTCAGCACCAAAAACCAAACAAACAAGAACAAAACTCCCAACAGGGTTAAAAGCAGCAAGTTCAGTTGGTAGTACTTGCATTCCTCAGACCCTCCCTTGGGGAGGCCACCAAAGCCTTGAGCAGGTCACTCAGGTAATAATTTAGGTAATATTTTGTTGCTGTCTGTCATAGGCTATCAGAATCCCATCCCTTAATGCTAATTAAAAATCATTGCTTTGCCTTTAAACCCAGGCACTTCAGATTACCAACCAGCAAGTCTCCACTTCCTTGAGGAGCTGTTGCTGGTAACCATTCCAAGTATCAATAGTGCATCTGTCAGGGTCTTTAGATGCAAATAGCAGGATCTATTCTAGCAATTTAAGAAGAAAAGAATGTCTTAAGAGTATTAGGTAACTCATAGACTCTCCCATAGGCCAAGAGAGCCAGACTCTGTAAATAGGCAGCCAGAAAAAAGGTGCAAACACTTGATCTTGTAACAGTTTACTGAACATCTGAAATTCCACCTCTGCCACTCCCAAAGATCTGGGACCTCTCCATCCACACCGTTTGAAGACTGGTCACTCCTGCATGGCTGTCTCCTCACAATGCTTACTTCCAATCCAGGTTTCACGAAGGGGTGTCTGATTGTCAGAATCTGACTGTCTGATTGTACTCTACCTACATGAGCTCTGCAATTGTCAAATTTCTGGCTTCTACCTTGGGAAGAGAGTATTCATAATATGGGAAGTTATCAAGAAGGAAGAGTTCGAAGTTATGAGATTTGTAGCCACTATTACCCACAGTGCACACTTAGGAGTTAAGGCACTTGTGTGTATACACACAGACACACAATTTCAGTTACCCAAGATCTCTCAACTTTGGGGATTAGTAAAACTTCGATTTAGATTTTTGACCCATATGCTACTTTCCTTCACTAAGTAAAAGTGTAAATGACATAGAAAGAAGCCAAATTAGCCTACAATACAGTCTTGCCTGAGACAGGAAGCCTGCATCTGGTGCCAAAAATTCCCCTCCCCCTTGGAAATTCCATCACTTTGTCACCATGCAATATGCCTCAGTGACCCTTGCTACAATCTTGCGTACTAGGTCCTCTATTTATAAAGCAGAATTTCTGGGTAGGAGAGCCCTGGCAAATATCAAGCGCTCTCTGTGCCAAGATAGGATTAGGGTTTTCTGCCTATTGGTCATACCACTTGCTCTTAGAAGAGACAGAGGCAGGCGGTGGCTAAAATTACAGTGTCCAGCCCCACCTGACCCCCAGCAACCAGCCCATTATGCCCCCTTTTAGAAGAGCTAATGTTCCCTGCCCCTTATGGGGGTCAGGTGGCTAAGGACTGAAGCCAGGGTTCTTCTGATGGTGATGTGGACTCCAGGGTTTGCAGCGGAAGCAATATCACCTGGGATTAAAGGATTGCCGCCTCTTTAAATCTGATCTCTCTGAGTTATTAGTAGGCTGTTCTTTGGCCCATTCTTTTACCATCATTCATTCAGGACTATCATTTGATCCAGAGAAATAGATCTCTGGGTTCTGGAGAATATTTCCTAGCCCATAGGCCTATGTGAAAAGATCATCATTAGCAAGACATAGTTATCAAATACCTTATTATCATCTCCTCCACCAGGACTCTATAAAGAGAAGTAGAAGGTACAGTTCTTGCCTTGGGGGCACACAACTCAACACAGACACGGGGGCTTGGACAGTTCTGTAAAGGACAGACATGTGGCAAAAAAGAACAGGAAGCAGCTGACACATAGAAGGAGCACAAACTATGGTGCTGACATCAAACCCTCTGTGTCTCCCTTCATCCAGGTCCTCTTTAGCTCATCTGGCAGCTATTTGAACAGCCTCCTCACGTGTCTCCACCTTCAGCAGCTCCCTTCCTGGGTCCACCCTGAGCACACATTGTCTCTTACTCAGAAAGCACAGGGACACCCTCTGCTTCCAGGAGACTTTTTCTACCTTTTGGTTAAAATTTTTAAAGTCTCCCACATTATACCATGTAAATTATAATCTTGTGATTTACTAAAAATAATGAAAGGTCATTCATAATTCAGTAAATCTTACAGTTACCGTTTAAGGATTTAAGTAGTACCTAGATCTATTCAAAATTATACACATTCAAGTAGAACTTTATTGGTTCTGCCCAAAGACAATAGATGGTGGCCTATTAGGATTTCAGGAATCTCCTTTTCTTGCTCCATTCTCCCTTGGAGTTTCTACTATTCTCAGTATAAAGTTGAAATCTGTCACAATTTAGCCACTACTTGACTTTCCAATTCGACTCTGTAATACAAAACTGATACTCCCGCCCTTCCAGGTGCAGCCATTTCTCCCCGCCTCCCAACCACTTGTCAATCTGTGCTCCCCGGGCCTCTTACGTTACAGGAATTTCCGGCCTACGCTACAGCCATTTCCTGCTTCCCATGTTATGTCCTAACATGCTAGCTAGCTATTGGTTCATCAGCCAGCTTGCAAGTATTCTCCTCTGCTATTGGTTCCTTCCAACCCGGGAGATACCAATATCTGGGAGAAGTATCCACGCCATCTTTCTCTTTTCCTTTCTTTTCATCCTGGAGCGGAGGCGCTAGTCCGCATAATAAAGTCTCTTGCACGAGGCCCTGTGTCCGTTGTGGATTTTTCTGGGAGCTATTGTCGAGCTGCAACTGAGACCAGGCATACGGAGCACCAGTTTCGTGGAGGGGCTGGAACTGCCGCGGGTCCCGAGTTGAGCTGCATTTTTCCTTACAGACTCCTCTAGTTTCTTTCACAGCCATTTATCCCATTTGGTTCACTAGTCATTCCGAAAGTTTGTGTCTCCACATCTACAGCTTGATTCATACTGCTGGTGTTCTGAGAACCTCTTCCTGCCACTCTCTCCCTCCCATCACTAGTTGCCCAAACCTGCCCAGTAGTTTGGAACCATAATTTAAATGCCACCCACCATCCCAATAATCTGTAGAGCTTGTTATGAAAACATGGGTTCCCTGAGCTCTCATTTCCCAGTTCCTTAGATCTGAGATAAAGCCCAGGAATCTGTATTTTCAATCTCCCCTAATGATCCTTGTGAACCACAGATTTAGGAAACACCTTCTAGAGCTATGAATTCTAGAGGGCTGGATTTCATTATTCGTATGATTTGCACATGTAAGCATATACATCAGGATAAGGAACTCATTGTAGCTGCCATCTTCATATTTTGCTCAGTGAAGATATTATAAAACATCAGAAGAAAAGGACATTGCCCTTCATGTCTCCAGGATATAAGGAAAAGCAACATAACTCCATAAGCATTATTTTGTGGAACCCAGTGCATAGACATAACCCTAACCCAATTACTGGGAAGTGGGAGACTGTAAGGCAGCCCCTTCCCAAAGGACTCAGAGATGCCCGGGTAAAATTCACCAACAAGGGGACAACTGAAGTCCATTTCAGGCAGTGCTAAGGTCAGAGCCAGGAGCTGGCTCTCAAGACCCAGGTGTGCCTGGACCTTGTGGGAAGAACATCAGGGAGCAGGTGGAATCCTAGCTGAGTCTGCTAATGGGAACCCCAGGAGGGGAGGAGAGGAGGACAAAGTGATGGTGAACTCACATTACAAACCAGAAGAGCCTATCCCCTTAAAAGAGAGCTTCATTAGCCTTGTCCTGAGAAGGAACTGAACTAACCAGGTAAAGAGGTAACCAGAGGCAGATTTCAGCCTTATCAATGGAACTCTCAAGTCGAGCTCTGTAACTCTGCTGTGGACCTTAAATTCAGCCACCTGCATAAACTGTGTGGAAGTGTAGAAGGGCAGAAAGAACAGGGGCCAGGGTCCACAGCTGACTTTGCATAGATGAGTGACATGGTTTCACTGAACTCCTGTTCTTTGAATGATGGGAATAACATCTACCTCCCAGAGATGTCAGAATTAAAGATTTGTGACCTGGCTCAACCATGACCCCTTCTGTGAACCTGTTCAGATCGCAGCCTCCTAATCCTCTGGTTGGAAGCCATCACTTGGCTCTTTGTGTCTTAGCATACTACATACCAATTTCTAATCCATCGTTTTTTACATGCTTCTACCCTTGTTCTAGACTAAGAGTTCCTCGGGAAAAGAACTGTCTTACACAAGTCAAGTTCTAGTACTTAATGTTCTGTCTGGCTGGCACAGCTAAAAGGTAAATAAACATCCACTGGATGACTGAAGGAATTAATGCATTTTATAACAGGTAATATATAATAATTAATTTAAATAATATGATATAATTAATTATATATTATATTATACCATTAATTATAATTGTTATAATTAATAATCAATGTTAATATAACATGTATTTGATGATATATTATATATCATTAATATATTATGATTAATATGTCAATTATATTTTTTTAACAGAGATTTGACATTTATTGTACAATTTTATCCCCAACAGAACATGTGGCATTCTAGAGGTATATGAGGTAATAAAATCAATACTCCAATTAGAGCACCTGAAATAATTGACTCTAGTAACAAATGTCTCTTACAATTAAAAATATTGAATGTTTTAAAAAACTCTTATAATATTTTAAGTTCCTAAAAGAAATATGCCTAACACTTAAAAAACAACTTACTCTTCTATATAAATTGCTCACAAAAATTTTTTTCTATTCTATAGTACACTCTACTTTGTAGTTTTACTGTGTAGAATTAATACCCCCTAGGGAAACGTTAATAATACTACAAAGCATAGTGTAATATAGAATTATATTTATTATAACTAATATATCCAGTATAATGTATATATGTCAACATAGTATATAATATACAATAGATTATAGTAAATTATGATATATAAACATATATAAATTATACAATAATTTGTATAACATATATAAATATCTGGTATAGACCACTATTAAAATGGTAGTAACCATTTCCACTCCTTCTATGAACTTCCACCTTTTGTGGTATTTTCTTACGCTCTTAATGGCTGACTGAGTCTTTAACAACCAACTTTTCCTATGATAAAGAAAGTTCACTAGAGAGAATTAAGGGTGAGAACTGTGACAATAAAACTTCCTCTTAAAGAGGCGCTCCTTGAATTTCTGGGATGATGAAAGATAATCTTCTATTGTGAGACCCTGATGTTTTGTAAAATCATTTGCAGGAGAAATGCAGTAGCTGCCTAGCTCTTTAGACATTGGAAGACAATTACCAGGCCTCAACCCACTGTTTTTCCTTTTTCAAACTAAATATCCACAATTTCTTTATCATATTTTCCATCCCTTGTGTTCAAAATCTGCTTTTTCTCTATAAATATGAAGGAAGCTAGGAACCAATTCTTTCAGATTGACTAGAATTTTTCAAAATGTCTTCATGGAAATGTTGGTTAAAATCCCTTGTTAAAAAAGGCGACTTTCTGATTTTTATCCCCTCCATTTCCACCTGAAGAAAGACCCCTGAGTTGATTGACACTCTCACAACAAAATCAAACCAAAAAAGGATTCATTGCCTGGGCAAAACAACATACAAGTTTTGCACAAACAGAATCATATTAAGCTCTGGGACGCCCTGCAGAAACTTGAAGTGATTCGTTTGCAACTATGTCAGATCCACCAACCAGTGCACACAGTTCTAAGGTTATTTTGTGAGCAAAGCCTTTGGTGTCAGGAAGATCAGAGTGGTAATCCTCTTTATAATCTCTTCTCCATGTCTTCCATATTAATAAAATTTTAGTTGGGTGTGTAGCCTCTCAAACAGTACCTGGTATAGTTTGGATTTGGAGTGTCCACTAAAGGGCCATGTGTTAAAATCTTGGTACTAAGCCCATGGTGCTACTGGAAGGTGGCAGAACCTTTAGGAGGTGGAGCCTAGCAGAAGTAAGTTAGGTCAATGAGTGTGCTCTTGAAGGGGATTTGAGGACCCAACTCCTCTTCCTTCCCTCTTTTTGGTTTCCTCCTTGCCACAAGGTGATCATCTTCCTTCATCCTATGCTCCCACCATAATATGCTGCCTTGCCACAGACCCAAAAGAACAGGGTCAATGAACTATGGACTGAAACTTCCAAAACTGTGAGCCAAAATAAACCTTTTCACTTTTTAAGTTGATTGTCTTAGGTATTTTATTACAGTAAGCCGACTAACATAGTGAGTAGATCAGAACATGAGGACACAGAAACTTTGAAATTTACAGTTGGTTGGAAAATATATATGTATATTAGATAAGTAGTAAAATGACAAGTTTGTATAAGTATATTGCTATAAAAATGGATTTTAAGAAAAAATAATAATTAGGTATAAAAAAGTAAAGATCTTAATAATAGAGAAGTCCACTGGCTACCTAGGCCGAGTCATTCTTGCTTTCCGTTTAGTCTTCTGTCGTTGTCACCGCCACTGCACCATGGCTTTTATAACCAGGCAGTTTGGATGCTTAGTGTCTTCTTCGTCCACCACTTCCGCCTTGGCTAAGAAAATTATCGTAAAGCACGTGACCATCATCGGAAGCGGGCTGAGCAACTGGTCACACAGTAGTGTTGATGGACCAGAGAACATCCTGGCAAAATCCAAAAATGCATTGAAGAAAGCCTTAGGAGAATGTCAAAGAAGAAGTTTGCAGAAAACCCTAAGGCTGGTGACGAGTTTGTGGAGAAGACCCTGAACAGCATATTGACCAGCACAGATGCAGGTCTGTACAGACCTGGTGGTGGAGGCCATTGTGGAGAATCTGAAGGTGAAAAATGAGCTCTTACAAAGGCTGGACAAGTTTGCTGCTGAACATACAATTTTTACCAGCAACACTTCTTTGCAGATCACAAGCATAGCCAATGCCACCACCAGACAAGACTGATTTGCTGGTCTCCATTTCTTCAACCCAGTGCCCCTGATGAAACGTGTAGAGGTCATTAAAACACCAATGACAAGCCAGAGGACATTTGAATCTCTGGTAGACTTTAGCAAAACCTTGGGAAAACATCCTGTTTCTTGCAAGGATACCCTGGGGTTTTTTGTGAACTGTCTCCTGGTGCCATACCTCTTAGAAGCGATCAGGCTGCATGAAGAGGAGATGCATCCAAGGGATACGTTGACACTCTAATGAAGTTGGGAGTTGGATACCCTATGGGTTCATTCGAGCTTGTTGATTGTGTTGGGTTGGATACTACAAAGGTCATTCTGGATGGGTGGTATGGAATGGATGCGAAGAACCCACTGTTTCAGCCCAGAGCATCCCTAAATAAGCTGGTAGCAGAGAAGAAGCTGGGCAAGAAGACTGGGGAAGGATATTACAAATAAAAATGATGCACAGCTTCTCTGGCTTTGGAAAGAAGCTTCATGAGTGTGCTCTAGCCAGCCCCGAGGGTTGTGGGGATGTGCTTTGGTCAGGCAGTCTCTCGTTCTGCACAGTCTGTTTAGTGTGCATTTCGATTGTAATCTATCTGAAGTAATTATTTCACGAATTGCAGTAATAATAGATTCTTTCATTGAGAACTAATTTCCTTTTTTAGTCTGTTCATTTCTAAAAAACTTTACACCCTCAGCGCCTGGGAGCAAATGTTTCTTTTGAACTTTGTTTTTTTTTTTTTTTTTTTTTTTTTAATGCATTGCCCGAATCACTCAGAAAGGGAAGGTCCTTCCTCTGAGAGTGAACTGCTGGCTTCATGTTGCTGTGCCTGCCTGTGGCCCGAGGCAGTAGGGCACACTGTGCATCTATGAGGGGCAGCGGTCAGTGGCCTTTCTGAGAACATTTTGCTGCCTGCAGCTTGAAGCCTTAATCTACATCTGGGTGCACCCTAAAATGTTATGTCTTTATTCAGCCCATCATCAAGACACTGCTGCTGGAGTAGTGGAAATATCTCTGTACTTTTGGTTTCCAGGAAGAAGTCAGTTTTCATGGTCATTCATATCTGCAAATCCTAATAATTACTGTTCTTTTTTCTTTTCATAAGAAATCAGTGCTGCAAACTCCTATAAATTGACTTCTAATAAAATGCAATCTGTTCGTCTGAGAAAAAGATCTTAATAATAAAAAGGGATTATTCATAAGTAAAATAATTCTAAATTTCTATGAGTCTAATAACGTAAGTGTATTGGTTTTCTAGGGTTTCCATAATAAAATACCATAAACTAGGTAGCTTAAACAACAGAAACTTACTTTTTCACAGTTCTTGGAGTTCTAGTCTGAGCTAAAGGTGTCAGCAGGTTTGGCCTTGTCTGAGGCTCCCTCCTCTGCTCACTGTGTCTTCACATGATCTTCTGTTTGTGTGTACTTGTGTCCTAATTTTCTCTTGTAATAAACATTATTTTTCCTTGGTAGGAGAATGCTATGAAAATTTTAAACATTTAAAAAATCTTAGCCAAAATGAACAATTTTTAGGAAAATATAATTTTTTAAAAACCAATTCAGGAAAAAGCAAAGAATATGAATCAACTTGTAATTCTTAAAATTGATTCAGTAATTAGATTTTTACACATACAAAACTCACCATGTTCAGAAAATTTTACAATTGACTTCTTCCAAATATTCTCTAAACAATCTTGCATGAAAATTTCTGGAGAGGAGGAAAAGTAGGAAAGAGATATAACCTTTTTTAAGGTAATATAACCTTTGATTCAAAAAATAATAATTTAAAGAGACATATAGACCAATATCTTTCATAAAAATAAGTTCAAAATCCCAAATAAAATGTTATCAACCCTAATCCAATCATTGTATAAAAATATATTATGTCCAAGTAGGTTAATCTTCGGAATGCAAGGATGGTTTAATATTAGAAAAATCTATTAATTTGATTCATCACATTAATAGATAAAAGAGGGGAAATTATATGATCACCCCCATAATAGAACATTTGGTAAAATACATCAACCCTTCTTATAAAAAATAAATAAATTCACAACAAATAGAAATAGAATAGAACCTTTCAATTTGCTAAAAAAGTATATATGCCAAAAACCTACAAATGCCAGCATAAAAAGTTAGCCATATTCCCCTTAAAGTAAGAAAAAAAGCAAAATTTTCTGCTACTATCATTATTTTAACTTAATTACCACATCACACTGAGATGCTATCCTGTTTAGTAATATAGAAGGAAGCAGGAAGGAGGGAAGGAAGGAGGGAGGAGACCCAAAGGATAAAACAAAGCTGTCATTATTTACAGAGGATTTCATTGTCTGCCTAGGATATCTGAGAGTATCTACAATTCCAGTATTAGTACTAATGAGGAATCTAACAAAGTTGTACATGAAACTAACATACAAAAATCATGAATGTTCTTATGGGTCAATAATGTAAAAATGAAAAATATCATTTGAAAAAGTGATACTACTAAAAAACAGAGATACTACTTAAGACATCAGCAAAAACTATAAAATATCAAGGAATAATTATAATATTGATGCAGTAGATGTTATGGAGAAAATATTTTTAAATTATTAAAAGGAACTTTGAAAAGAACTTTAAAAGAAACTATATTCTCCAAATTAATGTACAGATCCAATACAATTTCAATTTGACAAGCACTATTTTCAGGTAACTAGATCAGCTAACTTTAAATTTCAAATTTTAAAAAATCCAAAACAATTGCATAAATGAAGAGACTGTAGAGAAGAATTAATCTTACCAATTAAATGTATTGTCACAAAAATAGATGAAAAACAATTGAAGTGAAGTGAAATGAAGCTCACCACAGACCTAAAAATATATAGAAGCTTGATACAAAACAGAGGTGTCATTACAAACCAATGAAAAAATAAATTTGCTATTTAATGAATGTGTATCCATATGGGAAAGAAACTGTTTGCCCAACTCAAGTGATACACCAAAAAGTATAATGCAGAGGTAGCAATTCTTTCAAAAGAAACAAAACTTACAAAAGAAAATAAAGAGTTCATAAAACACTAAGTGCAAAGAAAAACCACAAACTGAAAAAAATTGGCAACATAATTATGACTCAAGAAACAAGGATTAGTAATTGTAATATGTAAGAACTACTCAAATCAGAAAAGTGGAGAAGGGATGTATATAGACAATTCTCAGAGCAATAAGTATGTGAAAATATGCCCTACCTCTCTAATAAACAGAGAAATACAAATTAAAATGACAACTAAATACCATTTCACGCCAATTAGATTGCAAAACATTAAGCCTGATAACAGTCTCATTCACTACCTTAAATAGGTACACTTTCCAGATTGATTTGGCAATAACTTCTAAGCTGAAGATGTGAATACCAGCAGACAACAGGCAGTTCTTCTAGGTTTCTGCTCTAGAGAAACCTGCAAACATGCTCAAGAGGACACATACAAGTGTCTTGTGTGGATTCTCATGATCTAAATGTCTATGGCAATTGCCTTGATGGACGTGGGTCTTTTATTATTCATGAGCTGGGTAAATTTCTCTTAACTGAGAAATTTAAGTCCTTAAATTCTTGGCAATGCCTTACATTATTTCTTTGAAAAATTCCTTCACTTCCGTGTCTGTCTATGTCATCTTCCCCACTCCCCTTCTTGGCTGCCCTGAGCTGACAGCTTTCCTTCACCATACCCTTCCACCATGATGCTCTGCCTCACCTTGGGCTCAAAGCAATGGAGACAGCCAACTGTAAACCCAAAATAAACTTTTTCTTCTCCATTTAAAAAAAAAAAATCATTCACTTCAAACAACTTACAAATACAGTTTTTCCAATAAATAAAAGGTCAGGTCTACACCTGAAAACCTTAAAGTCTAGCAGTTGGTAATCCTATCTATAATTTTTAATTAATTACTAGGTGCATCATTTACATAGATAGTCCAACATTATCCTCACTTGAAGACAGTCTCCAAAAAGAATGATAGAGAGAAAGGAAACAAAAAGAATAGAAGGCAGAAAAAAACAAATTGTTCCCTCTTTTATAAGCCTGTCTGTATTAGTCTGACTGTCCAGAGAAATGGAATCAAGAGGATATTTTACATATATATGTAAATATTTTACATAGTCATATGGTATATATGCATCTATATATCTATCTCTATACATATATCTACCTATATATCTATATATAGATGGGAGAAAGGAGAAAAAATATATATATATGATCTCCCCTTTGGATCTGTACCTCTGGAAAATGCGCTCTCTCTCTCTCTCTCTCTCTCTCTCTCTCTCTCTCTCTCTCTCTCTGTGTGTGTGTGTGTGTGTGTGTGTGTGTAGAGAGAGAGAGAGAGAGATTTTAAGGAATTGGGTTATGCAATAGCAAGGACCGGCAACTCCTAAATCTGCAGTACAGGCTGGCAGACTGGAAATTCAAGTAGGAGTTGATGTTGCAGTCTTGAATTTGAAGGCAGACTGAAGGAAGAATTTTTTTTCCCTTTCAGGAATGACCTCAGTGTTTTTTCTTAAGTCCTTCAACCGATTGAATGAGGCCCACCCACATTATAAGGATAAACTGCTTCACTCAAAGTCTACTAATTTAAATGTTAACCACACCTAAATAATATCTTCATAGCAATATCTAGTCTGGTATTTGATCAAACAACTGGGCACCATGGCCTAGCCAAGTGGATACACAAAATCCATCATTATGGAGCCTAACCATTATTAACATCTGAAGGGGAGAAAATATTATTTTTGTTTAACTCTAAGTTTGCTGTTGAACTGGATTCTTGATACAAAAGACAGATTAACAAGAGAAAAACAAGCAAGTTTATTAACATGTGCCATGCTCATCATGGTGGAGAAAAGTAACTCAGGGCAGTAGCTTAGGAGTCTGCCTCAAATAGTACTTCAACAAAGAACAATAAATCTCAGAGAAGTAGCAAGACAAAGGAAAGCAGTCCTAGGCCTCAGAGGCAGGAAAACTGTGGGAAGGTAAATTTATGGGACGAAAGTCTGCTGGCAGATTCCTCTGGCGCCACATCCCTGAGCTGAGCAAGCATTGTAAAAAGAATGTGCATTTAGTCTTCTGTGAGAAACAGGGGAGGGAGGCAGAAAGACCTTTTGTCTTTGTGAATCTCTGTCCTGCTTTTACACAAACACAGAGAAGGGTGAAAATTCTCCTGCATCTTGAATTGCCTTGCATTCAACAATTTGGGGAGGAAATATTTTCTATTTATGTTACATACCTTATACTCGGGGAAGAGAGATTTTGATTTCTTTTGGGACCCACTGAGCAAATACACAGCATTTACTCAGCATTAGGCACTTTTCCTAAACACTTTACAAATTATAAGAATTTGTTAACAAATTCCTGGGATAGAGGTTGAGCATCCCTAATCTGAAAATCTGAACTCCAAAATGCTCCAAAATCTGAAACTTTTAATTGACAGCCTGAGTGGAAAACTCCACGCCATAAAACTTTGTCTCACACACAAAAATATTTAAAATATTGTATAAATTGTTTTAAATGTTGTATAAAATTATTGATAGGCTTTATGTGTAATGTGTGTATGAAATATAACTGAATTTCATGTTTAGACTTGGGTTCATCCCTAAGATATGTCATTATGTATATGCAAATATTTCAAAATCAAAACATTTGAAATCTGAAACATTTTTGGCCCAAGGGAGATCCACCTGTATTTACTATTGTTATGCCACTTTTCAGATGAAGAAACTGAGGCAGGTAAATTTAAAGTTATATATCTAGGTATGTATAGATATCTAGGTATATATCTAGGTATGTCCATGGTGTGAGTGCATATTCTTCGCCTCCAGCCCATGCTTTTTCTAACAGGATCAGCAAATTTTTCTATAAAGGGTAGACGATATTTTTTTTAGACTTTGTAGTCCACATGTAGTCCCTGTTGTAAATTTTTCTTCTCCTCCTCTTCTTTGCTTTTCTTTCTTTTCTCTTTACAGCCCCTTCAATATATAAAACAATTCTTAGTATGTGATGTATACCAAAAAACAGAAGTCCAGGACTAGGGACTATAGCTCGGTGGTAGTGTGCTTGCCTAGCATGTGCAAGGCCCTGGGTTTAATAACCAGAACCACAAAACAAAAACCAGGAAACTAAAAACAAGCCCACGGGCTGGGCAGACAGCTCAGTGGTAAAGTACTTGCCTGGTATGCATGATACCCTGGGTTTAATCCCCAGCGCCACATAAAAAATTTTTTTTAATTAAAAAAAAAAAAAAAAAAAAAACAGGCCCAGATTTCATCCACCAAAGATTTTAATCCAGACAGTCTGGCTGTTACTTGTGGCTTTAATGTGCTCGTGAGTGATTTTCTGGTGTTTTGTTTGTTTTTGAGATGAATTTCCCTGTGTTGCCCCGACTGGCCTCAAACTCATGATCCTCCTGCCTCAGCCTCTGAGTTGCTGGGATTACAAGTATACACCACTAATCCTGGCTTCAACCTGTCTCATTGAGCTTCTGTTTGGGGCTGACAAAAGTGAGGAAGGCAGACATCATCCTTACCCTGCAGTTTACCACCTAGTCAGAGACCAGGGTTCTCAGGTCACAGACAGCGTGAGGGCCTCTTGGACCTGGAGCTTCAGACCATTCAAGAAATTTTTTTTAACTATTTTTATTTTTTTTAATTAAGTAATTATTTATTTATTTTTTACAGACTGCATTTTGATTCACTGTACACAAATGGGGTACATCTTTTCGTTTCTATGGTTGTGCACGATGTAGATTCATACCATTCGTTAATCATACATGTACGTAGGGTAATGATGTCTGTCTCATTTCACCATTTTTCAAACCCCCATCCCTCTTGAGGTGTTGGGAGTTCTTCAGGCCAGCAGGATTCACATTCAGGGCCTGCTAGCTTTCTGCTGCTTCCTCATATGGTGATTTGCATCTATTATTTTAATGCATAGGGTTCTCGGATCTTCCATTCCGCTATGCTGTTCAACTCCATCTCCATTTCAAATCTACCATAAGACTGGAAGTGGTCTCATGGTATGATCTGAAAAGAATTCTATTGAGTGTATATGTGGAAATGGCCTTCAGTAAATTCATATGAGATGTTAGAATTTAAAACCAAAAATATCTCATTTCTCTTCTGTAACTGTGGTCACTTTTATACATCTTTGGTAGGAAAAGGGATTTTCATTCCTTTTCTTTCAGTTCTGAATAAATTAGGCAAAAAGACACCACATAGCTTTCTGTGGGTCTCGTGAAGGTGGCTTCTAAGCAGAGTAAAGTGATTCTGCTTCCCAAGTACCTGGTTATAACTTTCAAAGCCCTTGCTTTACCCAGTCTGCCCTAAGACTTGCTTTGAAAATCACCAACTGCCCCTTTAAAATGTGTACATTAATTGTAACACATATATGGTATATACTCTCACCGAAGTCAGGAACAGAAAGGAAGATCATTTCCTTTGACTTCATTTGAACAGACATGGAAAGCGAGGTCAAAGAGACAGAGGGACCTCATTCTGCTGGAGATGTTTCCAGAAGAGTCGTGTTCTGGTCCATTTCTTCTGGGTCCAGTGTTCTTTTTCCCTTACTTTAGAGTGTTAGGGTTATCTCATTCCTTTATCTTCATATGAAATCGGTAAGTGGCAAGGACACAATGGCCCACAGTGGGGTCATGACAACTTGGCTCTGTCTGGTTGATTTTGTAACCTGACCTTTTGTCCTTTATCTGCAGTATTCACCTGGTTATTAGTCAGAAGGTACAGTCCAGGAAGGTAGCCAGTGGCCAATGCCTGATACGCTACATTAACTGCTTGTTGATCACTGAAGGTACATGCGCAGGCTGCCTGGGGGTGAATGGGGGAGCCTGCTTTTAGTTCCCCTCTTTAAGTTTTGCTGTTTTCACCACAAACAACATCAGCACCAAAACAAAACAGAAACCAACATCAGAACATTCTGTTTCTGTGCTGCTACTTCACCATCTCTCTCACCAATTAAACTTTTAAGAACTTCTTTCTTTCCTTCCACCCAATCTCATTTTAACCTTTTCTCCATCTTTTTTTCTGAACTACTGTAACTGCCTTTTCTGAAAGTCTCAAATTCTGGACTGGAGATATAGCTCAGTGATAGTGTGCTTGCCTGGCATCGCTAAAGCCTTAGATTCCAAACCCATTACCTCAAAAAGCAAAACAAATTCCTTTACAGGTCTACTCTTTTTCTTTTCCTTCTTTTTATTGAAGCATCATAGGTATACATCGTAGTTCGGTTCATCCCAACAAAATCATACATGCATGGAATCTGGCCCACTCTTTTAGTCCCCTGCCCCACTGCTAATCCTCTCATTTTCATTCATCCTTAATTGGTGCTTTCCACATACATACAGATCTGCTCTTAAACCTTTTTTGAATTCAAACCATGTCTTTCTCTTGCCTCTACACTCACTTGCCTTCTGCAGAACAACAACAACAAATACCAAACCTTTATTACTACGTGTATGCCTCCTTTCTTTCCTCTCCCTTCTGATTCCTTCACCCATCTGTATGGTTCACATCTGAGCCACATTTATTTCTTCTATATCAGTCTGTTCCCTGTTACAGAAAAATACAGACGCACTCTTAGGGCAGAAATGGAGCTAAGAGATTAACTGGCCCAATCTCCCTCGTTTGATCTCCTTAGTTTACAAATGAGGACGCTCGGGCCCCGTGACAGCCTCCACTTTCAGGCAGGTAATTGGTGGAAGCAGGATCAGCTTTCCTGGGTGCGTCTGAACTGCCTCTCTGCCCCAGGCTTCCCTCTGCACCATCAAGGACTGGATTTAGAAGGATGGGATATGCCAGGAAAGTGTGGGAGACTCTTCCCAGTGCTCTTCCCACACCCCTGCCCAAAATAATTCACCCGCTCTCATCTTCCATCAATACCACGTTTGTCTTCAGTAAAAGGGTGTCACTGTCACCTTGTCCCATTCACTTATTCATTATTCATTCCGCAAACATTTCCAGGCATCGGGATTGGCTCTTGGGAAACAGAAGATGAATGTCAAATATGTTCTTGCTCTCAAAGAGTTTACAGTCCTGCGGGGTGAGCACATAGACATGTAAATAAGTAATGGAGACACAGGAGTCCAGGAGGTATTTGAGGCAAGTCATGTAACATAAGAAAAAACAATTGAGAAGCAACTTAGGCCTGAAACTATATGGATATTCAGGGAATTCCAAATAGTTTAGTGTGGTTGGATCATGGTGTAGGTTCTTGAGGAGTGGGGATGCGATAGGCAAAGACTATAAATCCAGGAACAGGAAGCAGGAAGAAGGCCTTGTGGGTTTTGCATAGAAATCTAGACATGACCTTGCAGTGTATCAGGAGCCTTAAATGTTTTTGAGCTTTAGAGTTAGGTATCCAGATGTGTATATTAAAAAGATTACTTTGGGGGCAGTGTAAAGAATGAATGGAAAGGAAGTGAGATCAAAGACCAGGAGACAAATTGGCAAGTTATTGTAACATTGAAAGGTAATGAAGGTCCAGATGGATGTGACAGCCAGCGATTGAAGGTATATTTAAGAATAACTGACAGCATTTAGTAGCAATTTGGACATAGAAACATAATGAAGAGAGAGGATTTGAGAATAGCATCCAGGAGGGGAAGAAAAAAAATTTCATCTCAAACTTTAGGTACCTGTGGGACCTTCAGATGAAGATATCTAACTGAAAGTCTCTTAAGAGAGTGATCTAGACTTTTTTTTTTATTGTAAACAAATGGGATACATGTTGTTTCTCTGTTTGTACATGGCATAAAGGCATACCATTTGTGTAATCATAAATTTACATAGGGTAATGTTGCTGAAGATGCTGATTTCAGAGTCATTGTAAGATGGATCATAACTGTAGCCTTAGAAAAGAATGGAATTATCCCATAGACAGAGGATTGTGACTGAGAGGGCCAATATTTAATGTGCAAATAAAAGAAGAAGATTTAGAGAGTGCAGAGGAGAACTAGGAGAGTGTGGGCACAGAAGAGTTTCAGGAAAGAGATTGTTACCATGACATGCAATGAACAAGAAGAATAGATTTGAGCATTAGAAAGACACTCATAACCTCAGTAAGAACTCTGACCACTGGGGACAAAAGACCAAATGTAGTGGATTTTACAATGGAAGGGATATGGAGACAGGGAGTATAGGCAACTCAAGAAATTCAGCCTTTAAGGGGAGAAATAAGAACCATAGCAGGAATATAGAGGTGAGATCAACAAGTTCTTCTTAAAGCCAGCCCACACTCAGCACCCTGGAACAATTCCCTAAGGTCTACATTCCCTCCCCCAAATCAGAGACATTTAACTAATAATAAAGATAACTGTGGCCTCCATCATCAAATTTAGAGAAGTTTAAAAACTTCTCAGCAGATCAATCGTTAACATTCCTCTTCATATTTAATCTTTGGCATTTACAAAAGGAAGAACCACAAGTTTGTCCATAGGTTCAATGCAATCCCAACCAAAATCCCAGCAAGTAATTTTGAGGATGTTACCAAATTGATTCTAAAGTTTACATGGAGAGGCAGAAGACCCAGAATAGCCAACATAATATTGAACAAGAACAAAATTGGAGGACACTCCTTGATTTCAAGACTTACTGTGAAGCTACAGTAATCAAGACAATGTGATACTGATGAAGGAATAGACAGATAAATGGAACAGAAATGGACCAACACACATGCAATCAACCAATCTTTGGCAAAGGAGCAAAGGCAACACAATGGAGAAAAGATAGTGTTTTCAAGAAATGGTGCTGCAACACCTGGACATCCATATGAAAAAAAAAAAGAAAGAAAGAAAAGGAAAATGAATCTAGATATAGATGTTATAACATTCACAAAAATTAACTCAAAATGAATCATAAACCTAATATAAAATGTTAAACATAAAACTCCTCAAAGGTAACACCTGGTTACCTGGACAACCTGGTGTTTGGCAATAACTTTTATATGACACCAAAGGCATGAGTCATGAATCAAAAAATTGAGAAGCTGGATTTCATTTATTAAAATTAAAACTTCTGTTCTGGGAAATACTGTCAAGAGAATGAGAAGATAAGCCACAATCTAGAGGAAAATGTTTGCAAAAGATGTAATTGATAAAAGATTACTATCAAAATATGCAATGAATTCTTAAAACTCAGCAATAAGAAAACAAAACAAAAAAAAATAATTAAACATGGGCAAAATACCTGAATAGACATCTCACCTAAGAAAATTAATATGGTTTACATTTAGTCATATGAAATATCCAACACCACATAAATTAAAACAATGACAGTCTAATACACACCTATTAGGATGACAAAAATTCAAACACTGACAATCCCAAGTACTGACAAAGATGTGGAGTAACAGGAACTCTCATTCATTGCTGGTTGGAAAGCAAAATGGTACATTCACTTTGGAAGACAGTTTAACAGTTTCTTACAAAGCTAAAAATACTCATACTATATGCTCCAAAAACCATACCCTTAGATATTTATCCAAAGAAACTGAAAATTTAGGTCCACATAAAAACATACACATGAATGTTTATAGCAACCTTATTCTTAATTGCCCAAACTTGGAAGCAACCAGAATGACCAGTAGCTGAATAGATGAACTATGGTATATCCAGACAATGGAATATTATTCAGTACTAAGAAGAAATGAACTATCAATCCATACAAAGACATAGAGGGAACTTAAATGCATATTTCCAAATGAAAGAAGCCAATCTGAAAAAGACAGAGTGTATGATTCTAACTACCTAACACGTTGGAAAAGGCAAAACTATGGAGACAGCAAGAAGGTCAGTGGTTGCCAGGGATTATGGGAAGGGACAAATTGAATAGGTGCAGCACAGGAATTTTAGTGCAGTAAAACTACTCTGTATCCACATTAGGATAAAATTTCTCCAAACCCATAGAACACAGAACACCAAGAGTGAACCCTAATATAAACTATGGATTTGGGCAACAACTATGTGTCGGTATAGGTTCATCAGTTGTAATAAATGTTCTGTCCTGATGTGAGTTGTTGATAGTGGGGAAGACTGGTGGGCAAAGGGACAGACGGTGTTTGAGCACTCTCGTAATTGCCATTCAATTTTGCCACGAACCTAAAACTGTTCCAAAAAATTTAGTCTATTTTTTCAAAGTAAAAAAAAAAAAATTTAAACAAACAAATAAATAAAGTAGAAAAGTAGAAAAATGGTAGTGGCATTTGTCCTAAGTAGTCAATATTGATTCTAACTTGTGTACTTTCCTAGGTATTATAATTTTAAACCATATGAAATTATATTGTTTTATTATGTGCATATCCAAATGTGTAACAACAAATTCCATCAGTATGTACAATTATTTTGCACCAATTTAAAAAATGAGGGGGGAAAAAGCAACTATACTATCCCTCTATGGGAGACAGCAAAACAGCCCTCTTCAGTTAGTAAACCTCTGTGCAAGATAGCAACTTGACCATTCTTGGGGAATCAGATTTGGTAGGAGATAGAAGCGCTGTTAGTGTGATCTGCCAGAAATTAATCTTCTCATTTATTTCCACTTTTTGTAGAAAAGTTCACATAAACTACCTTGGACCCACTAATGTTAGCTTTTATTGGAGAGGGGTGGAGCACTTGAAACAATGAATATTCACCACACGGAGAAAGTTGGATTTACAGTGAGTGGTCCCTTTTTCCTGGAGAAAGGTGTGGCAGCATCTCTCTGCTTCCTTTAAAAAGGCAAAAGCACCCCAGAGACGCTAAAGGGAGTTCAGATAGTTGGGTGGGTAAAGGAAGACTGGTCTTACTATCTGAGAAAAGGAGACTGTTTCGATGGCTTACAGAAAATAGATGTCTTTGCTCAAAGGGAGGTCTGAAGTGGAGGACATAGATTGAGTCCTTGAAGTAAATGAACTGAACTTGGTTGATGCTCTAGGACAGCATTTGAGAACCCAAAGCAAACACTGGAAGAGGATCCTCAGAATCATCACCTGATTCTGGGACTGACTCCTGCATGTCAATACGTGGCCACTAGTGTACTCCCTACTATGCTGCTCTAGGGACAAAATCCCTAATACCTCTCATCTCCATACAGGTCTGATGCATGACCCACCTTGATACAATGAACACGACTAGTCCTGGTTGACTTCTGCTTACAGGAAACAACCTGCTCTAAATAACCAAGAACACTGGTAAGCCCTGTGGCAGAGTCTCGCAGCCATATTTTCTGGAGAAACTGACCCTCTAAAATTATTTTTAAATCAAGTATATTGAGAGACACTTTAGATACCTTTTTAAACCATCCATATAAGATATAATTTATATGTAACTATAATAATACATGCTTAATATTGTATTTTCATTTGATGATTCTGGATATAACTTGCCATGGGTACTGATATGTGATTTCAATAGTCATGTTTTTTTTTGTGGGTGTTTACTTTTTGGAAAGTTCCATGGTACTTATTAATTGCCTTTCATTCCCCTATCAGTTATAACCAATTTTGAAAAGTAGTCACAGGGATTAGTCTTGATTAAAATAGTATCAGCTTTAAACAGAATGAATAGAAGAGCAGAAGTCTCAAAAGCCTTGCTGTGGTACCCATAAGTTGGAAGTGGGTGGTTTTTTACTTCCTGGAATTAATGATATTTGGGTGGGAGGGGGGCCTTAGCATTCACACCCTGGGAACAGATGGGAGCATTTGGTTTCATTCTGAACAGTGGTTACATATGAGGAGATTGTTATAATCTGGGAAATTTTGTGTAATTCTGAATGCATTACAGTCATAGTAAAATCAATTTCTAGATTGAAAGCAAGACTCTAATTACCATTTGGCTCTCATTATCAAAGATCGATCCTAAATTCTTATTCATTCATTCACTAATTCAACAGAACATTAAGATCCTACTATGTGTCAGTGACTATTCTAGCAATGGAGACTACAATGATAAGCAAAAGCTGGCAGTTGTCTGCCATCAAGTCAATTCCAGCTGATGGGAGGCAGAGATTTAAGCACATACACATACATATATAATTGCAAACCATGTTAAGTAGTTCAAAGGTGAGATAAACAGTAGATGACCTGGTTTGTGAAGTCTGTGCTGGTTTCCCTGAACTAGTAAAGTCTGAGTTGAGGGCTGAAGCATGAGTAGGGATTAGCAGGAAAGGAAAGATGGAAAGAGAATTCCAGCAGGAGGCAACAGCATGCACAAGGAAGAAAAAGAGCATGGCACTTCCAAAGAAGTGGTCAGAGTGCACAAGAAAGGGGGAGAGTAGTAAAAGTAGGAGGTGGAAGGGTGGGCCAAGCCAGGTAATGCCAGGCTTCGCAGGCTGTTTTAAGGATTTTAGGCTTCTAAGAACAACTGGAAGCCACTGAAGTGTTTAAAGGGAGAGTGAAGTAATATAGAAAGAGTTGAACAGACAACTCTTCATGGGTTACAGTTTGGAGAATATATTGCAAAAGGAAAAGAAAAAGTAGATGTAGAGAGACCAGTTATGCAGCTACACAGAAATGCAGATGAGAGAAAATGAGGGCTTGAAATACAGTGGAGGCACAGAGTAGGTACATTGGATAAAGAACATGATGCCGGAGAAAGGATCAAGAATGCTTCCTGGGTTTCTGACCTGTGTAACTGGAGAGATAATAATGCCATTCACAGAGACACGGCATAATTTACCTTTGTTATCTTTCTTTCTTTCTTTTCAAGAATGAAGGCAGTAAGGCCAGTTTTGGGAAATTATTGTGAGTTTAATTTTGGATGTGGCATTTTTGATGTGCTTTTCAACAACAAAGTATACATGTTGGATAGACAGCTGGATTATTTTTGAACATGTGGGTGTGACTCAGGAAGGGAAGTAGATACACATTACAGAGAAAACAGAGGACCTAGAGAAATGCAAGAATTTAATGAACTTGGTAGATACGCATGAGCCTTCAAAAGAACCCCCCCCCAAAAAAAAAAGATGCCAAACTGGGGGGAAAAGAATCAAGGTCATCAGATCCAATCAGAGGACTCAAGAATGAGGGGGCAATCAGACATGCAGAAGGTCACTTAAGTTGAGAACTGGGGATTGTCCCTGGCTTTAAAGACATTGCTGTCCTTCACAAACTACTTCAGTGAAGTGGTAGAGTACAGCCAGATTGGAGTCAACTAAGCAATGAGTGGAAAGGAAAGAAATGGAAACAATTTAAAGTACTGACAACTCTTCAAGGGAAGTGTGGCTGAGAAAGAAAAATCCACGAGATAATGGTGTTTTTAAGATGGTTATTCCTTAAAATGGGATAATTTATATTTAAGTACTTATGAAATAGAATTCTACTTCAACCCAAAATAGAGTAATAGGGACCAGATTTACCCTCCTGCCGGAAATGACAAAAACAACAATCAGACAAAATATAGGCAGAGGGTGCCTTATCTGAAATTCTTGGGATCAAAAAATATTTCACACTTTGGAGTTTTTGGGTTTTGGAATATTTGCATATACACAATGAGATAGTGGGGATGGCACCCAAAGTCATTAGGACAAAAGCCATTTATGTTCACATAACGTATACATACACCTTCAAGTTAATTTTATATAATATTTTAGTATGCCTGCATTTTGACTATGATCTATCTGTCACATGAAGCCAGGTGTGGAACTTTCTACTTGCAGTGTCATGTTGGTGCACAAAATGTTTTGGATCTTGGAACATTTCAGAATTTGAATTTTCAGATTTGGAACACTAAACCTGTATAGGAAACAAAGGTTTTCCAGATATTGGATATTGGAGAACAAAGGACAGAAGGTTCTGAAAGATGAGAAATAAACATGCTGAGTTATGGATTGCCTTAGTTTTTACTACGTTGAGAGAGTTTCCGGACTGTGGTAGAGAGAGGGAAACTCCAGGTGAGTTTCATAAGTCAATGAAACAAAGCCAAGAGTCCAGGGTCACCAACGTAGCTAGAATTTTCAGGACAGAGTAGCAATAAAGGCAAAGTTGCCCAGAGGGTTGGCCCTAGAAAGTTGCAGAACATCTCCATGAACATTCAGCAGAATACTGATAGTATCAGGAGTGTGAAATACTTAAAGATCAACCTAAGAAAAGATATGAAAGAACTGCACACTAAAACTAGAAAACATTGCTGAAAACCTAAGTGAATGGAAATATATAGTTTATCCATGGATGGGATACAATAATAAAACCTCAATCCTACCCAAATTGATCT
The DNA here is from genome assembly GCF_902686445.1 of Sciurus carolinensis. NCBI lineage: Eukaryota > Metazoa > Chordata > Mammalia > Rodentia > Sciuridae > Sciurus > Sciurus carolinensis. The sequence goes on along the minus strand of NC_062223.1, from coordinate 129,066,481 downwards.
ATAGATTAAATGCAATTCTAGTCAAAATCTTATCAGACTTTTCTGTAGACATTAACAAGGTGATTCTAAAAATTCATATAGAAATTCAAAGAGCCTGAAATAGCCAAAAAAATTTTTGCAAAAGGTGAATGCTATTTCTACACTTGCTATAAAACTACAACAATTAAAACAGTGTGGCATTGGCATAGCAATGGAAAATAGATTGTGCAAGAGAACAGTGAGTTCAGAATTAGAAAGTCTAAACATATATAGACAACTGACTTTTGACAAAAATCTAAAGGCACTTAGTGGAATAAGGATAACATTTTTCACCAAATGGTTATGGAACAATTTGCTCTCAACATACAAAAAGAGAGAGATTAAAAATAAACAACTTTGGGCTGGGGATATAGCTCAGTTGGTAGAGTGCTTGCCTTGCAAGCACAAGGCCCTGGGTTCAATCCCCAGCACCGCAAAAAATAAAATAAGATAAAATAAAAATAAACAACTTTGATCCATTCCTTGCACCTTATACAAAAATAATTTAAAATAGATAAGAAACCAAATTAAAGTATAACACTATAAAACTTCTAGAAGGACATAGGTGTCACAATCAGCACAGCCAAACGCAGATTCTGGCGAGGGGTGATGGAGGATTAGAAAAATAAAGATTCACAAACACAGATTTTGAAGATAAACAGCTGGGATCAGGTCGAGTGCTGCTTTCTGATGGAGATGCAGATCTAAAGAGTTATGCCAGCAATCTTTATTTATTTATGTCTCATTATGAGGTTAGACTATGCAAGCATTATTCTTTGTATTCAGGAAAGTTACAGAAACTAGGATATCTATATAGCTTTTCCACAGTTGCGATCCACAGTTACAAAGTGCAATGTTAGGAGCTTTATGTAGCTCTCAAGAAAGTCTATTGTTAAAAGTTACTGTAAAGCAGGCAGGCTCAGGAGAAGTGGAACTGGTGAAACATTGTGGTAGTCTAGCATAAGAATTCCTCTCTTCCCAGGAGCTATGTACCTGAGATTGAGGTCCGAACTGATAGGGCTCTTGCACAGAGCCTCCTCATGCAGGGCATTACCACAGCAGCTAAGCATCCTGTGCCCTTGAACAGGAACATTCCCAGACACCAGACATGCCACAGTCACAAGGTCGTCAGAAACCCCCAATCTCAAGTCACTGCTCTCCCATCCTTTGTCACCACTCTCCACACATAGGACAAAATTTTGGGGACCTTGAGTGAGACAAAAATTTCTTAGATATGATACCAAAAAATCACAAATAATAATAAAACTTCTGCTTATCAAAACACAGTTAAGAGAATGAAAGTGCAAGGCACAGAATGAGAAAAAGTATTTGCAAAGCACATGTTTGATAATGGACTTGTACATATAACGTGAGAAGAACAAGAAACCTCAATGCTAAGAAAGCAAGTAATCTGATTAAACATGGACCAAAAGTTTGAACAGACTTTTCACAAAATATGATACACAGAAAGCAAGTGACCACATGAAAAGATGCTCAACATAATTAGTCATTAGGGAAAGGCATATTAAAACCACAGTGAGAAATCACTACAAAACTAAAATAATCACAAGTAAAAAAGAGTGACCATCCAAAGCACTGGTAGAATATGGAGGAACTAGAACTCTTGCTCATTGCTGGTTGGAGTGACAAATGGTACAAACACTTGGGAAAACAGTTTGGCAGTTCTTTAAAAAGTTAAACGTAAGTTTACCTTTCAGCCAGCTAATCCTAGGTATTTACCCACGAGAAAAGAAGCAGACATATTCATTAATATTCTAATCAACTTCATTTGTAATAGCATAAAACTGGAAACAACCCCAATGTCCATCAGTGGGTAAATGTATAAATAAATTTTGTTTTTTACACACAATTAGAATACTACTTAGCAATTTTTAAATGAATTATTTGTGTACACAACATAATTATACTGACTGAAAGAAGCCAGAAAAAAAAAAACAGAATACATAGTATATAATTCATTTATGCAAATCTTTAGAAAACATACCTAATCTATAATGACAGAAGGCAGATCAGTGGTTGCTTGGGAATGAGGGGCAGGAACAGGGAAAGATTAGAAAGGGGCATGAAGGGACCTTTCGGGGCGATAGATATGCTCACTATTCAGAATGTGATGTTTTTTACATGTATATACTTATGTCAAAGCTTATCAACTTATACACCTTAAATATTTCAAATCTGTTGTAAGTCAGTTATATATCAGTAAAGCTATTTAAAATAATACTTAGGAGATATACACAGAGATTAAAGAGGAGGGAATGAGAAAGTATATTCTATAAGGTAAGCTTCCAAAAGTTAGGGAAGGAGTGTCTAAAACACACTTTGAAGAAGTAGTTTTGCTCAGGGGTATGGACACATCTTCAGTAACAGTGGGGAAAAAAAGAGGATGGGGCAGATGTATGGGCTTGTAGGTTTAGTAGCAGGGAGTTGACCATTGAATGAACTCCCAGCTTCCAAAACTGTGAACAAGATAACAAAATAAACCTCTTTATAAATATTCTACCTCATGTCTTTTGTTGGTAGTAATGAAAAATGTACTGAACAGACATCAAGGGTGACTTGCCCTATGAAAATGAAGCTAAGAAAGTCAATATAGATGTGTTATTTGAAATAGTGTTTGGATATTATTAATTGTGTTCCTGTCCTTTGTCTTGTTATATTCCATAAACTGATATTTGATGGAGAAGTGTGATCAGGGCTTGGCTTGTTTTTTTTTTTCCCCTTTGGCAAGACTCCTTCATATGTAGCGCTGTGTTCTTTTATTGAGACTTACATAACATTTGGTTGTTTCCCTGTGATGGTAAGATACATTGGTGATCATCATGCAGACTCATTAATTCAATGAGGTTTTGAACTTCTATGATAAATCAATCATTTCTCATTCACTTATTATCATCTTTAAAGAGAAATGTTCATCAACTATTTAGTTACTTGAAGGCACAGTTCATGTAGGATAAATGCCTGATGCTTTGCCTTTATTTATTGGTTTTCAAAATCATGAGTTGGTTTCCTAGCATCCTTCATAAAGGGGTGAATGACTTTTATTTTTAAAGTTCTGAACACATGGATTTATACATATTTGATGTGCTTCAACCCATTGCACTTCTCTTTCTTACTGACACTTACATTGTTTACTTTGGGTTCATGAAAGCCTCTTTGAGTCAGCTTCTGTGTCCCTGGGTACCCTTTCAACATAACCTAAAAGTGTTCAATGGCTTCACTACTCTCTGCCCTGACAGGACTTTCCAAGCACACTTATACAGCTTTTGCCCCAGACCTAGGAAACAATTATTTAAGATAAAATATATCATAAGTTCATATTGATGTCAGTGACTTTAATGTTCATGGAAACAATATATCCTGTTTACAAATAAATTATAAAGGGGAAAATTAAGGAAAAGAAAGCTGTAGATAAGAAAAGAGTCAAGGGCATAGCAGTTCTTAGCCTCAGACCTAGCCCTTGGTCCAGCCAAAAATAGCTCTATTTCCCTACCTACCTTCTAAAATTGATGTGGCTGCTTCTGAAAGTCCAGAAGACTATAAAATAAATCAAGAATCAAAATGTCTTTACCAAACCTATGAAATTTCACCCCTTAATTTTAATCACAAGTATGATTCAGAAATTTTTGAGAATTCCAAATGTGACTGGTTTAAAGAACATCCGAATGATTTAACAGAATGGTGGAGGCCATTACTATGTTTGCCAGGTCGAATTTTTTGCAGAAGACTGAAAACAGATGTGAACCTCTCAAATATGGCCTAGGAAATAGGGACACCAGAAAACTCTCCTTGGGAATAAAAAAAGATTTCACCTTGATTGAGAATTTAAAAAAAGAAAGATATAGAATGGAGACTCAGTTTTCACTTTGCCTCATGAAATCTACAAGGCTATAAAATTATTAGATAATATGAAAAGTTTCCATATTTCTATGTACATGTATAGTGAAAGGAACCTCTAGGTTCTACTGGAAATTCTCTGTGTATTATTTCAGCAACTCTGATTTAATACTGACGGACTCTTAAGTTTTCCATGGCTAAGTCCTCACTATTCTCTTGGGAACTAAATTGCCTGCTCTTGAACTTGACTTGGTCTTTGCACTTGACTTGCTATAAGTAATTGAGATATGCCAAGGGAATATCTCAATAATCATTATTGATCAATTGATCCATTATTTGGAATATGACTCCAACTAACTTTAAATTTGTGCTTTTTGTTTTAGCATGTGTAAAATTATAAGCACATATTTGCAAATCTTAAATAAGTAGAAACTAAGGTATATTGAACATTGCAAACTCACCTGAATTAAGCTCACAAAAATTCTGCTGTTTCTGAAAATACATTTTATTCACCATTATGAATGGAGCCAGCTGCCTTTGGAGCATTCTATAAGGTGTGTTTTAAATAGAATCTGATACTAAGTCTAAAACTTACTTGGTTCTGGAAAGTAAGTTTTCCCAGCTGCCTCGGTGTAAAAGCTTTTTTTTTTAGAAATATGCATTCATTGAAATCTCTGATTCCTGTGACCACACACTATGTGCCAGGGTCCAGACAAGTACAGGAGCCTTCCTAACAAAAGCTGATGTTTGTCATCCTTAGAAAGCAATACAGAACAACCAGTTCCAACATATCTCAACTTTCATATGTACGTGAATGAACACCCCTTCTTGCTTCATATTTGCGTGCAAACACATCTGTTTTGATTGGACATTGTTCGTGTATAATTGTGCTTTATTCATAGTAACGTTTTCATTTTTATGGACTTTATTTGCATTGAACCCAAACTGAAAACAAAGTGCAAATAAAAAGAAACAGTTGAAAGAGAAACCAAGGGAGAGAGATAGAGAGAGAGAGAGAAGATTGAGGAGGAATAGGAACAGTAAGATTAACTCTGGGACTACTGAGGAATAGAAGCAAAGTAATCCTGGGGTCAGAGCCAGGAGTAGAGCACTAAGGCTCGTTGGACCTTACAAGTCACTCCAAGAATGGCCAAGAAACAGCATCATCCACTTCTGTAGCTGGGAGAGGGGACTCAGCATTTCAGCTGTACTCAGGACAGTGTCTACCAAGTTTCTACAGCTTCTATTCCTATTCCCCCAACCCTGATGTGTTCCACCATGTTCCTTAAGGCAGGGAGGATACAATCCTGCTATTCTGCTTCAGACATGACCCTTCTCTCCAATTCCTCCAAGTGCTAGCACCCATTTCCAAGATCACTACGAATGACAACATACTCCATCATCCCTGAATATTCTGAAGCGTCTTGGGTATAAAACAGAAGAGGTGGGAGGGGACCTGGACTCCATGCTAGTACTGGTAGGTAGATGGAGACCTTGGGTCATTTGCATTTGAGGAGCAGAGTACACCCCAAACTGCAATGGCACGCCAGTTTCAGTGGTGTGGGAGCAGAGGCAAGGGGCACCTGCTGGGAGGCAGAGGGTAAGGGGCTGGCCTGCCTTGATGCTTTGCCCTAGATCAGGCTTGGTCACTGTATAAGTAAGTGTAGGCCCATTTGGGGGATAAAAGAGACCTCCAGTTATGATAATAACTGTGAAAGCTACCTAACAACATTGGGTTTCAGTTTCCCTACCTCCAAAATGGAGACCTACTTCATTGGTCTGCTAAGTGAGCTAAGTGGAAAGTCCTTATTGCACTGCTTGGCATATAGGTGGAAAGAAATTCCTTTAAGATTGCCTGACTTGGGGCTGGAGATATAGCTCAGTTGGTAGAGTGCTTGCTTACTTTGCATGCACAAGGCCCTGGGTTCAATCCCCAGCACCACAAAAAAAAAAAAAAACAAAAAAACAAAAAAAACAACAACAACAACAAGAGTGCCTGGCTTATGCCTCATCAGGATGCATTTAAAAGGACCTGGAAATTGCTACTTTCGGCTGAGCAATTTATATGTGTAAGGAACCAGGTGCTTGGGAAAAAAGGCCACCTGAAGGAGAGAAGCCCTGGCAGAACCAGGAGGGTTTGGCTCAAGGAAGTTGATTTCGGATCCTGAAGGGGCAAGGACTCGGCCTGACATGCCTTGAGGTTCTTGGCAATGATTCTGAGCAGGTGCATGGTCGCTACTCGGCCTGCCCCAAACTGTGTTCTTTCTGGCAGCCAAGACAAAGGAATGAACTCTAGACCTCAGCGTCCCACAGGAGACATGACACATGTCTTGATGAACAGGGTACATTCAAGGCAACTCTTAGAGCCCTTGTTACATTCTTGAGCTGCAGGAGAAGCCGACACTGGGTTTCGGTTGTTCTTGGCCTCCTCACTGACCTGGGGCACTATTTCCTCCTCCGCACCTCTCCTCTCCCCCCGTGCCTCCCCCACCTTCTTTTTACAAAAATGTTTAAAGGGTTTTGTCAGTGAATGATCTTATTCATGAAGCAGGCATGATGACAGTTCACAGAGCTAAATGGGCACTTAACTGTGTGTCTAATAAATCCGCAACGAAAATAAACAGAAGGATAGAGGGTTTGGGAAAGAAAGGAGGCAGGTTGGCAGGCATAAAAGGAGCCTGTCATGGTGATTTACACAGACCCCCTCAGCAGACAGTGTCCGTCCGAGCCCCTCCTGGCCACGGCTGACCTGCAGCCCCAAGAGACTGACTTGACAGCTCAGAGCAGCCATGTAGAGGCCAACTCCAGAGCACACCTGGATGGGGCACAAATGGGTGTGAAAGGCAACAGGAAGGCCACTCCATCCACTGTCATCCACTGCCATCCACTGCCCATTGGCGAGGCAAGGTCAAAATGCAAGGAGGCAAAACGTTTCAAGACTGGTACTGAGCCATACCTTCCCTTCAGTATCCACACCCAGATTATAAATGGCATTACTAGGATCTTTCTACTCACCCCAAACCACCCTCCACCCAGGATTTGGGAGACAATCTGGGATTAGAGGCATATTCAGGTGAATTTAACAAACACCTGTTGTTCCAGTGTTAATCACCCTTCCAGGTGCACAAGGGGCCTACTTAAGTCATTAACTGTCTCTTAGCTGGTCCAACCTGGTGAGGACATGCTTAGGGATGTATCCCTCATGAATCACCCTCGTTGGCCAGAAAGAATGCCATCTCACAGGGTAACTGGAATCCCCGGCCCACCCCAAACTCACTGGATTATAAATTTCTCCAATAAGAATTTAGCTTGAGAGCAGAGACACATTACTTTGCCCTCTCTTTTCCCTCTCTGTCCCCCACAACATCTCCCACAGTGCTAACATAAGACCAGGCACAAAATAGATGCTGAAGAAATGCTTGGTGACTTAAATTGTGGCTAACACTGCCCAAGGCTGTGTAGGAAGCCCCAAGCATTCTGCTTTCTAAGAGCATGACCACTGGTTTCTGACCCTGGAAGGCCTTGGGGATCTCTCTCAGGACACTACCATCTCTCCCAGTTTCCCCTTTTAAAAAATTGAAAGGATATCTCTGGTTACTGTCCATCCTGAGTTTTTAGATCTGACTCCAATCCTCACAGCTGAGCCCCCAGGTACAGAATGGAACTTCTTGTACTTGCCCTCTCAGCCACCCCATGACACTTACACTGAATTCATCTCCCCACAGCCACCTCCTAACATCACAGGTCACACGACCCACCACTTGCTGCCCTGTATCATTTTAGCCTACACAGGATTTTAATTTTAATTTTAGACAGATGGCTCTGTAGGCATTGCTTCCCCCCAGGCTGCCCACTGCAACAATGTATAGGGTCCCCTTGAGGGACAATCCTGCAAGGGCATCTTCAGAACCCTTTCAGTACCTTTTCTAAAACTAGCACAGTCACATGTATGAATTGAATCCCACTGTTATGTATAATTATAATGCATAAAAGTTTTAAAAAATACCAAAATCTTAAGAAGTGGAAACTCAAACAAAATGAGGACAATAGGTGACAAATTGCCCCTTGCCCACAAGGGCCTGAAGCATGGACTCCCTAATCACCCTTGGTTCTCTTTGTGGCTTCCTTTGGGAAAACTGGCCCAGCCTTATTTCCCTTGGGTGCCATTTTGCTCTGCCATCCTTCTTGTCTCTGGAAAGTTCTGATAATGACCAAGGCTCAAGAGAGGCATTTTACTATTGGAGGCCTCAAGGCTTTGTGACAGCTGGACCCACTATTCCACTGAGAATGCAAACCGGGACTGCCAAGAAAGAAGTGGGCAGGAAACCAGGAGAATCCAGACCTTCTAATTGCTTATCTATAGGCCTTCGGAGATCTCAGCAGCAAAAAAAGGAACTGGGAACACACAAACTGAAAAATAACCTCAAGAAATTTATATTCTAATAGGGAAACAAAAGGAATCCAACTCCTCTTTGGAAAGATGGCAGGACCATAAGGGCAGTTACAAAAGGTGCATTAAAAGGGAGAAATGAGCGAGGAACTAACAGGATGGACTGGAGAAGAGGTTAGTTGAGGACCACATGCAGGAAGAGATGTCTTCGGAGTATTATGCTGAGAGGCATGAGGAAGAAAAGAGGTGAGTCGAGCAGGAAAAAGGACACTATTTCTTGGACATGGAGCATGTGGGGGCACAACCGCTCAGAACTGGATTCAAAGGGTCTACAGAAGAGGAGCAATCACGGCAAGGGCAATGGAGAAGGAGCAATAAGGGGCTCGGAAGGGAATATTAACACCAAGAGCACCAAGCACTCTGGGCTCCAGGCAACACAGACAGTTAAGTGCACAGAAATAGTGAGAAATGAGTTTCTGTGCAAAGCACGTTTCAGTTAACCCCAGCGTTTCTTAACCCTCTACAGTTCCTTTTAAGTAGAATGGAGTTAAGATTGAAGTAACACCCACAGAAAATATCTAGAGGATCTGGCAATTAAACAAGTCATTGACTTGGGCAGGAGAGTAAGGAGAACCCTGGGGACTGTCTATAGTGCAGACCAGGTGGAACTGAGTGATTGCTACGTCATTGTCCATTCAGCAGAATTGGGCTGACAGAGCACTATTTTTGTTGAGTACAGACCTCCAGACACTCCAGTCTGGCTCCAATCCAGACCCAGCCCATGGGTGTGGGGCATGGCCACGGTGAAAAGTTGAAAGGTTGTAAGAAGGGCAGTCAACTCTATACGGTGTAGAGGGAAAGAGACTCACCGTGGCCTCAAACCTCATCTTCAAGACAGTTTTAGAAAAACTCAAAACCGACCTGTTCAAGACCCTTAAAATTTTTTATCAGTACATTATAATTATACAAAATTGTGTGACTCGTTCGTACATGTGCATATATGTCTGTGGTCAGGCACACGTTTGTGCACTTTTAGGAGGATTGCAAGTTTGAAGCTAGTCTGGGCAACTTAGTGAGACCCTATCTCAAAATAAAAAATTGGGACTGGGTGTATCGCTCAGTGGTAGAGCACTTGCCAAGCATGCACAAGGCCCTGGGTTTAATCCCCAGTAATGGAGAAAAAAAAAATCTGCCTCCAAGGTTGACTTCTGATAGATGTGTTTAAACTAGTTTGAGGATTCGTGGTTCATACTGTGAGACCTATTTGGGTTACTGTCGGGTCAAGCAAAAGCCCAGTGTTGTTTTTAACAAACCTTTGTAGTTGACATGAAGCTATCTGGGGTGCACAGTACTCCAGAACACAAACTCTACGTCAAACTTGGATGCTTACAATGGTTAGGAACCTACACCAGAATCCTTTGCTCTCTGACAGAGAAGATGCATGGAGTCAGGGAACCCCCTTCCCTCTGAACCCTGCACTAGGACTGACAGCCTGCCCGCCACAGGTTCATGTGCAGGAGAAAAGGCATGCCAACAATGAAGGCTCAGTAGGGAATCTGGCACCAGACTTGGTCCTCAGCACAGCTCCTCAGTGACGGTGGGACCCAGGGAAAGACATTCACTTCTTTCTGATTACTGGACTTGTAGAAAATTGGAAGAAATGACCCATTTCACAGTCCAAGAGAGCAGAAGCAGACCAAAGTGTGTGCTAAAGTGCTCACTTGCCAAGGCTCTCAGAGCAGACATTCCTAGAAAGAAGACCAAAGTCTCTACAGGATTAGCTTCTCAAAGCAGAGATTCTTAAGAACTTGCCTCAGCTCTCTCTCCTGCTCTGGAAAACTTCAAAAATTAGCCAATGATAGAACCCTCAAATGAAACCCTGAACCCTCAAGGGTCACCATTCTGGGTGCCACGGAAGGGAGAGAATGCTTTTATTTAGCAAGGGCTATCAAGAGAGGTGATCACAGGAGAATGAAAGTCAAAGACCCCCAGGAAATATGCTGAGAGACAGAGGAGGTCACTGAATACCCAGTTACAGACCCACATGGAACAAACTCCAATTCATAACTCAAAGGAAACTTGTGAAGCTGGTTCTAGATGTCAGTCATAAGCCTTAGGAAGTAGGGACAAAATGGAAAGATGTGGTTGGAGAAGGAGCATGGCTTGGCTTTCAAGCAAGGCACAGGCAGAAGGGAACCAATTACAGAAGGCCCAGCCCTTTCCTCAAAAAAATTAAAAGTAGGACTATCATATGATCCAGGAATCTACTACTGGTATATCTCCCAGAGAGATGAAATTGATGTGTCAAAGAGATATCAGCACTTCGTGTTCATTGCAGCATTATTCACAATAGCCAAGATATAGACTGAACCTAAGTGTCCATCAACCAATGAATGGATAAAGAAAATGTACTACATATACACAATGGAACACTATTCCAGCTATAAAAAAAGAAGGAAATCCTGTCATTTGTGACAACATGGATGAGCTTGGAGAACATTAATGTTAAGTGAAATGAGCTTCATTCACACAGTGAATCTAAATTAAGGTTGGGGAGTAGAACTGTGGTTAACAGAGGCTAGGGATGAGGACTGACGTGTCATTTCTGACAAGGAATGAAATGGGGGTTGGCTGAAGGATACGAACTTTCACTTAGGAGAAATAATTTCAAGAAATCTGTTGTATAACATGGTGCCTAAAGTTAATAATTTATTATATACTTGAAAATTGCCCTGAGATGTTAAGTGTTCTCACCAAAAATAGATGGTTAAAGGGGCAGGGGTTGTGGTTCAGTGGTAGAGTATTTGCCTAGCATTTGTGAAGCACTGGGTTCAATTCTCAGCACTGCATATAAATAAATGAATGAAATAAAGGTCCAAATGACAGGCAAGGAGGGGGCGGGTGGGGGAAAGAATGATAATGGAATGAGACAAACATCATTACCCTATGTACATGTATGACTACACAAATGGTGTGACCCTACATCGTGTGCAACCAGAGAAAAGCTGTACCCCATTTAAGTACAATGAATCAAAAATTAAAATAAAATTTTAAAAAGTTCCCTCAACAACTAAAATTTTTTTAATTTAAAAAATTTAAAATTAAAAAAAAATGGTTAAGTATGTGAAGTTATGCAGATGTTAATTTGCTTGATGCAACCATTCCACAATATATACACATTTCAAAATGTTCTACACTACACATAGATACAATTTTCTTTTGTCAATTAAAAAATGGGGCGGGGGCATAGGATATAGCTCAGTGGTAGAGCCCTTGTCTAGCATGTGCAACGCCCTTGGGTTCAATCCCCAGCACTGCCGTGTGTGTGTGTGTGTGTGTGTGTGTGTGTGTGTGTGTGATCCATCCTGGCCCCTTTTTTGAGTCACAGGGCAAAGTCATGCAAAACTGAGGCTGGAGGATAAGCTGAGAACTTCTAAATTGAAATAACCTTGGGCTGGGCCTTACAAAACACAAGGAAAGATAATCCGAGGTCTTAAATTCACCAGTCAACCCCTAGGGGCAAGAAACAAACTAAAGAGGAGGAGCCAGCGAGTATGAGCTGGAAGTCAGAAACACCTGGAACCCAGCACTCAGGAATACCAGCAGGGGCGTATATACACAGAGATCCATGCAGTGACAGTCACAGCCAAGACAATGCAGAAAAGGACACGATGAGAGCCCAAAACAAGAGACCAAAAGTCAGCATAGGAAACCTGCATCCAAATAAAAGAGCTCTCGGGGGTGGGACTAGCAGGACAGGACAGTTCCTAAGGAGTGAGACTAACCTGGCACAGATGCACCTTCTTACTTTGGCCATTATGCACCCTCTGGCTCCTTGTCACACCACCTGTAGGCAGATCATAAAACTGTACTGTAGGGTGGGCTGCAGGTGAAGCAGACAGCATTGTGCTGGCTTGGGACAAGCAACCTCGCACAGGCACCTAGGTGTGGTCTGTGTGAACTGGTTCTCAGAGGCCAAGTCCTTTGTCTATTCACAAGAGTTAAAAGAAAGACTGCTTTCTCTTTGTTGATTTCTACAGCAAAGAGGGCGAAGGCACTGCCTTGGCAATGTCAAGACTGCAGTCACTTTCTGATTTGCTTGTATGAACGGCGAGAAGCAGGCAGTCAGATGATTGAAAACACGCAGATCTTTCCTGTTTAACTTTGTAATGAATTATTTGATTGTTTTGCAGGACTAGCAACAGGTTCTGCTTCCCAGTTGAAGCCCATGTTAAAGCTGGCCAGTATTCTCTAAACCTGCAGCTTGGCAGACTGTTAATAAGTGGCTGACCATCTACTAACTGCATCACATCCTGCAGGGTACCACAGAGAAAGAACTTTAAAGGTGACCCCCAGGGGATCGGAGCAAGAAAGCAGGAGAATCAGACAAAAGGGAAGGCAAAGTCCTCCTTTTAGGTCATTTGGTACCTACCTCTTTCCTGCATATATTAAAATTAGGACATCACTTTTATTATTATTATTATTATTTTGATGTTAGGGATGGAAACCAGGGCTTTGCACATGCTAAGCACACACTTCCACTGAGCTGCACCCCAGTCCATCCAGGACATCACTTTTAAATTTAAAATCACACAATACATCTAGCCAAATTGTTCTCAAGTCTCTTTTGTCCAAAGTTACAGAGTAAATTATCCAAATGGACACTTAATAAAGAAAAAATGTAAGGACAAATAAGAAGCAAATCAAAATGATTACCCATAAAGGATAGGGCAAAGGCATGACATCTTTTTATGCCATTTTGATTTCTGAAGCATGTAAATTTATTACTTCTTCAGAAAAGTGAAAACTTTTAGAGTTGGAAACCGAAAATGTAAAGCTGCTGGCAGCGGAGATGCTCTGGCGGGGAGAGCACAGCACTCTGCTCCTTCCTCACTCCAGGGTCTTGGCACTGTTTCCATGGCTCCTGCACCTGGACCAGTAGCCTGGGCCAGTCTCATTTTGTAGATGGGGAAAGAAAGACCCTGAAAGTCGGCTCTCTGTCTGGTCTCTCCTTCCATAGGACACATTCAGGTATAGTTACATACGTTCCCCAGAAGAAATGTACCACTGGATCCTTTTGAAAGATTTATTTTTAGTTAAAAAATAAAAGTCATCTTAACATATCTGCATTTGCAGGTTCAGGGATGGCAACTTAAGGAAGCAAGAAAAACAAGGTTTATCAGTTCTTGGGTCACCTGTCCATTTTATAATGGGTACAAAGGCACACGTGTCTCCAAATAAACAAACCGGATTCAGAACATTTCTAATAACTCACAACTCTTTTCTCCGAGTTCTTTTTTTGTTGTTCTTGTTGCCTGCCCTCAACACCCCGCCCCCCCACCCCACCCCCAGCAAAAACAAAACAAAACATTACATTCTCTTTTAAAACTACAGAAATAAGTGCTGAGTCAGCAAGGAGCCTGGGCAGGCTGCCCAAGTGCCTCCATCTCTCTTGGCTTTGATGACTGGCTGCCCAGGGGTGGCAGGGAGGGAGCAGGGGCAACCTTCCTCTGCACATTGGCATGGCGCTTGCAACACAGGCAGGCTTCTGGTACCCAGCCCCACTGCTGTCACCCTGGCTGGGACAGGCAGCTCCAAAGCACTATGTCCCTTAATCAAGGGCATCTGTGGCTGCACAGCCTTCCACGAAGAGAAAAGACTAAGACAAGCAAGTCTTCATCAAATGCTTGTGATGGAAACACCACTGAGAACTGTGGGAGAGAGGGAGACAGGGGGTCTCTTCTCCCCCAGTTTGTTAGAAGTTTTTCTTCCCCTAGTCTCCCTGCCTTCTCTCTTTTCCCTTCTTCCCAGTCTCCCACTTCCCCAAAAAGAGTTTTATTTTAGCTTAATGGTGGGGGTTCAGAAGAGGCTACTGGTGACTCCTGGGGCTGGCCTGGTGGCTCTGCCACCTCCAAGGGGACATCCTGTGCTTTTGGTTCCTGTGCTTCATGGGGCTCCTCCTGTCCCTGAGAGGGCTCCAGGCGCTCCTGACTCTGGGCCTGGCTGTTCAGTTTCTCTTCAGCTTCAATCTCTTCTGATGTAGGGATAGAGTTCTTCTTGGGACGACCTTTGGGCTTTGTGGGAGCTTCCTGTCCACCTTTTAGAACCTAAGTGAGAGAAAAAGAGTTACTGAGTCTAAGAAATGACTGTTTCCCTCCACTTTTCTGCTCTCTAGTATAACTTTACACAGCATCTAAACCCTCTCTTAGGGCTGGCAATGTGGCTCAACAGTAAAGCACTTGCCTACCACCTGTGAGACCCTGGGTTCAATCCACCAGCACTGCAAAAACAAACAAACGAACAACAACAACAACAACAACAAAAAAACGAAACTCTAAACTCTCCCTTCCCAGCAGCAATGTTACAAGGTTTGGCAAAATGTATTCTAAACTTATCTCTTCTGGTCTACAGAGATGTTTCATTCATGCTTGATGCATTTTTTTAGTCAATATCTTATATTTTGGCATTTATAACATGATTATAAACTCATTAAAATCAACCTCAGTAAGGGAAAATATGAGAACTTAAATGTTAATATGGTAATTATCACACTGACAAATTAGAAGGATAATAATATTTGTGGCAAGCAGGAAAATAAACATAGTCTAGTGTTAAAGTATAATCAGTGCAGACTTTTTTTTTTTTTTGGATTTTTTTTATTGTAAACAAATGGGATACATGTTGTTTCTCTGTTTGTACATGGAGTAAAAGCATACCATTTGTGTAATCATAAATTTACATAGGGTAATGTTGTTTAATTCATTCTGTTACTGTTTCCCTTCCCCCCCACCCCTCCCACCCCTCTCAGTGCAGACTTTTCAAGATAATCTAAGAATTCAAATCAAAAGCCTTAAAATATGCATCCCTTTTTTGATCCCAGAATTCCTTAGGATAAATTCTAAAAAGTCATCTAAGACTAAGACAAAGGTTGATCCACACAAATATTCATCATAACAGCACTTATAACAGCAGAAGTTGGGATGGGTACTCTAAAGGTTCAGCCACATAATTGAGTAGATAATGTAATAATTCCCAAAGACAGAATACTTGATAACCATTACAATTATAGAATAGAGTGCTTAACGACATGGGAAATACTAAGAATATGTTTTTGTGAACAATGGGTCATTAGATAAGCCTAGTTCAATTTGGAGACTAGACAACCATATGCCACCTAGTTTGCAGTACTGAGGTCAATGCATAATTTTCATCTATTTTCTTTGTGTTCTTTCTGTGTCTTCTAAAGTTTCAACAAGAATCATGTATGAGTATTTCTGTTATCACGAAAACAGATGTTATAAAACAGAGTCTTGTATTGTTCAAAGAAGTAGTAGGACATAGAAAGCTTCAAAGTTTTTCCAGCTTTGAAGGTGGGAAAACTAGGTTAAATTCTAACTCTGCCAATTTTTGGCTATGCCTTTGGTAAAGCCCTTTATAAGTCTCTGAGCCTCAGTTTTCCAAATTCGTAAAATGGGACCAATAATGCCGTATCTCACAGGGTGAAGATAATAGTGACCAAAATATACTGTATATGAGAGAGCCAGAACTGTTCTTGGATATGGTAGATTGCCTCTGATCAGAGCATGCCTCTTCCTTGCTGACCTCTCCTGGAATCCTGCCCAGCTGCCCTAAGTCAGTCAAATTCTCTCCACCATGTACACTAGGAGAGTTTTTCATGAGATGCTGTCACCGTGTGTTTACTTGTCTGCCCCTCCCACTAAGTCCCTGCACGTAACAGGCATTCAAAGACTGTTATGGAATGAAATAACTTTTCTCAATAAATATTTCCACCGAGTTGAAAATAAGATATAAAGTATGCAAAAGAATCACACCCTAAATGGGCTTTGATGCCATGAAAGGACTTTTAGACTTATTATCCCAATTGTGATCTACCCAGGAATCCTATGAGGTAGGCAGGGATGATTTTTAAAATATTTAGATCTTACTTTAGAATGTAACAGTCCTCCCTCCACTGGCTCCAAACCTCAGCTTAGTGTAGCTCTGGACAGCAACAAAAAAGGGCTTTGGGAGAACTTGGATTCAAGAGAAAATTAGGAATGAAAGATTTTTTTTTTTTTTTTTTACTACTTACGTATAGTGCTAGTCATAACACTGTGACAAAATACCTGAGATAAATCATCTTATAAAGAGAAAGTTATTTTGGCTCATAGTTTTGGAGGTTTCAGTGCATGGTCATTTTTCCCATTGCTTTTGGGACTGTGGTAGCATAGTACATCATGGCAGGAATGTGTGGTGGAGGAAGCCATTCACCTTGTAGTAGTTGGAAGAAACGAGGGAGAAACAGAAAGGGTCTGGGGACCCAATGTTCCCTTCAAGGGCATGCCCCTGATGATCTGACTTCCTTCCATTAGGCCCCACCTCCTAAAAGTTTCACCACTTCCCAACAGAACCAAGCTGAGCAGCAAGCCTTTCAGGGACATTCCAGATTCAAACTGTGGCACATACCCGACTAAATGTCATCTTCTCCACTTGCATAGAAGCTCCTTGAGGGCAAATCCTGCATCTCTCTTATAAACCTCTAACTTTTAGGCAGTCACTAAATATTTATTGACTGTGTCTCTTCCTTTCAAGAAAAGCAGAAGACCTTCAGGTGCTAAACTTTAAGGATGATGTAATAATTCATCAAGTCATACATTCTTTTTCAAAAGAACTTTGTGATATAATTCACATGGCATATATTTAATTTATTTAGAGTGCACAATTCAATAATTTTTAGTATAGTCAGAATTAGGCAACAATCACTACATGCAATTTCAGAATATTTTTACCACCTTAATGTCTCCCAACCTCCTTGCCCTCTGCCCTAGGCAATCACCAATCTGCCTTTTCTCCTTATTGATATGCCTGTTCTGAACATTTCATACAAATGGAATCATTGTACTATGTGGACTTCTGTGATAGACTTTCTTCACTCGGCATCATGTTCTCAAGGTTGATCCATGTTGCAGCATATATGGGAAAATAATATTCCGTTTTATGCATATATTACATTTTGTTTACTCATTCATCAGTTGATGGAAATTTGGCTATTGTAAACAATGCTGCCATAAACATGGGTGTGCAAATATCTATTCAGGTCCGTGCTTTCACTTCTATTGGGTATATTCCCAGAAATGGAATTGCTGAATCACATGGCAAATCTATGATTAACATTTTTAGGACAGTTTTTCCAAAGCAGCTGCACCATTTTACATTCCAACTAACAATGTGTAACAATTCGAATCTTCCACATCCTCACCAACACTTGCTCTTATGCCTTCTTCATTATAGCCATCCTAGTGGGTACAAAGTGGTATCTTGTTGTGGTTTTGATCTGCGTTTCCCTGATAACTAATGAAGTGTAGCATCTTTTCATGCATTTACCTGCAGGTTGTATATCTTCTTTCGAGAAAGGTCTATTCAAATCCTTTACTATCCTTTCTAAATTTGGATGTCATTTTATTATTTTGTTGCAAGTGTTCTTTAAATATTCTGGACCCATGTCTTTTATCAGATATAAGATGTGCAAATATTTGCTCCCATTCAGTGGGGTGTCTTTTCACTTTTTTGATAATATCCTTCACAGTTTTTAATTTTGATGAAATCCATTTTAATATTTCTTTTGTTTCTTGTGCTTTTGGTGTCATAGCTAAGAAGGTCTTGTCTAATCCCAGGTCACAAATATTTACTCTTATGTTTTCTTCTGATATTTTTATGGTCTTAGTTCTTAAACATTTAGATCTCTGAGTCAAATTTTGTGTGTGGCTGTGAGGACAGCCAAAGGTTCTCAATAAACATCTCCTTTTAGCTGTGAATCTGCTCCATCTATTTGAATCCACCCCAAAAGCTAACACAGAGATGTGAAGGGACCTTTAACAAGGCATAGATGCTGACAGAAACCACCTCTAGGTAGAAGAGGTCCCTGTACTCCTTTTCAGGTAAGTCAGTATCTGATTTTGATTTCAGTATGAGCCCAGGCTTTTGAAAGCACCTAAATGTGCCAAGATGGAATTTACATGTTGAAAACAGCTCCACTCCGTATGAAAGAGGTTATACAAAAGTAAGTTGCCCCATGGAGTAATCAAGTTAGAAAAGGGCAAGTCTAAGGAAGCCACCTAATTGGCAAAAGAAAGTCCAGCCCAGCAATTAGAGAACACCACCCACACAGCTTGGATTGACCCCACCTGGCTATTTTCCTACAGCATTAAAAAAAAAAAAAAAAATCAAAACAATCAGACCATTTTCTAAATGGAATAAAACATTCCAGTGCAAGCAATAATTAGGAGATAACTACCCTCTTGGCTGCTTTCCCCATCGACCTCTGGCCCCCTGCCTCCCAGCACACCTGAGACATGCAATTATCTCAAAACCGCCCTGCACCAGGAGCTGCACACCGAGTGCACCCTGTGGCCCTCCTCCCCAGTCATTCCTCCAGTGGATTTGTCCTCTTCTCCCAGACAAACCAGACAACTCATTACATGAGAGACCACATGCTTCCCTCTGCTTCTGGGAGGAACACCAAGCACACCACCTACTTCTATTAACGATGCCTGCTGACAACCCTCCTTCAAACTCTAAAACTAGGCATTCACATGTTCTGTTGCTGAGCAGGTCAAGGTGGGATCTACTGCTTCCTTCTGGAGGTGCTTAGGTCTGGGACAGGTAGTTTGGCTACATAGCACTGAATGTCAGTGCTGGGAGGAACCTTCTTCCTCCCTCCCTTTTCAGACAGGAAACAGCTGACAGAAAGGGGTTGTCAGGGTCAAAGAGGGAGCTAAGGGCAGAGCTGGGATTTGAACGTAAAATCCCTGACCGTTTGACTCCAATACCCTTACCAGTACTTCATTCTGTGTAATGTGCAAAAGACATGCAGAAGGCTCACTGTTTAGTCTGTGTCTAATGTTTATCTGCAAAAACCCAATCTCCCCTCCGACTCCAGGCAAGTAGACTCATGAACTGGAGCACTTTTTGCTTCTTTCTCTCCCTTTCTTTCTGTAGTTTTAGAAGAAAGTGACAGTTGTATAACTGATGACAATTTCCATAAAGCTGAGAAACAAGTTTGGATTCTCCAGCATGAATCTACTCCCAGACCATTATTGCTCACATTACCTGACTGTTCCAGTCTGAAGCTGGGATGTTCCATTACACCACAAACAGGGTCCCAAATACCAAAGCTCTGAATCTACTTTCAGTTTATCTATGTTGGCCTTCAAAAATCTGGATTCTCAACCAGGCACAGTGGCACATGCCTATAATCCCAGGGGCTCAGGAGGCTGAGGCAGGAGGATAACAAGTTCAAAGCCAGTCTCAGTAAAAGTGAGGTGCTAAGCAACTCAGTAAGACTGTCTCTAAATAAAATATAAAATAGGGATGGGGATGTGACTCAATGGTCAAGTGTTCCTGAGTTCAGTCCCTGGTACCCCCCGACAAAAAGTCTGGATTCTCTGGAGATATGCAATTTGTGAACAGATAAATAACAATAATAATGGTAGCTAACATTCATCGGCTGCATCCTGTGTTGCAAGTACTGTTCTAAATGTTTTAGAGAAATTAGTTCAGTTAATGCTACAACTCTAAGGTACATGTGAGGCATTTTACTGATGAGGCACTCTGAGATTAAGTAGCCTATTCAAGATTATATAGATAGAAACCAGTAACAATGCCATGGAATTATTTGCTATCTGGAGACTTTTAATGCAAAAGATAACGATGCTGCTAGGTGTGTGGCCTACCCAAATTCTGTGAGTGGAAGAGAGAGATGCTATCCATTTGGATCTTCTCGCAGAAGAAAATTGTATTTTAAAGCTGAAAAAAGACCACTGAATAATGAGAGACTTTCAGCCTATTGCAAAACACTGTGGATCCTAATGGAACGAACGCCAACAGAAATGGAATAGAGGGTGAGTGTCCCATCTAATGTGCAAGATTAAATTTACCCAACCCGCTATAGGTTACAAATGCTGACCAGTCAAAACTAGTCAGAGATGCTATCTTGGTTTTGGCAGCGTTGTCCTTGGCAGCAGTGTGAATAAGTCTGAGAATCAAGTGCTAATCTTTTTCCAGTTCCAATTAGGTTACTAGCCTTGAGACATCTTTATTACCCAATTATCTTTCTCTTTTCCTCTCAGTACCTGAAGAGATAGCCCTGAAAGAGGTTTACCCGCAAAATATATGAAGCAATCGGAGCTCAACAATGCCATGCTGTTCTGAGGGAGCAAGGATTTAGACTCCCGACTGAACACAATCCCTCACATACGCAGACCACATTTTGAAGTTCTTAAGTGCCCCCAAGGACTTCTGCCCCTTTTATCTGCCTGTGATTCCCTTTCCTACCTTCATTGGGTCTCAGTTTAAATGCTGCCTCTTCTGTGAAGCTCTCCCTTCTCTGTTCTGACTTTGAACCCTCTCTTACGTCTTCTTGCTTTTGCCCTGATCAGTCTGGACAATTTAAATTTCAGGTCTGTCTCCCCCACTTGACTTTAATTTTAATGAACAGATTCATAGTTTGTCTTTGCTTCCCCACTTCCTGATGAAGTGAGGTGTTCCATAAATTATCACCAATGTGAACTAAAAGCTCGTTTCCTAAAGGAACCTGAAATTGTTTGTTCCTAATTTTAACATTCTGAGTTTAAATCCGCTGAGCTCCCTCCATCTTGACGTATATAAGGCAGAGATAACCATCAACAACCAGCCCACAACTGTACCCCAGCAGAGGCTGGTGAAAAACAAGTGACGTCAGAGACCCAGGCGCACGCACCCTCTCCTGCGCGTATTGGGCGGTACTGGCAGAGCGGGCTGGCTGTCAATTCGTTAAGCATCTGACTCATGAAAAGATTGCTGATAACCAATTTGAACAATGCCTCTGCTACTCAGGAGACATCGATTTCAATGACGATGATGATGATTGACGAGGAAGGAGGTGGGTGGTGGAACTCGCAGGGAAAACACTGAAAGGACTTGCCCGAAATCAGTCAGGGAGGGGTAAGCATGGGAACACAGTTGGCCTTTCTCACTTCCAAGCGTGGTTCTTCCAGAGAACAATCCCCCGAATGGTTTCCACCATAAGTTATTTGTGTGTAGCATTGTACAGTTTTTGGAATGGCGCTTCTAACTGAATCTCACTTGTCCTTGAATTTCAGCTTCTCTGAAATTCACTACCTCTCCTCTGAACTCATGAGCTTATCAATGTATAACAACCAGCACTTATTCAAAATGTCCACCATTGCTGCTTCCCAGGCCTTCTTTCTCCAACTAGATCATAAATTCTAAGACAGATGGGGTTATATTTTATTTTCATTACCTCCTATAGTGCTCAGGACAAAACTTGATTCATAAGAGATTTCAAATATATATTTGTTGTTTCATAAGGTATATTATGGTTTACACATGCAACTGGCTCCTGCCTTACTTCCTGCATACTTCATGAGCCAAGTCACCTCCATGAAAACCCCTTCCATCTCAAGGTCAGTTTCCCCCAGAAAGAATTATGCGATCTGCTCACAAATTCCTCTCTCGGAATATAATAGTTGCTGCTTATTGGCTTTTCCCCTAATTTTCCCCGTTCATATTTAATTTGCATTTTATTTATTTTAGTATTTTCCCCTTCACTGCTAGCAGACAAAAGCAAAAAATAGCAGAACTAAAGGTTTAAGAAAAATATTAATAGACAAAACCATGAATTTGAGAAAAACAACTTCCACTGATTTTTTTTTTTTCCTGAAAACTGAGGAAGGGGACATCTCAGTTAATTGATTATTGTGAAAAACATCATGTTGAAACACCAGGAAATGTGGCTTCTGACTAGACGAATTAGCAAATTAGAATTTCATAAGAAAGGCATGGTTATGCCTGGTCAATACAGGAAGAAAAAGAGCCAGTAAGATTCAGCGAGGTTGTGAGGGAGGCCCTTGTCAGATGACATGGGTACCCAGGGTCTAAAGGATAGGACAGGGCTTCTTCATTTATCCCCACCCCTCTTTTCTTCTGTGGGCCTTGACCTTGTCCCTTGTGGTTTACAGAAGTGGGAAAGGAAATATCCAACTACTTTTAAAATTTTGGATTTAACAGGGCTTTTCAAAAAAGACAGGAGAGGTGGGCAGGAGGATAAATAATAATGAAAACAAGTTCCTCAAAATGTAGTCGTTTAGTCTTGGTACATTTAAAAACCAAAGATGAAAATACTCATTTGCAAGGCACTACAGTCGTATCATGTAAGCTGTGGTCATTAGACCATGTGCTTCCTAATAACCTGGGTGTCTATTAACAGCCTTGTCACAGGCCTCTGGAATCAAAATCCTGGGGGAGGGCCTAGAGCCCTGCATTTTCACCTGCTATGCAGTGACTCTGACACCTACAAAGTTTGAGGATCCCTGCTTTGGAGGGTGACAGTAGCAGAACAGATGTGCTTTCTCTGTCACTATAACCAGAGGGTACTACTTCTATTCTTAGCTTTTGGTGGGAAAGGAAGGAAGTTGTTTGAAGAGGCTAACAGGTGGGGTTCAAACTCACAGCTGAGAAGCTTGTGGCCTTCTTTGATTTCTAAGGAAACTGTGAAAAGAATATCCCTCTAGTTAAGCAATCCAAGTCAAGTTCAAGCAGCCTCCCTCCCAGCCAGCATCTTAGAGGAGGCCTTCCCATCTTGCAGCCCAAACCTTCCCGTCTCCCAGCAGCCCCATGTTAAGAATTAATCCCATCAGGATGGGCACACGGTTAGACCCACTTTCTCCTCTCTTACCATTTTCTTCCATTTCATCCTGCGATTCTGATACCAAGTCTTCACCTGCAGCTGAGTAAGTCCCAGAGACTGGGCCAAGTCCAATCTAGAAAACACAAGATATGAAGGATGAGGAAGATGGGAGAGAGCAAGACAGACAGACAGGGGTCCTGCTGACTAGCTCCAGGAACTTGCTACCAAAGCTCAAACCTCCCCCATTAAACCCATCTTCCCCAAAGGATTTTCTTTTCCTTCTAAGAATCCTATGGAGGAAACTCTGGGAAACTAAGAAACAGGTGGCCACACCCAAGGACACCTGGGGCAGTCCCCATGCCAGAAACATTCTCTGTCTGCAGTGGACTTGAAAATATTGTCTTAGCCTTCGTTTACAAAGACCTTTTCCTAATCCAACAGTCTTTACCCTGATCCTCTACAAAATGTGAACTCTAACGCAAAGTTCAACCCTGAAATGAAAGGTAAGGCGTAGGTCTATGGTAATGCCATTCTCGATCCAGTTCAAGTTCTAGCTCCCCTGACCTGTGTCCTCTGCCCCCCTCCCACAGACCAACAGTCACCATAGTGGCCCCATATTCTCAACTGTCCTCTAATCACTTCACATGTGTTATTTCTCTAACTCAACAGCAACTCCTCCACTTCGTTTTTATTCACAAGAGTGCATCTCACATTGCTAAATCCAGAACCGGTGCTCAAAAGTACAGTGGCAGTCATAAACTGTTATAGTGATTAAAATGTCAAAAACAATTAATGTTATGAAATTCCGAATGAAATGTTAATTCCTTAGCTCCTTCTGCTTTCCATGCTACTGCTCATCATGATCCTACATTTCTCTGTGCCCTTCTGAAAAGCCCTAAAAATCAAATCTGTTCCCAGGGGGTGTGTATTTGGGGTTAATTACAACAACACAGTGACCTCAGCACACACTAAGTCCCTGCTGTGTGCTCTCTTATGCTTTTCTTTCACCACCCTGTGCAGTTGGTATAATTATTCCCATTTTATAGATGAGAGACTTGAGGCCTGGAGAGATTAAAATCTCTCAGCAACTATGACTAAAACCTGCATGCCACCTGACTTTTGTAAAGCCTTATTGGAACAGTCATGCTCATTTGTGCCCGTACTGTCCGTGACTACCTCTGTGCTACAGCATCAGAGTTGAGTAGTAGTGACAGACCCACAAAGCCTGAATATTTACTACCTTGCCCTATACCAAAAAACTTTTCTGACTCCGGAAGATGATCCTGGAGTAATAGGTAGAGACAGGAATTCAAATTCACTTCTGTCTGACTTATGCTACCTCTTATACAAGGGCTCAGTCCCACTCATAATTTTGTACGAGTTGGATCTGTCAAAGGGAAGTGCAGGGAGCAAACAACCCAAGTGGAGAAAATGGACTGAGAAGGGGAAGTTTGTAGCTAGGCTCCAGCCTCAGTCCTGCTACTGACCTATGTGGATAAGCACCGCCAGGAAGGACCACCCCCTTGAGTCAACATCAGCCACCGTCCTGCAGCTCCAAGCCTGCTCTCTGTGTAAAGCAGCTCAGGCAGTGACCATTATTATTATTATTATTATTTTACCACTACTTTTTGAAGATCCCCAAGTTTCTAAGAATCCACTTGTGGATTTAAGACCCACCGTCTCCCACAAGCCTGAGCCATGGAAAGCCTCGGATGCAAGTTCTCAGTTGCAACCTTCTCTACCTGATCATATCTAACCATCAGCAGCACCCATGGGTACTGGCCATCAAAGTTCAGGATGCTAACTCAGGTATTCTCAGGTGCTAGCTGCCCAGCCCCCTTGTTCTGCCCAGAGTGCACAAATTAAGTCTTTTATAATAAAAATGGAGCCTGCCTTCAAGGGACTTCAGAACTTGTCTTAAATCTTCATTCACATGCAGCCAGTCATCCCTGTTGAAGGACTACCAGCAGCCAATAGTTTTATTGGAAGTAATTAACAAACTGAAGCCAATAAATTCCCAGTGTCAACAAAACTTAGTTCTTCCAATTAAGAAGCACCGTGTCCCCAGCAGTCATTCATTAAGAACCAAGAACCCAGGGGGCCATCCCACAGACTTCTGGTCTCCAGGGCCTTCCCCGGGCTCTGTGGTGCCTTTCCCAATGTGGGTCACCTGAGGCCATCAGGTGCATTAGTCAGTGGAAGGTTCGCAGCACTGCCACTGCATTAGCAAATGGTGTTAGCTCACTTGGGAAAAATGCATCCTTGACTCACTCCTGGCTACAGAAACACACTTCACTGTCATCAGCTTTCTCTCATTACCTGCCACCGTTACAAATTCTCACTTCCCTGCATATTCGCTTAAATGGAATCACCTAGGAAACCAGAGAAACAAACACACAGGAGGAGGGCAGGAGCTGTGGGAGGAGGGAGCGCTCATGGCCCTGGTCACGTAGGGAGGCAAGGAACATCTGAGAGGGCGGGTTCAGGCCAGCCAGATGGGAGTCCTCCTCCCCAGGCAAGTGAATCAATCCTGTGTAGGTCACCTGAGAGATGCCTGGGCAGGTATCAGAAAGTCCCAAGAGGTTTGTTAAAACTAACATTTCTGTAAAAAAAAAAAAAAAAAAAATTATCCGGCTTCTGAAAAATAAGCCTAAAATTTGACGCATGTGTGCTGAATCTCCTAATGATGCCCACATCATCTGGCTGCCCAAGTCCATGAGGCTCCCTGTTATCTGCTGAAAGGATCAAAACAATCACTTTATATCAGGGAACTGCAGTTATTAATCCAGAATTCACAGACCTGTTTCCACTGTCCACCCCAAGCATGCACATCCCAAACAGAGATCCCTGTTTTCCCACCAAACCCAACCTGTCCACAGCCTTCCCACTTCAGTGAACAGCATCCCTATTTACTGATGATACCCGCAGAGTCCCCTCCCTGGATCCTCACCTGTCTGGGGTGGACAAGTACTTCTGTTTCTGGAATTTCTTCTCCAGGCCCATGAGCTGCAGCTCAGTGAAGATGGTGCGACTGCGGCGGGGCTTCTTCTGCCGGGGTGTGGGCTGCTCTGTCTCTGACTCACTGCTGGCGAGAACCTCGACACCAGGAGCCTCAGCAGAGGCAGCCTTGGTGGCCGGATGGTGGGATAACACTGGGGTGATTCCGGGGGTGGTGGGGACCAGGTGTGAGATGACCGTGGGCTGTCGGGTGATCACGGAGAGGAGAGGATATGCCCGAAGGGAAGAGGAGCCTGCAAGACAAACAGGGAGGAAGGTTACTGTCAGGAGCAGGGAGCAGAAGGAGGCTGGGAGCCCAAAGAGGACTGCTTGCTGAGACCTGTCTGATGGCAGGGTCTCCTGCTCATGCGTAGATGTAATGGAGGAAGTGGTGCAGAGAAAGCAACTCGAGACCTACAGCTGCAGGGTGGGCAGGGAGATGTGCTCGGCTTGGTGTATGACAACATTCATTCCCCCCTCAGTCAAGAAGGGGTTTCTGCAAGTGCTCGGGTTTAAAGTGAATGCATTCCCTCTATCCCCGTTGGGATCTCCTAAATTCTGCTTTCATGGATACAGGTCAATGGCAACAAGCAGATGAGAAGAAGTATTCAGAAAAAGCTAGAAATGCAGACTTCGGAATTCCAAAGTAGATTTAGTCCTAGAAAGGTTAAGTGACTTGCTGAAAATAACACAAGTAGGAAAAATTCAGATTGAAGGAGCCAGACCAAGTTCTGGGTTTTGGTCCTGTCCTGCGAGCACCACATCATAAATCACTTGGATACAACCTTTAGAGGAAGGGAACAAAGAGATTTTAATTCATATGAAAACTCAGCTTAACTCTGACTGGCTGCCTACAGCACTGTGTTTAGGAGGGTCCCCAGGCTGGGTCAGAGCTGGGCTGAGGAAAGAGTGGAGAGGTTGATTAACAATGTCTGCCACAGGCATGCAAGGGGACAACGGTATGGTGGTACCTGTGCTAGTTATATGCCATTCCTGCTTAAGGAATTTCAAAGCAAGAGTATTTTTCCTTCCAACACCTATCTTTAAAATTCAAATAGAAGACCTCTTTCTTTTCATTTTTAGCAGCGTCAGGTTTGAAATGTCTAGATCATGACTTATGTACACCATTTTGTCTCTCTGAGCCTCAGTTTTGTCATATGGATAGTGAGTAAGAGAAGCTAATTTCAAGGAACCCTTCAAACCCTAAAATACTGATGCCAAAAAGTACCTATCATCCCATTGTTTGAGAGTTAATGAAAATAGAAAAGACACTGCCCTTCAGGTCTCAGGGCAGTCCTGGCAATGGACTTCAAGGACAAGACAACAAGAGCCAACCAACATCCATACTGGTTTGGGCTGAAACTGACTAACGTCATAGAAGCCTCCGGGAGCTACTCGTGAACCAGAGCTTCTGTCTGGCTTGGCGTTGCTCTTCTAATTCATTCCCATGCCTCTGTTCTGGATGCCAGTCCTAGTTATTAAAACAGATAAGCTTTTCTTGTTCTTTGAGTATCCTTCTAGCAGGCCCAGGAGAAACCACAAAGTTGTTAAAAAACGATAAATCACCAAATGCTACAACTTCCATTAGCTCCCCAGCCAACTCTGACACTTGAGGTTTTGTGTTGTGGATTCTTTTTTTAAAAAAACATCATCTGAGGAACAACATTTTATAGCAAGAAAATTAGGATACTGGGCTTGTGGTTTTAGATCTCTCGGCACACAACATGAGTTGACATTAAGTGAAAAAAAATCTCTGAAAGCTTCTTACCCAGGCAGAAGGTATTTCTCATCTCAAATCATGTTACTTCTTTAAGTCTTCCATTTCTTTCAGAATGGACTTTATCAGGTCAATTTATAATCTAGACACTCAGGAGTTCATCAGGCTAGAAAGTGGCTAACTGCTTACCTATAAGAGAGGGTTTTTATCACCTTTCTCTTTTATAAACTTTTTTTTGCCTAACATGGAATACTATTTTGAAAATGTGGTAATATCTAGTGTTAGCAAGGATGTAGGGAAATAGGCACTCGTATATTGTTGGTGAGAGTGTAAAACAGTATAATTTTTTTTAAATTTTTTTTTAAATTTTTTTTAACAGTATAATTTTTTAAGAGGAGAAGCTAAGCAACATCCCATCCACACACCCATCTGCCCACCCATCCATCCACCTCTCCATCATCCATCCATCCACCCATGCAACTAGCCTGCCAACCATCCACCTACCACCTACCCATCCATCCATCTATCCATTCATCCACCTATCTGTCCATCCATCCATCCATCCACCTGCCCATTCATCCATCCACCCAGCCAACTAGCCAACCTTCCAGTCATCTACGAATCTAGCCAGAAATTAACAGGCAATTCCATAGCTTGAGTTCTACTTGCCCATGTGTATAAAGCTTTATGGACAAGCATATTCACTGCATTCTTGTTTATAACAGTGAAAAGAATGACATAACTCACATATCTAGCAAAGGGAAAATGACTAAAAAATGTAGTACATTTACAGTATAGATTAAAATGTAGCCATTAAAAAGAAGTATCTATATAAAGTGATATGAATAGATGAATACATAAGTAAACCAATATAAGAACCTATTTAAATATATTAAGATAGAAAAAAGTATGACATAAGACAATTTGCATTATCATAAAAAGAATGCATGTGTCTGCATTTATAAACACATTTTTTAAAGCTCAGAAAACGAGTTACCAGTCTATTAACAGTGATAACCTCCGGGAAAGTGGTGGAAGTAAAATAGATGAGAAGGTAGTCTACATGCATTGATATCATCCTGTGTTCAATCTGCCAGAAATATTTATTGAGCATCTACTATGGGCTGAACTTTCCTCTTGAAGCTGGGGATACAACAATGAATAGGGTAAAATGCCACCTATAGGGAGTTTACAGTTAAGTAGAGGTGACAGGCAACAAACAAACAAACAAAAAATAATATAATGCCAGATAGTGATAAATTCTAAGAAGAAAAGTAAAGTGAAATGTGAAAATGAGCAGAGAGAGGTGAAGGAAGACCTCTGTGGAATGGTGATCTTTTGGCAGGTATGCGCCTCTCTGCACAATAGAGCTTGAGAAGACACAGGAATGAGTCCCCCAGGAGAGGACCACCACACACACAGCCCTCCAGGGGGAACAAGCTTGGCTTCAAAAAATAGCGAAAAATCAGAAGTAAGAAAGGGCAGAAGTTATAGTCTAGAAAATTCTGGAGTGATCTGTTATAGTCAGCTCATGTCAGGTCTTGAGGGTCAGGGTGAACAACTGATTTGATTTTTTTAAAAAAGTCACTGCTGAGTTGAGCCGGGGAAGGACGTGATCTGATTTATGTCTGAAACAATCCTTACAGCTACTGTGTGGCAGGGTCTGCAGAAGAGAAGTGAGGAGCAAGAAAGCAGAGAGGAGGCCAGACCATACTCCAGGCTAGAGAGGCAGCAACCCTGGCAGGAAGAGGCCGTCAGATTCAGTGTATATTTTACAGTTTGGGTGAGGAGAACTTGTTGAAGCACTGAATGTCGGGTCAGAGAGAGAGAGAGGGAGAGAAGGAGGGAGTTACTGGGCAATGGCTGGGATTTGGGCCTTATCACTGGAGGAATGGAAGCATACCTTACGAAGATGGGAAAGGTTAGACAAAAAGCAAGATTAGGTGAGAAAACCAAGATTTTTGTATTAGACAACTTGTTATTAGACATCCTGGATGTGTGGAGGAGGCAGCTGGACAAACCAGTCTGGAATTTGGGGACAGAGAGCTTTGACTCACGGAGTATATGTGGCACTTTAAGCCGTGGGATTGCGTGAGATCACCGAGGGAGTGAGTGGAAGTAAGAATAAGTGATCCAAGGATGAAGGCCTGGGGCACGCCCACATCTGAGGTCATAAAGAGGAAGAGGAGCCAGCCTTCCTGACTGAGAAGGAGAGAATAGAGAAGCAGGAGGAAAGCCAGTGTGCCCCTGTGTCCCAATACCCAATGATACTTGGATATTACTTATATTTTGTAACATCAATGTGTTATTTTTGTAATTTAAAAAAGGAAAAGGACTGGGGTATAGTTCAGTGGTAGAGTACTTGGCTAGCATGCACAAAGCCCTGGGTTCAATCCCCAGCACCAAAAAAAAAAAGAAAAAAATTAGATTAAATGAACCTTAAAGTTTTGAGTTTCATTGTCTTTCTAAAGCTCTAGTAGAAGTTCAATTCGTCAAAAAATAATTATTATTCACTGACCCTTGGACCTACACATACTTAAAACTTCTAAAAATCTGGGCAAAGAAAACCAATCTAGAAATCCTTGAAGTGGAATATAAAGTATGTTTCATTTTGTGACACCATGAGTAAGACAAATATTGTGTGTTTTCTGGGGTGAAAGGGACTCTTTTAGTCACTTCTGAATCAAAGGATCTAAAGAATTTCTTCATGTTGAAAGACGTTTGGGTTCTCATGCTAAGTAGAATCACACTCTTTCTTTTCAAATACACATGGTTCAATGTGGAAAAATGATAGTCTTTTCTACAAGTGGTGCTAGAAAAACTGTACATCCATATGCAAAAAATAGGCCTACATCTCACAAATTGTTTTTTAAAAAAATCAAACAAAATGGGTCACTGATCCCAAGGTAAACTCAAGCCTGTAAAACCTTTAGAAGGAAATAGAAGGAAATCTCATGACTTTGAGTCAGGCAGAGAATTTTAACTACAATACTAAAAACACAAAGCATAAAAGAAAAAAGGCAAACTGATCTTTACCAAAATTAACAACCTGCAGCAGCTCAGGAGGCTGAGGCAAGAGGATCAAAAGTTCAAAGCCAGAGACCCTGTCTCTAAACAAAAAATAAAAAGGGCTGGGGATGTGGCCCAGTGATTGAGCACCTGTGGGTTCAATCCCTGATAGAACAACAACAACAAAAATTAACAATATTTTCCCTGAAAAAGATACAATTAAGAAAATGAAAAAAGCAGCTACAGACTGGAAAAAAAATTTTTGCAAGTCCCACAACTGACAAATGATTCGTATCCAGAATATATATATTTTAAAAAATTCTCAACACTTGACAATTAAAAATAATCCCATAAAAAATGTGCAAAAGTTTTCACCCCTTCACCAAAGAGGATATAGAGATGGCAAATAAGCACCGTGAAAGATGCTTAAGATGATTAGTCAGTAGGAAAATGCAAAATAACACCACAATGAGCTCCACTGCACATCTACTAGCATGGTCTAAAATGATTTATAAACTGACATTATCAAGCACTGGCAAGATGAAGAGTAACTGGAACTCTCATTCATTGCTGGTGGAAATGCTTTTAAAATGGTACAGCCTTTTTGGAAAGAGAGTTGGCAGTTTCATATGAAGTTAAACATGCAGACACCATATGAATCAGCAAAATCCACCAGTAGGTATTTACCCAAGTGAAAACAGAAAAAACTATATGCAAATGTGTATAGCAACATTAACAGTAATTATCCCAAACTGGAAATAATCCAATATTTCTCCACTGGGGGTGGATAAACAAAATGCAGTGTATGCATATGATGAAATACTACTCAGAAACAAAAGGGATAAAACTGTCAATAAACACAACATCATGGATAAATCTCAAATGTTAATGCAAAGAAGCTGGACTCAACAGTCAGTTGGCTATAAGATTTCATTTACCTGACATTCCAGAAAAGGTATAACTAAAGATAGAGAACAGACTGCCAACGGCTAAGGGTGAGGTAGCATAAAGGAATTGGTGGGGTACGGTACTGAAACTGTTTTGGATCTTGATTGAGGTAGTGATTAGGCAGCATCTTGCATCCATCAAAACATATCTGTACATTAAAATGATGAATTTTTACTGAATCAAAGGAAATAAAAAACTGTTAATAATGTTTTTAGGCAAATTTTATTTCTAAATATTCAGATTTTATAGAGAGAGGTATTCCTTTTTTTGTTTGTATCTGTGTTGGGGATCAAACTCAGGACTTCACACATGCCAGGCAAGTACTCTACCACTGAGGCACACCCCCACCCCTTATTAAGTATTTTAGCTATTTTGTTTTTATTACCAAAATAACACAAATTTGTTATAAAAGAAATTCAAAACAATTTAGGACTATACAAAGAAGAAAACTCTCTTCACTGCTTCCAACCCCAAATCTTAAGAGATAAACTTACAGAATTGCTCCTGTGTTCATACAAACATAAATATGTTTTAAATCTAGTAATACATATGTTAATCTATTAAAATAGTTACAAAATGTTTATTCCGTAAAATGCGTCACTTCATTTTTTTCTAAGTGAATAGACAATGATTCTAACACCTCATATTGACTAGTCCCATGACTTAAAATGCCAAGTTTAAAGTACAGTAAATCCCCAAAGAAATTAAGTTGGAAGTTTTCATTTATCAGCATTCAAGAGTCTGCTAGGGAATCTTCATTGCCAGAATCGTGAGAATCTCTTGCTCTCTAGAAAAGCAGTCTAACTGGGGAGACTGCCCTCTGTGGGGGTGGGGTGCAAAAAGGGGCACAATGTGGAAGGGGAGGAAGGATGACAGAGAGTCAGGAAGTCACATGAACCAAGAAGGGGGCATCCATCAGAGGCTGTTATGAGTCTGCAACTTTGGAGAAAGTTAAGGCTCTTTAGAGAGAATTTCTGGCAACATTTTAGGAGTATACTGTGCAAAATCCATGAAAATATAGGATAAAGATCATATACAAGGCTTCTATAAACAGATTTCCATTATCTTTGAATGAAATTTGATACATACACTGAGCCACATGGGACCCTAGAGATAGTTGGGTTACACTGTGTATATACATGGGTCCTTCTGGACTCTGTTCTGTTCTACTGAACCAACATATAATCCTATTATAAGACCACTCTAATCACTGTGGGTTCTTCAGGGAGTTCTATTATCTCAGATAACAGAATAAGTCCCCCCCTCTTTATTCTTTTTGCAACATTTTCTTGGTTATAGTTACTTATTTTTCTGGTTGAACTTTAGAATCCATGTGTTAGACTCTTTATAAAAGCAAACAAACCCCAACCATAAAAAAATTAAAATTAAAATTAAAAAAGCAAACCCCACTAAAAATATAAGAATTACACTAGCCATATTGATTTTTTTTTTTTTTTTTTTTTTTTTTTTTTTTTTTTTGCAGTGCTGGGGATTGAACCCAGGGTCTTGTGCTTGTGAGGCAAGTACTCTACCAACTGAGCTATATCCCCAGCCCGCCATATTGATTAATTTAGGAAAAGATAATTCTTTTAATGATCCTGTCCTCTGGTAGTTTGAAAACCAATGGTGGTTATTTAAAAATGGTTTTGGAGATTTATGCAATTTGGTTCCATAAAGATAAACCTAATGAAAACTTTGTTTAAACACACACACAACTTCTGATCAACTATAGTGATTTAAGGTAACATCAGAATCACCAGTCTATAGTTCCAAGAGTCTTAACCCAATGTTCTGGTGCAAATTCAGTGACAAAATCACACTCTTCCCCAACCATCTGAGTTGGGGACACACACACAAAGCCTCTATGATGCCAAGAAACATTTTGGAGTTTCAGAAGGGCCACCATTACAAATTAATATTATGGTAGTATTTATAATTTATAAATACAACATAATATAAAGTATAATTTCACTGTCTTAGGTCCTGGACATTTGACATGTGCCTCTAAGATTCATAAGAAACAAGCATGGCTGGAATAAGAGTCAGTGGGTCACAATCCTGTGACAAAGCACTGAATCTCCTGGAAGGCAAACACACAGGGTGCAGAAAAATGAGACAAAATATACTTTAGCCAGCTGTTCTCTGTCTTTCCACGTTTTAATATGTGATCAGGTTTTCCACAAAATAGCATTAGTCCAGAGCTTTAATTTCACAAAGCACTGCACATCACCCCTTCCCATATTCCCACCAAAATACTGAGCTGTCCATATATCTTTGTTGTGCCTGAAAAAAAAAATCAAACTTCAGCTTTTAAAAGTAGAGAAAAAATGACAAATTAATGCATAATTCCTGGGAATTATCACTATGTGAAAATGTTGACTGAAGACAGCTGCCCCTCTACTCTGGATCATTTACATACACTTGTGAAACTCAAGCACATTATCAGCTACTGAGAGGGAGTGATAATGATAATAAACCAGAGAACTGTTTAAACAAACACATTTTCAGTTGACAAAAGGAGTGTAAACATGACCGCACTGAATTAATTTTCTAAGAGTTGCTTTTCTGTAGCCAATCCCCTTAACCAATGTTTTGCTATAGGATAAATATCACATGACTGTGTGTATCATGTACCTAGAAATACTTTCCTGCCAAATGTTTGGACTTTTTGAAAACCCGTTTTTAGATCTTAAAACCTGAGTACATTAGTGGATGACTGATGTCAAGAAACATCCAGGGAGTTTGGGGAGATGTGGAACATTTGGTAGACTAAATGCAACACGGTCATCCTTCTTAGTTCATAGGTTTCACATCTGAGAATATAACCAACCTCAGAATTAAAATATTTTTTAAAAATTGCATCTGTACTGAATGCAGACAGATTTTTTCCCCTCACCATTCCCTAAATGATAAAGTATAACAACTATTTAGATAGCTTCTTCATTGTGTTATACATAAGTAATCTAGGATTGATTTGAAGTTTCTGGGAGGATGTGTGTAGGTTCTATGCAAATATTATGTCAAGTTACATAAGAGACTTAAGCACCCATGAGTTTTTGTTATTTGCAAAGAGCGAATGTCCTAAAATCAGTCCCCGCATGGATACCAAAGGATGACTGTATTTTCTGATTCTGCAAACTATACGTAAGCTCTAGTATGTGATGTGCTTGGGCCAGGCATACGCATCATATTCAGGATTGCTGATTCCTGGCACATCTTCTCAATTTAAGTCCTCCTTCATGGCAGAAGTCAGTTCCCTTTAGTTACATCTGTACTTGAACTTCAGAACTATTTGTGTCACTGTAACCAAAACACCTGACAAGAACAACTTAGAGGAGGAAAAGTTTATTTAAGGTTCATATTTTCAGAGGTCTCAGTTGATAGATGGCCAACTCCATTACTCTGAGTCCAAGGTGAGGCAGCACATCATGAGGAAAGGGCCAAGTTGAGGAAAGGAAAACTGTTCAATTCATGGTGAAGTCAGGAAGTGGTGAGAGAGGGAGAGAAGAAGGGGCCACAGGAAGAACAACCCTTCCAGGACACACCCCCAGGTAACCCACTTCCTCCAGTCATATCCCACCTGCCTACAGTGACCACTCAATTCACTCAAACTAAGATGGACTGATTAAGTTACAGGTCTCATGATCTAAACATTTTACCTCTAAATATTCCTGGATCAACAGGGGATTTGGGGGAGCATCTCACATCCAAACCATAACAAGAGCAGAATTCCCAGACAACCATGTCTGCCTCTATACATCTTCTGTGGGCTTCTGTTCCATTTGTCCAAAATACCCATCCCCTAAATGACTCTCCACACCTATATTTCTGGTTAACATAAGCAAAGGCCAAAGGCCTGAGTAGATGAGGATCTCTAAAGTGTCATCTTGAATGATTTATATTCCAGGAACATGTGACCTCTACATGTGCAGAAAGCTTGAGAGGGATACAAGTAACACAGAAAGATAGAGATATACAGAAGTATGCAGACAGCCTGAAAGAGACTCAGGGGAACAACTAGGTAGTGACAAACTGATTTTCTTAGCAAAAAAAATTATAAAACACCCACACCAAATTATTCCCATGAAATTCCATTCCTACCAATTGACTGGTAGTTTTGGGTACAGAAAAGAATAAGACCTCTACCACTGACTCTCGAGTAACTTTGCATAGGTTACCAAAACTTTCTTAGTTTCAATGTCCCCATCCATAGAGTCAACCAGTAACAGTTCTCCCTCTTAGATTATTGTGCATTAAAACATGTCAAGTGCCCAGTCGGCACTTGATGGTTTTCAGTTCCTTTTCTTTTCCTTGCTTGGTGCCCTGTGACTGAATCATATTAAAGGGGACCTGTTTTCTTATCAAGAAAACAGACCTACCTATGAACCACACATGTATTTCCTTAACCTCTGTATTCATATGAAAAGCGAGAATCGCCAACAGCAGAATTTGCCAGTTTCTCCTTGCCCAATGGAAGTCTTCAAATGTACTAGCGGCTATGTACTGACATTGACAGCAGTCAGAGAGTTGAGAGAAATAAGTGCAAAGGCTAACCTGTCCAGGCATCCTTCTAAAACTCCAGAAATAGTTTGGTTTTGCAGACTTGCATAAAAAAGCAGTGCTAGGAGTATAGCTCAGCAGTAGAGAGCCTTCTTAAAAAGACAGAACATCTTGAAAGACCTTCAGCATATCCTTTTTTATTTTTTTTGCGGTGCTGGGAATTGAACCCAGGGCCTTAGTGCATATCCCTTCTCAAGGTCAATAATAGGCAAGAAGAATGGATTTGGGGAGACACCAGATAAAACTAGTTAATTTCTAAAAACTGCAGGGAAGACAGTTACAGGGAAGTTAAACTTACTTTGCCCTGCCTTATGCTGAGAGTGAGCTGAAGAAAGCATGCACTGAGGGTAAGCAGGAACTGGTCATGAAAGGTCAGTGACCATAGGATGGGAAAGTGGGGGATAAGAGAACAGGAATACAAAGAGGCTTCTTTTAACTTTATGACACACTAAGTTTCCAGTGCAGTAGAGTGAATGAAATGGATGAACCATGTACAGGTGATAGAGGGGTGTGACTGAAGAAAACAGAAAACTTATCAATTCAAAGGCTGCAAAATGTCTTAACTATTAATGACCTTATCAAAAGGTAGGGAAACACGTTGATGAATTAAGTGTAAGTGAATCAGAAACAGAATAAATTTATTCCAAAATCTGCATGGGATTGCTATGATGCAGACGTCAGAATAACCAGCTACTTAAGAAAAAAAAAAACTTAAAAAGGTTCCCAAACCTTAAAAAGGTTTAAAAATAAAGGGCAAAGAGATGGGATAGAAAAGAAATACTGGGGAGATTTGGAAAAACGAACAAGTTTGGAAAATAAGCAGAGTCCGTCAGAGCAACCCTGGCAGGCTGATTGCGTAGACTTCTCAGATTTTTTACTTTGTAGAGACAAGCTCAGTCTTATCACGTTCATCCTGCAATCTACTATAGTCATCAGAACGATGTATACTCTCAAAAACACTGGGCTTTGTTGAGAGCCGAGATCAATTAAGTTGGCTCAGCAGAATGATTTCTGGACCTTCCCCAGCCTGCCTAAAATGTCATACCACCCCTTGTCATCATCCACCCTGAGCCTCCACCATCCCTCAGTTCCCTCAGCCAAGGAACACACTGGAAATGGCATGATCTTTCTCCTCCTAAACATTCTGATGTCTATATACTCCCACACCCACTTTTATCCGCACCTCTCACGCACTCACGGATGGAAAGCTGCATAGAGCAGCTGTTGTTTATTACAAAGACAGAATTAATCACTCCTACCTCTGTGTACCCACACCTTTTGTTTGTGTCCTTATTCACCCTTACTTAATTCAAAACTTGAATTACAAGTTAATTTCTCTACCCATCTGTTTCTCACCAAATTTCAAACTTCTTTAGAACAAGACAAAATCAAAAAGTGCATCTTCCCAGCACATACCATGTGCCTTCATTGAACTGATTTTAATAGGAATCCTGAAAACTTGGTTCTGCCATTGGGTTCTGGCCCTGGTCCGGTCATACTTCAAAATATCTGTTTTCTCATCTATAAGATGGTAATAATAATACTTCTCTGCAAGCTTGTTGGAAGATAACATTGGAAAACAAGCATGAAATTCAATGAAGAACTAATCCAAAAGTGGCACTCATTTTTTCAAACATGCACTTAGCAAACCCAACAGAAGTTCCATATTTTACAAATGCCTCTCTTCACTGAGAAGTCACAGCCCTGCTTTCTTGTGCTAACCCAACCCTGCTTGCTGCCTCATGCCTGTGCTCAGTGATTTCTAGTTAAGGTTCTGGTGTTCATGGGACCTGGGTTTGCACAGCATTTACTAGCAGGAATACCTGGTTCACTGTCCCCATCATCAAAGAACTTAACTAAACAGCCACTTAGTTTTGCTAAACTGGTAGGGAGAGAAGTAATTCCTGGTCTCTGCACTCAAGAAGCTATTATCTAACAGGGGAAATGAGAAATTAAACTAAAAGGTAAATAGGAAAACAATGATGTATGAGGCAAATGCTGAGCCTCATGGGAACCATATGAATTCAGGCCAGACTGTGGTTTCTTGAGAGCATGCTGCCTAGCAATGGAGTATTTGAGGAGAGGAGGAGATGGGTTGTAGGCAGGAAAGAAAGCATGAACTCCAGAGGTATTATCAAGAAAATTCCAATAGGATCCAAGAACCTACCTGACTGGGATGGGAAGAAGGGCAGGAGCATATAGGGAGCTGGAAGACCCAGCAACCTGGGGGTGACTGTTGGACTTGGACAACCATTGACAAATCTGAAGTCTGCCATGTGGGAATGTCTGGGAGAAAAGATGAGGCTTGCAAGTTTGAGGTGACAATCAGATATCTAAATTGCAGGGAAAATCACAACCAGTTCTCCCCAGAAAGGCTCTGAGATGCCATTGCAGGTTTTACACAGAACTGGAGTTGAAGGGTTGAAAATAGAATTCACCTTCTAAACACAAAGCCTTAAGAACTCCAGAGGACAAAGAACTGGGCCTTGGGGTACAACTTCATCAACAGGACTGAAAAAGTAAACAGAATCAATAAAAGAGACAAATGTTATCACCTCTGAAGCAGGAACACAAACAAAAGGTACAGGCCAATAACCATGGCCAAAGAGAACTTCAAGAATAATAAACGTTCAGTGAGGTTGCTCACTAATGAACCCTTTTGACATAAGTTTTAAAACCAACATTTGCAGACCTATATTCACAGATGAGGAATCTCCACCCGGCAGGCTGGGAAGGTGTGCATAATGCCATGGCACAGGGCAA
Source organism: Sciurus carolinensis (assembly GCF_902686445.1). Lineage (NCBI taxonomy): Eukaryota > Metazoa > Chordata > Mammalia > Rodentia > Sciuridae > Sciurus > Sciurus carolinensis. Next base: position 129,027,538 of record NC_062223.1, on the reverse strand, counting down.
GGTTTCCAGAAAAAGCTCCAGGAGAGTACCTTTCTGCAAGTGGCCCCATGAACACACAGGCTAACTCCCAACTACCCAGAAGAAGACTCTGGTAGGTTAAATCTCAGAATAGCTTATGCCAAAATGTCATTTTAAAAATCCAAGCTGACTTCTTCATTCTTTTCCTCTACTCATTCTTATCCTGGTTAGATAGCTCTGTAGCTTACCTTAGCTGTGAAGAATTAGAAACAAATTACATAAAGGAGAATAAAATTCCATTAATTTCAACAAATTATAGAACAGCTAATGTAGATAAAACGCCAAGAAATGGGGATAAAACAATACACAAGACAGGCTGGGTCTTTGCCAAGCTTATGGTCTGGTCAGGAAGGCAGATTATTAAGAGTAGCTCAGGGTTTTCTAAAGAATATTCACCAATAGGATCCAGTCAAACACCAGCAGTCAGGCTTCCTCTGGAAGAGCAATATTTAACTGAGTTCTGAAGAACAAGTTTGGCTTACATGCCAATCCAAGATGAACAGTAAAAAGGAACCAGTTAAAAGTTTAAGATAGAGGGAAAGGGGAAATACTTGGAAATGATGTTGGCTAAATTATATTGTTATATTGTATGTACATACAAATATACAATGAATCCCACCATTATGTACAATTATAATGCACCAAAAGCCATTTGTGTCTTACTGAAGAATATATAGAGAACTTCTGATGTTGAAATTGGTTTCCCTGAGCAAGAAGAAGTAGAAACTCTAGAACCTGAAGGCACTAAGTCAATAAAATGAGCAAACCACTCAAGCAAACCACTGTCTGGTAAAGTTCCGAAAAGACAGCCAAGGGTCACAATTTTTCCCACTACTGCCATGATTGGCACTACGCAACATTTCCATCAAGATATTTTGAGGTCATACATCCAGTCAGATGATTCCTATGGTTAAATCTTCTCTTCCTGGTGTCCATCATCCCCTGATAAAAGTGTACCCTTAAGGCAATGCAGCTAATGTGGTCAGGGAACACAGAATTATGTTGCAAAAAGGTCCAAACTTTGGAGGAATTTGACCTGTTGAAGTGAGGAGGAAAGACATCTCTGTCTTTGATGGAAGGATCTTGTTGGACAGAATTAGAGTTCCTCTTTCTTTCTCTCTTACTCAAGCTATCAACATCAAGTGGCAACCTGTGTATTCCCAGTCATGAAAAACTGGACATCAAATATGAATGTTTTTCTCGTGTTTGAGTCTTATCTTGGAAGGCACTTACTATAATAAGAGATAACAGCAATAAGATTTTGCAACACAATGAACATCAATTTTGCAGTTTATGGTCCCCAAGTGGCCAACCTGGACCAAAGACCATTGTTCCCTACAGCAAAAAGGCCCTGAGCTAACCCTACCCTCAGCCAATTCCACCTACAACTCCATTAAGCTTGATCAGCCTCTGAAACACAATGAGTTCTCTCTTTCTCTGCATTTCCTCATCTATAAATGGCAAAGTCAATGATTTTTAAGGTCCTTTTTGGTACCCCAATGCAACACTATTATGAGTAAAATCCCACTGAGAGACAATGTATCTCTCTTTTATTTCTCAACTCAGTTCAAGGTCCTTCCTTTGTCTTTCTATCCATCTGTTCTCATTACACTTTACATAGGACATCAACTGAACAAATATTAGCTAAAATAACTGTGCAAAGAATAAGAATATTAATACATGTATATAAACTACTCCAGCTCTACTAGCTCTTCTCATTCACAGGAAGTGGGGTGATAAACTATTTACTTATCTGATATCCCCACAGGTGATCCAGATTAACTACTGAAGGCAAATGACTCTATTTGCATAATCCTCACCTTACACAATTAACACTTTGGAGGCTGTGATTTATAGCTAATGACATGCTGAAAACAGAACATAGAGATTTTTTTCTAATCCTGTCTTTGATGGATGAAGCAGAAGGTATTAAACAAAATCACAAAGAAAGTCACTGTTTGATCTAGGACCAGGGCTCAAACTTCCAGAGAGGACAAATGTTCTGTTCATGTACTGCCTTTCTAGGCCAAGACCACCAAATGCTGAGTACTGTTTGGTCACAGGCACTTATTTTTCTCCTTCATGTGCTCTATTTTAGGGGGAGCTTGGGTGTGTCAGAGATTCACAGCTAATAATCTGATACATTACCAAGCAATCCAAATTTGGAAATTTCTCCTAACAGGGTTAATACAAGCTTTGGAAGAATGGAAGGAAGAAAAGGTAGATCTGTGAACTGCATAACTCAGTGGCCCATAAGATTGGAAATGATTTGTTCACTAAAAACGAATAATGATGATAGCAGCAAACAACTCCTGTGGTAATGGTCTCAGGAAGGGTCAATCTCTCCAAAAGAAGAGAGTTTCAACAAGCTGCTCAATCAAACCATGAGACTCTTAAACACCATCCCTAATCTCAAGGAAATGGACAGAGGGAGGAGGTAAAAGAAAGACATTTATTGAGTACTATCATACATATCTCCTATCCTAACAAACACTATTCAATGACTAGGGCATGTATCTGGGATTTGACTCATGGCCATTCTCCTTAGAAAATTATAAAGCACAACTTACCAGGGATTTTCTTTTCTAATACTTCAGTATTCCAGGCAACTGAAATGCATTCAGACATTGTTAAAACATTCTGCTTCTTCCAGGATGTACTATGAGTCTCTGCCAAGCACACACTGGCTTATGCTGCTTAAAAACAATTCATGCTTATCCCAGGGGTGCCATAATTTGTGCTACATGGTGCCCAACTTCCCAAAGAAAGAGACAATCAAATAACATTGTCATTTCTACTTAGTTCACAATTTTTTCATAATAGGAAGCATAATGTTTCAATGCTGAAAAACTACAGAAATATGTACAACCAAAAATAGTTATGTACATTCCCACATATAGAAAAACCAGTGAAGTCTACAGGTTTCTAAAAGATAAAGGTGGCCCTATTTGGAAAAGCTCTATCCTGCCTGGGAGAAAGATGGCACTTGGGTTTCAGTCCAGGTAAAAAAGAAGGCAAGTAGCTGTTTCCTGGGGAACGACTTGGGGTGAAAAACATGACATTCTGAAATCCCTCTAATACAGATATAATGACCCCATTACCAAGTCCAAAGGGCAAAGCCAAGACACACACATGGGCAATGAACTCAGATTTGCAGCCAAATGCTCAGGTCTTTTCTCATTTTCCATGAACCATTTCCCCACTGACCATGTGAGAAGCACAAAGGCATTTTTATAGAACGTGCAACCATTATTCTTGGAGATACACATCAATATTGCTTTGGTTTCCATTAATTAGTCAAGTTTACTTCCCTAGATGGTAATTAGCTACCAAACATGCTCTCCTCACTGGAACTGAACTCAGGATTATAGGCTCAAAAACTGTCATGCTCCCAATAGAAAAAAAGACAGTTGATGAACTGCAGTATCAAATTTTACCAAGATTATTTCAAAGCATATATTTTCAAAATTTAGGTTATCTTCTACTTTTTAAAATGGCTAATAGAAGGTTTTGAAATTCTACCAAAAATGAAAAATTACAAAAATGTCAACATAATATTTGAAATATTTTACTTCATAGATACTATTATAAACTGAAAATGGCATCACAAATGTAGGCTGTTACTACTATCTGACATAATACAGGGGACCTATAGGTGAGCATAAGCCTTCCCAGAATATCTTCTTGTCATCAACATTAGAGAACCCAATTCCCACACCAAAAATAACTATGGCATAGACCAAGTCTGATTTTGCAGAAGACCCACATCCCTTCAACTGCTAGGTGTGTTCATTTCAGCTTAGAAAAGAGAGTTTTTGACAAAACAACTCATAGGTACCAAAGAGAAGCATTTAAATATGCAATTGGCCCTGTGTTGCTTGAACTAAGCTATGGCTCCCTTCTGAAGGACCAAGCCCACCATCTCTCCATCCAGCTATCCCCTGGTCCTTTCCTAACAGATCCTGCCTTCCCTCTCTCACCACATACCTGAGAGCAGATGAGAGTGTCGCCAGGGACGTGTCCTCCCTGTCCTAGAGAATGGAGTGAGAGAGAGGCAGGCAGAGCTTTTGACCCCCCACCATAGGGTTTCATCCATGTTATTACCCCACAACTCAGCAAAGGACTGGCAGAAGTCAGGAGCACTGAAATACTTAAAGTAAAAATAAAGATATTGGCTAGATACACTCCTAGGCTACTACAAAAATCTCCAAAATTAGCCTCAAGTAGCAATGGAATTATAGCATGCCAAAATCTCAGTAGAAAACATCCATTCCAGAGAAGAAAAACCAGTCAATCTTTTACATGTTTAGGTCAACACTGAAGTTATTAGAGTCAGGTTCAAGTTGTCACTTTCCTAAGGTAATAATTAAGTACCAATTAATGTTTTTAACTTGTCAACCCACCCACTTACTGGTTAGGGTTTCTGGCTGGTCAGAGTTCAAGGGGGAAATGATCAGCCCCCACATACTAACTCCAAGGGTTTTGTTGTTGTTGTGGTGGTGGTGGTGCTGGGGATTGAACCCAGGACCTAGTGCTTGCAAGGCAGGCACCCTACCAACTGAGCTATATCCCCAGCCCAACTCCAAGTATTTTTGAGAGACTCCACAATTTCTTAATATTTTGAACTAGTGAGGAGCTATGTAAGCCTTAAGTTTCAAAATTCCTCAGGCACCACAGCCAAAGATAATCATTCGGAAACACTGAGTCAAGACATTTCTCCTGAGAAACTTCTGAGAAAGTTTCTGTAGGAAGAGGCTGCCTTGCCAAACTCCTCCATACCCAAGCACTGTCCCTCCTACTTCTCAACACGTGAATATCTGCTAGTCTTTCCTAACCAATGTTCTGGCCTCCACCCCTAACCACACCCTACTCTCTCCACAACAACCAGAGTGTCACCCACGAGTAAACAATCTAGGGCCCAGATACCAGCACAATTCCCAAAACCTGCAAGTTAAAATGGCAGCTTTCAGTAGTTAAGAGTGTGAACACTGAAAAAATACATTTAGACTTATTCTACATACCAGGCCCTGGCCATGAACCCATCTGCAGACCAGATGTAAAAGCCTTTCATTTCCAGGGCCCATATGGAAAATAGCCAGCCCATCAAATCAAATCTTTCCTATAAAAGACAAAAATGAAACATGGGACAGAAGATTTCTAATGAAATCTCCATCTCTAAGGTTGGATGAGTCTTTCTGGGCATGGACTTTGAAGAACCTGAGAAGGGAGACAGTACCATTTGAAAGACATCAGTACATTAATGGGACCTATTTACTTCAAAATCATAGAGAGTCATCTATGGCTTCAGATAATACAAACATGGCATGTTGGCACATTTTCTTCAGGAGGAGGCCACAAAGCTAAGGTGGGAGAGGTATCTATTAAACCAATTATTGTTCAAAAATTAATTTTTAAATTGATACATTAAAAACACAAAAATTATATATATTTATGGAATACTATGTGATGTTTCCATACATGTACACATTGTGCAATGCTCAAATCCAAGTAAACATATCTTTTCAAACACTGATCATTTCTTTACAGTGAAAATAATCAAAATTTATTTATAGTTTTTTGAAATCTACAGTACACTATCATTACCTATAGTCCCCCTTCCATGCAACTGCACACCAAACTTCTTCCTCCTATCTTAACTTAGTACCCATTGATCATTCCCTCCCACTTCACTATCTCTCCAGTCTCTGGTAACCACCATTCTATTCTCTATTCTCAACTTTTATCAGATCAACTTTTTTATATTCCACATATACCCCAAAGAAATTAAATCAACATGTTAAAGAGAATCTGCACTCCCATGTTTACTGCAGCCCAATTCACAATAATTAAGAAATGGAAACAACCTAAGTATCCATCAATTGATGGGTAAATGGATAAAGAAAATCTGGTATATATACACAATGGAATGAGGGGCTAGAGTACAGTTCAGTGGTAGAGCACTTGCCTAGGTTGCATGAGGTGCTGGGTTCCATTCCAGTATACTTCACAAGAAAAAAAAAAAATGAATGAAATCCTGCTATCTGCAATTACATGGATGTAAACCAATTCTTGATAAATCTCTTGTCTAAACATCATATGCATGGAAGGATAGATTCATTCCTCAGCTTACAAATCCTTGAAGAATTTGGGCCTAAGAAGAATCTAGGTTCCAGAACCAAATGCTCTGTGATCTGGAAAACTGTTTGCGAGTAGCTGATTTTTCCTAGGAAGAAGGAAAGATGCTGAAGGTGATGGGAAATGCACTTAATTGACTTGCCACAAGCCATTATTACTCATTTGAAATCTCTGGACAGTTACAGGAAAGAAAGCTTGCTACCTAGGATAGTTCATGACATCCTGTAGGCTTTGCTGAAAAAATAAAATGGAAAGCTTTCCTGATGCTTCTGGGCTAAGAATGACTGACCAGGCTGACCTCATACAACAAAGTCATGGAACAGATCGAAGAGTCTGTCTTATTAGGCAATATAAGCACACTTAAAACTCTACTCTTATCAATAACATCATCAAACCTTTTCTTCCCCCATAGTGGCACTGGGGATTGAACCTAGGGGCACTCTTCCACTGAGCTACATTCCCAGTCTGTTTTTTTGAGACAGGTTCTTGCTGAGTTATCCAAGTCAACTTTGAATTGTGATCCTCCTGCCTCAGCCTCCCCTGTATCTAGGACTAGAGGCATGCACCTCCATGCCTGGCTCATCAAAGCATTTATTAAAAGCCTAATTAGGGGGCCTATCATAGGGAGTGAACTGAGGAAGTTCCAAAGCACCTAAATCACTCTTGCTCATAAAGTTTATAATTGGGGCAAGGAGCAGCTGGGCAATCATCTAATTGTAAAATTAAAAGATTTGATTAAATAAAAAATTGAAAGCTAAATAAATTAATTAAAATAACAGTATTAAATGAAGGTATAAATAAGCAATATTGCACTATTTATGACGAGAAGCTGACAGCCTAGAGCCAAAGAGAACAATGAGCCCATTCATTCGTTAATTGCTATCTCATTATTCGGGAGTGTTGTTGACAGTGCTATTGTTCACTTTAATTATTTTTGGCCTAAACTCTTTAGCCCTTGTGAAAATCATTAGTAAGAATGTGTTTGAATTTCTCACACCTAGCTCAGGTAGTATCTCCACATACCTTTGATACTACTAATGAAGGCCCAGGGTCTTTCTTAAGCGAACACGTGACTACAGTCATAACAGAGCTATAAACAGACTCTGATTCATGCCCGGTTTCTCCCCACTGCTGTCCTTGGCATGCTGTGCTAACATTTGATTTAAAGTCATAGGTCAGGTATACAAATACAGCATTGCGGAAGCCTGGGGAGAGGATGTGTGGAAGTTTCTCATCCAAGACTTGGAGAAGATCTCTTTGATCAGAGAAGGGCCTCCAGAAAGATCTGTACCCAACCAGTAGTTGGCTAAAGAAAGATCTGTACCCAACTAGTAGTTGTAATAACATGAAAGAAAAGAAAGCAGGGACAGGAGAAAATGGTTTATTGGCATGCTAAGAAATATTGCCAGAGTCGGATGTTCAAATCAAAGATTGTGTTAACTGAATTCCTTTATCTCAGAAGTTATTAGAAAAATCATATAAAATATCTTAGTCTCAGACCTAAATTAAGTCATATCTAGAAATGAGCTAAATCAAACGTAATTCAATTCTCATAAGCCTGTAACTAATCTATACAGAACTTAATTTCAGAAAAATAATCATTTGACTTTTCCTTAATTTAAGTCTCTGAAAAATACACATTCTCAACTCTAAACCATCCCCCCTTCCTTGCTGTAATGTAAAGTTCAATCTAATACCAAACCTAAATAACTCATGAGTTACTGTCCATTCCACATGCCTTATAGCTGGTGGTGACAAGTTTGGCTCAAGAGTCAGGCAGCCCTGCTTTTGAGTTTAGCTCCACCACTAAATAACTTGTGTGACCTTTGACAAATTTCTTTAACCTTGATAAGCCTTGGTTTTTCCACCTGCAAACCTGAGATAATAATAACACATATCTCATAAGGATACCATGAGACTTAAATGAGATAATCCATGTAAATGCTTAGCATAATGCCTAGAAAGTAACACATACTCTTCGCTCACTTTTAAAATTATTAAATTACTTTAATTCTTTGCAGTTCTTTAAGGCAAAACTCAAAACCGTAACTGTAACTAGAAACTTTTTCCAAATATTCTTAAGAATACCTCTTCAAACAAGTACTGTACTTAAATTTCCAAAGATAATTTAGCAGTAAATAGCTCTGTTTTTTCAAGCTCATTATTCTTGTTTTCTTCTACCTAAAATAGAAGTTTCTTGAGAACATGAACTATGTGTTATTCTCTGTATTGCCTTTAGAACTTATTTCAGGGCCAAGCACATAACTGGCACTCAATTAATAGTCTCTAACTATCCCAAGTACAAAAATATCTCCCTATTATAAGCTCCTCTACATTAGATTCTATAAACTACTTATTTGGCATTTGTAAATGCCTTATATCATCACTTAAACTTTGAGTGTTAAAATTTAAACACCAATTGAGTACCTTAAAAGGACAGGAATCCTATTTTATATCTGATTTCCTTCCATGGAGACTTCAATCAAAAGGTCCTTGAGAGCTTTTAACAAAATAATTCCCAGGCCCCACACCTGGGGGTTCTGATTGCATTGGGCTTTTATGGGGCCTGGTGAATTGATTGTGTAACCAGTATTGAGAAGTATCTCATCACCAAGCACAAACTGTGATTCACCAAGCCCCAGCTGATTCCTGGCTGGTATGCCTGTGAACTAGAACAAACCTATCTCTAGGTTAATAAACTTATTTTCTCTAAACTTTCCTTTCCATGGGTTTCATCCCATTTCTTACTGTCCTCTTTTTGAATCCACCCACCATATCAGCCCGCCACTCGGTTACAGAGTTGCCACTGAAGCTCAGACCCCCAAAGATGTAAGTGCTATTTGCTGACTGTAACTTCACCATGTCCATGTTATCCTCAATCATATCCACTCTCTGCCATATGGCATGTCACCAGAGCACTGAGAGACTGTGGAATCCAGAATCAGTTCATGTCAGTCCAAGAAAGTACTTGGAAATAATCTCGTTATAATTCAGGCTCCTCTATAACGTAGCCACACAGCTTATACTGTGATGAGAACATATTTTTTTTAATTTATTTGTATTGTAAACAAATGGGATACATGTTGTTTCTCTGTTTGTACATTATGTAGAGGCATACCTTTTGTGTAATCATACATTTACATAGGGTAATAGTTTTTGATTCATTCTGTTATTTTTCCTTCCCCCCACCCCTCCCACCCCTCTTTTCCCTCTATACAGTCCCTCCTTCCTCCAGTCCTGCCCTCGTCCCACCCCCCATTATGTGTCATCATCCGCTTATCAGCAAGATCATTCGTCCTTTGGTTTTTTGAGATTGGCTTAATGAGAACATATTTCAACATCCACAGGAGTTCTGGTTTGGGCAGAGCGAGGGGAGTAGAGGGCACTGAAGTCAACTCCACTGCAGCACAGCTCTCCCAGGCCCACCTGCCAGCAGAAACATGGGGGATTCTTCTCCAGAGAAACCAAACTGTCACTGCAAAAGATCTACTGGCATTGATACTTGTGGGTCCCCCAGTAAGAGCCTGCTCTCTGCCTAGACACCCTATGGTGAAGTCTACCTGTTGAGGGGGTGAGGGTGCATACTTTCAGTCAGGCATATGGACCTTCCCACCCAGTGCCTTAGAGTTTTATTCTTGACTATGAAAAGACAGTCCACGTTGCTCTTTGAGGAAAGCCTCAAACATGAAAGACAGTAATCAAAAGGGCGGGTGGGGTGGGGGGAGATGGGTGTAATTGAGGACAATTCAGGGAGTATAAGAAAAACTTAAAGCTATCAATAACCAAGCACAGTGAAGCACATCTATTATCCCAGCTACTTGGGAGGCTAAGGTAGAAAGATCACAAAATCAAGGATAGTCTCAGCAACTTAATGAAACTGACCCCATTCCAAAATTAAAAATAAAAAGGGCTGAGGATGTAACTCAGTGCTAAAGCACTCCTGTGTTCAATCCCTACTATCCTCAGAGATGAGAAAAAAAATACTGTATTCGTGTAATAGGATGATATTTTACAAAAGGAACAATTAAAAAACAAAAATGAACTTTTGGAAAATAAAAAATATGACAACTGAAGTTTTCAAGACAGAAAACAAGAGTTAGAAGATAGGGTTGATGAAAAACATAAAAAGTGACTAAAAGTACAAAGAATAGAATATAGTATTAATAACAGTATAGCAAAAAAATCAAATATGTAGAAAATAACATTAACAGTGTCAAGTACCATATAAATATTTTACATTTACTTGTAAATGTACATGCTGTCGTTTGGATCTGGAATGTCCTCCTTGTATTGAAGGCTTGGTTGGTCCCTAGCCTGTGGTATTACTAGGAGGGGGTGGAACCCTTAGGAGGTGGGGCTTAGTGGAAGGAAGTTAGTCTCTTGGGGGGCATGCCCTTGAAGGGGATGTTGGACCCCGGGCACCTATTCTTTCCCTCTTATCATCCTGGTGCCATGAGATGAGGGTCTCATCATATGCTCCCACTGTGATGTACTGAGCCACCACATGCCTCAAAGCAACAGGCCAACCAATCATGGATTGAGACCTCTAAAACCATGAGCCAAAACAAACCTTTTCTCCTATCTCAATTATTTTGTCACAGTGATAGAAAACTAACACAGTATATTTCATTTTCATTTGATTCTTGTAACAAGGTAACATCAATACCTCCATTTTATAGATGAGGTTATGAAGTCCCAGGTAAGTTAAATAACTTGTCTAAGGTTCTAAGATAGCACATAGTAGAGTTAGGATTCAATGTAATGGTGAAGAGAAAGGCAAGAAAAATAGTCGATCAACCCAGGACGTGAAATATCCAACTAATAGAAGTTACAAAAAGAAGAAAGGAAAAAGGAATGGAGTAAATTACAAAAGAAAGAGTGTAAAAAAATGTTTCAAAATTAAAGATGATTTAGAACTATAGCAGATGCCCTTCGCAATGAATGAAAATAGTCACCGAAAATACACAATTATTCTAAAATTTCAGCAAACTGAGAATATAAATAAAATCCTAAAAGTTTCCAAGGAGATGGGGACAAACCAGGCCACATGCACTTTTGATATAATAATAATAGCATCATTAAAGAAAACATTTACTGGTAAAAGTTTCCTGAAGCCAGAACTTAATTTTTATCAGCTCTCCCAAAGTTATCACTTCCAAAAATGGTGAATGGTGAGCAATTAGCCCATCAAACATAATCTCTTGTTACTGAAGCAACTAAAAATGTTCTGGTTTTCAAAAGAGACAAGTCTACGATTTAGTCAGTTTGACTACCAAGACCTTGGAGTGTGATGTGGCAAGGGACAGGGGGTTGTTCTGAAACAAACTATCCAAAAATTGTACTTGAGAGTGAGAGAGCAAGAGTGAGAGAGAGCAGAGGACAGAGAAGATCATTAGTAAATTGAAGAATTCACTAAAGTGCTCAGTTCCCATACATTTCGGTAGCATGCCTAGACTCACTGATAAAATATGCAGACTTTCTCAAGACAGGGAAAGGCAAGCAGGATGGAAAACATGAATCCTGACCCCAAGAAAAGCACTGAATTCCAGAGTATGCTGTCTTTCAGAGGCAGGGAAGTTTTCCCACTCTAGTTTAATTTGTAAAAAGTAAATTATTAAAGGGAGAAAGGTTGCTCAAAACTTACTTGACTCCTCTAAGAACTCTTACAACATCACCTTCTGGCCCCGCTAAGTCACTCCAGGTTCTAGATGGTGAATCCAATTCCCCTTGGATTAGGCTGAAGGTAACAATTGTAAAGCCAAAGGTCACTGCCTATCTCTCAGGGGACATGTTCAAACCTATCAGTGGGTGTTCATGTGGAAGGAAATCTTCTCGTGTAACAAATAGTTAGAAACACTCACTGAGCACCTCTGGTAGGCAGAATAGATATGGCCTCTCTTCTCAGGGAGCTAACTCTAGAAAGAGAGAGAATTAAAAAAAAAAAAAATCCAAGAAATAAGTATGTAGATAAAGGTAGATTTACAAGTACCATGAAAGAGATTTCTATGGTTTGGATAAGTGACTCACAAAGATTCATGTGTTAAAGGACTGAACCCTACAGTGGTGCTACTGCGAGCTTTTAGGAGGTGGGCCTTGTGGGAGATGCTTAGGTTTAATTGGGGTATACCCTGGAAAAGGAGAGTAGGAACTCTTCATCTTCCTCTTCCTCTCTTGTGCATCTTGGCCAAGGTTTTGCTTTGCCACATGCTCTGTCATGATGCTCCCACCTGTCTCACCACAGGCTCAAAGCAACAGGACCCACCAGTCATGAACTGAAACCTCCAAAACTGTGAGCTAAAATAAACCTTTTCTATTTAAAAGTTGATTATTTCAGGTGTTTTGTTATAATAACAGAAAGCTGACTAAGGGCTGGGGTTGTGGCTCCAGGGTAGAGAGCTTGCCTAGCACGTGTGAGGCACTAGGTTTGATTCTCAGCACTACATAAAACTAAATAAAATAAAGGCATTGTGTCCATCTACAACAAAAAAAATTTTTTTAAACTGAACAAATAAGATAAGGTTATTGTGAGCATCTACAACTAAAAATATTTTTAAAAAGAAAAAACAGCTGACTAATACAGAGATAGACAGAGTTGAGTGATAGAGAGTATCTGGTGAGGTTAAGGAAGTGGGAAGGCCAAGATAGATAAGTCTCTACCTTGAGAAGACATTATAGAAGAAATTTGATGGTTGAGAAGACCTTGCTAGAGAAAGACTGTTCCAGACAGTGGAACGGCATGCCTAAAGGAGGAGAAACAGAGAAAACAGCAAAGTGGATGTGAATGGACAAAACAGGAGTCTGGAGAGAGAGGCAGGGGTCAGACAGGTACTGCGAGACTTACACATTGCTCACTGACCTCCATACTAGGCTGATTGATAGCTATTTATCAGGGCACATCAGGGGCCTTGGTCCTTGTTTTATTATTCCTTTTTAAATATTTTTAACTTAAATTTGTCTAGAAACAAAAATGGTGTTCTTAATCAACTCTCCCATGCTACAAACAAAAGTAGACACATTGGGATTTTGACACCTGGAATGGGCTAAATCAACAGATCTAAACACCTCCTCCAATGACTTTGGGGACAGAACGCACTCTCCTGAGAATAGCCTGCAAAGTTCTGCCTGCTCTCTGGTTTCTTCACTTGCCATTGAACCTACTGTTCTAGTCATACTTTCAGTTCCCCAAGTACCCCAGGCCTTTTCATGTCCTGTGCTCCTGCAAATGTTCTGTTTGCCTAGTTCTCGTTCTTTGCCAGGTTAGCTTTTCTTTGTGCTGCAAGTTTTAACTGGGGTACCAAATCCAGGAATGCTTCCTTGACACCTCTCCATCCTCTTCCATTGCAACTGGGATAAGTGGCCTCCTTTGTGGTCACAAGTACCTTGCATACATTTCCTTCACAGCACTTAGCACAATCTGTTGGTTATTTCTATTTTTGTATCCAAATTGAGCTTGAATCCAGAAACTGTATCTTAATCCAGAACTCTACTCAAGGTTTACTGAATGAGTAAGTCTATTAAATAAATATAAAATGGAAAGCAACTGATTAAACAGCTGTTTGTGAAATTAGGATGGGTGAAGGCAGGAAGAGATAGAAAAAAGAGAAAAGCTACATGGTTTATGGAAACTGATCAGAGTGAGGAGTGAAGAAGACAAATAAAAGACACTCTGAAGTTCCGTGAGTGTGTGAGGAGGCAAATGGTGGTCTCATTAAATAAACGCTGAAAATCAAAAGAAAGAGGTCCTTGGGAGGGAGTGGAGAGGAGAGAAGATGAGTTTGGTTTCAGATTTGCAAACTTGATTACTCAAGTGTAAACTCCTCACTTCTGTCAGAAAGTCAATTCCTGCTGCCCTCCCTGCTGAGTATGGGCAGCCTACTCTTGGCATATTAGGAGGCTATTTTATTATATTATGTAGATGATCCTCAACTTACAGTGCAGTTATGTCCCAATAAAACCATCATAAGTTGAAAATATTATGGCAGAAATGCACTTAATACACATAACCTACCTGCTTTAAATGTGCTCAGAACACTTATGTTAGCCTACAGTTGGACAAAATCATCTAATACAAAGCCTTTTAATTATTTATTTATTTAAAATAAAGTGTTCAATATCTCCTGATACTTACTGAGTAGTGTATTGAAAAGTGAAAAACACAATGGTTGCATGAGTACACTTTTGCACCACTGTCAAGTCAAAAAAGTCTTAAGTCTGACCATATAAGTTGAGGGCTTTCTGTAACTGTAACGTCTCCCAAATTATCCATATCCATGGGAAAGAAATGCTTCTGCCCAAATACTCTGAGGTCTTAAACCTCTTGGATCATTAAGAGAGACTGGATTTCACTGCATTAGATGGAAATCTCTCTTGGATGAACTGATGATCATAAGGATACAAAAGTCAGATCAAGAGGGTCCGTGTATGAATGTATATATAACCCACATATTTTTTGCATACTTCCAAATTGCATTGTTTATGCAGCTGTTCACAAACTCAGCTTCTGTTTATTTTTGTCCTTAAAAGAAACAGAGACGCTAGTTCTGCCTATTAGGCACAAAGAGATCAAAGGGTCCCCTAACCAGCCTGAGAGAATGCCCCACTCAAGCCTTCCATCTGAGCAAAGATCAAAACGAGACTGCTGCCCTCTGAATGGCTCCCCCACCAGAAAGCCTGTGATGGCACCTGTTGGGATCTTCCTTTCACTGCTCACACCAAATGGAAGGCTTTGTGCTTTCCCAGGAGTGAAACATGAAATAACATTGAAGCTCTCCTAAGAGAAAAAGTCATTCCCACCAAGTTTCTTAAGACAACATTACTATCACAAAGCAGGTAGCATCACTGTTGCTTTATGAGCAAAGGGAAGTGAGGTTAAAAAAAGGGAGAAGAAAGAAACAAAGAAACCAAAAAGGTCAACTGACAAAGTAAAGGTTACACAGCAATTTGTAAGTGGACCTGGGAAGTAAGCAGATGGCAAACACTTGCTTTCTCTCTTGGGCCAAGAGGAAAAAGTTGACACCCTCTGTGTTTTCTTTCTCCATCCCTAGTATGTCACCCTTTTAATTGGCTCTAATCACCTGAAGCATGACTCTAGAGTGACATTTATTCCCAGCACCATTTTGGTTGGCGCAGGAGACAGGCGTGCCCTTGTAAGTTGTGAATGGCACATTGTTCATCCCATCAGCCTGTGGCCTCCCTCGCTGCCCTCTCCAACTGATTGGGGTTTGCTTCAGGATGTGGCAATGGCGATCAGTACTGTAACAAAAACATCTGTGCAGCAGCATGTGTGGTTTGGGGTCTTGATATCTCCCTTTTGGAAATTTGGGGGTGAAATGCATACTGGATTCTCTCTCACGGAATGCGTGATAGAGTTGTTATATAGAGTGGGTTTACAGTTCAGAGTCCTTACCCTTGTGCGAGTGCTGTCCTTAAACCCACTGACCTTTCTGTGCCTGCGGAAAACAAATTGTCATGTGATCCAAAGTCCATTTCCAGTGGAAGCAACCAATACGATGTCAGTAAGAAACAGAGTAAGGGCTAAGTTGCTGCTTTCTCATTCAAGTACTGGCAATCCCACCTGCAATCTACAGCAGGAAATGAGAGTCCATTAAATGATAACCCTAAAATGGACAGTGAGGTAGGAAAACACTCCCAGAATGCAGAGGGAAGTGACACGTAGCCAAACACAGTAAGACATGTTGAGAAATGAATGTCCAAGAGGGAAGGCTGGGGAAACCAGGAGCAGCCTCGCAGATTAACTGTAAATACCATCCAGGGACAGACATGGATTTCACACCATCCTTTACATATGAGCCAATACAAGGGATCACCCAATTTCCACGATAAAAATTAAATATGCAACACTGCCCTCTTACATTCACTTCTGTCCTATAGGCAAGAAGTAGTGGAAAGGAAGAAACAATTTCAAAGTAAATGACAAACAGTTACTAACATTCCAAAAAGCCAACACTTTTTTTTTTAATTTTTTTTTTTTAATTGTAAACAAATGGAATACAAAACCAACTCTTGAACAAGAAACCTAAAGAGGCTGAAAAACAACCCATCCAGCTGGGAACTGTGTAAAGCAATAGATCTGCAGGCCAGGTCTTCTCAAGACAGGTATTGCTGCCCATTATTCCAAGGGCACCATTAGTATTCCACCACAATTTTATTATATACTTATTTCTCCAAACGTGCATTTGCACATAGAAATTATTTGCAAGTTCCCTCCTGCTCTGAGCAACTTATTTACTGCTACTATTTGGTCCTTATTTGGCCTAGTCAGTTCCTTCCTGGAATGTCTTAGTTTTTGATAGACTTTAAGCTCCTCAAGGACAAGGATTTGACTTGTGGAGCTTTTATGGTGTCTGTGTGCTTGTTTTGGATCTATCTACAATGGTGTCTTACATCCTTCAGACATTCGGTTAGCAGCTGTTTAAGTGACTGATTTCTCACTGGGAACCTGAGACAAAAGGAGTTGGTCAATTAACCTTATGACCACTGACGTTTCTCCTCAGTATTTACAAACATAGTAGAGTGATCCCTTTAACTTCTGAAACATTAAATTTCATAAAAGTGCTTTTTCATGTATAGCCCACTTTTCTCTTTATTAAAGCCTATAAACGAAAGGGTACTATTATTGATCCTTTTGCAGAGACGGGGAAATTGTGGCATTCAAATATTAAATGGCCTTCCTTGTCATGCACTGATTTTTGCGTTCACTTTTCCATTCATTCAAACAGCTGCTGGCTACTTGCCAGGTCTATATGTACCGGTACAGTACAGCAGATAGCTTACTACACACTTTCTCATTTAATCACCCTAACAATCCTGTGTGTAGTGGGTATTAGCATGCCTTTTTTAGAGGTGAGCAAACAAACACTTCAGAGTGTCAAAGTAATTTGCACAAGTTAACACACTGAGGGACTGGGAATTCAGACCCAGTCTGTGCCTCTAAAGCTGTAGCTATTATTAACATACAATGATGCCTCTCAAAAAAACCTCAAGACAGAGTCAGGCCTGAAAGTCAAGCTTCGTGACTCCAGAGCAATAGTCATTTCACAACATCTAACACTGAAATAATTTATATTTGTTCAGACACTCCTATGTAAATAGATTTGTCTCTTGTATGTGTGTTTCTTCTTTGTAAAAAAATGTCAACCACATGTGGTAGAAATTAGCCTTTATTTCTTTAAATGCTCATTTAAACCTTTACCTACAAGATGCCCCAGCTAATTTTATTCAAATGAACCGAACTTGCATTAACCACTATGTATAAAATGCAGGCTAGAGTTAGTTGCTCTTTTGTATCTTCTTTCTAATTGTTTTATATCACTCTGTAATCAATATGAACTTTTTCTAACAACAAACTGCATAATCAAATTATTGAAGTCTGAAATATTTATTTAACCATTTAAAGAAATAAAGCCACTTTATTGTAATCTTGATTTCAATCCCTCTGGTTTCCCTCTAGGACCCACTATTATCTATTATCCAACTTCCTCATAAACCTCAATCTCTCTACATTTCTTTAAGTCAAAAGACAGGTACTTAACTTTCTGCCATACTAAATATGTGTTTTCTTCACTTAGATCCATCTAAACAAATTCTCTTTTTCCTACCTTAGCCAAGTTTCTTGCAAGTCTTTATTATCTCTGCTTACTCAATTCCCATTAACTCCTAAATTTACTACAATTTACTGTTAAGTCTGTCCCAATCATTCCAATGAAAATATGTCAACAAATTATATTGTTATATTTTGTGTATTTATGAATATGTAACAATGAATTCCATTATTATGTACAATTATAATGCACCAATAAAAAATACACAAAAAAAATGATATGTGAAGATCATCAACGACCTTTTCTAGATTCAGGAGGTATCTCCAAGTGTGGAGCATGGGTGTGTATTTCTCACAAGCTCCCAGATGTTGCCGGTCCTGCTCTGGCCCATAGACCACACTTTGAGCAGTGCCACTCTAAACACTTTCAGTTTTTATTCAATTGGATCTCTCTGTTGCATTTAATCTATTGGTCTTTTATTCCTTTTGAAATTCTCTTCTTGACACTCGTCTGGTTTTCCTTATCTCTCTGGCTGGGGGTCTCACTTAGACTCATAATGCTTTCCTACCTGTTAAGTGCTGGGATTCCCCAAGGCTCCATCCTTGACCCACACCTCAGCCCTAGTTCATTATCTCTGGCCTAGATGACAGCTAAAGCCTCCTAACAGGTTTGCCTGCTATCAGTCTTGCCCTCCCCAAAGTCATCCTCCCCAATGATTCTTCACAAACCGAAATCCAATTATATTATTCCTTTGCTTAAAGTCATCTGGTGATTCTCCAGAGCCTGTAGAACAAAACCTCCATTGAACAGCCCCTCCTTTCCAATTTCACATCTCGACACTTTCTCTTTTTGCATTCTAGGTTCTAAGTATTGACCTGCCACTAGTTCTCCAAAACACTCTGCTGTTTCAAGTCCCTTCATCTTTGGTCACATTTTTTCCACTTCTCAGGATGTCCCCAGATTCACACCAGGAATCTCATTCCCCTGGCTAATTCTTATTCATCCTGTAAGATTCAGCTCAGATTTCCTCATCCAGAAGGCATTCTGTAGCATCTTCCTGCTCCTTCTTGCAGACTGGACTAAATCCCTTCCTTTGTACTCCCACGGGACCTCTGTTCTCATTGCTTCTTTGACAGCACTCTGCACAGTATTTACACTGACTTCTACTATGTTGTATCCCTTCACAACTCAGCAAATTCTATGAAGGAATAATTCATCTTTATAGCTGCTCCCTCAACCTGGCAAACAGTAGGTGCTCACTGCATGTTTTCAGAGCTGACCTAAGCCTCCATTTCTCCTCTACTAAATGAAGGTGCTCATGAGTCATAAGGATTCTTCAGTTATCAAGGTCTGTGGGTTTAATCAAATAGCCATCTCTACATTTGAAAGGAGAAGTAACTGGTTTAAAGTCACACTTGCTGTGTGGGCTCTCCAGACCACCTGCCATTCCACTTTGCCTCTCTGGTCAATTTGAAAGTCTACCCATGAAGCCAACAATGCAATAATAAGCTACATAATTAACACACTCCTGGAGAGCCTACAGAGCTGAGGCACTATGTTACAAATGCAATACTGATAGGCTACTCTTGGCAGATGTGATTCATCATTGCCAGTCTGCCATGATGTTCCTTGAAGCCATTGAGAAAAATGATGGTTTTTCCTCTTTCTGAAAATATCACTAGAGTTGAACTGCAATCCCATAATGAATGGTAGTTTAAGGAGGCAAAGTAGTCCTGCATGAGTTTCTCTGAACCACTGCATTACAGAGGAACAAGTAATGCCCAGTCTTTTGGGAACAAGCAAATTCATAGGTAAAGAGGCTCCTTCTCTCACTAACTGGTCACAGTCATTTGGTTCACTGTTGTGCAAATATCACAGAAGGCACTTAACACAAACTAAGATGGCTACAATGTCACTAGGAAATATAATCTTAAGGGACCACCACTGAACATATAGTCCATCACTGACAGGAACATCTTTCTGCAGTCCATGACTGTATGGAAACTGCTCTTGAACTCAGCTTTTACCAGTGGTGTTGAACCGCATTCTCTACATAGTGATCTAACACATTACCTCACGTACTATCCAGAATTTTGATGAACTTAGCTCATCAAATGATGTATGAACCAGAACTGCAAATACTTAAGCAGGACACTCTACAATTCTCTAAATGAGTTTTTAAATTCTTCTGCTACAACTAGGATTCTAATGTTTTGCTATGAACTATGAATGTTTAAACTCTCAGTTAAATTCACTTCAGCAAATATTTATTGGGCATCTGCTAAAAACAGGCAAATATTTGTCCAGAATCATATTTTGCATTTCCCCAAGTTTCCTATTTGAAATAAGAATCTCCAAGTGCTTCACCAATGAAGTTGATAAATCTGTTCAAAAAGAGAAAGGGCTGGACTCGGGCTGTGGTTCAGTCATAGAGTACCGCCTGGCAGTTCTATTTCCAGTAGTGAGAGAGAGAAAGAGATTGACTGAAAAAGAGACAGAGAGAGTTATTTGCTGTTTGGGGTTTTTTTTTCCCAAAAGAAGGGAAACCTATGTAATTCTAAGGTTTATTACACCAGTAAGACCCTGACCTTCCAAGGGAGCAAAAATGAGAAGAAAAAAATATGATTTTATGAAGCAGCAGTAAGTCAAGACTCAAAAACTACAAATACATCTGGGCATGGTGGTGCGCACCTGTAATACCAGCAGCTCAGGAGGCTGAGACAGCAAGATGGCAAGTTCAAAGCCAGCCTCAGCAAAAGGGAGGCACTGTCTCTAAAATAAAATACAAAATAGGGCTGGGGATGTGGCTCAGAGGTCAAGCTATCTCCCCAGCCCTGCTTTTTTTGTTTTAATCATAAAGTTCAATGTGGATCACTCTATCATTCAAGGGTTAAATTTAATTCACTAAGGTTTTTAATGCAGATACAGGTTAAGAATCCCTTAACTGAAAATGCTTAGGACCACAACTGTTTCAGATTTCGGTGTCTTTCAGATCTTGGATCATTTGCATAGGCATTCCTAATCCCTAAATCCCAAATCCAAAATACTCCAAAATCTTTAAAAAAAATTTTGTGGGGGTGGTACTGGGAATCGAATTCAGGGGTGCTCTATCACTGAGCTACATCGTCAGCCCTTTATATTCTTTGTTTTGAGATAGGGTCTCTCTAGTTGCCCAGGCTGGTCTCATACTTGCAATCCTCCTGCCTCAGCTTCCCAAAGTAGCTGGATTACAAGTATGCACTACTAAGCCCAGCTCAAAACCTGAAACTTTTTGAGTGAATGTTTCAGATTTGGAGAATTTCAAATTTCAGATTTTCAGATGGTCAACATACGGTCAATACATTTCAGATTAGGGATGGTATACATTTTTGAAAAAGGTTTAAAATTTTGATTTTGTATAAAGTCCAAAAAAAATCACAGTCATCTATACAATTTCCTATGCATAAAAAGAGGCAAGTTAACTCACTAATAATTTTATTTCCAAATGGTTCAACACTCTTAAATAATACTATAAACATTTTTAGGACATTTTACAATATCTGCAAGCTTAGGTCAGATTTTTAAAAAAAAAGTTTCATATCAGTTATACATATTTGGTATCTAATTCTTTCAGTTTCTTATCATTTCCAACTCTAAAAGTTTTAAGATTTATAATTCTTTTTATCATTAATCTTTTGGGACACCAAGTGGCAAGAACTACTCTGTCTCTGAGAAAGTTTAACTTGAGAAGAAAGAATTGGCTGATGTGCCACAACAGGGTGTAAAGCTCTATGACCTGGAAGGACTCTTGCTGGTAATTCCGCCAGTCTTCCTTCAGGGGCATCGTGGGGCAAGGTTCAAGGGTTCCAGTCTTAGAAGACATAGTCATTGTCTACAACTGCAAGTTCAAATCCCATGTCCCATAGCTCTTAGTGTCCTCATCAAATTCCAGCATATTCTATTACTCCAGTTCCTTTTTCATGTTCAAGCTGTTGTGAAGAGTTGCTATGCACTGTTTAACAGCTGCTTTTAACCCCTCTCCCCTCGTAGGTTATACTTCAGTCTTGCAGATTAACTTGAAATGAACCATTATCCCTCATGATGAAGCACAATCAAAAGGAACGTAGAGTTTTTTTTTTAAACACCACCAGCAAACATTTTATGATCTATAAATAAGGCCCTAAATTTTAAGAATTCTCAAGCTGGAGCAGATTATTCCAGATAATTCAGTCTATTAGCTAAGTGTGACCAGTTGCATATTAGGAAGTCCTTAGATTAAAAAAAAAAAAAAAAAGTTGGGGGTCTTGGGTGGAGGAGCAGCATCTAAAAACTGCAGGCCAGGGGAGATCCCTAGTCAGGAGAAAAAGTTCAACTGTACCCAGGAAGCAGGGGGATGTTGACTAACAGCAAAACAAAGTGCTTATAGTAAGAAAAGTATTATAAAGGAACGCTAGGCAAAGACAATTCTCAACAATTTAGTAAGGTTCAAAGCCACATTGTTTTTAGCACCTACTAAGTGCCAAGATACATGCTAGATACCAGGGATATGGATTAAGGAAGGCATAATCCCTGCCTGAAGGAAACTCAGAGCCCCATAGAAGAGAATCAAATTTAAAAAAAAAATGTCAATATAGTGTGTAAAATAAGCTGGTGATGAGAAGCATGGAGAAAGAGGATGCTGGTGTATGATTCTGGCAATCATTATTACTTCCAGATTCTTGCACATTGTATTCTCTGGCTTTCTGATGCAGAAACATAAAGAAATATGATTTTTTTTAAAAAATGTATTTCATGGGCAAAATCTTTTATCCATAAAAGATTCAAGAGATTTGGTTTATTCAATGCCTATAGCAAACCCAGAAGCATAGGTGACTTTACACCTATTTCTAGTCGAGACAGAAAAAGCAGTTTGTCAAGGTTTTTGAGCTGCTTCCCCAGCTCACCAAGTGGGTGGCAGGCTGGAAGTTGAACACTCGTCATCTGACTCCAAGTTGGGTTATGTTCCTATTAAGTTCTTAAAACACATTTTAAGCATTCAAAGATTTTTCCTTAAGGAGAGGAGAAAGTCAAAACCGACCCCCTGGCAAATGCAGAGCTCACCAGCTCCCGAGGGATTAGAGGAGTGAATTTCTTCCATGCTGAACCATAGCTATTTCAGGATGGGGGCACAGGAGAGAGCTGGATGTGGCCCTAGAGGGGTGTGACAGGGAGGGTCAGGGGAGATTCCAAGAACATGAAAAGCCTCACACCCAGCCCCAAACGCTTGGACCTCTTTGCCCACTAACCCACTCTAATCCAAATGACCTCATTAAGGTCTTTCTTTCAAATTGCCATTTCCTCAAGAAGGAAAGTCCCAGAACAGTGTGTGGACAAGCTGTTGAGATGCCTGTGCCATTATTTGTTATTACAACAGCAGAAACTTCAAGCATGGTACTGTCTTGAACACCCCTGGCGGTAGACAAGTATTAAGACCATGGAAATACTGTCAATGCCAGAAACCAGGCTACCCAGATCTAGCAAGATCTCTCTAGGCTCAGCACAGTCAACTTAGTGGAGAAGAGCTATTTTTCTAAAAATCAGACCTCAAATTGTCATTATAGATTGTATTAGTGATTTTATTTTTCAAATGACAAATAATTTAAATTATGATGCATTGAAGCAAAAAATATAATGAAAAGTTTTGGCTTTCTAATTTAAAAATGAAATGAAATATTCATATAACTATTTTAAAGAAGTTATATTTAAAGGGCATAACTGGACTTCATGTGATCTTTGTTAAGTGATTTCATTACTCTGGGCTTTGGTTTTCTTTTCCATTAAAAAAAAAAAGTTTGAAAGAACAATAAATTCTTGCACACCCTAAACCTCTATGCCTTTGCATAAATCCATAGATTATTTCAGAATTGAAAAGGTTTATATTTTTAAACAGAAAATAAAATTTAAAATAAGATTTTGTTCTCCAGTCTACAAATAAACATGAGTGGAGCAGAGATCATCTACACAATGCAATATTCTTTGTTGCTCACATGAGAAAGCTAATTTAGTTTAAAGAAGAAAGTACTTTGCATTCTAACTAAAATTATTTAATATATTAAATGCATATATTTTGCTAGAATATTTTTAACCTTCACTGTTACATTGAAAAGACTTATTTTCCAATGCCTTTGACCATAAATGTCTAGAATGACTTTCAAAAATAAAATAAATCACTGGTCAATTTTGTAAAAAAAAAAAAAAAAAAAAATCAACCAAAAAAAAGCAATTAAAACTAAACCTATGTCCCAAAATAAAAACTACATCTATTTGTTCAAAGAATATTGTAATTTTGATTGATTTGTAGGGAAAACTATGTCATTCAAATGAGTCTTTCAAATCGTTGATTGAAAAAAAATTAGCAAGAATGTTCAAAGCAGCAATATCTGTAATAGGAAAAACTGAACAATTCCAAAGTCCACCCAGAATGAGTTAATAGAGTGGGGTGTATTTATACACTGTACTCTGTGCAGCAATGAAAATGACTGAGCTGCAGTCACTCATGAACAAACAGGAATCTTGGAAATGCAATGCTGTGTGACAAAGAAAGTCACACAGAACACACACAGTATGATTACACTGACAAATTCAAAACCAAGCAACATGGACTTAGGGATACAAACATGACAAAACTATAGTCAAAAGCAGTCTGAACACAGAACTGAGACACTGTGACCTCTAACTGGGACAGCAACAGGCAGGGGCACTTGAGCAACCTCAGAAGGAATGTTCTCTCTTCTAAACTAAACAGTGGATGCCTAAGTGTTCATTGTATTGTTGCTCTTTATAGATTACTTGTATTTTGCTAATACTTTTACCTACTCAATATTTTTTTTTAAAAATTATTTTTGGTGCCGTAGGTTGAATCCAAAGGCATGGTACATGCTAAGTGTTTTCTCTACCATTGAGCCACACCTTCAGTCTCAATGTTTAATTTTAAAACATATTAAAACAACAGGATAGAATTTATCTAATCATATCCATCCTGGAACAGTGCCGAAGGCAGTGAAGTATAATGGGTAAGAACTTGAACTGTGGCCCTGTCATGAACTCATTGTACAAATCTGGACATCAATAAATTCCCTCAGACTTCAGCTATGATAATTTCACAGTTCCAGAAAAAATAAAGGTGTCCTAATCATTCTAGGGATAGTTTGAGATAGCCTAGAAATAAAAAACTAGGTAAGAAAAAATCAAATCAGTAAAAATTAAAGAAAATCAGAATCATTTTTTAAAAATATTGCTGGGGATCTACTCTTTACCCAGCACATTCTTTTTTTAAAATAAATTATTCAGGAGACGGAGATCCAAATTAGACAACGAGTTCCCTATGTGTAACAAGGTTTACTTCTGCCATCCACCCATATATTTTAGTAGGTTTTTTTCTATATTAGCACTGCAGAAATTGGAAATTAACCTCCATGTAGTTATCTGTATACAACTGAGAAAGTTAGCTCCATCTCCTCTCCCATACTATCCCTCCCAAGGAGATGTCCACCACTACCCTCTGCATCTGTTTCCTTCTTTATTATATCTCCCTATTATTGTCATAGAAATTAAATAAGCTAAGTCACATATGTCATGTGGAATAAGGCCTGATGCCGAGTATTATATAAGCGTTTGCTGTGATATGTGCTGGTTATTGTTAATGATAATTGTTTTGCAAACTTCACCTTAAAGTAAGAAAATCTGTAGTATCATGTACCCCTTATACTTCTCTTTGAAGTAGAATTTTACCGACCAACATCGATGCTTTCTTCCTCTGAGAATGATTGAGTTTCCACTTGTGCACACCCCTCTCCAACTCCATTCTAGTGGTGAGGGCAAAAATCTTAAGATTCTCTGCCTATTGGCTGGGTAAACCCAATAATGCATAGGAAGTTGGAGACAAATCAGATTAACCTTGCATCCCCTGTGAGCTTCACTAGCTCAAAGGCTTCACCCTGACCCGAGTGCCTGAATGTAAACAAGAAGGCAACTAGAGAATCATGCTTCCTTCCTCCTCAAATCTGGTAGCTTCTGAGCCTGGGTAAGTTGAAAATCTGTGGGCACAGAAAGATGGCATTTCCACAGTAGAATGGATGATCTCAATGAAGTCCTTTATCCAGCTATGCAAACTCTTTCCGAGCAGAGCTGTGGTAGTGTGATTGTGTAACTTTTATTTGTAGTACTATTATTTCTTGGGATGGGTGACAAGTTAAGGTCAATTAAAAAGCATATTAACTGCCACCCAAACCTCAAACTGAAAAAAAAAAAAAAAAAAAAAATGTTAGTAATGTTAATACTCCCAACCTCTTCAACTGTTATCCTCAGATTCCCTCTTCGAAAACCAGTGTGGGTTGCAACAGCAAAGAGAAAGTCCCCAAACCACTTCATTGCATTCTAACTGCTTTATTGTGGCTGAATCACAACCACCATATTGTAAATATTTTTGACACCCCCCCGACCGCCCCCGGGTGCAAAAAGAATTTAAAGTTATTTCTAGAAAGGCTTGGAAATTTTTCTTTAGAGCCAAAAGCCTGATCTCAATTTAAGAGAGTTCTTGCAAAATTCCCCACTAGACTCCCACTTTTGGGCCTTTCACACATCACAGGATGACAGCAGAACCCTGGTCTGTGATGGATCAAAGGAGGTATTTTTGTGGCCTGGAATGACATCATATGTTGTGTTATTTCACAACTGAGGAGCCTTGCTTCCAATAGTCTAGTTCAAGGGTTGGCAAATTTTTCCTGCTAAGGCCAGAGAGTAAATATTTTAGCCTTTACAGGCCATACTGTCACTGTCATAACCAGTAACCTTTGCCATTATAGCAAGAATGCCATATTATAATGCCATTATGGCAACACATAAACCAGTACACACGGCTGCGTTTCAATAAAATTTTATGTATGAACACCAGGGAATTTAAATTTCGTATAATTTTCACAGGTCACAAAGCATTCTTTGGATCTCTTTGTAACTATTTTAAAATACAGAACCGATGCTTAACTTGCAGCAGTAGAAAAATAGCAGGCCAGATTTAGCTAGCCTCTGTTCAGTTGTGTACAAAACACAGTAATAAACACAATTCCCAAAGACCACTCAGCGGCCCTCCCACTAAGTCCCTGCATGTTCAGAATATTTTTATCTTTTTAAAGCAATAAATTTATACTCCTTAATCATCCGTTCCTCCCCAACAACTGGAAAAGTGGACCTTGTTTTATCAATAGCAGATACTGAGACATTGAAACATCCCAGAACGAGTCAAAGAAAGGACCCAGGAAGAGAAGGTTTCTGTTTGGTTTGGTTTTAGTTTTGTTACTTCGTTTTGTTCAAGGTGCTGGGGATCAAACTCAGGACCTCATGGATGCTAGGGCAAGCGCTCTACCATCAAGCTGTACTCCCAACCCAGGAAGAGAGGATTTTTGACGGGATTTCCTCTCCAAAATCTGCTTGTACACTACCTCTCCACATTAAGTACACACAATTTCCTGTGTGGACTGTATGAATACCATGATTGTATTATAACACAATCATAATGATCTTTTGTGACCCAGGATGATTACACTCTTTAATACATCATTAATATATATGATTATGAGGCTACGTGTGTGGATCGGCAGGCTGTTGCCTAATCAGAAGTCATTGACCACTGTTGGTTATAAGGAACGCCTCTGAAAAGCAGCACGTACTCCTGGGACCATTTCCAAATGCAATATTCCTTTTTCTTTTCTTTTTTTTTCTTTTCTACAGTACTGGGAGTTGAACTCAAGGGTGTTCTACCATTGAGCTATATCCCAAGCCCTTTTTATTTTCCTTTTGAGACAAGGTCTTGCTGAATTGTCCTGGCTTGCCAGCTTGCGATCATCTTGTCTCAGTCTCCCAAGTCACTGGGATCACATACATATGTCACCACACCCAGCCATTCTCATTTTTCAATTTGTTTTTCTCCTGGGGAAAACAAATGCTGAGCAAGCATCTAAGGATCCACACTTCTGTAGACTAACTTGTTTCTTTATTCCTGACTCTTCATTCCCCATTGGTCAACATTCCTTCTCCACCCCACCACCACCCATTCCTGCCTACCCTCCTCCTAGGGGAATTCAAACCCATGCACTTTGTTTTTCTGAGTCAATAGGTTTAACAGGACACTCTCAAAAAAAAAAAAAAAAAAAGCAACCAAAGATCTGCATTTTCAGCTGAGTACAATTTCATCAAGTCAAAAAATTATGACTTATGGGTCTGAGGACCTTAACTGAGTCAGTCAGTTTTACTCTTCACAGATGAATGCCATGACATACCCATGTGTCTTATCCCACCTGCTTCCTTCCACCTGCCCCCACCCAACCCTGAACCTCGATGAGGTCACTGCAGATGGCTGTAGGAATCACTATGATAAACAGTTGGACCATTTATAATAGTACCACCCTGTTCATCTGGACTCCCTTTACACCACAAAAGGTAAGAACTATGCAAGAGAATTTTTCTCACCCAGTGAAGAGGATTCACCAATTCAAGTTTTTCATCAGCAGACACCGGACTTCATAAAATACCAGTGATCAATTCAGACACACAATTCCAGAAGTATCCATGCAGAACCCCTATTCAGGCAGCCCTTCCACATAACAGTCACTCATCATTACCACTTAGCACCACACACTAGCCCCAAGAGCAGTTCAAAAACTGTAAAATAGGGCTGGGGATATAGCTCAGTTGGTAGAGTGCTTGCCTCGCAAGCAAGCACAAGGCCCTGGGTTCAACCCCTAGCACACAAAAAAAGAAAAACTGTAAAATAGGGACTTCATTTGGAACACACTCTGATCACAGACCCAACAACATACCAGGAAAGCAATTAATCCTTAAACGTCTACTTTTTTCCATCTAATTAGAAAAGGAAGTCTCAATAGAGTTATTTCTCTCTCTCTCTCTCTCTCTCTCTCTCTCTCTCTCTGCTCTGAATATGAGAATATGAATAGTCTTATTCTTTAACTCTACTCTTCAAATTGGAAATCAGACTTCTTGTTGAGAAGTTCGACCACTTTTCAAAGACAGCTCATGAGATCATTACAGTCTCATGATGCAACATTTCCCAAGGGCAATTAATCCTGAGCAACTCTTATAAAAAAATAATAAATAAATAAAGCAACAAAGCACGTTTTGTGATGCCATAACATTGACCTGTTTGTGCCACTCGATTATGAATTTACAATATTGCGAATTCACACTGTAAAACAGAAAGGTGGGAGGAGAGAAGCATGGCTCTTCGGGAAGACTTGAACTCAAACACATCACAGACCACCCAGGCTGCTTTAAAGACAGCTAGTTCAAAGACAAAGCCCAGAAGAATGCCCTAGAATAAGGTGTTTTGTTTTTTTTTAAGATTTTTAATTTTGCTTGAGTTTAATTCACCAATAGTAGTAATCTTTCCCTAAAGGGCTGTGCTTCAGTCAACCAAGATGATGTTATTATTGTAATTATTTTTAATAGAAGCTATCAATTACTGAGCATTTTGTTGCCAGGAACTCTGCTAAGAGCTTGTATACATTATCTCCTTTAACTTACACAACTAGCCCTATTATTAGTTATTATTATCTTCATTTTACAGATGAGGAAATTGAGTGTCAGAGAGGTTAAGTGACTTACCTAAGGTCACAAAGACAATTAAAAACAGACAAATCCAGAATCAGCTGATGCAAAACTTGTATACCAGGATCCTTCCACTAACTTGTTCCATGTATTTGAGTCAAGGGGATGCAAATTACATTAGTCTCATCATTAAGCTATTATCTCCTCTATAGTGGTTCCCAAACTTGACTTTTCATTGTAATCACAGAGGAAGTCTTTGAAAAATAGAGATTCCCAGTATTAAAAAAAGAAAGAAATCCTGTCATTTGCAATAAAATATAAAGAATTGGAGGAAATCATGCTAAGTGAAATAAGCCAAATGTGAAAAGACAAACACTACATGTCCTCACTTCCATGTGGCAACTAAAAAAGTTGATTTCTAAGATGTTAAGAAGAGGAAGGGGGAAATAGGGAAGTTGGATAATAGGTATCAAAATATGGTTAGATAGAAGAAGTTAGTTCCAGTGTTCTACAGCACAGTGGACAGCTACAGTTTACAACAACCTATTATATATTTTATAAATAACTGGAAGAGGGGAGTTCAAAGGCTCAAAATAGAAAGGATATTGCATACAAAGAAGTGCTACTTATATGATCTGATCATTAGACACTGTGTAATGTACTGAATTACCACACTCTACCTCATAAATTCATACAAATGTGTCAATCGAAAATGAAAAAAAATAGATTCCCAGAACTCAACCCAGAATGACCATATGTAATGTAAAAAAACAAATTAGTCTTATATTTAAGTGATAGCAAACAAATGGCCAGACCTTTTTTTTTCACTAAACTTATTGAGTATCCATGACAAATATTCCAAGTCTTTAACTCCCAAGGCATTTGGTTGGTTTTTAGTTGTTAAGCATTTTCTCTCCTGTTCATAATAACAGAGGAATGAGAATTCCACCCTTGACTCCCTTAAAAAACCAAAGCTTTATTCAATGACTCACAGCTCACAAAGGCACAGGGACCAAAAGAGCCTTAGCAAATGTCACACAGAAGAGGACACCAGCATCCAAAGGGAATGAGATGGGAGTCACACAACCAGATGGCAACAGGTCTACTATCTCCAAATACCAGCTATCTCATTTTCTCCAAAAACCCTGCTGCTCTTCAAAATTTTCTGGAATCTTTCAGAAACCCAGATCATCACAAGAAATGAAAGATGACTGGCACACATCAAACAACTATAAATATGGCATATTAGTTGGAACGTGCTATTGATACATACACACATATTTTACACACACATACATATATCAATATAAAGGGACAGATTTAAGTTCCAATTTATATCCTTTTGTATAATCACAGATAGTATGGAACTTTATACTGAAAGATATATGAGTTCTAATCTCAACTCTGCCACTTACTCAGGTGACCTTGTTGCCATTTTTTTATTTCCCTGAGTTTCACTTCTCTCACCTAAAAGGCAGTGGTAATAATAACTATTTTGTATAGGATCTCCATTTAATTCAAATGCACTTATGCATACAAGTACTTACCGTAGTGTCTGGCATTTGGTTATCATTTATAAGTATTATTATTATTTCTATTTTGCAGGCTCCTAAACAGTGAAGCCATGTTCTGTTTAGGCAGCTAATTGATCTAAACACCAAAGGCCTAACCTTCCAGTGAATAAATAAAGAGCTAGCACCCTGATAGGATGTTCCTTTATGCTGTGCTCCAAAAACTATTAAAAACATGCTTCTAATATACACAGCTGTCTAATGTGCTAAGAGCATTAATGAGTTACCATGATATCCAGGGATAACAAAATTAACAACACACTCCTAAAATCTGCTCTGGGATAACAGGTCAAATATTTCAGCAAAAATTTTTTTAGCCATTCAAAAGAAGGGACTTAGATTGGAACCGTACTAAAATGCTTTCCTCTTTCTCCCTTAGTGCAACTTGCTTAAAATCTACCCTAAATATCCTAAATCTCCACTGGTCTTTCCCCAAATAGTTCGAAAGAAAAGATTCAAAAATTAATCAATCAGATGCATTGCCAGTGAGCAAACTTTCATACTCTTATAGTTTGCAGGAGAAAGTTTTTTCTTACCTATATAAAGTTGTACTGCAGTTCTCTGCAATACAGTAGTCCCTCTCATGCAAGGGGAATGTGTTCCAAGACTCACAATGGATGCCTAAAACTGCACATAATACCAAACCCTATAGATAACTCTTTTCCCCCAAACATACATATCAACCAAAAAGTTTAATTTATGGGTTTGGAATGCAGCTCAATGATAGAACAATTGCCTAGCATGTGTGAGGTCTTGGGTTCAATCCCTAGTGCTGCAAGTAAATAAATGAATACAACTTTGTAAATTAGGCAGAGCAAGTGATTAACAATAATAACTGATGATAAAATAAAACCAATTATAACAACACACTATAATAAAAGTTATGTGCATGTGGTTTCTCTCTTACATTCAAAATATCTTATTGTACTGAATTCACCTTTCTTTTCCTTGGGATGATATGATATGGTACCTAAATAATGAGGTGAAATAAGGCAATAAAGGTATTGTGATGTAGCACTAGGCCAACTATTGTCTACCATCTGCTTTGGGTGATCCTGGATTGCCAAGACCTGACAATGTCAGATAAGTAGTACATACATGCAAATATGCTGCACAAAAGAATGATTTATGTCCTGAGCTAAATGGAGCAGGACACAATGAGATTTTATTACCCAGAATGGTGTGCAATTTAAAACTTATGAATTGCTTATTTCTGGAATCTTCCATTTAATATTTTCAAATCTTGGTTGACCTTAGGTAACTGAAACCACAGAAAGTACAACTGTGGATAACGGGGAACTATGGTATTTCTTTATAATGTTTCTTCCATTCAAGCACCTAGCCTGGTTAGTCCATTTTATAAGAAATAAAGTTTCACAGGAGAAATTCAGGAATTTGATAGAGCAAGCCATAAGTGACTGACCCCAGCCATCTTGGACAACTATATGACAAAGCAGAATGCAGAAGGACCTTCTCCCACAACCAACAGTCTATACACTGGCAACAAGGCTGGTGGATACATCATCTTTTCAGATGGCCACATCTTTTAGATGTGGTCATTCATTCCTGATGACCATGATTGCCCAGTCAAGCACCAAAGAAAGTACAGAGACCCAGGCTACAGGTCTGGGTAAAATGAGGGTACTGGAGTGCTTTTATTTATTTATTTATTTACTTACTTACTTACTTATATATTTTGGGGGCAGACAGGAGTAGTCTAGGGCAGAGAAATGCTTTAGCAAACTCAGTTGTAACAACTACTTCCTCCACAATGAAAAGGACTTTGCCTCTGGGAAGACACAGAAGGACAAGTTCCCCAAAGGACAAAGTCTCTAAAAGCAACATTTCTAAATTGGGACTATTTTGCAGAGAAAAAAAAAAAAATGTCTAGGCTGTTAAGATAGGCTGAATAAAGCATCTGCCACTACAGTTGTCATTATGGAATAATGTGGTCTAGATTAGCTCTCCAAACAACAAGATGACCATTTATTACTGGTAACAGACATCTCTTTGTGGATTACCATGGTAACAACTCATCCCTTCCAACCATCCCTGACACCACACATCGAACAAAGTTTTTAAATCAAATCATGGTTACAGAATATAAAGAGAACTTGGACAGATTACATATCAAGGTTAACATTCTTCTCCCCTATGAAGAAGCTATATTTTGATATTAGATTATTTGGTATTTAATCACAACCATCCTAAAACAGTTTTTGAAAATTAAATTGTCAGTACCAATGGACCACTGGCCTAACAACAAGGGTAAAATAGGTAAAATATCACCATTATGACTTTAAAAATTAAAAGAGAAACATTCTAACAATTCTCTCTTGCATGATTATTGACATATATGGTTGCAGCACTTCACCAATTCTTCCTTCCAGGGCCAGTGCCCTACTCAGAGACCAGCATTATGTGGGGAACGGCAGTTATCTTAGTGATAAAGAATATCCAAAACCAGTCAGAGAAGGTCAGTTAAGATCTAAAAGCCAATCACAGAAGCCACAAAGGTTGTTCTAATGTAAACTGTACATGTGTTTAATTAAAAAGCATTCATAGAGGGGTCTGGGAATCTATGTACAATAAGCTTTATATTTAAAAACTTCTGTTTCAGGACAAAAAGGTTATTTAAGAAAGTCATTAAAAATTCTGCAAGATTAAGAGTGTCATGGCTCTGTGTGATGTCTCAGCCTATCATTTTTCAATGTTTATGTCATGAAAAGTTTTGAATAGACAGAAAAGCACAAAGAATAATATCATGAACATCTGTGTATCCATGATCAAGTTTTATCATATCATAATGCTTAGCCATACTTGCATTAGGTATTTTTATTTCTTATCAACTAATTATAGGAAAATAAAAACCTCCAGAATCCTATGCCCCTGCCTCCCTAACCAATATGCAATGTCAGTTTGCATATTTTCAACTATTACATAAATGGTATTAGACTATATGTATCAATTTACAACTTATTTTTCCCAGCATTTGCATCCCTAAAATTTATAGACATTAACACAAGTAGATCTGGTTTGCCTCTTTGAATCACTGCATAGAGACTTAATGCATATATATATATAGCATAAGTTATTTTATCCCCTGAAACAGCAGCTACCTTGTTTTAACCTAAACAACACAGAAATTAACATTCTATGCATGTATCCTTTTGCACACCTACAATAGCACAGTCACAAAAGTGGAAGTGCAGGGCTGTAAGATATGTGCTTCTGCAATTTTATTCAACTTTATTCAATGTTGCCAACCTTCTCTTCAAAGAAATTATACCAAATAATATTCCTACCACAAGCATGAATGTCTGTTATTCCACATCCTTTTCATAACTGAGAATACTGAATTCTTTAATTTTTGCCTGATGAGTGTGAAATGATTTCGCATTTTAATTTAGGTTTTCCTGACCTTCATTTTTGTGAACTGCCTGACTGCAACCTTTGCCCATCTTTCTACTTGTCTTCTTGCTTCTTGCTTCTTGCTTTTAGATCCCCTTATAGAGATCTCTATATATTCTGTGCCTTTGGTAAAGTTACTCAACTTCTTAGTTTCCCATCAGTAAGTGAAAATAATATTCATCTCTTAAGGATGTTCTGAAGTTGATCAAAAAACACTTAATCCAGTGCCTATTCATGTTAGACAACCAAAAAAATAGTTTAATGAAATGAAGAGGAAGGAGATCCTGGGGAGTGGAGATGGGAGGGTAAGGGTGAGTAACAAGGAGGTAGAAATGATCAAAATATGGTATATGCATGTATGCCACAATGAAACCCACTATACTGTATAATTAACATGCATTAATAAAAAATAGTATCACTATTATTTTTAAACATATGAAAAAGGAGGTTTGAGATATAAAGTATGTTTGGCATTTCTCCCATGTTTGTGGCTCCCTTTGGATAAATACTGCAGGACTTGCAAAGAGGAATCTCAGAACTCTCCTTGCCCAAGATATTTCCCATAGATAAGAAGACATACAGTATTCTGCTGTTTATAAGTTCCCAGGAGGGAAATGCACAAAGTTGACAACTCGATGTATTGTTTAAGCATCAAAACTATGCTTCTTTCAAATCACATGTGACTGTGACTTTGTTTACAAAATGACCCTTATCCTGAGTCTAGGTAATGGTGAAGTCACAGAGTAAAGGGAACTCCCAAAAAGAGGAAGGTAGCACTGGAGGCTGGTAGGGACCATCCCAGGAAATACAATCAGGTCTTAATAAAATTTGACCAGGTCCCAGACCACTGCATTTACCACATGTCACCAATGATCCCTGAATAAGAAAAGAGGATGATATATTGATTATCAAAGACCTAAGTTGGGGATTTTTAAACTAATGATCAAAACTACAGTGATATCACCAAGGAGGCACACTCTGAAAATACTGATCACTACCCCATATCCAGAAAAACATGTTCAAATGAACACGTTGATAGGCTGGAGAGATGAGATAAAAAAGAATCCTATTCGCATCTGCTTGGACTCACAACCTATTTAGTTTGCTGTGGAGAGTCTTCTAGACTGGCCTCTTTCGGCCGCATCCTGACCTTTCTTTGGAGCAAGGCTGTGCTCTTCTTGGCGACAGAGGCCAGTGCAGTCAGGAAGCACACGTAGTTGTGCTCCAGGCTGATCGAGCAGTCCTGACGTCAGATTCCACTGGCGACTGGCAGAGGCCCCTTTCAGATGTACTTGTACATCATCTAAAGTTCAGAATTATCTTGCTCCGTGTTCAATTTCAACTGACACTACAGAAACCAGAGACTTTCCTTAGTCACTATGGATAGAGACTCTCTCCTCCTCTCTTCTTCAGAGCAGTCATATGCAAGACTCGACTCTAGCCCAAATATAATTAGACCATCTTGTGAATCTATCTAGGTGCACAGCTTTCTTCCTTACATGCATGCCAAGTTTCCACTTTCAAGAAGCTAAATTGCCACATAAAAATGCTCTGACGATGGTGAGTAATTAGACACTGTAATGGAAAATTAACTGTGTTTTTATTTACAGCATTTTATTTTAACAAGACTTTTTTTCGGTTATTAAACTACAATAAAAATAAATTAAATCCTGACAGTTTACAAAGGTTTTCTGTTTAAAAAAAAAAAAATCAAACACTGCCTCTCTTCCTGGAGAGTATTTTATTAATGCCACCATGTTTGCACAAGGTCCTGATCTGAACCTCATTATTAATAAATCCAAATGCTGATCCTAATTCTGCTCTGTATTGTAGAGGGGGAAACCACCATTACAAGTTCTCAGGCAGCTAAAACAGTCAGACACTGACAAAGCAGCCCTATGGACTTCACATGTGAAATCTTCACGCAGATTTCCTCAATCCATCTTTTTCTCTTTCTGAGTGCTGCTTCCAGGAGAAGCATGCCCTGGCATCCGAGTGGTTCATGACCATTCTGTGAGTACCTTCGAGCTTTAGCAAGTTCATATGAGAAAGTGGCTGGCTAATCCAGTTGTGAGTTCACCTATAGAATCACACTAGCAACACCAACTCAACAAGAGTGGAGTGTCAAAATGTATCCTCCAAAGACAAGGCTTAAATCTATGCACCTCATCCTAATTCTTGCAGTCCTCTACCTATTTTCCAGCTAAGAGCTGGTCACTGGGCTTAGCCCTGGGAACCACAAATTTTACTTTGTGGCAGAACAAATGGCAAGTTTGGTAAGGCAAGCTCAGCAACACCCATAAAAAGTCACAAGCCTAATACACAAAAGGGAGCCTGCGACCATTTGACCTACATTGCTTTTCATCTCTGTTCCTCCTCCAGCCTGGACTCCAAACAAAATGCAAATAACACCTCAAAATGCTTTTTTGGTTTAACATTTATTTAGTCCTTCACAGTGAATGCTAAATGCTGGGCGGTGCTCAAGCTTCAGAAATCTCCCTTAAGGGGCCTCAGTATGTGTCTACAAAGAATTCACATTAGTCATTTATTATCTGTGGCTAGACAGAAGAATTTCAGAAGCCACCTT
Organism: Sciurus carolinensis; assembly: GCF_902686445.1. Taxonomy (NCBI): domain Eukaryota; kingdom Metazoa; phylum Chordata; class Mammalia; order Rodentia; family Sciuridae; genus Sciurus; species Sciurus carolinensis. Next base: position 128,990,678 of record NC_062223.1, on the reverse strand, counting down.
TATTTTGGCTGCACAGCCACTCTGGGGGACAATGTGCAACAGGGCTGAATCTGAGGGGCATCAAGAATTTCAAAGAAACCCTCTCTCTTTTTCCCTGTTTCTTTTTTCCTCCTTTGAATCTCTCCTTACAGTTTAAACAACCCTATGCAGTCCTTACTGCTTCTCATATAGATGTCTGGAATATGTTAATTTTGAAAATCTTTTCACTTTGATTTCGGGTGTAAGCTAAAACTAGTATCTTGATACTGTCCACACTTGTGTCACAAACTCAGTCTTCCATCCAGATATACAACTGGCATATTCGTAAGAAATAAGTCTCATAAAATAGTTTATATATACACAGTTTCATCTGAGTTGTTATTTAATGAGGCTAATTTGTCAACTTTGCTACTGATAACACTCTGTTAAGTAGAGTTCAAAGAGAAACTTCACACAGAAAGCAAAAGTGTTAGATTGCTATAATGTTCCCCTATTCCAATTTCAAACTGCCCATCATACTCTAGAGAAAAACAAAGGAGGGCTTGCAGTGGCCTACCAAGTAGTTCAGTGGAGTTTGAAGAACACTCCAACTGCTAGATTTAAAAGACCTAGAAAAAGCTGAAAAATAATGGACTCAATGACAATGCAAATATAATGCCCCAAGCAAATATACTTGTTAATTAAATTATTGAATTAAATGATATTGAAGATGGTAGACATTTGGAAAGGCATTTCAACCTGCAAACAAAATTTCTGATCATTGTTCCATTTGCTATGAGAAAAATAAGAGCCACTGCTGATGAACTGTTTATGAGTTAAAACTGACTCCCAAGAGTTCCTCGGCATCTCAATTTAACAGAGGAGTTACAAAACTTAACAGGTAATGAGATAACTGCTCAGCTCCAAATATATTCTGACCCCTGTGGGTCCCTCGATTTATTTACCCTTAGAATGGGAAATGGAGAGGCAGTTCTGAGTAATTGCTAATAAAAGCCTATTTGCCTCTGGCAGAAATACAAATGTGTGTTGATAATGATCATTTTCCCAGACCCCGTTTACATGTCTCCATTAACATTCCAGTGCCCAACTCTCAAGTTCCCAAGATCCTACCGGTTTTGGTCCTCAACTAAAAGACCAAAAACTGAGCTGAGATTCGGAGAAATCACTGGAACTGACTTCATGAAACAGTAGCTGGTTCATTAACTCCCAACGAAGTCAATTTTGCATGTCCGCACCTCATTTAATTTTTCACTGGGATGACACACAATCTTTGTGATAAAAATGCACTCAAGGACAACACCCTAAAGAACTTGTTTCTCGTGGACCCACCAAAGGATAAAATGTTCTCAACACCACCTCCTAAGATAATCACCCTTCCCCAAATGCCCCTTTTAATTGGCCGGTTGACCGTCCCCCTGGGTGTGACTCAAGAGTTTATCCCGGGTGTGTAACCAAGATGGAAAAGTCTTACTGATTTCTGAGAATGCTGACAAGGACAATGGTGTAAAAAAGTGGACTAAGACTATGTTGAAGCACTGATGTGACCCTGGTACTTTGCAAAAAAACAATCTTCTACTTGAGGAGATTGGCCTCTATGACCTCTTCGAGCTCTAAAGTTCCCAATCAGCCCAGAGGACAGACTGCTGGAATGTTGCAGAGAGATTCAACAGAACCTTTCTGCCAGAGAAGGGGAAAGAAATTAGACTACAAATTTTCATGAAATTAAAAGTCACAGGTTGTAAAAAGTCCAAATATTTACACTCACCTACACCTAAACATGCTTGCGCAAATGTAGGTTCTAAGTATAAATAACTACAATAAATTATAAGTTAATTAGCATCATAGTTCTGTTTATCATATCTTCATTTGAAAACCCTTAGGGTAAACTGTTACATCCTTATTTTTGTGAAGCAAGTGTACCCATTTCCCCAAAACGTTGCTCAAATGCCAAAACTCTGCCTATTTCTAAAGAGTAAACTTCAAGGCAGACTCTTCAGAAATGACCGTGCCAATACCTGCAGACTCCTCCATCCTGGGAAGGCAGCTTCACTCAACCGAAGTTTCTACCAAGAAACATTAATCACAACCAGAAAAAGGCAACAGTGCACCCTAAAGTTAAATAGCACTGATGTTATCATAGACTGCACCTCATTTGAGAGCCCTTTCAATCACTGTCACTGTTCTAATGTTCGTGAGAGATGATTACTGATTTTTAAATGGCAATATATTTCCATTCCAACCGGGGATTACTGTCATCAGATTTAAAAATAAGACCATCATGTCATACGCTAAATTAATTCTAAACATATTCCACCCCTCACCAGTGGTCTCAATAACAAATGCTTTTTTAAAATGGAGGCTTTCTTTTAGGCTTAGTTATTTAAATTTTATTTTAAATTTAATGATAAACTTCCCTTTAGTTTGTCTAAAAAGGAAAGAATTCCCTTTCTCAACCCCTATTAAAGTAATTTAGGAGGTATATCAGAAAACTTAAAAGAATTTCAGAGATAGCTTTCTAGGACTAACATTACCGCATTTATAACAAGGGCCTTTAAACAATGGGTTTTTATGAAGATGCCATCAAAGTTAGAGTGTTCAATAATAAATTGCTGTCAGGTGATTATCTGCCTAATGAAAAATATTTCCATTTACCTGTTTACTTGAATGCATGCTCTTCCGCCTGAGGAAATTCAGTATCATAAATTGACATTTGGGTTACTAAATCTAAACAATAAGAACTGCTTAATTATGTGGAGGTTTTCTAAGTGTATTAACTTTCTTTCCATCCCAACCATGTGTTCTTATTATACATAATGGTAACTTTTTTGAGTTTGATGACATTTTAAATCTTAGGTCAAAATTCTCTTATGTTGCAGTTACTTAAACTTGAAGTCAGCCAATAAAAAAGTTCAGTAACTTTAATTCCAATTTAGGCCTTTGATTTGAACTTTCTGTGCATCAGTTCTACCAAAAGTGCTGAACATTATCTCTACCCCACAAAAAAAAAAAAAATAGTATGATTAAGGATGTCGGCAACTTATTGTCATTATTTGTAGTTTATTACAAGAGATTACATTCATTCAACCTAATATTTTTGATCCAGAATTTAACTGTTAAAAACAACAAAAATGCTTTGAAAGTATGGAATTTGCAAAACCTCTGAGAAGTCACTAATGGGATTCCCATGATCTAATACATGTAAGGCTTTAACTGTAATTGTAAACCCACTGAAAGCTTATGATCTGAAAGCATGGACTATTGTAGCCAGTTTTTATGAGTTTAATTCCACCAGCAAATCCTAGTTTCTATATTTTAAGTCTCAACTAGAGCAAAATCAAGACATGTTTTGAAAGGATCAGTCTAAAGAAAGCAAGCATTGGAAAAACAGGGCAAGAAAATCATTGCCAACATCCACCTTCTGCCACAAACCATCAATGAACTTTTAGAAGCACAAAACTGAGCGAAAATTTAGCTTGTGGTGTATGTCAATTCACTTTTAACACTCACAGAACTGCCTATGAATCATTATATTTTCTTGTTTTATTTCCCACACAAGCCTCAATAAATCACAAAACTTACTCAGCTTTGATGGGCTGGATGACTATTTTCTGAGTCTATTTATTGCTCTTTTACTGGCAAGTTTTCTTCTATGATTCAATTCTGTGACTCCTATAAGCCAGGAAAAGCTGTCCTCAGATTAATGCAAAGTCACTGAAAATTATGCCAGCACTAGGCAATGCCTTGGTGCTTCGGTAAAGTTATGTTTTGCCCTATGAACATTTCTAATATGTAATGATTGATCTGGTTGCATTGAGATTTGTGATTGAAATGAATCCTCTCCTTTTTCCTCAAAAGGATTTAAGCTAGTGTAGCAAATGGTTGTTCTGAAAACAAGATTTAGCCTACTTCTCTAACTAACATATAGGCAAACTATTCATCAAAGGCTCAACACAGCAGACCCATAAATGTAAAAATACCAACATCAAGGATATCTATCTTGTTCCTAAAATTTCTTATTTGTATCTTGTTTCAAATATTTCTCAGTTTGTAAAATTCCGTATTACAAGGTTCATTGTGGAGTAACAGGCCCATTCTACCTTACAAATTGTACTTTGAGTGTAACTGAATATAGTATTCATTTTATAACCAAATATATGTAGGAAAAACTTGATTTTAATAGAACTTTACTGTATGTATTTATTATAGATTTGCTGATTGTATAGGGATTATCAATAGAACTAAGAGAAAATGTGGGATTCCAAGCGTTGTGTACTAACAGATTTCAGTCTGAATATTCCAAAATATTCTCTCAAAACTGCTGCTAACTCATGACTTCACTTTTCAAATGGAAGTACAATCTAATTAATTTATTTCATGCCAACCATACAACAAACAACCTCAAAAGCTATTTTGTTTAGAAGTACTAAATGTTTGCCTTTAGTGGAAAGCAGAGTCAATAATTTCTTTGATAAAAATCGCTTCAACTTTTTTTCCTAAACCCACATTTCCATAGCCTAAATCCTAATAATGCCAAAGCATTTTAAAATTTGGAACTTCTCGTAAAGTGCTCAAAGATTTTTAAATATCTTTGGATTTATTCTCTATAAAAATCTGTAACTTTTTCAATATATTTATTGTTATTTTTCTCTTTCCTATTCGTCTTATCTCTCGTGGAGAGAGGAAAGCAGATTTGAGGAATGTTTCTATTGTTATTATGATTGGTTTTAGTCACTTGGACAAACAGAGTTGATTCCCTCAGCTTGTGCCACAAATGCAACATGCTCCAAAACCACTTTCCCCAGAGGGCTGTCATTTTAAGTGAAAAGCAGTGAATTCAGGTTTTGTTGTGACCCTCAGGACACGGACTTGCTTCTAATATGTCCAACGAAGACACCAGACAAGCTAACTCAAAGTAAGAAGGCCACCAAACTCAAGCTGAAACCCACAACCCCACTTCCTGAAACAATGATTTCGGCGCTCAATCAGGTCAAGGGCTTGAACTTTCCAACTCGAAACCACAGAGCGACTGGCCGGGAAGGAGGAAGAGTCCTCCGATCAGGAAGACCTGGCTCTGTAGGAGCGTCTCGCACCTTGAGCCGTGCTGCCCTTACTTGATTTTCAATGGTGTGATGAGCACCTTGCCTGGCCCCTCCCGGTCAGGTTGCAAACACCTTTGCAATGCCCACCGCTGAAGAGATGAGTCTCCTTGTAGGGGCGCGGAAAACAAACAAACAAAAATCCCTGAGCCTTTTCCTATCGCCCTCGCGTCGGAAAGCAGAAGCGACCCATACTGGTGCGAAAGCTACCGCGCCCCACTTACCCACCAGAGGGGCGTCTTACCGGTACAGGAATGCAGGGGCTTGGGTCGCACCACCAGCGACGGGCACACGGAGTAGAGGGAAAGTTTCTCAAAGTAGTCGCAGGTCTCCTTGGAGAGGATCTCGTCGATCATAAAAGTCTTGTAGCGCCGCCTGGCTGCTTTGAGCTGGCCGGGCGAGCTCAGCCTCAGTTCGGCGTGGCAGTGCATGGTGAGCCGGGACCAGCGCCCGCCGACTTGAGCACGGTTGCGAGTGCCCGGCCGTCTCGGACCGCGGGGGCTGGCGCGCGGGCGGGGGCCTCAGCCCCGCTCCTCCGCAGCCAGAGAGGCGGCGCGGCTCGGGAGGCGCGCGGAGGGGAGCGGGCACGGGCGCGCCTGCTGCGCGTCTACACCCACCCGCAGATCAGCATCTTTGGCGAGCCTTTTTGGGACAACGCAGCTGTCAATCAGCGCGTACTTCCTGCAGGGCCAGGTGCGGAGTGCGAGTCTAGGGGCGGTGGCCCCCACCCCTGCCCTCCCGTGCCCGCCCGTGCCACCGGGGCGCTGACCTGCGCGCCTGGTGCCCAGCCGCTCTCGTCGCCTCCTCCCGCCTCTAGGTGTCTAGCGCTTCTCTGCCCGGCTCTCTATTTTAAGACACTCGCTTTGACTCTCCTCCCCGCCCCCCACCCCGGGACGAGCTCCAGGTGTGTGTATGGGGGTGCGCGCGCGCGTGTGTGCGCGTTTTGCGGGCAGTGCGCACCACCCCTCCCAAGGCCAAGACCTCGGCCAGTTGCTTTTCCGAAGCTGCGTACACCGAGCGCATCTTAGAGCCAAACCTGCACCCGCAGACCCGGGTCCCAATTCCTGTAATCCGCGGGTGGGTACGTCCAGGTCTCTGGTTAGAGAGTCCTCACTAAGGATACCGAGGCCACCGCGCAGGCTCCCGCCGTGGACCACTGTGCTTTTCTCCTTCCCCGCCTGGACCGTTTCAAGTTCACAGTTTCTCTTCCCTCCTCTGGTAGCCCCGAAGCCCCAACGAGCTCGTGCTCTTGGAGCTCAGGGAGTTTGTGCCATGGTTATGAACTTGACTGCTCCACCACGATCACAAACCATAAATGACCATAGCTCATTCCGTTACTTCATTAATAAGCTGGAAAAAAATAATAAAAGCGCGCATTTCTTTTTTATGTTTAAATTCTGTTTACGAAACGTTTTTCCTTGATGGAAAAGAAGAGCACAGCACAATTTCAGTGTACTGGCGGGCTTTCAAGACATCAGCCCAATGCGGGCTTCTAGCGTCGGAACCTTAAGTCTTCGCAGCTTTCATTCCCGGGTCTCTCGCAACACGATAGGGTTCCAATAGCCTCAAAGACACTTGCTTATTGGGAAGTTTGCTTTCTTCCTTCTGGGCTCCTAATCTCCGAGTCTGTCCCAGTAAATATCTGTACAAACTTTTGTTTTCAATCAAAACCCTTGAGTTAGGGACCGCAGCCGAGCCTCCGCCTGCCGGGACGGCTCCAGCAACTTGCCCCGCGCACCTCTGTTGACAGAACCCCCGGTGCACATTAGTTTCCCCGGTTTTATCTCAGAATTTGGTTTGCGCGTGACTGGGAAGAAAAAGCGCCGTAGGGATACAGAATTATAGCCACGGTCGATCGATGAGATTTCCTCACCGCTAGTAACCTGAAAGTGAGCGCGAGTCTAAGCTGGCTCTTTGCGGAGCTTCTTGCCCAGGAACCCGCGTAGTCGCGGAAGCAGGTGGACGCGCGTATCTGAGAGGGTGGTTAGACTCAAGGAAAGGAACGTGTCTGAAGGACTGATAATTAGGCACTTAGAGAAAACAGATATTAATCAAGTCATACTCTCGCATTAGACATGGCCCGCAATACGTATTTGAGGAACTTCATTCCCTAAGTATTTTTGAGTGCCTCCCCCTTCTATTTAAAATAAAAATATTTGTTTTTATTTATTCTCCTTCTTCAAGCAGGGGCGACTTGAGAGCCCATGAGCACTGCCGCCAGGTGTCACAGCCGCGGCGCGACTCCCAACTCCGGACCTTGGAATCTCCTCATTGGGCCCATGCGCGCCCCCTTCTTTTGCGGCAGGACCCTACGGCCTTCCGGCCCTCAGGACTCAGGACTAAGGACCGCTCCCTGCTCAGCCCCCGCCTGGCAATGCCACACCACCCCCGAAGTGTTGTCCTGGGCACAAATGGAGCTAGAACCCACTGCTCAATGAACCAGGGCCGGATCCTAAGGGCGCAACGTTCTCTCGGAGGGCAATCCTGGACGGTGGACTTGATTTGCCCTAGAAAGGTGTGCAGCTGTAAGCAGCCGGGAATAAACTGAATGTGTGGAGGGGTCTGAGAGCGCGTGGCGTGGGGGCTACCCAACCGCAAACACGGCCGCAAGGCGGGACTTGGAACTCTCCGGGCCCAGCACCTGAGCAAAAGCACTGCGACTTGATGCTTAGCGAGGGGCTGAGCTTTATGCCTTCAGGCTTGACAGGTCCTTGAGTGTGCTCACGGTGCGCTCTCGGTCAGTCTTCCGCGCCCTATATTTGCACTGCCATCCTCTTCCTCAACCTCTTCTCTCCTGTTCTTCCCATTTCTTGCACTGCCACTAACTTCATTTTTCCCCTCCCAGTTCTCCCTTCCCCCAGTTATTTCCCGCACTTTTGGCCTCCTTTCTGTCGAATTTCCCATTTCCTTTTTCTCCTTTCTCTTCTTTCTTCCATAGTCCACTCTTGTTTCATTTTCTCTCTTGCTTTTGTCCCTTCTTCTCTGCCTCTTCCCTTCCCCTCTCTCCAAATTGGGTCTGGAGTTGCCGTGGGTGCCCCTGATGGTGGCGCTGCCACGCGGAAGGCTTTAGCAGCTGGAGAACAGGGTCAGCGCCCAAGACCAGCGGTCCTGCCAGGCGGAAATCGCCTTTCGACCGGGCTCAGCTCTCAGACCCGCCTCTCTTCAGCTTTCCACATCCCTCGGCCTTGTCACTCCTTCCCGTTTCCACTCAGCCACATGCACTAAAGAAGTGCAACATTCCAACTTGCTCCTTGAATTTTCCATCTTTTCTATTTTCCACTTTAGAGGCTAGACATTTCAGAGCGGGTCGGTGGGCCAAGGTCCCCGCGAACCACTAGAAAAACGATTCCAGATCTTGGAGTCTGGAACCTCCAACTCTCTGTACCTCATAACATAAGCTGAGACTCAGTTTATTCTTTTTCTTATTTTTTATTTTTAAATGGCAATCATAATACCTACTTCACGTTGGCCTTTCATAATCCATGCCTTTATACAAACTTGTTTCCTTTTATTGGAATGTCCTCTGCATCCCATTTTTTCCCTCTTTTGCCCTCAAACTAGTTGGAGACTCATTTACCATCTTGGTAAAGCTTTTCGCCACTCCCCAAAGCGGTTGGTAACTGTTCCTACCTCTATTCTAGCATTTCCTTTACTGTATTGTCTTTTGTGTGTTTATTTCACCAATTAGACAATGAACTCCTGGTGGGGCAAGAGCCATATGCAGCACTATTCCTCTTGTATCACCAATATACCCACGTAGCACTTGGAATACGGTTGGTTCTCAGTAAATGTGTCATGAATAAATGAATGCATGACAACTGGGAAAACTAAATTATATAATATGTTTGAAGGGACATCAAATCTTAATTAGTCGTACTAAATTTGTCCTTCTCTTTAAATGAGTGTCTCCTTCTCTTTCCTTGATAATTTTGGATTTTTAGCAATGGCATCAAGCCCAATTCCCTCTTTGCTCCCATTTCCTTCTTTTCCCTCCCTCTCTGCGCTCTCAAGACTGTAAAGCACTTCTGTGGAAGGAAGCACACCCCAGCTGTCAATCACAAAGTAGAACTGTGGTCAGAATAGTCCAGGGTTTTGTTTCCAACATTAATGAAGTGACTGGAACAGCAAACATCTGCCGAAGGGGCCCAAACCCTTTTCAGCAGCTGGAGACCCACAGACACTTCCCCACCTCCTATGGCTGTACCCAGGCAGTGTCTGCTCCTGTGTTCCTAGAACACAGAGAGAGGAAAACACTGGTCTGCACTTAGCTACATTTAGGCAGGCATGGAAAGGAGAAAATTTCACAACTCTCAGAAGGCTTCAGTGCATCAGCCCTCCTACCCACTTCAGTCTAATATCTGATTCCTGAGGACAAAGCCCAGTAGAGAGACAGGAACACAGACACCACCTTTGCAATGTTAGAGCTGGAGGCTCAAACAACTAAAAACCAAAAAATCCCTCTTTCCCATCTCACACCCAAACATCCTTACTTATCTAGAATTCTTGAAATTTAATAAAACAAAATGTTTTTTATTGGTGCATTATATGTGTTCATACATGCACACAATATAACAGTATAATTTGATCAATTTCATTCCACTGTTTCTCCAAAACAAAATGATTTTTAAAAATCCTAGGGTGGTAATTAAATTATATATATGATATAACACTAGATGGACGCGACTCTTAGTTTAACCACCCTTTTATAATCTTGAATTATGTGTTGATGTAAACACTCAGAAGTAGCCAGGACATAAGTCTTATAAGTACAATAATTCATTTTCCAACCATCTTTTCACCAAAGGGGGAAGAAAGGGCCAAAAGCACTTCATATAGTCTCATCAAGTGTATTTAGTAACTTGTATTTCAGCCACCAAGTTTTGAAATAGTTTCAGACATGTAAAAGCAAAATAGGGAAAGGCTTGTAAGTTAATATTCCCCAGGGCCCCAGGGCCATGCCAAAACTGCTTGCTGTCTACAGCCAGGCACAGCAGCCTCGAATAACAAGTTAAAGGAGGTGTACAAGGAGGCCAGCTTATTTTTAATGATGATATTAATTTACAAAAACTGCTCTCATACACTGTAAGGCATCTTTTTAAGAGAGGGCACAAATGCAATCCACTTGACAAATGGACTTGGGAATGACTAGCACCTCCTATCCTTTCTCAAAAGCCCAGTTCAAATTGAGAAAAATAAAAGATAATGGCTGTGTCTACAGAGCATGGAATGTTTATGAAAAGATGGGAAAATTCAGTAAATCATACAGATATTGCCAAATTTTGAGAAGCTTGGTGTTCGGATTCAAATTTGAGGATTATTTCTCTTTTTTAATTGTGCTATGCTGACATCAAACAACTTTATTTCTGCTAATATCCTTTGCACCTCAATTATCCTAACTGATGTAGTCAGGAATATAAAATTCAGCTGTCTGAACTTTGTCACAATATTGCGGAAATACTGGAGCATCATTGATTTTGACTTTTTTCCTTCCACCTCATAGCCCTTAACTAACAATGCTTCAAAAAGAGAAGCAGCAGTGCAAAACATGTGATGGAATAGGTCCTGGCTGTCTGGAGGATAAAAGAAATTAACTTTGGAATCAGGCAACCTGCTCCTTCCCCAATGCAATCACTGAGTAATTTCCTCTGGTCCCTAATCATGAACTGTGAGTAAGGAGAACCAACTCAGATTTCCTGAAAGATTCTCTCCCCACCATCTTTGTTTTTTCAATAAAATGAGCTATTTGCTATCAAAAACCATCATGAAACAAAACTGCACTTTAAAAAGCACCACAACCAGCCTCTGCTGTTCCAAGTGTTTGGGGCTGAGTTTTCTCAATATTCAAAACCCAGGAATCAGCCAAGATTAAGAAAGGAAGGGCAGGAATAGGAGGGTAGTACTATGGTTAACTAAAGAAAGTGGTCCTAGCCAACTAGGGTCCTTAAGTGCCACTTAACATCTGACCCTACAGGCAAAGACTCGGCACATTTGTAGGCGTCAATCAGTCTGACCAGCACTTTACAAGAGACTGGGTCATTTATGGTTCTCAAATTTTTTAGTCTTCCAAAAAAAAAAAAAGTCATAATCCTGCATTCTGATTTGCACATCTCATCCAAATCATTTCATAAAATATTTCTGTTCTCTCCTTGTCCTCAAGCAGTCCTTGATAAGATTCCCTGTAGTCTTTCCTAGTGCAGGGCAAGTCAGCAACCCAGTGAGGCAGAATTTCAAAGTGAACATGGAAGTGGTGAGTCCTTAGCATCAGTTGTTATCAAGGACGAGAAGGCTCCTGTATCTGCCAGCACACAAGACTTGTGGAGCCAGTCGGCCTTCTAAACACATGAAGGGTAACAACACTCCCAGAGAGCTTTGGATGATTAAGGAAATCTGCTGGCATGATTGTTACTATGCTAATACAGAACAATATTTACCAAGAACACTGGGTGCAGTATGCCAATCAGGGAGTGTAATGGTCTCTACCCCAGGTCCTTAAGAAAGAGGAAGTTTGTACAAACTCCTGGACACAGGTGCTTAATCACCTACTTAAGTCTAAGTGCAGAGGAGGTGTGTGTGCACTTATATATTGCATGTTTGCATATGTTTATGTGTGTGTTTTTGTGTGTGCCTGGTGTGTACCTGTGGCCACTCTATTGTTTGTTTGCTTTGTTCTCTTTCTTTTTTCTTTCTTTCTTCCTTTCTTCCTTTCTTTCTTTTTTGAATAAAGAGAGGAAAAAGGGAAAGGAGACACATTTTTAAAAGTTATTTTTGTAAATTCAAGAGACATCCTCAATCTTAAGGAGGAATAAAAGAAAATAAACCTGAACAAACTGTCCAGTCAAAAGCTTCACAATTATAGCTATGAAGACTATTTCCTTTCCAATAAATACTCCACAATTTGAAATATTTCTTACAAACATGTGATTTTAAGAGAAAGTTGACCTCTGTGAGCTACTTATCAAGAATATTTTTATCATCAACAAAGATTACAGCACAGCAAATGTACTCAAAACAAAATAGAGAAACAAAAAATGTGGAAAATTCTAGTATTAAATATTCTCATGTGAAATACTTCGAAACTTAAGAAAATGCCAAAGTAGCTTTTGGGGGATAATCTGAGACAAATGAACTTTCATTTCTTTTTTTAAAATTTTTTTTGGTCTGAGGATTTTTATGCAGAGAAATAATTTACTTCATTTACTTCACTCTGAGCAGATAGCCTCAAGGACAATTTTTATAGACCTTTAATGTTGTGGTTTTTCCTGCATTACTTTCAAAAGTTATAGGGATGCACATATCTAAATAGGCTGTAAACTACTAAAGTAAATGAATGAAATGGTGCCAATCTCCATGCATTTCAATTACAAAAGCAGCCTGCTTTTTTAAATGGAATTCAAAGTCATCACAGAACAGAGAATCCCCAATTCCATTGCCAGTCCACATCCTGATACGTTTACTTAAGTCAATTATTGAGTCTCTTAGATTATGTCTACAGAAGCTGCCAAAACATCTGGTCGTTTCAATCAGTTCAATAAAAGATTCTGCCAAGTCAGGGGGGGAAAATTAGTCAAATTATTCATCTGTATAGGCAGAACAATAGGTTGTTTTCTTCAAGTAGACAGTAAATGGATATAGCTCAAGTTTGATTTTCTCTTCTGAAACCATAATACAGTCCATAATTCCTGAAGGAGGTTGTGATTTTTATCAGCTAATGTTTGGGAGGTATTCTGATAGATCTTTAGGCCAAAATTTAATGGGTATGAAGATGACTTATCCATGTCTCTGAGATAATTCTGTGCTCATTTGAATTCTATGTTCCTAAGACTGGGACCAAGCCAGAATTAAGCCAAATTGGCATTTGCTAAATGTTGAAAAATAAAAGTAGCGGAACTAGAAATCAGACCATAGTGCTTATTCCCTAGGAACCCTCTGGCATTTCTGTGTATGTGTGCCCTCATTTTAACAAAATCCAACACATGGTTTAAACTGCCAAAAACGAATGAATGCACAGTTTTTTTATCAGACCCTCTGTGCACAAAACCACTCTATATAATCAAAATATTATCCCTTGATTTTCCCAGTTTCTTATATGGTATCTTCAATAAGTACTTGGAATTTAAAACCATTATCCTTATGGACCATAGAGTCAAAGTCCCAAAGAGAAACAAAAACTCAGAAAAGGGGAGGGAAGATCCAGGAGCCCAACATTCTGATTGCATTACCCCTCTTTTCTTTCCCACTAATGTAATCACTTATGGACTCAAAATCCTCTGATCTGACACATTCTATAAAATGATTTGGTTCAGAAATCTGCACTAGAATACAATCTCCTCCTTGAATAAACCCAGAGGAAGCAGAAAAAATTCCCATACTAATTTGGAGCAACATTAAGTACAGATAACCTACCCATGTCTCATTTTTATGTCTTTGTTCTCTGTGTATAGTTCTGAAGTTTAAAAAAGAGCCAGAGACAATTAGAAACAATTATTGTCATAACAATAATATAAACTTTATGTGAAGGTCTGTGATGATGACTCATCTTCCTATTGAATATTTCAGACCACATGATTCTGAGACTGAGGTCTGTGTGTAACTTGTTAAATGTCGATAGCTTAATTGTTAAGGGTTGCTAACAAACTAGCAACAACAACAACAAAAAAATCTTTCTGTCTTCTTTAGGAGATAAAGTCATTCTTTGTTTCCAGGACAAAGAAATTAAAAGAAACTCCGTTTTCTAGGTAGGGGGAACATGATTTAAAAAAAAAAAAAGTTTTGTTTAGAATTTCACTATGAGGGAATCTTGCTTTATTAAAAACAAAAACAAAAAACAGAAATTTTACTAATTTTAACCAGGCTAAAGGGTAAAATCTGAGGTCCAGTAAAGGAATGACATTCACATAGAAAAAAAAAGATTTTTAGTTTTCACAAGGTCAGGTTGGAAGTTGATAGGAACGAGACTTTTTGAAGAATTAGGCAGAAGAACCATGAACAAAGAATAGGATTAAGTAGGATGATCGAATATGACAGTAAAGGGTAGATCATATTTAACTTCTTGTAGATAGAGCTAGAATTTGTTTTCCCTCTGTAGGACTAATAATGCAGAGTGGCTTTATTTTTGTTGTTAACTTTTGTTTTTAAAGACTTTTTAGAAATTTTTTATTTGTAGTAGACACAATACCTTTATTTTATTTATTTATTTTTATGCAGTGCTGAGGACCAAACCCAGTGCCTTACATGTGCTAGTCAAGTGCTCTACTACTGAGCTATACCCTAGCCCTGATGCTTTGTTTTTTGGTGCTGAGGACTGAACCCAGGGACTCATCCATACTAAGAACACTTGACCACTTAGCTATGCCCTTAGTCCTTATGTGGTATGAAGTATCCTTTCACTTATCCAGTATGATTTTGCAAAAGCAGGGTTTGTTGCCCTGAAGACAGTGGTATAGAGAACAGAAATGGAGCAGAACACGAAAGAAGGGTGTTGAAGAGATGACAGAGCGTATCATGAAACAAGACATGGCAATCAGTTCCTGAAATTCTCAAAATTATTAACATATATAAAGAAAAGAACCCAATCTTTAGAATGCACCCACCCACACATCCACACAAACTAAAAGTCTTCAAATAAGTGACTGTCCTGATGACAAACTATGAAGTCATTTACAATGTAATATTTTGGAGCAAAAAGAGACCCACATAAAAGAGCCAAAATGAATCACATGTTGTTTGTGGGAATGTAACCTGCTATGACATTTCTGGAGGGCAGTTTGGCATTATGTCTCAAACTCAAAATCGATTCAGCAGCCCCAATCTGGGAACTGAAACCAAAGTTGTGGTTCTCTAATATGATAATGCACATAACCTCCTAGAAGAACATGTTTAAAAACTGTCAACTCCTGGGTTTCTTCCCCCAGAATTTGTGGGCGTGAGAACAACATTGTTAAACAAGTAGTTCTCTTGATTTTGCTTCTGATTAACAATCAGATTACCAAAAAGATAACAATAAAACTGGGAAAGACTGTAAGCGGAAATAAATATGGGCGTTAGGATTCCTTAAACTTGCAAAAAAAAATTTGTTATTTCACATTTCTGAATCTTTCGCTGAAAAGACAGTTTTCTTGTCTTTACAATGAAAGTACATACCCATGGAACTATTGTGAGATTACATAAGAATATACGCATAAATGGCTTAGACCATGCCTGGCATAAATGTCAATAAATGTTAACTATTATTATTGCAAAGCTGAATTGGGGAGAAAGCCATTTAAACAACAGAATGTATAATACAATTTGATTTTTGATTATCATTTTCCCAAAAACTGTAATATTTAAGTTTAAAATATGTAAGGCTGAAAATATAAAGTGTATTTTAATAATATCTTACATTTGCATAATGTATTTACAGAACATTTTACCTGCCTTACTTTATGAAAGCCTCAAGCCATCCCTTGTATGAAAAGTATCTTATTACAATACTGCACCTGAAGAAACTGAAGATAAGTGGTTTCCTTGAAATCACTCAACCACAGATAAATTTGCAGAGCCAAGTTTCAAATTCATATTTTTCAAGTCCAAGTTCCACATACTTCCTACTGGACAATGTTTTATTTTTTCAAAAGAAATGGAATCCCATCTTTATAAGTTTCTGTTATTTGCTATCCACCCCATTTAAATTTTTTAAAATGCTAAGCAAAGCATTTGATAATATTGCGATAAATTGAACATTAAGAGTGATAAGAAAATATACTAAAATCAGGAATTTCAAAGTTTAGGTTTCTAGTACAAACCTTAGCCATCTTATGTACCATGAAGTTTTACTTATACTAGGTGATTTTCTAAAAAGACAGTCCCAATCACAATCACCTGTTAAAAGTTAACTGATTTCATGAGCAAAATAATAATAAGTTGATAGTAATGAAGAATGCAGAATGCCAACGATATTGCTGTGTTTTCGGAAGTATTTCATCTGCTAGCAATCAAGCCTGGGAGTGTGGCTGAGCTTTATCGCCAAGCAAGGTTTAGCTGTTAACCGTGCAGTGCATGGAATTAGGATCCGAAGGTAGCCTCAGGGTCGTGGCATGGCCGTTACTGCCCTCTACCGGAAGAAAAGGCATATGACGCCTCTGCTGTGAAATCACATTACCCTCTACTGGGAGGGAAAAAGCATGTCGTCGTTGGAGACCGGCTGGCTTCCGTGAGGTGAGCAACTGCTAATTACTGTTCCAGAACACCATCTCTCGTGAAATACACTCGGTAGCTCCTTGGCCTCAGCACTGTGTCAGAAGCATCACTAGTTGCTATTTTTCCCTAAAACGGTGAAGCAGATCCAGGGACACTTTTTGGATGTGACAGGAAAGGCTCTCTACTGATTCTGTATCCTAGTTTTAGTTTTGAAAATTCCCATCATCAAAGATTTGAATTCTCCACCCAAAATAATTTTATGTAACTTAATTCTATATCTGTTCCATAAGAGCACTGAATATGAGATGATATGAAAGCAGCCTACAATACAAGTAGAGTCTACAGCACAAACAGCAAGACCCAGGACTGTGCCTGGGAGGTCACAGTGGAAGAGAGAACACAGCACAAATCTGATCTGAGTTGGTGGACCTCAACCATAACTAACTAAACTTCCCTAAGTTACTCTCAGAAGAAATCTAATTAGTCCATGGTGATAAATCTCTATTGATCAACTGATTACATTTTAATAAACTCCAGTATACATTTGTCTACTCTAGACCAGATTTTAACACACCCAGTTTTATGGATTAAGTGCACTCACATTTCCCAGAATTTATAGATACACCTGGTCTCCTTTAACTTAGGTAGTAAACCCTCTTAAGAAAAGGGAGTGGAGAGTATGGCTAAAAAAGAAAAATGTAAGAGGTAAAATGTTAAAAACAAGGATGAACATAAAAGAAAAGAAACAGAAAAAAAAACTTAATTTTTCAAACTATAGACAGAAAGTCCTGACTCCATAAATTATAAAGACACTGATAGTAACTTAGGTATTTTCCCATAAAATGGTTGTTTTCCTATTTTTTCCTTCCCCTGCAATAAAACATACAGAGTCAGGTTTTTTTTTCACACCTGTTTGTACATAACTACAGCAGACACTCTTCCCCACCTAAAAATTTTCAAAACAAAACTCCAATTTATGTGACTGGTTGAAACCACAAACTACCACACAACTATGGATAGTCATTAAGACACTGGCCCAAGTGCTGCATTCCCAGTGACCTGTTAGTCATTCCGATAACTGAATTTGGGAGCAAAACATTCTTTTATTTCTGGGTATTGAATATCACATTCTTGAACAACAATCTTTTTTTTTTTTTTTTTTTCTGTGCATTGTACTGTATTTTCTTAACTGTGTCCAGAGAGAGTCTGCACCCACAGGCCCCACAGTGGCAGACAACAACGAAATACTTAGTAGACAGCACTGCTCTGAAGAAGTCACAGTGGCGGTGTGTGTGCCCACAATTTGCAACCACAGGTAGTCAGAGCTCAGCCTCAAGCAGGTCAACCAACTCTCTATCCCAGTCACAGGGCGAGTACCCTGGAGGTCTACATCAGCCGGAGAGAGACTTCTGCACTACAGACCACCCACAGATTTCACAATCACAGCTCCCTCACTTAAACAGCCATCAAGCTTGATGCCACCTTGTAAGAAGGCCCTGTGGAGGGGAGTGGGTGCACAGTGTCCCACAGCAGTCAGTGACAGCCCTGAGCCATGCATCCTGTGTCCCAATACCCAACACAAACAGCCAACAGATGAAACACAGCACCTTCCAAACATGCAAGTTCCAGCCCCCGGGCTGGTGAACAAGAACTGGTTGGTGAGAAATCCATAGCAACCTGGGAAATAACTGCAGTGCCCCAGCACCTCTAGACCCAAATTACTAGTTAATTCAATTCTCATCCAGACACACAGACCCACAGAAGGCAGCTCCTCAGGATAAGCCCAAGGAGCCAGCAAAGGACATCACATATGCACAATAACACTTCACCCCTCAAAGGAGCTCACAGAGGAGTGCCCTACAGACACCAACCACCACCCAGTGTGTCCAGACACAAACCCACTGACCTATGACCTGTGTATTTCAGAGAGGGCGGCAGCCCTACACTCCCCATAGGCCACCCAGTACCACATCAAACAAAATACCTTTACCTTAGACCACAACACCCCACACTCTGAAATATACTCAGGGTAGCCCACACTGGATTTGATAGTCCTGGGTACATGCAACTTTTCTTCAGGAAGACACATAAGACTACACCCTCTAACAGGGAATAACCAGGCTCCTAAGTCACAGACAATTAGGGACCATCTCTCTCCTCTAATCCGAAATATAAAGCTAGTAGGTATCCAGACACACCAAAGATCAGAAGGGACCTGCTAGGGTTGTATTAGAGGTGAACTGGTATGGTCACTGCCTCAAAACTCAGGGAAACAAAGATAAAACTGAAGAGTGGTGGGACTCTTCTACAGATCCCAAATCCTGATGAAATTCAAACCTGAAGACAATACAACATTTCTCCACTTCAATACAGATTGTTATAAACAGCTCTAATGGAAATTTGGATTTAACATATATTACTTTTTCTTTTGAATTAATAGATTTTACTCTCTTATTTGATATTGTGACCTCAACCCAGTTAGAGATTGCATCTCTTCTAATGTTTTAAAACATTAACTGCAACCATTCTTTCTTTCCCTAGCTCAGGTTTACACTCGCTCCTCTTAGTCTTTCTTTACCCCTTGTATTACCTGCTCCTGTCTCTACACCTCCCACCCATCTTTTTCTACTTTTTACCTTGGTTTGTATTGTTCTTTTCCGTCTCTTCTTTTCTCTCTCATTTTTCTTTGCCCATTTTTATCTCTCCTTTATCTCCTCTATAGTGTAATAGTAATTTTACTATCTATAATAACTTCTTAACCTATTCCAGAACATTATTTCAATTTTATACCTGAATTAGAGGAACTGTGGAGAACATTTTTAACAAGTTTTTTCCCTTAAGGTTTATTAGTACATGACTTTGCTCTGAAGTGATTGCATTTAGTAGGATTTAGTATCTTTTCCCAAAGTGGTGCTAATACTGAGAACAGCAAAGGATACAGAATGAGTGGGAGTATCAGTATTCACCCAGCCTGAGTTACCTAGGAGAAATAAGTTTACAAAATAGTTCCTTCATAAAAGTAGAAGCAATAATCACGCCAGCAAATGGGTAAATACACAAATAGTATGAAAAGGCAAGGGAACAAATCATCCCAAACAGCCCCACAACACTTCAACAACTGATTTCATTGACACCGCCATGGAGGTAATGTCAGAGAAAGAATTTAGAAAGTTCACAGTTAAAATGTTCAATGAACTAAAAGAAGATGTAAGGAATGAATTTAGAAAATATAGGAAGTGAAAGGTCATTTCAATAAAGAGATAGAACTTCTGAAAAAGAACCAAACGAAATCTTGGTAATGAAAGACTCAGTAACTCAAATTAAAAATTCTGTTGAATGCTTCACCAATAGATTAGACCATTTTGAAGACAGATTCTCAGACCTTGAAGACAAAGAATATAATCTTGAAAATAAAGAAAAGATGTTAAGAAACCATGACCAGAATATTCAAGAAATCTTGGATAATTTAAGAGATTAAATCAAATAACCATTGGCACAGACAAAGGCTCTGAAATACAAACTACAGGAATGCACAACCTTTTGAATGAAATAATACCAGAAAGTTTTCCAGGCTTTGGGGATGAGATGAAAATGCAAATATGAGGCATTCAGAATCCCAAGTAGGCAAGATCAAAAAAGATACTTTCTAAGACACATTATAATTAAAATGCCTAATATACAGAATAAGAACAGAATTTTAAAACTGCAAGAGAAAAATATCAGGCCACATTTAGAGGTAAGCCAATTAGTATTTCAACTGATTTCTTAACTCCAGCCCTAAAAGTCAGAAGGACTTGGAATAATATATATATTAAGCGCTGAAAGAAATGGTTGCCAAACAAGGCTACTTTATCCAGCAAAACTATCCTTCAGAATTGAAGGTAAAATAAAAACCTTCCATGGTAAGCAGAAACTAAAAGAACACACAACCTTTAAGCCTACACTACAAAATATACTCAATGAAATATTTCATGCAGAAGAAATGAAAAAAATGAAAACCAGCATAGGGATGAATCTCACTCTACAAATAGTTGATTAAAGAAAAATCAAGAATGAATTACAAATTAGAAATAAATCAAAATGACAAAATAAAAATCATCTCTCCATAATGACACCAAATGTTAATGGTCTAAATTCTAATCAAAAGACATAGATTGGCAGAATGGATTAAAAAACAAAACCTAACCATAAGTTGCTTATAAGAGACCCACCTTATAGGCAAAGACAGCCACAGACTGAGGACAAAAGATAGAAAAGGTATTATCATTCAAATAAGACCAAAGCAAGCAGAGGTAGCAGACAAAACAGAGTTCAGGTAAAAATTTATCAGAAATGACAAGCTCATTCATTGGGCTAAGGGAATCATCAATGATAAGATATAATAATTGTAAATATTTATGACACAAATATTGGTGCACTAATGTCTACAAAATGAACCCTTCTCAATATAAAGAACCAAATAGATTATAATACAACAATAATGGGTTATTTCAACATACCTCTCTCTCACCATTAGATAGGTTCCAGAGAAACTAAGTAAAGACTCTTGAGAATTAAAAAATGCTATTAATCAAATGGAACTAACAGACATCTATAGAATATTTCATTCATTAGGGACCAAATTCACTTTCTTTTCAGTGGCACATGGAACTTTCTCTAAAATAGATATTTTGGAGCACAAAGTAAAACTTAGCAAATACCAAAAAAATAAGAGATAATATCTTGCATCCTATTAGATCATTATGGAATGAAATTAGAAATTGACAAGCTAGAAAAAAAACAATTTTAACACTGGAAGATTAAATAATACACTTTTGAATGAGGAATGGATCATAGACAAAATAGGGGAGAAATAAAAATTCTTAGAAACAAATGAGAATAGAGATATAATATATCAATACCCCTGAACAGAGTGAAGGCAATTCTAAGAGGAAAGTTTAAATCATTTATTGCTTACATTTAAAAAATAGGTACCAAGTAACTAATCTAATGCTACACCTCAAGACCCTAGAGAAAGAAAAAACCAATTCCAAAATCATTAGGACAGAGGAAATAAGATCAGAGTCAAAATTAATAAAATTGAGAATTTTTTAAAATGAAGGATCAATGCAACAAAAAGTTGGTTCTTTGAAAAAATAAACAAGATTGATAAACGCTTAGCCAAACCAAAAAAATGATACAGATGATCCAATCAACAAAATTAGAGATGAAAAAGGAGATATCATCATAGACACTTTTGAAATCCAGAGGATCATTAAAATTATTTTGAAAAATTATATTCCAATAAACTGGAAAATCTAGAAGATATTGAAAAATTCCTAGACACATATGACCTACCCAATTCAAACCATGAGGGTATAGAATACTCTAACAAATGAAAACCCAGGACCAGATGAATTCTCAGCCAAGTTCTACCAGACCTTTACTGAAGAACTAATGCCAATCCTCCTCAGTTTATTGCATGAAAGAGAAAGGGAGGGTATGCTGCCAAATTCATTCTATGAAGCCAGAATCACCCTGCTACAAAAACCAGACGAAGACAAATCAAGGAAAGAAAATTTCAGACCAATATCCCTGATGAACATAGATGCAGAAACTTTTCATAAAATATTGGCAAACTGCATTCAAAAATACTTTAAGAAGACAGTACACCATGATCAAGTGGGTCTCATACCAGGGATGCAATGTTGGTTCAACATATGTTAATCAATAAATGTAATACACCACATAATAGAGTTAAAGACAAGAATCACATGATCATCTCAATACATACAGAAAAAACATTCAGCAAAATCCTCTCATGTTAAAAATGCTGGAGAAACTAGGAATAGAAGGAATTTACCTCAACATTATAAAGGCTATGTACAACAGACCCAAAACCAACATTATACTGGAGAAAAACTGAAAACATTTCTTCTAAAATCAGGAACAAGACAAGCATGTCCATTCTCACTACTGTTATTCAACATAGTTTTTGAAACTCTAGCCAGAACAATCAGACAAGAAAAAGAAACTAAAGGGATACAGATAGGAAAAGAAAAAGTAAAATTATCTGTTTGCTGATGACATGATCTTAAATGGAGAAGACTCAAAAACCAAAACGAAACAAAAAACCTCCACCAGACCATTTCTAGAGCTGACTGAATTCAGCAAAGTAGCAGGATACAAGATCAACATACATAAATCACTTTCCTATATTCTGATAATGAGTCTTCTGAGAAGGAAAATTATTCCACTCCTGATAAGTGCAAAATAAATTAATAAAATAAAATACGTAGGAATAAACCTAACTGAAGAGGTTAAGAACCTCTGCAATGAAAGCTACAGAACACTGAAAAAAGAAATTGAAGACCTTAGAAGAGAGAATGGCCTCTTGTGTTCTTGCATAGGCAGAATTAATATTGTCAAAATGGCCACACTACCAAAAGCACCATACAGATTCAGTGCAATCCACATTAAAATATCATGACATTCTTCACAAAACTAGAAGAAAAAAAAAAAGTCCTAAAGTTCATTTGGAAGAATAAAAGATCCAGAATAGGCAAAGCAATCCTATACTATACTATAGAGCTCTAGTAACAAAAATAGCATGATGGTGGCACCAAAACAGACTTGAAGACCAAGGGCATAGTGTGGGAAGCCATCCATGTTTAGCAGAATCAGACTTGACTGAGCCTTGGGATACAGAGGTCTGACTCCCAGGAACTGGTGGTCATGAAATACTGTTTCAGATAGCTGGGAGTAGGTGGCCCTGTACAAAGTTGGCTCACCATCTGAGGAAATGCTAATCCTCTAAGTAAATGGCTTCCCTAACTCCACCCCATCCTGTTCCTCACAGAAGCAGTCCCTCCCAGTCCCTCTTTACCTGTGCAACTATAACTAAAGGTGAAGGTGGGATTCTCTATCTTGTTGGAGGCCAGATCTGGCATGGCCTAGTCCTCCATACTCCCTTCCATTTGAAAAGATTATTGGCTCTATGCTCATTTGATTAGATAAATTTCTTGGTGATTAATTGATAACCTGCACTGTCCTCAGACAGAAACTCTTTCCCTCAACCATGCGGAATGTGGCAGGAAAAGCCCCCTTTTTCCCACAGGATAAAATAGAAGACACAGTGACAAACTCACATAAATACAGTTATCTCATACTAGACAAAGGTACCAAAAAAACATGATGGAGAAAAGATAGTCTTTGTAAAGATGATGGTAGGAAAACTGGATGTCTATATGTAGAAGAATTAAACTGGATTCATAACTTTCACTCTGCAAAAAAGTCAACTCAAAGTAGATCAAAGACCTAGGAATTGACCAGAAACTTTCCAACTGCTAGAAGAAAACATAGGCTCCACACTCCAACACAGCAAAAAATTCCTTAATAAGATCCGTAAAGTGCAAGAAATAAAACAAAGAATCATTAAGTGGGGATTTTGTCAAGACAGGGTAGTAGAGGAGGTCACTATATCCTTGATTAACATAGATACAAAAATTGTTAATAAAAGACTGGCAATCACTTACAAATACACATTAAAAAGATAGTGCACCATTATCAAGTGGGGTTCATCCCTGGGATGCAACGTTGGTTCAACCTGTGGAAATCAATAAATGTAATTTATCACAGCAATACACTTACGGATAAGAATCACATGATTATCTCGAAAGATACAGAAAAGGTATTTGACAAATACACCATCCATTCATGTTCAAAATACTAGGGACAGTAGGAAATACCCCAACATATACAATAATGTATATGGTTAAAGCAATATACATTAAACCCAAGGCAAACATCATTCTAAATGAAGAAAAATTGAAAGCACTCCCTCTGAAAACTGGAACAAAACAGGGATGCTCTCTTTTACCACTTCTATTCAACATTGTCCTTGAAATTCTGGCCAGAGAAGTTAGGCAAAAGAAAGAAATTAAAGGAATACAAATAGGAAAAGAAGAGTTCAAATTATCCCTATTTGCCAACAACAAAATTCTATATTTAGAAGACCCCCAAAAAAAAACTCCACCAGAAAAATAAGTAAGCAGGTTACTATTAGTTGTAAATTCAAGGAAAAGGAGAATGCCTTTTAATAAAAAATGGTTACTTTTTTGCTCCTTGATACTTAAAACTCCTACAATGGAGAAAAAATTATATTTGAAATAAGGGCTTAAAATTAAATGCTCAAATAAAGAGATATCACATGATTCACCAACCAATAATTTTCCAAATCTGTTGGGTACAGTGGCACATGTCTGTCACCCCAGCTACTCAGGAAGCCGAGGAGGATCACAAGTTCAAAGCCAGCCTTGACAACTTAGAGAGATCCTGCCTCAAAATATAAAATAAAAATATCTGAGATGCAGCTCAGTGGTAGAGCCCTGGGTTCAGTGTCCCCATATTAGAAAAAAATTGTTTCCAAAACTTATGAAAGACATAACACCACAGATTCAAAAAACTTGTTGAACTCAAAGGAACACAAATAAAAAGAAGCACAACTAGGTACATCATAGTTAAATCATAAATACTAGAGATAAAGAGAAATATCAAAAGTGGTAGGTAAAAGACACATGATTTTCAAAGGAACAATAATTAAAAAAGACTTTCAAAAGATAGGAGACAAAGCAAACCTTTCAATAGAAAAATGGAAGACAAAAGACAATAGAATGACATTTTTGAAATGCTGGAAGAAAATAAATGTCAACATGAGATCTATTCTACAAAAATATTCTTTCCATGTTTCCAGATCTTGTACGGCCTTTTGCAACAACATGAATAAACTAGGAGGAAATTATGTTGACTGAAATAAGCCAGAAAGACAAATGATATTAATTATAGGTGGAATATAAAGAGGTCGAGCTCAGAAGTAGAGAATGGAAGGGTAGTATCAGAAGCTGGAGATGAGGACAGGGATAGGGGACCTGCTAGTCAAAGCATCCAGTTTCAGTTACACAAAAGAAATAAGTATGCAGATCTAATGAATAGCATGGTGACCATAGTTAATAATAATGTAATATATATTTTCAAAGTGCTAAAAATAAAGATTTCTAAATGTTTATGCCCATTCACAAAACATCAATGTGGATATGTTAATTAGCTTTGTTCCATATTGTATACATTTATTAAAACATCACACTGAACCTAATAAATATACACAATTGATAGTAAATTTAAAATTTTAAGCCAACTTTTAAAAATATTTTTCAAAAATGAGAAAAATATAAAGATATTTTCTATGAAAGAAAGCCTACAGGAACTGGGGACGCAGCTCAGTTATAAAGTGTGTGCTTAGCATGCATGTGGCCTGAATTCAGATCCCACCACAGAAAAATAAAATAAAAAGCAACAACACCAACAGGCTTCATTGTCAAAACACTTATATTAATAAAATACTTGGGAATCAATCTCACAAAAGAGGTGAAAGACCTCTACAATGAGAACTATAAGAAAGAAATTCAAGAAAACCTTAGAAGAAGGAAAGATCTCCCATGTTCTTGGATAGGAAGAATTAATATTGTCAAAATGGCCATACTACCAAAAGTCCTATACAGATTCAATGCAATTCCAATTAAAATCCCAATGATGTACCTGACAGAAATAGAGCAAGCAATTATGAAATTCATCTGGAAGAATAAAAAACCCAGAATAGCTAAAGCAATCCTTGGTAGAAAGAGTGAAGCAGGGGGTATCGCAATACCAGATCTTCAACTCTACTACAAAGCAATAGTAACAAAAACGGCATGGTATTGGTACCAAAATAGAAAGGTGGATCAATGGTACAGAATAGAGGACACGGACACAAACCCAAATAAATACAATTTTCTCATACTAGACAAAGGGGCCAAAAATATGCAATGGAGAAAAGATAGCCTCTTCAACAAATGGTGCTGGGAAAATTGGAAATCCATATGCAACAGAATGAAACTAAACCCATATCTCTCACCATGCACGAAACTAAACTCAAAATGGATTAAGGATCTCGGAATCAGACCAGAGACCTTGCATCTTATAGAAGAAAAAGTAGGTCCAGAGCTTCAACATGTCGGCTTAGGACCAGACTTCCTCAACAGGACTCCCATAGCACAAGAAATAAAAGCAAGAATTAATAACTGGGATAGATTCAAACTAAAAAGCTTTCTCTCAGCAAAGGAAACTATCAGCAATGCGAAGAAAGAGCCTACAGAGTGGGAGAAAATCTTTGCCAATCATACTTCAGATAGAGTGCTAATCTCCAGAATCTATAAAGAAATAAAAAAACTCTACACCAAGAATGCAAATAATCCAATTGACAAATGGGCTAAGGAAATGAATAGACATTTCACAGAAGAAGATCTACAAGCAATCAAGAAACATATGGAAAAATGTTCAACATCTCTAGTAATAAGAGAAATGCAAATCAAAACCACCCTAAGATTCCATCTCACCCCAATTAGAATGGCGATTATCAAGAATACAAGCAACAACAGGTGTTGGCGAGGATGTGGGGAGAGAGGTACACTCTTACATTGCTGGTGGGGCTGCAAATTAGTGCAGCCACTCTGGAAAGCAGTGTGGAGACTCCTTAGAAAACTTGGAATGGAACCACCATTTGACCCAGCTATCCCACTCCTTGGCCTCTACCCAAAGGACTTAAAATCAGCATATTACAGAGATACAGCCACATCAATGTTCATAGCTGCTCAGTTCACAATAGCCAGATTGTGGAACCAACCTAGATGTCCTTCAATTGATGAATGGATAAAGAAAATGTGGTATATATATATATACAATGGAATATTACTCAGCCATAAAGAATGATAAAATTATGGCATTTGCAGGCAAATGGATGAAACTGGAGAATATCATGCTAAGTGAGATAAGCCAATCTCAAAAAACCAATGGACGAATGATATCACTAATAAGTGGATGATGACACATAATGGAGGGTGGGAGAGGTTAGTGTTAGGGTTAGAGTTAGGGTTAGGGAGGAGGACAAGAATGGAGGAAGGAAGGACTGTATAGAGGGAAAAGAGGGGTGGGAAGGGTGGGGGGGAAGGGGAAAAATAACAGAATGAATCAAACAACATTACCCTATGTAAATTTATGATTACACAAATGGTATGACTTTATGCCATGTACAAACAGAGAAACAACATGTATCCCATTTGTTTACAATAATAAAAAAAGAAAAAAAAACACTTATATTAAAATAAATATTAGAGTTGGTTCTTTAGAAAGAAGGTAAATAATCAAAGAAGAAACATAGAAATTCAAGAAGGATAGAACAGCACAAGAAAGAGTAAATATAAAGAAATGCGGAGTACTTAAAACAATAATAATGTGTTTCCAGGTTGAAAATACATGCAGAAGTAAAAAACAATGTAGGACAACAGTAGTACATGAGGGCTGGGTCTGGAGGTGCATGCTTATAATCCCAGCAAATCAGGAGGTAGAGGCAGAAGGATCACAAGTTTGAGGCCCATCTGGATAACTTATCAAGACCCTGTCTCAAAATAAATTAAAAATAGCTGGGAGTGTAGCTCAGTGGTAAAGGGCCTCTGGGTTCGATCCCCATTACCCCCCGGCCAACACACACATACACAAATTACATGAGGAAGAAAAGGGAAAATGAAGTTAAAAGTTGTAAGATTCTTATACTGGTCAGGAAAAATACGTTACAGAGCCGTGATGTGCCCGACAAGCATAAAACATTTACCCTCTCATCTTTTACAGAAAGTTCGCCAAACCCTATTCTATGTAGTCAGCTAGATCAAGATACTCAATGGTTAAAAAAAAAAAAAAAAAAAGATACTCAATGGTGTTCAATATCCTTTACTCTTTTTCTGTCTTCTCGTTTTTCTAACAAGAAGTAAACTGGTCAATTTAGTGAGGCCATGGCTCACGATAAAGTAAAACGGACTGCGAAAGTATCTCAGTGGTAGAATTCCCTCTGCTCCTGCATTCAATTTCCCTGTACTACAAAAAAAAAAAAAAAAAAAAAAAGGTGGGGGTCCAAGGTTGTGGCTCAGTGGTAAAGCATTTGCCTCATACAGATGAGGCACTGGGTTCAATCCTCAGTACTACATAAAAATAAATAAATAAAATAAAGATATTGTGTCCATCTTCAACTAAAAATACTTTTAAAAAAAAAACCTGCCTGTTATTAGGTCAGAAATTAAAGACTTAAAAAAAAAAAAGTAAACTCATAGGCTACCCCATGCATGGGTCAGAGAAGAACACTCAAATATCATAGGCAATGCTTTAAGAGACCCACATACTGTGATCTCTTTGTGGAGAAGAGTGCGAGATACAGCAAGTTATGTCTCACTTAAAAGTAGACACGCTAAAATGCCTCAGATCACTAGACCACTCGTAAATTTATTGATGTAGCAGGTGCTTCTGACCCCCACGTTCTACTATACAACTAGAAAAATGTCAACAGGATCAAGGGCCAGCATGATATTCTGTGAAACAGTGGGATGACCAAGTTCCTCCAGGTTATATCATCCCAGAAAGTAGAAGATGTGGCAGGGCTCTGAGGGAAGACAGTTAAAGTAATACTACTATTCCTGTCCTATGAAGGCAAACTGCTTCTGATTATTTTTTTTCTGATAGGAGTGGAAGGGAACAAAATGTGCTAGGTCAATAACCAAAACTCAAAGGCCATGTTGATTTGTTTCGTCAGAGATGCCATAGCCAGGAACACAGCTGTGTTTGAATTTGCCTAATTAAGTTTGTCCTAATCTGTAAATATTCCCAATTGCTCCCTGGATCTTGAGAAGAGAGAGAAACTTAAAAAAGATTATATGTGGTGGTAGCATTGTTTCTTATCTTTTGGAGTTGCCTCATAAAAACTGAAAGAGCAACTAATGGAAAAACCAAAAACTCAAGGACAGCATTTATAGGGAACCTAAATTCCTAAAGTGACACGATATCCCCATGAACTACAAAATGTAATCTGTGGGGGCAACTCACCAACAGTCCAAGACCTGCATGGTATTTGGCGTAAGTATGAGGGAATAAAGATGGAAGCAATAGGGAATCTGAGAAGCCAAGAACAAGTGAACCTCAAAATAGTAACTGGCATCCCCAGAAGGTATGATGTGTTAACACACCTAACATCAGCTGAAACTGAGTGAAAATCCAGTGGTAGGTGAGTGCAAGGAATTCAAAGTAAAGACATGAAGGTCTGGAGCTGGGGAGATAGCGCAGTCGGTAGCTCAGTTGGTAGAGTGCTTGCCTTGCAAGCACAAGGCCCTGGGTTCAATCCCCAACACCCCTCCCAAAAAAAAAAAAAAAAAAACAAAAAAAAAAAAAAAAACATGAAGGTCTGCAGCAGCCTAATATCTGTCACTCTCAGAACTGACTCTACAGGGTTCCCTTCTAGAATAGACCCCACATTGAGGAGGAAGTTCTAAGAGTGACATCAAAATTCCACACAGCAGGGACAATAAAGACCAAGGAAGGAAAGAAGTGGCAGGTGGGGAGAGAGAAAGAGAACCTCAGAAACAAGCCATTGGATCTTTCCTTTCTCCCCCACCCCACCTCGACTACAGATTGAACTCAGGACCTTGCACATGCTAAGCACTCAATCTACCACCAGCTGTTTCTATATTGGAACAACAACTGCAAAGTTAGAAGAGCCACTACAAACTATGCTTCCATGTGAAAATTCAGAAAAACTAATTTCACATAAAAATTAATAACAGAGAAACATCAAGATCAAATCCCATGGACATTCTTATAAGAAGAGAAAGAGAGAGGACAAAAGAAAGAGAGAAAGGAAGAAGGAAGAAGGAAGGCAGGCAAAGGAATTCCCTGTATCTTTAAAATAAAAACAGAAGGCAACTCAGAATGGGAGAAAATGCTGTTAAATTATATATCTGAGGAATTGAAGAAATAGCTCCTCTTGGAGAGCGCTCCCCTAGCATGGGCAGGGGCCGTGGTTCGAATCCCTCGTGCCTCAGAGATGGGGGCAGGGAAGAAATCTTTAAGGAGCTAAAGAAATTATATAGGACAAGGGAGTGATATCCAGAATATCTAAGGAACACCTATAACTCAACAACAAAAATCAAACATCTCAATTTTTAAATGGGCAGGACCTCAAATAGACATGTCTCCAAAGAATGCAAATGGCCAATAAGTACATAGAAAAATACTCAACATTACTAATCATTAGGCAAAGGCAAATATAAACTATAATGATATACCTACCTCCTTATACCTGTCAAGTGGCTAATAGGAAAATGAAAAAGGAACAACAACAACAAAAAACAAACAAAGTAGCAAATATAGGTGAAGACATGGAGAAATTGGAATTTTTGTGCACTTTTGGTAGGAATATCCACTATTTAAAACTGTATAATGGTTCTTCAACAAATTTAAAAAAAAAAAAGAATTACCTTATGATCCAGCAGTTCCACCTCTGAGTATATACCCCCAAAGAATTGAGAGCAGTTTCAAGGAAACATTTGTATACCCGTGTTCATAACAGCTTTATTCATAAGAACTAAGACATGGAAACCACCCAAATGTGCAGTGACAGGTGAATGGACAAACAAAATGTGGTATATTTATACAGTGGAATATCATTCAGCCTTAAAAGGGGAGGACATTCTGACACATGCTATGACATGGATGAACCCTGAGAACACTATGCCAAGAAAAAATAACCCAGTCACAAAAAAAATAATCTGTTGAGGCAAAACTCTTGAAAACAAGGATTCTCTGAAATAGAGTTTACTGAGCTATTAAAAAAGCAATAACTAGGATAAGTTCTTGCAACTACCAACTGCAGGGCTAGGTAGCAGTTAGAAATATGTCCACTGGACCAGAACTAAGAGCATTTTTTATGACAAAAATTTGGGGAAGAAAGGCACAAATTGTTTACACTGAACCTGCATTGGCTATAGGTAAGAGGGGCAAGATTATGGGAAGTAGGGAAAGTTGTGGGAGGAGGGCAGTCCATTAGGAGAAGCACTTGTGGGTTCTGGACTGCTTGGGGTTGTAAGCATGATGAGGTGGCACCTGGAGGGTCATGGTGAGATGCGAGTGAAGCTCTAACATACATTCAGGAATATAAAATGATCTTTTGTTCTTTTTGACCTATAACTTGTTAACTGAATAACTACCCCATCTGTCTTCTGGCCCTTGTGGTTAAATTTAGGACATCATGAAATTTTTCTCCGATCGATTGTACAATTCCACTCAACACAGAGTAGTCAAAAATCAGAAAGCAGAATAGTGACTTGCAGGAACTAGGAGGAAGGGGAGAGGGGAGTTATTATTTAGTGGATATAGTTTCAGTTTTACGAAATGAAAAGAGCTCAAGAGATGAATCATTGTGATGTCTGAATACATTGTAGATGTTTCATATACTAAACTGTGTGATGAAGAAAGGTTAGGAGGGCAAATTTCATATTACATATGTTTTACCATAATAATAAAAAAAAAAAAAAACTGTGAGAGCCGGGCATGGCTTCATGCACCTGTATTCCCAGCTATAGGAAACTGAGGCACGAGAATCACAAGTTCAAGACCAGCCTGGGCAATTTAGTAAGACCCTATCTCAAAATGAAAAACAAAAAGGTCTGGGGATGTAGAGCACTTGTCTGGCATGTGCAAGGCCTGGGTTCAATTCTGAGTAACAAAGTTAAGAGGAGACAGGTCGTTTCTCTGTCTGCCCTCTACCACGTGAAGGTACAAAGAAAAGATAACCATCCACAAACCAGGAAACTTGCCCTTTGAACAGATCCTGGATCGGCAGCTTCCTGGTCTTGAAATTCCCAGACTCCTGGACTGTGAGTAATCAATGTTTGTTGTTTACTACAAAAATAGAAGAGAAGAAAAAAGAAGTCCCAAAGGAAGTTGTTCTACCTAAAAGCAATTGAGTACAGGTGGTAATTTAAAAATCACACATAAAAACCAAGAACACTGGGCTGGGGTTGTGACTCAGTGGTAGAGCACTCACCTAGCACATGTGAGGCACTGGGTTTGATTCTCAGCACCACATAAAAAATAAATAAAGATATTGTGTCCATCTACAGCTAAAAATATGTCTTAAAAAACCAAGAACAAGCTGGATGCAGTGGCACACACCTATAATCCCAGCAGCTCAGAAGGCTGAGGCAGGAGGATCGTGAGTTCAAGGCCAGCCTCAGCAAAAGCAAGGCACTAAGCAGCTCAATGAGATCCTGTCTCTAATCAAATACAAAATAGGGCTGAGGATGTGGTTCAGTGATTGAGTGCCTCTGAGTTCAATCCCTGGTACCAAAAAAAACAAAAACAAAAACAAACAAGAACACCAATAAAGGTAATTGTGATCCAATAATACATACATGCACTATTACACCACATGATGATGTTATAGTCATTGATAGACTGCATAGGTGATGATAGTCCCATAAGATCATAATGGAGCTGAATAATTCCTATCTCTTAGTAATGTTGTCAATAGCATAATGACATAGCACGTGACTTGTGTTTGAGGTGACATTGGTGTAAACAAACCTGTGCTGCCAGTCATATTTAAAGTATAGTCCATACAATTATGGACAGTACTTAATACTTGATAATGATAGTAAACTATTATGACACTGGTTTATAAATAGCAAATGCATAGTTACTATATTGTGCTTTTTATTTTAGAGCATACTCCATGTACATATTTTAAAAAGTGGGTTGGGTATGTAACTCAGAGGTAGAATGCTAGTCTAGCATGCATACAGTCCTGGTTCAATCCCCATAACTGCCCCCCTGCAAAAAAAAAAATTTACTACAAAACACTAAGCCGGGTAATGCTGGCAGCAGCCTCATCCATCTTGTATTTGCCATCTCTCTTGATTGCATCTTTTATCTTGTGCTTAATTTCATTATTGTTGTTTTGTTCATCATACTCCATAAGTATCAAAATCTGTTGCTAATGTTGGCAGTAAAAAACCACATTGAGTGACCAACCTGGAAACACAATTGAAAGTCCTTATAAGGACTTTGAAGGTAGAACATCAGTGATGGTTACTGCTTGCCAGTGAGGCATGGCCTATTCCACCATAGATACAATCTTGAAGAACAAGAATAAAATGACAGAAAATCTGCTCATTGAAAGCAATGAAACTAACAAAAACTTGAGAAAAACCTACAGATGTGCAGAAACATCTAATGACCTAGACTGAAGAACAGCATCTCCCTCTCAGCATCACACCAAAGCAAACAGTTTGTGATGCTGAAATAACAAGCTGGACCCAAATATGATGTTGAATTTACTGGCAGCTCTGTGTAGTTTGAACAAACCATGCATTAGGTAATATGAAATTGGTGCATCTGTGAGTGCTAATGTTAAAGCAGCTGAAGAATTTTGGGAGATTCTAGATAAGCTGACTATGGAGGAAAACTACTTACCAGAGTTAATCTTCAATATGGAGGACAACTCCCTAGTCTGGAAACAGTGCCTGAAGGACTTTCATCGATGGGGAGACCAGTTTTCAAGATTTGCAAGGATGGGATTGGGGGTGATGTTGCAGACTACAAATTGAAACTCTGTGATCCTTCAAAGCATATCAACAAGCACACGCTGCTGGTGTGCTGCAGGAGCTGTAAGAAGTCACTCACGGGGCTGGGGAGATAGCTCAGTTGGTAGAGTGCTTGCCTTGTAAGCACAAGGCCCTGGGTTCAATCCCCAGCACCCAAAAAAAAAAAAAAAAAAAAAAAAAAAAAAAGACGTCACTAGCAACCCAGGTGCCAGGGAAGTAGGGAAGCCCTGTTTGGAGAATAGCACACCTTTCTATTCTTTCTAAAAATACTACTTATTGTTATGGTTTATATATGAGGTATCCTTCAAAATCTCATATGAGAGACAGTGCGAGAATTCTCCCAGGTAAAATGATAAGGTTATGAGAGTCTTAATCGAATCAGTGCATTAACTCACTGATATAATTAACTGGGAGGTAACTGTAGGCAGATAGGTTGTGACTGGAAGAAGTAAGTCACTGTGAGTATGACTTTCAGGTTTATATTTTGTCCCTGGTGAGCAGCGCCCTCTCTCTGCTTCCTAGTTACCATGTCCTGAGTTACTTTCCTCCATCACACCCTTCTGCCATGATGTTCTGGCTCACCTCAGGCCTACAGCTATTGAGTCAGATGGTCATGGACTGAACTTCTGAAACCAGGAGCCAAAAATAAACTTTTCCTCCTCCATGTTGTTCTTCTTGGCTCTTTTGATTACAGCAATGCAATAATTGACTAAAACACTTTTTGCTGCTAATACTGCCATATATCCTCTTTTATTGCTAATCTTCACCCCAATATCAAAGTGGTGCTTTTTGCTCTAAATACCACCTCTTTGATCCAACCATAGACCGAGGGAGTTATAGCAGTTTTCAAAGTCCACTACATAAGGAAAACCTTTGACTAGGCTATTGCTGCAACTGAGGAAGATGCTGATGCCATTCTGGAAGGATTATAGCATCTGTAACTGTATCAAGACAGTCATACCCCAACTACATATTTTAAAGTAGAGTATGCTTGGGCTTGGAGAGATGTCACCAAGGAATGTATAAATGGCTTCTGGAAGAATACACTTAGGAGGTTTATTTCGACTTCAGAGAATTTGGCAAGGATGAGGAGGTTGCAATATTCAACAAGGCTGTGGTTGAGATGGCAAACATCTTTCTCTTAGGTGTAGATGAGGATGACATTGAAGAGCTCCCGGAGATGGTTCCTGAGTAACTGACAATGAGGAGTTGTTGGAACTGGAACAGGAATGTACAGTTGAGAAGAGGCAAGAGAGATGGAAACTGCAAAAGAAAAATAAGAGTCTCAAGGCATATTCTCATTGAATTCAGCAGAAGCCCTTGCAGACCTCAACTAGTTCCTCTGAATGTTTCATAATGTGGTCCCCAACACTGAAAGGGTTTTATTCATAGAGAGGAATGTCTATGATGCATTATCCACTTACAAGAAAATCCACAATTGAAAAAAAAAAAAAAAAAAACCAAGCCAAAAAGAAACAAAACAAAACAAAAAATGCAAAATCTACCATGGACATATGTATTAATCAGATTTCTGTCACTGTCACAAAATACCTGAGAATATCAATTTAAAATGGGGAAATGTTTATTTTGGTTCATGGTGTCAGAAGTTTCAGTCCATAAACACTTGATCCCATTGCCTTTGAACCTGTGGCAAAGAAGTAAGTACATCATTATGGAAGCACATGGGGAAGAGAGTTGCTCACCTCATGGTCACCATAAAACAAAGAGAGGGAGAGGAAGAGAAAGGGTCCCAATATTTCAAGAGCACACTCCCAATGACATAACTTTCTTCCACTGGACAACACCTCCCACTATCTTCATAGGCTGGGAACCACACCTTCGACACATGAACTTTTAGGAAATATTCAAGATCCAAACTATAACAACATACTTCTGGAAAAGCTAATGCCTCTTCAAGAGCCTCAGGTAGTTCCTTTAGAAGAAATTCAGTTGTCATCGGAGATGACAGTTTCATGCATGTTATGGCCCCTAAAAGCCTTCCACTGGGGCAAGATGTGGAGGTGGAAGTCAGTGACATTGATGACACTGAACCTGTGGCTAATGTGTTTGTACCTTCATTTTTAACCAAAAATTTAAAAGTTTAAAAAGGAAAAAACATTTTGAATAGAAAAAAGTTTATAGAATAAGGATATGAAGAAAAAAATATTTGTACAGCAATCAGATGAGTTTGTGCTTTAATTAAATGTTTTCAGAAAAGAGTCAAAAGTTGAAAAATTAAGCACAATTTTAGCTGGGCACAGTGGTGCAGGCCCAGCGACTCAGGAGGTTGAGGCAGGAGAACTGTGAATTCAAAGCCAGCCTCAGCAACTTAACGAGGCCCTAAGCAACTTACTGAGACTCTGTCCCAAAATAAAACATGAAAGGGCTGGAGATATGACTCAGTGGTTAAGTGCCCCTGAGTTCAATCCCTGGTACCAAAAAATAATAATAATAATAATAATTAAGAATTTTATAAAGTTAAAAAATTACAGTGTTAGTTCATTATTGAAGAAAGAAATATTTCTTCATATTTACTGCCCACTCACTGTCTCATCCAAAACATCTTCCAGTCTAGCAAGATTCGTTCATAGTAAGTACCCTATACAAGTGAACCATTGTTCATCTTTGATACTGTATTTTACTGTACTTTTCTATGATTAGATGTGTTTAGGTTCACAAACATGTGTCAGTGTGTTGTTGTTGCCTACAATATTCAGCATAGTGACATGCTGTCCAGGCTTTTGGCCTAGGACCAATAGGCTGGACCACCTAGCTTGGTGAAAGTGCATTCTGTGATGTGCACATGCCTCTATACAAACTCTTCCCACAGGTATTCTAAGATATTCTGGGTCACTGAATGAATCTAGGTGATGCTGGAAGAGTCATGCACCCTAGCTCCACAAGGACTGAGGGTCCTGTGCTCAGGACACTCCTGGATCATACGCTACATATACCTCTTCGTCTGGCTATTCATTTGTATCCTTTAAACTATCATTTATAGTAAAGGGTAAAGCTAGAAGAGAGAGATGGTATAGAAAAAAATTTTAAATCATGTACTTAGTAAGCAGTTTTTATTTTCAAACTGTTTCTTGAGTTCTGTGAGCCATCGTAGTAGATTATGGAACCTGAGGAGGAAACCACAGGAACTCCTGATTTATAAGTACAGAAGTTCTGACTTTAATCACTATCTACAGTGGGGCAGGCAGGTGGGAGTGAACACATAACCTGTGGTGTCTGTACTAACCCCAGATTGTTAGTGTCTAGGTTGAGTTGTAAAACACCTAACTGGTATCCACTGAGAATTGGAGAATTGCTCTAACATTTCATGTTTGAAGTGTTGTGTGGCAGTAGAATTAAAATAGTTTTTCCTTTTAGTAACTATGGATTTACAAAAGAGTTTAATGCATTTTTTTCTCCTAACTGATTTAAAAGGTAATTGTATAAAACAACGTAGATAGTGTAATATAGGGCTACAACATGTAGAAATATAATGTGATACTTTTGTCAATTATAGCACAAAGAAGATGGAGGAAGCAAAACTGCATTGGGCTAAGCAAATGACCACAGATAGTAAAGAAATAATTTTAACACTGAAGTTTTGCATTATAACATTATTAGACATAATAAGCATAACAATAATACCACCACAAAGAGGGAAAAGGATATGTAGGAGCTTCATTTCTGTATATCACTGGAATGAAGCTAATAAAATTCTGAAACTGATTCTGATAAGGGAAGATTCATATTCTAACTTTGAAGCACTACAAAAAAAAAATACCCTAAAATATAGTGAAAGAATCATTTAAGAAATTGAAATGCTCCATTAGAAAATATTCACTTAGGGCTGGGAATGCAATTCAGTGGTAGAGAATTTGACTAGTATGCATGAGGCTCTGGATTGATACACAGCACCACACAAAAAAATTCACTTAGTACAAGATGAAAAACCAGAAAGTAGGATTAGAAAGGAAAATGATATAAGATATACAGAAAATAAATAGTAAAATGGCAGGTATAAATTCAGTGATAGTAAAAACATTATAAATAGATTGAACAACCCTATCCAAAAGAGACATTTTTAGACTGGATACATAAGCATGATCTAACTATATACTACCAAAAGAAGTCACATCTTAGTTCCAAAGATACTTTTAATACATGGAAGGTAGAAGGATAAGAAAAAAAAGAGAAAAGAAAAAGAGTAAAATACAAAAAGTATTTTTAAAATCAATTTAAATTAATTTTTAAAATATTCTTAAAGGTATGTAATGCAGAAACGGCCACACAAAAGCTGGATTGGCCTATGCTAATACCAGAAAAAATACACATTAAAAAACAAACAAAAAATGTTGACAGATATAAAGAGGGATATGTTTAAATGACAGAAGTTCAACCTATCAGGAAGCTGTAACAATTATAAACATATATGCACCTAGTAACAGAGTACTGAAATATATGAAGCAAATATGACAAAAAGTGATGGAATAAATAGACAATTTAACAGTAATATTTGAAAACCTCAGCATCCCACTTTTAATAATGTATAGAACAACTATGCTGGGCATAGAAGCCCACACCTGTAGTCCTAGCAACTCAGAAAGCTAAGGCTAGAAGATTGCAAGTTCAAGGCCACCCTGGGCAATGTAGTGAGACCATGTTTCAAAATAAAAAATAAAAAGGACAGTGGATGTAGTTCAGTGATAAAGTGCCCCTGGGTTCAATTCCTAATACTACAAAATACAAACAAAAAAATGTAAAGAACTAGACAGAAGATCCACAAGGAATTGGGAGGTTTGAACAACACTGTAAACCAAGTAGAGCTAAAAGACATCAGTAGAACTCTTCAACCACCACAAGATACATTCTTCTCAAGATCACATGTAACATTCTTCTGGATAGAACATATGCTGGGCCCTAAACAAACCTCAATAAATTTAAGAGAATACAACTAATGCAAAGTTAGTTTTCTGACCACAATGGAATGAAATGAAAAGCCAACAAAAGGATAAATCTTGGAAAACACACAAGTATATAGATATTAAAACAATACATTCCCAAATGATCAATGGGTCAAAGAAGAAATCAAAAAGGAAAAGGAAAATCCTTCATAGGCTCCTTTAAACTATCTCATGATAAGCACATATCAAAATTTATGTGATGGAGCTGAACAGTGAGTAGAGTGAAATTCATAGCTATAAATACCTAACTGATTAATTGTAATATTATTTTAGTTGTTGATGGACACAATACCTTTATTTTATTTTTTTATGTGGTTCTGAGGATCGAACCCAGTGCCTCACATGTTCTAGGCAAGTGCTCTACCACTGAGTTACCCCCCAGCCCTAAATCACTAATTTTTAAGATATTAATACTACTCAAACTGATCTACAGTTCAACTCAGTCCCTGTCAGAATAGTGAATGACTTCTTTGTAGAAACTGACAATCTAATTCTAATATTCATATGGAATTGCAAGTCACCCAGAATAACCAAAAGAATTCTCCAAGAAGAAAGTAGGACTCATGCTTCTCAATCTCAAAACTTGCTACAAAGAAAAATGTAATCAATAGTACAATAGTGGAAACGGATAAAGAAAAAGATCTGTGGAATAGAATTCAGAGTCCAGATCACCTATGGGCAATTGACTTGCAATAAAAACACCAAGATCTTTCAATTATAAAAGAATAGTCTTTCCAAAACATGAGGTTAGGGGAAATAATGATGTTAGAACAACTGGATAGCTATATGCAAAAGAATGAAGCTGGACCCTTACCTCAGACCGTATACAAAAATTAACTCAAAATAAATAAAAATTCCTAAGAAATAAATAAAAGGCCCAAAGAAACTCAGTGAGACCCTTTCTATAAATAAAATACAAAAAAAGGACTGGGGATGTGGCTCAGTGGTTAAGAGTTCCCGAATTCAATCCTCAGTACCAAAAAAAAAAAAAGAAAGAAAGAAAGAAAATATTTGCTAATAATATAAAGAATGTGTACTCAGGAAGTTTAAAGAACTCTTGGAACTCAATAGTAAAAAGACAGTTAAAAAGTAGAAAAAGGAGCCAAACGAGGCACACCTGTAATCCCAGCAATTTGGGCAACTGAGGTAGGAGGATCACAGATTCGAGGGCAGCCTTAGGAACTGAGCAAGGCCCTTAGCAATTTAGTGAGACCCTGTCTCAAAATAAAATTTAAAAAGTGACTGGGGATTTAACTCAGTGTTAAAGTGCCCCTGGGTTAAATTCCCAGAACCACAGGGGGTGGGATTGCAGACTGATTGTATAACTCTGTGATAGGGCACTTGCCAAATGTGCACACGGCCCTGGTTCCATCCACAGGATTGCAGAAAAAAAAAAAAGAAAAAAAAAATCTTCAAAAAAGGTGTAGGAATGACAAACAAGCAATGAAAAGATGTTCAACAAGGGGCTGGGGAGATAGCTCAGTCGGTAGAGTGCTTGCCTTATAAGCACTAAGGCCCTGGGTTCGATCCCCAGCACCCAAAAAAAAAAAGAAAAAAGATGTTCAACATCATTAGTCATCAGTGAAAAGCAAATTAAAATCACAATAAGATACTACTACATAACACTAGGATGACAGCTCTGCCTACAAACTCTTCTATTGGAAATGCCTCTGGAAGTTCTAATGAGCTCTCACAAATGCTCACAATCAAGTCCAGTTTAGCTGGGCACTTTGATGTTCTCCACAGAACTGAGCAGGGAATAACCCAAGAGACAGGCAGCCTATAAATAATTTTTCCCATTAAGAGGACAGTGAAGTTTTCTTATAGGATCAAGCACATTATGGCAGTTTTCTTCTTTCTTAACATGATTTTCCCAGGAAACTCATAACTCACACGCATGCTATCCAGGAGGAATGAATCTCTATTACATCTTACAACCAGTTCCCCAGACACTCCTAGTATCTCTGAATTCCAGGAATAATCATAGCTACAATTCTCTCCCAGAAATTTCCTAAAACCCTCTGTAATTACTTTCTGACTTTCCTGATGTATTCAACGAACATGTTTTAAACTGGGCACAATAGAATATGCCTGAAATACAAGTGACCTAGGGGGCTGAGGCAGAAGAATCCAAAGTTCAAGGCCAACCTGGGCAACTTAGTGAGACATATTGAAAAATGAAATAATGAAAGGGGCTGGGATGTAGCTCAATGGTAGAGCACCCCTGAGTTCAATCCCCAGTACTGCAAAACAAAACCTGTTTCAATCCTATTTAGAGACAAATTAAATTCCCCTTGCTCCGTGGATTCACATTACTTTCATATATAACTGCCTAATTTTTATTTATTTTTCATGGCTACATTATGATTTTTGTGGGTCTTGGGCAATTTGGCCTTTGTGAACTTCTTCCATAACAAGACTAAAAGTTCTGGGCTGGCATGTAGCTCAGTGACAAAGCATCTGTCTTGCATTCACTAAAACCCTGGGTTTGATCCCCAGTTCCAAAAAAAAAAGAACCCCAAAAGACTAAAAATTCTATTTTTAAAAATAATAGGCCAGGCTGGGTGGCACATGCCTGTAGTCCCAGTGACTTAGTTGACTGAAACAGGAGGAGGGTGAGTTCAAAACAAGCCTCAGCATCTTAGTGAAGCACTTAGCAACTCAGTGAGACCCTGTCTCTAAATAAAATATGAAAAAGGGCTGGGGATATGGCTCAGTGGTTAAGCACCCCTGCGTTCAACCCTCAGTACCAAACAAACATACAAACAAACAAAAAAAATTAAAATTGTACTAAAACTTTGCCCTGGTATAAAGACTTTCATTTTCTTCCTTCTGAAAGTTTTTTTTCTTTTGATTTTAAAATAAAAGAAAACCTTTTTGTGAGCCCCCCAAAATACCATAGGTTCCAGCCACTGAACCATTTGTGCCAGTGGATTAAGTTAGCCCTACTTCCATCTTTGTATCCCGTGTTCCCAACCTGAGCACATGGTGTATTAGACAAAAAATTTTTTGAATGAGATTAATTTTCTAAACCAGCCTACTCCCAAAAAGTTGTTTAAGAATCAAATGAGAGGATTTTCAGAAGCAAATTTATAAGCTGTGAGTCCCATGCAAATAAAAGAAATCTGGGGGAGGAAAAGAGATGTTAATTTGGGGCATGGAATTCAAGATCTCATCCAAAGGAGGAGGAGCACCAGGATGTGAGTATCATTGATACAGAAAGCAGGAGAAAACCCAAGAAAAATTTTGGCTCCTTCAATATTTTGCCGAGGCCTGAGACTGCATGATGCTCGCCCCTGGATTTGGACAGCTGTCAGGAAAATCAGCAGGAATCAGGAACAAACATATGTCAGGACACAGGCAACATTAGACTGTGAAAGCTGATCCACAGGACCAGCTCCACCAGATGGCGGTGTGTCAACAGGGACCCCAACAGAGCAGCTCTAGGAGCCCCAATTAAATGACCTTGGGCTGATGCCAGAGCTGGGAAACTGTTTGTTTGAATTGTTGCTGATAATGTTTCTTCTCATTATCTAATGAGGACTTTTTTAATAACGGCAAAGAATACAAAAATTAGTCCTTGCCCATAGTAAAACTATAATCAGGATAGGGAGTTAAGATATGCAAATGAAACGGTAATATTTACTGATACTCACTGTGACCCAATTAAGTCATCATCATTATCACTATTATCAATTACAAAATACCATGGATCTTGAGTTGACCTTGGTGAATTTCTTCTGAAACTAGTACACGGAAATTAATTCATTGAATGATATTATAAATTGTCTGGAGAGCCTAGGATACATTTTCATACCAAGAATATACTCCAAGATGTTCAAAAATGTACCACTGTGTCAGAGGCTACACCCAGCAGCCAAGCACAGGGCCCACCGTCCCCTCGGCAGCAGCTAAGACTTACAGAGAAAGAACTCCTGCATGACCTCACAGCCCCATCCTACTTACCTTTGGAGGTGGTCAGGTAGTAACAGGGTTTGGAACTGCCCATTAGGACACCTGTCTTTGTCTGCTAGGGCTGCCATAACAACCTATCAGACAGGGCAAATTAAACAACACAATTTATTTTTCACAATTCTGGAAGTTTGAAGTACAAGATCAAGGTGTTGGCAAACTGGTTTCTTCTGAAACCTCTCTCTTTGGCATATAGATGGGCATCCTCTTCCTAAGTCTTCACACGGTCTTCCTTCTGTGCTTATCTGTGTCCAATCTCCTCTTCTGGTAAGGACACCAGTCAGATTGAATTAGGACCCGCACTGTTTTCACCTAATTATTCTTAAAAGACCTTTCTCCATATATGTTCACTTTCTGAGCTGCTGGGACTTAGGAGTTCAACACATGGATTTTGGATGGATACAACACAGTCCATAGCAACACCCATATTTTTGTCCTGGTTCTCCCACTAAGTGGGCAATGTACTGAACACTGAGTGAGTCACTCTCTGAGCCTCAAGCTTACTGGTTATACTGATGGTACATTCCTGTAATCCCAGCGACTCGGAAAGCTGAGGCAAAAGGATTGCAAGTTTAAGACCAACCTCAGCAACTTAGCAAGACTCCAAGAACTTAGAAAGACCTGTCTCAAAATAAAGCATTTTAAAAAGACTGGGGATATGGCTCAGTAGTTTAGTGACCCTGAGTTCAATGCTGGTACAAAAAAAAAAAAAAAAAAAAAAAATTCTTGGATTATATCATCTCTGTAGTCTAAAATTTAGTCTATGATCACTACAATCAATACAAGTCTGAATTTTGCAAGACCAGAAGCAGTATGATTTCCAAATCAGTCACAAAGGATCATTGTCTCCATGCATAGAAACTGGCATGTACATACACATGTATGTTTTAACATACTCAGATCTATAAAAACAGCTTTTATCAATTTATTGAGGCCATGCCCTGCATATACATGCACTTGATACTTTAAAGATAATATCAGAAGAAAATACAAGAGTGTATTTTCTCCAGGTAGATTGATAATTTTTCTTTTTCTCCATTTTTGAAAGAAACATTTACTTTAGGACCCTATAAGAAATCAGTCTCTTCTGATAGTTTTCCAGTCATTGCCTCCTTGAGTCCTTGCCTATGCATGTGACAATCTCTCTGCATAAATGATCTGCTTCTTCACCTACCCCCACCCTGTTTCTTTAGGTTAATCAACTATATCAAGGCTCAACTC
The DNA here is from genome assembly GCF_902686445.1 of Sciurus carolinensis. NCBI lineage: Eukaryota > Metazoa > Chordata > Mammalia > Rodentia > Sciuridae > Sciurus > Sciurus carolinensis. The sequence continues at coordinate 128,946,782 of NC_062223.1, read as the reverse complement.
ATATGTCACCTCCTGCTTAAAACTTTCCCAACCTCTCCAAACAGAGTTGTCTGCTTTATGCTCTAACTATATAGCACATGGCATATATTCCTGTAATAGTAAGTACAAGTTGTATATCCCTTATCAAAAATGTTTGGGACCAGAATCAGTTCCAATTTCAGATTTGGGGGGAGGGGGTAGAAAATTTGTACATACATATAGAGATATCTTGAGATGAGACCCAAGTCTAAATACAAAATTCATCTATGTTCTACATACTCCTTATAACCAAGATTAAAGGGAATTGCACACAGTATATTCAGTGTGCCTACATTTTGACTGCCACTGTCACATGAAGTCAGGTATAGAATTTTCCACTGTGGAATCATGTCATCATGTCAGTGCTCTGAAAGTTTCAGATTTTAAAGTGTTTTGGATTTTGGATTTTCAGATTAGGAATGTTCAACCATGGTACCAGTTAGTGAGATTATGAACTGGCCAGATGTATGAAGATGTTCTTTTGAAATTCCCTGTCTTTGTTCACTGAGCAACCACTATTCTGGGGCTCAAAGTTCAGGCCCACTCAATGCATGCAGTCCAGGCCTAGTCTTTGTAAGGAGAAACTGTCAGTTATCACATGTGGCTGCATGCTTCCTTTAGGTCCCTAGGGCTAGCCTTAATTTATTTCAGAATGTCCCAAGAAGATCACCACGAAGATGAGGCGATATTTACAAATGCCCCTTCTCCAGAGAAGATTGGTGGGGAGACAAGACCAATCCTACGTTCATCACCCATCAACCATGGGATCAAATTAAAAATACAAGAGTCTCCTTCCAGCCTCTGCCTGCCCTCCCCTATCCCTAGGTGTGCATCACATAGATGTACCTACATAGCCAGAGATATAAAGTGTGCCCAGGTGTAAATTAAGATCCTGAACACCCATCTTGTCTTTTTCTATCAATCATCCTCCATATCACTACTCCTCACCGGATTTGTAAAATGTGTCAGAAAGGGACCCTAAATCCAGGCCCAGTGGGGTCTGCACATTTCTCACAGAAGAGATGGAGTGCTGATGCGTTCAAGGTGTTTATAATTGTGCTGATTATAAAAAGCAACAGGGGGTTGGTGATATAACTCTGTTGGTAGAGTGCTTGCCTCACAAGCAAAAGGCCCTGGGTTCAATCCCAGGTACCGCAAAAAAAAAAAAAAAAAAAAGCAACAGGGACCTCTGGAGGAGAGGAGGAGGACCATTTACCCAAATTACCCAAACTTCTACACCAGACAAATTACCCAAACTTCTACACCAGAGTTAAGAACTGGCAGGAGACCATTCTCTAAGGAGTTAATAGTTGATCAGCAAATAACTGTGTAACTAGAAGTAAATCAGTAATTCTGGTTCTTTCCGCTGTGAAAAAATGAAGGTTGAACTCCATGGTCTCAAGATAGCGATCATGTATAACTAATTAGAACAAATTTTTTAAAAAAGGATATATTCTCTAACTATAAGAACCTAATTCTGCTAAAACCAAACAAGTTTTATTTATTTATTTTCCTGGAAAAAATAAATAAAAGTGTTCAAGAGTTAAAAAAAAAAAGTGTTAGGTAAAGAATTATAGTCTGACTGCTTTCTTTGGATGAAAAGAGACCAAATTCATAGCAAACTATCTTACTAATCGATTTGGAAACTAAAAGTAGATATGAAAATACTTACTTATATTTCAAGGTTTTTGCTAGTGAAACTTCTCATCTCTTTCAATTAAATAGAAGACCGATTGCTTAATAGAAAAAAAGGATAAAACCAATATCTGTCATTTTTATTCTGAATTCAATCATATATTTTGTACTAGTACAAATGTAAAATTATTTTGATGCAAAACTCATAGAACAGAAGCATATTAAAATGATATATTGTTTTTTAACAACTAAATTCCATAACTTGTGTTTGAGGGCTGGTGGTATACCTTAGTAGTAGAGTCCAAGTTTAGCATGCATGAAGCACTGGGTTCAGTCCCCAGCACCAAAAATAAATAAATAACTTGAGTCTTAGATTTAGTTCCATTTCAAGAGATATTTAAGCACTGGACTATGGGTCAATTGAGGAAAAATGTGAGCTAGGAAGGTTTTCTTCTGCAGTCCTCCCCTCTTCCCTGCCACACACCTTCTTTCCTCTCAACACCTCAACCATCAACTTCTCCAGGCACCCATGTCCTCATTTTGTCCCTTGGCTTTTCCAGGTCTCTTCCCTTTTTTCCCTTTTTCCACCTGCTATAATTCCCAACTTAGTATTGTTTCCTCCAAAACATCCGATTCCCCAGGTGACATTTGTCATCCTACTTTCATCTAAACTAGGCTACCCTGCCCTCCAGTTGCCAAGGGTTCTGATCTTGGAGAATCATGATCCAATTTGATGGTCTCCTAAAAATCTAAGCTCTTACAATGCATCTAAGAAACAGAAAGTTCTCAGCAAGCAGTCTGCCCTGAAGCTTGGTGGACAGTTTCTGGACTTCACCTTAAAAGGTTTAGTGATAAATAGAAATGGTTTCAGGGGCAGCACCCTGACATATGCCCATTAATATGAACAAATGTTTAAAGAGAGTCATTACCAGGCAGGGTGGCTCGTGCCTGTAGTACCAGCTATTCAGGAGGCTCAGGCAGGAAGATCACTTGAGTTCACAGGAATTCAGGGCCAGCCTGGGAGACAGCAAAATCCATCTTAAAATAAAAAACAATAATAATAAAATAAAATCTAAAAAAAGAGTCTCATGAGGACAGTATTAGGAAAACTTGGGGGGGACGCCATCTGGGGGTGTAGCTCAGTGATAGAGTGAATGCTTGCCTATCATATATAAGGCAAGGCCATAAAAATAAAATAAATAGAAACTTCATAGTTTTTTTTTTTTTTTTTAAAGAAAGAGAGAAAATCTCAGTGACTCAGGAGGCTGAGGCAGGAGGATCACAAGTTTAAACCAGCCTCAGTAACTTAGTAAGACCCTATCTCAAAATGAAAAACAAAAAAGGCTGGGGATATAGCTCAGTGGCTAAGTACCCCTGGCACTTAGATTCCCAGTACCAAAAAAAGAAAGAAAGAGAAAAAAGAAAACTTGAGAGGAAGGTGTAGGAAATGGGGAAAAGTTGACCAACACATGCAAATTTCCAGGTAGACAGGAGAAATAGTTTTCAACATATGTTGCATGGCAAGGTGACCATAGCTAATAATAATGTATATCTCACAATTGCTCAAAGAATAGATTTTTAAATGTTCTCATTACAAAAAATGATAAGTATGTGAGGTGTGAATCCAATAAGCTTGATATAATCTTTCCACAGTGTACACATATTATCACATTGTGCCCCATAATTATATACCATTACTATTTGTCAATTAAAAATAAAAATTAAGGACAAGAGAGATGATGGACACCTGTAATCCCAATGATTTAGAAGAATGAGGCAGGAGGATCCCAAGTTCAAGGACAGCCTGGGTAATTTAATAAGACCCTGTCTCAAAATATAAAACAAAAAGAGCAGGGGTTTCAGCTCTGCTGTAAAGCACCCCTGGGTTCAATCCCCAGTATAGAAAGAAAAAAAAAAATTAGGTGTGTCTATTAGTGGAAAGGACTAGTCTGTCAGTGTACTAATCACCTGGAAATATTATTTTTAAAGAGGGAGAGTTGTGCAATAATCATTCATTGAACATTTTCTGCAGTCAAGTTCTGGGCTAGATTCCAGGGACATAAAACTGAATATGTGATGCTCTTAGTCAAATACAAAAAAATTAACAACAAGTAATAGTAGTGTAGGTACCTCATATGTCACTGGTTCATGCGCCTATGACAACAAAATGAAACTAAACTTGTATTCTAGATATTAAATTTTTTTGGAACTGGGCAAGTGACCCATGCCTGTAATCCCAGTGACTTGGGAGGCTAAGGCAGACGGATCTCAAGTTTGAGGCCAACCTTAGCAACTTAGCAAGGCCCTAAACAACTTAGCAAGTCCCTGTCTCAAAATAAAAATAATAAATAAATAAATAAGAGCTGGGAATGTAGTTCAGAGGTATAGCATTCCTGGTTTCAATCCCGAGTACAAAAATAAAATTTCTTCAGCACCAACTTCTACCTGTCTGCCGGAAATTAGGTCTCTGTCCCTTTTTCCTAGGGGAAAGCTTTCTTAACCTGCCTACCAGGGAAAGGAGGGGTTTAAGGACAAAACTATGGCAATGAATCAACAGCTGCGGGGACAGGCTGCTGTGGAACTTGGTGTGGGTTAGAGGCTACTTACTAGGTGAGGACAATCAGGATATTCTGAGGGTAGAAAAACAGGGTCATAATGTAATGGCTGAATAGTTTTGACCTGAATTGGACATAGAACCTGAGTCCCAACCCTATAGGACCTGGTTTCCCCCAGATAACTAGGCCAGGAATGTTGGCATCTCTAGGGAGAAGTTTGGAGGTGAGAAGGGCACCTGTCTATGTTGAGCTGTGCATTCAACTATTTCCAAGCCAGCTACAGTCATTGATCTCTCTGTATGACCTCCAAAATCCCTCCCTTTTTTGTATACTTATTGGCCAACTGAGCAGAGAGGTGGTGATGACCCCATTCTACTTAGGAAGGTCATGGGAGGAGATGAAGAGAATAGGCCATGTTTGAAGGTCTAAGACTAATGAGGAGCAAACTCTGACCACAGCAGAACTGAACAGAGACCACATCAGGGAGTCTGCCGCTGTTTGAGGTTGCCTGGGGCTGCTCACTTACACGAGGTAAGAGAACTGGATTTTTCAGAGGAATCCTCTGGGGACTTTTCTTTATGCAGGAAAGTGGCTTGATGAGACTTAGAGAACTGGGCCCAACCTATACTGTCCATTCAGTGTTCACAATTCACAATGGTTAACACCATTTCATCACCTCTGACCCTGTCTGCATTGCTCTTACTGGCATTTACTCAAGGTCACAATGCAAAAGGAGCCTAGAAGAGCAACATAGCCTCCGCTAATCCATTTCCCTTCCACTCTCAGGCCTGTCTCCTGAGGCCAGGCTGCTGATCCAGGACAGATGGGATTCCTTCAGCAGAAGTGACCCTGAGGCTCAGCAAGTGATCCTAGGGGGGATTTTTATTTTACTGTTTGCAGCGCAAACAGGATGCCACATCCTTTAAGCAGGACAGAATAATAAACCTCACGGAAATGCCAAAGAAGTCCTTGAGGGGGAAAAGAAATAGCCTTGATTCTGGAGAAAAGGAAAAATTGTAATAATGTTATTACTCCAAAGAACCCACTTAGATGTGTCAGCTGATTTTCTAACACAGAGAGATACAAGTAAAACACTATGAACTATACTGAACAGCCAAAAGGAGGTCCCTTGAAAGAGTCAATATTGTAACATTACTATCCAGATGGCTCTCTCTCTCCAGGGCAGACAAACCCTATTGGAGAAGGAAGTGGGTAGGAGGGAGAGTGAGAGAGGCAACATTCACACCAGGCAAGGAAAGGAAAATGTGCATTTAATTTTAAACTGTCCTCTTGGGCTCCCCACTGCAGGAACCCACCAGAGAGGAGGGGGAAGGAAGATAGTAACATTGCACATTCTGCATGTGTGTGTTCTTCTCTCTCAGTATTGTTTATGCAGTTTGCTAGTGTTACCTCAGGGTAGTGTATTCTTCAGGGGGTCATAGCCAATAACCTCTTGGAGGGGTTATTCTGTGTCTTTGTTGGGGGAGAGAGACAGGCATGTAGTGATCGAAATGTTTTGGAAATACTGGATTTATAAAATTTTAAATATTTTTTTTAACTACAGATTTTCTAGGTACCTTTAACCTCCTAATATACATTGCTACTTTCCAAAAAGGGAAACATGTGGCATTTCCCAAATTTAGATGAAAGGATACTTCTCGGGGAGAGTTTTTTGGGCCTAGTGCTCTAAGGAATGCTGTCTCAGAGCTGCTGTCTTTCAACCCAGATTCAGTCTTGAGATCTCTCTCAGATTTGTCTTTTCCTTCTTCCGCTGCTCTTGCTATCCTGGTCCCAGAAGAGAGGGCTGCCCTACTGAGGTCCTTCCACCTATATTCTATTCTGCCTTCTGCTTATTCAACTTTATCCAGCCTATCTCTTCTGATTTCAAGATAAAATTTGCACCAATATTTCTCTTTTCTTACCTCAGAATAAAAGTAAGGAATTCTTGCATACCAGCTTTGGGCATAGAATTGCTCTGAGCACTTTACTTAGGCAGTCATCCTTCAGAGACCAGTAGAGAATTGGTTCCAGGGCACTCCAGATATCAAAATGCCTGGATGCTCAAGTCCCTTATATAAAATGGTGTAGTATTAATATAACACATGCACATCCTTCCATATTCTTTAAATCATCTCTATATTACTTATAATACCTCATACAATGCAAATGCTATGTAAATAGTCATTATACTGCATTGTTTGAAAAGAAGTCTGTACATGTTCAACATAGACTCATTTTTCCCCTAACTATGGAAGCTGAGGCATAAGGATTAAAAGTTCAAGGCCAGCCTCAGCAGTTTAGCAAGACCTTGTCTCAAAATAAGAAAAATTATAAAGGCTGGGGATGTAGGTCAGTGGTAGAGTACCCTTGAGCTCAATCTCTAGAACTGAAATAAATAAATAAATAAATAACACTTTGGATTCACTATTGGTTGAATAGGTGGATATGGAGGGTCACAACCTCATGAAGTAGGTGCATTTTTTTCAAATTTTACAAATAGGAAAACAGACATGAAGTTCAACAATTTGACCAAGGTCACTCTGCTAATAAGCAGCAGAGCCATGGTATGAGTCCAGGTGTTCCAGCTATGGAGATAGGAGGTACTCATGCTCCTGCAGATTGGTCTGCAATTTACCTGCCTCATTTCCATTTCCCAGGCCTTGCTCATGAAACACACCCCTCCCAGGATGCCCTCTCTGTTGCCTTATCCCTCTACAAATGGGAGGCTTAGCCTGGGCACACTTAGAAGGTCCTAGTGAGTCCTGGTAAGATTTGGACCTGATCTTGAGGCAACAGGGAACCATTAGCAGATCGAGTTAGGGTATGTGACACAAGTAGATGGTGCTGTTGAAAGCTATTTCTAAGAAAGAGTGCCAAATAGGTTGGTTTAAGTTTGACAAAATCAAAAAAGGATAGAAAATAATGAAGACCAAGATATAGAGCAGTTAAAAGACCAAGTTCATTTAATTCATATAATCTTACAAGGCCAGTACACTGTTCTCATTCCCTTTTTACAAATGAAGAAACTAAGAAACAGAGAGATTAAAGAACCCAAGTGACCTAACTAGCAAATCGAGATTTGAGCTGAAACTGTTTATATCTAAATTGATACTCTCTTAATATTTCCTCACTGCTTCTCTTGAGTATTTTTATACTATTCTGTAAAATTTCCTCCAGTCTTGAAATAGTCTATTATTGTTTTAAAATAGACTAGAAGGGGACCGATTGGATGTAGTGAAGCTGTGAGAGGCTGTTGCAGATGACCTATATAAGTGAGCCCTCCTGAGGTCTTTTGTGTTGTGTGTGTGTGTGTGCGTGTGTGCGTGCTTGCACTGTGCGTTGACCTCAGAGCCTTGCATATGCTGGGCAAGTGCTTTACCTCTAAGCTACAGCCCCAGCCCTTTTTACTTTTTATTTATTTATTTATTTTTATTTTATGACAGATTCTGGCTAAGTTGCCCAGGAACTTGTGAGTCTCCTGCCTCGGACCCCCAAGTAGCTGGGAGGGTTCTTGCCATCCTGCCTGACTTCCAAACTTATCTTTACCCAAAGGAACAAAACTGGCAGGGGAGCAAGTTAAAGAGAAATGACTTGCTTATGGCAATTAGGAACAAAGCATCATATTAATATTTCGGTTTTTAACAGAAACATTAATTACCAGTAGGCATGAGTTGTGTGCCAGGCACAGAGCTAGGAATTAGACACAATGGATGGAGATATGGATAAAGGTACATGAAAACACACTCTCAAATCCACTCCACTGATAACCTGGAAGGTGGTAGTAAGAAGACATGGTTGCCTACTTATGATTGAATAAGAAAGGCATTCTCTCTGCCCCCAAGTATCCCCCTGTTGCTTCCTGAAATCCACCACTTGAGATTCCACAGACTCTCCAAACAGGAAATCTTGGAGCTTAGGTTGTCAAACATTCTAATATTTCGTATGCAGAAACTAGATCCAGAAAGGCTGATAGTTTCAGCATCACACAGCTTGTTACTAGTCCCAAATCAGAATCTCTGAATTCTATCCCCTTTCTTCTTTGGTAATGGAGATTCAGGAGGGAAGAAAAGGCAACAAGTTGACATTCCTAGGACCTTGGAATGAATTCCTGAAAGGCTCTTCTCTGTTCCCAGAACTGCTTAGCAGCCCTTCTTTAGAGTCCACTGACATTCACCTAAGAATTCCTTTCTTCACAGCAGGAAGCTGGGATAGTGCTTCCTGTTTTACTCCGGGTGGCAAAGGAACATCCTCCTCAGGAGTACCATCAGTGTGTCTTCTCATGCATTTGGAGAACAATCTCTAGGCCTCTTAAATTTTTGCAGTGTGGGGATGGAACCCAGGGCCTCATCCTTGCAAGTACTCCACCACCACTAAGTTACACCTCCAACACCAAGTTTTGTTTGTTTGCTTTTTTTTTTTTTTTTTCCCTTACAGGCCTCTTTTAAGCATCCAGTGGTCCACAGCTACTGTCTTCGTGCATAACAGATGGAGCCCAGGTCACTGAATCATAAATCTTTAGCCACAGGGATCTCTATCTGATCCAGTTCCCTGCCTTGAGATAAGATTTTATTATCCCCAATTTTACAGATAAGGGCCTGAATCCCAGAGAGGTTAACCAATTTGCCCAAGGTCATATGGAGAATAATTAGAACAGTCACTTAAGGCTATTACCTACTTAGAATCCTGGTGACATAGAATGTCAGTGCTGAAAGTGATCTTATAAATACAGTGACCATATTTTCAGAACCCGAAACTAGGACAGTTAGCCTGACAAACCCTGGTACATTTACAGGGACAGTGAACAGATTATTTGAATTGGTACTGCCCCAGAAAAGGGGATTTATGACTGTGGCTCTAAGAGATCATCCAGTCCAATCCCCTCATTTCATAGTTGAGGCATCTGAAGCCCAGAGAGGCTAAATGATTTGCCGGAAGAGGTCGTGGGCAGAAATGTTTTCTGTTTTCTCAACTCCTAAGGTTGAGTCAACACGGCGTGGGTGGGGGAGAACAAGAAGGGGCCATTGTTCCAGGCTGCTTTCCCTCAAATGGACTGACCTAACCCCACAGTGCCTGTGTCAATCCAGAAAGGGTGCGGCTGTCCCCTAAACTCCAGAAAAATCACATTCGAAGTCAGATAAAGTTTAGGTTCTTGAAATCTTGCAGACTCAGGCAACCAGGGATAAAGGAATTTGTAGAACTAAAAGCAATTTTTTTTCTTAGCTGTTATCTTCTAAGGTTTTCTTTCCCAGACCCCAGAAACAGGATGTTAAAATGACAATCCTTCTGCATATTAAATTCTTGTGTAAATCAAGGCAACAAGTCAAACTGACAGGTATTTAAAAAGGATCTACATAAACCCTGTTATGAGCTAGGCACCATAAATATTTATTATTAAATCCTCAATTTGCTCCTAATCCCTGCCTCATGTCCTGTTTGACTTCATCTTATATTTAGTGAGAGAAAAGAAGGCACACTAAAGAAGCAGCTCCAGAGCTCATACGTGAGTCCATCTGCAGCTTGTTCCTTTGACCTGAAGGCTCTCAATCTCTAGATCAACACTCCTGTTAAAAAATGTCCTCAGTTAAAAAGTGCATTTCGTAGTATCCTTTTTAACTTTATAACTAACCAAATTGGGACTCTGAGTAAGTAGCAGATGGAATTCTTCCAACTGTCAGCCTAACCTCTCCTCTATGCAAATGCAGAACTACTCTGCTGATAGAGAAATTGCTTCCCGGAAAACCAATTTCCTTCTTATTGTCCTATGGGCTGCTGTGAGACACCCTGCTGAGTGTGTGTGTGGGGGGGGGGGGGCTCTTGGCCTGCTTATTGCATGGAGAGAGTGAAATTGCAGAGAACATGTTGCTGAGATGGGGATTTAGCAGACTATTTGAATGGATATTTGAATGGAAGTTGTGTTCCACATCCCCGGTTTAGACATTATTTTCCTTGATACTTATTTTCCATCGGTCTAGTTGTTTTGCACTTTCCAAGGGCCTGAGGCTAGTGTCCTCAAAGCCTCACTGCCCACGATACACCCACTATTATCAGAGCTCAACAATTATTTCATTCATTACTTCATTCATTCGTTTCCTCTAAATTTGTTTCCAAAGAACCGTAACCCAGCCAGTCAAGCTCATTCTCTATTCTATTGGCAAAGGGTCCAGATGGGGGTGAATGGCTGGACTCCACAATGTGATCCTAACACGCTGTCCAAATTGGAGCACTTTTCTCTCCCCACCATCCACCCCAACCTTCAATCTTGCTCTGAATGAAGGCAAGTGACACTGAACTTGAGAAGAGCTAATAAAAACCCGATCTCCCTGATAGCATCTTCTTTAATTATTTAAAGAAAGGGACAGCCTGTTTTAAAACACTTCCTGTTCCAGTTCTTTTGTTAAACTCTTAGAGTCAGTGACAGGTTGTGGTGCTAGAGTAGGAAGGGGCTAGCATTGTTGAGAAGGTACACAGGAAAGATACTTTTAGACATAAGAAGAAGGAGAATGCAAAAGACCCTTTGTTTAGATGAAAGTTATGCACACTTTTTTTTTGCCAGACAGAAATGACTGAAAAGATACTTTTTATATTAGAAAATAGAACTGAGAGGGCCAAGAAAACAATCTTGTCTAACTTCTATGATCACTTGCTGGGGCCTGTGAATCTAGACTAATGACCATAAAATTTGGAGTCATGTTCAAGGACTGGCTCTGCCTCTTGTTAGTTGTGTAGGTTAGGGCATATTTTTTTGTTTTTGTTTATGTTTTGGTTTTGATACCAGGGATTGAACCCAGGGACTCTTAACCACTGAGCCACATCCCCATCCTTTTTTTATTGTTTAATTTTTAGACAGGGTCTTGCTAAGTTGCTTAGGGCCTCACCAAGTGCTGAGGCTGGCTTTGAACTTGAGATCCTCCTTCCTTAGCCTCCAGAGCTGCTGGTATTACAGGTGTGTACCACTGTGTCCAACTTTTATTTATTTATTTTTAAAATTTACCTAGCCCTCAATTTCCTCATCTATAAAGTGGACATAATAATAGCTATTTTATAGAGGTGATCTGAGGATGAAATGGGGAGTGTAGGGGAAGCATGTAAGAGCTTAGCAAGGACCTAATACATAGAAAATGCTCAACACGTGTTATCTGCTCCCCCACCTCCACTGGGGATTGAACCCAGGGCCAGGGCCTCATGTTGGCTAGGCAAGCATTCTACTACTGAGCTACAGTCTCAGCCCTTTTTATTTATTTTGAGACAGGGACTAAGTTGACGAGGTTGGCCTCAAACTTGTGATCCTCCTTCTTCAACCTCTCAAATCACTGGGATTACAGATGTGTGCCACCAGGCCCAGGCTCAATGTATGTTATCTTAAAAATGAATAGGGCATTGGATGAATTAAGAAGAAAGTCACTAGAGTAACTACCTAAACTCCTGAACTGTTCTGACATTGTTTGTGATAGATTTATTTCCCTGCTAGACTTTATACCCTGGAATATACATTTGAATTTCTTACACAAATTTAATGACCACATACTTGATTAAGTTTAGACACTGTGTTCAGTAGAATTTCTGGGCCTTTCTTTAAAGGTCACAAAAGGAAATTCAGATGGAAGCCAGACCCTAAGAAAGAGAGACACACAAAAAATACAAGCAGAGTTATAGTGTCTGCTCACTAACTTCATTTGTAAATGTAGTAAGTTTAGTAATCATGTTCCTTTCTTCTCTCAATTCCTTTCTCTTGGGAGAGAAAACATTGAGCAGACAGAATAGAAGAGAGGGCTGATGGAGTTGGGTTTGTCTCAGTCTGTTCATGCTGCTGTAACAAAATACTAGAGACTGGGTCTTTTATAAACAACAGAAATTTATCACAGTTCTGGAAGCTGAGAAGTCCAAGATCAAGGTACTGGCAAGTTCAATGTCTGGTGAGGGCTTGGTCGCTGCTTCCAAGATGGTGCCATATTGCCGCATCAATGCTGTGTCTTCACATGGTAGAAGGTTTGGAAGAACAAAAATGGCTTCAACTAGTTCTTCCAGCTCCCCCACCCCTTTTTAAAGTTGTTGATGAACCTTTATTTTGTTTATTTATTTGTATGAAGTGCTGAGAATTGAACCCAATGCCTCACACATGCTAGGCAAGTGCTCTAATACTGAGCTACAACTCCAGCCCACCTACAGCCCTTTTATATGATACTAATCCAATCTTTGAAGTCAGAGCCCTTAGGACCTAATCACCTTCTAAAAGTCCCACCTCCTAAAAACTGTTGTATTTCAACACAATTTTGGAGGGGACACCAACATTTGAACCATAGCAGTGTCCAAACTAAAGAATAGCAATAGGAGAATAAAGAACAAAAGGACAGAAGTATACTATCCAGTCTCACCAACAGCCCCTCTTGCAAATTTCTACCCTTCTCTCTTTCCTGACCTACTGTATGCATTAGACTAATTTCAGTAATATTTACAAAATGCCTACCTGGGCAAGACAATATTTAGGTATTGTGGAAAATAATGGTATGATTCATTTTATTTAATAACACTTGTGCAGAGTTTGTTGTGTGCTAGGCACCTTTCTAAGAATCTTGTAAATGTTAACTTGGTTAATCTTCAAAACAACTCAATGAGATGGGTATTTTATTAACCTCATAGATGAGGAAACTGAAGCATGATCATAATAGCTACTTTTTATTGAGAAGCTGTGATGTGGGCAGGGTTTTGATGTTTCTTAAAAGTAGTCCTCAGAATCCTGTAAAATAAGGTTATTATTTGTACTTTAGAGTGGAAGAAACTGGAGTTGGAGGACTTGAGTGACTTACAGTCACACAGACACCAGGTGTCTGAATTCTACCACATCACTCTACCTCCTGGATCTCCAAGGCAAGCTTTCTACCCTCAACCAGGCCATTTAAAACAGATACAAGCACTATAGCAGTATAAAATCCTTCTTCCTCTCTCTCAACACCACCACCTTTTAGAGTTGAAGCTCCCCTTCTTGCTGAGAGTGAGATAGAAATAATTGGACTTACAGACAAATTTTAGAGATCTATCCATCCACCACAAGTGTCCTCAGATCTGGAGATTTAAAGATAGACTCTGATACTCCATTCCATCACTGCTTCCTTTCTAACCCTTCCTTGCCCTTGGGTCCTTATCCCCAGCCTTTCTCTGCCCTTACTCTTCCTTTATCTCTCAGCCAATGTGATTGAAAAATAATCATTTCTGGGAGAGAAGAAAGAAATCTCAATGAGATAAGAAGAGGTAAGTGAGGGACCAGAGGGTCCGAGGGTGGCACTCAGAGATCCAGTTACTTGGAAATTCTGATCTAGGCAGAGGGAGACCACAGCTCAGGATCTGAAGGGGCAAGCAGCCATGGGGTTTCCAGAGTTTGGTTCAGGAAAGCTTTGGTAGTTTGGGAGCATAAAGGGATGTAAGCTGACCTGTTTCTGAGTTTTAGGCTTCCTATCTCTTCTCCTCTACTCAGTAACCAGAAGTGCAAGGGGTGGGGTGGGGGTGTTGTTCATGCCCTTTGTCCTCTACTTCCCGAATGGATCTGTCTCCCTAGGACAGAACTAGGCATTCCTCACACCAGCCTTTCTGCAAGAGCTGAGGTAAACCTAGCCAAGCTGGTTGGTGCTGGGGTGGAGTCCTGCAGACTGCCCTGATCCAGTACAATCGTTACCTGGAAAAGTCAGAACTGAATGAGAGAACAGCTATAAATCCCACGGGAACTGCTGATCACATCCTCTTCCCCAACCAGAGGGACTGAGAATAGCCCAGACCCTTGGATTGTTTAGGGTGGGGCTGGGAGAGAGAACCTCCTAGCCAGTGCTTAGGGAGGATGAATTCAGATCTTGGGAAAAAAAGACAGCAGGTGGGGAGGAAGCAGGGAGTAACCAGTCTGGGACAATTGCCTGGAATAAACATAATTGTCTGCCACAGGCTTTTCTGTGCCAGCCTAGGCCTGTTGAGCTGACCGCGTTTAAAGGGCCAGTTGTGGGCGAACATAGGCAAGCTGAGCTCAGTCCTGCAGCAACAGATGGAGGAAATGAACCTGAGACTCATCATGGGATCTGAAGACAGAGGGCAGGAACTGGTGGGACCTAGAACGAGTAAGTCTAAAGTGAGAGAAAGATCCAGAATGAAAGGATTGATGTTTCATTCTCTTTTTATTTTTTATTTTGAGACAGGGTCTCCCTAAGTTGCCCAGGCCTCAAACTTGAGATCCTCCTGCCTTAATCTCCTGAGTAGTTGGGATTACTGGAGAGCACTGGAGAGCACTATGTCCAGCTTGAGTTCTGACCAAACTCTATAATTTATGACTTACTGGATGGTTCAGTTTAAGAGAAAAAAAAAAAAAAAAAAAAAAAAAAAAAACCTGACCAGAGACCTTGCAACCTCTCTCCAGATATCTAGGGCTGACTTCAACATGAACTTGTTGCCTTCTCAGCTCCCAGAAGCCACCTCTGCTTGGCCTGTCCCTGTGATCCCACCAGCTTTTACCACCTCCCAAGTGCTATGCTTCTCTTTCGCAGGAAACTCGCATCCTTCTATTTTCACTGCTCTGAAACCCAAACTGTGAAGAAAGAAAGATTTAACCATATTAGCATCCACACTTTACCCTCATTTTACCTGCAATGATGTAATGTATCTCCTACTTTCTGGGAGAAGATTTACATCCCCCTTCTCTCCTCTCCCTTTAGACCATGGGTGTTAGAAAAGTATTACCTGGATTAAAGGCCAAATGGAGGAGGGTATGTTGATGACCCAGAAACAGCCCTGGAAGAAATGTACCATGCAGAGCAGAATAGGATGGAATGATGGTCTTCTGCCCCAGGTTCAATGTGAGGTTGTATGTGTACACATGTCTGTGTATGTGTGAATGTGCACATACACACACACTTTGCAGCACTGGGGATTGAACCCAGGGCCTATGCATACTAGGCAAGTGCCTTACCACTGAGCTATATCCCCAGCTCTTCTATGACTTTTTAAATTCAGAAACAGTAAGTACAGATCTCCTCTGGCAACTCCCTTTCCCAACTTCAGCTGGAGTTAGGTGAGAAGCCAGGGGGAAGAAAAGGGGAGCAGTGGCCTTGGAGTCTCTGTCTGGCTCCTGGTCTCTTTCTCTAACAATCTCTAAGGGAGAAACTGGGTGATCTTCTTTTTGGGTGTAGGAGATTGAACTCAGGGCCTCTTGCATGTTAGACAAGCACTCTACCACTGAGCTATATCCCCCAGTGGAGGGGATCTACTTTTATTTCTTCTGAGAAAGAAAAAAAGGAGGGAGGGAGGGAGAGGAAGGGAGGCAAGGAGGAAGGGTGGAGAGAAGGAAGAGAAGAGAAGAAAGGGAGAGGACTGGAGAAGAATAATGACAAGGCAATGGTAATAGCAGTGATTATAATTTGTCTACCTTTTCTCAAGCCGCAGCTTTCAGACAGTTATAGACCAGCAAGAAGTGAGAACTAAATAGGGCCAAGGAAAAAGGATTCAGGGAGAATCATGGCCAAAGTGTGGGATTAAAAGTTCCTGTATTCATTCCCAGCCAAAGACCAATTGGTGAAACTGCTTACGATTACCTTTTGTTCGTGTATCAGAAAGTATGTATTATTTGCTCTGCTGGCCTAGTGTTTCGGTGTTTTCCTTGTATAATGTCCATAAAACATAGGCACGACAGCTTGAAGGTATGTTTGCAATTTCTTTGAAGGCACGGGTCCACCTGCCTAGCCTAGCACACTGCACACAAGCAATTAATAAACCGTTCTAACTCCAAGAGTTTCCACAGCTCCCTGGGTTCCTTTAATTTGATTTCACAGTAGTTTCTGTTATGACATTCCTTGGCTGCAGATCAAAATCACCATTGCTATGTCCATCTGAAAGCCAGAGGCAGAAGGAGTAACAAGTTTTCTCATTAAACCTTTTTGTGTCTCCCCATTTACCAAGGCAGGGTCTGCCAAGCTGAGGGTGGGCACTAAGATGCTCAGGGAAAAGCAACCTCAAAATGTTTGACAGAAAGTTCTAGAAGTAGTCTCCTAAAGAACCTGTATGCCCATTATGGCACTAAAATGTTGCACAAAAAGGCAAAAACTAAACACAAGTTATAATGCCCAAAAAATCTTTTGCAAAAGTTTTTGCTGCCAGCAATGGGGTGTTCCTTGAGGATAGACTCAGCCAATCAATGTTTTTTCTGATGATGTCATATTTTGCAAACAAGTTTTATTGGTGGGAAAGCTCTTAGGTGTTGTGAGGGTGTAGAGTTTCCAGTGTAGTTCAGGGAAAATTGTGGCTTGGTTTAAGGTTCTACTGAATTCCATTGTGCTTATGTTTCCAACCAAGCTGAGCCTGTATTTGGCACTTAGTTAAAACTGGGGAATCAGGAAACTTTCTTTCCCTTGGATGTTCAAAGTTGCTGATGCCTCAATGTCTGCTATTTTGATGGTGTCATTACTTCACTGCTGTACATTTCTTCCACAGAGGCCTTAGGATTCTGACCAGATGAACCTCAGTCCACAACAAAAAAGGCCACCACAGATCAGAATGTAGAAAGGAATCTTTTTGGTGAAAAGGAAGTCAGAGAGCAGACTATGCATGCTTATATTTCCATCTGATGAATTTGCAGGCACACTCATGCCGTAAGTCCACTATGCACAGAGATGCAGCACTAAAAATAGCTCAGAGCTTACTTCCCTCCGTTCCAATGTGTCCTCCCCAGCCCTAGTGCTTTTTCCTCCCCCAGACAGAGGCCCTGCTGTCTGCCAGACGAAGCTGGAATTAGCACACCGTGTCTGCACAGCTCCACATCCCTGATGGTGAAGGCTGAAGCTCTGCATTTGTGTCCCTTAGTTACCTGAATGCAAGAGGCCAGTCACACCCGCCCTTAACCACATATTAAAAGGATGTCATCCACTGACTCACTCTCTCTCTCTCTGTTATTTCAGACAGCAGGCTGTTCCTGCCCCCAGCACCTCTCCAGCACACCAGCCTTTCCCTCTGGATAATTCATCCCATCCTCACCTTGTCCAGGAAGCCTCAAACTAGCTCCACCTTGCTCCATATCCGCCCATCTCTCCAGTCAATTCTTCTCTCTCAGTTTTTATCTTAGCTACTCTTTTCCCAACTATGTGACATTTAATTATGACTGTTTCAAACTGTGTTAGTGACTCCATGGAGAAGTTAATGTATTTCAACTCTTTGAGTTTCTATGTACTACCTATATTTACTCCCCCACTGCCACCCAGGAGCATAGTAGAAACGGTGCTGGGCAAGTGTCTTACAAATCAAAATGGGGATGATAATACTTATGATGCAGGGATTTGGTAAGAGATTAAATGAGATAATATATACTTGGCACATAAAAGCATGGTAAAGATTGGTTGAACCTGAATCCTAGAATGTAAATGCTGTAGGAGCTGAGGTGTAGCTCAGGGGTAGAGTGTATGCCTAGCACAGGTCAGGCTGTGGGTTCAATTTCCAGCACCAAAAAAACAAAACAAAACAAAAAACAGACAAATGAAAAGAAAAAGAATATATATATATATATATATATATATATATATATATATATATGATGTTTTAAAGATTATCCTTCCTTATATTTTTTCTATTTCCTCCAATTCCTAGTACCTATGAGGACAGAAACAAGTAACGACCCTGACATGGTGTACACGCCTAGAATCCCAACTAGCAGGGCGGCTGAGGCAGTAGGATTGCACATAGGAGACCAGCCTTGGCAATATAGCCAGACCTTGTTTCAAAAATAAAAAGTAAAAAGGATTGAGAGTGTAGCTCAGAGGTAGAGCATCCCTGGGTTTGATCACCAGTACCACACACACAGGAAAAAAATAACTCCCTTGCTTTCATTTTTAGTATACCTTTTTGGATCAGAAATCCTTAGCAAATAGGTAATTTGGGGGCATCAACAATTTACAATGACAATGGCATAATGCCAATTGATAATCTAGCATCAGCTTCCTATGGCCTTCAGAGGTTTGGAAATGGGAAGGGGAGCCACCTTTAGTGACACACTCGCGGCCAAGGCAAGCAAAATTTTCAAGGGATGCATTTTGATGTTCTTCTGTTCTTACTTTCAGCTGACATTCCACTAGTTAATTCCTTTAGCGGTGTAAAGGAATAAAGCATGTGTGATAAGGTACAAGCTGATAATAGCACAAGGGCCAGTCTAACTTGTTTAACCAGGCCTCTTGTCATACCTGCAAAGCAGCCTCCCAAAGATGGAAACGCTTTTCAGTCTGCAAGAAATGTTTTATGTGGGAACAGAAAGGAGCAAGAGGGGCAGGGAGTGCAACCTGCTCGTTGGTGGAGTGTGTGCTCAGCATGTGCAAGGACTTGGGTTCAATCTTCATCACCGAAAAGGAAAAGAGAAAGGAGTGAGAGGCAGGCCATGCTGCTTTCCATTATGGTCAGTGGCACACTGGCAGACAGAAAATGAGGTTTCTTGTGCAGGAGCAGTAGGCCTCACCCGCTAACCCTGCCCTTTCAGGTCCTTACTGGCATCTCTTAATCTGCTGCTGGGAGGCCAAACCACGTGGGACTCAGTCTCTGGACATCTCACAGCCTCCTATCCACCTCACTTCTCAGCACTTCTAAAAGGGAAAACAGAGATCTGGCCCTTCAGCCAGCTGCAGTTACACACCTGTAATCCCAGCTACTCAGGAGGCTGAAGCAGGAGGATCACAAATTCAAGGCCAACCTGGGTCACAAAAATAAAAAAGGACTGGATATGTAGACCATCCCTAGGTTCAGCCCCCAATAATGAGAAAGAAAGAAAGGGAAGGAAGGAAAGAAAAGAAGGGAAAAGGAAGGAAAGGGAAAGAAATTGGACTCCTCCTGAGGGCCACTGCCATTTTTAGTCCTCAGACAAGGACTCTTCTGAAAGCCACTCTGGGCTTGTCATGGGCATGCTGGCAGAGTCTTTGCGTGATCCTGAGAGTGATCATACTGTCCCAGGTCATCAAATTCATCATCTGTGTAAAGAAGGTATTTAGTTAAGGTGGTAAAAATGTTAATTTTTTCCTCCTTTGGTACTGGGGATCAAACTCAGGGACACTACCACTGAGTTACATCTTTTTTAAAATTATTTCTTCTTTTTAGGTATACATGACAGTAGAATGTATTTTGACATACATAGAGTGTAACTTCCTATTCTTGTACATGATAATGGAGTTACACTGGTTGTGTATTCATATATGAACATAGGAGGGTATATCCAATTCATTCTACTCTTTCCTATTCTCATCTCCCTCCCTTCCCTTCACTCCCCTTTTATCTAATCCAACGAACTTCTATGCTTCCCTTCCCTCTCTCCCTAATTATGTGTTAACATCCACAAGTTACATCTTTTCTTGTGTGCTGGCGATTGAAACCAGAGCTTCATGTGTGCTAGGCAAGAGCTCTACCACTAAACTACATTCCCAACCCTTTTTTTTTTTTTTTTAAATTTTGAGATAGGGTCTCACTAACTTGCTGAGTCTGGCCTTGAACTTGCAATTTTCTTACCTCACCCCCTCCCCACCGCCAAGTCTCTGGGATTACAGGCATGTACACCCACAACTGGTAAAACTTTTCTTAAAATACCTTTCGAGAAAACAAAACATGGAATTTTGAGTTTTCATCCAAGATACTCAATAAATCCATTACAGAATAGTGATAAATGATAACTTGACCAGTCTGGGTGTTTTCTCCCATCCTATTTCTCTGCATCGGTAACTGAGGGTACCTATCCACCTGGACTTAATGTTCCCAGTAGGAAAAGGCAGTAGAAAAACCAAGGCTGTCCTGGAAAAGCCATTCTCCGCTGTACACAAGTTGTGCTAGCAGATCCAGCCTCACCAAACCTTTTCTGCTTCAGGCACTGATGCCTTCAATTCAAAGTTCTGACTCCATTCCATTCCCACACCAGTGCAGAGTGAATTAAGCAAGAGGGAAGCTAGAGATCTTTCTATTCTAGCCTTAGAAGCAAGGCCCTATGTAACCAGGTACCCCCAAATCTACAGTTTCCCTTCCTCCGTTTCCTTCCTAAAAGGACTAAGCATTTTCCTTGTTTTCCTCCTTGGTATATCAGTTCTCCATGTGGGTTGGCACCCATCATAAAGCCTCACTTTTTGGTGGAGCCTCAATCACAGAACCTCTTTCTAGATCCTTCTGTCATGGAATTGGACCCTGCTCTCAGTATCCCCAGCCACTTGATGAGATCCTCATTCAACATTCCTGTCCCTGGAATAACTCTGTCTTCTTAATATCCCTGCCTATCCCTGCCATGCCTCCACAGCCTGTTGCAGTCTATGTCTGGTCTAATGCTTGGTTCAGCCTGGAATTTTCACTGCAGCCCTGGTCCCTAGTTGGATGGTGGACTTTTCTAGTGGGTCACATTGCTGGATTGGTTTCTGTTATCTGTCTTACTCACAACCATTTACATTAAACCAGCTGTGCCTCACAACCTGCTATTTCTTGAGAGCAAGACTCAAATGGTAGCTCCACTTGAAGCAGGTTGTTCAAGTCCCATTCCTATTCCCACCCTACAGTCTCCGCTCCCTAGTCAGACTTTCATGTATGATTTTGGCACTGCCCAAATCTGACAGTCTTCCTAACTTTCCATCCTATCTGTTTGATCTTCCTGTTATTTCAGGATAAGGATCCATGCTGCACTTCCTAGACCTTCAGAAATCCTCATTCCTTCTCCTGGCCAGCTCTTGTCATGTCTCAGTCAATCTTCCATCTCCCCGTTGCAACTGTTTTGACACTACGGTATGATGCATGAGTAGGTCCCCTAACTTAAAGAACTAGGACGGAATAAAAGGACACCTTCAATGTTGGTCGCATCTTTGTCCAGTTACCTCGTCCTTCC
Source organism: Sciurus carolinensis (assembly GCF_902686445.1). Lineage (NCBI taxonomy): Eukaryota > Metazoa > Chordata > Mammalia > Rodentia > Sciuridae > Sciurus > Sciurus carolinensis. The sequence goes on along the minus strand of NC_062223.1, from coordinate 128,925,725 downwards.
TTACAGCCAAGTCCTTTGTTGACGACTCCTTTTGTTGTTTTTTGTTTGTTTTGGTACTGGGGATTAAATCCAGGGTCTAGTGCCTGAGAATCATGGACTCTACCACTGAGCGTATCCTCAGTCCTCATTGCTACTTTAAAACTGTGGCAAGCATGCAACATTATATTCTGTTGTGTGTATATTTTTAAAAAATCTGTCCTAAATTTAATTATTTACTTACCATGCCTTAAACTTTGAGTTTTGGTTGAGAAAAGTTAATCACTGAAAATATGCTAAGACCATACTCACTAGATAACCCATATATTCCTCCTCGTCATTTCGTCATTTCCAAGCACCCCCCTTGCAGGTAGGTAAGGACTATAAGTGAGTTTGGGCCAGGAAGCTGTGAATGAAAGTGTCTTCTTTCTACCCACACGGTGACCTTGATAGCTGCAAGTTGAGATGGATCCCTGAGCCACCATATGGAAGGATGTCCCTACTAACCCACTCTGGACTTTATATGAATAAGAAATACACCTTTGATGTGTTAAGACACTGAGTTTTTAGGTTTAGCATAACTTGACATTACTCTGATACAATATAGAAACTTTAACCAAGTGTGTGGGATTCCTCCACCACTCAAGAATTGGTTTTTAAGGAACTTAAAATTTACTTATACAAATCAGATGTGTTTATTATACAAAATTATAAAATATAGAGGTGGGGTGTGGCTCATGGTAGAGCACTTGCCAAACACGAGCAAGGAAGGCCCTGGGTTCAATCCCCAGAATCACAAATGGAGCAAAAAAAAAAAAAAAAAAACAAAGGAAGTAAAAGTCATCTATAATCCTCTTGGTCAGAGATACCTATTGTTAATAGTTTGATGTCTATGTTCTTTCTACATATAAAGAAATGGAAATATATATACATACACATATACATACATTTATATTTACATATGGTCCTGGAGCCTACTTTTTTATTTGACAAAATATCCTGTCCATTTTCCCAAAGCAATAGATACTATTCTAGAACACAATCCTTAATTATTGCATAACACTGAATTATTATGGTACCATAATTTATATACTGTTGGACAGTACTATCCTCCTCCACCTAAATTGCTTCAATAATATTTTTCTCTTTTTCTACATATTTTATCACTTGCTTCCTCTCCCACTCACAGACTGACTCTTAATCATGTACATTCATAGAATGCAAATGAGATATTCCAAAAATAATAAAAGCAGTCATGAAATTCACAATGCGATATATTGGGATGGGAAAGGAAGAAGCAAAGTTTTTGCAACATATTCATCATCATCTTCTTCATTATTGATATTATTCTGATTTGCTTGGTACATCTTAGTTTTTATTCTCTGAGTAGTAATAAATGACTTGGAAAAGCAAAGGATATGGCAGGGTAGGAAGCAACAGGAAGCTGTTTTAGTTAGAATTAGGTATGACTGCAACAAATGAAAAGTAACAACAAACTCAGAAGAACAATGGCTTAAACAAGACAGACGCTTATGTCACTTTCACATAAATGTTTAGAGGCAGGCACTCCCACATGGCACTGCATCAAGTGAGTAGCAGGGACTTAGGATTCTTCTACATACTCTCCGGAGCACTTTTTCCATTCCCAAGATTACCTCACAAGGTTTGAAATGATTGCTTTAACTACAGCTATCACATCGATATTCCACCAAGAGGAGAGGATGCCAAAGAAAGAGAAGAAAATATTATTCTTTTTAGGGTGTGGGTACTGGGGATTGAACCAGGGGCACTCTCCCACTGAACTCCACCCTCAGCCCTTTTTATTTTTGATTTCGAGACAGGGTCTCACTAAGTTTCTGAGGCTGACCTTGAACTTAAGTTCCTCGTGCCTCAGCCTCCCCAGTCGCTGGAAAATATCATTCTTTTCAAATGCACGTTTTGGGGGAGTTGAACACACCAAGTCTACTTAGTCACTTTACCTCTTTATTCTGAGTGACCATGTACTCAGATAAAAATGTAGAGATGTGATTGCTTTAGAAAGAAGAATAGATATTGGGAGACGACCAGATATGTTTGCTGTAAGAACCACCAGAAGACTTATCATTTTCAAAAGTAAACAATCTAGGCCCTGATAGAGGAGGATCCAATGAAAGGAAAATATCTATTACATCAACAATAAAATGTAATCACACTCTGGCAACGAACAGATGGGCTAAATAAACACACGTTCCATTCCTTAATCCCTGCAGGATTTCTGAAATCAGCCAACTTCTTTGGAGTGAACATGTGCTAAAGGAAAGAATGACTGGTAACCCCTGGAGCATCTTAACACACACCTGGCTTCATCAGAAGCTGACCACAGTAGTTTCTATTGCACATCTAGTTTCAATCCTTCACACCCTCAAATAAAGAATGTGAGAATAGTGGGCTGTATGTAGGAGAAGAAAGCCAGTCACTGTGTCACACTGTGTCCTGAGGCTTTGTTCTGGTTCCTTCAACTACCTAGAATCCCACCTCTTCTCCATGTGAGGAAATGCTGCTCTTCTTTCTTATTCCTCAAGGTACTATTTTCTTTCACCATTTAGTTTGGTCTTCCATTCATTCATCCATTCATCAAGCACTGACAGTCTATCATGTAGCAGGCACTGTATTGCATTGTAGGACTGGGTATAGGCAAACTGGATGGGGGTGTGCCCTCAGATCTCAAATTATACTGATTAGGTTGGCTGGTGTAGCATTTCCCCCAATGTGCTGTGCTGTCTGACTGAAAAAGAAGAGAGAGCTTTCAGAGGCCTTACACCTGGTATTTTAATTAGCAAATTTTTATAGACGTCTTGCTATGTGCCAAGCACTGTTTTGTTCTATATGCATTGAGTGTACTGACTCTTCGAAGTTTTATGACAATCTCATGAGTTTGTACTTACTGTCACCCTATTTTTACAGATGACTAAACCAAAGCAGAAAGAGGTTAAGTAACTTGCCCAAGGTCACACAGCTAGTAAGTAATGAAGTTAAAATGGAATTCAGGGAAACAGATTGTGGCGTGCATGCTTAGTTAATACACCACACTGTCTTATTATTCACTCTATTCTATATCCTTATAGATATAATAGGACACCTAGAATATAGTAAGTCCTCAATAAATGTGTGTTGAGTGGAACTGAGCAAGCTACTTAATATTGAGCAAGTAATCTTCTCTGTGCCAGTTTCTACAAAGATAAAAAGAAGTGGAACTGTAAGTCCCCTGAGAGCCTGGATTAGGTAAGGATTCTTTTAGTCTATTGAGCCCTTTAAGATATCCCACCTTTTTGAGACCAAGGAATAGATGATTCACAGATTTTTTGTTGTTGTTGTTGTTCTGGGGATTGAACCAAGGGGTGCTAAACCACTGAGCCACATCCCCAGGCCTTTTTTGTATTTTATTGAGAGACAGCATCTCGCTGAGTTGCTTAGGACCTAGCTAAGTTGCTGAGGCTGGCTTCGAACTTGCAATCCTCCTGCCTCAGCCTCCTGACCTCTGGGATTATAGGCATGTGCCACCATGCCTGGTTTCACAGATCTTTAAGAAAAGGATATCCAAAAATTTCTTTCATGAAGGGGGAAGAGAAAGTGCTTTCTTCTTGCTGGGTGGGGTAGGACACACCAGTAATCCTGGAGATTCTGGAGACTGAGGGAGAAGAATTTCAAGTTCAAAGCCAGTCTCAGCAATTCAGGGAGACCCTGACTCAAAATAAAAATGAAAAAGGGCTGGGGGTGTAGCTCAGTGATAGAGCACTCCTGGGTTTAATCCCTAAGTGCTTTCTTCTTGTATAGAAGTTTCATAACAGAAATCTTGATACATTTCACTTTAATTTCAAGAGACCTCAGATTGTTCTTAGATGCTTCTGTCTTTGTAATAGTCAGGACACTCTAACATTTCTCAGACCTCTATTCTACGTAAATTTGGCTATAATGTGGATTTCACCAAAGATTTCTCTAAATTACTCTTTCAGATTATACTATGACATGACATTGTTTCCCAAAGACTGAAGTGTGCACAGCACCAGACCTTTGATCAAAGGCCAGTCAAATCTGCAGGATCTGACCAAATGCCAGCTTAGGTCATTATGCTTTGGCCAGTCTCCTGTTCCCTGCCGTGTCAGTTGGCCACATTCTACTTCATCACCCAGCTCATGCTGCCTGGTAATCAGTGAATTGGCAGGACTGGAGGACGGCTTCCCTGGTGAGAAATGGTCAGAAAAGGATGTTAAGTTGGGTTAACACTAAAGTAGGGAAGAGCACTAGTGGTAATGAGTTTCCCTAACCTGAAATCAACAGATTTATTATTTTCTCTGTAGGACTGAAACCAATAGAACTGTGCGCCCTTGCATTTGAGAATTTAACTACTATATGTGGTTTTGAATATTTGCTTGATGCTGAAAGTTTATGATGGAACAATTTATAATTTTACTGAGGCAGGAATTGAACACAAAGACTGTGAGAGAGGTGTGCAGCTCATAGTGAGTCACCTCACCAGTCAGTGAGCTCAGCCAAGCATCTGGGCAGGACTCCATTTGGGTATCTCACCTGTGATCTTTAATTTTCCTGACAGGCCAGTAAGATTTTACATATTATCCCCATTTACCCATGACAGAAATATATATTCTAGTGCTGTTCACACTTTTAAAAAATGTTAAGAGACCCAACAATGTGTTCTTTCCTTCAAAGGTTGGTTTTGTGGGGAGAAGGCTGGGGATAAATTTTAGGTATGGAAAGTAAGTTCATAGTGCATACATTCTCATTAGGGTACAAAGGCTCCTCTCTTGACTGATGGATCGATTTCTTCCTTCATCCTCAAATTCCACTTTCATTCCCTATCTCTGCAAATTCTTTTAAATATAGTCTTCTATGTCTATGTGTTTTAATTTACATATATTATATTATATTTATATCTCATTCTCTGTCTCTCTCTTTTTTTTTTCTTTTCTGTGCTGGGATCGAGTCAGGGTCTTGCACCTACTAGGGAAGCACTTTACCACTGAACCACACCTTCTGTCCTTTTCTTTCTTCTTAAACTCAAAACTATGTTTTAATATCAATTCAGGTCACCAAATGTCTATCTCGTTCATTGCTTAAAGCTGCAACATATTCCACAGTTGCATTCTTTTTTTTAAAAATGTATATAATTTTATTGGTGCATTATAATCATACACAATAGTGGGATTCATTATTAGATATTCATACACACATACAATATATGTATATAATATGGTCAATTTCATTCCCCAGTACTTCTCCTTTCCCTCCTCTCTTCCCTCCTCCTGATCCTCTTCCTATACTCTAGTGGTCTCCCTTCTATTTCCTGAGATTTCCACACACTTTTCCCCCTTTTTTCTTTCTAACTTTCACATATGAGAGAAAACACATAGTTAACTTGTTGCTTATTCGTTCCCCTTGTTACAGACAGCAGGGCAATTCACACATAGACACACATGCACATACAAACACACACACATATATATATAACACATACATATACATATAGGATTACTATTATGTGAACACATGTGTTATATTACCCTTTCTATATATGTGAATTGATGTGTCATACCACATATGTATATCCACTTCACTAAGTATTATCAGATGGTTTTCCAAATGGTTCTACCGTTTATACTTCCACCAGCAATGTATACTACAGTCTTGACATTATTCATCCGAATTTTAGTTGATTTGACTTACTGACTTTCTTAAATCTTTGTATAGTTGAACAATTAATTGGAAATACTTTAAAAAAAACAGAAAGGAGAGTTAGGTGACTTAGATTTTCCTGGTCCCCTCACTGATAATTTACCTCCCCTGTCCTGTGTTCTGTATTCCCTTCAGATTATTTTAGGCCTTGCTGGAAGAAATTTTTCTTCTGAAACTTCTCCCTGAACTGCTTGCTTCCTTTCCATCAGAGTTTTTATCATACTTAAATAGAATGTTCATCTTGATCTCTGTTCTCAATATCCAAATTCTCCCCATTTTGTGAGTTTCAATTTAAGATCTAGTTCCTCCATGAATCCCTCTCTAATTACTCTAACCTATACTTGTCACCTCTCATTTTGACTGTATTTCTTAGACTTGGGGGATTTGTTTATATCCAATTTAAATCTATTTTGTGTTCTGTGTTGTTTCCAAAAGAGGTCATGCCATTGAAATGTGTAAGGTTTGGTCAACCTCATTCTTCTAGAAGGTCAGTACTTTTAGACCACAGCCTTCATTTCACCCTTGCTTTCCCAAGTTCTATGGGAAAATCAGATATGTGAACCAGACAGTGTTACCTTCCACCTGGAGCTAATCTTCCATAGAATTATAGGAAGATTTCACGAGTAGAAGAAATATAAAACAAACATTATATCTGCAAAGTATGTATCCAGGTAGTCTTGCAAAATCCCTCTCTCACTGAATTACATCTTTTTTTTTTTTTTTTTTTTTGGGTGCTGGGGACCGAACCCAGGGCCTTGTGCTTACAAGGCAAGCACTCTACCAACTGAGCTATCTCCCCAGCCCCTGAATTACATCTTTATTGACTCAGAGTTCATGGAGTTAACAAGTATAAGCTGGATCCCAGGCGCATCTGTGGAACTCTCTGCTGAGCTTCCCCTGATCCCGGCAGGTACTGTCATCATTGATCTTTCAACAACCACCTGCTCATTTCTTGAAAACCATCCACCAAAATGAAATGAACTGGGAAGCCGGACATGGTGGCACAAGCCTATAATCACAGTGGTTCCGGAAACTGAGGCAGGAGGATCACAAGTTCAAAGCTAGCCTCAGCAATTTAGTGAGGCCTAAGTAAATCAGTGAGACCCTGTCTCTAAATCAAATACAAAAAAAGGGCTGGGGATGTGGCTCAGTGGTTAATTGCCCCTGGGTTCAATCCCCAGTACCAAAAAAAAAAAAAAAGAAAAGAAAAGAAAGACCCACCCTCTCACTCCCCATCAAAATAAAAGTTTCCTTTTCATTAAAAAAAGAAAAGAAAAGAAAAGAAAGAAATAAATGAACTGGGAAAAGTACCCTTTTCTACTACTGTTTCCCTATACTATTTTGCATTCTATATTTTCACATAAAAACCCCACATCATAACACAAGTGTCTAGTTGCTTGACCAAAATTCTTTTTCTTATTTCTTACAACCAGAATTTTGACATAATTCAGAATGGCATAGGTCTAGCTACAAAACTACATTTCTCAAAGTATTTGGCAGTTGGAGGTTTATTTGACAGTTCTTGCCATTAAAATGAAAGACAAAGGTAATACGTAACACTTTCAGGAATGATTTTTTTTTTTGGAGGAGGGTACCAGGGATTGAACTCAGGAGCACCCAGACACTGAGACACATCCCCAGCCCTATTTTGTATTTTATTTAGGACATAGTCTCACTGACTTGCTTAGCTCCCACTGAGTTGCTTAGCTCCTCGCTTTTGCTGCCTGGCTTTTTTTTTTTTTTTTTTTTGGTGGTACTGGGGATCGAACTCAGGGCCTCGTGCTTGCGAGGCAAGCACTCTACCGCTTGAGCTACCTCCCCAGCCCCTTGCTGCCTGGCTTTGAACTCATGATCCTCCTGCCTCAGCCTCCCAAGCTGCTGGGATTACAGGCATGCCCGGCAGGAATGATCTTAAAAGAGAAATAACCCAGTTGGCATCCACATATGCCCTTGTCTTTTGTTCTTCTTCCTGCCTACAATGTAACCATGATGCCTGAGAGTGGGGGGTAAACAGATGCCATTTTGGTATTATGAAGATGGAGACAGCATGCTGTAAGCATGGCCCAATGAAAAGGTAAATAGAGTCTGAGTCCCTGATGAACTCACAGAACTACCATCACCACCCTGGACTGAAAATCATCTAGGTGGTTTGTAATGTAAAAAAAGAAGGAAAAAGAAAAAAAAAAAAAAACCCTCAAGATTAGTTCAACCACTGTTTTTGTCTGTTATTTATGGAATGCTTGCAAACTCAAATCCTGATTGGTGTTTTTTTTTGCCTTTGCCAAATCTCTTCTCCCTAAGAATCTTGCACTGGTTTGAAGCCAGCCTAATAGGAAAACCATTTCAGTATACTTGAAGAGAGCCCGATGTTTCTCCTGGTCAGAGCTCCTGTGTCCACTTATCAAGCTTGTACATTCTGCTGCTTTCCTATCTTATGAGCTTTCTGTGGGTGACAGAGGATACAGGGCTTAGAAGTTTGTGGTTTAGATCTTTGTGGCAGGCCAACTCTTCCTTTCTCCTGGAGGAAGGAAGTATGGATAGAAAGTGCCACATACTCATTTTCCTACTCTCCTGTGCAGTGAAGGTATGAACGAACATGTGACCTAATTCTGTCCAAAGAGACCTGAAGGGAAAACCTACTGGGAAGACTTTATAATAAAAAGAGACAAATGGAAACAAATGTCCTTTCGTCTTCCTTGTAAATGATGCCTAGAAATGCTGAGTCATCTTGTGGTCAATGATGTGGTGAGGAGGGCAGAACATTGATGAGAAGCTCCTAGGTCCTTGGCATTTCTCCTAGTCACATCACCAACCCTGGATGCTAACAGCCTTTAAACATCTGGTTATTATTTATACCACTTGTTTAAAAAATTAATTTTCTTTCAGTACTGGGGATTGAATCCAGGGGTACTCTACTACTGAACTACATTCCTAGCCCTTTTTATTTTTTGAGACATGGTCTTGCTAAATTGCTAAACTGTTGATCCCTCTGCATCAGCCTCCCAAGTCTCTGAGGAGTACAGGCATACACAACTGCACCCAGCAAAAAGTTGATTAATTTTTAATTGACATTCAAAAATTGTACATATTTATGTGATGTTTCAATACATTGTATAATGTTCAAATCAGGTTAGACAGCTTTATGTGAACACATTCAAAATCTTTCCTTCCAGCTTGTTTATACCATTTTAGATGATATTCTGTTATTGGCACTTGAAAGAACTCTAACTGGTATAGGGATGTAGGGAAGACAGAATAGGTCTGGACACTCACTTCAGTTTCTAGGTCTCTTTCGTTCAATCCAATCCCTCAGTTCCTTAGCCAAGGAGATGTCTGGACAGACTCCTTGGTTGACCATTCCAATACATCCAGACAGGTCTGAACCACTCCGGACTCGGAAACTCACACAAGAGATTTTATTAAGCAGATGAGCAGAGTGTCCATCCAGAGGTGGGTGGGGGGGGCAGGGGAGCTGTTCTTAAGTAGTGGAAGTTCGTGGAAGATAGTGAGTTATCACAATTGATTGTTCACAGTCAGCAACAATCTAGGTTGTAAAATAGTGTGGGGGGCAGAATCAAGGGAGAAATGACTGTAGCCTTGTTAACCCATTGTCCCTTCAGTGCTAAGACTCGTGCTTTACGTGCCTGATGGAATCCTCACTTAGTGTTGCAAATTTTAGTCCAATAACCACTGTGTGTAATGTTGTTATTTTCTTAAGTAATAAGAAATCAGGAAAACCTGATTTTTAAAATAATAAATACTATATATTTTTAAATTTTGTAAACATCAATTAAAATAGATGGAGTCAAACTAACCCTAAACTTTTTGTTAATTAAAATATATTAAAATAACTTGCAGAGTTTTTAGGTACAATAGATAGCAAAGAAGATACCACTCACAAATTCTGGTATCAGTGGAGCTCCTAGAACAAAACTCCCACAGATACTGAGAGATGACTGCATTGGCTCCTAGTTTATCTGGTGGTGTTAATTTTGTTGCAGAGCAGGTGGAGATTGCAGGACAAACAGGCTGAATATTTAATATTTCCATCCCAACCCTCAAGATACATGCCAAAGAAAAGGAAAAAAAAAAAAAAGATACATGCCAATTTTAAATTGTTCTTCCACCTGTTTTCACTCTGTGGCTGAAGTGCTACTTAGATGGTAGATTGTAAAATTGCTCTATCCAACTCACACAGAATACTTGAATGAAAAGTGAAATTCAGTCAATCATCCAAATATTTTCAGACTCCTCTGCAAAGTATTGGAATGCTTAATTTTTAAAAAAAGTTTTCACAGAGATTTGGGCAACATTGAGATACAGTATTTGTATTTAATTTGTTTTTAATTCTTTTTTTTTTTTTCAACCTCTGAAGATGACACCAAATGACCAAGAGAAAATCTCTGACCTCTTATAATTAGGAGAAATAAACATACACATTTGTGTATTACAACCACACACTGTTCTGGAAGATGCTAAACTTCCTGAATGATGAAGTGTATCCCAAGAGGAAAGACTGCTAGATAGAGATTTGGGAACTATCTTTTAACCAATTTAAATTGATTAACCAATTTAGTAAGGAAATAGAGGGTTGTACTAAGGTTCTTGGTCAGTCAGAAACCAACCCTATCTAAATAAGAATTAGGCAAATTTGCCGGGTATGCCTGTAATCCCAGTGGCTCCAGAGGCTGAGGCAGGAGGATCACAAGTTCAAAGTCAGCCTCAGCAAAAGTCAGGTGCTAAGCAACTCAGTGAATACAAAATAGGGCTGGGGATGTGGCTCAGTGGTCCAGTGCCCCTGAGTTTGGTTCCTGGTGCCCCACCCCGCAAAAAAGAATTAGGCAAATTCTTTGTGTAGCTATTGGTAGAAAGCTAATGTTACCAATCTTCATAGAGTTCTTTTACTCAACTGGGGATAGAAATCATGAACAGTACAACTGTTTTTTATATTACCACCTCATTTTGGTGTAACTAGCTCTTAGCATCACTGATTCCTACAAGACCTTTGTGCAATTCGAGATAGAAATCTCACAGAGGCGAGCAATACCATCCAAAGGAGGATTTACTGGGGCCTGTTCTAGAACATGAAGAAAACAGGGCATGGGGTAAGGTTCCTGGGCTGCTCACTGAGGACACAAGGAGCAAAGCCTGTATAGACCCAAAGGGCAGGCATGTGCAGATGCACAGTAAACGATTGCATGCAATTTCAGGGTTTCCACACACATCTTTTCAGTTCCTAGCTCTCAGCACTGGGGTTTGCACTTGACACATTTTGCACATGTGCATTGGGTTGGGCTGCACTAGGCTTAGGAAAGATGATAAAGGTGCTCACTACCACCACCAAAGATCACATATGGGTTAAGTTTAGGCCTATTGTACATAAGGGTGTTGCTGGAAAACTTGGGGGAGGAGTCAGCATCTCCTAAATCTGGTCATTGATGGAAATGAGTCTTTGAAAAGCCTTGTATTTGGTGGGAAACCTCAGTAGGGGAATCAGGGCTCTCCCTGCTCTCACTTTGATCCCTATTCAGGAAATCTTTTGATTTTTTTATTCTGTTAGCAAGAACCCTAGGGAGGGGGTGAGTAATTAATATCCCTGACCAGATCCCAAGAGTGACATTGTCATGATTAAGTTCAAGAGGCATAGGAGAAAGAACTTTTAAAAATATCAGCACTGCTCAAACCTTAGGGGAATACACAACTGGCCAAGAAAAGTCATAGAACTCAAACAGAAAGGAATTCCAAGAGTCACGTCTACTAAATTTTCACAAGTGAGAAAATGCATACTTTCTTCTTCTTTGCAGTACCAGAGATTGAACCTATGGCATCGCACATGCTAGGTAAGCATTCTATCACCAAGCTATAACCCCAGCCCCACAGTCCTACACTTATTGAAAATTCTATATGAAATTTGAGATCTCTCTCTTTTTTCTTTTCATCTCAGTGCTCTTGCAGCACACCATTTGGCCAAAAGCCTACAAGAAAATAAAGGGAGGGAAGAGGAGATGTTGGATTTTTGTGTATCAATGATGTGTATGAATTTACTTCTTTGAGTAAAGGAAAATAGGAAGAAATTTGCTACAGGTACTTAAATCTAAGAAAAGACTTCCCCCAAAAGCTAAGATACTTTTCCAAAATAAAAGTATCACTTGGATGAAGAAGACAACTATAAACATCATGATCCTTATAAGAAATGTCATTCACTCCTCCCCATGTTCAGGGTTCTGACAGATAGCATATAAAGACAAAGAACTGAGTTAAATGGGAGTCAAAACTTGAACATTGTTAGAAATTTAGTGGTGGTTGAATTGGAAATGTTTGGGTTGGGTGTACAGGAAGGGGCGAAAAAGAGAGTCAACTTGCTGGGTGGCAATAATTCAGAGAGAGAGAGAGAGAGAGAGAAGGAGGGAGGGAGAAAGAGAGAGAGAGAGAAGGAGGGAGGGAGAAAGAGAGAGAGAGAGAGAGAGAGAGAGAGATACTCAGGCAAGCATAATTTGACCAAACTTTGAAGCAAGGACAGCTGGTGGAAATGGATGTCACTGTCACCGATCTCCCCAGGAAGGTAAGTCATGCCTCCTGTTTATAATAGGCCTAGTTTAAGTAAAGCAAACTGCCCTTTCCTTTTGTTTTATTTTGTTTTTCATAATTTACCCTGTTATCCTCAAGTTTGTTTTTTCAATAAACTTAAGAATTTTTGGAAAATTATTCAGCTCCTAGAAAAAAGACAAAAGTGGGTAACACTTCCTTTTAATATTATATAGGGCCACTTTAGGATTTTAGGGAAGTGTACTTATTGATTTAAGGTGCCAGACTTTACTTGCTAAGTTGTAGATTTGGGGTTGTTAGAGATGTAAATAATTTGTTATTGAAGCAGATCATCTCAAAGATTTATGGCCTTTAGGGCATAAATCAACTTTTAAAAAATCAAACTTGACAATTTTACATTAACATTTCTTGTTAGATTGATTATATATACTGAATTTTTCAAATGCTGAGTCAGTCATATGTATTACTGTTTATTAATTAATGAGTAAAATAAAATCTTGGACAGGTCTTTTTTTAAATGTGTGTGGTAATGAGGATTAAACCCAGTAGGACTCTACCACTGTGCTACATCCCCAGCCCTTTTTACTTTTTTATTTTGAAACTGGGTCTTGCTAAGTTGCCCAGGCTGACCTTGAACTTGCAATCCTTCTGCCTCACAGGTAGCTGGGATTGTAGGCATGTGTTTAGATGTGCTCTTTTAATATTTGCTGCATAGTCATGGTGTTACCTTTTTGAAAATTATCCTTTAAGACACCTTTTTTTCCTTCTTCTTCTTCTTCTAGTACTACCTCCAAAAATGTCTTATTGGAATTTTGGTTGGATTTTTTTTCCAATTTTAGATTCATTTGGGGAACAATTGACATTCTTACCATACCAAGATTACTACCCAGGAAGTAGTCTCCCCCTGCCCCTGGCCTTTCCAAAGAATTTTATAGTTTTCTTCATTTGGATACTGCACATTTTTTGTTCAGATTATTCTTGGGTAGTTTATATTTTTGTTATTGTTCATGGGAATTGTTTCAGTTTTTATTTTCTAACTCATTATGTTTTAGAATGTATGAACAGTTTTTGGGGGTGTGTGCATTTATTCTGTAGTCTACCATCTTACGGAATTCTCATATTATTTCTAATAGTTTAAAATTTTTTATTGCAGATATACAATAATATCATAACCCAGTAAAGATAATTTTGCTGCCCTTTTGCTGATATTTATAGTTCTTAATGTCATGAAGCACATTTAGAACAGTGTTGAAGAATCAAGGGAATGATGAGTGTCCTTTTTTTGCACAACATCATCATAATTCTTGTTCTGTGAGAGCTTGGGGGTGTGGCTTGGTGGTAGACTGTTTGCTGGCATGCAGGAGGTCCTGGGTTCTAAACCTCACACTTGGGAATATGAAAGAAAAAGTGAAAAGGTGAAATTTACAAAAAACCTCTAGAGAAAAAGCATAGATTCGACACATAAGAAAGTTACCCTTAGCGCAACCTCACTTTTCAACCATTTCCCTTTTGCCAATACCTGAAGCCTGGCTTTCTCTCCTTTTGAAGACAGGAAGGAAGTTCTGTTTGAGACTAATGTCTTGTTTAGTTATCATTATGCTAATATTTCCACAGATAGCAATTGTTAATGTTTTCTGAATTTACCTGGCATCTCCAAAAAACAAAACAAACAAACAAAAAAACCTACTGTTTGAGAGGTGAAAGATGTTTTTTAAAGTTGGAAGTGAATTTGGAGGAGGTGGTTGGAACAGGATGCCCCTCTTCTGCACCACTTTCCACCAAGATGCTGTGGCTGTCCAGGTGAAGGGAAGGGGCCAAACAAGCAGGATTTCTATTTCTGCCAAATGGCTCTGGTCACTTGTTTTGGACTTGCCAAGGGCAGGGCCCCCACCATAGACTGTGTGGAGCTGAAAGCTGAATACAGAATACTTTTCTGTGCCTCTTGCCTGTGGAGCAGGCTTGTCTGCCCCAGATCACACTTGAATAGATGAAAAGAATCCATTTTTTTGCCTTGGCCCAAGGCCTGCAGTGGAGGCCACAAAGGCGCTTACAGACAAACTGGAGTGGAAGAGCAGCAAAGAAAGCAAAGAGAAGACTTAGGAAAGTGTAAGAGGAAATGAACAAGAACATTTCCAGCTGATGTAGATTATCAGTTATTCGAATGGCCCCTCTGCTCCCATTTGGAGAAATGAAATTGCAAAGCAACTAGTTCCAGCCTCCTGTGGTTTTCCTGGAATCGGATCTCCCAACTACTTTAAGGAAATCTACGTGAAAATCTGTTAGCCCTAAAGGTGGGATTTTGGAAGACAAGGAAACATCCTGAGCAAGACAGATATCTCCCCTGAAGCTGGATTCCAGGAATTTTAGAGTTTAACCAAAAGTAAGAGAAATGCTGATTCATACATGATAATGATATTGGGAAATTAGTAGTGATTTTTATCGGTACGCTTTGTTTGGTGGGAAATTGTGATAACTAGTTCCTTTGTTTAAAAGTTGTCTTTTGGAGTAGCTGGAAAGGCAAGGTCCTTAACTCTCTACACTAGTTAGGGCCAATGAAATGGGATTCTCACAGCTGAGAAATGACCACTTCTAATGTACCTGTCCCCAGAACTTTGTAGAATACAGTCCCAGGAATGTTTAGGAGGGATTTGTTTTAGTTCTAACCTAGGATTGAACAAGGAATAGGATCTGTGCTGGTAGAAAAGCTTGATTCTTCTAGGTTCTGGATGGATTAACTTTTGACTGTTTCTGAATGACAGGAAACTCATGTTTGGTGGAAAATAAGTAGATATCAGGATTTTCATAAATTATCAGGTCTATAAATGTTATTTATTTTTTACTTTTGGGATCCTGGGGATCAAACCACATATGCTAGGCAAATGCTCTGCCACTGAGCTGCATCCCCAACCCCAGGACTGCGATTATGATGGCAAAACCTACATTTTTCCCCCACAATTTTACTTTTACTCTTTTTCCAATTTCTTGTTTCTGGTCTTCACTGATGCATAAGGTAGTGTTTTGCTCTGCCTCCCTGGCACGGGTATCTGAGCAGCTCTATCAATACCACCAGGAACTGCATATTTAAATGCAAACTCCCAGGTCCCACCCCGGACTATGGAATCAGAATAACTGAGAGGGAGAAGGAATGTGCATATCTAATTCTCTTAAACCGGAGAAGACCTGGGGCTTTGAAGGCTCAAAGATCTAAGTTTAAACCATAGTGTTGCAGATTCCTGTGTGATGTTAGACAAATTAATTCAACCTTTGTCTCAGCTCTCTGGGCTGCAAAGCAGGGATAATTATACCTACTTGAAACTATTGTTGCAAATATTAAGTGACATATTTATAATTAATGTGAGCAATTTAGTTTGGAACAAAGTAAATGTTCCATGTATGTAAGCGATTGTATCTTGTTATCGCATCTGGGAACATTTCCTTTAGTCCGTACCTAGTTGTCAGATAGCTGCAAATCAGTCTGGTTTATACCTTACCTCTCTGTTCCCCCTTCAATAGTCAGTTTTCTCACACACTGTCTTACAATCAAGGAAGAGCCAGCTATCATGAGCCCTTGTCCTGAATATTTGCCCAGGACAATCTTCCCTGTTGCTCTTGACCCTACAGCTCCCTGCTGTGTTCTCCTTGTCTCTGTCTGATGGCTCTGTTCTCTGCCTTCCACCTCCACTACATTCTTCAAGTTGGTGGCCTCTCAGACTCTGTTTGCTGGCTCATGATGTTCACCTCTCTTTAATGTGCACGCTGCCTTTATTTGGACACTATCTACAATTCTCTCTAAAAGACTCTTCCAAGCTGGTAATCCTAGCTATTTGGGAGGCTGAGGCAGGAATAATGCAACTTCAAAGTCAGCCTGAGCAATTTAACAAGACCCTGTCTCAAA
Organism: Sciurus carolinensis; assembly: GCF_902686445.1. Lineage (NCBI taxonomy): Eukaryota > Metazoa > Chordata > Mammalia > Rodentia > Sciuridae > Sciurus > Sciurus carolinensis. The sequence continues at coordinate 128,909,578 of NC_062223.1, read as the reverse complement.
ATAAATAAATAAACAAATGGAAAGGGTTGGAGATGTAGAGCTCTGTGGTGAATCCTCTCTGTATTCAATTCCCAGTGCCGAAAAGACAAAAAGAAAAAAAGCAAACAAACAACTCTTCTTATTCCTCACTTTTCCTGTGAAACTCCCATTTCTCCCAGTGGCAGCGAAAAGATCTCCATCCCTTGCCAGGAAAGGGACCCTGACAAACTGCATTGGAAACCCAAATTCCCCGTGAACAGACACACACAAAGTAATGGAAAACAACTGAAAATCCTGGCCTCCTAATGAGACTCTTCAGCCCTCACTCCATTTTATGAAAGCCTTTATGCTTGTTATTAAATTGCATTCCACTTTTTTGCCTTTTAAGGCTGGAAAGTGGGTTTGTGTGAACCTTTTCTAGAAAGAAGTTGTGCTCAGTAAGTTATGCAAAGAACAATTAAAACAGCCTTGTGAGTATGTGACAGTTTCCAGCTCAAGGAGTTGGTTATTAATTGCTCAACACTTGAAATGCTAAATATGTGTGAGTGGGTGGTTGTGGTCTCTCTCTCTCTCTCTCTCTCTCTCTCTGTCTCTCTCTCTCTCTCCTCTCTCTGCTCTCCTCTCTCCTTTCTTGTATTTGTTGTTTCGTAATTGGGTACTGTCCCCAAGAGAGCAGTATAGAAAGGAAACATCTCTAGCATATTAACCCTCCTTAATGGTTGAGTAAACATGTAAGCGATATAAAAGGTAGCCCAAATAATAATGTAAAGGAGTTGGAAAATATTATTGTCCTTGGTATTCAGGTGTGAGATTGAAGAAATGGGAGTATTCAATCATTTCCCCAAGGTTGCTCCCTGAGTCTTTGGTGGAAACCAAACTTCAGTAAAAGTGCAATTAGCACTTATTTTGGGGGAGTGGGGAGGGAGGCTAAACCATTGAGCCATATGCCCAGTCCTTTTTTGTATTTTATTTAGAGACAGGGCCTAGCTAAGTTGCTGAGGCTGGCTTTGAACTAGAGATCCTCCTGCCTCAGCCTCCTCAGCTGCTGAGATTGCAGGTGTGCATTAACATGCCCAGCTACAATTAGCACTTTTAAGTACCTGGTAACCCTTGACATTGTTGACCCACAACTCAATCCCTGGAGACGTGTAATAGTTCTTGAGAAAAATAACTCTCTCTCTCTCTCTCTCTCTCTCTCTCTCTCTCTCTCTCTCTCACACACACACACACACACACACACACACACCCCTCAGCATAGAAACTGGAAACTTCACTTCTCCTAGGCTATGCTTTTCACAGTGTAACCAGTATAACAAAACTCAGAGACACATTTGTTGAGTTGAAGACAGTCCTGAATTTGTAGATAAAAAGAGCTATTCCATCTCTATGCGGATTACAGTGCAACAACCCTGAATTCCGGGAACCATTCATCACAGTTATGTTGCTTAGAAGCAAAAACTTTAGGTGTCTACATGGTTACTTCAATGACCATGCAGTCATGAAGATAAAATATGATATAAATAGGTATATATTTACAGAAAACTAAACAAATACAGAGTTTATGAAATTGTGAGTAAGATTAATGAATATTTGGACCAGGTCCTGAAGGAATATTCTAAGAACTGAACCCATTTCCTATAATAAACTGAATTTAGGCAGTAATTAGTACCAGACAGCATTAACTGTGTTCCCAACTGCTCAAGGATTTTAGTCAATTATAAAAGTATAACAGTCCTACAAAAACATGTGTGAACTTTGGAACTTTTCTGGTTCCACCAACCAATAACCAGGGATAAGGTCTGAATAGCAAATCAGTCTGTGAGACCCTCCTTGGACTTCCTAAGGGAAAATGGGAAATAAGTGCCAGAGAGGGTTTTGAGAAATGTCTCTTCTGGGCTCTCATTTTTTTTTTTTTTTTTTGGGGTGCTGAGGATCGAACTCAGGGCCTTGTGCTTACAAGGCAAACACTCTACCGACTGAGCTATCTCCCCACCCCCAGCCTTCTGATTCTCAGAAGTCTTTGATGTGCACATCACCTTTAGCAAAAAGATGATCTACCAGCAATTGCCATAGGGGACTTTCTATTTCCTAATATTGGGGATTGAATTCAGCCGCCTTGCATACTAGCACTTTACCACTGAGATATTTCTCTAGCCCCATAGGGCTATTAACGTATGGTCCCTAGCATGCATGAGGGTCTGGATTCTATCCTCAGTGCCTTGAAAAAAAAAAGAAAGGAAGAAAATAAAAATTATGCTATGACATAAATATGTATTGACATGAAAAGCTAAAAATATTAAGGGAAAAACCAATTGCACACATTGTTTTCAATACGATCCTGTTGGCTGTTAAAATTTTAAATGTATACCAATATGTACTGAAACATTAATAGTGATTATCTTTGAATTTTGATTATGGGCTTTTTTTTTTTTTTTTTTTTTTTGCAATGCTGGGGATTGAACCCAAGACCTTGTGCTTGCAAGGCAAGAACTCTACCGACTAAGGTACCTCCCCAGCCCTGATTATGGGCTTTTTTTCTATTACTGCCTTTTCTATTTTTTTAATGAGGAACTTTTACTGTTTTATCTCTTTTTAAATCTATTTGTTTATTTATTTATATCAGGAATTGAACCCCAGGGCACTTAATCACTCAGTCACATCTGCTGCCCTTTTTTAAAAAATTTTGTGACGGGGTAAGGGCCTTGCTAAGTTTCTGAGGTTGACCTCAAACTTGTGGTCCTCCTGCCTCAGCCTCCCATGTTGCTGGAATTACAAGTATGCCACCGTGCCCAGTTCGCTTTTTAATGTCTTTACTGCTTTTCAAATGGGATATTATGTGTATTCTGTAGAATACTACGTACGTTTCTGAGGAAAAAATATATTTTCATTGAAAATAAACAGAAGGCCATCCTCTCTTCCACCTCCTAAAATAAGGAGACATTCATGAGTAGCTTAGTAATTCATCAATCATTCATGCATCCTGTGTTCCAGGTGTTGAATATGGGAATCTAGGCTAAATAAACCTGTGCTGCATCTCTAGTTTGTTCATAAGGAAGACTGAGAACATTTCCATAGCGCCAGGTTATCAGACAGAGTATCCAATAGAGTAGGTATTGTAGTTCTTTTTATTTCATCCGGGAACATGTAGAATATCAAGGTATTCTTTGACATATGACAGTTCTCATGGCATCTCTCAGGTCACTTCATTGGGTTCCTGCTGTTGTTGGTCACCGGGGCCATCTATGACACTTTAAAATTAGTTACTGACACAGATTCTAAAAAGCCTAGCCCAACATATAAAAGTTATTTCTGAGAAACAAAGTCAGTTCGTTCTGAAGATCAAGTTTAGAGGTTGTGCACCAGCAGACAACGGTTTATGTAACAGTTTGTCTTTGTTCCTCGAGCCATGTGTGACCTTTCTGCTCCTTCCTGCTGACACCATCTCCAACAGAAAAAATACAATCTGTTTAGCTTAATGTCCCTCCTTCCCTCCTGAGCCTTAGTAGAGAATAATAACAGCAGCTGCATGACTTTTACATAACGAAAATACTTTATTTACTTTTGTATTTAATTTATGCATCTGTCCAATGTTTGCACAGCTGTTTGATGTCTGTATGCCCCATAGATTAGTCCTTGCTGATTTCATCTCTCTTAAACTCTAGGCATTGAAAACCAGAGGTACATTCCCATTCACTTTTCTTTGCCCAACCTCCAGCTGGTATGGTATCATCTGTATGGTACCCGGCAGATGAGAATTTAATTAAGAAGGATTCTTCTGAGCTGGGGATCTAGCTTGGTGGTAAAACACTTGCTTAGCATGTGTGAGGCCCTAGGTCGGATCCCCAGCATTGCCTGACCCCACAAAAAAAATGCCAAAGAGGTTTTTAATCTGTCTCCAAAAACTGTACCAGGATTAGGGAGGTGTAAGATGTGAGAGCCAGCCCCACCAGAAGCAGAGCTAGTAATTATGAAATGGATTGGGATGGAAAAATTGCCCTCTTATTCAGGTTTAGCTGCCTGTAGAACCCCAAAAAGAACTAAGCATTTGAAATGCCAGTGTTTTGCCTAATCAATGCACCAGTGCGTATCTTAAGTTGCTGAACCTGAATATGAATTCATCTTTGATGTTGTCTTCTTGTAGTCATGGGAAGAGTTAGGGCCAACTGCAGCAGGTGAACATGTTAACACAGGACCCTTTGTTTTCTCCTCTCCGGTGGAAGATGGGAAGAAAGGGAGTATAAAGGGGGTGTTCTCTTTTGAGGGATTGTCTCCTTCCATGTATTGGAATGCATGGTGTGTTAATCAGCTTTCCATTATTATATCAAATATCTGAGATCGTTATAAAGATATAATTATGAAGATAATTATAAAGGTTTATTTTGGCTTATACTTTTAAAGGTTCTAGTCCATGAACCACTCACCTCAAGGTCAAGAACTAAAAGGAAGAGGAAGGGGCCAAGGTCCCATTATACCCTTCAAGGCACAGTCCCAATGACCTAAGGAATTCCCACTGGTCCTCACCTCTTTAAAGGTTCTATCTAGTTCCAGTAGTGCCAAACAAGAGACCAAGCTTTTAACACATGAGTCTTTGGGGGACCCTTAAAATCTGAATTATACCACATGGGTAACCCTCTTTTTTCTTTTTTGGTACTGGGGATTTGAACCAGGAGGACTCTACTACTGAGCTAGCTATCTTTTTCTTTCTTTCTTTCTTTCTTTTTTTTTTTTTTTTTTTTTTTTTTTCTTTTTCTTTCTCTCTCTCTCCCCTCTCTCTCTCTCTCTCTATGGCACTGGGGATTGAACTCAGGAGCACTCTACCAACAAGCTGTATCTCCAGCCCTTTTTATTTTTTGAGACACTGTCTCACTAAGTTGTAGATGCTGGCCTGGAACTTGTGATCCGCCTGCCTCAATCTCCCAAGCAGCTGGGATTATAGGTGTGCACCACTCTGCCCAGCTATATTACTCTTAAATAATGTTCTTGTCCAGTTTTATGCTGTCCAGTCATCAATATATATTTACCAAACAAACAAAAAGTGGCATGTCTTTTATTATCATAAAAAATAGACCAAATTTTAGCTGGATTTTGAATCTCTCTTTGTTTCAGTTTCTCTCAAAGTCAGCAGTCTCATACTTGATGAAACATTAGGTCTTCTACTGAAAAGTACACAGAGGTGCACTCTGAATGAACTAAATTATATTTTTCTCAACCAGTTTGATCTATTATTTCTATAGTAGTACTGTATTCTTTGCCAGGAGTCAGAGGTGGGGGTTGTTTGCTTTTTTTTTTTAAATCCATCAAGGACTACAGAAAAATACTTTAATACCTTTTTCTCCCCCTGTACTGGGGATTGAGCCCAGGGGCACTCTATCACTGAACTACATCCCCAACCCTTTTTAGTTTTTATGAGACAGGAATTGCTAAGTTGCCAGGCTGGTCTCGAGTTTGTAATGGTCCTGCCTCAGCCTCCCGAGTTGATGGGATTACAGATGTGTGCCACCACGCTCAGCTCAGAGAAATACTTTTTAAATTAGACCATGACCTGAGAAAGAAGTGAACTAGTAAGTTTGAGTTTGTTATCAACTCTGCTTGAGACTGGCTTTTTATATCACTCTGAGGAGCAATGCTGTTTGTTTTCAACATGAAATACATAATAGGAAAAATTGAGTGGGGAACAGGGGAATAATATTTTGATAGGATAGTTTTATTGTTTTGTTTGATATATTGTGACCCCAACCCTCAATATATCTGGGGATCATCCATACTTAAAGTTAAATATAAAATAACTTCTTGAGCTAAGTACAAGTGATTTTTGAAAAAAATAAAATAAAATACCATGTAGGGAACTGGAGTCGTGGCTTAGTGATGGAGCACTTGCCTCGCATGTATGAGGCACTGGGTTCGATTCTCAGCACTGCATATAAATAAATAAAAGTCCATAGACAACTAAAAAAAATAAAAAATTTTAAAAAATATCATATAGGATTTTCTACACAGTTCTTCTCAAGTTGCCTGGGAAACCTCACATCTACTGCATTCAGTGTTAGAAACATAGGTTAAATTCTCATCCAGTATGTATTTTGAACATAGCAGGAAAACACAGATGTTTTAGACTTTCTGAGCTACATTAAATTCTGGAAACTGGAAGCTATAAAAGACAAAATCGTGGGAGGGGAATTGTAGAGAGCACCCTGGGAAAGCGGCAGCTCCAGAGTTGAGTGACCTCTCTTTGATCTCTTGCTTTCCCAAGTCACTTTCCCATGCATTTCCTCAACGCTGGCTTCAGTTCTTTAGATCTAATAAAAGGCTTTGGGGTTGGGAGCATCACCACGTGTCTGAGTAGAGTGCTGATTCAGGAGAGCTCTGAGGGAGGAGTGGAGCATTCCATGTGTTTACAGTAAAATCTGTGTGTGTGTGTGTGTGTGTGTGTGCGTGTGTGTGAGAGAGAGAGAGAGTGTGTGTGTGTGTGTGTGTGAGAGAGAGAGAGAGAGAGAGAGAGAGAGAGAGAGTCTGTTTTCTCATGAGCAGTAAGAACATCTCATGACTATTACAGCCAACAATGGGAGATTTAGCTTCTTCCAAGTCACTTCGATGAAGCACATACTCTAAAGTAGCATGCTTCCTGGGGATAGAGTTTCAAAAAGTTCCTACACCCTACTCCTTTTCCAGACAGTTTGCTGCTCCTTAAAGATCTCATTGGAGAAATGTAATCTTCCCTTTTTGTACATTAATGCTTTCTTGAACCTCCACATAATTTTGCTTTATAAGAAGCAGAATTAAGTCAATTGCAACAGCACATGCCTGTAATCCCAGCCACTTAGGAGACTGAGGCAGGAGGATTGCAGGTTCAAGGCCAGCCCTCAGCATTAGCAAGACCCTGTGACAAAATGAAAACTAAGAAATACTGGAGATGTAGTTCAGTTGTAGAACACTCTGGGTTCAATCCTCAGAATGGGGGTGGGGAGAAGCAGAATTAATACTTTATACAAATATTTACATTTTAATGCTATTCCCTTCATTTTCTGGACCAGGTTCACATTTGACTATAAAATGGATTGTGTAAACTTGAATGACTTTATGGGTTGTTTTGCGTGTTTGTGTGTTAATCAGCTTTCTGTTGCAGTGATAAAATACTTGAGAATAACAACTTAAAGGAGGAAAGGTTTATTTTGGCTCATAGTTTCAGTCCATGGTTACCTGGCTCTATTACTTTTAGACCTGTAGAAAGCAGAAACATCATGATGAAAGGACATGGTGGAGCATATCTGGTTATGGCAGCCAGGAAGCACATAGAGAGGAAGAGACTGGGAATGAGATACAGTTTGAAGGACACACCTGCAAGGATCTACTCTCTTCACCCACCTCCCACCTCCTACAGTTTCTACCACCTCCCAATATTCATTCAGCTGTGAGTCTATCAATGTAATCTATTGATGATGTCAGAGCCATCATGATCCAATTATTTTCTCACCTTTGAATATTTCTGTATTGGGGATGTTCCAGATCTAAACCATTACAGTCTGTTTTCTTTTGATATAATGAAATAACTGAGGCTGGGGAATTTGTAAAGAAAAGAGGTTTATTTGTCTCATAGTTTTGGAGGCTGAAGGTCCAAATAGCATGTGCTGACTCTAGCACCCCACCCCCTTTGTATCACATGAGAGCAGATGGCATCATGGTGAGAATGGATACTAGCAGGAGAGAGAGCCAGGAAAGGTGGCACATTTCTGTAATCCCATCATCTCAGGAGGCTAAGGCAGGAGGATTGCCAGTTCAAAGCCAACCTCAACAACTTAGTGCAGCCATAAGCAACTTAGAGAAACCCTGTCTCAAAATAAAAAATAAAATGTGGCTCAGTGATTGTGCACTCTTGGGGAGCAGGCTCACCCTCTAATAATCACTTGCACTTAAGAGGACTAACTCAGGTTCCCATGAGTGTTATTTTAATCCCTTCCAAGGACAGTACCCGCAGTGACCTAACTAACTCTCACTGGGCTTTGCCTCTTTAACTCTCTCACTAGCCAGGCATGTTGGTATATACCTGAGTTCCAACTGCTTAGGAAGCTGAGGCAGGAGGATCACTTGAACTCACAAGCTTGATACCAGCCTGGTTAGGCAACAGAGAGAGACTTCATCTTAAAAAAAATAAAAAAATGGTACCATCACCTCACCTCTTAACTTTGTGACACTGGGGTCCAAGCTTCTAATATATGAAACATGGGGGACACCATTAAATCATATCCAAATGGTAGCACTTTGCTATCTAAATTTTTTTCTGATAATTTTAGAGATGCTGAGTGATTTAGAAATGCTGGTTTTCATTAGTGTTTAGATATAATTTAAAAGATATTTTTTCTTCCTGATTCTCAAAATTCTAGACAAAAAAAAAAAAGGGAACTATAGTAATCACTGTTAATTTCCAAATTTTCTTTCTTCCAAAGCATTTTCATAATAATTAAATCATTCTACCTTTATGATACTCACTCAAGAAGAAAGAGAGAAAGCCCATTTTATAGATGGAAACACAACTTAAAACTTATGAAAATTTACATGGTGGGGCAAGAAAAAAAAATGAAAGGTAAGTTTTGCATTTCCTAAAATTTACCATATTCCTTTATAACATGGTGATTATTTCATTTAAGAATGAGAAGGCATTTTTACATAATTTAACTTTAATTTTTCTGTCTTTACTTCTATAAATCAAATCTAATTGCAAGGTGAGACTTTTGATCTTATCCTATAAGCATTAAATTACCTATTTACTATATGCCTTTCTTTGCTAAATCTTGATATTTTCTTAGATTTTCAGGATAGTTTGTTTTGATTTGATTTGGAGTGAATTCCTGTTTGTAATAAGTATAAAGATAGCTCCATAGCAATAAGCACCAGCAGATAAGAAGTGAGCAAATAAATTTTGTATCCTGGTAGTACCATTTATTTACTCATTCACTGATATGAATACAATGGTGAATAAACAAAGTTCCTGCCCTTATGGACCTTATATTTTACTGAGAGAGACAAATAATAAATATTGACTACACAACTTAATTCCATGGTCATAAGTGCTGTGGGAGAAAAAAAAAAGCAGAGTAAGTGAACAGAGAAGGCAGAACTATTTTAGGTATAGTGAGTCAGAAGGTTAATTTAAAAGTGTGAAAGGTGAGGTGCACCTTGCAGATTTGAGGAAAGGTAGGAGGAGGTGGTTGTGGTTGGAGCAGAATGAATGGCAAAAGGTAGAGATTAGAGAGATGAGCAGGGCTGAAGGGACTGGAAAGATCAGGGAAAGGACTTTGGATTTTATTGCAGTGTGGTTAAAAGCTCAGAATCCTACAGGGTTTTAAGCAGGGGGAATGATATTTTCAAAGTAATGTTTTAAAAACAAATTCTTTGGTAGCCATGTTGAGAATAGACCACAGAGAGTAAAGAATGGAAACAGGGAGATCACTGTAGGGCCTTTTGTAGTCACACAGGAGAATGATCATAGGGACAGATGTGGTGTGCATAGCTAAGAGGGAGAGAAGATTGAGTTAGGGTTTTTTTTTTTTTTTTTTTTTTTTTTTTTTTGTGTGTGTGTGTGTGAGAGAGAGAGAGAGAGAGAGAGAGAGAGAGAGAGAGAGAGAGTGAGTGTGTGTGTGTGAGAAGGGCTTTACTGGGAACCGAACCCAGGTTCTAGCACATACTAGGCAAGCACTTTACCACTGAGCTACATTCATGATCATAGGGACAGAAGATTGAGTTAGGGTGTTTGGTGAGAGAGAGAGAGAGAGAGAGAGAGAGAGAGAGAGAGAGAGAGAGAGAGAGAGTGTGTGTGTGTGTGTGTGTGTGTGAGAGAAGGGCTTTACTGGGAACCAAACCCAGGTTCTAGCACATACTAGGCAAGCACTTTACCACTGAGCTACATTCCCTAGCCCTTTCTTTTCTTTTCTTTTCTTTTTTTTTTTTTTTTTTCCTGCAGTGCTGGGGATTGAACCCAGGGCCTTGTGCATGTGAGGCAAGCACTCTACCAACTGAGCTATCTTCCCAGACCTGCTAGCCTTTTCTGTTTTTTGATTTTGAGATAGCATCTTGCTAAGTTGTCCAGGCTGACTTTGAACTTGTGATCCTCCTGCCTCAGCCTCCTGAGTAGCTGGGATTATAAGCATGCTGCTTGACTTGGTTTCAATTTTGAGGGTAGAATTGGAAGGATTTGCTGTTGAAATGAATATGGTGGTTGAAAGAGGAATTTTAGTCATTAGATGGGCAAGACTTGGAGGAAGCAATTTTGGGGTTATTCTGAATATGGACAGTCAAGAGTTCTGTTTTAGACACTTTAAGTTTGAGTTATCCAAGTGAAAATGTCAGTGAGGCTGCTGGATATATGAGCCTGGAGTCCTGGGAAGAGGTTGGGGTTAAAAGTATACATTCATCAGTGAGTGGAGGCTATTTAAAGTCTTAGGATGGAAGAGATTGTGGCAGGATGGGAATGTAGAAAGACAATAGGAAGGGCCCAAGGTGAGAACCCATGGGCAATCAACCTTTAGAATTCTGGAAGAGGAGAAGGATTTAGTGGAGGAGCCCACAAAGGAGCTGAAGGATTAAAAAACAGACATGTAGATAGGTATGACTGTTGTTATAGTTTAAAGATGGAAACAAATTTTTCATGGAAGAATAATCAAAAGTTCTTAAGTATTGCGATAGAGGCTAATAAACCAAAATGTGTTGGGGAGAGGAGAGAAAATGGAAAGTTTATCATTTCAATGAACATACCACAGATTTGTCAAATCTCAGTGAACAGGTCTACTAATGTTTCTTAAAATGCTGTCCAATAGTAGTTTTGTTGTTGTTTTAAAGGGTTCAATGTTTAGAGAAGCTACTCCTTGGATATTAGCTAGGAGAATGCTACAGAGAGACAACATGTCTTTTTCCTCAAAAACCTTTTTTGTTGTCCTGTTTTATGGGGGTGCAATATTAAGCTCTTCCCTTGGTGGGGGCAGGGAGAGGGGCATGGCAGGAAGCAAGGCAATGCCAATTGTCACTTTGGGAAAATTCTTTACTAAACCTGACCCACTCTCAGCAACTTATTTTTCTTAAGCCAGCTATTCAGTTTGGGGTGTAAATAAGCTTCCTCTTTCTCCCTTCCTCAGTTCCCAGACTCTCTGAAACTCAAGGTTAGGTAAGTGTTGCAGTCATTTGTGTAGCTGCCTTCCTGGCTGGCTCAACTTGTCTGCACCGTGATGCTGCTTTGGTGCCTACAGGGGACTGCAATGCAACAGATCTGAGATGCGGGGAGTGAGCCCAACTGCCACCTCCTGGAAGATGACAGTGCCAAGGCCGAGAAAGGAGGCCAGACTGAGGCCTCCAACAGCTTCAGAGAGAGGGGGAGTTTATCCTCTTTCCTGCCCCTCACTTTGTAAATATTGAATCAAACCATACACAGGTAGCAAATTCAGTTACTTAGCAGTATTTTATGGTTGAACAGACGTTTTCTTTTTTAGGGGATGTTGCGATTTTTGTGATTTATGAATTTAATCACTGAGGGTGTTATTAGGACAGAGGTAATTGATTACAAACATCTGAAACATCAAGGTCAGATGGCTGCAGAGTTGCCTGGCAATTACAACCTTGAGTTTATATGCAAGGTTAGCAGCAGTAAGTACTGATTCATAGGACATTTGGATAGTTCTATCCCAGGAGAGGGAGTGCTGGCTCAGAACAGATTAAGGAGTATCAACACCCTTGAACTTGCTTAAACACCTCTGGCATTTGGAAAACACATGTGCAGTACATTTGTTCTTTTTCTGAACTGTATATAATATAAACAGGGGGATAGTTACCAAAATGTTTTTAGGGTCTAACCCAAAATATCTGTATCATCCAATGTATACATCATATGGTTTGGATTGTAAATATCACCAATAGACCTAAATGCTGAAGGTTTGGTTGCCAGCCTATGGTGCTTTTGGGAGATGGCGGAATCTTTAGGAGGTGGGGCCTAGTGGAATGAAGTTAGGTCATGGGGGTATGTCCTTGAAGGGGATACTGAGACACCAGTCCGTTCCTCCCTCTCCTCTTTGTCTTTTGTTTCTCTGTCTCCATGAGATGAACAGCTTTGCTATAACACAGGTTCCCTGCAATGATATTCTGCCTTTCCTCCAAAAACAATAGTGCCAACTGACCTTGGGAACAATGAGTCAAAATAATTCTTTTCCCTCATAAGTTGAATATCTCAGGTATTTTGTCATAGTGATGGGAGGTTGACTGATACAGAAATCCTAGCTCCTTTATATATTACTCACCTCTACCACCTCAACCATTTAACATTCAGTAGTTGCAGCTAAGTTTCAGGATTTTATGGCAAAACTTTGGGATGTGAATGAAGTCTTTCCAAAAATAATGCAATATCATGATCTTAACTGAGAGTAGCCAAGACACTGCAGTCTTTGGCAAAACTTGTTTTCCATGGTGATGTGCTTTCTATCCCACACAGACCTCCTCTTAGTATCACAGGATATTTGCATGTAATGTTTACCAAACCCTGAGAATGACACAAGCTACCAAATACACACTTGTTGCTCTAAGGCAGAGATGACTCTATGACCCAAGGGTAAACCCCATGGTGCTGCTGCATTAGATAAAAGAATACTTTTTAAACTATGGTCTTATGTTGAAGTTCTCCAGTTTTCATTGTTTACCTTGGTGTTTCTCTCTCTCTCTCTTTTTTTGGGGGATTGAACACAGGAGTACTCAATCAGTGAGCCCAATCTCCCACCCTGTTTTGTATTTGATTTAGAGACAGGGTGTCACTGAGTTGCTTAGTGCCTTGCTTTTGCTGAGGCTGGCTTTGAACTCACTCTTCTCTTGCCTCAGCCTCCCAAGTCACTGGGATTGCAGGCGTGCAACACGCCCCCCCCCCACTCTTTATCGCTTAAGAAGTATCACAAAGACCCTTATGCATCCCAAATGCATCTATTTCCCGTAGAAGGTTGAGATGCACTTATTGCACTTATTGAAAGTTGGTCTCTATATTTTTCCCATCCCAGTTTGGGTCTCATTCTATTTCTTCTCTAGTTCCATGTTAGAAAACATGCAGATTCTTGGTCTGTAAAGAAATTTTGGTTATACTGAAACTGGCAGATTTTTGTTCATGTTCACTCCCTAATTTGTCTCCAGAATGTGGTGAAATACCAGTTTATCATGCTCTTGAAATTTTGCTAACTGTAGTCAAGGCCCTGTTTTATTTTCAACGGCTTCAATAGAAATGACTAAATGCTGAGTGGACCCAAATCACTGCAGTGACATTAGATGATGCAGTATTTGGAATTAATAGGCTTGAGAATAAGAGCAAATTATATAGGTTAACACCCCTCTTCTCCCCCCAACATCAGATGCAAAATGAGTCACAAGGATTGAAAGATACATATATAAAAGAAAAAAAAATGGAAAACGGTAGAATGTCAAGATATCTTTCCTGCATTCTGTCACTCCGATGGTCGTTGCAGGTGGAAGTGCTGCACAGCCTTTGGAGGCTGAACAAAAGGAACAAGAACCAAGGGCAATCCCATCCACAGGCAGGGGGTTTCCTGGAAGCTCCTTCACTTGCTTCCAAAATCTCTTTTCAGTATAGCCATGCATCTTCAGGTTTGCTATTCTTTCCCCCTTTCTTGTCTTTACTCTCCCTTGATCTGATATGCCACTTTCAATTTTCTGGTCTATAACTCTGAATGAAGAAACCAACTAAAGGAACTTTAGGCACTTCTCCATCCCGATTCTAAATAATAAGCATCGTGAGTTGATTGCGCACCCAAATGAGCAAGGGAGGGAGAGGCAAAGATCTTCGACTTGTGGCAACGCCCCCCTCTCCTCCCTGGTGCAGCGACAGTATTCTGGGGTCAGATGGGAGTGGAGAGGAGCCACTGCCGTAGTCTCCGAGACGCCTTTTCCTGATGTTGCTGTTGCTGCAGGTTTTTTATTTTTGCACCAGAGCACGATGCAGAGGCCGAGGCAAAAGACCACATTCGACCCCTGGGGCAGCATCTCATTCCCTGACCTGTGCTCGGCTCGCTCTGCCACCCCAGCGGGTTACCCTACCCCACCCTGAGGAGGGGCCCCTGCATGCCCTTCGCCGCCCCCCCGCAGCGCACGTGCGCTCCAGGGACAACAGCAGGCGAGGCCTTGGCGCGCCCCCGCCTCACGGCCGCGCGCGCGCTCCGCCCGCCCTCCTTGCGCGTGCTCGTGCCCGCGGCCGCGGCGGCGCGCCTCTTCTCCCCGCTGCGGGCGTCGCGGGTGCGGGAGGAGGCGGAGCGGAGGAGGCGGAGGCAGGGCGGGCGGCGGGCTCCGGCGGGGGCGCGCGCCGGCCAGCGGGGCGGGGGCGGCCGGAAGGCGTCGGGGTGAGGGGCTCTGGAGCCCGAGAACCCGCGTCCCCCGGGGCTGATCCGCCGCGGGAGGGCGAGCGCGGTGCGCGACGGAGGTGGGGACTTCGAGGCCGCGGCCGGGAGCCCGGCTCCCCCGCCCCCGAGCCTGACGGGGTGGCGAGGCGGGATGCGGCTCTGGCGCTGGGGGCGCCCGGCCGAGCCCCCGCGGCGGCCCTGGGCGGCCAGGCTCTAGGCGCAGCGGCGTCGGCAGCGGCGGGCGGAGGGCGTCCGGCCCGGCCCGCGGAGGGCAGACACGGAGCGGCGAGCGGGGCGCAGCGACGCCGCGGCGCGGCGGGGCCGCGGGGCTCGGTAAGGCGGGGGCGCGGGCGGGCCGGGGGCGCCGGTGACGTGGGCTGGCGCCGCGGGGAAGGCTGCGGGGGCCATTCTTTCTCTCTTAGAAAAAATTCTTTTTAAAGTAGAGCCTCCTGATCGAATGTTCTTGAGGGACCATCTCGGGTTTCTCCTCGTTCCTCCTCCCCGGGACTCTTCTCCCGGCCTCCTGGGGCGCTCGGGGCTGCGGGCCCACAGCCTCCCGCGCTCGCATCCCGCGTTTCCTCACGGCCTTAGCGAATGAGGCGTTGGGACGGATTCCTGGCCTGCTGCAGTGCTCTGCGCCCCAGGCTGAAGTCAGGCAGTAGCCGCGACTCCCCGGGAATGGCTAAGTGGGGGCCTTGGGGACCCGGGTGCTCCCACAGGAGCCCCGGCGCGAGACTTCCTCTAGGCTGTCCACCGTCGACAGCGCAGGTCCCGGCCCCCAGTGTGTGTGGGGGCAGTTGAGCGAGATGTCTCTGCTCCCCAGGACTCCGCTGGAGTTTTTCCTCTTATCTTTCTAATTGGCTGAAGTTGGCGCTACATGTTGGACGATAGTGATGACTTAGTGCCTTTTTTCCCCTTGACTTCCCCTGCCACCCCTGCATAGTGTCTTTCTCATTTTTATTGACTAGATTAAATGTTTATGTTAAAGATTTTCATAAATGGCACACAAGACAAGGTAGGGAGAGAAAGTCGGACTTGATTTCTTAGCTTTAGTCTGCCTCTGGATCCTGTATAACCTCACCTTCTAGGGCTGAAGCTTAGAGAAGGAGGAGGGGAGGTAGAGGCCCAGAGCAGGATGCTTGGGATGCAGTTTAATAGTTATTTTTTAGGAAATAGAACTTGGATAATTATAATTTTGATCTACACTTGGAATTAAAATCAGCTCGTAAAATGCTTGGAGCACTGCATGATGCTACATGGATAACTAGAAGCTGGGCGGTGGCATTGTCAGCATCTCTTTTATTTTCCATTCTTTCAGAGTCTTATTTGGCACAGATTTAGACCTTTTAAGTAAGTCTGAATGGGAATAACTTTACCAATACCTTGGTTGCTTTTGAAAAAGTGGTCTGTATATTTTTGTGTGAAGAAGAAAAAGCAAATGGTGGTATAGTACAGGGTCTCTGAAAATACACAAATGTCTAGTTTGATTCAGAAATTGGATCTTTTTGTGATATTTTTGAGTAGTGATGTATTTTTTTGTATTGAGTGAATTGAAGTCCAACTCTGAGTCTGCATTTATTCCTTGGACTTAGGTGTGAAGGAAATAGAAACAATAATTGCTGTTACAGCACAACTTCAGAGTTTTCCAAGCACTCCTTGGTGTGTATTCTTTTTCATAGGGCTATTTGTGAAGTTGAGGTATTATGATGATGTGATTTCCAGTTTCAGGAATGGACCTGTGGACATAAAATTGGACATTTGGTGATGTTTTATACAACAAGGATCTGTAATGTTGTGAAGTTGGAATTGTGTTTAAACCAGTTGTTTTCCTACCATGTCACTTTAGCAGTCATGGAATAGAGCAGCACTTTGGACAGAGACTTGTCCAGACAGCTAGGGTGGCAGCCCAGTTTACTTAGGATCCTGCACATGGAGGTGGGGGACAGGGTGAAGTAGTGGGGCAGAAAAGATGTAAGTGGGACAGAGAGGAAACGCTACTTGAAATGTTCTTTAGTTATATAACTGTTTTGTTTTCCAGGGAGAAACTAAGAACCAGTGAGGTAGGCTCAACTGTCATTAGAGCCTTTGATGTTGGTTTGAATTCCAGTAGTAGTTTTGTTCCTTTTATTTCCTTTACCCAGCCCCACATCATTTTCCAGTGACCAGAAATTTTTCTGCAGTTGGGCTGAGACTTTAAAGGCATTAAATTCTTCTCCACTATCATTTTTTTCTCTCGCTCTCTCTTTCTTTCTTTTTGGTGCTACAATTTAAGATTTTTGTTGCTTGTTCTTTCTTTGGATGACTTATTCAATAGTGTTTTCCCTTACCAAGCTGACCTGGACATAGTATTTGCTCAGTGTACATATAGACTGTTGCCTATAGATGCATTTAATAAATGTCAGGCACTAGTAGCTATTTTCATTATGAGGACTGTGGTAGCTAAAGAAAAATAAAGTGCATCATAATTGTGTTTTTAAAGGCTAAAACTAGCATCCTTGAGAAATTTTAGATTCTAACCCATGAATATGTAATCTGATGTCCATGGAAGTGGTCAAGAGGTAGCCAGGATTTGAAATTGGGCTGTGTTTGGGGTTCTATCACTTCATAGATGAGTGTACTTTCCCTGGGCACCCCTGGGCACATCTTTGCCATTTCTGAACTTGTTTTCCTTATCTATAAAATAGGGTTGAGAAAGCTTGCATTGTCTCCTCATACTGTTGTGCAGGATCAGACAATAGTAAGAATGTGGAAATGCTTTGTATAGCTGTTTTCATCTGTGTAAGATAGTACTGTCATTACATATAAACTTGGTATTGAACACAGTCTTATTTCACTTGGCAAATTGGCCTGGTAAACGCTCTTATTTATTTATTTTTGCAGGGTAGGGTATTGAATCCAGGTCTCATGCCTGCTAGGCAAGCACTCAACCACTGAGCATATCCTTGGTCCTTGGCAAGCTGTCCTAAATGTTAACAGCAATTTAAAAATGTAGCTAAGGGATTAGAATGTGTTAGATTTTTTCCAGTTCCAAAATTTTGTGATTTTTATCATTATTGAGAAAATTCTTATACCTACAGTTTTAGAATCTTGGAATTTTCAGTTATTTTGGAACAGGACAAATTTATTGAGATTTTGAGCTTCTTTAAAGTATCAGTTGAAAATACCCAAGGAGGTTACAAGTTAGGATTTGTGAGTAGCAAAAACTATTTTTTATTTGTCTGCCTTATTTAGACTGGGGTTGGCTAAACATAGGATGCAGACCTGAATGGCCCATGAACTAGGAATGATTTTTAAAAATTTTAAGTGGTTGAAAAAACTCAAGAGTAATATTTCTTGATGTACAAATTATGTGAAACTCCAGTGTTTGTGTCCTTAAGTAAAGTTTTATGGGAACAGAGTCACACTTACTTGTTTTTGTTGTCTATGGCTACTTTGGTTTCCAGCAGCAGACTTGAGCACGCTTGACAGAGACAGCATGGCCTGGAAAGCCTAAAATATTTATTATCTGGTCCTTGACAGAAAAAAATTGTCAACTCTGATTTAGGACTTCAGATATTTTGCTTAATTAGCACACATAGTATTTCTTGTCATAGCATTATAAAGTTAAGAGCTGTGGAAAGGTACTAATTTTTACTTTGGAACTAGAGAGAATTGGATTAAAATGCTAGCTGTGATATTTATAAACTTTGGTCCTGGACAAGTTATTATTTTGGTGCTTCAGGTACCTTCATTGTCATCAAGGGATAACAGTACCTTAGAATGTCATAGTGAGGTTGAAGTGAAAGGTGTCAAGGCTTAACAAAATATCAGGCATTTAGTAAACACTCAGTAAGTGACACATGATGATTGTAAATTCTAGTCTAAAAGCATGCCTGAAGTATTGTATACTCCTCAGCCGAGTAGTATGCTACTTGTTCTGAAATTTTCTCCTTTACTGAAACTATTAGTTTAGTTAATAGCTAATAATTGGAATAGCTTGAGAAATTTCCTATATGTTATACTCTGTATTTACTAAATACCTATATATTTCAGATAATTAATACTGAGGGAAAAGATACTTCTATTATTCATAGATTCTGGTTCTTGGTAATTTCCTGGTAATATTCTTAAGTTTGCAGGGTAAGTTTAAATATCACTTCTATTTTGGTACTGGCTGTTTTTCTTTCTTTCTTTCTTTAATTGAAAAAGATGTGGGAAAAACCCATTTTAATTTGACCAAGTTTAGATAACCTTCCCTGTATGGGTAATACACTCTTAAGTCTTCCTTGTGATTCGTTTTAATATCTCTGGAACATCTTCTTTAGAGCTGAAATCATAAAAGCTATTTTTTCCCCCCAATGGTAGGCATAGTTTACTATTTACAGACTTTAATGGTGAGCTGCTTTTTCAACTATTTGACTTAAATTACTTTACATTTGAGAAATTTGGTGTGCTGCTGGATCTCAGTTGCTGGTTTATTTAATCCCAAAGGAAGAGTGAGCAAATAAAAAAAGGCCATTGTTCTGACTGAATTAAACAAAACAGAACTGGGGTCATTATGACTCTTGTAGGCCTACAAATTGTGTGGTTACATGGCCTTGGATGATGCTTAAATTCTGTGAGATGATCTTGGGAGGTAGGAGAGGGTATTAAATTCCCACACTGTCCTTGGTGGAACAGTGGGTTGGAGATGGAGGTGACCTTTCGTATAACCATAGAGTCCTACACCAGAAAAATATAGGACTCTAATTGTTGCCCTTCAAAAAAGGAGAGACCTAAAGAAAACCCACCTCAAGATGAGACTGCATGTTCTTTGAGGTTAAAAAGAAATAAAACCAGAGGTTTCCTATCTGGACATATGAAAGTTGAACAGGGATATTCCCTAAGGTAGTAAAATGTAGAATTGGATAAAGTAGATAATTACATATTTTCAGTATACTTAGACAAGGGCGCTTTCTTGGGTATTTAAGAGAGAGGGGGCGCAGGTAAAAGGAAGCCAGAAATGGGTGTTTTTAAATTTCTCATGAGAAGGACATGTACTAGAATATTGGAACCGGATGTAAGATCTTGATTTTTAGGAATGTTCAATTATTTTCCTTATGGCTCTCTGTCTTTTTGTTAGTATATTTTATACCTTGAATTGTCATATCCATTAACATTGGAGGTTGCAGGGATGGAAAACATAGGAAATATATGGAAGTGTTACTGTGTGTTCAAATTGTCTATATAGGCACCATAGTCAGAGATATTCCTCCATTTGTCCTAAAACAGTAAAATTTTTATTTTCTGGAGTTTAGCCTCATGGTTATGGGTAGGCCATTCAGCTGCACTGTTTTTATTCCCTTGTGTTTAGGATGGAAACAGTAATTCCTGTTCTTCTTTTCATTGGAAAGATAAGTAGTCAAAAGGACTCTTGCTGGGGTGCTGTGCTGCATGCCTGCAATCCCAGTGACTCTGGAGGCTGTGGAGGGAAGAGGCTGAGTTCAAAGTCAGCCTTAGCATAAGAGAGGCGCTAAACAATTCAGTGAAACCCTGTCTCTAAATAAAATACAAAATAGGGCTGGGGATGTGGCTCAGTGGTCATGTGCCCCTGAGTTCAATCCCTGGCACCTCCACACAAAAAAAGAGCTCTTAAGATGAGTAGCATTTTCATTAACTTTGAAGAACATACCTTGTGAAGTTCAGTAATTACCCAGAATATAAAGGCAGACTGAAAAAAAGTAATTTTTAATAGGAAAAGGAATTTTGAACCTGGGACTGGAGGACCTGGGTGTTTGTCTTGGCTGTGCTATGAATAGTCTATGACTTAAGACAAGTAATTCATCTCTCTGACTCTCATTTTCCTCATATGTAAAATGAAGGGTCAGACTGGAGGTCTCTAAGGTTCCTTCATGTTTCAACTTTATTATTATCATCATTTTGTATGTGATGTTGGGGATCGAACTCAGGGTCTCATGCTTGCTAAGCAAGTGCTCTATTATTGATCTGTACCCCTGCCCCACTACTCCAAAATTCTGTGATTTTTTTTTTTTTTTTCTTTTTTTTGGTAGTACTGAGGATTAAACCCAGGGGTACTTTCCTACAAGCTACATCCCCAGCCCTTTAATATTTTATTTTGAAATGGGGTCTTCCTAAATTGCCAAGGATGGACTCAAATTGAGCTGCTGAGATTATAAGTGTGTGCCACTGTGCCTGGCTGAGTTTTTAAAAATGCATTTGCATTTTCTGTTGTTCTACCTAAGGAGAACCTGACAGGACTTGCTCACTGTTTTTAATCCAGTGGTCATTCACATTCAGCAGCAATCCTGACCCCATTTAGAATGAGGGGAATCAAATCTCTCTTCTCTTTTTAAGTATTGGGGTTTGAATGCAAAGGAACTTTACCACTGAACTACATTCCCAGACCTTTTTTATTTATTTATTTTTTGAGACAGAATCTCACTGAGTTGCCAAGTCTGATCTTGAACTTGTGATCCTCCTGCTTCAGCTTTTCAAGTTGCTGGGATTACAGGGGTGAACCACTGCATCTAGCTCCACATTTTTTTTATCAGTAGCAATTAAGTACATCTGTGTATCTATCTTTGTGCCATGCTGAATGTGGTGGAAAATAGATATGAAAGAAGGTGCCATTGAGTCTCTGCCCTTGGGAGGTGTTTATTTGATTAGGATGATAAAACTATATTAGGAAAAAGAATATTACAAAATAGTAGATAGGGAGATAGTTGAATTAATCAGTAGTTTGAGGATTTGGGATATACTACTGGAGAGGAGGCTTTGTGGTCTTGTGAGTTTGAGCCTATACAAGATGAGTTTGTAGACTGTCTCTGAAATTTGATCGTTCTCTCTGACAGAAGCAACAGTTCTGAATCAACCTGTTGGTATGCAGCCTAAGTGAGAATGCTCCATCATGGCCACATTTTCATACTCATTTTGTGTCATTGCTTGATTTACTAGATGGAAGGAAAAGGCTACATATTTCAATTTAGTAGAAATATGTTCAAGGGGCATCCTTTCTTTTGAAAAGTCAAGCATGTAGGACGTGAGGAGAGTGACCCTGAGACAATGAAAAGTGCTTGGATCTCATTCTTTCTTACTTTTTTAGGACTTTCAGTCCTGCAATTATTTATTTCTTAAATTATCATTCTGTTTATTGGATCATCTCTTGTAGCAGGCACACATGGCTTATGTTACAGGTAGTGTGATAACTGATTGTCCTCTAGATGCTATTGCCCACCAATTCACTCAGGCTTTATTTGAGGGAATAAATAAAGACTACATCATTTAGTTAGAGACTACATTTCCTAGTCTTTCTCTTATAGTTGGATGTGGCCATGTGACTCAATTCTGGATAAATGGATGTAAATGGAAGTACTGTGTGAGATTTCTGGGTCATGGCCTTAGAAAGAAAATAATTTCCTTCTACTTCCTCCGTCCCTGTTTAGTGATGAGAATAACATGGTGCTAGGTCCTGTTACTGTACCTTCTAGGCGAGAGCAGGACTCTAGAGGGAGATGAGTGAAAACAATAGGTTCTTGGATAATGTATTGCTCATTTTCTCTGGGTGGTTAAGTGAGAGAGGGATAAAATTCTGCCTTATCAAATACTGATACTTTAATTGAATAAGTTAATCATCATCCTATCTTCCACATTATGACTCTTTCAACTACTGCTCAATTCCTTTTTTTTTTTTTAAACTTTTAAAATGTTTTTATTTTTTTCATACTGGGGATTGAACCGAGGGGTGTTTAACCACTGAGCAACATCCCATCCCTTTTTATTTTTTATTTTGAGACAGGGTCTTGCTGTGTTGCTTAGGCCTCACAAAGTTGCTGAGACTGGCTTTGAACTTGTGATCCTCCTTTTTCAGCACCCCTCCCTGCCCCCAGCAGCTGGGTCCTTCTTTTTCATTTTTGGCAGTAGAAATTTTCCAGAATTGTTTCTGTTTGCTGTCTCTCTTTCCTCACCACTAATTCTCTCTTTGGCCGGATCCATTTGAGGTCTCGTTCTGCTACTTCGCTGAAATTGTTTTTACTTTTTAAAAATGTTTTTGTAGTGCTGGGGAACCCAGGGCCTTGTGCATTTGTTACTGAGTTACATTCCCAGCTTCTGAAATTGTTTTTATCAAGGGTACAATCTTGCCTGAGCTAGTGGCCATTTATTTCAGTGTCTATGATCTCTCATCAGCATTTTACACCGATTACTACTTCTGACCCCTTAGCTATGCATTTTTTTTTCTAGATTCTTTTTGTGAGTTTATCTCTACCCACTTCCTTTTGAAAATGTCCCTGGGCTTTCAAGTAATTCACTCATTTTTATGGTTTCAGAGATCAGTTATATGTGCAAAATGGTTCAGATTCTTGTCTCCAGTACTAATTTTTTCCCTTTGAGTGTTAGGCTTATTCTATTCCATACTACCTCTTGGGATATCTAGTAGATATCACAGATGTAGCATGAAGAAAACAGAACTATAAGTTCTTCCTTTCATTTATGCTGTCCTCAGCCTCCCTCCTGACTTCACAATCTTGGTAAGTGGCACCGTCATCTGCCCACTTGTGGAGGCCAAAACCCCTGGAATCATCCTTCCTTTTTTTCCTTACTCATCTCAGTTAAGTCCAGTCAGCTCCATCTTTAGAATATAAACTGGACCTTACTCCATCTCTCCCTGTCACTGTTAAAACCTAAGCTAATTTCTCTTCTGAAAATCTACCAACAGTCTTCCTTTACTCTTTTTTTTTTTTAATAATTTTTTTATTTTCCTCTACTCTTGATGTCACCCTTTCCCTCATTTTCCCAGTCACAGGAGCCAAAATAATGTTAATGAGATTTTTACATTCTCTTACTTACTAGCTTCTCACTACACTCTATACTAAAACTTAGAACTTTTTCATGGAAACAAACCTTCATCTTGATTATTTGTTAGGTCCTTATATTAGCAATAATCTTCCAGGGGAAGCTTTGTCTTTAAGAGGCATTTGTGAGTGTCAGGAGACATTTTTGGTTGTAACAAGTTGGAAGAGGGTGAGTTTCTACTGGCATCTCTCAGAGGCCAGGGAGTGTATTAAGCATTTTACAATGTACAAAACAACCTCCAACCTCAAGAATTTGTGTATTCCAGAATATCAATAGTGTATAAGCTGGTTCCTGTCTTTCTTTTCCAGTCTCATCTTTCTCTGTCCTCTTTTGTAGTCACACCTATTTCCTTTTATTTATTTATTTATTTTTGTAGACTTGAATTTTTTTTTTTTTTTAATATTTTTTTGCAGTGCTGGGGATTGAATCCAGGGCCTTGTGCATGTTAGGCAAACACTCTACTACTGAACTATACTCACAGCCCCTGTAGACTTAAATTTTAGGTTCACAGCAAAACAGAGTAGAAGTTGCAGAGATTTCCCATATATTCTCTGCCCACACACATACACAGCTTTATCCTTTATCCACATTTCTCACCAGAGTGGTATATTTGTTACAGTTGATGAGCTTAGATTGACACCCATAGTCCATTTATATTAGGGTTCACTCTTGGTGTTGTACATTCTGTGGATTTGGGCAAATGTAAAATATCTCACATTTTAGTATGAATAGTTTTACTGGGTAAAAGCCCCCTGTGCTCTGCATGTTCCTCCATCGATCCCTCCTGTACTCTGGTAACCACAGATCTTATTACTGTTTCTGTACTTTTGTCTTTTCCAGACTGTTATATAGTTGGAATCTTACACTATATTGCTTTTTCACATTGACTTCTTTCACTTAGTAGGTTGCATTTAAGATTCCTCCATACCTTTTTTTGGCTTGATAACCATATCTTCTTAGCACCATATGATGTCCCTTTGCCTGGACGCACCATAATTTTTCGGTTCACCTATGGAAGGATAACTTGGTTGCTTCCAAGTTTTGGCAAGTATGAATAGAACCAGGATAAGCATCCATAGGCAGGTTTTATGTGGACATAAATTTTCAACTTTTTTGAGTAAATTCCAGGGAGCACAATTGTTGGATCATATGGTAAGAGTATATTTAGTTTTGCAAAATACTGTGAAATTACCTCCTCAAGTGGCCATTGCTATCAACAGTGAATGAGAATTCCCATTGTTCTACATTCTTGTCAGATTTGTTGACTGTCCTTGATTCAGCCATTCTAACAGTTGTGTATTGGGTGATATTCTTACTTTCACTTGAATAAGGTAAACACATACTTTTTTCACTTGAATAAGGTAAACACATACTTTTCGTAGGGATATGTGATTGTTATTCCTTTTGCTTAGAATGTATTTATTTATTTTGGCACTGGGATTCAAACCCATGGCCTCATGCATGTCAGACAATTGAGCCACATCCCCAGCCCCCAGAATGTAATTCTTTTAGATCTGTGCATGGTTGCTTTCTTTCCTTGCAGAGGGGTCTCTGTTCTTTTTTATGTTTTCTTTCCCTTCCCTTATCTCTCCCTCTCCTTCTCTGTCCCCCTTCCCTCCCTCCCCTTCTCCCTCCCTCCCTCCCTTTCTTCTTTTCTTCTTTCCTTCTGTCTGAGTGAGCCCTATCTGAGCTACATCTCCAGCTCCTAGAGGCCTTTTTGACTGATTACTTGTATTCAGCACCACCTTGTCTCTCTTCCATATCAATTTGTTTTATCTTCTTCATATTTGCTTATTACTTATTTGTGCATGTGTTTAATGTATAATCCCCCTCTCCATAAGCTTCTCAAGGGGCAAGCACCTGTCAGGGTACCTGCTGTATTCTTAGTGTTCCGCCTTAATAAATACCTTTTGATGACAGAAAGGTGACTGAGTCTGTTGTAGGAATAGAACAGGGTGTTTAGTGATCATGGCAACTCAGAGGATCTGATTAGAAGTAATAGAGAAGGTTATAATTTTATGGAAGGTGGGAAAAATATTTCCACCCTATGAGACAGGGTTGCTTCAGTTTGAAGACTGAATTACTAAAGTATTTTATTTTGTAGCATGGTGGTATTCACCCTTATTTTTTGTGAGGAGGCAAATAACAAAAGAATCGACTGATGGGAGTTTTTTTAAGGATGAAAAGTTACTTCAGGGTGTAACTGTATCTCATACCACTTGTCTCTTTGTGAGATTACCAGATGCCACAGTTTCACAGACCTCTAGGGAATATGTGGCCTAACCTTTCTCCAGTATATGAATTTTTCCTGCTTAACTTTGGGAGGTGACCACCTATCCTTACTTCTGTATATTAAATTTCTGAAAATAATTTGTTCACCTGATAGATCAGTTTTTTAAAAAAGGATTCTGATTGTTAAAAAAAAATTACGCATTATATTAAATTGGAACATACCTCTGGGCATTTCCAATATCAAACAGATTTACTTTATTTTTTGTAAGATAACTATAGATGTCATTTGAAAAATGGCTGGTTCTCATCTTTTCATCAGCCTTTTCTCTTTCCAGGCTAGATGTCCTCATTTTCTTCAATTGTTTCTCTTGTGACAGGGTTTTAAATCCTTTTCCAGGCCCATCCCTACCATTTTTGGGACTGGGGCAAGAGTACAAATGGAAGTCCATATGCTATATATGTGAAAACTTACAAGTTATAAATGAAGCTAAGAAAGATATCCTGTTGCCTGCCTTAACAAATAAAGCTTCATAGTGACCTAGGTTAGAGAGAATTCAGATTCCTGAATTCTGCTTTAGAACAGGGTAAAGTGCAGGGAGTCACCCCCAGCTCCATATCCTCATTTCTTCTCCAGGCTCCTTACATGTGAGGAACTTTATGGAACCTGCCTGTACATTCCCACATATCCTTAAGACAGTCGATCTTTAACCATTGGTCTAAGGTTGTATATATTAGTGGTGGGGATGTCTGTCCTTGGAAGAACCAACCCAAGGAAAAGCAGACCTTGGAAGCAGGTAGGAAATTTTGGGGTCCTGCTGAAGATGAGGGCATGTAGGCTGCAGATGGGTACATAATTAGGCTCCAAGAACAGCTGGCCTCATGATCAAGGTATGGACAGAGGAAGACCAGACCTCTCTAAAGCTTGAGGTCCAGTACAGGGCCTTGTTGCTTAGGTCCAATGCAGTATTCTGAATCTGACCCTGTGTACCAGAATCACTTTTGGGGGAAAATGTTAACTTTCCTCTTGGAGTGCTCCAAATTATAGCTGGCGTTTTAGCTAGTGCTTCCTAACTGATGATGCAGGTGGGCCAGAAATACTTACTCCCTTAAATCATCAGGGAGGGAGGACTGTCAGGGACAGAGTGTCAAGAACTTCTAGGCTGATCAGGTTTGGGCTCTAGCAGCATGACCTATTTACCCCAGGGTGCCTGTACAAGTACTGTCAGTTTTGGTATATGTCAGAAGGTAAAAAAAGATTGGAAAATCCTGCTCTAAATTGATATGTGGTGACCCTGCAGATCTCGTAGTACCAGGTATTTTATGTACAACTTTAAAAGTATTTTTTTATAAATACTTTTTAGATGTTGATGGACCTTTATTTTTATTAATTTATTTATATGTGGTGCTGAGAATTGAACCCAGTGCCTCATACATGCTAGGCAAGTGCTCTACTACTGAGCCAGCCCCTAAAAGTGTTTTTTATGAACTTTATTTGGCTCACCTGACAATGCTGGAGATGTCAAAGTAGGTTTCGTCCTCTTATTAATGAGGAAATAAATCCAGGTTAAATGATTTTTTTTCTAACAACATAGTCTCAAGTAGGGCAACTGAAACTAGAACTCCATTCTTCTGACTTTTATTATGGTATATTCTCTCTATTAACCCAAATTATGTTCCTTGTACCTTTACTTATTTATTTATTTTGAACTACTTATAACCTCTGGTTCATTTGGGGACTTGGAGGCAGTTAAATTTTTCAGAACTTTTCTATCCCAACTTCCCTTATAGTCTCCCTTTATCATTAGTTTTTGATCTAAGTATTATTAAACTATTATTTTTATGGTATGCAACCAATTGATCCAGCATCTTGAAACTTGAGTCTATGTATTACCCATTTTGATAGCTCTCTTCCTTAGATTAGTATTGTATTTAGTTATTACAGTGATATTTGTTTGAAATAATCATTCCAAAGTCATTTTTAAAAGGTTAAATTATTACTAATGTAGGAAAACAAGCAAAATGTATTTCTTTCATAAATCAGTTATGATAAAGTTCTGGCAATGTAAATGAAATTCCCTTTCTTTTTATCTAATGCCTATTTGTACTAATCTTTACAAATGCTCTATTAGTTGAACCTTATGACAACACTGGTTCCATTCTCTTGTAGGAAAGGAACTAGGCTCAGAGGAATGTGGTTACTTGCTCAGATTTTCCCATCTAGGCAGTGAATTGATGCAGAATTTGAATCTGGGTCTGTTTGGCCTTGAAGTGCCTGTATTTTCTTCATAATACTTTATGATGAAAAAGTGATTTAACTTGGTCTGGGAAAGGAATGTTTTCCAGAATTATGTTCTTATTTATCATTTAGAGTAATGAATTCTCAAATATTATTCATGCACAGGACAATTTCCCTCACAAACAAAGAAATACCTGGTCAGAGATGTTAGTAGTGCCCAAGTTGAGAAACCCTGTTCTAAGAGTTTTGAGAAGTCAAGGTTTTGCTTTGTATGTGTGCACTTGTATTTTGACTCTTTGTCATGGTGCTAGATATTAGAATGCATGGGGAGTTCTGAACTTCTTGTGCATGTAGTTCATATTCTTAATTTGTCTTATTTCCTCCCTCCATGTTTGGGAACAGATAGTCAGTGAATATAGAGCATGATAATTATTCCTTTCAATTCTGTGTTGCTTCCTGAGTATTAGGGATATAATGCTAAAAGGCTTTCTGAGTGGTGAGGGTTAGGCTTTTTATGTTTTAGTACTTATTTTTATTATCCTGTCATGTATAACTAATGAAGACAGATTAAAAAATTTTTAAAAAGTTAAAAAACATTAGGTCTTTAAGAAACAAATCGTCTTTTTAGTTTTTATCCTCCAATACAATGTCTTTTATAAGTTTATTGTATTTATAATGAAATTACTTTTTTTAAAACTTTTGATCATTGTTGCTTTGTTGGGGCAGTAATAATTTTTTTGAGCCCAAGATTTTTAAAATTAATATATCTTGGTGATGTGGTGATGTTTTAAATTTAGCAACAATAAGAAGTACTCCTGCTGAGGATATGTAATACAAGTGTTGGAAAAGATTTTAGTTTTCATTTAGTTTGACTTCTTTTGTGCTCTCTACAGATGCAGGCACATACACACACAAAAGTGTATATTAATTGACGTTGTTGTGACTTACTTGGAAAAACAAACCAAGTTCTCATATATGTTTCACAATTATTTCTTTCGTGTATATGTCCTGAACCAATATTCTGAAAACTTCTCACAGTGCATAAAACTATTTTGAAATGATTTTAAATTAGCAGCTTTAGCTATATTTTACAGCTGTTTGTTTGTAAGTTGGGTTAAACTAATATGTCAGCATCAATTCAGTAGATATTTACCACCTACCTATTGGAAGTGGTTTTGTAGGGGATAAAAATTTAGGGATCTCCTTTATGCTGTTTATATTGTCAGGATTTAAAAATGTAAGGGAACTAGAATGATTTAAAGATAATATAAACTTTTTTAGAAGTTGAGGAAAAATTAAAACTTGCAAAAATTAAAAATTAGCAGGCATATTAGTTGCTTGCTAGTACATTTCTAACATGTTTAAAGTTGCCTTTTTAGCAGTTGCATCATTAGTATTCTGGTGATCACTTAGTGAGATGTTTAAAATCAAAATTACTTTTAACAAAACAAATTGGTATTTCAACTTTGGTCCTGATAGGAAGCAATTTTCATACATTTATTTGCTTAAGAATATTTCCTGGAAACTATCTGATGAATTCCTCACTATTTAGTGCTGAACATAGGAGAGAGTTGGAAACAGAAAAAAAATGCTTGGTTTGTCTTGGTTTTATTTCTTTTAGCATTTCTGTGTAATCAAAATGGGAGGTAGGCTTCTGCCTGTGAAGAACTGATTTCATGTAAGTGGAGCTGTTGTGCTATAGGACAACTCTTCAAAGGTAGGAAGGGAGTCTGAACAGGAGCAAAGTCTTAATAGATCTTTCAGATTACTTTTAGCTAGCTTAGTAACAGGAAAAATATTATGGTATTCTTAGTTTTCCAGGGTTATGGATTTTAGTAGAAGCAGGACAACTTATTGGTTAAATGATTCTGTACAGGCAACAGTGATTTGGAAGTACTTCTGAGTAACTGAATTTTATGCAGTAAAATCTGAAGTAACGTTTTCTTTTTTACTTCAGACCTTTTATTTTTATATAACTCAGTGTAGAGCCATTGTATACTTAATTTCAACCACCATGTTTCTGTATTTCTAGGTCTTTGCTGTGTGACCTTTGTGTCCCTTTTTGCTGCTTTTAACTGTGTTTCTCTTCAAGATCATTAAAATAAAAAAATTAGAAATTGGGCCCATTTTCTTTGTGTAGTATGGTGTTTCTCACATTACTGGTAACTAAGTTTTAAGTAATATTTTCAACCATCTACAAGTGTTTGCTTTGATTAGAAATTGTTGTGGAAAATTTTCTGTGTGGAGGAAACTTAAAACTTTGTACTGGCAAAACCCTTTCATCTTTTCATGGTCATGATCCAGTCACATTGTGTTTATGTAGGAGTGTGTAGTTTTGCTGCTGGAACACTTACTTCAAAGATGTTCATGGTATCCTGGTTTTGGGATTAATTACTAGCTACTTTCTTGGGAATAATTCTTTTTTTGTTTAATTATTCAGCTATAATAACTATATTGGTCTAAAATATGTATTTGAGTTTGTTATATAAAAATAGTAGGGATTTATTTGAAAAATGGGTGCTTTGTACAGTTTGATCAATGAAATGTATGCTTAAAGAGTTATTGAAGAATACAAATAAAGGCACTATTACAAATGTTTCTTAGTTATAAAATGAGGAGCTGATTTTTTTAGGCTCTTAAATGTCATAACTACGATTTTTTTTTTATTTAGCTATATTCCTTGTTACACTTAAAGAAATAACTTTCAGATTTATAACTGCATATACACGCCTATAATGAATTTCTTCACTTTTTAGAATCTTGTATGACTTAAATAAGGAAAGATAATGAAGATGAGGAAAAAAAATCCAGAAAAGCTTTCAGTGTTATATAAGAAGTATGATATTTTTGATAAGAAATCATAAGGCCATTTCTGTCAGTGATATTGTTTGTGTTCGACTAGAATTATCATTCTTTTATTCCCAGGTAAACAAATTATTTTTTTCACAAAAGAGGTTTAATAATTTATGGTCGAAGTGTACATGACATACTATGGCCCTTTAGTTGAGTAATGTTCACGCAGGCCTCAAATGTAAAGGTTCAGTCAGCCTAGTTGTTGCAGCCCATTTCATTGAAGGACTGGGGACAGAAGTCTGTTTGTAACTACCATGGAACTGAGTACAAAGATGCCAGTGACCTTTGAACTTCTGTGGCTGTGCATCTGAACAAGGAATTGTTTGAGAATGAGAAAAGCTGCCAGTATACTTGGGATCTGCTTTCTCCTTGTTTTCTGCAGAATTGTTGAATGACCCTACTCCAGAAAAACAAAGCAAAACAAACCAAAAAAGCCAAAAGCTTCATTGGAGGTAGTTCTTAGTCTCAGAAGAATCTTGTGCCTGCACAGCAAAATCTAATTAGATATTCATATTCTAAAGTGATAGTCATTAAAAATATTATTGCTACTTAAAAAAATGGCAGCATTAATTACTGCCATATTTTGCATTTACAAGACAGGTAGAAGCCTGTGATTCCTTCCTTTATAATTCTTGTTTTATTTGTATTAAAAGCTGTCTTCCATCTCTTGTGGTTAAAAAGTCCTTTATCTGGGTCACACTAATTCCTTGACTTTCTTTTACATTGTTTTGTTTAAATGTTGGGCATTATTCAGAGAATGAAACCCTTAAATGAATAAAGTAATTAATCTGTAGGAAAAGTGGTTTTGTGTGAGAAAATAGGATTAATGGTATTAGTAGTACTTTTTTTTTTCTCTGAGTGGTGGTTAATAAAAATCTCCCCACATGAACTTATCATAAATATTGTATCTCTTTTGCAGATATTGTATCTAGATATATATTTGCAAATGATAGAGTAGCTCATCCTTCGAGTATACATCTCTTTGTACTCGTCAGTGATCAAACTGGATCCAGTTTACTAAGCTTTCTTTCAAATTTGTTGTCCTTGGAATGACTTGAAGAATCAATACTGCTTTTTCTGATTTGGAGAGAAGGTGGTTCTGGTTTATATTGTTGCATATCTCTCTTACCCAGGATTAGTAAAATGAGACGCTTGTATTTGAAATCATTATGCTCATTTACCATTAAATAATGCCTGTGCTTTGAAGTGTTTCCTCTTTTCCATCAATAATGCATTTGTGCATATCTTTTCATATTCTTTAGGACATTCTCTTTATGAGTACCCTCTGTAATTGTCTGACATACATTATGATATATTACAGAAATATATAATCATTGCTTAACTGGAGACATGAGATTGAGGTTATGACTTCATTAGCTTTGTTTTGGTAAGTGATAAGGGGTAAGGTGGGAAAAGTTAGTATGGAAGTTATGGTAATAAAGTGGTTGACTTCTTAATAACTTTTTGAAATGTGTTGATATATATATTAAAATACTGGCAGGCATGGTGTTGCATGCCTGTAATCCCAGCAGCTTGGGAGACTGAGGCAGGAGGATTGCAGGTTCAAAGCCAGCCTCAGCAATCTAGCAAGACTCTAAGCAACTGAGATCTTGTATCAAAATAAAAAAGGGTTGGGGATGTAGCCCCGTGGTTAAGCTCCCTTGGTTCAATCCCTGGTACCAAAACAACAATAAAACCCAAACCTAATTTATCAGAAATTTAATAAAATCTTAACCAACTGGTACTTGGTGAATTTTATTTATCATACTCATAGGAAAAATTACTTAGGAAGTTTAACCTTGGGTCTTGATTTATCAGCTACTTTTATGAAATATAAACTGGAACAGATTATTTAAACTCTCTGTGCTTTTGTCTTCAGTGCCTAAGACAAGTAGATCTCCAGGAGCAGGTTACCTGAGACCAATTACTCAGGAGGCAGAGATATGGAATAGAGGGGACTGCAGCTGTGAAGGGAAGTGGTTGGCTGTTAGGGAAGATGGGTGTGAAAGAGTGGGAACTTAGAGCCTGAAAGGGATGAACAGATACATATTGCTGCAGATGAACAGCCTTTCAGACTTTATCTAAAGAGTATGAGAGAATGGTGTCAGAGCTAGGATCTACAGGCATCACATGGTCATTATCTGGTGGAGGAGGCAGGCAAAGCTTAAATGGTTCACAGATTTAAGAAACAAGTTAATTGCCTTGGGTTAATCAATGTGTCATTCACTTAATTTTTGCTTTGGCATTAAAGTCAATCCTGTGATATGTATTTAACTTTGTTTAGATTTTAATGTAATAGTTGTTTGAGAACAAACACATCATAGTACAGAATAGAAGATATATTTGACAAAATGCTGTAAAACTGCCCATTAACACTTATTGAATTGAAAATTCCCTTTAAAAAAATCTAACATGAATTTCGGGGGATGTAGCTCAGTGGTAAGGTTCTTGCCCAACATGCACAGGACCTTGGATCTGATCCCCGGCACTGGAAAACAAAAACAAAAACCAAAGTAACATGAAATGTGTTAATTTATTATTTTATAAAAAACTAATTTTTTTTGAACTGTCCATTTTATTAAAATAGTTTATTCAAGGAAAAGATAAAGACTGAAGAATAAGGGAAATACTGGCTAATTATATCATTGTTCTTACCTGTTGTGCTGAGAGGAAATGTTTGTATTCTGTTAACTAATTTTTTAGAAAAGTGCCACACTATAATCAACCCTCTGTATCTAGGGGTTCCTTACTAGAGGATTCAATCAACCTTGGATCTAATCTGTTTGAACAAAAAAAACTTGTGTCTTTACTGAACATGTGAAGACTTTTTGCCTTGTCTGTATTCCCAAAACAATATGGCATAAACAACCACCTACATAGATGTACATAATATAAGGTGTTATATGAAATCAGATGATTTAAAGTGTATGAGAGGATATGTGTAGGTTATATGCAAATACAGTGTCATTTTATATGAGACTTGATCATCTACGGATTTTGGTATTTGTAGGGGTCCTGGAACCAGTTCCCTGTGAATATTGAGGGTCAGCTATACTTGATTTTATGAAATGGTCAATGCTAAGTTAGTTTGAGAGATTCATGAATTATCTTTGTTCAGAAAAGGGCAGGCTGAGAATTCATTGCTTATTTTGAAAAAAAAGATCAGCAGATAAATACTGTCTTAAATTCAAGATATTCTATTGTTTTTCAGTGATTCATTATTGACTTACTAAATCTAAGACTATTTTAGAAAACTTTTCAATTCTTTTGTAATTTTCTTTTTAATAGATTAAAATTGGAATTTGAAAGGCAGACAGCCACTAGCTCAAGAAATTGAATTGGACCTGGCCTTTAAGTAAGGGTACCTCAACTTTTACACTTGCTTTCCATGGTAAATGCTATGAAGAATACTTTGGAAGACTAATAGAGGAAAGAGATCAGAGAGGGGAGAGGAAAGAGAAGGGGGATACATTGAAATAGAGAAACCTTTGTTATGTGCATTTATGAATATGTCAAAATGAACCCCACCATTATATATAACTATAATGGACTGAAAAAAAATGTTTTGGAAAAATAGTTGCCAGAATTGTACCACAGAGAATTTCCTGTAGTGCCATGAGTCATAGACTTGTAGCTGTTAAAGAAATATATTCAATATTAGCAAACATATCATAGCGGTGGCAGAGATTCCTAGGTGCTTAGGGCTACTCTCCCTTTTCCTTTCTAAATAGACCTTAATTTTCATTAAAGTGGAAATGTGCCTAACTAAAAACCTTCATATGTTTTAGCTTCTTTTCTAGCTGGGGTTAGCCATGTGACAGTCCCAGGTCAGTGGGTGGAAACTTTTTTTTTTTTTTGCTGTGCTGGGGATTGAACCCAGGGCCTTGTGCTTGCAAGGCAAGCACGTTACCAACTGAGCTATATCCCTAGCCCTGGTGGAAATTTTTAAATGAAGTTTTTGGGAAATCCCTTTTTAACCCAATTCTCTTTAGGCATGATGCTGAGCTATAGTAGTATTCTAGAGACCTTCAAGGAAAGGTCTGGAAATTAACAGAGATCTCGACCTTCATACAGTGTATGTATGTTTGCATTTACAAATATGTACATATATTTATCTGTGCACACACACACACACACACACACACACATTTGGTGAATTGAATCCAGTGCTTCATGCATACTAAGTAAGCACATATTACTGAGCTACATTCCTAACCCTGTATAATATAACTGAACTACAAGACTGGTGACAGTAAGTGCCTCTCAACTCAAATTTCATGAGAAGAGTAAACACCTATCTTGTTGAAACCACTACAATTTGGACTTCCTTTTACATGTACTTGAACACTGTCCCTCATTTACATGCCCATAATAATATACTTTTTGGAGATCTGGATTCTTCTGCTTATAATTTAAGAAGGGATTTTATCTACAAATCTAGAAGACCCTTCTGTCTTTTAGACTTGATTGCACCAGCTGGATATCCAACTGGATGAATATTGGCTACTGCTGGAGAGTTGAAAAATGCAAAGAAGTATGCAAAAAATAGTCTGTAGCGTTTCCCACTGTCATTTCATTTTCTCTCATTTTAAGTTCTTTTTATATTCTGGTCACGAGGCTCCCCCTTCCCCTTTTTTATTTTGGTGGTATTAGGGATCCAACTCAGGTCATTTAGCACGCTAGACAACCGTTCCACCACTTAGCCACATTTCCAACCCCTGGTCACTATTTTTTTGTCACATTTTATATTATGAATGTCTTTTCCCCCTCTCTGGGTTACTTTTTTACTCATTTGTCTTTTGAAGAGTAAATCTAATGTAGTCCAATTTATAAAATTTTCCTTTATGGTTACTACTTTATGCATACTTAAAAAATCTTTTTCCTATTCTAACATCACAAAAATGATCTCATATATTTTCTATAAAAGCTTTATTGTTTTACCTTTTGTATTTAAATTTGCGTTCCTTCTGAAATTGCTTAGGGTGTGAGGTGAGAGTCACAATACCTCCCCACCCCCATGGATATTTACTTGAGTCAGCACATTTGTTAGAAAAATTATTCTTTCCTCACTGCACTGCAGTGTCAGCTTTATTGTATGTAAGTCAGGTAACCAAATATATTTGGGCTGTTTCTGGGCTCTGATTTATTCTTAGTTTTTCTACTTGTTTGTAAATACCACACTGTTCCATTTATAGCTTTATGACGGGTTTTGTTAACTGTTACTAGTGTTCTCCAGCTTTGTTCTTATTTAAGAGGATCTTAGCTAACCTTGGAGATTGTTGACTAGTTAGAGAGAATTACATTAATTTTGTATGCCTCTGAGTTGCACCATAAACATCCCTCAACTAACTGACTTACATACTGGCATTAATCCACTTGCTGTCAAGAGAACTTGGGATCTGTAACCTCTTAATGGCCTTTCAAATTTGAGTAAATAGAAAATAATTTCTTGGTTCACAAATGATACATCATATTTAAAATCAGAGCTCACTTCTAGCGTAAATCACTGTAGTGTTCAGTAGTCAAATATTTAGATCAAATGTGTATATTTAATTGCACTGATACTTAATTTTCTCATTTGTAAGTAATCAGCTGTTTTGTATGCCATTATGACCAGCTCTGTAGACTTGGTGTTTGGGAATTAGTTTGCTTCAAAAACACAAAACAAGAATAGTGACTGAGTCCATCTGGAAGAGTGAATCATCTTTGCATGACATTTAAAAGCAATGATCTGGACTGGGGATGTAACTCAGTGGTAGAGCACTCTCCTAAAGTGGGAGACCTTGGTTTTTATCCTTAGAACTTTAACAAAACAACCACACGTTCTTTGTTAGTAACAACCTAATTTTGTCAATCTGAAGAGGTTTCTCCTTATTTCCCTGTTCCATTTCATGTTGATTGAGTTGGGGAGAAATCATAAGGTTTTAAAGGAAAATAATTATTATTTATTCACCATTTGTAATTTTACTTTCTTTGAGGAGGGGAGAATAGGAAGGAGAAAGAGAAGTAGGGAACTTTCTGGATGCAATAACCATGTGTTTCATATTTCCATATGACATGTTACATATAATACATTATTTAAAATTGTGATTATTGGAGAAAGTTGAAAATACATGATTGCTATAACTTTGGAGAACCCCTTTTGTACTTTTGAAACCATGGGAACAAATGATCAGAGATCTGTGCATATGGATTATATTAGTGTTTTTTTTCTTCCCCTTTCACTTAATAAGTGATGTGTTTTAAGGTAGGTAGGGTTCATACTTGGTTCATCAGTTAGAACTGAATGCCAGGCATATTAAGCCTAATCACATGCTTTTTTACTTTTAATTATAAATAAGGAATGCATCATTTCATTTATAGTGTAATTTTTGTGGAATTAAATTTGGACAGTTAAAAATGATATAATTAAATAGTATCTCAGATTAACAATTCAAATTTGCTGTGATACCTGAAATTTGCTTATACAACTATATTGTTGGCAGAAGTTTTTTTTTTTTTTTTTCCACTTGTCAGTGGACCTTTATTTTGTTTATCTGTGGTGCTGAGAATCGCACCCAGTGCCTCACACATTCTAGGTAAGTGCCCTGCCGCTGAGACAACTGCAGCCCCAGAAGTTGTTCTTTGTTAGCAGATCAAGTACATGTTTTAGACGAAAGGTTTCAGTGATAGCATTTATCAAACAGGTATTTAATGAATGTATATTGATTTTCAAACTATCTGCATTGGGAGTACAAAAGTGAGCAAAATAGATGTGATTCTTGCTGCTAAAAACTTTCCCATCAGAGTTGGGTTCTTCAGGTTTGTAACATTTCTTACTTGTACTAGGTAAATTTGCTTGCTGGTAACAATATAGTACTCCTTCCTTATGTATGGGGGATATATTTCAAGACGCACAGTATATGCTTAAAACCTCCAATAATACTGACCCTTTTGTATTTTTCTATGCATACTTATGATAAAGTTTAATTTATAAATGACAGAGCAAGAGATTCACAGCAATAACTAAGAATAAAATATAATAATTTTAACAGTATGCTGTAATAAAAGTTATGTGTATCTGGTCTCTGTCTCTCCCTCTCAGAATGTATTACTGTACTGTGTACTCTTCTGATGTGCGAGGATACAGTGCCAATGTGATGAGATGAAGTGAGGTGAATGAGTTGTGTGGTATAGCGATAGGCTACTACACAAGGATTACTTAACATAAGCACTGTGATGCTGTGACAGTTGATCTTGTAAGTGAGCTGGGTACTAAGTGACTAATGGCTAGGTATCAGATACACTGGGCCAAAGGATGATTTGTGTCCTGGATGGGGCAAAACAGGGTATCATGAGATTTCATCACACTTCTCAGAGAAGTGTGCGTTGTAAAAGTTCTAAATTATTTATTTCTGGAATTTTCCTTTTAATATCTTAGGACCATGGTTCACCGTCGGTAACTGAAACTATTGAAAGCAAAACTGTGGGTAAGGAGGGGACTACTATAAATAATTTTTGATTGCCTTGTGAAGATTCAGACTTTCTATGCAGTTAAGTGTAAAGTTATGCTATTCTTTCTCAACATGTAATTTAGTTAATGGTTTATAACCTGGCTGGATTTATCCTTTTGCATTCTTCCTGCAAAGCATATTCTCTGCAAATATTATGGCTGTTTATGAGTGCTTGTAGAAGTAAGAACATCTAAAATGAACATGTACTGCATATCATATTCCTTGTGTGTCATGCTTCCTATCTACCTTTTTTTCCCCTTGCATAGGAAAGTAGAATATATGTATTTACCTATCCATACATTATGACTGTATTTGGTAACAAACTGTCTTTACACATAGACATGATTTGTTTACTTAAATATCACTTCTTTAAGAAGTTATGCAGGACTAGGGTTGTGGCTCAGTGGTAGAGTGCTCACCTGGCATGCATGAGGCCTTGGGTTTGATCCTCAGTACCACATACAAATAAAATAAAGGTATTGTGTCCACTTACAACTAAAAAAAAAAAGCAGTGTACCAGATGAGTATGTAACCAGTGGTAGAGCTCTTACCTAGCATGCACAAGGGTTCCAGGATTGGTTCCTAGCACCATAAAAACAACTAAAGCAAAAGAAGCAATGCAAGGTAATAAATGGGGCAGAAGATGGAATGGATCTTTATCTGACAATCCCTTCCCCCAAAGCACATCTGGGCTTGTTTTATTTGCATAATTGCACTGTTCTTAGTGGGTGGGTACTGGATTGAGCCTCATCCCTAGTCCCCCACCCCACTTTAATTTTTTTTTTTTTTTTTTAAACTTTGAAACGTGTTCTTGGCTAAATTGCCCAGGCTGGTGTTGAATTTCTGATCTTGCTGCCTTAGTTTCCTCAGTAGCTGAATGCACCCACCTGTATAGTTACCCTTTTATACCTTTCAGATCATTTTCAAATTTGTCTACCTCTCTCCATCTCCATTGCTAGGATGGGTAGACTCTCTCTTCCAAATATTTTCCAAATAAGCAGACTTCTTATTGCTCTCCCTGCCCAAAGCTTAAACTTATTCAGCTCATTTCCCCTCTGTTTTCGTTTTTGAGATGGGATCTTGCTATTTTGCTAAGGCTGACCTTGAACTCCTGAAATAGTCTTCCTGACTCAGCCTCCCAAGTAGTTGGAACTACAGTTGTTCACCACCCTGCTGGCTGCCTCTATTTTGAATGATTTTACTGAGTTACATAAAGAATTCAGGGAGCTTCTTAGTTGATGTTCCCTGGTTGAGTTTACGGTTTGGACATAAAGGAGTTAAGCATGCTCAGCTTTCATTACAGCAAGGAGGCAGCCTTCTAGAAAAACTATGATTCTTTTAAAGCTTGATAATTATTTACCTTTGTGTATGCTGGCAAATTCAACCATATTTATGGTGGTATAGTCTTGCTTTAATGCAAATTTATATAACGGTTGTATGCAAATACAAATATATTTGAACACTTTTATAGTTGAATTTGGAAGACATATTGTGCCCTTTATTAACTTATTTTTGTGATGCTCTTCTGGGGTATTTGGTTCAGTCTACAGTGTGGTTGAATTAATAGAAACAGCAAGCTTCTTTTTCCTTTTTAAAATAAACTGGGGTCTCATTGTGTTGTCCTGACTGACCCTGAACTCCTAGGCCCAAGTGATCTTCCTGTCTCTGCTTCAGTTGTGACTACAGGCGTGCTTCTTTACCTGTTAGAAATAGCTAACTTATAAGGGTGATCCTTATTTTGCTCAGTTCAGCAAATGTTGATAAATTGGAAGGACTCAAGGTACCAGTTAAACTGTTAATTAAAAACATATTAGAACAGGGGTCAACCTGAAAACACTGTGGTTAGCAAAGACACCAGGTCTTTCTTTTCTTGGTACTGGATGCTCTACTATAACCACATACCCAGCCCATTTTATTATTTTTGAGGCAGAGTCTCACAAAGTTGCCCAGTCTGGTCTCAAACTTGGACCCTGCTGCTTTAGCCTCTGGAGAAACTGAGATTACAAGCATAGGCCACTGCCTAGCAAAGATACTATCATAATTAGTTAAGAGGCAACATATTAGCTGACCATTCATTGTTGCCTCTTGACCAGTTTTTTGGGGAGTAGATTTTGATGAAGTTGCTGTGTTCTTCCATTGCCAAAGCTTAGACATGACTGCAGAAGCAAGTAAAGCTATTAAAGTGGAAATGAACCAGTTAGTGTGATAGTAAAATTGTTAAAGATAATAAAAGTATACTGCATATGTAAAGTTAATTTAGAATTGGTTCTAAACTATTCATTGTTTCCTTTTCTGTGGTTGTGATGGTACAAGATTGACACATAATTGTTTTGGCTCCTGTGGTAATGACACTTTGTTGTTTTTAACCTTCAGTATTTTCTGCTGTTTCTTTGATAATATTTTGGTTATAAATATAATTCATATATTGATGTGTTTGAGTCTGATCATTAGACAAGCTTCTGTCAGATGTCATTTAAAAATGTAGTTGCATTTAAATATTGAACTAAAGCAAATGAGATGTCATTTTCTGTGTTTTTATGATTACATTTACATGTATTCACATAGTCCACTTAATTTTAAGTTTACCTTTTGTTCCATGCCTTTTTTATTTTCAGAAGCACATATCCTTCTTACTCAAACTATTCAAGATTTTGTGATGTGGGCTGGTGGAGAATGACTCATTTAATGGGATTGTGTTCCAGTCAAGTTTATTAGAGCACGCACATTTCATTGGAGAGATTCCTGAGAAAAGAAGTTTACACTAGACAAAACTAATGGCATCTTGGCCAACTTCTTTATCTTATCACTATTGCCTTTGGAGTTACTTAGTGGTGCCTGATCAAGATAAGATCAGTTTTCTTGTCTTCTGTTGTAGAATTCCCTTAATTAATACCTAAGAAAAATCAGAACAAGCTAATTTAAATTAGGCAATTTCTGGATTTTAACCAAATTTGAGTTTGGGTTTTAGCATCCTTTCTTAACTTTTTAACATTATTACTTGGATAAATAACTCCTTAAAAGGCAAAAATAATGTAATAGAATTTTTATGTTGCTTGTGAGTGTACTAAATGATGTATT
Organism: Sciurus carolinensis; assembly: GCF_902686445.1. NCBI lineage: Eukaryota > Metazoa > Chordata > Mammalia > Rodentia > Sciuridae > Sciurus > Sciurus carolinensis. The sequence continues at coordinate 128,868,512 of NC_062223.1, read as the reverse complement.
AAATGGTATGATTTTTTTGAATGGTGGTTTAGGAATATGTATCAAGAAGTTTGAAATGTTACTTTTACCCAGTGATTCCACTTTTAGGATTATATGTATAGAATGTACAAAGAGATTTAGTAAAGATAATCAATATTGTATCTATTGGCAGAAATTTTGTAAATCAAAATATCCACCAAAAATAATTATGGTTAATTTATGTAAAGGAATGTTAGTTAACCATTTTAAAGTTTATGTCTTAAGCCTAGTAACAAAAGAAAATCCTTATGATATAAAAATGAATTGTCAATAATCAGTAGCAATTAAAAACAAAATCCTGGAACTGAGGATGTAGCTCAGTTGTAGAACAGTTGTGTAGCATGCACAGACCCTGGGCTCAATCCCTAGCACTTCAGAAAAAGAAAACTCAAGTGGATTTGTCTATACAGATCTAGCACAATCATCATGACACATTAACTGCAAATAGCAAGAATAAAATATACAGTTACATATTCTAAATTATATACAGATATATACATACATATTATACACACATGTGATATATATGCATAGAAAAGTAACAAAAATATACTGAATGAATTGTATTTATATTTATAGGTATGCACATGTGTAGAAAAAAGACTAAACTATTAATAGTGACTAGAACAGAGGAGGTAAAAAGGCACTTTGAAGCAAGTCCAGCTTGATATTTGAACAGTGAGACTATTCATAAGTTATTTGTGATTAAAAGTGATAGGACTAGGGATATTAAAGCCCTTGGGTTTGATTCCCAGCTCCTTGCTAAAAATCAAAAATAAAAATACTCCCTGAAATGTAAGATTTCATTTTGTAAAGAAAAATGTTTTTTAAGATAGAGCAATGGCTCAGGCTGTGGTGGTGCATGTCTGTAATCATAACAACTCTCCAGTCACTATACTGAGACACTGAGGCAGGGTGATCTCAAGTTATAGCCTGGCCTAGGAAACCTAGAGAGACCCTGCCTTAAAAAAAAAAAAAAAAAAAAAAAAAATTGGGGGCGATATAGCTCAGTGGCTCAGTGGTAGAGTACCCCTGGGTTTAATTCCTAGTACCAGGGTTGGGGAAATATATAAGCAGTGGTAATCTGTAGAAGTGCATATAATTCTGATTTTCTTTGTATTTTTCTGTGTTTTCTAGATTTTTGCTAGGGAACAAGTATTATTTTTATATCTAGAAAAGCAGTAAGATTTTTGATTTTTAATTTGGTGCTGGGGATTGAATTTATGGCCTCATGTATACAAAGCATACATTGTACCACTGAGCTGTACCCCAGCCTTAAGATGTATGTATGTATGTGTTTGTGAGTGTGTACAATATATATATATAGATATATTATGCATATAATCAATCTATATATAACTTTTTTAAAGCCAAACTTAAAGGTAGTAATAGAGTTTGGGTTCAATATTATCTTGATTCAGATCCTCTCTCTAACATTGACTAGTGTGACTCTGGAGAGGTTGCTTTACTTTGCTCACAGGATTTAATTTTGAAGACTAATAAGATAGGATATATGAAACTTAATTTCTTTTCTTCTTGCTTTTATTGCTCTCTTTTATTTGGTACTAGGGATTGAACCCAGTAGTGTTCTATCACTGAGCTACATCCCCAGTCCTTTTTATTTTTTATTTTGAGATAGGGTCTCCCTAAGTTGCCTAGGCTGGTTTCAAACTTAACAATCTTCCTTTCTCAGCCTCTAAAGTAGCTAATGATTAGACAAACATGTGCAACCATCTCTGGCTCTTGTTTTTCACTTGAATGCCCTAATAGTTGATTCTTCAAAATGAGTGAAAATCGCCACGAAAGTATTAACAGAAACACAAATGTAGTAAAAAGCAAGATGGTCGAAAGACTCATAATATGATAGTTTCAGAAATAATTCTACTACAGGATAGAAATGAAAATTTTCACTCGAGTAAAACAAAGCAGTGTGTGATTTTCACTTTTGATGATGGCAGGAGGCAGGAATGAAACCTCTATGTTCTGTTGGAAACCATTATCAGTCATCAGTAATAACATTTTTTTTAAGTTTAGTTGATGAAAATTTCCCTACAAGTTCAACCTGATAAATTCTTTTAAAACTGTGTTGTAGATAAAGTGCTGTTTTTATTCATCTTGGCTGTCTGTATTAAGAGATAAAAAGTATTCAGGGTTTCAGGCTAATGAGTACTCATTCAGTATGTAAAATGAGACATCTTCATTAATTTCAGGGGCATAAAATGATTAGGGAAAATAGAAACCAATATCAAATTCTCATAGCAGTTTATGATTGCATTTTTCTTACATGTTAGAGAATATAGACATTTTGCATTTTCCCTGTTTTGCAGAGGAGTTATCAGACTTTAATGAGGAACATTAATTGTTTTCAAACAGCTAGTTAAGGGCTGTTCAGTGGTAGAGCACTTGCCTAGCTTGATTGAGATCCTGGGTTTGTTCCCTAGCACTGCAAACAAATAAGCTAACAAAACCCAAACCAAAGCAAACAAAACACATACACAAAACAAAAATCAGCTAGTTAAGTGGCAAAGTAAGAATCTAATCCTGGCTGTCTTGTACTTCAGAGTGTTGGCATTGCTGCCTCTAGGTGTTTTCATAAAAAGGAACAATTTATTTTTAAAGGGCCACAAATTTCAGTGAATAGTAAATGTTTCTATTACTACATTTGTTTCCTTATTTAGTCACATTTCTTGGGTGAGTAAGTTGGATTTTGTTATGGTTATCTTTCTTACAGCCTTTCTCTTGAATTGTAGCCCTTCAAGAATGCATATATTGAAAAACAATTTGGGATAGATTTTCATGTGGTAGAGAATGAAACAACTTTGCTTGTATGACTGTGAGTCAGCAGCAGTGTCTGTGCTTGGAGGCTGCAGTTGTGACCTGACATCAGAGTTTGATAGTTATCAAAATTGCAGTTTTTCTTTCTTAGAGGGATTGAACCCAGAACACCTAACCACTGAGCCACATCTCCAGCTCTTTTTTATCTTTTTATTTTGAGACATGGTCTCACTAAGTTGCTTAGGGCCTTGATAAGTTGCTGAGTCTGTCTTTGAACTTGGCAATCCTCCTGCCTCAGATTCCCCAAACTGCTGGGATTATAGGCATGTGCCACCAGGTTTGGTGAAATCTCACTTTTAATACCAGTTCAGAGTGCCTTCAGTAACTGAAATCCCTTGGAATTGATCTCTTTGAGTTCTTTTCTATTGTGGTATATGTTTTCTTCATGTCATATGATTTTTTTTTTCCCCTCAAAAACTGCAAATCTTCCCTGAATATGTTGTCCTTCCAGTGAAAACAAATGTTCTTTGATCTGATGGTCTGATCAGAAGTCTTTTTTTTTTTTTTTTCTTCCGCAATAGTGTCTTTATGTGTAGGTACATATATCTATAACTATCTATATCTTTTTCTTCAGTACTGGAGATTAAATCCAGGGCCTTGTGCTTTTCCACTGAGCTACATCTCCAGCCAGTCTCTTTATGTTTATAACTTGTCATGCACAGATAATCCCCAACTTATGGTGATTTGACAATTTTTGATTTTAGAATGGGGCAAAAATGATAGACATGCAGTAGAAACCGTACTTTGAATTTGGATCTTTTCCTGGGCTAGCAGTGTGTAGTGTGATACTCTTTGCCATGCTGGGCATCAGCATGGAGCTGCAGCTCCCAGTCAGGCATGTGACCACAAGGGGAAACAAAAACAAGAGATATTCCAGAGTTGCTGTGTTGCCAGAGTTTTTTGGATATTGTATTTTGTTTTCACAATCTACCATTTCTACAAAAATGCCCATCTGTGTGTATACATGAGATATTCAACTTTGTTATAAAATAAGCTTTGTCTTACATGCGTTTGCCAAACCGTAGGCTAATCTTAAGTGTTCTGAGCATGTTTAAGGTACTGAATTTAAGTAATGATATTTGGTTGATTAGGTATATATGTGTGTTTTCAACTTATGATCTTTTAAGTCCATTTCTCAGGACATAGTCCCATTGTAAATCAGGGTTCTTCTCTAATTGCTTGGCTCAGTGTAGATTGTTTAGAAAATTTTGTGCTATTTTTAAGGAATTCTAGAGTGGTTCGTTTTTGAACGTATTCTTTATCTGATGGAAGTTAGTTAACCTCCTTACCTAATTCAGTATATTGTCATCTTTGTACCATGTTTATTATGAGAGCCAATCTGAGTGACATTGTGTTGTTCCTTTGGTTTGTTAAATGACCGTGTTAGAGAACAAGTGGACTCCAAGCTCCACAGAGCATCCCTGGGTTCAATTCCCACTACCATGAAAAAAAAAAAAAAGTATCATTTCATGCCAGTATCTAGCACGCAGTAGACATACAGTAAAATTAAAGACTCAAGGGTATGGCTGAGCACTAATACCGCAGGAAAATCTTGGGACCACAGTTATCTTCAGCCTGAGTTATCAGCAGTATCTATAGGAGTTGGGTACAAAAAATGGAGGAGGAAGATTCAACTAGATTTTTGAAAGTATTTAAGAAACCAGTGGTAGTGATAATCATATTTTTGAAGACATATTCTGAGCTCTGTGTTATGAGTTTTACATGTACATCTTTTGTCTGTAGAGAGTACAGACAGTAATAAAACAACAAAAGAAATAATCAAAGGTAGGAAAATATTCTCATTAACCTATGTAGGAGGAGGATAGAAATGATTTAGGTGCAGAGAGCTACTTATAAAGATATTTTGTATAGTTATTGAAGAGTTGGCAGAAAATAGTAAAATGATTTTCACTTAGATTTTGATTAGAAGGCAATTAAAAATATTCAAATAATCCAAATTTAAAAAATTAAAATGAGAGCCAAGACATAAATAAAAACACATTTGAATCTCATCCCAAGGAATTCAGTCATTCTTAGTGTAAAGTGCTGTGAGGTGGATATTGTGGAATATTAAGTTATACAGACTAAAAGAAAATGGGTCTAACCTGGATAATTAGATAGGGTGGATCAGATAAGATTTCAGAGTTTCCTTTTAATTGGGTTCAATGAACTTGATCGGATTGGGTCAAAATAATTTTGGGGAAGGTGGTTTGTTTTTTGTGGTACTAGGGATTGTCCTCAGGAGTGTTCTACCATTAAATTACAACCCCAGCCCTTTTTATTTTGTATTTTGAGATAGTACCTTCAAGTTGCCTAGTCTGGCCTTGACCTTGCAATCCTTTTGCTGCAGTTTAGTTTCCCAAGTAGCTGGGGTTGTGGGTATGTGCCACTGTTTTATTAAGTAAATTTAGGATTGATTTAAATTGAAGATAGGATAAAAGAGTAAAAGGAAAATTTCCATTAACTCAGTTTCATTTTAGGACCCCTAGTGGGTCAAGCCCACTCCATGCCTCACTTCTCTTTCTAATACTTTGAGTACTTCAAGTTATTTTTAGTTAATATATGTAATTTTTCCCATTTTGCAATTAAAAGTTTTTAGAAAGCACTTTTATCATAATGCAAATGTTGTACTTATAAAGTGTGCAGAGTTTTAGTGTGTTAATATGACCTTCAAAAGATGGATGGAAAATTTCATAAATTTTATGAAAGTCTTTTTCTTCCTTTAATGTAAAATTGGAAGATGAAATAAACTGATTTTTAAAGATAAATTTCTTTGAAGGCAGATTAGTAAAATTTGGTACATTTTTCTTCTGGAGGAGGTATTGTCAGAATAGTTTTATGTTTCTCCTTCTTTGATGTGTGTATGCTATTTGTGAGGTCTTTTTAAAATCCTTTAGGAAAGTCTCATAGGTTACTTTGAAGTCATGAAACAGGAAGTATGAATGTCTGAGAAGATAAAACTGTGAATGAACTTAATTAATCAACTTAAAATCTTATGACTGCTGGCAACTTGCCTTGAAGGATGAATAGGACTGGATCTGCACATCATTTGCATTTTTAATGTACAAACACCCTTGGTCTTTAACAAGGTTTGTTTACACAGGAATGTGATAATTTTGTGCTCGGTTCTAAGAATTGTGGAATAAGCGTTTTGTTGCTGTTTTTAGTTTCATCTTCATTATTAACCATTTGCTAGATGCTAAAGCTTTCTGGGCTTTTAGGGAAATGATGAATAAGATGCAGCCTGAGTGCTTCAGTATAGAAGATCCTATTAATGAGGAGAAAAAGGGAGTACTCCTTGTGGGAAATGCTTTGAGCTGAAAGTGAAGTCACCCACCACCAAATGCTAATATTATGCTATATACCTTTTCTTATAAGATCCATTTTAGTAGCATGATTCATGGAGAGACAAATTTGAGAGGATGCAAACAGAGGCAAAATTATAAAAAGTCCTATACCAGTGTTATGATTGATCACCCTGGAAAATTAATTTGGAATGGTTACAAAGGTAGAGGATTGAGAAGTTGCTACAGTGGATCAGTCCAAAAGTTCAATCTCAATATTCAGTCACCACTAGTAGACATATAGTTAAAAATAGTCCCAGTGCCTTGGGAGAGCATGATTTTCATGTCCCTTAGTTCCTTAAATAAGGTTAAATATTGCCCTGTTTCTTTGAAGCAGTGGTTTATTGTTTTGTCTCAATTTTTTCCCAGAACCTCTTTGGTTTATTTCCTATATCTATGTTTCATTTTGAGATACTCATTTTCATAATTTCATTTCTTGCTTGTGGGAAATGGAATTTAGCCTTTTCTTATTTATCTTGCATAACATCAAAGGGTCCCCCTAATATAATTGTTTCTTATTTGGTGATCTGAATCTCTACCATTCATGCTGTCTTTTCTGTTTCTAAATGAAGACTTTGATTTTTGAAATCCTTTTTTTGATGACTATTTAGTTGAACTTAGAGCCTTCATTAGATGGATGTTTCTCTATGAAAACAGAAAACTGTTATTGGAATCAGTATTACAACAGACCAGAGGGATCTGTCTTTAGATGAGTTTCTGATCCATGAACCAACTCCTGCAAACTCAAGATGACTTTGATGTTTGAAAAAACTGTGATCCTCTTAAAGGCAGGGATTGCATTTTATTGATTTATGCCCAGGAACTAGTACAGTACCTGGATCTAATGTGCATAAATAAAAGTTTCTTGACTAAACAGATGAATGGAATACTGTCAAAGCTTTAATGAATATCTGAGTAGATTAAGTGCTTGATTTCCTTTTATCTGTGTAAATATTTTTTAATGTTTTCTTTATTTTTTATAACTTTATTTTAAATATTTTTTTAATGTGGTGCTGAGGATCAAACCTAGTACCTCACATGTGCTAGGCAAGCACTCTACTAACTGAGCCACAACCACAGTCTTATCTGTATAAATATTATGAAATAACTTCCAATAGATTAGTTAGGCATAGTATCTGTTACAAGATTGTTTATAATAACAACTGCCCAAAATATTGGCTATAGACCTTAAGAGTGTAGTACTGTTATTTAAGGTCAAGAATTATACATATCATCATTTGCCTGCTTCAACTCGGAAAATGGGAGAATAATGTTGATAGGCCAAGCTGCTGAGGAGGCAATAAGATTGTTAACCTCATACATGGTTGGAGGCTTAATAAAATGTTTGATCCTTTTAGAAAATGCATAAAAAGCTATGAACAACCATCAGAACAACTATATTATGTGACCGAATGTTATAATTTTAGAGTCCAATGAAATGTCCAAAATAGAGAACTGTAGGAACTAACCATGTATACAGAGATGTTAATTACAGATTTATGTAAGTTGAAGAATTGTGTTAAACCTTGAGTAAATTAATTATCTCTCAGTCTTAGTTTTCTTATTTGTAAAGGGGAAATTATACAAGTTGAATATTTCCAGTTCAAAATCCAAAATACCCCAAAACCCAAAACTTCTGAAACTCCAACATGATACCCCAAGTTGAAAATTCCACACTTGACCTTATGTGGTAGGTTGTAGTCAAAATGCAGGCACACTAAAAATATTGTATAAAGTTACCTTCATACTGTGTGGTAAGGTGTAGTGAGCATAAATTAATTTTATGGGTCCTGTCCCCAGGGTACCTCATTATGTATATGCAAATATTTCCAAATCTGAAAAAATCTGAAAACTGACAAACTTCTGGCCTCAAGCATTTTGTATAAGGGATGCACCTTCCTCATAGAGCTGCTCTGGGTAATAAATGAAATAATACATGTTCGGTGCTTCAGAAAATGTCTAGCATTTGTAATACTCTCAAATTTGACTGCTACTGCTGTTGTATTTTATTAATACACATGTCTCATTTCCTGGAGACTTTATTGTGTTATTGTGGCAGGCATTATATTAAGAGCTATAAGAGATGAAGTTGTGGTTTTGTTCAAAAGGAACTTACAATTCATTTAGTGGTAAATATAATACATCGAGAAATAATTTTAATTACAGATGTGTATGTGGTAAACGATGCAAGAAAGTTACAGAATGCTCTGAGCTCTAATATAGGAACGCATGATTACTTTGGATGTATGGGGTTGAGAGGATATCCAGTGAACTTTGAAGGCTAGATAAAAATTTGAGTTAAAACTATGGAGGATGGCATTTCATGGGACCTGTGAGAAAAGAAAGTGGGGGAAAAAGCATCTCTCTAATGGATATGGAATATAAGGCTGGGAGAGAGTCCTCATAGTGGGATGGTTTGATTGACAAGCTGAGGAATTTTTATTTTATTCATGTGACATTGGTAAGTGAAAGCTCTTTTTGACCTGATAAGAACTAGTTTTAAGAAGATTGAATAACTACAGAGTGGTTTGGTGAAGGTAGCAGAGATGGGGAATGGGAAGACTTTGTTTTTCCTCTGTTCATTCTTTTAGTTTTTCAAAAAACATTTGTTGGGCTGGGGATATAGCTCAGTGGTAGAGCACTTAACCTGGCATGCATGAGACTCTAGGTTCGATCTCCAATACCGAATTTTTGTTTTGTTTTATTTTTTGTGTTCTGGGCGCCTTGCTTGTCTCATCCTAATCATGGCCCTATGTGTAAGACAAGTATAATAGTAAACATTCTTTTATAGTTACTTTGTATTTTTGTCAACTAAATTATAAACATAATTTTAAAAAGCAATAGTACTGTGAGACTTTAAAAGGAAGCAATGGCCTTCTGATCCTAATCTTATCTAACATAACCACATTTTGCCTCCTAGGTCTATCTGTAGAAGTAACCATTTTCATATTCTTTTAGCATTTCTCCCCTAAGATTTATCACCTTATTTCTAAATGTGATGCTTTTTATGGTTGTTCTTGATTTATTGTATTTAAACATTAGTTAAATTCATGTAGACTTCATTGAATACTTTTACTAAAGAGGCCATACCTTTGATTTTTTTTTTTTTGTTACTGTCTCTTTTATGTTGAGTAATTTAGCTAAAATTGTTGTGTTCTGCCTTTGAAGAGCTTCTATGGAAGAACATGTTACATAGGCTGTATTTTTACTAAATCCATCAGAATATTTAATTTGTTCATTTAACATCCTGTATCAAAATAGACTATTTTAATGCATTCTGGAGATGTCATTTTTTTCTTGCTTTTCCATGCAAAAGAAAATCTAAGGAAATTTTAATGAAGTGTAAGTTACCATATGACTATATACTTTAATTAAAATGTTTAAGAAAATGTTTTTCTTAAGTTCCTTTTGAATGCAAGATATGTGTCAGGTATTGTCATATGCTTTTTGTGCACATGATCTCATTTATTCCTTACAATTTAGAGGTACCAGGATTCCATGGTATGGAAAATTTGGAGAAATTAAATAATTTGCCCAAAGCCACAATGTGGGTACACAGTGGAATAAAAGAATTCCATGGTATGGATAAGTTGGAGAAATTAAATAATGTGCCCAAAGTCACAATGTGGGTAAACAGTGGAATAAGAATTCACTGTGTTCTGAACCACTGAGGTAAGCTATATGCTGCCCTATCATTGAATTTGCCAGATTTCTGCAGGAACGTTCCTTTTAAATATTGTCATTAAAATTTACAAAATTGACTTTTGCAGACTCAACCTCTTTAATTAATTCATGTTAAAGATAGAAAAGATTTGCACAGTAGTTCCTTATAAAGATTAAAAATAGGGAGTGGGGTGTGTAGCTCAGTGGTGGAGTGCTTATGTAGCATGCACAAGAACTTGGGTTAGATCCCTAGCAAACCCTCCCTCCCACTGCTTGCATGTGCGTGTGTACACACACACACACACACACGTACATAAATATAAAAGAAATTATAAATTTCAAGCTTTAGTATTTGGAACCTGGGAGAAGGAAGAGAGATTAAAATGACCAGATTATTTACACAAATCTTTAACACTTAAGGGCATGTATTTCAAGGAATTTAGAGATAAATAGGATAGTCTTGGCCCTTAAGAATACTTCAAGTGAAAGTAAGCAATACAAATGTCCTATGAGAAGAGTAAGTTAGGTGCTGTGAGGATTTGTGAAAGATACCAGGAAGGCTGATAGAAAAATAACAGGCCAGCTCAAGGAAGAATAACACAGTAATGGAAGGGTCATTCCAGTGGGAATTTAGAGATAGGAAATTTTAGGGACATGTTTGTGGAACAGCATGTAGGTTAGTTTGACTAGAAGTTTCCCCCAAGTTCACATAGCTAGTAAGTGCTAGAATTGGAAGTGGAATCCCCAGCAGTTAGACACCAGTGTCTGCAGTAATAATCACTGTCATTCAAAACGACTGTATTGTTACCAAGAGTCTTGCCTATCTGGTCACTCCTAAGGCCAGAATGGGGTTGGATTCTGTGAGGAGGCTGAGAGCATATGGGAAATTACTTGCATTGTGACACAATTCTTGAGGTATCACTGGGAAGAGGTGAGCAGGCTCTTGGTACAGGGAGAATGGAATAGAGAGGAAGGGCAGTGATGGGAAAAGTTGACAGGAATGTGATAGATTCATTGAAGGATTAGTGTCCTTCAGGTTCCTAGTGGAGCTCTGTGGCTCTCTTTATTAAAGGAAGCATTTAAATTATGCTGAGAACTTTCTTCTGTCATATACTTTAAAAAATGTTACTTTTGATATAATCTTAGTGGTTTCAAGGTTAGTACTGTGTTAACATAATAAAAACTAGTGTTATAAAAAGACAAATTGCTGTTATTTTAGCTCTTGTCTTTAAACAGAATTGCATAACTGTGTTTTCAAGAAGGTTCATACAGGGAAAGATAGAAAGTATAAAGATCTATAAAGAGATGTTTCAAGAACTTAATAGTGTCCAGATATTTCCGCCTGAGTGATGCTGGTATATATTCCCTTCTGAATAGAAAAGAGTTTGATTCTGTTGATTTTACCTGTTGTTGGCTGCAAATAGGGGAAACTCATTTGCAGATTAGGGCTTAAATAACTTGGTTTAAGTTATGTGATGGATTTATAAATATCCTTACTTAATAGAATTCGGAAGTGGGACACAGACATTAAAAACTTAAATGTTGAGCTGGAGTTGTGACTCCGTGGTAGAGTACTTGCCTAGCATGTGTGAGGCCCTAGGTTTGATACTTAGTATCACATATAAATAAATAAAATAAAAGATCCATTGACAACTAAAAAAAAATTTAAAAATGTTTAGACTTAATTCTGCAAACAAGTTATATGCAGTTAATTTGTAGGAAATGGAGATTACAAACAATAGTCCCTGCCTTGGACTTTATGAGCTGAGAAAAGAACTTTTTTTTAATTTTAATTTTAATTTTTTTATTATTTTTTATTTTTATTTTAAACAAATGGAATACACCTAGTTTCTCTGTACATGAAGTAGAGGCATACCATTTGTGTAATCATACATTTACATAGGGTAATAGTTTTTGATTCATTCTGTTATTTTTTTGAGAAGAACTTTTTACAGATAAGATAGAATTATAGTGGTGTGAGAAATTACAAAAATGTTATGGAATCTTGCATGGAAAATCTATCTTAAAAATAACTATGTCAGTATCAGACCTTAAATTGTACTATGGAGCTATAGTAACAAAAATGGCATGGTATTGGCATAAAAATAGGCTTGAAGACCAGTGGAACAGAATATAAGACCCAGAGACATACCCACATAAACAAAGTTGTCTCATACTAGACAAAGGTGCCATAAAAATACATTGGAGGTGAGATAAACCTCTTCCACAAATGGTGCTGGGAAAACTGGAAATCCATATATAGTAGATTGAAATTGAATCCTATATCTCACCTTGCACAAAACTCAAAGTGGATCATTGACCTAGGCATTAAACCAGAGACCCTGTTTCTACTAGAAGAAAAATAGGCCCAACTCTCCAGCATGTTGGCTCAGAAATGGACGTCCTCAATAAGACTCCTAAAGTGCAAGGATTAAAATCAAGAATCAATAAATGGGATGATATCAAACTAAAAAGCTTCTTCACAGCCAACAACCAAGAATGTGAATAGAGAGCCTTCAGAATAGGGGAAAATCTTTACCACCTGCACTTCAGATAGAGCATTAATCTCCAGGATATACTTAACACTCACCCCACTTCCCCAAAACCAAACCAAAACAAAACAAAACAAATAACCCAGTCAACACATGGGCAAAGGAACCGAACAGTCACTTCACAGAAGAAATATGCATGGTCAAAAAATGTATGAAAATATGTGCAACATCTCTAGGAATGAGAGAAATGCAAATTAAAAATATACTGAGGTTCCATCTCACTGCAGTCAGAATGGCGATTATCAAGAACACAAGTAACAATAAATGTTGGTGAGGATGTGGGGGAAAAGGTTATTTTCATACATTGCTGGTGGGACTGCAGATTGGTGCAGCCACTCTAGAAAGTAGTATGGATATTCCTCAAAAAACTAGAAATGAAACTATCTTTTGACCCAATTATCCCATTCCTTGGCTTATACCTAAAAGACTTAAAATCAGCATACTATAGTGACACTGCCCCATCAGTGTTTATAGCAGTTCAGTTCACAATAACCAAGCTATGGGACCAACCTAGGTGTCTTTCAACAGATGAATGGATAAAGAAAACATGGTGTGTATGTACACACACACACACACACACACACAATGGAATATTACTCAGCCATAAAGAAGAATGAAATTATGGCATTTGCCTATAAATGGATGGAACTGGGGACTATCATGCTAAGTGAAATTTCCAGTCCCCCCAAAAATCAAAGGCCAAATGTTTTCTCAGATATGTGGTTGTTAACCCATAACCAGGGAGTTTAGGGAGGGGATGTATAGAACTTCATTGGATTAGATAAGGGGGAATGAAGGGAAGGGAGGGGTATGAGAATTGGAAAGACTGTAGAATGAATTGGACATAGCTTTCCTGTGCTCATATATAATAAATACCTGACCAGTATAAATCCACATCATGTATAATCACAAGAATGGGATCCTAATTAGAATGGATTGCACTCCATGTATATATGTCAAAATATACCCTACTGTCATGTGTATCTAAAAACAAGTTAAAAAAAACAAAAAACAAAAAAACTCTGTGTGCATGTCTCTAATTTCAGTGTCTGAGGAAGCTGAGGCAGAAGGATTGCATGTTTGAGGCCAGCCTTGGCAACTGAACAAGATCCTTAGCAATGTAGTAAGACCCTGCCTGAAAATAAAGTGCTCCTGGGTTTAATCACTAGTATCACAAAAAAGAAACAAACAAACAAAAAAAAACAACTGTGAGTGTATGTTTTACAGGTGTTTGGAAAAAATTTCATGAAGAGTGGCATTTGAGTTGATTTTAGAGAAATCACTCTGTTTTCAGCAAATCAAGGGAAGTAAGTGTTGGATGGGTTAATGTGAATAGACACAGAGGAAATGATATAGAACTTATTTGGAAGCTGACTGGGAGTCTTATGTTGGCAATAATGTGGGGATGAGGGGGTTTAATTGGAGTAATGCTATGCCTAATATGCTAAGGAATTTGAAATCTTATTTTGTGAGTGGTTGAAAGCACTTAGAGGCATTTTATTTTGGCAGAACTGATACCATCCAATTTTGTATTGTAGGGAGGTTATCCTAGCTTGACTAAGAAGTGGTTAGTGTGATAGTAATTAGGAGTATGAGATTGGGAATCTTTTCCCTAGGTCACTTGTGGCTCTGTCACCCTGGGTAATTTTGGTAATCTGACCAATCCTGAGATTACTCACTTGCAAAATGGGGTAATGGTAGTACCTACCTTGTAGACCTGCTATGAGGAATAAACAAGATTATGCAGTGGATTGCTGATCTCTTAACACAGACTAAAGGCTCACAAAAAGATGTTAACAGTAAGGGAATATCATTCTGGTAAAGGGCAAAGGCTGGAGGTAGAATCATACAGGAAGTAGGAAAGTCATTTTTTATTTGATAAGCCATGTAATATTCTGGGGCTTTAAATATTTGTAAAAATAGTACTTTGCAATATTAAAAAAATCTTAATTATTTTTGTTTAGGATGTGTGTGTGTTTAAAATATAGTCTGTATATATAAAGGCAATCAGTTGTTTTAAAACCCATCAGTCTGTATATTAAATCATTAATCCCCAATCCCCACCCCCATCCCAACCTTCCTTTTTTCTTCTGGGAATTGAACTCAGGAATGCTTAACCACTGAGCCACGTCTCCAACCCTTATTTTATTTTGAGAAAAGATCTTGCTAAGTTGCGGGGTCTGGCTTTGAATTTGCGATCCTCCTGCCTCAGGCTCCCAAGCCTTTGGGATTATAGGCCTGCACCACTGTGGAGTAATCTTTCTTGATGAGAGCACCTGTTAATGACATTTATTGATATGTTATGGTGGAGCATGCAATGACTAGGAAACGCTGCTACTAGTGAAATCAAAGATTGGCGAATCTATCAGTGGATTTTTCACTCAATGTGTCTGTCCTTAGTGTGACTTTTTTCTCTTCCTGGGTCATGAGAAGTGAGAGAGAGAGTGGGAAGAAAGGGCATAGAATACTCTATTTGCTTGTGTTAGCTATTAAGCATTATTCCTGAGAAGGTGTAAAACAAGGAAGAATTATTTATTTATTTTTTTCCTTTTGGTACCAGGAATAGAGCCCAGGGGTGCTTAACCATTGAGCCACATCCCCAGACTTTTTTTGTATTTTATTTAGAAACAGGGTCTTGTTGAGTTATTTAGGACCTTGCTAAGTTTCTGAGACTGACTTTGAATTTGTGATCCTCCTGCTTCAACCTCTTAAGCTGCTGGGATTATAGGCGTGTACCATCCTGCCCAGCTGAAGAATTCTTGAACGTAAAGGTACTCGTGTCCTTAGACTTTGCAGGGAGTATAAATAAATTTCATGTTTGGCCTCTATGATACTCAGTATGAATTAATTTTACTCAAACTTAGAGGAGAAGTTAGGGTTTGTCAGAACCATAATTGAGATGATGAAAATTACCTTGAGTCATCAAAAATCATAGCAGTCTACAGTGACTTCACATTTTCTCTGTCAGATACCCACTGCATTACCACATTCTGATTTCCCAACCTTCAAAGTTTGTCTTGATTCAGGCCATGTCTTCCTAAAGCCATCACTACCAGTACAGTCTAAATCATTATCATCTCTTTGAATTTCTTCTTTTTCTTTTGAGGTAGTGGGGATTGAACCAAGGGCCTTGCTCTTATTGGGCAAGTCCTCTACCACTGAACTAATACTATCATCACCAGCCTCATTCATGGCCTCTTTGACTGGATCAGTGTAACATCCTTAACTACATTGTTTGATTTTTGTCTTACTTTAGTATTTATATAGCAGTCAAATTAATCCTTTCTAATATAAACAAGGTCATGCTCCTTTTTTGTAAAACCTGTTGGTAGCTCCCTATTCCAGGGGTTGTTAGCATAGTTGGGAAGCACTACATGGTCCAGTCCTATTCCTGGAGCCTTCTCTTCCTATGCCCACTCACTCACTGCCCTGTTGAATCTGCTGGACACAAGTATGCTCTTGTCCCCAGGCCTTTGCTACTGTGCATCCATTTGCTATTTCCGAGTAATTCTCTCAGTTCACTTAGGCTTCGGTTCACATATCACATCCTAGCAGAGGACTTCTGATCAGCCTATGCAAAGCAGCAGTCCTGGGCATTCTCCATTCCTCTTGACATGCTTAAAGTACTTTACTTCCCCCCCACCCCCCAGAGTTGGGGATTCAAAATCAGTGACTCAGAAACTCTTGTCTTCTCAGTTAGAAGATAAATACCAAGAGAGCAGGGATTTTGTTTTCTGATTTTTTTTTAAATACTTTTTTTAGATGTTGATAGACCTTTATTTTATTCAAGTCACCAGAATTATAGGTGTAAACCACTGTACCCAGTATTCATAGTTTCTTCATAAATAATTCATGTAGGTTAGGAATTCAGTGATTTTTATTGTTCTTTGCTCTTATTATGAGAAATTAAACTACATAAAGTTTATTTAAAGCTAAATTTGTTTTACATTTTTATTTTAGTAAGCACCTATATCTTGTATTGAGTTATTTAAAACAGTGCTTATTAATATGAGAAAATGACATCATTCTGCTTTTAAAAATTAAAAAAATTTAAGTTGTATATTTTTGAACTTCACACATGCCAGGCCTCACACATATCAGGCCAGCACTCTACTACTGAGCTATGTCCTTAGCCCCTGTCCTCACCCCCTTTTTTGAGACAGGATCTGGTTAAGTTGCCCAGGTTGACCTCAACTTGTATGACTTCTGCCTCAGCCTCTGAAGTTACAGGGACCTACCACCATATCCTAGCCTGTAACTGCATTTTTTTTCGTGGGGTGCTTAACCACTGAGTTACATCCCCAGCCCTTTTTTGTTTTTTATTTTGAGACGGTATCTCACTAAGTTGCTTAGAACCTTGTTAAGATGCTTGTAATCCTCCTGCTTCAGGCTCCCAAGTTGCTGGGATTACAGGCATAAACCACCACACCTGGTTACCTGTCACTTCATTTTAAAAGTTATACTATGGTTGTGTTTGAATATCTTATGGGTGTTAGTGTGAACCAAACACACTGTGTGGTTTAGTGAAATGAAATGTAATATTAATCTCAAAATATTACAGATTTTGGGTTGTAGATAGCATCTTTATTGGGTAATTTTTATGTTTCTTAAACTTTTTATTGCTAATTTCTTTGTTGTTGTTTTTTTTGGTATAGTTATACTCCTTAGATGCTTTTATAGTGTTTTGTTTCTCAGGTGAGTTAACTAGCTTCATTGCTTGAAATACAGATTTTAATGAACCAAGAAGCAACAATAAGAAAAAAAAATTTCTCCTGGGTCCTCTGAATATGAATTAAGAGGCAATAAGATGTACATAATGACCTTATGAAAACAATGCTTCAATAATGACAGATAAAAACACCCAGTTGTTTATACCTTATTTGATATAACACTTGGTGGCAGTATTCTGGTCATTACTAGGCTCTACCTAGAAACTTCCATTGACTCTTGATATGCCACCTCTCTGTCTGCTCTAGTTGTGATAGAAATGTAAAAAAAAAAAAAAAAAAATTATTAAGAAGAAGCAGTGGGTGAGAAAATGCAATAGACATTGAGGTAATAACATGAGGGACAGTTAACTTTAATGTTGCCTTAGAATCAACCAAAATGACCTGTACAGGAATTTCGCAAATTTTCATTAGGATTTGTGCAAATGTAAATGCAGTTATTAATTCTACTGATAGTTTGCTCTTCCAAGCACTATACACAGCAGTATACTGAGGGAGGCTGCTGCAACAGAAGTACTGTTTAGAGATACAGTACTGTACGGAAATATCGAGTACTGGAAAATAGCAAAGCAGTCAAACAGAGGTGTTTACTTACAGGAAGTCATTTGATAAAAATTGACCAAAACAGGGCAGAAGGTGTCCCAGAGGTGGAGCACTTGCCTAGCATGCACAAGGCCCTAGGTTGGATCCCTAACACTATAAAACAACAAGAACAACAAAAATTGACCAAAAATATAAAAGGTTGTAATTGCAAACCTCTTGAAGAATGTGTGCTTTATCTATTTAACTATGAAAATAATGTATTCTCTTGGTTTCTGTAGATACAAATATAAAGGTGGTTGGTTTTCAATGTTGGTTTTAAGGTTAAGAATAGAGCCTTGGTAAGTGTATACACACTTTTACAAAACTAGAAAAAAATCCAGCTGATAATAGGTTAACAAGTTTCAGACCTTTCACTGAGCTATACCTAAGTCAGATGTGAGTTACGTAGCTCTAAATTTCTTTGAAATTTCATATTATCTTTATAATCCCCCTATCTTTTATAATTCATGGATCATAATATATTCATTTTTATGTAAATATAAGTGTTTAAAAATGACCTTCCAGGAAGATGTTCCATTTGAGCAGAAATTACAGGTGATTTGACAGATAAATACTTGACTATCTAATGCCAAGATAGCCCCACCCCCCTGCCAAGTTCTTCATCAGAAAGCAGGTGGAGACTCTGTACTTTAAAAAAGTAAGGCTGATTTGTTTTTTCCAGTTAAAAATATGAACTGTCTTACTAGGTATTAGATATGGAATGCTACAGGTTGGTTGTCTGGTTTTGGTAATAGGAATAAATATTTTTCAAGCTGAAATAGATAAAATTTATATATGGGTGAGAAATATTGCCTCCTAAATGTGCAAAGAGTTAAAACTCACTTGGTGAAATCTAATTTAAAATTCTTAAAAAGCTTCAAATAAGATTTGTCAGAAACACTGAACAATACATTCTTTTTCTGCTGACAGTATTTTTGTCATCCAGATTGTGAGTGCACAAAATTAAGATGGTAAGAATAGCTGCCTTTTAGTGCTTTCTTTTTGGAAAAATACCACATTAAGAATTATCGGTACTCTTCAGAATACATGTTTTTCATTAAAATCTTCTCTTATTATTCTCAAATTTAAAATTATTTTTGAATAGTTGAAATATTCAGATGGTTCAAAATTCAAAAGAAATTTAATTATTGCAAGTATGTGTGTATAATTATTATATATTTATTTACTTAACCTCCTTATAATAGAAATGGTAACTTCTTATATATATTTTGTGGAAGAGGTGAGCTTTACATTTTTTTCTGTGCCTTGGAATAAAATTTTTTTACATGATACATAATTCACAATCTATATGTAAAGTGTTTCCATCATCTTTTTTAGGACTGCCTGGTATTCTGTAGAGTGTAGGTGTCCCCATTTTTTTTTTTTTTTCTGGTACCAGGGATTCAACCCAAGGGTACTTAATCATTGATCCACTGCCTCAGCTTCTCAAGCTGCTAGGATTCTAGGCATGTGCCACCACACCTGGCATGTCCCCATTTTTTTCCCCCAAACAGGGGTTGGTGTTAGACTTCTAGGTTGTTGCATAATAGTCTTGACTTCATAAAATATTTCAGTGTTGAGAACCATTTGTTTCTTATTCAGCCAGAAATGTTATAGTTATGAAAAGAATGAAGATGTGTGTTGGGAGATGATTGAGGTGGAGTAGTCTTGAGGGACTTTTAATGTTTAGAGTTAAGAAGTGACTGGCAAGTAGTTAGGAAGAGTTGTTTGTGTGGACAAGCAAGACCTCAGGGAGGGGGACATGTAAGCTGATATGGATCCAGAGGCATCTGGGTAAAAATCAGATGAGAAATACTGAGTGTGGAGGCCCTGGGGAAGGAGTGAACGAGGTCTACTGCAGAACTGGATGGGAGAATCCTTGTGGTTGGAATGCTGTGACTGGGGAGGAGAATGAGGGGAGGCTAGCAGGCACCAGAGCACCACAGTGCCTGGAGCAATTGAAATAGGTGAGCGATGTGATCTTCCTTAGAGTTTGGAAATATCCCTCTCTCTACCAGGTAGTGGAAATCAGGAGTTCAAGTAGAAGCTGTTGCTAATTTAGACAAAATAACAATTATGGCTTGGACTGTGATGGTGACAGTGGAAAAGAGAGAACCAGATTTGGGGTATGTTTTATAAATAAGTAGAGCAGTTGGGATTTGTTGTTAAGTTTTGGATTTTGAGGGAGAGATGAGCTTTCAGATTTTAAGACATGCTCTGTAATGGTAAAAAAGCAGAATATTGTTAATTTCTAATCAGTTTGCTCTTGCTCACTCGAGTTGATTTTCTCCAGTGTTGCAGCAAATACAGAAACTGACTCTTGAATCTCCAGTCCTTTCCTATATGGTTTCCACTACTGCTTTTTTCTGTGGCAGAAACCCTGGTTCTCCCACTGCCTGTTTTCTTGTAGGCCCTATTCCTGCCTCTAGCTGGGAATATCTGCCCTTATTCCACCAGCTGTTTCTTGCTCTTTTTTTGTGCATCGTTGTCCTGTGTTTCCAATGTAGGGATGTGCAGGTGCTTCTTTATTGGTAGAGCAAGAGCCTTGCTGCCCATCCTGAACTGTAGTTGGTGGGTGATGTCACAACTGCCAGGGGCCTTGAAGATCGTTGTTGCTGAAAGCATTCGGGTATCAGCTATCAGAATTTCTGCATAATCCTATTATTTCTGATTCTGTGTAGTTAGATAAGGTAAACAGCCCATTTGTGAACTGATCTTAGGTTTAAAAACATCTTTTATATAACCACCACATTTTAACTAAACTTTTGTAATCACATCATGTTATATTTATACTCAAAAGTCTGTAATTTCCCTTGACCAGAGACTATTCTCCAATAATATCATTTATTCTTGGATTTCTTTGTTATATAATCACTGCCAAGGGCACTGTGTATGTGTGTGTGTTTCTTATTGGAAGAGCAAGCTCATTAGTGACTGTCTTCTCACTCATACACTGTAATTGTGTGCATGGTGCTTTTTCATTTTGCCACTCCAGAATTCCAGTAGATAACAGCAAAAATGGTACAAACTCACTTTTGAGAAGATTGAAGTTTCAGAACAGATTATACATATTTACAAACATAGCCTCTAAGGGTAGGGGCTCAGGAAAGAGTATAGGAGGAGCTCAGTGGATGTGGGGGAAATTGTGGAGCAGGTGAAGTCTGTGGCAGGTGCTATGTATGTTAGTTAGTTGAATTAGTAGGGGAATGTTTGGGAAGGTGCCATTACCAGTGATCACAAGATTGGCAATTTAAAGCCTCAAAGTTTATTCTTTTAGAGTTCTGGAAGGCAGAAATCTGAAATGAAGATGTTTTCAGGCCACACTCCCTCTGAAGACTGGAGAGTTGTATTAGGGTTCTCATAAAAGTGAATATATTAGAGTTGACTTATATGATCAGAAGCTGGTTAGTCCCACAATGGCAGTCTGCAGGCTAGAGACCCAAAGGAACCAGTAACTGCTCAGTTCAAGAAGCTGGAGCCTCAGAACAAGAGGGACCAATAAGGCAGCCCATGTCTGAACTAGAGGCCTGAAAAGTCCCTGGAGAATTGCTGGTTAGAGTCCACATCAGAAAAGTGAAGGAGCTAGAGTCTGATATCCTCTGTCAATGATAGCAGCAGTAGACACACCTGCTCAAGAAGAATTGAACTTGCATCTGCCATAGCTGCTGCTTTTTCTGATTGTTGTCTCCTTACCTCAGTCTATTGAATGGTGCTACCCACATTCAAGGCTGATCTCCCCCTCAATTTGCTGTCCTATATGTGGGTGATTGGTCTCTGGAAACACCCTCAGACAAACCTAGAATTCTGTTAATCCTAGGCATCTCTCAGTGCAATCAAGTTGACAATCCAGAGTAACTATCACAAAGGTTCTTCGCCTCTTCTATTTCCTGGGTGTTCCAGGTGTTCTTTGACTTGACTATCTCTCCATCAGTGCTCCTGTCTCCACATGACTTCTCTTATGTCTGTGCCTTCTTTGTCTCTTTTAAGGATGCTTGTCATTGAATTTAGAACCCACCTGAAACTCAGGAAGATTTCATCCCAAGGTCAATAACTTAAATCTGCAGAGATCTTTTTTCCAAGTAACATAATGTTCATACGTGCCAAGTATTAGGGCACAATGCTGACACCACACTTTTGGGTTTAGTTATTCATATTTTTATAGTACATATTGTTGGTATTGTCAGCAGGACTTTCTTTAAATCACTGTTCAACTGTGTATTTTGAGGTCAGATACTTTACAGTTATGAAATAGCATGGATCAATTAGTAACACTTGAAAAGTAAAAGAAAAATCTGACTTAAACACTTTTGGATAACTTGTTAATAATTTCTCCTGAACTGTTTTTTTTTTTTTTTAAATTTTTTAAATTTTTGAATATTTCAGACAAACAGGAGAGAACAGCGAATAATAAACCAATATTTATATATGTATATAACATGATTCTATTAGATTCATTCCATATTTCTCTCCCCTTCCTTCTTCCCTTTCTCTTGAGTATTTGACCCTTGATCTTCTGAGTCTGACTCATTTCACTTAGCATGATTTTCTCTGTTTCCATCCATTTAGAAGCAAATGCCACTATTTCATTCTTTTTAATGGCTGATTAAAACTCTATTGTGCATATATACCACATTTTCTCAATCCCTCTGGGTTGATTCCATAACTTGGCTATTGTGAATTGTACTGCTATAAACATTGTAGTGACTGTATTGCTACAGTATATACAGTAGTTCTTTGGGTTAAATGCTGAGGAGTAGGATACCTGGGTCACATCATGGTTCTATTCCTAGGTTTTTGAGAAATCTCTACACTACTTTCCAAAGGGATTGTCTTTATTTGTAGTCCCACCAACAATGTATGAGTGTACCTATTGGCGTTAGATCTGCTATTTTGCTGCCACCATTTTTCTACCTCCCCCACACCACTTTTACAACCCAGATTGTTAGCCCACAAACCACCTCGCCAGCCATTGGTCCTTTGTTATTAGCCCGTGAAATTCCGCTACTTAAGAATGACTCCACCACCATTTTCTCTCTTTCCCTTGCTCTCGCTTGCTCTCTCTCTTTTACTCTCTCTCTCTCTCTCCCTCATTTTCTCTCTCTCTCTCACCCTGCGGGCAGATATTCTGCCTGTCCGCTTAATAAAATCTCTTGCATGAGTTCTCGTGTCTGGAGTGGTTTCTGGGTGCTTTCAGTACCTTTCCCTCCACAACCTCACCAGCATTTATTTTTATTCATACTCCTGATCATTGCCATTCTGACTGGAGTGAAATGAAATCTTAATATAGTTTCAATTTACATTTCCCTGATTGCTAGAGATGTTTACCATCATTTTCATATATTTTTTGGCATTTGTGTTTCTTCTTTTGAGAACTTTCTGTTTAGTGCTTTTGCCCATTTGTGATTTAGAGATTTATTTTTCTGGCATTGAGTTTGTTTGATACCAGGGATTTAACCCAGGGCACTTAACCACTGAGCCACATCCCCAGCCCTTTTTTTGTATTTTATTTAGAGAGAGCATCTCACTGAGTTGCTTAGGGCCTTGCTAAGTTGCTGAAGCTAGCTTTGAACTGGCGATCCTACTGCCTCAGCCTCCTGAGCCACTGGAATTATAGGTGTGCACCACCATTCCCAGCTGGCATTGAGTTTTTTGAATTCTTTATGTATTCTGGATATTAGTTTCCTGTCCGAGGAGTAGCTGACAGACTTTTTCCCGTTTTGTTGACTCTCTTTATCCTTGTGTTTTCTTTGCTGTGCAGAAGCTTCTTATTAATTTAATAGCATCCCATTTATTGATTCTTAGTTTTATTTCTTGAGCTTTAGGAGTCTTGTTGAGGAAATTGGTGCCAGCACTAATATCATGGAGTCTTGACCCTGTTTTCTTCTAGTACTTGTGAAGATTTCTGGTCTAACTCCTAAGTCTTTGATCCATTTCAGTTTGATTTTTGTGCAGGGTAAATGGGATCTAATTTCATTATTCTACATATCGATATCTACTTTCCCCAGCACCATTTGTTTAAAAATCTGTCTTTTCTCCAGTATGTTGTTTTAGTACATGTTTTCGCTACGATGACCAAAAAACCTGACAAGAACAATTAGAAGAGGAAAAGTTAATTTGGGGGTTCAGGGTTTCAGGGATTCCATAGATGGCTGAGTCTGTTCTGGGCCCAAGTGAGGTAGAATATTATGGTGAAAAAATGTGGTGGAGGAAAGTGACTCATGAGATCCCACCTGGAAGCAGAGAGAGAGAGAGAGAGATAGGGAGAGGGAGAGAGAGGAAAGAGAGAGAGTGCCGGTGTGAGCAAGCTCCCTTACCATGAACAAAATGCAAATCCCAAGGGTATGCCCACCTTGACCCAGCTTTTCCAGTCACACCCTACATTTCCCACTGTTAATCCCAGTCAGGATTAATGCACTGATAAGGTTAAGACTTTCATAACTCAGTCATTTCACCTCTAAACTTACATTGTTTCACACACGAGCTTTTGGAACATACCTTATTTCTAAACCATATGACATATTTTTTGCACCTGTGTTAAGTATCAGATGACTCTATGTATGTGGCTTTTTCTCTGTGTCTTCTGTTCCATTGGCCTTCATATCTACTTTGATACCAATATTATTGCTGTTTTTGTTATTATTAGATCAGGTATTATGATGCCTCCTATATCACTTTTCTTATTCAGAATTGCTTTGGCTAGTCTGGGTCTCTTATTCTTCCCAATGAATTGAAGGACTTTTTCTCCTTTATTTTGGTGAAAAATGTCATTGGTATTTTGGTGGGAATTGCACTGAATTTGTATATATTGACTTTGGTAATATGGCCATTTTGACAATATTAATTCTGTATCTCCAAGCAGTGGGAGGTCTTTCTATCTTCTGAGGTCTTCTTCAGTTTCTTTCTTCAGTGTTCTTTAGCTTTCATTGTAGAGATTTTTTACTGCCTTGTTAGATTGATTCCCAAGTATTTTTTTTTTTTTTTTGACAACATCGTGAAGGGGATAGTTTTCCTGATTTTTCTCAACTGAATCATGTTATAGTATAGAAAAACTGTTGATTTTTGAGTGTTGATCTCTTATCCTGTTACTTTGCTAAATTCATTTACCAGCTCCTAGAGTCTTCTGGTTGAATTTTTTTGGGTCTTCTAGATATAGGATCATATCATTAGCAAACAGTGATAGTTTGACTTCCTTATTTTCCTGTTTGTATCCTTTTCCTTTCTCTCTCTTACCTGATTGTTCTGACTAGAGTTTCAAGGACTATATTGAATAGAACTGTTGAGAGTGTCCTCCTTGTTGGGTTCTTGATTTGAGAAAAAATGCTTTTGTTTTTCTCCATTTGGTGTGATGTTGACTTGGGTTTGTCATATATAGTCTTTATAATGTTGAGGTAAGTTCCTTCTAATCCTTAGTTTTTCCAGTGTATTTTTAGGTTTGTGTGTATGTTTGTGTGTGTGTGTGTGTATGTGTGTGTGTTGCTGAGACTTAAACCCAGGACTTCGTGTCTGCTAAGCAAGCACTCTACCATTGAGCTATAATCCCACCCTATTTATATTTTTGTACAGTAGTAAAACTATTATATAGGATATTTTAGAACTTTATATAAAGTCTCATCACTCTGCAGTGTTTTGTTTTTTGATAACTGGGGATTGAACCCCCAGGGCCCTGTGCATGCGAGACAAGGGTTCTACCACTGAGCTATATCCCCAGTCCTTCTCATCACTTTAAAAAAATTAGCTGGGCGTGGTGATGCACGCTTGTGATCCCAGCAGCTTGGGAGACTGACACAGGAGGATCATGAGTTCAAAGCCAACCTCAGCAAAAGCGAGGCACTAAGCAACTCAGTGATACCTTGTCTCTAAATCAAATACAGAATAGGACTGGAGATGTGGCTTGGTGGTCTAGTGCCTCTGAGTTGAGTTCAATCCTTGGTACCACCCCCCAAAAAATTTAATTCATTTTTAACTGATACATAAAAATATAAAAATGCATATTTATTTATGAACATGTGATATATATATATATATATATATATATATATATACACACTTTGTGTAATGTTTGAATTCAGTTAAATTTCTCAAACATTGATTTTTCTTTTTTTTTTCTTTTTTGTGAGGGCAGTGCATACTAGGCATATACTCTACCACTAAGTTCCACCCCCACTCCCTGCTTACTACTTCTACACTGCTTTCCAGAGTGGCTGCACCAATTTGCAACTCCACCAGCAATGTATGAGTGTGCCTTTCCCCCCACATCCACGCCAACATCTATTATTGTTTGTGTTCTTGATAATAGCCATTCTAATTGAATAAGTGTTCAACATCTCTAGTAATTAAAGAAATGCAAATTAAAACAACTCTTAGATTTCATCTTACTCCAATTAGAATGGCTACTATCCAGAACTTCTTATTCTTAATAATAACTTAGTAACCATTGTTCAATGTCTCCTTCTCTTCTCTTTTCTTTCCCTAGCTTCTGATAACAACCATTCTATTCTAAACTTCTCTGAGATCAACTTTTTTTTTTTTTTTTTTAATTCCATATATGAGTGACATTATGCAGTATTTGTTTTTCTGTGTCTGGCTTATTTCACTTAGCACAGTGATCTTCAAGTTCAGCCATGTTGATACAAATGCCAAGATTTCATTCTTTTTTTTTAATGGTGAAATAGTGTTCTTTGATATGTATATTCTACATTGAATTTACCCGTTAATATCTGATGAGTGCTTAGGTTGTTTCTGTTTCTTGACTATTATGAATAACATTGCAGTAAACATGGGACTATAGATGTCTCTTTGATATATCAGTTTCATTTCCTTTTAATATATACCTAGTAGTGCAATTATTAGACCATATGGTAGTTCTATTTTTAATTTTTTGAGAAACAATCATAATTTTTTTATGACTATACTAATACATTTCCACAAACAATATGGGTTCTCTCTTTTTTCACTTCCTTGCCACCATTTATTTTTAGTGTTTTGATAAGTCATTCTCACTGGAGTGAGGACTTCATTGTGGTTTTGATTTGCATTTTTCTGATGATTAGTGATGCTGAGCATTTTTTCATATACCTGTTGACCATTTGTGTGTTGGCTTTTAAGAACTGTCTACGAGGATCTGTTGCTAAGTTTTAAATGTTATGTCATTTTTTTATTGAAAAATTGTTATTTATTTGACAGATAACTTCTGAATTAATATAAAGAAATGACAAAAACTGTGTACACACTAATTCAAAACATTTTCACTAAGCACCAAGTAAACTATCTTTTCACCAAAAACACCTTTATCATTGAAAGACTGCTTCAAACTTAGTTTATTTAGGATTTTAATCAAGAAACCTAAAACTGCCAATCAAAGCTTCCAATTAGCATAAAATGACCAGGTTAAATCCTTATGAGTAAAAATTAACTTTTAAGTTTCGACCTATGCCAACCAAGGGGATATGCTGGCCTCAGGCTTATCAACACAGGTCATAGGTCCACAAGACAAATATCATCCTTAAAGCACACAAACAAAATGAGTAATTAATACACACACACACACACACACACACACACACATACATATATACACACAAAGTGAGAACAAAGTATTATGTAAAATACATGTTGTGTATATTCAGTGCCTAATAGGAGTAATGTCTATTTTCCATGAGCATACAATGCGGCAAGGGGCACAGAAACAAATACCATACACTAACCCACAAGGCAGTGGAAGGAATGAAAATCCTGTGCCTTGGAATGGAGTGGAGGATTCTCGACCAGGTGGCATCCAGGCCAGACCAGGAACGAGAGTGGATATCAAAGCATGTGGGGAAGGATCTTCCTTGTCGGAGAGGACAAAAGAGCCTACTGACTACTCAGAAGACAGTGGAGTGTCTGTACTGGCTGAAGGGATGTAATCTAAGAAAAGCATACAACAGAGAACAGAAAACCTTCTCCAACAAGAGGGCAAATACCTTCCCCAGAGGTGCTGCGTGCTCTTTATGGATATGAAGGAGCCGAGGATCACTCTGCAGGTCACCTCCGCCCCAAGGCCCTAGTCCCTGGCAATCAAATTCATGAGCAAGACTCTTCCTTCATGTAAACTGCCTTTTCTTCGAAAAGTAAAACAAAAATACAAGCAAACAACACAAAATTCAAAAGAAAAAGAATCAGACCAAACTTTGACCCTCGTACTTCACCTGTGTCCCAGCTGTCGTGCTAGAGACTGGGTCTGCTTTGTTACTCATACTGGTTCATTACTTCAAGGCATCTAGCATATCATGCTTCTAATACAGCTCCCCATCAAACAGGCAACACCACACAACACAAACTCACCTAAACAAAAGGCAGCATCAAATTAAGGATCTATTGTGATAATACTACACTAACAGCATATTTTAACCCTTTTTCTGACCCATTTACAAAAAAGTTTACAAAATATCTGTGCTACTATGGAAACATTACAAACATTGCATTAGATTCCTCTTTTTGAGGTAGTTCAAAGTCTTTTTTTTTTTTTTTTTTTTTTTTTTTTGGGTGCTGGGGATCGAACCCAGTGCCTTGTGCTTGCAAAGCAAGCACTCTACCAACTGAGCTATCTCCCCAGCCCCTAGTTCAAAGTCTTGAGACAGCAAATTTACATGTTTTTCTCTACTATCATGAATGGGTAGTAATTGTTAAAGTTAACGACTAAAACCAAACTCCTTCTTCCCTGATTCTGGAGCATTGTAATTTTCCCCCTCAGATAATAGCAAACTAACAACTGTAAAAAAACTATATAAAAGTCATATAAAATTTTTTTAAAACAAGCAAGAAAACAAGGAAGAATCTGTGTCATCAAACTAAGTCTAAACTTTGCTACAAACAAAACCAAACCTCACTTGGTTCACCAAGCCATAAGCATGTTATAACCTAATCAAGTAATTAACAGTTCACAAAAATCAGAGAAATTTTTAGGTGGAAACAAAATTAACACCAACTCATTCCCTGGCAAATAATTCTTCTAAAATGTCACGTCACACAGAGAGGTTTGGTGAAACTGTCTTCAAGAGGCTACCTTGTAGGCCAGACCCCTCTCAGGTCTGCTTCAGAGGTGCAGCGATATTGGCAGAAGTCTGCTCCAGGCAGGCCAAGGAGCCCTAAGGGACTTCGGTTGGCTTTTTGTGCTGCACATTGATGTCCTCCAGCACCTGCTGCCAATGCCTCAGCTTTGTCAAATGCTTCTGCACCAGCACATCTTTCTGCTGCAGTTCATTCCTTAGTTCTGAGACGTCCTCTTTGATAACTTGCTCCGGTTTCTGGACAGACAACTGAAATCTTTTCTGTAGAAAGACGCATTCTGTCTGTCTTGCAGTGTGTAAAAACTTCTGGATACACTGATCAACACCAGTTCATATTTCTTCCTGATCAGTGCCATTGACATAATCCTGACTCACGAGAGAAGCAAAGCAAGCCTCGAATGAGGACTCCAACTCGTCCCCCAAGGTGCTGCTATAAGTTCTTGGTGCGCCAGGTGCTGCGCAGAGAAGGGAAGCCTGGCCCAGGAGTCCCGGCGTGGGTGGCGGCGGCCCTGGAGGCTGCCTGGAGAACATACTGCCCAGCTGCCATGTTTGGGATCAGTTATGTCTTTTTTCTGTCTTGAAGTTTTGAGTTCCTTATCTGTTCTGGACATTAAGACTCTGAAAGATATATAATTTCTAAATATTTACCCCATTTTCTAAGTTGTCTCTGCTGATTTTTTTCCCTTTGCTATGCAGCTTTTGTCCAAAAAATTCTTGCCTTGCATAGATCCAAGAGGGCAGATTAGAGGAAGACTGAATTTCCAGTTGCTCCGTGGCTTGGGATTCAAGCAGTGGGAGTACTGCTTTTCAACAAGGTGGTTGAAAGAGGGATTTCACTAAAGTTACTAAAATTCAATGTTGGACAGAGAATCTCAGAAACTCAGAAATTTGGACACATTGACCAAAGAACAAGAATGAGTGCTGGTTGTGACAAGTGGGAGTGGCACTGGTCTTCCATAGAGGATAGGGATAACAGAAACAGAATGGACAGATTTGGCACACAGAAACGTATAGATAGAAGAGCTGAGCCAGAGGTTATACCACAAACTTGTGTTTGAATGTGCTCTGCTTTCTCAACTAGAAAATGGATAGCTGAGGTGAAAGCTATTTTGAGGTGTCTATTTTCCAGCTGCTTCTGTGGGAGCCCAGAAGATCACAGCAGGGATTGCCATTCTGCCCTGGCAAGTGCATACTCTGTGGCGAAGGTGTACCTAGCAGAACTTGAGTGAAAAAGTCACAGAGAGATTGTACCAATTGGGATTTAAGTCAGAAAAATGAAGGGAGTCCCGCTTGCTTTCCCTTTGAGTCAGTCAGCTGAACAGGGTGGGAATGTGAATGGGTGGGTGTGAATACACTCGGGGTCTAAACCTTTGAAGATTGTGTTCATGGGTAGCAGAATGTGGAGGATTGGTTCCCTTGCCCAATTAGCCTCTTGGGAGTCTCCTCAGATCCAGATGGTTCAGCAGATATTGGCACCTACGTGGGCCTAAGGGTGTGTTGATCTTATCTCCCCAGAGTATTATCACCAAACAAATCCTCTAAGACCTTATTAGACCTAAACCCCAGTGGGAGTGTATTGATCTGGTCTGTGCAGACAAAACTGATCAGTAGTACACATTCCATCCTACCTTATACTGGTGCAAATGGAAGCTAAGTTATTTCAACTAACTTCAGTCTTAGGTCATTCCAACTACTAACTTGGTGAGCAACATGAAGGGAAGGAAGGGTTTAATAACATTCTGGTCTACTGTTTTCACCACCTCTGTGGAGACAATTCCTTCCATTTTTCATTAAGAACTCCACAGGCTCCCCCACCCCTTTCTGGTGTTCTTGCTGTGCTGATTAATATTTGTTTCTTTTTTCCTCATTTTTAGCATTTAAAAACTGTGGTTGTTTTTCCTTGCTTTGTGTTTTGATTTTTGGTTTATTTATTTATTTATTTTTTTCTTTCCTTTCTTCTCCTGCTAACAGCCAAATTTGATTGTTCTTTTTCTTTCCCTTTGTTTTTCCTGTTTTTTCCTCTTCTTGGAATGATGTGTTCAAAGACCTGGAAGAAAACAACTGTCAACTGAGACTGCTATGTTCAGTAAAACTATCTTTTAAAATTGAAGAAGTAGTAAAAACTTTGTAAGGTAAGCAGAAAGTAAAAGAATTTCTTACTGCTAAATGGCACTACAGAGCTTGCTTAAGTAGTTTGCACATTAGAAATAAAAAAAAAAAACAAAATCCTGCAGCTCTCACAAATGAACAAATCTCATTTAATGTCAAATTAAACATTATAAATTAATAAAAATGGCAGGAATTAATAAACATCTCTACAACAACATTGAATATAAATGGTCTCAACTCTCTAGAAAGACAAATTGGCAGAATGCATTAAAAATCAAGACCCCACTATTTGTGGTTTGCACCTTACAGGCAAAGACAGACTTAGACTGAAAATGAAAGGATGGAATTTGATATACCATGTGAATGCAACCCCAAAACCAGAAGCAGTAGCTCCTCTCCTCTGTCAAAGTGGAATTCAAATCAAAATTAATCAGAAGGGTCAAAGAAGGCCATTTCATAATGGTAATGGGAACAATTCAACAAGAATTGTTTGTTTATGCAACAAACGTAGGTACGCCTAATTACATAAAATACACACTATTTGAATTAAAGCCTCAGATAGACCCCACTACAAAAATAGTGGGTGATTTTAACACACTTCTGTTGCCAATATGTCATCCAGACATGAACGCCATAAGTTAAGACTCTTTGGACTTGATAAATATTATAAATCAATGGACTTAACAGACATCTATAGAATATTTCATCCAACAACAGTTGAATATACCTTTCTCTTAGTGACTCATGGACCCTTCTCCTAAATAGACTGTCTTTTAGGCCATGAAGCAAATCTTAGCAAATACAAAAACACTGATATAGTTCCTTGTGTCTTATCAGAACATAATGGAATGAAATTAGAAATCAATTCCAAAGAACCCTACAGAAGCTATAGAAACACATGGATTTTGAACTATACGCTTTTGAATGATAGACAAAACCAGGGGAGAAATTTAAAATCTCTTAGACTCCAAAGCAAATAGTGATACAACATGCTCTAACTTTTGGGATACTTTGATGGCAGTCTAAGGAAAATTTATATCTTTTTTTTTTTTTTTTTTTTTTGTGGTGCTGGGGATCGAACCCAGGGCCTTGTGCTTACAAGGCAAGCACTCTACCGACTGAGCTATTTCCCCAGCCCAATCTATAGCTATTAATGCATTAAAAAATCAGAAAGATCCAAATAAACAACCTAATGATGCATCTTAAGTTCCTTGGGGAAAAAAAAAGGACAAACCAATTACAAAACCAATAGAAGGAAATAAGAATAGAGATGAAAGCAATGAAATTGAGAATGAAAAAAGATATAAATGATCAATGAAATGAAAAATTGACTCATCAAAATGATAAAATTGTTAAGCCCATAGCCAAAATAACCAAAAGATAAAGAGAGAAGACCCAAAATAATAAAATTATAGATGAAAAAGGAGAAATCACAACAGACATCAAAGAAATCCAGAGGATCATTAGGGACTATTTTGAAAACTTATACTCCAATAAATTGGAAAACCTAAAGGAAATGAATACATTTCTAGACAAATACAACCTACCACAATTGGATCAAGAAGACAGAAAATCTAAGCACACCAATAACTAACAGTGATATAGAAGCAGTAATAAAAAGTCTTCCAAAAAAGAAAAGCCTAGGACCAAATGGATTCTCAGCCCAAT
The DNA here is from genome assembly GCF_902686445.1 of Sciurus carolinensis. Taxonomy (NCBI): domain Eukaryota; kingdom Metazoa; phylum Chordata; class Mammalia; order Rodentia; family Sciuridae; genus Sciurus; species Sciurus carolinensis. The sequence continues at coordinate 128,835,966 of NC_062223.1, read as the reverse complement.
TCTACCAGACGTTTAAAGAAGAACTAATGCCAGTGTGCCTCAGATTATTTCATGAAATAGAAAGGGATGGAACAATTCCAAATTTGTTCTTGGAAGCCAGTATCACATTCATACCAAGAGCAGATAAGGATGCATCAGGGAAGAAAACTGCAGATCAGAATTCCTAATGAAATTAGATACAAAAATCCTTAAAATATTAGCAAATAACATTCATATTAAGATGATTGTACATCATGACCAAATTGGTTTTATCTTGGGGATACAAACATATGCAAATCAATAAATGTAATTCTTCATATAAATAGAATTACGGACAAAAATCACTTAGTCATCTCAATAGATGCAGAGAAAATCTTCAACAAAATTCAGTACCCATTCATGTTAAAAACACTGACTAGGGATAGAAGGAATCTACCTCAGCATCTTAAGGCTATGTATGAAAAGCTCAAAGCCATTATCAGTGCATTGGGGCAAAACTGAACCTATTTATTTTAATACTAGAACAAGACATGGATGTCTACTCTTGCCACTCCTATTTAATATGGTACTAGATATTTTAGTCAAAGTTAGGTGAGAGAAGGAAATAAAAGGGCTAGAAATAGGAAAGGAAGACATAAAATTATCACTGTAGATGATATCCCAAAAGCACCACCAAAGACTGCGAGGGCTAATAAATTCAGCAAACTAGAAGGTTAAAAAATCTATATACAAAAATCAGTGGCTTTACGATATACCAATATGAACTCGTTGAGGAAGATACCAGGAAAACAATTTCATTCACAATTCCAAAACCAAAAAATTTGAAACAACAAAAAACCCAAAAACAACAACAAAAAATAACAAGACAAGACAAAAATCTAGGAATAAATCTAACCAAGGAGGTGAAAGACCTTAATAGTGAAAACTACAGAACACTGAAGAAAGAAATCAAGGAACACAAGATGGAAAGACCTCCCATGTTCATGTATAGGCAGAAATAATATTGTTAAAATAACTTTTACCAAAATCAACATACAGATTCAATGCAGTTCTCATCAAAATATAATGGCAGTCTTCACAGATCTAGAAAAAATAGTCCTAGAATTCATTTGGAAGAATAAAAGACCCAGAATAGCCAAAGCAATTTTAAGCCAAGACAACAAACAAACAAAAGTGCTGGAAGCATCACAATATCTGAGCCAAAATTATTCTGCACAGCAACAGCAATAAAAACTGTATGGAACTGGAATATAAACAGATTCATAGACCAAATGGTATAGAAGACACAGAGACAAACCCTCTCAGATACAGTTACCTAATCTTTGACAGTGGTCCCAAAAACATACATTGGAGAAAAGAGAGTCTTCTTAAGAAATGGTGCTGGGAAAACGTTATCCATATGTAGAAGAATGAGACTAGACCCTTAACTCTCATTCTGCACAAAAACAAACTCAAAATGGATCAGAGACCTAGGAATTAGACTAGAAACTCTGTCACCCTTAGAAGAAAACATAGGATCAATACTCCAAAATATGAGTACAGGCAATGACTTCCTCAAGAGGACTATTGAAGCTCAGGAAGTAATGCCAAAAGTTAAATGGATGGCATCAAACTAAACAGCATCTGCACAGCAAAAGAAACAGTTAAGAATGTGAAGAAAGACTCTACAGGGTGTCAGAAAAATCTTGGTAGCTACATTAATGACAGGATTAATATCTAGAATATAGAAAATTTCAAAAAACACCCAAAGAAAAGAATAAACGGAAAAATGAATTAAATTTTCACTTCTCAAATGAAGAAATGCAAATGGCCAACAAATACATGAAAAAATGTTCCAACAGCATTAGCATTTAGGGAAATGCAAATCAAAACTACACTGAGATTTTATCTCACACAAGTCAGAATGGCAGCCATCAAGAATACAAATAATAGGTTTTCAAGGTGGCAGTATAGAGGAGGTCGCTTTCGGGGCTGCTCTGCAGAATGAAACTAAGCAAGTACACAGGCAACTTCTCAGCAGATGAGGTACTAGAAACCTTCAGGGACACTATAAGTACACAGGGTAGAAACTCTAATGCCTCAGATCCATACTATTAGATGGGTAGAAACACAAACAATGTGAAAAAGCAAGGGTACAAATTGCCCCAAACCAACCAAGATACTCTAATAACAGAATCCATCAACACAAAGTGGAAGAAATGTCAGAGGAGTTTAGAATGTACATAGTTAAACTGATCTGTGAAGTGAAGGATAGTATAAGAAATAAAATCAGAGAGAAAATACAGGAAGTGAGAGATCACTTCAATAAGAGACAAAGATTATGAAAAAATGCCAAGCAGAAATCCTTGAAATGAAGGAAATAAACCAAATTAAAAATTCAGTAGAAAGCATCACCAACAGACTAGACCACATGGAAGACAGAACCTCAGACAATGAAGACAAAATACAGATTCTTGAAAATACAGTTGACTTTGGAGAGAAGATGTTAAGAAATCATGAATAGGACTTCCAGGAATTATGGGATAATATGAAAAGATAAAACTGCAGATTTAAAGGGATAGATGAAGGTGCGGAGATACAAACCAAAGGAATGCACAATCTATTCAATGAAATAATGTCAAAAAAATTTCCAAACCTAAAGAATGAGATGGAAAATCAAATACAAGAGGCTTATAGGACCCCAAATGTTCAAAATTACAACAGACCCACCAAGATGCATTATAATGAAAATGCTTAATGTAAAGAATAAGGATAAAATTTTAAAGGCTGTGAGAGAAAAATATCAGATTACCTATAGGGGGAAACCAGTTCAGATGTCAACTGGTTTCTTGGCCCAGACCCTCAAAGCTAGGAGATCCTGGAATAACATATACCAGGCTCTGAAAGAAAATGGATGCCAACCAAGAATCCTATATCCAGCAAAATTAAGCTTCAGATTTGAAGATAAAATAAAAACCTTCCTTGATAAACAAAAGTTAAAAGAATTTGCAGCTAGAAAGCCTGCACTGCAGAACATTCTCAACAAAATATTCCATGAAGATGAAATTAAAAAAGACTAAAGTTAAAACCAACAAAGGGAGGAACTACACTAAAGGAATAGTCAAAGGAGAAACTAATTCAAATTAAAAACTTGAAGTAAACTCAGTATACCAGGAATACAAATCATATCTCAATAATAACCTTGAACATTAATGGCCCAAACTCATCAATCAAAAGTCACAGACGGGCAGATTGGATTAAAAAACAAGACCCAACAATATACTGTCTCCAAGAGACTCACCTCATAGGCAAAGACATCCACAGATTGAAGGTGAAAGGATGGGAAAAAACATATCACTCACATGGATTGTGTAAACAAGCAGGTGTTTCTATCCTCATCAGATAAAGTGGACTTAAAGGCAAAGTTAATCAGAATGAATAAAGAAGGACATTTAGTACTGCTTAAGGGAATTATACATCAACAAGATATAACAATCATAAGTATTTATGCCCCAAACAATGGAGCATCTCTGCACATCAAACAGACCCTTCTCAATTTCAAGAATCAAATAGAACGCAACATAATAATACTGGGTAACTTTAATATGACTCCGTCATCTCTGGGACAGATCCTCAAAAAAAAAACCAAAAACAAATAAACAAACAAACAAAAAAAGAAACTATAAAAGTAAAACATACAATTGGTAATTTAGACTTAACAGACATATATAGAATATTACATCCATCTATGACTGAATGCACTTTCTTCTCAGTATGACGTGGATCCTTCCATAATATAGACCATGTTATGTAAGCTATCACATATGTTGGCATATAATTGTAATATTACTTTAATATATTTTTAACATCTGTAGGATTATTTTGATAACTCCCTTTCCGCTTATATTAATTTTTGTGTTCTTGCTTTTTTTCTAGATTAGAACTGTTTGATTTTTATCAAATTTTAGCTATGTTACTTCTTCTCTATTTTATATATTTCTGCTCCTACTCTTATTTTTTCCTTCCTCTACATAATTTGAAAATAACCTGATTGTTATTCTAACTTCTTTCTGATACACATACTTTAAGTTATAAATGTACACCTGAGTACTCTTTCATCCCTGAGATCCTGATATTTTAAGCTTTTATTATCACTTAGTTCAAAGCACTTTTTATTTACTTTTCTTGTGCTTTCTTCCTTGACCTCTGAGCTATTTATAAGTGTGCTATTTAATTTTGAAATAGTTGACATGTGGGGGTGGGTTCTATGTATCTTAAGGTGATTGATTTCTAATGTAATAAATCATGTAGGAAACACCGTCTGCATGATTCCAAATTTAAAAAAAAGTAATGGAAATGCTTTTCATATTGATTTATTGGTTATATACATGTCAAAACTGATCAAATTGCATACTTCAAATATGTGTATTTAATTGTACTTCAGTTTTACCTCAGTAAAACTATGGGGAAAAAAAGAGAATAAAAATAAAATAAATGCTGGAGCGAATGGAGAAAAACACTTTTATACTGTTGGCGGAATTGTAAAGTAGTACAAACATTGTGGAAATCAGTATAGTGTTTCTTAGGAGACTAGGCATAGTACCCCCATATGATCCAGCTATACCATTCCTTGGTATCATCGTAGTATAGTGATACATGCATATTCATGTTTATAACCTAACTGTGGACCCAGACCAGCCTAGGTGTCCATGATGAATGGATAAAGGAAATATGGTGTATACACACACAATGGAGTTTTATTCAGTTTTAAAGAAAAATGAAATTACATTATTTGTAGGAAAATAGATGTAACTTCAGAATGTGTTATGTAAAGTCAACCAAACCTGGAAGGTCAAGGGTTCTATGTTTTTGCTTATAGGTGGAAGCTCGAGAAGATAAAGTAAAAGAAAGGTGTGAGTAGGTTAATCTGATGAAAATCAAAGTGGAGCAAAAGAAAGGGACCAGGGGGAAGGGAGGAGGAGATGGAAAGCGAAAATACTGGGGAATGCTATTGGCCAAATTGTATTGTTATGTTGTATGCATGTAAGAATATATAACAACAAATCCTACCTTTCTGTATGACCATAAGAGATAAGAAAAAGAAATTCTTACCCTGTCCAGTGTCTGGCAGTAGTTCCCTATTTTCTTTCATTAGTTTTCATAGTTGAAGATCTTACATGTAGGTATTTAATCCATTTTGAATTGATTTTTGTAACTGATGAGAGAATGAGTGATCTGATTTCATTTTGTTGCATGTATATATCTGATTTTCCTGGTACTTTTTACTGAAAATACTGTTTTCTGCAATGTGTGTTTTTAGTTCCTTTGTTAAAAATCAGTTGGCTGTAGTTGTGACTGATTACCTTAAAAATATTCTTCCATGTTAATCTATGAAGCTCTAGTTCATTTTAATTAGTGCAGATATGTTCATGGTTTAAGTATTCTGTACTTCCTTTATTCATTATCCCATTTAAATACATTTCTATTTTTGCAATGTTTTTTCATTGCATTGAACAGTCTCTTAAAGGTGTTTCCTTGTGCGTGCACTTGTGTGTGACTTCTCTTGGGGATTCTAATAGTGAGTTTCTGTGTTGAATGGTGTGTGCAATTTCGGCATAAAATATTTTAGACAATGAGATCTATAAAGATTTGGTTGTACCAAACTATTTAAAACAATGTGTATTAGTGAGTGGGGAAAAACTGCATATTAGAATTTTTGTCATTGTGTTTTCACTGTCAGAAGTGGTTAGGTCACAAATCTTTTTATTACGGAAATCTTCAAATATATATAAAAGTTAGAATATTATTAGTTCCCATGTATTCCTTAACTAACTTCAATGGTCGTTTTTATTTTTAAAAATGTTCTTTTAATTGTAGGTGGGCACAATACCTTTATTTATTTAGTTATATGTGGTGCTGAGGATTGAACCCAGTACCTCACATGTGCTAGGCAAGCACTCTACCACTGAGCCACAACCCCAACCTCAGTGGTCTTTATTACATAACCAATTTTGTTTTATTCAAAACCACTCCCACTATGCAGAATGTTTTTGAAGCAAATCTCTGACATCATTTCATCTCTATTTCAATGCATATCCCTAAAAAATAAGGGCTCCTTTCTTACTAGCATTGATATTAGTTGGCATAGATTCTTAAAAACTATTTTTTAGTTGTCAGTGTATTTGTTTATGCAGTGCCGAGAAACAAATCCAGTTCATCACATGTGAGGCAAGCGCTCTGAGCTACAACCCCAACTCCAAGCGTAGATTTTTTATTATAATTTTCATATAGTAAAATGCATATCTTAGATGAGTACAGTTTGATAAGGTTTGACAGATGAATATTTTTGAGTAATCTGTACCTCAGTCAAGTTACACACTTTGATCACTCCAACTGGAAAGAGATCTATGCAAATCTGGTCCCTGTGAAAGAGAGAGGAAGTAAAGAAGATTGGATAGGAAAACTCTCAGACTGTGGTGTAGTTTCTTAAAATTTTGGCAAAGCTGATGAAGAACCTGTGAGAGAAGTTCGATGCTTCCCCCAAACAATCTTGCCTTTATATTCTTATGGCTTTCAGTTGTTGACCATTAACAACTTGTGATTAAGTGTGGTAGTAAGCTGAGGATGTCTGCTGCCATTCTGTTTCCTTGTTATTCAAATATTAATCTTGGTACTGCTGTGAAGGGATTTTCAAGGTATAATTAAAGTTCCAAATCAGTTGGTCTTAAGAGTATCTGGGTAGACACAATTTAATGACATGGATCTTTCAAAAGGAAATATTCTGAGCCTGTTTGCAGAAGGGGAAGTCAGAGTGATTGGAAGTGCGAGAACATGCATGCTGGCTCCAAGGTAGGAAAGGGATATGTGACAAGGAATGCCAGTGCCTTTTGGGAGTTTAGTGTTCCCTGGCTGACAGCCCATGAGGAACCTCTAGCCTACAACTACAGGGGACTGAATTTTGGCAACAGCTTGGATACAATTGAAAGCAAATATTTTTCAGAGCCTTCAGACTGAGTGCCAAGACTGACTGACATCTTAATTTTGGCCTTGTCGGATCTTTCATTAATATCGTTAATACCATTAGTGATCTCATTAAGCTTTCAAGGTCATGGCATCTGATAAAAATTTTTCAAAATTTTAACTTTTACCTGAAAGTTCAAATTTTATTGTTTGTAATGAATAGTTAAAATTGTTTTCTTTTAATGACCAACTCACTTCATTCCTTTTTGAGAAAATATCTGCCATATATCATAGTTTGAGAAGTTCTAATTTGTCCATTCAAATAAAACTGATATTTAGTGAAAAAGGAACTAGTTCATCTTGTGTGTCAGTCACTCAGGTGCTTTTCTTTGAGATAATCTCTGTTGTACATTCTTGTATAAAGTGGCATATGTATACTTCCATTTCATCACACAGAATATCAGACTTATATGTATTCAGAGGTCAATATGGGAATAAACTAATAATTTCACTGCTTCATTAAATATAGTAAACAAAACTAGATTCTGTGTTTTGAAAGTGTTGGTGACTTATTAGTACAGTTTAATATGTTGCCTTTATTTATGTTTGCACCAACATTTTTACTCTTTTGTTTTTGCACTATGAGTACAAATAGCAACACAGTAGTAAAGATTGGAAGTTTTTATGACAAGAGTTTTAACTTGGCAGATGTCTGAAGGGTCTTGGGGATCCTCAAATATATTTTGAGAACTGCTGCCCTACATCTTTACTAGCATTCATGCTGTGAGTTTTTTTTTTTTTTTAACCTTTATAGGAAGTGTACAGTTATATTTTGTGGTTTAATTTTCATTTCTTTGATGACTAATTGAATGCCTTTTTATTTTATTTGTTCTGTTTAGATGTACACAACAGTAGAGTGTATTTTGACATATTGTACATACATGAAATATAACTTTAGGATCCCATTCTTGTGGTTGTACATGATGTGGAGTTACACTGGTCGTATATTTATGTGTGAGCATAGGAAAGCTATATCCGATTCATTCTACTGTCTTTCCTATTCCCGTGCCCACTCCCTTCCCTTCATTCCCCTTTGTCTAATCCAATGAACTTCTATTCTGCCCCCCCCCCACCCCCGCCTTATTGTGTGTGAGTGTTCACATATCAGAGAGAACATTCGGCCATTGGTTTTTTGGGATTGGCTCATTTCACTTAGCATGATAGTCTCCAGTTCCATCCATTTACTGACTAGTGCCATAATTTCATTCTTTATGCTGAATAATATTCCATTGTGTATATATACTATATTTTAAAAAATCCCTTCATCTGTTTGAAGGCCATCTAGATTGGCTATTGTAAATTGAGCTGCTATAAACATTGATGTGGCTGTATCATTATAGCATGCTGATTTTAAAGTATTTTGGGTTTATACTGAGGAGTGGTATAACCGGGTGGTTCCATTCCAAGTTTTCTGAGGAAACTCCGTACTGCTTTCCAGAAGGGTTGCACCAATTTGCACTTCCACCAACAATATGTGAGTGTACATTTTCCCCCATATCCTCACCAACATTTATTGTTACTTATATTCTTGATTGCTGTATTCACTATGACTTGAGTGAGATGAATTAGCACTGTATTATTTTTTAATTTTTATTTTTACAGATTGCATTTTGATTCATTGTACACAAATGGGGTACAACTTTTAATTTCTGTGGTTGTACACAATGTAGATTTACACCATTCATGTAATCATACATGTACATAGGGTAATAATGTCTGTCTCAGTCTACTGTCTTACCTTCACCCACTCCTTCCCGCCCCATTTTCATTTACACCATCCAAAGTTCCTCCATTCTTCTCTGGCAAACCCCCGCCCCCATTATGTATCATCATCCATTTATCAGAGAAAACATTCGACCTTTGGTGTTTTGGGCTTGGCCTATTTCACTTAGCATGATATTCTCCAACTCCACCCATTTACCAGCAAATGCCATAATTTTATTCTTCTTTATGGCTGAGTAATATTCCATTGTGTATATATACCACAGTTTCTTTATCCATTCATCAATTGAAGGGCATCCTGGTTGGTTCCACAATCTAGCTACTGTGAATTGAACTGCTATAAACATTGATGTGACTGTGTCACTGTAGTATGCTGATTTTAAGTCCTTTGGGTATAAACTGAGGAGTGAGATAGTTGGATCAAATGGTGGGTCCATTCCAAGTTTTCTAAAGAATCTCCATATTGCCTTCCAGAGTGGTTCAACCAATTTGCAGCCTCATCAGCAATGTATGAGTGTGCCTTTTCCCCCATATTCAAGATGGAAAGATCTCTTATGTTCTTGAATAGGCAGAATTAATATTATCAAAGTGGCCATACTTCCAAAGGTGCTATACAGATTTAATGCAATTCCAATTAAATCCCAGCGACATTCCTCATAGAAATAGAGAAGGCAATCATGAAATTCATCTGGAAGAACAAAAGACCCAGAATAGCCAAAGCACTCCTGGGCAGGAAGAGTGAATTAGGAGGTATCACAAAAACAGAACTGAAACTCTACTACAGAGCAATAGTATCAAAAACGGCATGGTATTGGCACCAAAATGGACAGGTAGACCAATGGTACAGAATAGAAGATGCAGAGACAAACTCACATAAGTATAGTTATCTCATACTAGACAAAGGTGCCAAAAACATACAGTGGGGAAAAGATAGTCTGTTCAACAATTGGTGCTGGCAAACTGTAAATCCATATGCAGTAACATGAAATTAGTAAAATGAAATTAAATCCCTGTGTCTCACCCTGCACAAAACTCAACTCAAAATGGATCAAGGACCTAGGAATTAGACCAGAGATCCTGCACCTAACAGAAGAAAAACTAGATCCAAATCTTCATCATGTCGGTTTAGGACCAGAATACCTTAATATGACTCCCAAAGCACAAGAAATAAAAGCAGGAATCAATAAATGGGATGGATTCAAACTAAAAAGCTTTTTCTCAGCAAAGGAAACAATAAATTGAAAAGAGAGCCTACAGAGTGGGAGAAAATCTTTTCCACATACACTTCAGATGAGCACTAATGTCCAAAATTTTTAAAGAACTTAAAAAACTTTACACCAAAAATCAAATAATCCAGTCAGTAAATGGGCTAAGGAACTGGGCATATACTGCACAGAAGAAGATATACAGTTGATCAACAAATGTATGAAAAGGTGCTCATCATCTCTAGTAATTAGAGAAATGCAAATTAAAACCACCCTAAGGTTTCATCTCACTCCAATTAGAGTGGTTCTTATAAAGAACACAAGCAATAATAAGTGCTGGCGTGCATGTGGGGGAAAAGACTAGTTTTAATTTGCATTTCTCTAATTGCTAGAGATGGTGAACATTTTCTCATATATTTATTGACAAATTGAATGCCATTTTATAGTGTTATTGATTATTTGGATATCCTCTTTTGTTTTGAAGTGCCTTTTCTGGACCCTCTGATGGATGTAGTCCTGAAGAGTAGTTTTAGGCCCAGCACTCTCATCATATTCAGTGGACATCTGTAAGTCAATTAGGAAAAAATGTCATTTTAAATAATCACAAATAAAATTATAATTTTGCTTTTAAAAATTTTTGTTGATGTGTATAGTACAGCTAGGTGCTCTTCATTGTTATTATTTTTAAGTTCACTGATTTTCTACTTGATTTATCTCTGCATATTGTTACTGTTTCTGCCCCCTACCTTTTTTATGTTTATTTAAAATTTTTTTTATTATTTTGATTCATTGTACACAAATGGGGTACAACTTTCATTTCTCTGGTTGTACATGAAGTAGAGTCACACCCTTTGTGTAATCATACATGTACATACGGTAATGTTTGTCTCATTCTATTATCCTTTCCCCTGCCCCCTTCCCATCCCTCATTTTCCTCTACACAATCCTTCCTCCCTCCATTCTTGCCCCCCTCTCACACATTATGTATCGGCATCCACTTATCAGAGAATTCATTCGGCCTTTGGTTTTTAGAGATTGACTTATTTCACTTAGTATGATATTCTCTAACTCCATCCCATTACCAGCAAATGCCATTATTTTATTCTTCTTTATGACTGAATAATATTCCATTATGTATATATACCACAGTTTCTTTATCCATTCATCTAATGAAGGACATCTAGGTTGGTTCCTCAATTTAGCTATTGTAAATTGAGTTGGTATAAACACTGATGTGGGTGCATCACTGTAGTATGCTGATTTTAAGTCCTTTGGGTATAGGTCAAGGAGTGGGATAGCTGGGTCAAATGATGGGTCCATTCCAAGTTTCCTGAGGAATCTCCGTACTGCTTTCCAGAGTGCCTGCACCAATTTGCACCCTTCCCTTCCTTTTTTTTTTTTTTTTTTTTTTTTTTTTTTTCTGACATGCTGGAAATTAAACCCAGACAAATCCTCTACTACTGAGCTACCTCCTACGTGATTTTTTTCCCCCACTTATTTTGATTTTGGTTTGCCTTCCTACCCATTAGTTTATGTATAGAAATTTAGAGATAGATTTTAATTCATTTTCTCTTTAAATTTAAGCACTGGAAGCAATAAATTTCCCTCTACACACTATTTTAGCTACATCCTACACATTTTGATATAGTGTAGTTTTGTTATTATGATAAAATATCTTAAAATTTTCTTTTAATTTCCTTTTTGACCCTTTAGATATTTATGGTCTTTTCTAGATATCTTAATGTTATGGATTTCCAGTTTAATTATGTTGTTGTCACATATTTTACTTTGTAAAAATTCTGTGTTTTGAAATTTGAGAGCTTGTTTTTATAGCACAATGTATGCTTTACTTGGGTGAACATTCCAAGTGCTTTTGAAAAAAAAAACTTGCTGAAATTGGATGTGGTGTTTATTGATGTTAGTCAAAACAAGTTGATTTAATAGTCTACTCTTCTGTATCCTTAATTCTTTTTGTCCGGGATTTTCTAGAGTGGGAGAGTGGGGTTAAATTTTCTGGCTCTTGCGTAAATATTATTTCTCCTTAATTTCTGTATTTGCTTCAGTGTCTTGAAGTTTTTGTGAGTGTATACATTTATGATCGTTGTATTTTCTTGAGGAGTTAACATTTTATTATTTGCAAATATCCTTTTTACCTTTTGTTAAATTTTTTTCTTGAAGTCTTTGTACTTTGTTTTATACTGATAATATTATCATAGTCAGACAACTTTTATGTGATTTTTTCCCCCCATCCTTTTTACTTTTAACCTGTCTGTACCTTTATATTTAAGATATATTGCTTATCAACAACATTTTGTTGGTTCCTGCTTTTTTTTTATCCAGTCTGATAATCTCTGTATTTTGATTATAGTATTGAATTTGCTTATATTTATCCTAGTTGTTAATTCTAACTTCAAGTCATTGCATGGTTTTTTTCTTTTGACAATATTTTCTATTTACTGTGACTTAGTAATTTTTTATTATATACTAGTCTTCATGGATGATGTATTGTGTAGACCCTATCTTTTTTTATCTTTCTTGGAATTTTAATTTTGACTCTAGAAGGTAGTTAAGTTACTGACTGTTCACTTTGAACATTTAATGTTGGTTTTATAGTGTGCCATTGTGGGTTAGTTTTACCCTTAGTCCCAGGGAATTCTTTTAGTCTTGGAACATAGTCCAAACTCCTAAGGTGTACAGTATAAAGCCTGAAGTTTTACCTAGCAGTTTATTTTTTCTTGATTCAAATTAAATGCTGTTTTCCCTACAGTAGGTAGCAGCTGAGATACTGCTTGACTTCTTTCGGTGATTTTTGCTGGCTTTTGGTTGTCCTTGCAGGTTGGAAGCAAACCTTTATGGAACCAAGTTTAATGTGAAGCAAGCTGGTTATGATGATATTGGTATCAACACCTGTGGACAGGAAGGAGTAAATGGGTAGACAGAATAGTTCATAGTCTTAAGAAGGGCCTTTCTTTGTTGCCTCTGCCTAGAATGCTGAAATAGGGTGGCCTTTTAAAGTTGTCTGTAGTGGGAATGTGGGCCAAATCTTTATGTCCTTTAGATATCTAGTCATGTGTCACTTAATGATGGGAATACATTCTGAGAAATGTGTTGTTAGGTGATTTTGTCATGTGCAAACATTATAGGATTTATTTAAGGAAACTCAGATAGTATAACTTGTGTAGTTTACTACACACCTAGTGTACAGAATTGTATATGCTGTACTGACATGTGTTTGGCAGTGCAGTAAGTTTGAACACTAGCAGCACCACAAACACATGAGAATTGTGTTGTGCTACAATTTTTTAATGGCTGTGACATCATTAGGTGATAGGAATTTTTTAGCCACATTATAACCTTGTGGGACCAACACCATCATATGCACTGCCTGTTGTTGACCGAAATGTCATTTTGCGCGTGACTGTATTACTACTTCTGTAGTCACTCTTCAGTCTTTTCAAGTAGGTGTCTTATGTTTTGTCCACAGTTGATAGTTTTTAATATTGTATTTAACAGAAAAGTTCTCCTGCACTGAGATTTTATCTGTAATCAGAAAACAAAATTGTTAGGTACATGTTTATTAGTTGTCAAAAACTGGGCAGCACTTAATATAAAACAATAATAACAATGATGAGAGACAAGTACTATAAAGTATGTGCTGTGTAAGTATGAAAATAGTTTTATTTCATTACATTGGTTGTATGTTAAATTTAAGTGTCTTTGATAGATTTGTACATTTCACAAGTTAGCCAATCATTGAATTGATTTAATAGTGTTTGGTATGGTTCCTACTGAAATCATTTAACCCAAAGATACACACCCACCCACACACATACATACATGTATACATAACTTATATATGTAGTATTGGGAGTTGAACACAGGACATTTAACCTCTGAGCTACATTTCAGTTTTTTTTTTACTTTTTTTCTTTTTTGGAGACAGTTACCTTGAACTTGTAACCCTCTTGCCTCAGCCTCCAGAGTAGCTAGAATCACAGACATGCACCACTGTACCACTACCCAAAGATATTTCAGTCTTTTTTTTTTTCATATATTTTTAAATTGTTGTTCTGTTTAGTTATACATGACAACAGAATGCATTTTGATTCATTGTACACAAATGGAGTACAACTTTTCATTTCTCTAGTTCTACACAATGTAGAGTCACACCATTCATGTAATCATACATGTACATAGTGATATGTTGTTTGTCTTATTCCACCATCTTTCCTTAGCCCCGTCAGTCTCATTTTTTAAAAATAAATTTTACTCTCAAGATACTATTCATGAGAAATAATTTTAGAAATATATTCTATTTTAATTTGATGTAACAAATTTAGAGAAGACAGAGATGCCTAAATTAACCAGTTGTTTTCCTGCCATATTCTAACAAAAATGCCTTATGAGGTATTTTATAACCAAATTTTACAAAAACATAAATAGAACAACCCAGTAAATATAGAGTACAGTTACATCTTATGTTTTTGCTTGTGTTCTCATTGTAAACTCAGAAATGAGAGATTGGGGAGAGAGAAGGTTAAAGCTTTTTTTTTTTTTTTTTTTTTTTTTATTAAATCCAGGTTCAGAAACAACTACTTCTTTCAGTAGCATCTGAATATTTCCTCAAAGATACGTATTTTGTATTTGGAAAAAATGCAGTAATTTATTTTGAAGAATGTTTTCTAAGACAATCTGGATTGTTAAGCAGTGTAATGTTAAACTTTAGGTTTAGTTCCTCAGCTGTGTGTTACAGTAATTATTTCCTTTACCAGAGTGCCACCTTATGTTCCAATTCTTTAGTAGCTGTGAGCTGCATATTATTTCATTTAGCAGCTTAAAAATATTTTGTTGCTGGGTGTTTGGCCACATTAGTGTTACACCTATCTATCTCTTAATATTCAAACTGCCTGTTCTAGCAAAGTTGACAAAAATTAAAATATTCCAGTAACATAATTTTACTCTTACCCTGAAATTTTTGGTACTGTTTCTCCTGTCTTTAGGGAGTCGAATTAACATAAATAAAAAACCATTTTATTTTGTTGTAAATCAGCTTTTACTTCTTGAGCTAGTTTTTTTTAAATGAATGTTTGATTATTAACCAAGTATTTATGTTAGATTTTTAAAAGGTCAATAAAGAAGTCTATATTCATAAAAGTAAGAAGATATCTTCCCCCCTAAATTATGCCTGGATTATATCTTTAAAATGTCACTTTCCTTTTCCCACTCTCATTCCTGTCTTTACCCAGCCTTTTACCTCTTCCCTTCCCATAGTCTAAATATTTGACTGCTTATTATGTTCCTCCTGTGCTTCAATGCTCAGTCATGGATTGTTTGGATAAAATGAAATGTAAGAAATAAAAAACACTCTTTTATTCCACTGATACCGCAGATTAATAACTAAGGTTTTATGAAGTTGGCTAATGATAAATTTTATAGGACTTAAATATTCTAAGCAAGCTAGAGTTATAGAATAGTTAACATTGAATACACTAGAGCTATTCTGTTCAGTAAGGTCCCCATGAGCCATATGGTGACCTTATGAGCTCTTTGGTTATGGCTGTTCAAAATTAGGATGTGTACTGTGAGAAGAAAGCTCATGCTGGATTTAAAAGACTGAGTATAGATAGTGGAGAGGGGGTGTAGGGAAGAATAAAGGAACTTTGGATTGTGTAGAGAGGAATGAGGGGAGGCGTGGGGTAATGGGGATGGGAAGGAAAGTAGAATGAGACAGACATTATTACCTATATACATGTATGATTACTCTATTGGTGTGACTCAGCACCATGCACAGCCAGAGGAATGAGAAGTTATGCTCCATTTGTGTATAATGTGTCAAAATGCATTCTACTGTCATGTATAACCAATCAGAACAAATAAAAAAAAAAGAAAGTATGGTAAAAGAATGTAAAATATTGTTAATTTAAAAATACTGATTACTTGTTGAACTTGTAATGGCTTGAAATTTGTTATTTATTATTTTGGGTTATATCATGAAAATTAATTTTACCTGCTTTAAGAAGTTTTATTAGCATTAAAAATAATGTTACCTTCATTTTTTTCTGTAGGACAACACAGTGCTGCATTAGACTCTTGCTGTTTAAGAAAATCCTGCAGTTTCCTCCAGGTTTTTATTAGAAATGCACGATCTTTCTCCTTCCACCATACTGAATCAGACTCTGCATTTTAACAAGATCCCAGTGTGATTAGTTTGTACATTAAAGTTTGCAAAGAAGAAGCATTACATGATCAGATTGTTAAAGGATAAATAGATAACCTGGTGAAATGATGTTTTGTGTAGAATTAGTTGCCAGAGAGGTTCAGTCAAAGAATACTAAAAAGTAGCGTAGCTTGTGAGTGATGACATTGACAATATTATTTTCCCATATGAATTTTTACTTAAATGTATGAACATTAGAAATGAGGCTAGGCAGTCCCTTACTCCCACCCCACCTCTGTCCCTACCTTTTTGTGGTACTGGGGATTGAACCCAGGGATGCTTTACAACTCAGCTACATCCTTTTTATTGTTTTGTTAAGTTGCTGAGGCTGACCTTGAATTTATGACTGTTGTGTCTCAGTCTCCTCAGTCACTGAGATTTCAGGTACGTGCCACTGTTACCAGCTCCTCTTCCCCCTTTTGCTATAACATTATTCCCTGGATACAGCTTTTCTGGACCATGCAGAAATCTCTTTTCTTTGAAGTATTTTCATACTTTGCATATTATAGAACTTGGTGTATTTCTCCTTTAAATTGAGGAAAGTTTCCTATGTCTTTTTGGTGCAGCTGGGCCTAGCATTTGGAATTAAAAGATCAAGATTTAAGTTCTCACTCTCTCCTCAGTAGCAGTGTGTTGTTGGGAAAATTGTTTAATCTGTTTGAACTTGAATACTGAAGAAAAGATTAAGATGTCAACTTTCATGTACTTACTGGTAAAACTTGACCAAATAAATTACCACATTATATAATGTCCCCTTTGAGGCTTCTGTAACTCCTAGGTTCACTTGTCACATTTCTTGATAGTAGCAAGGGGGAATATACTGTTGAATAGCAGAAAGCCATATAAAAGAGACCATAGCTACTTAAAATATTTGATTAATGCTGACAGTAAATGTGTGCTTCAGATGGTGTCATTTTTTTTTTTTTTTTTTTTTTTTTTTTTGCTTTTCTTGCTCCATAAACTGGCAGTAGCTGTAGTTGTCAGTATTCCAGAAGTAATTGGTACCACAGTGCCCATCAACAGAATGCTTTCAGGGCAGGGAGGGCCAGTGACTCTGTGAGATTGTGGAAGGAAAGAGGAGATATCAGGGCCTCCAATAATACAGTGGGCACATCTGGGAGGAGCAGAAAGGAGTTCAACTCCACTGTTGTTTGGAGCACAGGGTCCAACTCCACTGTTGACACCAGCTTTAGTCTGAGGCTTTCCTGTCTGCACTTCCCGTTTTCTCTATTCTCGTAGAATTCATCCATGTAGGATGAATACTGGGAGCCCCAGAGCTGAAAACACACACACACACACACACACACACACACACACACACACGCACTCACATGCATACATATGCACATATGCATGCACACTCATAACAATTCAAAACCTTATTCTGGTTTTAATGGGGTTTAGGAGGGAGGAAAATTAAAATGTATTTTTAACCCATCTTCTTCCATGTAGAAATTGAGTTCAAATTCTGATTACTTTAAAATTCTTTTAATGGAAATTGTGGTGTATTATTGAAATTTTGACTCCTTAAAATAAGACTGCATGGTTTTATATAGATTTTTGTATATGAGTCTGTGTGTGTATGTACATGCATGTGCATGTGAGAGCAATGTAGTTTTATAATTTTATTTATATTGCACTTGGAAAATTGTGTGTAAAGCACTGTCTTCAGTTTCTAGGCTTCCCCACCCCATTTTTATATTCTCTATACTTTTTCCTTAATAGAATGTATAGCATCTTCTGAGTGAGTGGTCTTAAGACATGGCCTCACCTTAAAGTCACAAGGGGAATTTTTAATATATACTGATGCCATCTACCTACCCCTGGATAATCTTATTTAGTTGGTAAGTTTCAGGTTTTGGTCTATTTTGAAAGGACCTCAGGTAATTTTAACTTGTGGTTAGGCTTAAGAACTGTTGTAACATTCAGTTCAGTTTTATGTATTAAGTAGTTACTATAGAAAATGAATATAACTTGGAGCAAATAAATATGTTACCTTTCCAAATTCTACATAGAAACAGTTGTTAGACTTTAACTTGTGAAAGAATCATCTAGGAGTTATTCAACAATGCAGATTTCTGAGTTTTAATTAATTTTCTAGTTCTAGTGTTGATCTGAGAAACCTGCATTTTTAGTGGTCTTGCAGGTTATTGTGATGCAGATGGTCCACAAGCCATTGCATTATATCATCCTGGATTCTCATCAGAGCAAATGTGTTTACTAAGGAGTCTGCATATTTTCATGCTGAGAAAACCTATGTCAAGGTAAAAATTTAAATATATATATATATTCTCTTCTCACTTTGATAGTGTTTGGATTATTTTTGATCTGTTTACTGTAATTGTTTCTATATTAATTATTATTTTTTCTTTTTTTATTGTAAACAAATGGGATACATGTTGTTTCTCTGTTTGTACATGGTGTAAAGGCATACCATTTGTGTAATCATAAATTTACATAGGGTAATGTTGTTTGATTCATTCTGTTATTTTTTCCCTTCCCCCCACCCCTCCCACCCCTCTTTTCCCTCTATATAGTCCTTCCTTCCTCCATTCTTGCCCACCTCCCTAACCCTAACTCTAACCCTAAAACTAACCCCTCCCCCCATTATGTGTCATCATCCACTTATTAGCGATATCATTCGTCCTTTGGTTTTTTGAGATTGGCTTATCTCACTTAGCATGATATTCTCCAATTTCATCCATTTGCCTGCAAATGCCATAATTTGATCATTCTTTATGGCTGAGTAATATTCCATTGTATATATATATATATATATATATATATATATATACATACCACAGTTTCTTTATCCATTCATCAATTGAAGGACATCTAGGTTGGTTCCACAATCTGGCTATTGTAAACTGAGCAGCTATGAACATTGATGTGGCTGTATCTCTAGTATGCTGATTTTAAGTCCTTTGGGTATAGGCCAAGGAGTGGGATAGCTGGGTCAAATGGTGGTTCCATTCCAAGTTTTCTAAGGAGTCTCCACACTGCTTTCCAGAGTGGCTGCACTAATTTGCAGCCCCACCAGCAATGTATGAGTGTACCTTTCTCCCCACATCCTCGCCAACACCTGTTGTTGCTTGTATTCTTGATAATCGCCATTCTAATTGGGGTGAGATGGAATCTTAGGGTGGTTTTGATTTGCATTTCTCTTATTACTAAAGATGTTGAACATTTTTCCATATGTTTGTTGATTGCTTGTAGATCTTCTTCTGTGAAGCGTCTATTCATTTCCTTAGCCCATTTGTCGATTGGATTATTTGCATTCTTGGTGTAGAGTTTTTTGAGTTCTTTATAGATTCTGGAGATTAGCGCTCTATCTGAAGTATGATTGGCAAAGATTTTCTCCCACTCTTTGGGCTCTTTCTTCGCATTGCTGATAGTTTCCTTTGCTGAGAGAAAGCTGTTTAGTTTGAATCTATCCCAGTTGTTGATTCTTGCTTTTATTTCTTGTGCTATGGGAGTCCTGTTGAGGAAGTCTGGTCCTAAGCCGACATGCTGAAGCTCTGGACCTACTTTTTCTTCTCTAAGATGCAAGGTCTCTGGTCTGATTCTGAGGTCCTTAATCCATTTTGAGTTGCGTTTTGTGCATGGTGAGAGATATGGGTTTAGTTTCATTTTGTTGCATATGGATTTCCAATTTTCCCAGCACCATTTGTTGAAGAGGCTATCTTTTCTCCATTGCATATTTTTGGCCCTTTGTCTAGTATGAGAAAATTATATTTATTTGGGTTTGTGTCCATGTTCTCTATTCTGTACCATTGATCCACCTTTCTATTTTGGTACCAATACCATGCCGTTTTTGTTACTATTGCTTTGTAGTAGAGTTGAAGATCTGGTATTGCGATACCCCCTGCTTCACTCTTTCTGCCAAGGATTGCTTTAGCTATTCTGGGTTTTTATTCTTCCAGATGAATTTCATAATTGCTTGCTCTATTTCTGTAAGGTACATCATTGAGATTTTAATTGGAATTGCATTGAATCTGTATAGCACTTTTGGTAATATCGTCATTTTGACAATATTAATTCTTCCTATCCAAGAACATGGGAGATCTTTCCATCTTCTAAGGTTTTCTTTCTTTCTTTAGTGTTCTGTAGTTCTCATTGTAGAGGTCTTTTACCTCTTTTGTGAGATTGATTCCCAAGTATTTTATTTTTTTCGATGCTATTGTGAATGGGGTAGTTTTCCTAATTTCTCTTTCTGAAGATTCATCACTTATGTATAAAAATGCATTATATTTATGTGCATTGATTTTATATCCCGCTATTTAATGAATTCACTTATGAGTTCTAAAAGTTTTCTGGTGGAATTTCCTGGTTCCTCTAAGTATATAATCATATCATCAGCAAATAGGGATAGTTTGAGTTCTTCTTTTCCTATTCATATCCCTTTAATTTCTTTGGTCTGTCTAATTGCTCTGGCTAGAGTTTCAAGGACGATATTGAAAAGAAGTGGTGAAAGAGGGCATCCCTGCCTTGTTCCAGTTTTTAGGGGGAATGCTTTCAGTTTTTCACCATTTAGAATAATATTAGCCATGGGCTTAGCATAGATGGCCTTTGATATGTTGAATTACATTTATTGATTTCCTGATGTTGAACCAACCTTGCATCCCTGGGATGAAACCCACTTGATCATGGTGCACTATCTTTTTAATATATTTTTGTATGTGATTTGCTAAAATTTTGTTGAGAATTTTTGCGTTGATGTTCATTAAGGGTATTGGTCTGAAATTTTCTTTCCTCGGTGTGTCTCTGGCTGGTTTAGGTATCAGGGTGATATTGGCTTCATAGAATGAGTTTGGGAGGGTTCCCTCCTCTTCTATTTTATGGAATACTTTGAGAAGTATTGGGATGAGCTCTTCTTTAAAGGTTTTGTAGAATTCGGCTGAGAACCCATCTGGTCCTGGACTTTTCTTTGTTGGTAGGCTTTTGATGACTTCTTCTATTTCATTACTTGAAATTGGTCTATTTAAATTGTGTATGTCCTCCTCATTCAGTTTAGGCAAATCATATGTCTCTAGAAACCTGTTGATGTCTTCGAAATTTTCTATTTTGTTGGAGTGTAGATTTTCAAAATAGCTTCTAATTATGTTTTGTATTTCACTCGTGTCTGTTGTGATATTTCCTTGTTCATTCCGAATTTTGGTGATTTGGGTTTTCTCTCGTCTTCTCTTTGTTAGTGTGGCTAAAGGTTTATCAATTTTGTTTATTTTTTCGAAGAACCAACTATTTATTTTGTCAATTTTTTGTATTGTTTCTTTTGTTTCAATTTTGTTGATTTCAGCTCTGAGTTTAACTCTTTCCTGTCTTCTACTACTTTTGGTGTTGGTCTGTTCTTCTTTTTCTAGGGCTTGAGCTGTAGTGTTAGGTTGTTTATTTGTTGAGTTTTACTTCTTTTATTAAATGCGCTCCATGAAATAAATTTTCCTCTAAGTACTGCTTTCATAGTGTCCCAGAGATTTTCATATGATGTTTCTTTATTCTCATTTACCTCTAAGAATTTTTTAATTTCCTTCCTAATATCTTCTGTTATCCATTCATCATATAATAGCATATTGTTTAATCTCCAGGTGTTGGAGTAGTTTCTGTTTTTTACTCTTTCATTTATTTCTAACTTCAATCCATTATGATCTGGTAGAATACAAGGTAGTGTCTCTATCTTCTTGTATTTGCTAACATTAGCTTTGTGGCATAATATATGGTCTATTTTAGAGAAGGATCCATGTGCTACTGAGAAGAAAGTGTATTCGCTCTTGGTTGGATGATATATTCTATAAATGTCTGTTAAGTGTAAGTTATTGATTGTGTTATTGAGATCTATGGTTCTTTGTTCAATTTTTGTTTGGAAGATCTGTCCAGTGGTGAGAGAGGCGTGTTAAAATCACCTAGTATTATTGTGTTACGGTCTATTTGGTTTCTAAAATTGAGAAGGATTTGTTTGACATACATGGATGAGCCACTGTTTGGGGCATAGATGTTTATGATTGTTATATCTTGCTGATTTATGCTTCCCTTAAGCAGTATGAAATGTCCTTCTTTATCCCTTCTGACTAACTTTGGCTTGAAGTTCACATTATCTGAAATGAGGATGGATACTCCAGCTTTTCTGCTGAGTCCATGTGCATGGTATATTTTTCCCCATCCTTTCACCTTTAGTCTATGGGTATCTCTTTCTATGAGGTGAGTAACTTGCAGGCAACATATTGTTGGATCTTTCTTTTTAATCCAATCTGCCAGTCTATGTCTTTTGATTGATGAATTCAGGCCATTAGCATTCAGGGTTATTATTGAGATATGATTTGTATTCCCGGTCATTTGGTTCATTTTTTTATATTAATTATTTAAAAAAACCCTTACTACTATTGAAGAATTTGATAATGTTTTGCTATTTCTATTAAATACTAAGTGATGGGATATGATGGACTGAGTTGGGGTATTATTGTGGTTCATGATTTGCAATTTCATTTTGATTGAATATTCCTAGTAGTCTTTTTTGGGACCCACTTCTGTCTTCCTGTGCTGCATTTGAAAGTGACCCCCCAGCATTCTTTCCATAACATATAGTTTGAACTACTTATTGGGACATGAGATAAATTTTTCTGCCTTTAAGGAAAAATTATTAGGAATAACATTTGGACTTTCCTGTTAAGAAAGCTATACACATTTTTAATTTAATAAACCCCTTCTAGAAGTAGCATTTTAAAATTTTGTCTTGAAGTGAGAGATGACCTTTTGTTTTCTCTTGTGTTTTGCTAAGACCAAAATAAATTTTCTCCTCTTCCCTTTGTTCTTGAAGCTTCTTCATGTATCTTCTTGACAGTATCATACTTCTCAAAACTCCTGATCCCATGCTCTTTTCTTTCGCCTTAAATTTCAGCCCCATTGTTAGTGTTTTGTTTTGTCCATTTTATGTTCTCCCGATAAGCCAAATGGCAAGTAAAAATTCTAGAGGGATTTAAGCTATTATCTCAGTTAATGACACTCTGGTTTTAAATGTTAATTCATTTTCGACAATGTTCCAGATACAGGAAAAACATTCATTGTTAAACAATCTGATACGTCTGGTCTAGTTTTCTTAAGCAATTCACACAAGTGCTATAGCTATAAAATCTTCATTTGTCAGAATGTAATTCCTTTTTACTGTTTGCTCATGAGATTTAGGGTAAAGAAATGTAACTGAAAGCAGGCTAGTCTGGCTTTATTTTTTCATGGTAAAGTGTTATGGAACCCTCTGAAGCCTAAATTTGAAGCCTAAATTATGTGGTATTTAGAATGAGCATTGTGTATGTGAGTAGTTAATATGAATATTAATAATCTCTGGATTTTAGAATCTTTTTATAAATGAGAGCATGTCTCTTCTTTTTTCATTCTGGGAGACTGAATATTAATTATTGTATGGCAGAAAATAAAGCTGTGGTCTGGCTTCTAAGAACTTGAGGTTAGGGGTCTTAGTGCCTATCTTTACAAATAATATGCTAATATTATTGAAATTATCCATTAAAAATTAGGAAAGTTTGAAAGTTTTTGGAGAAATGGTATTTCCAGGCCAGAAGAATTAAGAGTTTAACCAGTCTAAGAGGTTGCCTGAGAAAGTGATATCTGCTGCTGGGTGACTTTAATTCTCTTTTGTACTTTGTGTGAAACATAAGATTATATTACAGATCTCAGAAAGAGCCAAAACATAGGTCTAAACTTTCTTATTTATCCTTCTTGAGGATACAAATACTAGAAAAGTTAAAGAAAGGGTGCCTCAGCCTAAATTCAGTCAGATAAGAACTGATGAAAAAGATATGCTTTGTAAGTCCTTAACCATTTTTGTAGTAGGTAATTACAACTTCTTAAACGTTAAGGATTAAGTGTGAGAAAATTTTTGTATCTATGTTCCCATGTATAGACAAATGAAATTTCTATTCATTTCTAATAGGAAAATACAGTTTCCAACATAAAGCTGTTTCTTTTGAAAATAGTGCTTGCTCTAAATAGAAGATCAGCCATCTTTTTTCAAGAGTGTGATCTGTGTTTGAGATCTAGTTCGTGTGTGTTTGTGAATGCAGCCCTCTTCCCAGTGTATGATGGTGGGTTGATGTGGGATATGAAGGACCTCTTCTTGCTCTGCTCAATTCTGAGAGTCACACTAACTCTAGGGCTTGCTGAGAGTTTATCTGTGTCTCTCACAGAGTCTGCAGTGAAGTCCAACTAATTTCTTTGTTCAATTCTGATTTCCTCTCCTTCCTACCACATATGTTTTTCTCACTGGCACTCCGTTATAAGCATTCCACATACCAGTATGACAGTTTCTTGGAGGCTCCAGTCTGTAGCACCCACCTTGTGTTATCATCAGGTCTTAACATTTTTGTTGCCTAGGAATTATAATCCTGAATAGTGTTTAATTTTTCTTTTAGAAAAATTTAACGTGAGATGAGGGTTCTTCCTGTGCTTTAGGTGCATACATTCAGAGAATATTTACCTCAGTCCCCTTCATTCCCAATCTGTCTTCCTTTGGTAGTTTTCCCTTTCTCTTTTCTGTCTCACCTGTATTACCTTATTTTATAGTTCAGACATTGCCATTTTTTATTTATATAAATTTATATCTGAGAGAAGTCTTTCCTAAGGTGATGACACTGAGCTAATTTAGAAGGACAGATAGAATTTTGTATAGGGGTGTTTGTGTGTGGGGTGAGGGGTGAGGGAGGGAGAGATAAAGATGGATATTAATTGTGATGGAAGATGGAGCACATGAAAGGTATAAGGAATTACCACTATAAGGAACATGAAATGACATGGGAAGGGTGCAGAACGATAAGCAAATTGCTATGGCTGATTGATAGAAGGTGTGGGCATGCAAGGACCAGGTCATGCATACCCTATAAGGAAGTTTGTACTTCATTCTTTTTTGTTGGGGTACTATCATTAAGTTTGTGTATGTTCTCAGTATCAGCTTTATAACAAGTAGATGTTATTTAATAGGCTAAATACTCCACATATTTAAAGCCATGTGATGATAGCATTCAAATTTTGAATTTAGTGTTGGCAGGTTTTAAAAGTAGATGTCAGAGTTGGTTTTGATATTTTATGTAAGAGTCTGCACAGTAACAAAAGAAAATTTTATTTTAGCACTGACTGTTGTAGATACAGTGCCAAGTTTATTGTATACTTTGTCACATTTAGTTCTTCCAGTGTCTTTTTCAGGTTTGTGGTGTTTGTCCAGTTTTTCAGATAAGGAAATCGAGGCATAGGTTAAATAGCCCATCCAACACCCCACAGTAATCAGTAACATTGGAATTTAATTCAATTTTGACTCCCAAGCTAATTCTTTTAGCTACTTTGCAAATGATATCTATGTGTTTATCTGTATATATATAATAAGTTCCCCCAAATAGAAATAGTTTAGGTAGTATTCTTGGTCATGTTAAAATGTAGAAATTAGTAATCATGAAACAAAAAAAAAAAACTAACTCTAGAACAAAAAAAATCACTATCACCTGGAAATTTATCTTCAATAACATTTTGATGAAAGAGGAAATAAAAAGATAGGAAATTATAATAAAATGTATTAGAACCTGTGGGTCCTAGCTAAACCATATGTATAGAAATATTGTTTGCATTAAATATGTACATTAGTAAGCAAAATAACTAGAAAAATGAATTACCTTCAAACTCAAGTGGAAAGAAAAATAATACTAAAATATATCTAAAGAGACTAGAGGAGGAAATGAATAGAGACAGGCAGGCTGAATAATAGCTCCTCAAATAATTTCACCCCCTGATAGCTAGATGGTGTGAACATGTTACTTTACATGGTGTATTAGTTTATTGCAACTGATGCAACAGTGACCACTGATGTGGTGACTATTTACATTAACTAATATGGTACAGTTGTTGCATCTCATGAAACAATATTGATACATTGCTATGAATTAAAGTCTGATTTGAAATTCTCTAGTTTCTTCTTAATATTCTTTTTCTGTTCTAAGATCCCATCCAGGTACCATTATCTTAGCTGTTCTGTCTCCACTTGCTTGTGGTGGTTTCTTAGGTCTTACCTAGTTTCAGTGACTTTGACAATTTTGACTAGCCCTAAACCATTATTTTACAGAATGTTCCTGAGTTTGGTTTTGGCTGATTTTTTTTCCCTTCAGGGTTATGTAACCAAACAATGGGTTTGCCCCTTGGTGAGTACAAAACCAATTAGCACAACCAGGAATAAAAGAGTGAAGAGAGAGGTTGGGGTGCAGCTCAGTGGTAGAATCCCTGGCTAGCATGTGGGAGGCCCTGGGTCCAATACCCAGTACTGCCAAAAAAAAAAAAAAAAGAGAGAGAGAGAGAGAGAGAGGTTTATTGCTTTTATAAATATGGATAAGAAGTAAGAAGAGCAGTACTGGGGATCAGTTCCCAAATCTGTGTCTCCCTGAACAAAGAAAGTAAGGGAATTTTATTGGGACAACTTATGCATATTCATACTGGGTAGACTTGTTATCACATGTAGAGGTGGGCACATTCCTCAGCATGGTCAAAAATGGCAGGTGAGAATGCCTGCTGGGTAGAGAATTTTGCATTCTAATGAGATTCTAATGAGCAAAGTTCACTCTGGGTTACCTATATGAGTGAGTAGAGTGACTCAGGGATTTGGCTGGTTTCTTGTGGTTTTCTTGGGAGGTCTTATCTAAAGCAGCAGAACAACTTGCAGAAGTGCTAGCAATCATAAAAGGGGCAGCAGTTTCCCCCCTGCCATGATAGGTGATTCCCCCTAAAAGTGCCTGCCTAGTAGCTGACATTTAGATTAGAGTTATGGATTTGGGGAGAATTATGATTCTCTTTTAAAAATTGCTTCTTGAGGTACAAGCATGTAATAAGATAAAATAAACATTTTACTTTTAAGCATTTTATAATTTTTATTTGAAAACTAATTTAAAACATACTTACCCATTTTCCCTTCATAGAACTGTAGATTCTTCCCTCTCTCTTCCTGCCCTTATTTAATGCCTCAGTTCATCCTCCTTATAATGTCTAAGACTGTCATTTTGGCTCTCACAGTGCATTATATCTTTCTGAAATAAATCTGTTTTTAAATGGTTTATGTAACATTATGAAAATGTTGCACAGTTAAGAATGTTATCTACATCATGAAATTTATAGGGAAGTATTTTTAGGAGTTTTAATCCACTATTTCAGTAATGCAGAATTCATTTAATGTAGTTGAGAGGACTGCAGTACCTTATAAAGGGTACTGTGATGACATTTTGGATTTCTGTCTTAGTGGCTTTTCTCCATTGACTACTATTGCACCTGCTGCCAGGTGCAGGGAATTTCATTACTTTATTAGATGCTGTCATTTGCCTTTGGCACATTGTTCAGACAAATGGAATATTAAAATTTAGCTGCTATATGTGCAAAACCACATCCTTTATTATTAGTTGAAATACCTCTTGGGCTATTTTTCTGACTTAACTGAAGAAGCAGTGATTTTGTCTGTTTTCAGTGAAATGTGAATCTCATTGAGCATGATAGCATATAAGTGCCTTAGGAACATCTCTTGATTACTCTATCTCACTTGACATCATTTAAATTTCAAGCAGTAGAAAGACCAGGTGACTAAAAATATTCAAAGTTCAGACACAAAAGCATATAGATTCTTTAATTATACTACATTGTGTTTTAAATGTAATGTTATAAAATATATTTTATGGGACTTGGGAAATAAAAATTAAGACATTATATATATAATTTTTTGTGGTCAACTAGGTAAAGGTAAGATTAAAACCGAGGTTCAAATTTATCATGTTTTATAGCTCAAATAAGGTTTCTTTTTTTTTTTTTTTAAAGTATTTTTTTAGTTGTCAGTGAACCCACAGTGCCTCACACATGATAGGCAAGCATTCTACCACTGATGCACAACCCAGCCCAAGGTTTGTTCCTTCACATATAAATTGAGCAATTATTTAGCCCCCAAATTAAAACTTTGTTGCTGCCTTCTAGGGAGTTTGGATCACCATTATTTATGTATATGTGATACCATGAAGTATCCTACAACATTTTGTTTGAATAAGCTTATCATGTGTTTATTGCCATCTAGAATATTCCAGTTGTACTATGGTAACATTTGCCAATTGTGATAGATTCATGTCACTTAAATAGCAAATATTAGTTAACAAATAAGTAAATTATGTTGAGTTAAATTAAGCAGTCTGCTTAGTAATAGTGTAAATGATATTAATACAAATTTAGTGAGAATAATTTGCCTTAGCAATCCTGATTCCAAAGTAAAAAATTCAAGAGAAAATAGTAAACTGACTTCTTTCAGATTGCTAGAGCTTTGTGCCAGGAAAACAGAATTTGTTGTACATGTAATGTATTACAAACATCAAGAAATTTGCTCTCATTTTCCACAGTGAGACCTTTATTTATATACTAGGCAACTAGTTGGAGGAGATAGCTGATAGTCATATTGCTATTTCCACTCATTCAAGGCTCTTAATAATTATATATGGCTAATGAATAGTCCTTCCATATTTGAGTTGATCATTTCTGAGATATAGGATTTAAAAATTTATATAATTTTAATACTCATTATTTAGGAATAATAATTTATTCACTTGTGTATTGATCGGTGCAGAAAGTAAAAACAAGTTTAGGAGCCAGTCTTAGTGTGATTGTGCAGTTCTCTTACATACTTTCTGAGAAAATTTTGACTTTTGATGTATGTAGATATCATTGAGATGAACAGGGAACGAGTAACTTCTGTTGTGCTAGATGCTCAGAATTTTTGATGGTAGCCATTTTATTCTGTAAAAAGATTTGAAAGATTTGACTGGCCATAGGAATATATAGCAAATATTGATAGTGGTTTTTAAAGTTAAGTGTTTGGAGTGTTGTGAGGAAGGGACCATGAGCCAAGGAATGAAAACGAACTCTAGAAACTGAAAAAGGCAAGGAAACAGGTGGATTCTCCCCTCTACAACATCAGTCAGCCCTGTTCACACCTCAGCTTTAGCCCAGTGAGGTTGATTTTGGATTTCTGACCTCCCGAACTCTGAGATAAATTTGTGTTGTCTTAAGCCACTAAGTTTGCGATGATTTGTTAAAACAGCAACTGGAAACTTAATACAGTGATCAAAGCAGAAATTAATATACATAGAAAGAACTGAGTATTAGGATGTGTTCTAAGTGCTTTTGTATATATGAATTCATTTAGTTTCACAAAAATCTTATAAGATAGGAACTCTGATAGCTAAGCTGAGGCACTGAAGACCTAACTCTAACTCTAACCAAACCCCAAGGAAATCCTGTCTTGTGTTAGGAAAGAGAGTAAAATCAGAGAGGAGGGCTTGGGGTTATGGCCACCTTTTGGTTGGAATGACAGCAGCTTGTGCATTGGAATTTTTAAAATTGAGGTTTTCTTAAAAACTTGGACTTTTTTTTTTTTAAATAATTGCTTTTGCTCTAATGTGATATATCTGGTAAATATCTGAATAATCTTGTGTCTTTTCAAATTATTCACTAAAAATAAAAGGTCTGAGAAAATAGTTATATAAATCACTTAAAATCTATATAGGTTTGCATATAGAGTATTAATAAGGATGTAGTTAAAAAGACATGTCAATATTTCTAATAAGAAAAGTATTACATTAAATATAGAATTTTATCTTTGAACATGAAGGTCGCTCAATGAAAGGGGTGTAAGGACGAATTGAGACTGTGATAGCAGATAAGGAAAAAAATATAACAACAAGGAAGTACCATTCAAAAGCAGCAAAGTGGCATGAATGTGCATTGTATAGCACAGTAATCCCCTACAGTGTATGGCATTTGGTTTATGTTTGTGAACTTTGTTAAAGTGGGTGCTCGTTAACGTATGGGACAAATTGTTGTGTGCAATTTTAGGTTCATTGACATCATTCCCCTATTTATCATCTTTGTGTGAATTCATTCACATTACAAAAGAGATCATAATTGGTTAGGGATCAATTTGGGAAACAATTTAGTGGATTAGGACATAATCCCTAGAGTCAGATAAACAGCTTCACCTGTATCTTCAGGGCAAATCAGCCTCTATACCTCTTTCTTTTGTATTTTTGAAAATATTTTGAAAGTATTGTAGGAAAGGAGAAAGGTGAATGCTTTGGACCAGCAACTAATTTGAAAATTTCTCAGTGAAGGAGATAGGTTAGGTGTTCCTTCACAAGTAACCTAAGAGGTAAATATCAGTTGTTAATTGTGTAACCTTGATCAAGCCTCAGTTTCCTCTTGTGTAATACACGAACAATGTTATTCGCTTATCACATCACTGGGTTTGTGTGGGTACTAGAATTAAAATGATATTTGATGTGAAAATTTACTATACAATGTTAAGATAGAAAGGGAAATATATGAATTTGTAGGGTTTAGTTTTCTAGTTGACTTCAGAATAGATGATCTCCAGAGATCTACTTTCTAACTATGAAAATATGTGAATCTATGAAATCACAGTAAGTGCTAACCATTGTTTAAAGTTCTTTGGGTTCTCTGACACAAATGTCTGGCCTGTCATTGTTTTCAGTGTTAAGTAGTTACTGTCTGTCACATGCATCAGATAATCAGTTAGGGAAATGTTCTGTTTAAAAATTTTTTTAAAAAAATTTGAGATGGAGTCTCATTGTGATGTCCAGACTGATCTTGAACACTTGGACTCAAGAGATTCCCTTATCTCAGCTTCCCCAGAAGCTAGGACTAAAGACATATGCTATTTAACCTGGCTGCAGTGTTCCTAATTTCAGAGATGTAGTCTAGCAAAACTTTCAATAATAGCATGAGAATTACCCCCATATTGATTCACAACTGGGGTCTGTGCACCTGAGCATCCAGTCACCTTGGTGTTATTTCCACAATATTTGGGGAAGACAATTGGTGTCTTACTTATATTCCAGACATTCTGGTTAATGATTTATGTCTGTTTCATCTGTGAATTTTCAAAGAATTATGCAAAAAACTTTTCAGTTTATAGGTGGTAACTCGGTTTCTAAAAGTACATATTTGATTAAGTTTCTCTTCATCCAAGAAATTGATTTCGTGGTCTTCAGTTTTATGCTTTTAGAAGTTGCTAAAAGAAGAAAAATCATTCTTTGCCGTCGTTTCTGTTGCTTTTTTCAGAACTTTTTATAGCTTCATTCTTTCATGAGATGGATAAACCACAAATAGTATCAGTGTTGCAGTTTTGAAAACCTGTGGTTTTGACCTGTGGATGTTTTTTGTTAGCAATTTCCTAACCCATTTCTGACATTAAGAATTCAGTCCCCGTTCAGGCATGTACAATAAAGAAACTCTTCCTTGTTGCATATATTTAGTGTTCTACTTCCTTTTCTTCTCAATTTGCCTTCCTTTTTTATGCACTCATATTGCTCTTAGCTGACCAGAGACTCCTGGCCCTATCTTCCCTAGTCTCTAACTTCTTTTGTGCTACTGATTTGAACTGAAGTAAGGTTAAATTAAGGTTGAATTTCATCTTAAGGTTTGAATGTTCAATAAGTTTGACACTCTCAAAGATTGTTTGCTTTATAAAAATTGTTTAATCAAAATAAATCTCTAAGTAGGTTTTGAGTCATTGTTACTAATGAGAGCGTACATACCCTTAAACTCTTTTGGGGCAGTAAACGAAAAGGCTGAGAATCTCTGTTCTAAAGCCACGTTTTTGAGGAAATTATCTTAGTTTCTTTGACAACATACAACACAGTATGTATGACAACGTATTTTCTTGTGGCATACTTATTTCTTGGAATGGTTTGCATCTGTTTTATTATTAAGCTCTTTAATGTGAGACTGCAGTTATTGAAGGATTATAGTAAATTCTATTCTGAATGCTTCTTGTTCCCTTAAAAATTCAGTTTCCTAAAATCTGTTTTAGGTACAAAATTTCCATTCTTCCCTTGATTTTGTTTCTTTTTTGCCACTTGTCATTTGTTGTAAAATGGGAGAGTGCTTTAAAAATAATAAACTGCTGTATTAGTCTAAGGTGATATTTTTATTATTCTGGTATGTATTTTATATTTTATAACTCATATTTGATTTTGGGGGAGTGGGGGTACCTGGGATTAAACCCAGGGGCACTTAACCACTGAACCACATCCCCAGTGCTTTTGAAAAAATGTTTTGAGACAGGATCTCACTAGGCTACTTAGGGCCTCGGTAAGTTGCTGAGCCTGACTTTGAACTTGCAGTCCTCCTGCTTCAGACTCCGGAGCCACTGAGATTACAGGCTGTGCCACTGTGCCTGGTTATATTTCATATTTGAAAACAGCAGAATGTGTGGTGATCACTGGCTGGTTATTAGAAGGCACTCAAACCAGTGCATGATGAATTGTCTTTTCTGTTTACTCACTGAAGAACTGATTGTTAGTTTGTGAATATAATTGATACTTCCAGAATCTATTACCATTGTAACTTTCTGGGACTTTGTAATGTATGGGCCAAATAATAACAGTTTTCTTATTAGAGTAAGGGACAAGAAAAAGTCTAGTTCTTCTTGGCAAAACTATGTTACTTGGTTCCCATGTGTTGAATTTCTAGGCTCATGAAGGTTTTTAATGTTTATCCCTCTACTTTATATCACAAATCCATGTGTTCTTAGATATGTAGGCTGCTATGTTAAATCTTTCTTTGGCCTCTTGATTCCTACTAGTCATTTAATCTCTGGTATTTAAGAGTTGGTACAAGATGGTATTTTAGTTATGTTTAAAAAGAGTTTATATTTTATAGGTTCCTGCTGAATTATTTAAGGGTAACATATCTGTGATTTGCTTATACAAAATCCAGCAAGATTTGCCATTGTTAATTTTTAAAACCAGATAATGGACACCTATAGGTTTGTAATTTTGTTATTTTTGCTTTTGTGTGTGGTTGAAAATTCCATAATAAAAAGTTAAAATATTTAAATTAAATAACATTTGAATACATTCTAAGTTTTAAGGAATGTAGTCATTGCTATGAAGGAAAAATCAGAATATTTAGCACATACCTGAAAAGATAAATATAAAGTATTAAGTGAGGATTTTGATTCCTTTTCTAAAGGAGTTAAAAATTTTTAGTAGATTCATAAAGTATTTTTCTTTTATCATCCCTCCCCACCCCCCACCTTGGCCCCAAGGATTGAAATCTGGGATTCTCACATGCTATGCAAGTGTCCTACCACTGAGTACATCCTTAACCCTTTTTATTTTGAGACAAAGTCTTGCTAAGTTGCCAAGTTTGGCCTTGAACTAGGGATCCTCCTGTCTCAGCCTTGTGAGTAGCTAGGATTGCGGTGTGTGTCACTGTGCCTTACATAACTTCCGTTTTTTTATCACATACTTTTTACAGATTGTGTCTTAGGTAGGTGCTCTATATGTAATTGTTCATTTAACCACTTGAACAATATGGAAGGTATGCTTATTAAGAAAATTAAACTTAGAGATCTTAAGTAAATTCCCCAAGTTGATACAGGTAGTATGTAGCACATAAGAAATTTAAATCATGAGCTCAAATTCATTACATTAAGAATCTAGGGCTGGGGATATAGCTCAGTTGGTAGAGTGCTTGCCTTGCAAGCACAAGGCCCTGGCCTGGGTTCAATCCCCAGCACCGAAAAAAAAAAAAAAAAAAAGAATCTAGCATTTTTTTTTTTTTTTTTTTTTTTTTAGAATGGAACCCTGGACATTTAAGAGTAGTACTATTGTTTTCAGTTGCTACATATATTGTAATTTAAATATCATCCATAAAGTGAAACAGTAACTAAATGAATTACGTGTCATTAAGCATTATTAGTTCCATTTTAAAACATGTTTTTCTTACCACAAAGGAATAGTGATAAAAAACTTGAGGATTTCGAATTGACATATAAAAACATTAGTTTTCAAGTACTGTTTGAGAAATTAGAAAAGGTACTTTGCATTCATTGTTCCTTTTGAAAACATCAGATGAAAAGCACCACATATAATAATATTGACGTCTGGTTCTACCAAACTCAGAAGAAATAGGCAGATATTCAATTCCTAATTTATGTATCATTAAATATAAATATAAATTTGTCTTTTTGGAGAACTATCTATATTCTTCCTCTATTTTATTCAAATGAGGCACCCTATTAGTATTTTTGCTATTGATACAATGCAAATTTCCATAAGAAGGAAAATGGGAGAAGTACCTCTCTGTTTCCAGAAATAAAGAAGCAGATAGGAACTTAATTCTCCTTTTTATGAAAATAAAATTGAAGAATTACTGATACAAACAGAAGCAGTATACTTATTTTTAAAGCAGAATAATAATATACCTCAAATTAATGTTTAGAAGTGCTGATTTTAGATTGTGTTACTTGAGGATAAGATGATTGTGATTTGAGAAAACTGCCTTTAATTTTATAAGTAGTTGAATGTTCTCTAATACTTGAAATAACTAGTCATTGTTGGTTCCCACCTTTACCCCTGCTACCTTCTCTGGGTGATTTCAGAGGAGCAGGCAGAATATGCTAAAAACACTCTGCTAAAAATGCCTTTATCTCAAATCAACTTGCAGGAGAGTGAACTGTCCATGAAGGATGATGGTAGGTAAAGTAGTAGACTGAAAAGATATGATTTGTTGTATTTCTTCAACTACTTGGGTAGGAAAACTCTAACAAATTTTATGCAATACCTTAAGCTTTTTTAGGCATGCAGGCTTAACTTATTTTGTATCCTGACCCTCCCTGACCTTTCCCTAGCTGAGGTGGGTCTGCTTAGATAATTTTACTTTCTCCTTTAATTACTATTAAGTTTACATTAGCATTTTTCATTGCAGTAGCATAGGGAGGAGGTCCAGTTGCAGCAGTGAACAGGAGTACTCTATGTACAGTTCAGTATTTGCCAAGACCACTCTTTTCAAGGGCCCTAAATTTCTGAAAGTAATGAACTCTTCTCCCTCTGAGTATGGCATGTTCAATCAAAACTATAGCTCAGAAAATATTATTTCCTTTAGTTCAGCATTGTATTCAAGAATATTCAACCTTCATTATCCTTACAAGACGTTTGAGTAGATAATTTGTGACATAATTAGTCCCTAATTTTCTATACTAATATATTAATTAATT
Source organism: Sciurus carolinensis (assembly GCF_902686445.1). Lineage (NCBI taxonomy): Eukaryota > Metazoa > Chordata > Mammalia > Rodentia > Sciuridae > Sciurus > Sciurus carolinensis. The sequence continues at coordinate 128,800,763 of NC_062223.1, read as the reverse complement.
GTGTTTTGCTTCCTTTGGTCCTGTAGATTCCCTTTCAGACAGAAATACTGTTGTGTTATCTAATGGGCATTCAAAAAGATGATTGATTTTGTTGAAGTTTATTTATTAATGCTTTACTAGTGTTTTTGTTATTTTTGCTTAATCACTATATATAAATGTTGTATTTCAGTAACCTTGAATTCATTGCTAGAGAGATTGTAACTTGTTTCAGTTTTTACTAACAATTGTTTTGATTTGCTTTATCTATAGGTTGAGGTAAAAATGAGTAGTCTCATACTGAGGAGACAGTTGCTTAGATAGTGATTTTCTAAGATACCTCAAAAATTTTATTTTACTTTATTTTTTGAATGGGGGATTGAACTCAGAGCACTCTACACCACTGAGCTACATCCCCAGTCTTTTTTATTTTATTTTGAGACCGGGTCTCACTGAGTTGCCCAGGCTGACCTCAAACTTGCAGGTCCTTCTACCTCAGCTTCCCACCTTGCTGGATTACAGGAATGTGCTTACTGTGTCTGGCATAGGTATCAATTTTAATATATCTGATAAAACAATTTTTCTTGTTATTTATTGGTTCTGCCAGTGGGATTCTGAAGTTGATACAGTGTTCTTGTTCTGAGTGTTCATGGCTATGTAGATGTATGAGTTGTTCTCTGCAGGCTTTATAATTTCATTTGGTAGAATATGGTAATGTTGATGCCATGTTCTTTTTTCCCTGTACATAAGAGTACCTTGTACTCTTGAGTGTTAAAGTATTTCTGGGTTAAATTTTATGAACTCGTTGAATTGGATAGTAAGTAGATATAGCCTTTGCACTCCTGGAGACACTGTGAGCTTTGGATTTATTAATGTCGTGTTAGTACTATTGAGTTTGATTCTTCATAGGTTGGAATGGGAAATATTTAGAAAAGGAATTGAATTCTTAAGTCCTGACATATAAGTTATTTAATTATTCTAAGATCCTGATATGAAAAAAAACCTGTTTAAAGAGTTTTCCTAGTTAATTTAGACTTAGTAATTTATATTTCTTTTTACTTTTTTTCCTTGCTGTTTTTCATTTTCTATCTCTTTTTATTCATTTTGGTCTATATAAGAATATTGACTTCTTCAAAATGCACATTGCCTTTATTTTTGGACTTGCAGTCCTTATTTCTGGAATCTAATTTTTTTTTTCTTTTGGTCAAATGACCTTAATTTTTTAGTGCATATGACTGAAATGTATTTATTCAATAAACGTTTGTTATTGACATCTATGGCATATGGGATGGAAAAACAGCATCCAAGTGTTTAGAAGCAGAAAGTAGTTCATGCTAATACATTTAGCATGCTAACTACATGCTAATACATTTTTTATGTTAAAAATTCATGCTAATACATTTTTAGTTCATGGTAATACTTTTTTATGTTAAAAACTAAATAGATAAGTTTTGTTGTTTTATTTATTTTTAGGTGTTGTTGAGAATTGAACCCAGTGTCTCACACATGGTAGGCAAGCCCTCTCCCACTAAACTACAACCTCAGCCCAAAAGTGTAGATAAGTTTAAAAGAAAGTAAAAATTATCCCATAATCTTTGTCTTTAGCTTCCCAAACTTTTAAAAACATACATATTTATCAAAAATACTGTTTTTCTTAAAAAAGGAAATCACATCTTTATAGTGTTTTCTAATTTATTTTTTTCATTTACTGATACATTATAGAGCAGAGGTTACAAATTATGTTGAGGGAATCTAGTTAAATTGACTGTCATAGTATTTTTCTTTAATACTTTTATGATGTGATTCTTAAATGTGCAATAATTGAACATAGTTGATCTGTGATCTAATGGAAGAATATCCTGAGATTATGTATTTATTGAAAAGTAATTTCCTGCTGGGGAGATAGCTCAGTTGGTAGAGTGCTTGCCTCACAAGCACAAGGTCCTGGGTTCAATCCCCAGCACCACACACACACACACACACACACACACACACCCCCAAAAAAAAAAAAAAAAAAAAAAAAAAAAAAGGAAAGTAATTAAGTAATTTCCTGCCAGGCATGGTAGTACATGCCTGTAATCCCAGTGCTTGGGAGGCTGAGGTAGGGGGATCATGAGTTCAAAGCCAGCCTCAGCAAAAAGCAAGGGGCTAAGCAACTCAGTGAGACCCTGTCTCTAAATAAAATATAAAATAGGACTGGGGATGTGACTCAGTGGTCCAGTGCCCCTGAGTTCAATCCCCAGTACCACTGCCCCCTGCCAAAAAAAAAAAGAAAAGAAAAGAAAGAAAGAAAGTAATTTCCTACATTAATAATAAACATTATATACTTTTCAAACTTGAATAGCGGAAGTTATACTTTTAATTTCTGCTTATTGAGTTGAAAGATAAAGGACTTAAAAACAAAAGATCATTTTAGTTGTATATTCAGAGACTCATACAGTTGTAATGTTAAGAAGACTAGAAATGTCATGCTAAATTGAGGTTTCAGTTATGTGTGGCCAGCTGAGGTGTGAAAATATTACATGGAAAGTTCCAGAAATAATTTGTAAGCTTTAAATTGTGTATAGTTCTGAGGAGTACAATGAAATCTCTGGCCGTACTGCTCCTGGGGGACATGAATTATGTCTTTCTACAGTTGTGTCCACATATGTACTATCTGCCTGTTAGTCACTTAGTAGCCATCTTGGTTATAAAATTGACTACTGTGGCATAGGAGTGCTTATGTTCAAGTAGCCCTTATTTTATTTAATAATGACCTCAGAGCACAAGAGTAATTATGCAGGCAATTTGGATATGCCACAAAAAGCTATACTATGCTTCCTTTAAGTAAAAATGTAAAAATTCTTTTTAAAAAATTTAAAAATTTTATTTGTTCTAATTAGTTGTACATGGCAGTAGAATGCATTTATACACTTTGATAGATCACACATAAACAGAGTGTAATCTCTCTTTCTGATAATACATATTGCAGGATCACATTGGCCATACAGTCATAAATGTACATGAGGTAATAGTGTCTGTTTCACTCTACTATCATTCCTTCCCCTATACCCCTTCCCCTTCCTTCACTCCCTTTTACCTAATATAAAGTAACTCTGTTCTTAAACCACAGTCTGAAGTTGCTAAGATCTATGGTGAATTGTTGTTAATCTCTCACTATGCCTAATTTATAAATTAAACTTTATCACGGGTACGTTTGTATAGAAAAATCATAGTATTTGTGGTGTTTGGTACTCTCTTCAGTTTTAGACATCTACTGGGGTCTTGAAACCCATGCAAATACAGGCCACTACTGTACTTTATAACCTTTGTATTAATGCAGTATGGGTATGAATATGAGCTTTTTGTTGTAATTTTTTGTATCCTTCATAATCATTTAAGTGTTCAAATAATTAGAAAACATGTTAGCTTAGTTGGGAGTTGTTTCCTTTTATTTATTAGATTACTAGTCTCTTGTAAATAATGGTAAAGATTAGTATTTTAAGAAGCCAAAGATTTATAGATTAGAATGTTTCTAACATAATATTCTGTATGGTAGTTTTGAATTGATTATATAACTTTGGACTTTGGACTGGTTATACAACCACAATAATGAAAAGATTTTAAGGCTTTAGTCATGTTGATGATGATCATGGCTATCACTTATTGAGGACCTTACCCTCTATTGTGCCATATGACAGTTTTATTATATGCATTGTTTCTCACCCATATCGTAACCTTACAAGGTTGTTATTTTTCCTGTTAGAGAGTTTCAAACTGAGACTAAATTTAAGTTACTAAGATGACAGTATTTATAAATGGAATAGTTGAGTTTCGAGCCCAAGTCCGTTTAACTTCAAAATATGTCCTTTTGTATGGAAGACTTTTTTTTCATAGATTTATAAATGGCTTTTTGAAATTGAACATATTTTTTAGGCATATATTCCTGCAGTGGGGATGGTGTATTGTTAAGCTAACCATTCAAAAAGTGCATTTAGCTTTTTGAATAGTTCAAAGTTAGGTCTATTTTTAACTATATGTATTTAATAAAGCAAGATCTTCTCTAATATAAAATGTTCCATTATCTCATCAGGTAGACCTTTTCTCTTATGTTTAAAGTGACCAGTGGAGGATTGTGTTAAATCTGTTAGATTATTCATGATATTTTATGAAATAAATTTGTCATAGTGTACATAAGAATTGTTTGCCCTTTAGATATAGCTGTGAATTAAAGGAAATATCAAATCCAGCATATGTGATTATTCTATAAAAAGAAGAAAATATTTGTTCTTTCAAATTTAATTATTCTAATGTAGGAAACACCTATAAAGCTGATTGTTAGAAAATAAAGACATAAATAATCTAACATTTACAATGAATATTTAGCTCATATAAAAATAGTTAATAAAAGATGACATTTGTGCTTTATGAATTGTGCTTTGTACATTTGTAGAAAAAATCTCTAATCACTGGAAATATTTGAGAATATTCTAAAATATTTAGAATAGCAATAGAAATTAAAATAGAATAGAAATCTTGTATAATATTTCTTTCTAATTCAGTTACTTGGTATATATCTATACTACACACAGTACACATTGCTCACATTTGGAATATAACTTCTGAGGAGTGTATTTGATTTATCTCTGTTTAGAGTCATAGTTGTTGAGTGTTCTGTGGATAAAGTTTGTTGCCCATTTAAGGAGACATTTATTTAACCATGTACCAAGGACTCTATTGAATAATTTTGATAAAAGCAGTTCCTGTATTATGGTGGGAGAAAAGGAACATGGAATTGAGAGTATCAGGGCTTTGGTTCTACCCCTGCTCAGTTGCTGCTTTGCTATGTGATCTCCTGTGTATGCTTATTCCTACTAGTAAACCTAATACATACTGTGTTCAGCCACATCTGTGTTTAGATGAGGGATGGGATAAAGAATTGAATGTAAGTCTGAAGCATCACACCCTCACTCCCAAACCCCCAACAGTATAAAATAGCTGAAATCAGGGAGGGTTAGGCTAATTAGCTGAATGTGGACCAAAATGGAAACCATGGTCTTTGAACAAAAATAATATTCTATATGGTGATTTTGGACTGATTTTTGAAAAGTATTTTGTTTTTTCATTTGTTGTTTTAGATGCTAGGGATCAAACCCAGCCTTACACATGCCAGGCAAACGTTCTAGCACTGACTGAACCACATCCCCAACTCTTGAAAAGTATTTTCAGTGCAAATTTATGAGCTGAATAACCTGGAACAAGTAATTATGCTAAGCCTTGGTTTCTTCATCTGTGATATGAGGATCATGATGGCTCCTACCTCATAAAATGCATGTGAGAATTATGTAATCATTATGAAAAGGGCTTGGCACATAAAGTGCTCAGTACTTACTGTTGTTATTACTGCTCTACTACTTCTACTAGAAAACTTGAAGCCACTTTTAAGCCAAAAATTCTTTTTGAAAACAATTCATTCTAAGATGGAGTTCTTAAACTATTTCTAAGAATTCTTCCCTCCCCGCCACCACAGGGTTAGGTATTTCTCTTTTCTTTAACTTCCTTACTTCATGGGTGGATGAGGCAAGAATCAACTGGTCCTAAACTACTGCTGGTGACTCCTGTGGCTTAGGTCAGAAATTACTTTCTACCAAAGCTTATTGGAAAAGTGAAGCTTGCTCAGTGTTTAAACAAATCAGACAAGAAGGGCTTCAGAGCCATCCTGCCGACACTTTGATAGCAAGTTAGGTGGTTTTTGCTGCTCTGTTTTGCTATCGTCACATGTACTACAATGAATATTCATGTTTATCTCATATCTCCCCGTGATAATTTCCTAGATAATAAGATAATTTCCTAGAAGAGAAGAATGCTGGGCTAAAAAGATGAGCTTTTTGTATCTTGATAGATTTTGCCAAGTTGTCCTACACAGAGTTGTACCAGTTTAAACTCCCACCAACATCACATATTTATTTTTCCATATTTTCATTCAGTTTGTTGAAAAGTTTTATTTTATTTGATAATATTGTTTTTTAAAATCTTTCTGTCAAGAGAGGTTTTTTTTCATTTGTTTTAAAATTCTTGCATTTATATCTATATATTGGTTCTTTTTTATGCTTTTTACCTATTTATCTTTTGGCTTATGGGATCTTAAGAGATTTGTAGAATTTCCCCACTGTGAGATAATAAAAAAGCTTTCCCATGATTTTTTTTTAATGGTTTAAATTTTGTATTTAAATTCCTGAACTAGTGGGCATTTATTTTAATGGACAGACTAAGGAAGGATTAAATTAATTCCTATCTTCAGAATCTTTGAAAGATGATAAGGGAATGAGATAGAACTTAGTGGTTCTTCCATTTTTTTTAAATGATTATTCAGGTCAGAATTGGCTATAGATTTGTTTTGGGTAGGAATTATCAGAATATTTTACAAGATGTTTCTGTGTAAAATATTCAGAAAAAATTTCAAATAACTTGCTATTAAGAACAATTTGTTTTCTAAATCTGTTCCTGGCCTTGATAATAAATTTTACTTTCTAACAAGAAGACTAACTCTATATAAAATTTCAAAGCAGCAAGATGAAAACAATACATACTATGTAAGTTGTGATTTTATGGAAATTTAAGGATATTACATAAACAAACTTAGCGTGAAATTCATTTTCTGTATTTTCAAGTGTAAAAATTTGAAGATAGCCCAACTAGATGTCATTTTTTTCCTTTTTAATTTTTTTAATGGTGAGATTTAATGGATAGACAGGACTCAGTTGCTGCTCAGTTGAAGACAAATAACCTTGACTATATGACATGTCAGTGGTTGGCACCAACATGCCAACATTTATGTTGTAGACAGTGTCATAGATGCTGTAATTTTTACTTGTTTCCCAGTTAGTCATTTTATTGCCATCATTGATGCCCACAGTTTAAATATATAAAAATTTTGCTTTTTTTTATTTGATGTAATTGTCAGCATCTTTTAACTTGTGACATTTAAGTTTTTCTTTATTGGACTATGGACAAGCTGGGCTTTTCTGTCTTCCTCTGGATACCTGAGCAGAGGAGTATATGGCAGTTATTGTGAGAGGAAGGAAGGACTGGTGTAACATTTGGAGGTATGAAGTTGGACAAGTCTCTAGCTAATACGTGTCTTCTCTATTAATTGTGATCCTCCCTAACTGAGGTCTGTAACTGTGTTTCTCATTGTGCCTGACCCAGGAGGCCTTTTTGTGTAGTTATTCTTTCTAGTTTTCTATTTAACTTTCTCAAGTGTGAGATCACAAAAGGATACAAATAAAAGACTGCTCTTTGAAAACACCTATTTCAACTTATCAACTAAAAACTTTGAGAAGAGAAAAATAGCTATTAAAAGTGAATAATTATTGGAAACCCACCTTCATTTGGACTCTGCTTTTGGGTATGTAGGTCACAGAGCCCTAGGCAGTGGGAGGGTTTGAGGTGTGACAGGTGTGCAGTCAGATGCAGTGAGTGTGCTGCCCAGGATTTCCTGTCTTACCCCGACTGTAATGAAGCCAGCACCATAACCTACCACTCGTGTAGCAGCCACATATCTGAGCGTGCATCAGCAGAGCTAAACCACCTGAATATTGGTGTTCTTTATCCTATGCCTTCAGGATTAAAATTTTAAATACAAGATGGAGATGGAAAGTGAGAGTTGTACTTCAGGGGATGACAGTGTCTTTTGGTTGGATTCTGAAGTTATAACCCAACTGATGGATGATGAAGAGGGAGAAAGGGAGGAGAATTTCAGGTAATTAGAATTTGTGTTTCTTACTCTCTTCTTGTCATTGTTTGTCCCTCTGCCCGCCCCCCTCTTTTCCATATTCTTCATTTCAGTCTGTTTTCCAGTAAGACACTCGCTCCTTTCTTTGGGGAAGGTTTGGGGCTGAAGGGGACAGGTTTCAAGTTGTATCTAGCATTCCTCATTCCATAACTTGCCCTGAGCTTGTAAAATGCATCTTCAATGACTTGTTAGAACATCAGGAAGAGAAGGTGTTAGACAGGTTTTGTGGTAGCATTTCAGGAATTTCAAGTAGAGACTCATAATGAATTACTACCCCTTCCTGTGTCTGATTTGTATCTAATAGATTTGATCTGAATTTGTATCTAATAGATTTTCCACCATCTTTTTCTTAGACTGTGTTCCTGTGTGTGTGTGTGTATCTGCCTGTTGGAGGTTATTGCCTTCTGTGTATGTGTGAAACATTTTGGTTAAGTAAAATTTGGTTATTATGGTTTTCATCCTTATTCCTGTCTCTGATCTGATATCTCATTTGCTTATTACTGTACTCCCTAGCCTTTCTTTTTTTTTTCTTTTTTTTTTTTTCCACTCTCTGGTAATTTACAATTAAAGTTTTCAGTGTGCCTCTTGGTTAAGCAAGTGGCATTGGTAGAAACTGTGCCACTTTATTATTTCTGTTGTAGTGTTACAGATGTTAGCAGGCATTATTCTTGCTCTTTCTTTTCCTACTTGATACTTTCAGAGGCATTAAAAAAATTCTCTTGATGAAATTTAGCTTGTGCCACCCAAGTGGGCAATTAACAATGTTTTACAGTTTTACGATGACTGCTTGGGTAGGTGAACATATCATTTTCATCAGATACTGTCTTTATGTCTATTGTTCCAAAAGAGTCTCAAGTTAAAGGATTACTTAATTCACAGAGTCTATCTTTTAAAGTCTGTTTTTAATGATAGGATGGATTAAATATTAGGAACTCTTGGTAACCACATTGAATTTGTTAATTAGGGGTTAAAATAAATGAGAAGTATATTTAAAATTTTAAAAGAATAAATTACTGTTCAAAGTATGAAAGTGAACTGTTTTATTAGCACATCTTTTTTTTTTTTTTTTTTTTTTTTTTTTGTCTCAGTGTTCTTATTCTCCCATAACTTTGTTGCTGCTTTACAACAGATTTAGTACTGTAATCCTAGATTTATTTGTGAGGCAGCTTCAGTCTCTTTGGGATTTTCTTTTGACAATTAAAAGCAAATCTGTGTAAGGTTGAGCCTTTCTTTTTCCAGGGAGTGTGTAATAGTATATTCATTCTGAGAAACTGAGCTATCATTTTGCATTGTTTTAGGAAATTTTGATACCATAGGGATTTGTTTTCTATTTACAATTATATTTGCTACCACCGTTGCTCTCCCAAATCAAATATGTCTTTGAGATTTGATTTTATTTTATGTACAAATGCCACAAAGAGATATGGGTAAGGCCTGATTTCCTGCAACGTTTCTCACCTATTCAGCAGTAAGGCATGAGGAAATGTGTCTGCAGAGGACTTTCACAACATGCACAGTGCCTCCTGCTGAAATGCCCAGCAAAAAAATGCATGTGGGTGTAGAGGGTAAAGGGCTGGATAGGAGGAACTGCATTTGTAACTCGTGAAAACTAAATAGTTCACTTTGTGTTGTATGAGAGTTCTTTTTGTAAAATCATTTTAGTTAAAAAAGGCACAACAGAATGTTAATGTGTTTTTAAAATTTGTGCTAGTAATATTAATCCAAACCATTGTATTGGTTGTATTTTCATACACGTGCATGTGCACACACACACAGTTAATGAGATGAGGGCAAAAAATTGTGCGCTGTTCTTTTTCCCTGAATAACTTCTAAGCTAGGTTTTAAATTTACTCTTAAAAGAATAGCACTATGTCACGCAGCGAGGAGAGGGAAGTCATCCTGCACATAGACTGTAGGTTCCTGTAGTTCTTGCCTCCACTGCTTTAGGAGACAGTATTACTCTTTAGTTAATGTTTGTCCATTAGCTTTTGGAATACCTTTTATTTTTGGACATGATTGTAGGAAAGTATATTTTGTCTTACTTCTAGCACTGTGAGACATTGCCTAGTCTCCTTCATGGCAGTCATTCAAACTTGTCTACCATTGACTCAAAAGTTTCTCATTTTCTGATTTCTCATGTTTACTATGAAGTTAATAATCTGTTCTTACCTTATCACTGTGGTAAAATAGTTTTTAGATTATTTTGAATCCTTAGAATGTAATAGTCTTCAAGATCATTAGAAGAATCCTCTAAACAGGGCAATATAAAGCAGAAAATAAAAAAGGAAGTAGTAATTTTTTTAAGGCGAATCAATTTCTCCTCTTCAATCCTTCCCCTGACTCTGGACAGAATCTTGCTGAATTGCCCAGACGGGCCTTGAAATTGTGATCACCCCACATCAGTCTTCCAAGTATCTAGGATTACAGATGTGTACCACCACGAATGGCTAAGAAAGAAAGCCTTTACATAGGGGTTATTACATGCAATGTCCTAGACCAAATATGGTAAATACAGCAATTTATCAGGTAGCTGCTTATCAAGCTTATAAAGTAAATGTTATGTTTTTCTATTTTCCAGATGAGAAATTTATGGCTCAGAGAGTCAATGTAGTCCACATTGTCATAATTGAACCAAATTTTGTATATGATCGATAGAGCAGACTTTTTTTTTATTATTGTAAACAAATGGGATACATGTTGTTTCTCTGTACATGGAGTCAAGGCATACCATTTGTGTAATCATAAATTTACATAGGGTAATGTTGTTTGATTCATTCTGTTATTTTTTTCCCTTCCCCCCTACCCCTTCCACCCCTCCCACCCCTCCCACCCCTCTTTTCCCTCTATACAGTCCTTCCTTCCTCCATTCTTACCACCCTCCTTATCCCTAACCCTAAACCTAACCCTAACCCTAACGCTAACCCCTCCCACCCCCCATTATATGTTCTCATCCGCTTATCAGCGAGATCATTCTCCTTTAGTTTTTTGAGATTGGCTTATCTCACTTAGCATGATATTCTCCAATTTCATCCATTTGCCTGCAAATGCCATAATTTTATCATTCTTCATGGTGGAGTAATATTCCATTGTATGTATATGCCACAGTTTCTTTATCCGTTCATCAACTGAAGGGCATCTAGGTTGGTTCCACAATCTGGCTATGGTGAATTGAGCAGCAATGAACATTGATGTGGCTGTATCTCTGTAGTATGCTGATTTTAAGTCCTTTGGGTATAGGCCAAGGAGTGGGATAGCTGGGTCAAATGGTGGCTCCATTCCAAGCTTTCTGAGGAATCTCCATACTGTAGAGCAGACATTTGAGAGCAGTTTGGTGGAGCAAAAATTTTACCCAGGTGTAACTCACTTTGAAGTGAAAGACTTTAGTTTTAGAAAAGATATTTGACATTTTTACTACTGAGTGTGATTCTCTGATAAGTGATAACTAAGAGGCTATAACTGATTTCTTAGTTTTATTCTCTTATTTAGTTTTTTATTCTTTTTAGATACACATGACAATAGAGTGCATTTTGGCATATTATACATACATGAAGTATAACTTATTTCAGTTAGGATCCCGTTCTTGTGATTGTGATTGTATGTGTTGTGGAGTTACACTGGTTGTATATTCATGTATGAGCAAGGAAAGTTATGTCTGATTTGTTCTATTGTCTTTTCATATTCCCTTTCCCCCCTTCCCTTCCTCTAATCCAATGAACTTCTATTCTTTCCCTCCCTATGCTACCTTGTAGTGTGTTAGGATCCACATATCAGAGAGAACATTCATTCAGCCTTTGGTTTTTTGGGACTGATTTATTTCACTTAGCATAGTATTTTCCAGTTCCATCCATTTACCAGTAAATGCCATAATTTCATTTTTTTTATGGCTGAATAATAATTCGTTGTGTATATATACCACATTTTCTTTATCCATTTATCTGTTGTATACCACCTAGGTTGGTTCAGTACCTTGATATCTTACTGAAATTCTTTCTTCGAGGCTTTTCTTTGCATCAGTGATGTATAGAATATGTTGACAACATAAAATATTTAAAGCCACAATATTATGGCCTTAATTTTAAAGATGCAGTTTGTAGGTCTGATGCCTAATATCATCAAGTTTATAGTACCATCTTGTTAAATGTTCTTTAATATCGTGTAACTAGTAGATGGACAACCTGGCATATAGGACATGTAATTTGAGACAGTTACAGGGATGATATAGTGCATAGTTGAACTGCATTTTTACAATTTGCATTCCTTTAATCTGTAGATGCCCAAATCCTTCAGTCACGTCTTCACTTGTGTCTGCATTTAAGACAATTGATTTTAAGTGAGAAGAGAAACTTCTGACTCCAGTTAAGCTGGATAATTTGATGATGAGCATGCTTTAAATTTGGGGGGAATACCTTTAATGGTTTGTAGCATTATAGGTGTAGTATTTCATGCACTTGATTGACTAGGTTCTTTATTCCTTCTCTTTCTAGTTGGAATGATGCAACAAGTTAGAGGATACTACACAGTCCAAATAGGTAATGAGGGCCTGGACAATGGTTTTAATATTTCTCGTAATAGGTTTTTGCTTTTTTCTTAGATCTAGGACGATTTACTTTAATGGCTAATTCACCTGGAAATTCATGAAGCTATTTCATAGTTCCCTGCTTTTATTACTGTGACTCTTTTGTCTTCTTCAGAAATTCTTGATTTTGGGATTCCCAACCAGTTTTTATGAGCCTAGAAAAATGGAGAGGTAGTATTAACACTTAACCATTTGTATATATTTTCACTCAGGCACATTGTATGTGGTGTTACTCTTCATGAATATCGCACCCTTAATAAGCAGTTATGTACAATGTCAAAAAAGGTGTATACTTTGCCCAAAGAAATCATTTATATTGCTTTGTAACTTTGAAGATAAGATCTGGGGTTTTGTTTATTTTCTACAATATTCTTTTAACATTACATATAGCTGTCACTCAATATACCATTATCAGGTTTAGAAAAATAATGATTTTAATTGTAATCAACAGAGTTGGATGTGAACATCCCTTAATCTCTGAAAATTTTATGTAGTATTAGAGTTTAGTCATTAGTCTCTCTTTATAATTTTTGAAATGAATCTGTCTTAACCACGAGGCATGTTCGTACAAGACTTACTTGGTATTTCAGTAACTAAACCTTGTAGGATGGAGTCTATTGTGGGCCTTTCTTACATCTGTCTGTGTGAGTTTTTTGATATTCAGGAAGGTCTTAGAACATACCAACTATATAAAACTATACAATTCCTGGTTATTAAGTTGTTTATTTAAATTCAGAAAATGTAAGACCTATTTTTTTCTTAATCTTTTACATTCAGTTTAAATATTGAAGTTACCCTTAAATGATCATTTGCACTTTCAACATTATTAAGTTAAAATTTCTGACACACTCGAAACTCTATTTATAAATATGACATAGTCTATTTTCTGTGTTTAAAATAAAATTCATCACGTGACTAGCTTAGCAAGATTATCATCAGAAGAAGCAAAACCTTCTCAGATACTTAATTTTGGAAGTCCTGATACATGTTTACGTTTCATTGATGATTAATTTTCCTTTCTATGTTCATTTGAATTTTCTGTGTTACTGTTTGAAATCAAATAATTCTTTTACCCTGCTTGTTTCTGTCATAGCTCTCTTTTTTCTCCCTCTTCCCTTCCTCATCAAATAAGATCTTTAGGATATTTTACTTTCATTTTTTTTTAAGTTCTGTCTCCCTAAGATGAGACATTTGAAATTCTTACTTGCCCCCATTTAACCCCACCCCTAGCCCTTAGTTTTTGCTGAGATAGTTTAGTATTTTTTTTATCATTCATTTAGTTATGATTATCATCATTCAGCATTTACTGTTGTTTCTTCTCATCCTCATCACATCCTGTCTTAAGGTGTCTGTTCTAGAATATTTGTTACTAGGTTGGTATTTTATTATTTTTTTGTAGGTGATGTCCTCTGACTTCTTGTATACACTTCACTACCAATCTTTTTTCTTTTCCTTTGTGTATTAGCTTTTCATTGCTCTAATAAATATCTGAGATAAATCATCTTAAAAGGAGGAAAGGTTTATTTTGGCTCAAGGTTTTAGAGATTTCAGTCTTTGGTCAGTTGACCTGCTGCCTTTGGGTCAGTGATGAGGCAGTGTATCATGGTGGGGAATGAGTGGTGGAGGAGGCTTTTCACCTAATGGCAACTGGAAAGCAAAGAAGGAGATAGGAAGGGGCTAGGTTCTCAGCATCCCCTTCAAGTTCGCACTCCCAGAGACCTACCTTCCTTCTACTAGGCCCCTTCTAAAGGTTCTACTACCTCCCAGTAGTGCCACAGGCTGGGAACAAGTCTTCAACATGTGGGTTTTTGGGGACATTCAAGATCCAGACTGTAGCAGTTTGTAGCTTGCTCTTTATGCCTGAGTGTGTGTAAGCATTTTTAACTTTATATTACATATATTTTGTCATCCATTCTTCAACTGGAAGTTCAGTGATATTTGGTCTACAGATTCAAGTTTTTGTGTTAGGGAAGAAATTTTGATATTACTATTAGTAAATTTGGATATTACTATTAGTAATTTAGTTACTGCCTTCCTTCTGTCTATAAGTGTTTTCTCTTTGTGGAACCTGTTTTTTTTTTTTTTTTTTTTTTGACCTATTAGGCCTCTATAATCCTTTCTTTAATGATAAATTTCTCTTTACATCTTTATTTTGTGGTTTGAAGTAGTTTTGTACTTGTTTCCTTCCTTCTTTTCTTCCTTTGACTACACTGGGGATTGAACTCAGAAGTGCTTAATCACTGACCCATATCCCCAGCTCTTTTTATTTTATTTCTTTAATTTTGAGATAGGGTCTTACTGAGTTGTTTAGGGCCTTGCTCCATCTTCTTTTTGAATCTTCCAAATTCAAATGGAATAATCATTTTTAAGTCTTCCTCATATTTGGCTATATATACATATAAACAGATATATAATAAATTTAGGTCATTTCTTTTTTAGTTTTCAATGCATTTTACTCATTCAATCTTCAAGTTTTATTTGTTCTGACTGACCAGATCATGTGCTTTTAACTGCTGAGTAAAAAAATACTTGCACTTCCTGCACTCCCTCGTGCTTTCTTCATAGTCCCATGTTGTATAATAGCTTCTGCCTTGCTTCTTTTAGATACACACGCCTACCTTAGAGCCCCTTGTTGGCAGGCAAATTTCTTTAAAGAGTAATTTCCCAGTTTTTATTATCACCTTGCAAATAAACTTCTTTTTTATTGTGGGGAGGGTTGAGGTGTAGCCTTACTTGAACCTCTGTTTTTCTCTGTTGGTTTGCATGACCACCCCCACTTGCTTTTAGTCTTCCATAAGTTTATCAGTTATTGGTTTCCTGAGGTCACCATACCATTCTGTTAGGGACTTATTGCCCCCTTTAAAAAAACTTACTAATTTTTCAGAGATTTGGAAGAGAGGGATGTCTTGGGGTGGAAGTTGCATTGCTGAAATTTTCTGGCTTTTGAGAAGAAAGTTCTCTGAAGGAAATACTCTGTGAGGCAGAATCTTAACATAGTTGCCCAGTCTGGTAAGTTTCTAAGGATACGAATGGCTACTTTGTGATCCTCTTCAGGCCGGAAAGTGGAATCTTCCAGGAAAAATGGTCTCCTACATCTGGAGTGACTGAGAAATGCTAATGCATTCTAACATTCCTATCTGCAAAATGGGGCTAATCATAGTGTATAAAACAATAACCAGTTAGAAGATTACTGCAATAAAATGTGCCAAACCAAAAAGATGGAAACCAAAAAACCAAAAAATGTCAGAAATAAAATGAATAAGGATCTTTAAAACCTATATAAAAAATAAATGAAATTCTTACTAAAGAACATAAAAGAAGTCAGAAACAAATGAAAAATATACCTTCTTTATAACTGAAAGTATACAACACCATAATGGTATTAGTTCAAGCTAATTTGTAAATTTCATGTGATAATTAGAATGCTTTTTAACAAAGCTAGATGAATTGATCTTGAAATAAACTGATAGAGAGGTAAAGAAAAGAAATTGAGGGTAGTGGATAGAGGACTTGGGTAACCAGGTACTGTAATAGTCATAGTAATTAAAACTCGTGGTGCCAGGACATGAAGATAAGTCACTTGGGGTAGGAAGAAAAGCATTCACATACCCACATCCATAGGAAGATTTAGCTGTGGTACAGCAAGCTGCCCTAAACCAGTGGAAACATTAAGTACTATTCATTAAATGGGGGAAGAGGGAGATTGTATACACATCTGTGCAAAGTAAACCTAGAATTCTGTCTTATACCTAGGAAAAATGATATATGGTCAGAGATTTAAGTGTACTAAGTGATAACAAAACATTTTCAAAATAAACCTTGAGAGAATTAAAAAATGTTATATGTATATATATGTTATATATATATGTATATATATATGTATATTTTTTTCATAGTACTGGGGATTGAAAATAAAGGAGTTGGGAATGTAGCTCAGTTATAGAGTGCCCTGGGTTCAATCCCCTAATAACACTGAAAACCAAAAAAACACCCCAAACCAGCAAAGCAGCTCTCCATGTTGATGGAAAATTCTCCAGGAAATATTAGAAAGAAGCAAGGTTCACAAGAGTATGTAAATACAATCAGGAGTAGCATATTTGCACACTGCTTTTATACTTTTCTTTGTATAGATATCTTCTCTCATATATATGAATAATTTAAAATTCTGAAAGAGTACAAGAAACTCAATTACCTTGGGAGAAGGAAATTTAATGGGTGGGATAGGACAGACTGAAGATTAGGATGGGAATGAAATTTTTTATACTATGTACCTTATATCTTTTTGATTTTTGTTGCTAAAATTATTATGCCTACTGAGAATTAGAGTATATCAGGCCTTTTCAGTTCAAAGTGACCAAAATGCACTTCAGCTGGCTCCAGCAGATTTCTTGTCTTTTTCACCACAAATGCAGCTGTCCGCAATCAGTGTTACAAGTTGTTTCTTTATTTTCTAGGAATACTGAAAATACTAGATTTATGTAAACACATTATTAACCTATATTAACTAGCGAAAACAGAGCTCCTATATTTTAAGATTTGCAGTCTAATTTACTAATATATTCTGAAATTAGCATATTAGTATATTACATTCTATGATGCCAGGTCATGGTTTTTATCAGTTACAAGCACACTGACACACAGAAACTTTGTAGCTTGTGTTTTACTACTTCAATCTCAGGCAAAACCAGTAGAGAACACCAAGCTTATCATGTAGGCCATATTGCAAAGAGCCGTTCCTCTCTAGTGGATTGAGATACTCTTTATATAATCCAAAAGTGACTAATAAACCAAACTCTTTATTATCTCTGATAGAGAAGTAATGCTTGTCTGTATCTGCCAAGCACACCAAATGGTCAGACCCTAAACCAGACTTTGACTCATTATTGTCACCAGTGGGGAATAGCTTATTGGACATAACTGTCACAGAAGCAAAAGCAAACTTGACAAACAAGAAATAAACAAAACAGATTGGGAGAATAAAAAGAGGAAAGTAAAATTCTATTGCAGCATGTAAATTTACTCTAAAGATTAAGAAAAGATATGCCTGGGATGGACAGTCATTGAGGTATAATTCTGGGTAGTGTGGCCTATTTCTTCAGAAGGGAATTCACTTGGACTTCTCTTTGGAATGTCAAAACTGTCAAGTGTAAGTTTTCAAAAGATATAAACAAAAATCTCATACAAATAAAATGTGTGTGAAAGATCCAAGTGTTTAAATACTTTTTTAACAGGGGCAGCTGCAAAATGGAATGGTCCATGATCTTCGTGCTTGAGGAAGTGTTTTTCTCTTTGTTTTCTGTTTGATTCAGTGTTTCCAGGTTCAAGTATGAAGATGTTTTATAGAATAGTCTTATAAAAATGTAGTATCAGGTTCTTCAGTTTTTATGGTTGGCAATTATTACTGTAACTTCTGTTAGATATGAAACTATGAGACTAACATTTGTCCTTAATTATAAAAGCATAGAACAAAAGAATCAATAAATACATACTAAGTTTTTATGGAGTTGATTCATTATTACATGGCACTATATATATATATATATACAATAATTTGTAATAACTATTAAACTAATGTGTATTAGTAATGAACTTTTACTTTATACTTATTGAAGTATAACTTGCATATAATAAACTCTACCAATTGTAAGTATACAGCTTGGTATATTTATACATATGTATATATACAAGTAATAACGACACAATTGAGCTAATTTTTCTAGCTTGCCACTAGACCCTTGTCCCTCCTAATGATTACCTCTCTCCAAAGAAATTATTCTCACTTCTGTCATGATCATTAATTTTATCTGTTCTTGAACTTCATGTAAATAAAATTATAGCACATAGTTATGTCTGGCTTCTGTTGCTCAACAAATAATGAAATTTAGCTACTTATTGCAAGTGGCAGCAATAGTTCTGTGTACTTTGTGAAAAATAGTAAAAGTTATGTATTGTTGATGGACATATTTGTTGCTGTAATAAATAATTGCATTACTACTAAGAATATATTTCTTTTTTCATATTGACCAGATAACCAGTGATCTCGCCAAATTATCTTATTAATTCTATGTTGTTTGTAGAGTTTTTTAGATTGTCTGTATACAAATCATGTCATCTTTAAATAATGAGAATTTTATTTTTTCTATTCAATTTTTATTCCCTTTTTCTTGCTTTTTTTTTTTTTTTTTAAAACTTAGTACAGTGGTGTGTGGAAGATATTCTTTTTTTATTCAATATTTCAACTTTAAATATGTTAGCTGTGTTTTTAAAATAATGTCAATTAAAATACTTTTAAAATTCATGCACAAATATTAAATCTTACCTATTGAAATGATTTTTTTTAAACTTTTAATAGTGTGGTCAGTTACAAGGATTGATTTTAGAATGTTAAACCAACTTGCATTTTGGACCAAAACTCACTTGTTCAATATATATCTTTTCTGAATACTACTGAGTTTGATTTGCTGATATTTTGCTAAGGAGTTTTGTTGGTTCATGTTACCAACCTATAGTTTTCTTTCCTAGTAATGTCTTTATCGGCTTTCGTTATAAAAACTGGCTTGCTATTTTAGAGGTACCAGGTCCAAAGATGCTATCTCTTTTGCTCTGGGCTCAAGGTGAGGTAGCACATCATGGGGGAAGTGCCCCGTGGAGGAAAACTGCTCAGCTTACAGTGGCATCAGGAAGTAGAGAGGAGGAAGGAGTTGCAGGGAAGATGCACCCTTCCCAGGCATGACCCCAGTGTCTCAGCTCCTCCAGCCATACCCCAGCTGCCTATAGTTATCACTCAGTTCATTCAAGCAAGGATAGACTGATTAGATTACAATTTGCATAATCCAGTTACTTTACATCTACATATTGCTGCATTAGCAGGAGCTCATATCCAAACCATAACACCTGGTTTCATCGAATGGGTTGATAAGTGTTTATTTTTATGTGCCAGAAGAATATATGTAGGAATGTTAGTATTTATTCCTTGAATATTTTAAAGAATTCACTAGTGAATCCAGTTGGGCCTGAAGGTTTAATTTCTTTCATAGCTATGAGAGTAAAACGTTTTTTGTTTTGTTCTGTTTCTTGTTTCAGTTTTGGTGAATTTTGTTCTTCAGGTACTTTGTCCATTTCGACTAAATTCTCTACTGCATTGAAATGAAATTGCTCAAATATCCTGAAAATCTTTTTTAATGTGCATAGACTGTGTAATCTTTGTAATGTCTGTAGACTTTCTAGTTATAACTCTTCAGTTTTTTCCTGATCAGTCTTGCTAGGGATTATTCACTTTATTAGTCTTTCAAAGAATCAACTTTTGTCCTTTTTTTCTCTATTATACATCTGCTATTTCATTATTAAGTAAAGTTTTTTCTTTACACTTTCCTTGAATTAGTTTACTGTTTTTTTCTAGCTTCTTGTCATGGAAACTTAGGGTACTGACTCTTAAACTTGTGTTATTTCCCATATAATACATTTAAAGCTATGAATTTTACTCTAAATAGTGCTTTAGTTGTAGCCCATTTATATCTGTTATATTCTCAGTATCATTCAGATCAAAATATTTTCTCATCTCCATTGTGATATCACATATTTGATATGAGTAATTCAGAATTGTGTGTTTTGAGTTCTAGATATTGGGGGCATATCTAGTTGTCTTTCAGTAATTAGTGTGATTCTGTGGTGGTTACAAAGCATGTAATTCATGGTTTAAATTCTTTGTATTTGTTGAGAGTTGTATTGTTTAGCAGTTAATCTCCTCGTAAATGTTTTATGTGAGCTTGAAAAGAATGTGTATTCTCTAGTTGTTGGATTTAGTTTTCTGTTGAAAAGTTTGAAATTGGGAAATTGTTTGCATTTATATACCATGATTATTTTTGCTTATTCTACCAGTTACTGAGGAGGTTTGTTAAAAATATCAGCTGTGAGTATGGATTTATCTCCTTTTCCTTTAGTTCTTTCAGATTTTGCTTTTTGTATTTTAAAACTGTTATTTCTTATGGTACTAGGGATTGAATCCAGGGCCTTACACATGTTAGACATGTGCTCTACTACTGAGCTACATCCTCAGTCCTTGGCTTCAAACTTGTGATCCCTCTGCCTCAACCTCCTGAATAGCTGGGATTATAGACATATGCTACTATGCCTGGCTTCTTTATTTTTTAAATACTACTTTTGTTTCTCTATTTCAATATCTTTTTTTAAAATTTCTGACTCAATAATTTAGACATGTGAGACATTTTACTTAGTCACTTTTAGGCTGTTTTATACATTTTCTTGCTCTTCTTTTCTTTTCATAGTTCAATGTAATTATTTTATACTATCTTCCCTTAACCCTCTCTATAACCATGTCCATTTAACTCCATCGAGTGAGTTAATTTCAGGTATTTTCAGTCTTAGAGTGAACATTTGTTTCTCACAGATTCCAATTCTCTTGTTGAAATTCTTCATCTTTTTTATCTATTTTTACTGATATTCACATTTTAAAATGTTTTTCATTTCATCAAACATATAAATCATGAAATGTTTTAAATTTAACTGAAATTTTATTACCAGCTTGTGTATCTCTCTTTCCCCTTGGTTTGCCGTGGCAAGTAATTACTTGTGATCCATCTGATCTTGGAGAAGCCTTCCTTTCTATAGATCTTTGGCTAGTTGGTTGCCTATCCTGAGACTTCACCTATGTGATGTATTATAGAAAAATTATGAGTTTTGCCTTTTCTTGTTGGATTTTGGGTGATTATATCTATAGCTTAGTACATCATAAATAGAAACTGCACTATAAAGAATACAAATAACAATAAATGTTGGTGAGGATGTGGGGAGAAAGTACTTTCATACATTGTTGGTGGGACTGCAAATTGGTGCAGTTACTATGGAAAGCTGTATGGAGCTTCTTTAGAAAACTTGGAATGGAACCACCATTTGACCCAGCCATCCTACTCTTCAATCTATACCCAAAGGACTTAAAATCAGCATTCTACAGTGATGCAGCCACATCCGTGTTTATAGCAGCTCAACTCACAATAGCCAAGCTATGGAAACAATGTAGGTGTCCTTCAGCAGATGAATGGATAAAGAAAATGTGGTATATATACATAATGGAATATTACTCACCTGTAAAGAAGAATGAAATTATGGTATTTGCCAGTAAATGGATGAAACTGGAAAATATCATGCTAGGAGAAATAAGCCAATCCCCCAAAATCAAAGGCCAAATGTTCTGATTTGTGGATGCTAACCCAAAACAAGGAGGGTCGGGAGGGGAATAATAGAAATCCATTGGACTAGACAAAGGGAAATGAAGGGAAGGGAGAGGGGAGGGGAATAGAAAAAACAGTAGAATTAATTGGACATAACTTTCCTAGCCTTGTATTTGTATACACCAGGATAATTCCATATCATGTATGACCACAAGAGTGGGAACCTAAATAGAACAAATTATAGTGTATGTATGTATATTCTGCCAAAATACATTCTACTGTCATGTATAACTAAAAATAAAAATAAAAATATAAAAAAAATAGAAGCTTCTAATGCACCATAGGTATTTTAGCATCCCTGAGAACTGTCAAATCTAAATTAAATGTGTATCACTGTTTCGCTTTGTTTCCCCAATTTTCTTTCCTCCTCCCCTCCCCCTTTTTTGTTAAAGTTTGACTCATAATGGATACAAGATAATGTAGATGAAAATTTGCAGAGTGTTCACCCTATGTAAATTTGGAGAATGTTTTTTCCTCTAAAGAGAGCTAATTTTTCCTCTAGAACTTCTGATTCTGTCAAGGCTTTGTTTTAGACTTATTGGAGTTTTTTTTTCTGTTTTTTCTATTTCTGTTTGTCCTTACTCCTAAGACGCAGCTTTTGTGGAATCTGAATTGAGAGCTCAGGGTTTTTTAGTGCTCCTCCATCTTGGCAGCACTTGTCAGTGTCTGTCTTCTCAATGTTGCTGGGCTGTTAAATGTCTACTTGAATCTTTATTTAGTTTCTTATGGTTTTCTTGGTGTCTTTGACTATACTTGTAAACTTAGGAAGCTGTTAATGATTTGAGGGGAATTTTCATGTAGACTTTTAAGTACTTTCTCTACAGGTCTTTTTTGGGGGCTTTTTACCCCTGAGTCCCCATCTGCTTTGGTTAACCTCATGTATAATCTATACCTCCTCAGCCTGCTTAAGATTATTTTACTATGCTTGACTGTTTTTCCTATCATTGGTTCAGAAAAATTTTTTAAATACAGAATAATGATTAAATGTGGAATTTACTTCATTGGGCTTTCCTCCTTTCAAAGATTGTAATCTTGGGAATCTCACTTGGATTGATGGTTTTCCTGTACCTTTGGCCAATGGCTTATATTGTGTTTAACAGATAAAAATCATTTCTTACATAATAATTACCATCAACCATAGATGTTAAATAGCTTGAAGCCTTTTTTTAATCTCCTGGAGTAAAAGCAGGTTTTTGGTACATCATAAAAGATCTCTGAAAGCTATAGTAAGAATATAGGGTCATTGCTAGCCACTCAAGTTGTTGTTGTTGTTGTTCTTTTTAAATTTGTTCTTTTTAGTTATACATGACAATAGAATCTATTTTGACATATTTATATAAACATGGAATATATCTTATTCTGATTAGGATCCCAGTCTTTCGGATATACATGAAGTTGAGGTTTTAAGTTCTTTAAGTAAGTTTAAAATCAAGCATATAATTTTTCTGTTCTTTGAATTGTGTTCACTGAAAAGATTTCATAGAAATGAAAATTCTTACCAGTATCTCTCTTGTTTTGATCTCCAGGAAGATGAAGTCCTCAATACATTCTGAAGAGGATGATTTTGTTCCAGAACTACATAGAAATGTTCACCCTCGAGAGCGGCCTGATTGGGAAGAAACACTTAGTGCAATGGTAAATCAGTTTTGTACATATGTACACATGTACATTGTACTTACATAAGTACAAGAAACTGGGGAAGCGTATTCACAGAAGAAAGTGTAAATTTTATTTTATTTTTTTTGCTTTGTTCATTTATTTAGTAAATAGTGTTTGAACAAATACTTGAATCCAGGTACTTTTGTAGATACTGTGGGGAGAGTAATAGGGTTACAGAGTGATAGAATATAGTGTGAAAGAATATTCACTGGTTACATAGGGTGGCCACAGATTGACTCTGTGGGGAGGTGGGATTTTAACAGAGAACTGAAGAATGTGAGGGAGTAAGTAGTGTGTTTCTTTGGGAACACGTCATTTTAAGCAGTGGAAGAACAAGTTTAAGACTATGGCATAGGATTAAGAAATAAGATGGAAGAAACACAAAAACACAACGTAACTGAAATTGAATGCTCCAGGGTAAGAACAGGAGCAGGAGGAGAGGAGGTTGAAGAAGTGGTTTAAATAAGTAGAGAGCATATCTTGTGGTTTCTTATAGTCCACTTGTAAGGACTTTGCTGTGTATACAGTATTTTAGTCAGCTTTTGTGAAACCGTGACCAAAATTCCTGACAAGAACAATTGTAAGGAGGACAAGTTTATTTGGGACTCATGGTTTCAGTCCAGAGACTGCTGACTCCATTGCTTTGAGCCCAAGTTAAGGCAGCACATCTTGGGGGAAGGGCCCAGCAGAGGAAAGCTGTTCAGCTAATGGGGTCAGGAAGCACAGAGAGACATGGAAGAGGGAAGGGGCTGCAGGGAAGATGCATCCTTCCAGGGCATGCCCCTGGTGGCCTATCTTCTCTAGCCACATCCTATCGCCTACAGTTATACCAAGTCCATTTAATCTAAGATGGACTAATTAAATGATCGATTTACCTCTGAATATTTCTTCAGAAACATAGAAGCTTTGGGTGGATACCTCATGTCAAAACTGTAACACTGAGTTAGATGGAGAATATAGAGGATTTTTGGCTGAGGAGTAACATGATCTGGCTTGAAATTTTATTGCTTTAAGTTCAGGGAGGCAAAAGAGGAAGTAAGGAAACCACTTAGAAGGGTCAACAGTGGTGGTAGCTTGAATCAGGATGGTAGTAGATATGATTGGAGTTGTTTAGATTCTGCATATATTTTAATGGATATAGCCAATTTTTTTTTTTTTTTTGGATGAATGTGAGTGAGCAAAGAATGTGAGTTCTTTTTGGTCTTATTAGCCAGAAGAATGGAATGTACGTTTACTGAGTTGCTAGAAAAGTGGTTTTTGTTGAGAATTTTTTTTGAAAAAGTCAACAGTGTTATTTTCCTCAAGATATGTTTGAGCTATTTAGTTTATTAAAACTTTTGTAATTTAGGTCTATTAATAGCAATGAATTTATTTTTTTGTGGGAGATAACATTTTACATAATTTTGGTTCAGAGTTAGTATTCTTTATCATCAAAATTTAATGTAAATGTTCATCTATCATGCTGACAAGAGATTTTACATATTTCATTTTCTTTTCATTCTGATAAGTTATGAAAATAGGTCATAAGCATATGATTTTAATTGAGCATTTTCATCACTTGGATAACATTTATAGAGTTCTGTTAGAGTCTCCTCTTTGTATTTCCCTTTGCATTAATGACTTCCAATCGAAGGTTAAATGGAAAACTCCTCAATTGCACAATTAACTGGAGTTTGCAGTATGGAAATTTACTTTGTACTTGCATTGTGTTCTAAAAAACCCTACTGTGCCTGTAGTTAAGGTTGAAAATATAATCAGTGCAAATTTGTGTAGGAATGAAGTCTCCCCTCTTATTTTAACATTTGCTAGCTTAGGAAGTATGTACAGTAGCTTGTGATTACTTATAATTCTAAGAATACTACTTGTCATTCAGATAACTTGATCACAGTATTTCTTATATAAGCTGTTTTACCTTGCAATTTTAGGTTAACTTCATTGGGAAATATAAAATCTGTAGCAAAAACTAGTTACCAAAGCACTTTAGTGTTCAGTAGTGGAAGTTGAAAATATGTCAAATTAAGCCTTTTTCTGCTCCACACATATTATTTTTAAAATCAGTTACAGTGTATCTTAGTAGATTCCAGTTCATGTTGTACTGAATTAATATTTGTTCATGTTGTTTGTGAATGTTCTCTTCTGTAGATGTACCATGTTCATAGGGGGCTAACTCTTCAACCACTTCAAACTCAACATTGCTTTCTTACTAACAGCTGAACTCATTAAGAGTAAATGAAGGGGCTGGTGTTGTAGCTCAGTGGTATAGCACTTGCGCAGCACATGTGAGGCACTGGGGTTTGATCCTCAGCACCACATTAAAAAATAAATAAATAAAATTATAAAAAACAGATGAAAATATTTTTTAAAAAAGGAGTCAGTGAAAACCATTTGAAGTCATTTGCCATTTTTCTAGTTGGCTATTAATGGTTACTCCAACATCCTCAACCCTTTGAGCAACTGTTCTCACCAAAAGGCTTATATAGTTAAACCAGTTTGTTTTTTTTCTGGATACCTACCTACCTTTCTTTATCTCTCTCTCTCTGTCTCTCTCTCTCTCTCTCTGTCTCTCTCTGTCTCTCTCTCTCTCTTTTTCTTTCTTTCTTTTTTTTGGAGGGGGTACTGGAAATTGAACTCAGGGGTACCCAACCATGGTGCCACATCTGCAACTTTGTTTTATATTTTATTTAGAAACAGGGTCTCGCTGAGTTGCTTAGTGCCTCACTTTTGCTAAGAATGGTTTTGAACTCATGATTCTCCTGCCTCAGATTCCCAAGCCACTGGGATTATAGGTGTGTGCCATCATGCTCAGCTTCTGATACATTTCTTTGGCTGCCACTGCAAAACATAATGTAATGGATTCACTGTTGGTAAATGGCTTTCCTTGCTTGGCTCTCAAATGAGTTACTGAGAAATTTACTTAGGTTTTAATGTTGTTATTATTTTGTGCTTTGGTGAAGAATTCTGAATGGTAATGCACTCTGCTTTAGAATTTTAAAATTTTTCTCAGTGTTGCTTTCTTGTGAGTGGAGAGTATTGTGATGAGTGCATCGTTCAGTATAATGTTGATGTATCTTTTGTTCTTTTAGCATTCCTGTAATTTCACTACATAATAAACACAGTGCTTTGTCACCTAATTTGATAACAAGATAATTGAGGGGGTTTCAAAATGGCGGACTAGAGTGCAGCTGCATTTCACGTTGCTCCAGGACTCAAGATTCAAAAGAGGAGATAGTGAGTGACTTGGGACCAACTCAAAGCCGCCGGGTGAGTTTCTCCCATTGGGGAGGTGTCCTGGATGGGGCGGAAGCTCCGGAACGCAGAGAACTTTGTGAAGTAGAGTTGCTCGGCGAGACGCCCCTCCCCCCACTGGAGCGGTGAACACGGACAGCGAAGTGGAGCGAAAAAACGGAGCGAAGAAATGGCGGAGTGAAGGTTCCAGGACTGCGGGCAGCTTCTCTAAGGAGGGTCAACCTAAGGAGACTCGTCTACGAAGGGTGAGGCTCCCAGGCCCAGGAGGTAGGTCCGGGCCCCTGGGAACATTGCCTGGGAAAGCTGCCTTGCCCAGGCGGCAAGACACCCCTCCCCCCGCTGGAGCAGTGAACTCAGACAGCGGGGAACTTTAAGAGGAGGCCGCGCAGCACAGCGCTTGGTTTTGGAGCAATCTGCCAGGGCTCTGGCGGCTGCCAGAGAAAGAGTTGGGCGGCGAGCTATTTGGACTCAGCAACCGCCTGAACAACAGGGAGGGGGCTGTCCTGAGGAGGTGGAGGTGTGCAGTGAGTTGCTTGGTCTCCAAGCGCCCACACAGAACACCGGGTGGCTGCCTGGAGGAAGAGACAAGCGGCGGGTCACTGGGGCTTGGAGCCTATGTACGAGGCTCCAAGTGACTGCTCAGAGGAGGGGTCGCATAGCCAGGTGATTAGGTGCAAAGCACAGTCCGGTCTGGGGACCTAGGCACCTTTTCTTGAAAGAGCTACACAGAGACAAGCTGAGGGGCGGGAGCGAAGGTTCCAGGACTGCGGGCAGCTTCTTTGAGGAGGGGCTACCTAAGGAGACTCGTCTGTGAAGGGCAGGGCTCCCAGGCCCAGGAGGTAGGTCCAGGCCCCTGGGAACGTTGCCTGGGAAGGCTGCCCTGCCCAGGAGGTAGTTGTGGACTGAGGGGAACCTCTAGGAGGGGAACTGACCAGCGAGACCTCCCCACCGGGTGAGTCTTCCCCGCCGGGTGAGGTTTTCCCACAAGGATGGTAAAACCAGAGACACAGGCCCAAACAGGCCTTGCCTCAGCCCGCAGTCTAGTTCCCCTTTGGATGACCATTGGTCAACAAGTAGAGGCACCTCTGCCCACTAGCAGGGAATATACCCCACCTGAAGACCACCACCCTTAGAGAGGCAGCTTCCTAGGGGAACACCGCAGTATCAACTTCCTCTAAGACTTCAGGCTACTGAAGGATAAGAGGGGTTACACTAGCAATCTTCAGGGACATTATAAGTCAATAGAGGAAATCTGCAACATCTCAGCAGTCCACTGATACCTGAATGACATGAGAAAACAAGGGAAGAAAATGCCTCAAACAAATCTGGATGGTACATCAATAAAATCCAATGACAGCATGGCAGAAGAAATGTCAGAAAGGGAGTTCAGAATGTACATAATCAACATGATAAGGGAAGCAAACGATGAAATGAAAGAGCAAATGCAGGCATTGAATGAACACACCAATCGACAGTTAAAAGAGCAAATACAGGAAGCAAAAGACCATTTCAATAAAGAGTAGAGATATTGAAAAAAAACCAAACAGAAATCCTTGAAATGAAGGAAACAATAAACCAAATTAAGAACTCCGTAGAAAGCACAACCAATAGGATAGAACACCTGGAAGACAGAACCTCAGATATTGAAGACAAAATATTTAACCTTGAAAACAAAGTCGAACAAACAGAGAAGATGGTAAGAAATCATGAACAGAATCTCTAAGAACTATGGAATATCATGAAAAGGCCAAATTTGAGAATTATTGGGATTGAGGAAGGCTTAGAGAAACAAACCAAAGGAATGAAAAACCTATTCAATGAGATCATTTCAGAAAATTTCCCAAATCTGAAGAATGAAATGGAAAATCAAGTTCAAGAGGCTTATAGGACTCCAAATACACAAAATTACAACAGACCCACACCAAGGCACATTATAATGAAAATACCTAACAAACAAAATAAAGACAGAATCTTAAAGGCTATGAGAGAAAAGAACCAAATTACATTCAGGGGGAAACCAATACGGATATCAGCAGATTTTTCAATCCAGAACCTAAAAGCTAGAAGGGCCTGGAACAACATTTTTCAAGCCCTAAAAGAAAATGGATGCCAACCAAGAATCTTATACCCAGCAAAACTTACCTTCAGATTTGACGACGAAATAAAATCCTTCCATGATAAACAAAAGCTAAAAGAATATACAAAAAGAAAGCCAGCATTACAGAACATTCTCAGCAAAATATTCCATGAAGAAGAGGTGAAAAACAAAGAAGCAAATCAGCAAAGGGAGGAGATATCCTAAAGGAACTCTCAAATAAAGAGGAACCAAGTTGTGTCAAAAATAAACAAATAAATGAATAAAATGAGTCAAATGACCGGGAATACAAATCATATCTCAATAATAACCATGAATATTAATGGCCTGAATTCATCAATCAAAAGACATAGACTGGCAGATTGGATAAAAAAGAAAGATCCAACAATATGTTGCCTGCAAGAGACTCATCTCTTAGAAAGAGATACCCAAAGATTAAAGGTGAAAGGATGGGAAAAAACTTACCATGCACATGGACCCAGCAAAAAAGCTGGGGTATCCATCCTCATTTCATATAAAGTAGACTTCAAGCCAAAGTTAATCAGAAGGGATAAAAAAGGACATTTCATACTGCTTAAGGGAAGCATAAATCAGCAAGATCTAACAATCATAAATATCTATGCCCCAAACAGTGGCTCATCCATGTATGTCAAACAAATCCTCCTCAATCTCAGAAACCAAATAGACCACAATACAATAATACTAGGTGATTTTAACACGCCTCTCTCACCACTGGACAGATCTTCCAAACAAAAATTGAACAAAAAAAACATAGATCTCAGTAACACAATCAATAATTTAGACTTAACAGACATTTATAGAATATAACATCCAACAAAGAGTGAATACACTTTCTTCTCAGCAGCACATGGATCCTTCTCTAAAATAGACCATATATTATGCCACAAAGCTAATGTTAGCAAATACAAGAAGATAGAGACACTTCCTTGTATTTTATCAGATCATAATGGATTGAAGTTAGAAATAAATGAAAGAGTAAAAAACAGAAATTACTCCAACACCTGGAGATTAAACAAAATGCTATTATATGATGAATGGATAACAGAAGATATTAGGAAGGAAATTAAAAAATTCTTAGAGGTAAATGAGAACAAAGAAACATCATATGAAAATCTCTGGGACACTATGAAAGCAGTACTTAGAGGAAAATTTATTTCATGGAGCGCATTTAATAAAAGAAGTAAAACTCAACAAATAAACAACCTAACACTACAGCTCAAAGCCCTAGAAAAAGAAGAACAGACCAACACCAAAAGTAGTAGAAGACAGGAAAGAGTTAAACTCAGAGCTGAAATCAACAAAATTGAAACAAAAGAAACAATACAAAAAATTGACAAAATAAATAGTTGGTTCTTCGAAAAAATAAACAAAATTGATAAACCTTTAGCCACACTAACAAAGAGAAGACGAGAGAAAACCCAAATCACCAAAATTCGGAATGAACAAGGAAATATCACAACAGACACGACCGAAATACAAAACATAATTAGAAGCTATTTTGAAAATCTATACTCCAACAAAATAGAAAATTTCGAAGATATCAACAAGTTTCTAGAGAACTATGAATTGCCTAAACTAAACGAGGAGGACACACACAATTTAAATAGACCAATTTCAAGTAATGAAATAGAAGAAGTCATCAAAAGCCTACCAACAAAGAAAAGTTCAGGACCTGATGGTTTCTCAGCCGAGTTCTACAAAACCTTTAAAAAAGAGCTCATTCCAATACTTTTCAAAGTATTCCATGAAATAGAAGAGGAGGGAACCCTCCCAAACTCATTCTATGAAGCCAATATCACCCTGATACCTAAACCAGACAGAGACACATCGAGGAAAGAAAATTTCAGACCAATATCCTTAATGAACATCGACACAAAAATTCTCAACAAAATTTTAGCAAATCGCATACAAAAACATATTAAAAAGATAGTGCACCATGATCAAGTGGGTTTCATCCCAGGGATGCAAGGTTGGTTCAACATCAGGAAATCAATAAATGTAATTCACCATATCAACAGACTTAAAGTCAAGAATCACATGATTATTTCAATAGATGAAGAAAAGCATTTGATAAAATACAGCACCCCTTCATGCTCAAAACACTAGAAAAAATAGGGATAGTGGGAACGTTCCTTAACATTGTAAAGGCCGTCTATGCTAAGCCCATGGCTAATATCATTCTTAATGATGAAAAACTGAAAGCATTCCCTCTAAAATCTGGAACAAGGCAGGGATGCCCTCTCTCACCACTCCTATTCAATATCGTCCTTGAAACTCTAGCCAGAGCAATTAGACAGACCAAAGAAATTAAAGGGATACGAATAGGAAAAGAAGAACTCAAACTATCCCTATTTGCTGATGATATGATTATATAGAGGAACCAGGAAATTCCACCAGAAAATTCTTAGAACTCATAAATGAATTTAGTAAAGTACCGGGATATAAGATCAATGCTTATAAATCTAATGCATTTTTATACATAAGTGATGAATCTTCAGAAAGAGAAGTTACGAAAACTACCCCATTCACAATAGCCTCAAAAAAAATAAAATACTTGGGAATCAACCTCACAAAAGAGGTGAAAGACCTCTACAGTGAGAACTACAGAACACTGAAGAAAGAAATTAAAGAACACCTTAGAAGATGGAAAGATCTCCCATGTTCCTGGATAGGCAGAATTAATATTGTCAAAATGGCCATACTACCAAAAGTGCTATACAGATTCAATGCAATTCCAGTTAAAATCCCAATGATGTATGTTACAGAAGTAGAACAAGCAATCATGAAATCCATCTGGAAGAATAAGAAACCCAGAATTGCTAAAGCAATCCTTCACAGGAAAAATGAAGCAGGGGGTATTGCAATACCAGAACTTCAACTGTACTACAAAGCAATAGTAACAAAACCGGCATTGTATTGGTACCAAAATAGACAGGTAGATCAATGGTACAGAATAGAGGACACGGACACAAACCCAAATAAATATAATTTTCTCATACTAGACAAAGGGGCCAAAAATATGCAATGGAGAAAAGATAGCCTCTTCAACAAATGGTGCTGGGAAAATTGGAAATCCATATGCAACAAAATGAAACTAAACCCATATCTCTCACCCTGCACAAAACTAAACTCAAAATGGATTAAGGACCTCGGAATCAGATCAGAGACCCTGCATCTTATAGAAGAAAAAGTAGGTCCAGAGCTTCAACATGTCGGCTTAGGACCAGACTTTCTCAACAGGACTCCCATAGCACAAGAAATAAAAGCAAGAATCAACAACTGGGATAGATTCAAACTAAACAGCTTTCTCTCAGCAAAGGAAACTATCAGCAATGCGAAGAAAGAGCCTACAGAGTGGGAGAAAATCTTTGCCAATCATACTTCAGATAGAGCACTAATCTCCAGAATCTATAAAGAACGCAAAAAACTCAACACCAAGACTGCAAATAACCCAATCGACAAATGGTCTAAGGAAATGAACAGACACTTCACAGATGAAGACCTACAAACAATCAACAAACATATGGAAAAATGTTCAACATCTCTAGTAATAAGAGAAATGCAAATCAAAACCACCCTAAGATTCCATCTCACCCCAATTAGAATGGCGATTATCAAGAATACAAGCAACAACAGGTTTTGGCGAGGATGTGAGGAAAAAGGTACACTCATACATTGCTGGTGGGGTTGCAAATTAGTGCAGCCACTCTGGAAAGCAGTATGGAGATTCCTCAGAAAGCTTGGAATGGAACCACCATTTGACCCAGCTATCCCACTCCTTGGCCTATACCCAAAGGACTTAAAATCAGCATACTACAGAGATACAGCCACATCAATGTTCATTGCTGCTCAATTCACCATAGCCAGATTGTGGCACCAACCTAGATGCCCTTCAGTTGATGAATGGATAAAGAAACTGTGGCATATATATACAGTGGAATATTACTCAGCCATAAAGAATGATAAAATTATGGCATTTGCAGGCAAATGGACGAAATTGGAGAATATCATGCTAAGTGAGATAAGCCAATCTGAAAAAACCAAAGGAAGAATGATCTCGCTGATAAGTGGATGATGATACATAATGGGGCGTGGGAGGGGTTAGTTTTAGGGTTAGAGTGAGGGTTAGGGAGGGGGGCAAGAATGGGGGAAGGAAGGACTGTATAGAGGGAAAAGAGGGATGGGAGGGGAGGGGGGAAGGGGAAAAATAACAGAATGAATCAACCAACATTACCCTATGTAAATTTATGATTACACAAATGGTATGCCTTTACTCTATGTACAAACAGAGAAACAACATGTATCCCATTTGTTTACAATAAAAAAAAAGATAATTGATATTACTCTGTTAATTACAGGTGTGACATTTAAAGTCCACTTTTCTTATTTTTTTGTGATGTGTTTGTATTATTAATTTTTAAAAATGTGGCACAGCAGTACATGTGGAGACTGAAATGTTGAGTTATGATTTAATAATGCAGTTTATTGTGTGCCAGGCAACCCTGTGAATTTTAAGAGTGCCAGATATGGTCTTTTTTGCACTTATTCATCTTTCTCATTGTAGCACGAAAGTGCCCATAAATATACATTAAAAAATGAACATGACTGTGTTCCAATAAAACCTTATTTATGGACATTTGTTATTTGAGTGTCATGTAATAGTCACATGCCACTAGATAATCATTCTTCTTTCGACTCCCCCCACCAAACATTTAAAAATGTGAAACTACTTTTAGCTCAAGGACTGTATGATGAGGACAGGTGGTGGGCTGGATTGACCTAATTATTTGGTCCCTTCTTTGTAATATATTGTAACTTAAGAGATAAGCTTAAGATGAAAGCTTCCTTAAACCTTCCAGGGAGAAATTAGTTTAGTTAATTTTATTTTTCCTCTCATAGTATGCTGTTCATATCTGTAATACAATACTTACCTCATTGTATTAATATAATCAATTATGAATATGTCCATCTTCCTACTTGCCCTTTGTGGAAGGGTAGAGATCATTTTGCATTCATTTTATTCAGTTAAAAAGAGCATATAATCATGTCTTTCATACAAATGTAGAATGAATACATGCTAAGGATATTTAACTTGTTAATTAATAAAGGAATCACTCAAGACTTGAAATTGGCTCAGAGATCCAAAGCACTTTTTATAGACCTGTATGCTAAAATACATGCAAATGGATGCAAGACTGTTCAGTTCCATTGAAAATACTTTGTATTTGTTATGTATAGAAATTATTTGGGTTATTGTCAGTTTTCTATAGATCAACTTCCATCTCTACAGAATTGTTAAGTCAAAAGATAAACAAAATCCCATACCTTTATCAATTCAGGTAATCCCTGAAGCTGCCTCCATTCCATGAAAGGATAGTCAGAATATTTTTTGCCCATTTAAAAATCTTTCACAAATTTTTCCTACAAATTTTATAACATCTGCCAAATATAAACTGATTTTGTGGAATGAAAAGTCATATTAGTTTTTATGTGGCGATCTGTTCTCTTTGTATTAAAATGTCACATGCAGTATATATGTGATATTGTTGAATTCTCTTTTCTAGAGTTCATACTGATTTATCTAAGCAGTTATGGAAATTACTTTTTGTATCATGTATTAATGCCTTGTTATTGTCTCATTTTATATTGTAGTTTCTTAATGTGTAAGCTCCTTGTGGGCAGGTGCTGTCATCCTTCTTTCATTAAAAAAAAAACACACTCAATAAATGTGCATTCCCAGATTGCAAAAAGTATACAGGAAAGGAAGGAAAGGATATAAATGAGGTTATAGACGTTTACTAACTAGAGATAGGTTATATCTCTAAAAAGTTGTGTTCATTTTAAACACTAAGCAAGAGCAGAGAAAGTTTGGGACCATTCTTTCAATAATAAACAAAGTGAAATATCACTTTGGGAAAGAAATTAATTCTTGAGAGAAACTCACATAAAATGTTTTCCCAAAACAATTCCATGTAGCCAATTTTTGAGTGTAGAAAAGTTTTATAAATATAAGGACTCAAACTGGGCATGGTGCTACATGCCTACAATCCAAGCAGCTTGGGAGGCTGAGGCAGGAGGATCAACTCACTCAGTGAGACTGTCTCTAAATAAAATACAAAAAATGGCTGAGGATGTTGCTCAGTGGTTAAGCACCCCTGGCTCCACTCCCTAGTACCAAAAAAAAAAAAAAAAAAAAAAACTTAATTTCAAAATTTTAATTGGTTTGTGTGGTGCAACTAGAATATCAGTTTTTTATATACATAATGAAAGGAGTACCAGAAATTTTGAATTTGTAGAGAGTTTAAGGAATTTTGTATACAGTCTTGTTAAAAATCAAAACAGCAATAAAATCCTAAAGTAGGGCTCTGTCCTTTCTTGGTTTATGATTAGGTGTTCTTCATCAATCGGTAACTAAAGAAGTATTTTAAGAACTCTAAGCTGGGTGTAGTGATGTGTAACTGTAGTTTAATCTATTCCAGAGGCTGAGGAAGAAGGAACACTTGAATCTAGAGTTTGGGCCAACCTGAGCAACACAGTGAGAATTTGTCTCTTAAAACAACCCCAAAGAAACAAACAATAATGAAATCTAATAAAAATTTAGAGTTTTTCTAAATTACTAAAAATAAATTATTTATAACTGTTTTAATATTGAAATCATTTAGTAAATTCAGAGGAGGAGTTTTTTAAAGTACCTGGTATTGAACCCAGTGACACTCAACCACTGAGCCACATCCCCAGCCTTTTAAAATAAAAAAAATGTTTTTTTTACTTTTTAAGACAGGGTCTCACTAATTTGCTCATGGCCTCACATTGTAGGATATTTTAAACAGTAGCATAAAAAAAATCTGAAAAGGTTATGTGTCTAAGGCTCTTTGATGTTTTGATCATTTTAGAGTCATCATATTGGTGTTTCTGCATTCCTTTTATTTTCAGTATTGAAAATACTTAGTAAAGACTGAATTGCATCATGTGTATGTGCATTGGTGTTTTAAAAATATGTGATATTACAATATGTGTGGAAAATAAAATGCTACTGAATTGTGATTTAATAGTGCAGTTTGTGGTGTGCCAAGCAGCAGTGTGAATTGAGGAGTGCCTTTTCAGTATTCTCAGAATGGTTCTTGCTAATTCTCAACAACAACAACAACAACAACAATTTGTTAGGAACAGTTTCTCCCTTCAGTTTTTTCTGTCATTAAATTTAATATGTGATCAGGGCTCAGGTCTAAAACCTAGTCATGTGTGACCACATAAAATTATTGATAAATGAAATGGTTCTGACTGAAAATGTTTAGTATGCTAATAATTGGAGTCTTGAAAGCAAGTGATAAACTTTCAACTTCCAGAATATGAAAGGTTTTTTAAAAAAGTATGAAAATTGTCACTACACAACCTTGTCAACTCTACGTATTTACCTTGTGAGTGCTTCTCCCTATCACACACCGTGCACACGTGCCCATACTCAAACTCATTTACTTTTTATTTTTTTATTTATTTTTTTGAAGGTTACCTCCTGAAGATTTTAAACTCTGCCTTCTCTTCTCTGCTCAACTGGGCTCTGTACTCTTACCTTTATACTTCTTCCCTCCCAGTTCTTTGCTGTTATTGTTATGCAGATGATGTCCATATTCTTAGCTCTATCCCTCTGAGCATTCATTTACTACTTAGAGGCCCTGTAACAACTATGAACTACAGATTTTCACTGATCTCATCTTTGCTGTTCCCTGAAATGAGTCTTCTCTTTTTTAACTTTACAGTTAAAAATTTTGTTTTCTCAAATATGCCAAGCATTCTTTCCCATCAGGGCTTTTGTATTTATGTTCCTTTGCCCAGAAAGTGCTTTCCCCAAATCATCAGCAAGGCTTACTCCCTTACTTCTAATAGGTCTCCAGTTCAGATATTAAGTGTTGCCCTTACTCACCATCTTAAATAAACAAATAACCCTGCCCTTCTTTCTCTTTTGTACTCTGCTCTGATTTTCTCTATGGTATCTACATATACTGAATATTTATATGTTGTCTTTTCCATTAGGTTGTAAGCTCCATGAGGACAGAGACTATCATTTCTGGTTGGTTACTGCTTTCTTCTCTGTGCGTGTTACAGTAAATTCTCAGTAAATATTTGTAGAATAAGTGAAATTTTTATTATTCATACAGATCGAATGACTACCTTTTCCTTGAAAATGCCTTGACTTTTTCTGCTTCTTTATTTTATTTGTTGGACATTAATAGGAACTTTCTAATTTCTCTTTTGTCCCTCCCCCCTTTTTTTTTTGACAAAAGTGAGACAATTGGTACATTTTTCTCAGATTATCACAAGCAGCCCTTTGTATTTGGACTGTTTCCTGCTGTATTGCTTACTTTCAAGGGAGTAACAGAAGTTGATAGAACATGGGTTATTTCTTCCTGAATTATCTTGTAGAAATATTTTGTTTATTGCTCCTTGGACAGATAAGCATCCACTCTATAGTACTTAGATTGATTCCTTCTACTCATCAACTTATAAAAACATTTGGAGTTTGCATAAAAGAAAAAATCTTTGCAAATGTTCTGAAAATGAGTATATTGAGCTCTTTAATTACAGTGGGATGTGTAACAGTTTAGTTTTGATTGATGGGTGATTTTTAATTCAGAGGAATTGATGATGTTTATCATCTTACAGTCTATGAAAGCTGAATGTTTTATGTAACTGTTGCTTTGTGAATAGTCACAAATGCAACCATTGGTTAATATGCAAAGTTTGGGTTTTGGATATTTGCCAGTATACTCAGAGCTGTTCAGTAAACAACTACAAACTCTACCCCATCCTCTTCGATGGTGCATACTGTTCTTGCTGAAGATTATGGAAATTTTCTGGTGTGAATCAAGTGGTGT
This sequence comes from Sciurus carolinensis, assembly GCF_902686445.1. NCBI lineage: Eukaryota > Metazoa > Chordata > Mammalia > Rodentia > Sciuridae > Sciurus > Sciurus carolinensis. The sequence goes on along the minus strand of NC_062223.1, from coordinate 128,763,295 downwards.
TGATTATTGAAGATAATTAATGCAGTATTGAGAGTTCTGACATACATATTAAGTGACTTGTATGAAATTGCTAATTTCACAGGTCAAAAAAGTTTTGGAAATTGACGGTTCCATACAGTTAAGTCTAAAATTTGTTGAACCATTGAGTCAGTGCCTAAAGATCATTTTATTGTCAATTAGTAGACAGAAAACTACATTTCACAATTATGCTGTATAAGACTTAGGTGATCTGGTGTTATATGTATGGGAGAATTCACTACGTAGCTTTAAATTTTTTTTTAAAACTTATAAAATATTCAAGGAATATTAATTTTTATAAGTCTTGAACAACATTGGTTAGTCTAGAATCTATTTCTTTAATATAAATTTTGCCATTTAAACATCTCATTTGTGGTTCTTTTTCTGTTCATACTTTTATTTCAGAATTTATATTTTTATATTATATAAATATATGCAAATTTTTATTAATAGATCTAGTATATAAAAATTGTGCAGTTGTAAATACTGATCAGTATCATTTTCTAGCAGCATTAAAAACAAACAAGAATCTACCTTAACAAAGTACCTGAAGAGATAATAGTACACCATTCTTAAATTTTCCTAGGAACCTTTATATAAAACATATGATAAGATCACAGTCATTACTGAAACCAATTATCTTCTAAATAAATGAAATTCTTTATGGATCAGGGCAAATGGGAATGAGGTAAAGGAAGGGATTAATCTCAGTTACAGAAAAGTATTTATTTCTGGATATTTAAAAGTTTTGCTAGCTGGACATAGTGGCATATGCCTGTAATCAGGGAGCTGAGGCAAGAGGATTGCAAGTTCAAAGCCAGCCTTAGCAATTTATCGAGGCTCTGAGGAATATAGTTATGTGAGACCCTATCTCAAAAAAACCAAAAATACAAAAAGGTTTAGGAATTGGCTCAGTGTTAAACCCCCTGTGTTCACTCCTTGGTATCCCCCCTCTCCGAAAAAAAAAAGTTTGCTAATAATGTAAATGTTACTATTGGTTGGTAATCCAGCTCTTATTGCCTACCAGAAGAGCTGTAGTAATGATACTTATGGTGCTTGCTAATAATTTTTCTCAAGTTATTTTAAGCATTGCCTCTGAATAATTTTTCCCTGTTGTTAACTGGTCTCTCTGAGGAGATATTTTCTAGTAGAAGTAAACCTGAAGGTAATTCTTTTGCTGCAAAAGAGCTAGTTTTATGATCACTTTTAGAAATCATATTTGTTAGTTCTTTTTACTCTGATCTTCATACCTTTTATTCCCAGTTAAGATAGGAATAACTATGTAGTTAACTTATGACTATTTGTGTGCTGTCTGAATTATTCAGGGATTTAAATCTACCCGCCACCTTCTTTGATTCCTATTTTTGTTTTTTAGCATTTACACATTGATGATCCTGGGTAACTCATTGAAGGATGTGTTTCTGGACCCAGTCTGTGGTGTTCAGACATTAAGACAGGAAATGTGTACCCCTTTACCATTATTTTTCAGTGCAGTACTTGAGTTTTCATATATTTGAAGCATTTCTTTTAGTAAAGTTGCTAATCTGTTGTCAAGTATGATGTAGGTCAATAATGCTGTTGAGAGAACTCTAGGCAACATTCATAGATTTGATTTAGGAAGTGTTGCTTAAATAATTGTTATTATTGAAATTCTTATTTGATCTCATGATACACATGATAAACTTAAAAAAGTTTAATTTTTTTCCTTAGTACTGCATGGTGATGATTTTTGTGGAGAATTATAAAATTGCAAAGTGCCTTTTAAGTAAGTGAAAAAAATTGTTATATGACTTAGTTTTAGCATTAAGTATATTTGTTGTATCAAAATTCTTCTGCAAATACTCAGACAGATAACTTAGTAGATTGAATTTCTTTGTGACATTCTTTAAGGATCATCTCAGTGATGCTATTAGTTAGAATGATAAACTGTAGGTTTAGGAAATTTATCTCTTCTATGGTATTGAGATAATTATTATTGATTTTTTCCCCCATTTGTCTCTTCCTGGGTAAGAAAGGAGACAACATTTAGACCAATTATAATTTTAAAGCTTCTATAAACATAGGCTATGTCAGAGATTCCTTGATGTGTGTTTCCTGTGGTAAAACTGGTTGAGTATAGAAACAGTCAGTCAGTCCTATGATCTTTCTTGATAGCTCAGATTTTTGTATAATAATTCATTTACCTAGTTGATCATGTGTATGTGTGTAGTTCTATCAATATAGAGACAGCTCATACAATTTTTTTCCTATTGTTTATTGTGTCTTGGTAGTTTAAAAGGCCAGAAATTTCCCCAATACCTCTACATTTTAGGCAGAAATGTCACTTTTCATCATAATTATCAAGAGATATACTGTATAACACTAGTCTTAAAGTGCTTTGCCCTCTGTCACATGTTGAGTGATACAGATAATGCAGTAAATGAAATTTGAATCTGCTGAAGATAATAAAAGTGAAAAGTGACAAAAAGTCATCATTTTTCCACCCTCTGGCTTATTTTAAGATGTTATTTGCTAGTCTCATACATAAAGATGACTGATTGAGACTTCTTTCCCCATACATATTATAGTGGGGTTTTCTTGAAGAAAAGGATATTCCTGGACCACTTTGGTAGTAGTACATTGTTAAATTGATTGATTTTAGGTGTCCTTTGTGAATGGGTATTCCATGATATTATTATTCTTAATATTCTTAATAAAGTATTAACTTCTCATTTTTTTGGGGGGGGAGAGAGAGAGAGAGAGAAAGAAATGGACATGTGTTATTTGACCACTAGGCCTTATCAAAATAGGGGGCATTTTATATAAATTAACCTGTGTTATATAGGTAACTATTTCTTCAGGTTTTAGTAATGGATGTTATGGATCAGGGGTTGGTATTTCCTGATATCCTGCTCTGTTTTCTACTGTAGGAAACTGTGCCTACATTGCTGACTTAAATCCTTATATTTCTGAATCTCTTGTCAGTGGACTTCTGGTGAGGTTTGGCGAATAGGAGGTGCTGGTGAAAGACTGGAGGGTAGCAAGAGGAGAAGAGCTAGGGTATTTCTCCCTCTCTTATTCTGCTTTGAGAAGACTCTCCAGGATGGTTCTGGCTTCCACAAGTTACTCATAATTTGACTCAGTGATTAACCAAAAAAATATCTTTTACTACTTAACATGGATACATTTCACCAGGGAAGCTTTTTTATTCTTGTTCTTTCCTAAATTGACTATAAATATGTATGTGTAGTTTTGCAAATTGAGTTATATAGACTTATCTAATCTCATTTATTTATGAGAAGTTGTTAGGCATTTATAATAGTTTCTGTAGGGTAATCTGCAAAGGAAAAGAGGCTAACTAGCTTGCTTGCTTTTTCTTTCTTTTTCTCTTTCCTTTCCTCTCTCTCTCTTTGTTTCAGACTTTCTTTATCAAAACAAACATATAGATTATGCAGAAAAGTGAAAAAGTCACTCATATAATTCCATTTCCTACAGTGATGACATTACATTGGTATATTTCCTTTAAGGCTTCTTACAGTGCAGAGTTTTAAAGATAACATTCATATAAGCATGTTTTTCTTATACAGATGACTCCAACTTGTTAGTTTCAAAGAGTGTTGCTTTGTTGATATATCCCCTTTTCTCATTACGTCTGGAAATATGATTTTTTTTTTAATTTGGTGGTACCAGGTACTGAACTCAGGAGTGCTCTACCACTTACCTATATCCTGTTTATTTTTTATTTCAAGACAGGTCTCCCTCTGTTTCTCAGGCTGACATACTTGTGAATCTTTCTGCCTGAGCTTCCAGAGTAGCTGGGATTACCTGTGTGTGCTGGAATATAGCTGTATTATGAATGGTGAACATGATTTTTTATGATTGGAGCAATGTATAGTTTTGTATATCCTTCTTTTCTACTTATCATAAGTCTAACTTATTATTATGGTGTTCTAGTACAGAGAAAACTGAGTATTCTCCTTTGTGCATCATAGAACGTGTCATACATAGGTAAAGGAGTCAGTGGATTCACTGGAAGGAAGAGATTTCTGAAGAAGACTGGCTGGCGGGCATAGTATAAGGACACCTTAGAAAGGGGAATAGAAAATTATATTTCCATTGAGAAGAGAATTCCACTTTCCTTCCCTTAAAGGATAAGAACAATGTTTTTGAGTGTTGCAAAGTTAGATCTAGAACAGCTTGTAACTTTTACACTTGGAATATAGGGTTGCAAGGGAGAGAGGAGAGCTGGCTGTTAGGTACTGAGTCAGATCTGGATCCTTCACACTGATGACCTATCCCTATCCGGCCTGCAGAATTTGTTCTTTCTTCCAGGTTTTGCCTTCAAATGTGAGCAGGAGGTTTTGGAGCCTGAAGTCAGTACAATCAGTGGAGTGCTGGAGGCAAGAGCTTCCAAGGTGTGGCATCATGGTCCTGGGAAAAGAGTTATGATTGCCTGAGAGGTAAAGGAGCATGCAAAGCCTCAGATCACTCAGGAATCCCTGTGGTCTTAGAGGACCACCTTGAAAATACTTGTTTTCTGTATAAGAAATCACAAATTTAGGGACTAAAAACAATACCTGTTTTTTTTTTTTTTTTTTGTTTTTTTTTTTTTAAATCTCTGTAGTCTTCCCTGGCTTAACTGGGTTCTTTGCTCAGGGTCTTGTAAGGGAAAAATTAAAAGAGTTCACTTGTTTGGGTTCTCTTCTGAAGGTCTGTGGAAGAATATGCTTCCTGCTTCATTCAGGTGGTGAATGTAGTTCCTTGTGATTGTATGTCTGAGATGCCTGTTTCTTTGCTGACTCTTAGTGGTGACTCATTCTTTGCTCTTAGAGTTACCTGGATTTCTCCTCATATGGCCCTCAGTCTTCAAAGCCAGTAACAATCCCTCATGCATTAGACCTTTGATTTTCCTTTCTGTTACTAGCTGGAGAAAACTCAGCTTTTTTATGTTCTTGTGTGATTAGAGTGGGCTCACCCAGGTAAATTTAGTATTATAAAAGATTTAAATTACAAATGCAGAATCTTTTCACAGCAATACCTAGATTGATTGTTTAATAAGGGGCTTGGGAGAGAGTGTGCTTTAGAATATTACCTCTGAGTATTATATGTTTTTTTCTGATTTTTATGCTTCATAATATAATATGTCTATAGTTTGTGTTGACATTAGTTGGTAGAAGTTAGAGATGTTTCAGACATTTTATTTTATTTTTATTTATTTATTTATTGTAAACAAATGGGATAGATGTTGTTTCTCTATTTGTACGTGGAGTCAAGGCATACCATTTGTGTAATCATAAATTTACATAGGGTAATGTTGTTTGATTCATTCTGTTATTTTTTTCCCTTCCCCCCATCCCTCCCACCCCTCTTTTCCCTCTATATAGTCCTTCCTTCCTCCATTCTTACCACCCTCCTTAACCCTAATCCTAAACCTAACCCTAAGGCTAACCCCTCCCACCCCCAATTATATGTCCTCATCCGCTTATCAGCGAGATCATTTGTCCTTTAGTTTTTTGAGATTGGATTATCTCACTTAGCATGATATTCTCCAATTTCATCCATTTGCCTGCAAATGCCATAATTTTATCATTCTTTATGGCTGAGTAATATTCCATTGTATATATATGCCACAGTTTCTTTATCCATTCATCAACTGAAAGATATCTAGGTTGGTGCCACAATCTGGCTATGGTGAATTGAGCAGCAATGAACATTGATGTGACTGTATCTCTGTAGTATGCTGATTTTAAGTCCTTTGGGTATAGGCCAAGAAGTGGGATAGCTGGGTCAAATGGTGGTTCCATTCCAAGCTTTCTGAGGAATCTCCATACTGCTTTCCAGAGTGGCTGCACTAATTTTCAGCCCCACCAGCAATGTATAAGTGTACGTTTTTCCCCACATCCTCACCAACACCTGTTGTTGCTTGTATTCTTGATAATCGCCATTCTAATTGGGGTGAGATGGAATCTTAGGGTGGTTTTGATTTGCATTTCTCTTATTACTAGAGATATTGAACATTTTTTCATTTATCTGTTGATTGCTTGTACATCTTCTTCTGTGAAGTGTTTGTTCATTTCCTTAACCCATTTGTTGATTGGATTATTTGTATTCTTGGTGTAGAGTTTTTTGAGTTCTTTATAGATTCTGGAAATTAGTGCTCTATCTGAAGTATGAGTGGCAAAGATATTCTCCTACTCTATAGGCTCTCTCTTCACATTACTGATAGTTTCCTTTGCTGAGAGAAAGCTTTTTAGTTTGAATCTATCCCAGTTGTTGATTCTTGCTTTTATTTCTTGTGCTATGGGAGTCCTGTTGAGAAAGTCTGGTCCTAAGCCGACATGTTGAAGCTCTGGACCTACTTTTTCTTCTATAAGATGCAGGGTCTCTGATCTGATTCCGAGGTCCTTAATCCATTTTGAGTTTAGTTTTGTGCAGGGTGAGAGATATGGGTTTAGTTTCATTTTGTTGCATATGGATTTCCAATTTTCCCAGCACCATTTGTTGAAGAGGCTATCTTTTCTCCATTGCATATTTTTGGCCCCTTTGTCTAGTATGAGAAAATTGTATTTATTTGGGTTTGTGTCCGTGTCCTCTATTCTGTACCATTGATCTACCTGTCTATTTTGGTACCAATACCTTGCTGTTTTTGTTACTATTGCTTTGTAGTAGAGTTGAAGATCTGGTGTTGCAATACCCCCTGCTTCACTCTTTCTACTGAGGATTGCTTTAGCTATTCTGGGTTTTTTATTCTTCCAGATGAATTTCATAAGTTCTTGCTCTATTTCTGTAAGGTACATCATTGGGATTTTAATTGGAATTGCATTGAATCTGTATAGCACTTTTGGTAGTATGGCCATTTTGACAATATTAATTCTTTCTATCCAAGAACATGGGAGACCTTTCCATCTTCTAAGGTTTTCTTTAATTTCTTTCTTTAGTGTTCTGTAGTTCTCATTGTAGAGGTCTTTCACCTCTTTTGTGAGATTGATTCCCAAGTATTTTACTTTTTTCGATGCTATTGTGAATGGGGTAGTTTTCCTAATTTCTCTTTCTGAAGATTCATCACTTATGTATAAAAATGCATTGTATTTATGAGCAATGATCTTGTAACCTGCTACTTTACTGAATTCACTCATGAGTTCTAAAAGTTTCCTGGTGGAATTTCCAGGTTCCTCTAAATATATAATCTTGTCATCGGCTAACAGGGATAGTTTGAGTTCTTCTTTTCCTATTTGTATCCCTTTAATTTCTTTGGTCTGTCTAATTGCTCTGGCTAGAGTTTCAAGGACTATGTTGAATAGAAGTGGTGAGAGAGGGCATCCCTGCCTTGTTCCAGTTTTTAGGGGGAATGCTTTCAGTTTTTCACCATTTAGAATGATATTGGCCATGGGCTTAGCGTAGATGGCCTGTACAATGTTAAGGAATGTTCCCACTACCCCGATTTTTTCTCGTGTTTTGAGCATGAAGGGGTGCTGTATTTTATCGAATGCTTTTTCTGCATCTATTGAAATAATCATGTGATTCTTAACTTTAAGTCTGTTGATATGGTGAATGACATATATTGATTTCCGGATGTTGAACCAACCTTGCATCCCTGGGGTAAAACCCACTGGATTGTGGTGCACTATCTTTTTAATATATTTTTGTATGCGATTTGCTAAAATTTTGCTGAGAATTTTTGTGTTGATGTTCATATTAAGGATATTGGTCTGAAATTTTCTTTCCTCGATGTGTTTCTTTCCTTGATGTGTTTAGGTATCAGGGTGATATTGGCTTCATAGAATGAGTTTGGGAGGGTTCCCTCCTCTTCTATTTCATGGAATACTTTGAGGAGTATTGGAATGAGCTCCTCTTTAAAGGTTTGTAGAACTCGGCTGAGAACCCATCTGGTCCCAGACTTTTCTTTGTTGGTAGGCTTTTGATGACCTCTTCTATTTCATTGCTTGAAATTGATTTATTTAAGTTTTGTATATCCTCCTCGTTCAGTTTAGGTAATTCATATGTCTCTAGAAATTTGTTGATGTCTTCGAGGTTTTCTGTTTTGTTGGAGTATAGATTTTCAAAATAGCTTCTAATTGTGTTTTGTGTTTCACTCGCGTCTGTTGTGATATTTCCTTGTTCATTCCGAATTTTAGTAATTTGAGTTTTCTCTCACCTTCTCTTTGTTAGTGTGGCCAAGGGTTTATCAATTGTTTATTTTTTCAAAGAACCAACTTTTTATTTTGTCAATTTTTTCGATTGTTTCTTTTGTTTCTGTTTCATTGTTTTCAGTTCTAATTTTAACTATTTCCTGTCTCTTCTACTACTTTTGGTATTACTCTGTTCTTCTTTTTCTAGGGCTTTGAGCTGTAGTGTTAAGTCGTTTATTTGTTGATTTCTACTTCTTTTGTTGAATGCGCCCCATGAAATAAATCTTCCTCTAAGTACTGCTTTCATATTGTCCCAGAGATTTTGATATGATGTGTCTTTATTCTCGTTTACTTCTAAGAATTTTTTTATTTCCCTCCTGATGTCTTCTGTTATCCATTCATCATATAATAGTGTATTATTTAATCTCCAGGTATTGGAGAAGTTTCTGATTTTTATTCTGTCATTTATTTCTAATTTCAATCCATTATGATCTGATAGAGTACAAGGTAGTATTTCTGTCTTCTTGTATTTGCTAACAGTATCTTTGTGGCATAAAATATGGTCTGTTTTAGAGAAGGATCCATGTTCTGCTGAGAAGAAAGTGTATTCGTTCTTTGTTGGATGGTTTATTCTATATATGTCAGTTAAGTCTAAATTGTTGATAGTGTTATTGAGATCTATGGTTTCTTTATTCAATTTTTGTTTGGGAGATCTATCCAGTGGTGCGAGAGGTGTGTTAAAATCGCCTAGTATTATTGTGTTGTGGTCTATTTGATTTCTGGAATTGAGAAGGATTTGTTTGATGTACATGGATGAGCCAATGTTCGGGGCATAGATATTTATGATTGTTAATGTCTTGCTGATATATGCTTCCCTGAAGTAGTATGTAATGTCCTTCTTTATCCCTTCTGACTAGTTTTGGCTTGAAGTCCACATTATCTGAAATGAGGATGGATACTCCAGCTTTTTTGCTGTGTTCATGTGCATGGTATGTTTTTTCCCATCCTTTCCCCTTTAGTCTATGGGTATCTCTTTCTATGAGATGAGTCTCTTGCAGGCAGCATATTGTTGGATTTTTCTTTTTAATCCAATCTGCCAGTCTCTGTCTTTCGATTGATGAGTTCAGGCCATTAACATTCAGGGTTATTATTGTGATATGATTTGTATTCCCAGTCATTTGACTCATTTTTGATTTTTGACATGATTTGGTTTCTCCTTTATTTGGCTATTCCTTTAGGCTAGTTCCTCCCGTTGCTGATTTGCATCCTTGTTTTTCATCTCTTCCTCATGGAATATTTTGCTGAGAATGTTCTGTAATGCCGGCTTTCTTTTTGTAAATTCCTTTAGCTTTTGTTTATCATGGAAGGATCTTATTTCGTCGTCAAATCTGAATGTAAGTTTTACTGGGTATAAGATTCTTAGTTGGCATCCATTTTCTTTCAGGGCTTGGTAAACGTTGTTCCAGGCCCTTCTAGCTTTTAGGATCTGGATTGAAAAATCTGCTGATATTCTTATTGGTTTCCCCCTGAATGTAATTTGATTCTTTTCTCTCGTGGCCTTTAGAATTCTGTCTTTATTTTGTATGTTAGGTATTTTCATAATGATGTGCCTTGGTGTGGGTCTGTTGTAATTTTGTATATTTGGAGTCCTATAAGCCTCTTGTACTTGGTTTTCCATTTTATTCTTCAAATTTGGGAAATTTTCTGATATTATTTCATTGAATAGATTGTTCATTCCTTTGGTTTGTTTCTCTAAGCCTTCCTCAATCCCAATAATTCTTAAATTTGGCCTTTTCATGATGTCCCATAATTCTTGTAGATTCTGTTCATGATTTCTTACCATCTTCTCTGTTTGGTCAACTTTGTTTTCAAGATTAAATATTTTGTCTTCAATGTCTGAGGTTCTGTCTTCCAGGTGTTCTATCCTATTGGTTATGCTTTCTATGGAGTTTTTAACTTGGTTTATTGTTTCCTTCATTTCAAGGATTTCTGTTTGTTGTTTTTTCAGTATCTGAGTCTTTATTGAAATGATCTCTTGCTTCCTGTATTTGGTCTTTTAACTGTTGATTGTTGCCATCATTTAATGCCTGCATTTGCTCTTTCATCTCCTCCTTCAATGCCTGCATTTGCTCTTTCATCTCCTTGTTTGCTTCCCTGATCGTTTTAATTGTATACATTCTGAACTCCCTTTCCGACATTCCTTCTGCTGTGCTCTCATTGGGTTTTATTGATATAGTATCTAGATTTGTTTGGGACATTTTCTTCCCCTGTTTTCTCATATTGGTCAGATGTCAGTGGGACTCTGAGATAATGCAGGTTTCCTCTATTGGCTTATATTGTCCCTGTAGATTTCCAGTATATCACCTCCCAGCCTTTAGTAGTCTGAAGTCTTTGAGGAACTTGATAATGCAGTGCCTCTGAAGAAAGCTGCCCCTAGCCCGCTACTGGTTCCAGAGCTTGGAGCTGGTTCTGTGCGGAAAGGCTCTCACTGGGTGGTCTGCTCTGAGAAGCTGGCCGTGTGGGAGGAGCCCACCGCCGGAGGGAGCAGGGCTACCTGGGGAAGACTCTAGCTGCCCTGCCCTGCTCTGAGAAGCCCATCCATGCCTGCTGCCCTGGCCCAGCTTCACCCGGTGGGGGAGACTCACCCCGTGGCTCTATTGTAGTCCGAGTCTCTCAATGCCTCCCCTTCTTGAATCCTGGGTTCTGGAGCGACAGGAGATGCAGTCACCCTCTAGTCCGCCATCTCGGATCACCCCGTGGAAAGAGCCAGCAGCAGGAGGGAGCAGGGCTGCCTGGAGAAGTCTCTGGCTGCCCTGCTCTGGTCCCAGAGGCTGCCTGCGGGCTGGAGCTCTTCGCTGGCTCTGGGACTTGTGGCTGACTGTGTAGAAAGGCTCTCACTGGGCGGTTGCCTCTGAGAAGCTAGCCTTGAAAGGCGTCTCCCGCCAGAGGGGGCAGGGCTGCTTGGGGAAGTCCGTGGCTACCCTGTCCTGGTCCCTGAAGCTGCCTGCAGGCCGGAACTCACCACTGTCTCCAGGACTTAGAGCTGGTTCTGTGCAGAAAGGCTCTCACTGGGCGGTCTGCTCCGAGAAGCTGGCTGTGTGGGAGGAGCCCACCGCCAGAGGGAGCAGGGCTACCTGGGGAAGACTCTAGCTGCCCTGCCCTGCTCTGAGAAGCCGCCCCTATCCAGGCCTGCCACCCAGGCTGAGCTTCACTCGGTGGGGGTGACTCACCCTGTGGCTCTATTTTAGTCTGAGTCTCTCAATGCTTCCCCTTCTTGAATCCTGGGTTCTGGAGTGACAGGAGGTGCAGTCACCCTCTAGTCCACCATCTTGGATCACCCAGACATTTTAGATTCACTTAATAATCCATGAAACTTATTGCTCAGCAGAGGTGGGGCGACCAATTTATGTATGCAGCGTATTGTCATTGATGTTAAATGGAAACAGTAATAAACATTTAATGATTATACAATACCATATAAAATAGGACATTTACTTGCTGTTCCTTTAATTAATAGGATCCTGAATTTGTTATATGTTTTTCAATTTGATGAATATCTTTATGATGAGGTTTACTTTTTCTTTTTACTATTATCCTGCATGGAATTACTCCAGAGTGTGGAGATCCCCAAATTACTTGCTTAAAGGATTTAATATTTTATATTATAATCAGAAATGTTTAGTGTTTTTTGTGCCATATTTTTTCAGTCTTAGAAGTTTTTAGTCTCATGTTTGGATAGGGAGAAACTATTTCTCATTGTTCAATTTTTTTCATTTTAAAATTTCATTATCTTTGAATAGTTAATGTATCTACATTAGACTTAGTAGCTTTAGTGATAAAAATTCAATTTAATTCAAATACTGTGACAAATGTACTATGTAAATCAGTATTTCTTTCTTGGTCTCTGTTGTCTCTTGACAGTGAAATGGCTGAATCAGATGTCTTGCAGCTCAGTGATGCATTAACCATGCTGCATGCCCCATTTTTTTCCCCTTCGTTAAAAAATCTGTAATGCTTGCTGGCATTCTGCTAATACCTGTCAATATGGAGTCTATGGTATTTTGAGGAAGGTAGTCACACACATAGGTAATATGGAGGGGCTGAGGATTATGGGGGTAGTGACAGTAGAAGTTGGTAGCTTTATGGTTCTGTATCAGAACACCAAACATCACATTACTGCTGTATCACTTTGTCAGTCAGTCACACCCAGTCAGTGGTAGTGTTTTTCTTGAATATGGGATCAAGTGAATAAACTATTAGAGAGATTCTTTAAAGATCTGCACTAGTGGAGGAATGGTAGGCTTTTGGGGGCTGTGTTAGGGTTAGAGAACTACAGAACTGGATAAAATATTGCCAATTCCTATTTCTGTAAGTTTTTCCATTTCAAATTCTGTTTTCCTTAAATGGATGAACTTGTCCTTGTGTGGTTTAACTTGTTCAGATTATAGGGAAACAAATGCTTCCTTTGTTATAGATGCCATGTTTTTCAAGATTGCTGTAGTTTTTTGCTGTAGGAACACATACTTTGGCTTATACTAAGATTGTGGTAAACTTTTAGATCTTGTTACCTGGATTCTTGTCAAAGTGTACTCCCTACCACATCCTTACATAACTGAGTTTTGAATATAAATTCAGGACTTTTAATTTTTATTCTAAGTGAACTTCATATTCATTTTAGTTTGTCTTGCAGCTTATCAAAATCTCTTTGAATTCCATTATTCATGGTGTAGTGTTCCTTTAAGTTTTCTTCTCTTTTTCATATATTTTTGTCTTTCATAAAAATATTGAGAAAAGTTAGGGATGAAAGAGTCCTGTGACATGACACCTCCTTCCTGTTGCACATTAATTTGCAGTAGTTAACACTTATTTAACATTCTTTGGTATTTAATAAACTTCCAATTTAACTGTATTACTGCTGAACTTTGTTGCATAGGTGTATCACAGAGGCCTCAGTTACATGCCTTGCTGTAATCAAGATTCAGCGCCTTATGTGTTTGTCACTTCTGTCAATTAACTGCTTTATTTAAACATACACAGTCAAGCAAAACATACACAAAACAGAAATGAGTAAGGACTTCAACTTAATTTCTTTGATTTTATATTTGTGTCTCTTATGTGGAAAACCTTAGTTTTCAGTGACATTAACAATTCCTTGTTTATTTCAGTCTTCCACTCTTAATAATTTCAACATAATGCCAGTATGACAATTTGTTCATCTCTAGGATATATCCTCCTAGGGATCTGTTATTCTGCCTTATTGTCATTTGACGTAATTCTCTCTGTGTGCATAAACCACTAACTTATAATTAGGTTCATTAGTTTTATTTTTATATTTTTAGGGATTGCCCTTTTATCCATTTTTATTTTGTTTTATTTTATTTCATAGATGTTTAATACATTTACATGGCCCCAAGATCTGACCTTCAGTGTGACTTTCTGAATAATCTACCTTCTAGGTCTATCACTTTCTTTGTTTCCAGGTTAACATTTTAAATTAGTTTTTGCCTTATCCTTTCAAAAACTATAACAAAACAGATACAATTTTATATCCCCCTCCCCTTTCTTGTCAGTGCTAGGAATCAAACCTAAAGCCTAATGTATACTGAACAGACACTTTATCACTGAAGTAGACCCCCAAACCCTTAATATTTACCCTTTTTTAAAGGTCAACCTAGTGAAGACTGTAGCAGTAGACTGAAATTTTCCTTCATTTATTTTATAGTTATGACTATTCCATTGTGTAGATGTAGATGCAACATCTGTATTCAACTGTTCCTTTATTGATGGACAGCTGTTATTTCCATTCTAGTAGTTACTAGAAATAGTCCTGCAGAAAATAGCCTTACACATCTGATATTGTACTTTTGTTAATATAAGAAAACAATGATTAAAATAATAAAACTAGCATTATTTTGGTAGGATTTGAGAGAAAGAGCAGAGGTAACATTTTTAATCTACCATTCTTAAAGAGAAGTCTTGCTAGAGATTCTTTTTTTTTTTATTTATACTTTTTAGATATACATGACAGTAGGGTGTATTTTGATGTATAATACATATATAGAGAATAACTTCCCATTCTTGTGGTTGTACATGATGTGGAACTACATTGGTTATGTATTCATATATGAACATAGGAAAGTTATGTCTGATTCATTTTACCCTCATTCCTATTTCTACCCCCTTCATTCCCCTTTATCTAATTCAATGAATTTCTATTTTTCCCTCTCCCCCCCCCCCCCCCCCCATTGTGTATTAGCATCTGCATTGTCAGAGAGAAAATTCAGTCTTTGGTTTTATGGCATTGACTTATTTCACTTAGCGTGATCGCCTTCAGTTCCATCCATTTACCAGCAAATGCCATAATTTCATTCTTCTTTATGGCTGAGTAATATTCCATTGTGTGTGTATATACCACAGTTTCTTTATCCATTTATGTGTTGTAGGGCACTTTTTTTGGTTCCATAGCTTTTGCTAGATATTTGTATCATGAATGGGTATACTGAATTTTTTCAGATAATTTTTCTTGCCTATTGTAATAATCTGATGTTTTTCCTCCATTTATTTTAATTATAATCAAGGTCGAATGATGAAAATAGATTTTATATTATTAAACTGTCCTTGCATTTGTGGAACAAATTCAATTTTGGTTATGAATTTTTTTTTATTATGATGATGAATTTGGTTTGCTGTTTTATGCATCTCAGTTAATAAATCAGCCTGTGATTTTCTATTCTCGTGCTATTGTCTGTTTTTTCTCATTTAATTTTTTCATTTACTTTTTTCACAGATGTATTTGCAAATCCTATATGTATAACTTGTTGAATTTTTGCTTATGTTTTCTTCTTTTATGACTCTCATGAAGATTTAAACAAAGAACTTTTCTTGCAATTCAGTAAGCAGTCTTTACTGTCTCCCATTCAGTCAGTACCTTTCCTGCCAGAGGTAACCATGCTCCTGAATATGATGTCCTAAGATACATACTGTTCGTGTCTGGATACTGTTATGTATACAATTGAATGGGTTTCCTGTTTCTGGGGTGGTTATTTATTTTAAGCAGTGTTTATATTTATATTAAGCAGTGTTTATATTTATATTAAACACTGTTTCATATTCTTAATGGTTATTGAAATATTCCCTTTAGTGATGTGCTCATTCAGGTCTTACCTTTTTCTTTTGTTGGGTTGTCAGTTTTTTTTTTTTTTTAAGTTGATTTGTAGAAGTTTTCTTTTTTTTTTTTTTTTTAATGAACTGTTGATACTAATCCTTCATCTGATATTTGTGTTTTCAATTTCTTCTTTTAGACTCTGATTTGTCTTTTCATGTGGTTAATGACTTCATTTAGTAAACAAAAATTTTTAGCTTTAGTGAAGTACAATTCATTAATATACTTTTGATTATGATTTAATTTTGTGGGTGTACTATTTTAAGAAATCTATATGGGGGCTGGGGTTGTAGTCCAGTGGTAGAATGCTTCCTAGCATGTGTGAGGCACTGGGTTCAATTTTCAGCACCACATTTGAGTAAATAAAAATAAAGTTCTCTGAACAACTAAAAAAATTATTTATATATATATAATATATATATAAAGAAATTTATGTGTTACCCTAGTGTAATGAAGGTGTTTTCTAGAAAAACAGGTTACAACTCTGTTTGGATCTGATGTGCATGATGTGAGGGTGGGATCAACATTCATTTTTTTCCATATAGAAATCTGATTGACTGAGTACATTTACTGAAATGAGTGTCTTTTTTTCCTGATACTTGTAGTGTTTTATTTTTTGGTGCTGGGGATCGAACCCAGGGCCTTGTGCTTGCAAGGCAAGCACTCTACCGACTGAGCTTTCTCTCTCCAGCCCCTGTAGTGTTTTCTTTTGTTATAAAACAAATGAATCACATTATTGATTGCTGTCTGAATTTTCTCTAAATTGATCCCTTTATCTAGATTTGGGCCAAAACTCTACTGTCTTAATTATTATAATTTTATAGCAAATCTTGACATCTGTAGAGAAAGTCTTTCAACTTTGATCTTTTTGTCTTTTGATATATCTGATTTTTTCCCCTATGTTTCCATATAAATTTTTAGAATTAGTGTGCCAATTTCACAGATGAATTTGTAGATAATTTTGAAAGAAAATTGATTCCCTGACAAAACTGCATTTTACAATCTATGTTAGTCAGGTATATGTGTATTGTAGATACATCTAGAGTTTTTAAAAATTTTGAACAACATTTGAAATTTTTAGTGAAGTATGTTTACTTGTTAACACTGCTGTTACAAAATACCTTATACTAGGCAGTTTATAAATAACAAAAATTTATTGCTCACAGTTCAGGAGCCTGGGAAGTCCAAGATCCAGGTGCTAGTAGATTAGATGTGTGATGGGGCCTGTTTCATGTAGATGGTGCATTTGGTGTATCCTTACATGGTAGAAGGAGCCAAGGGGATCCCCGAACCCTTTTGTTCAAGGGCCAGATGAAACTTCAATCTGAACCTAACCAGACTGATGCTCAGTAAAACAACAGTCAGTATTCCCCCAGAGGATTTCTATGGGAATCAAAGTCTAACAACATAATATCAAAATATTTACAACATAATCTGCTATGGTTTGAATGTGGTGTGTCCCACAAGGTTCATGTCTGAGACTTTAGTCTTCAATTTGGTGACTGTCATTGTATTGAGCACATTGTCACTCCATTGTGCTTCCTCCAAGGGTTTTTGCTCCCCAACACACATAAGATTTATTTATTTTAGAGTTTGCATATACTTGTGCGTTTTTATTTTATTTCATTTTGACATTTTTTCTTCCTTCCAGTTTTTAGTTGTAATCAGTGTAATAGACTTTTTTGAAATAAATTTTGCTGGTATAGAATTCTATGTTGACAAGTTTCGAAAAGTACTTGAAAGAACTCAGTTCACCTCTTCTCCTTTTTATTTTCCTTAACATAATATGCTTTCATTTTTTTTATGTGATTAAGATTTTCTCTCTTAGTGGCTTTTAACCACCTAATTATGATCTATATTGGTTTGATTTTGTAAATGTTAATTATGCTTTGTATTTACTGAGTTTCTGGATCATTGTGTTCATAATTTTCATGAAATTCAGAAGCTTTATCCATTATTTTCCCCTATATAAAGCTTTTTGTTCCTTTTTTCCTTCTGTGCACGCTGGGCATTCCCCCCACCCTCTTTTTTTTTTTTTTTTTGCCTTCAGTTATACACATTAATACTATTATTATAGATACTGTATTTTGCATCTTTAGTAGTCCCACTAATTTTTAAAATAATTTTCTTTCTTCATTATGTTTGTTTTCTCTTTCCCATTAATGAGTCTATTGAACATACTAAGTGTTTCAACCTATTTTTTTTTTTTTTTTTTTTTTTTTGCTAGTGCCAATACTTTTGTTACTTGTGGGTCTCTTCTTTGTTTTACAAAGTTTTTTTATTCATGTACACACATGGTATACAACTTTTCATTTCTCTGGTTGTATAGGAAGTAGAGTAACACCATTTGTGTAATCATACGTGTACATAGGGTAATGATGTTTGTCTCATTTCATTATTTTTCTTCCCCTTCCCCCCTCCCCACCCCTCATTTCCCTCTATACAATACAACGATCCTTCATTCTTCCCTTACCCTCTCCCCTCTGTTATATATCATCATCTACTTCTCAGAGAAAACATTTAGCCTTTGGTTTGTTGGTATTGGCTTATTTCACTTAGCATGATATTCACCAACTCCATCCCATTAATTGCAAATATCATAATTTTATTCTTCTTTATGGCTGAGTAATATTCCATTGTGTATTTATACCACAGGTTCTTTATCCATTCATTTATTGAAGGGCATCTAAGTTGGTTCCACAATCTAGCTATTGTGAATTGAGCTTCTATGAACATTGGTGGCTGCATTATTGTAATATGCCGATTTTAAGTCCTCTGGGTATAGTCCAAGGAATGAGATAGCTGGGTCAAGTGATGAATCCATTCCAAGTTTTCTAAGGAATCTCCATACTGCTTTCCAGAATGACTGCACCAATTTGCAGCCTTACCAGCAATGTATGAGTGTACCTTTTCCCCTAACTCCTTGCCAACACTTATTGTTGCCTTTATTCTTGATAACAGACATTCTATTTGGGGTGAGATGAAATCTAAGGGTAGTTTTTGATTTGCATTTCTCTTATTACTAGATATGTTGAACATTTTTTCAAATATCTGTTGATCACTTGTATATCTTCTGTGAATTGTCTGCTCATTTCCTTAGCCCATTTATTGATTGGGTTATTTGTATTCTTGGTGTAAAGTTTTTTGAGTTCTTTATAAATTTGGAGATTAGTGCTCTATCTGAAGTGCAGATGGCAAAGATTTTCTCCCATTCTGTAGGCTCTCTCTTCACTTTGTTGATTGTTTTCTTTGCTGAGAAAAAGCTTTTTAGTTTGACTCTATCCCATTTATTGATTCCTGCTTTTATTTCTTGTGCTTTGGGAGTCATAATAAGGTATTCTGGTCCTAAGCCAACGTGATGAATATTTGGACCTAGTTTTTCTTCTGTTAGGTGCAGGATCTCTGGTCTAATTTCCAGGTCCTTTATCCATTTTGAGTTGAGTTTTGTGCAGGGTGAGAGATAGGGATTTAATTTCATTTTGCTGCGTATGGATTTCTAGTTTTGCCAGCACCGTTTGTTGGAGAGGCTATCTTTTCTCCATTGTACGTTTTTGGCACCTTTGTCTAGTATTAGATAGCTGTATTAATGTGGGTTTGTCTCTGTGTCCTCTATTCTATACCATTGGTTGGCCTGTCTATTTTGGTGCCAATACCATGCCATTTTTGTTACTTTTGTTCTATAGTGGAGTTTGAGGTCTGGAATTGTGATACCTCCTCTATCAGTCTTCCTGCTCAGGATTGCTTTAGCTATTCTGGGTCTCTTATTCTTCCAAATGAATTTCATAATTGCTTTTTTATTTCTATGAGATATGTCATTGGGATTTTAATTGGAATTGCAGTGAATCTATATAGCACTTTTGGTAGTATGGCTGTTTTGACAATATTAATTCTACCTATCCAAGAACATGGGAGATCTTTGCATCTTCTAAGGTTTTCTTTAATTTCTTCCTTTAGTGTTCTGTAGTTCTCATTGTTGAGTTCTTTCACCTCTTTTGTTAGACTGATTCCCAAGTATTTTATTTTAAAAATTTTATTGAGGCTATTGTGAATAGGGTAGTTTTCCTAATTTCTTTCTCAGAGGATTCATCACTTATGAATAGAAATGCATTAGATTTACGAGTGTATATCCTGCTACTTTGCTGAATTAATTTATTAGTTCTAGAGGTTTTCTGGTGGAATACAATCATGTTGTTGGCAAACAGTGATAGATTGAGTTCTTCTTTTCCTATTTGTATCCCTTTAATTTCTTTGGTCTGCCTAATTGCTCTGGCTAGGTTTCAAGGACAATGTTGAATAGAAGTGGTGAAAAGAGCATCCCTGTCTTGTTCCAGTTTTTAGAGGGAATGCTTTCAGTTTTTCTCCATTTAGAATGATATTGGCCATGGGTTTAGTATAGATAGCCTTTACAATGTTGAGGTATGTTCCTACTATCCCTATTTTTTCTAGTGTTTTGAGCATGAAGGGGTGCTGTATTTTATCAAATGCTTTTTCTGCATCTTTTGAAATGATCAGATGATTCTTAACTTTAAGTCTATTTACGTGATGAATTACATTTACTGATTTCCGGATGTTGAGTCAACCTTGCATTCCTGGGATGAACCCCACCCACTTGATCATGGTGCACTATCTTCTTAATATGTTTTTTTATGTGATTTGCCAGAACTTTGTTAAGAATTTTTGCATCTGTGTTCATCAGGGATAGTGGTCTAGTGGGATAGTTTTCTTTCCTTGATGTGTCTTTGTGTGGTTTTGGTGTCAGGGTGATACTACCTTCGTAGAATGAGTTTGGAAGGGTTCCCTCCTTTTCTATTTCATGGAATACTTTGAGGAATATTGGAATTAGTTCTTCTTTGAAGGTCTTGTAGAACTACACTGAGAATCGTCTGGTCCCAGGCTTTTCTTGATTGGTAGACTTTTGATGACTTTTTCTATTCATTGCTTGAAATTGATCTGTTTAAATTGTGTATGTCCTCCTGATTCAGTTGGGGTGGATCATGTCTCTAGAAATCTGCCGATGTCTTCGAAATTTTCTGTTTTGTTGGAGTATAGATTTTCAAAATAGCTTCTAATTATGTTTTGTATTTCAATAGTGTCTGTTGTGATATTTTCTTTTGCATCACAAATTTTAGTTATTTGCATTTTCTTTCTCCTTTTCATTAGTGTGGCTAAGGGTGTATCAATTTTGTTTACTTTTTCAAAGAGCCAACTTTTTGTTTTCTCAATTTTTTGAATAGTTTCTTTTGTGTCAATTTCATTGATTTCAGCTCTGATTTTAATTATTTCCTGTCTTCTACTACTTTTAGCGTTGATCTGTTCTTCTTTTTCTAGGGCTTTGAGCTGTAATGTTAGGTCATTTATTTGTTGACTTTTTATTCTTTTATTGAATGTGCTCCATGCAATGAATTTTCCTCTTAATACTGCTTTCATAGTGTCCCAGAGATTTTGATATGTTGTATTGTTGTTCTTGTTCATCTCTAAGATTTTTTTTTATCTCCTCCCTGATGTCTTCTGCTATTCGTGCATCATTCAATAGTGTATTATTTAGTCTCTATATTTGAGTAGTTTCTATTTATTATTTTATCATAGATTTCTAATTTCATTCCTTTATGATATGATAGAATGCAAGGTAGTATCTCTATGTTTTTGTATTTGCTAAGAGTTCCTTTGTGGCATAACATATGGTCTATTTTAGAGCAGAATCCATGTGCTGCCAAGAAGAGTGTATTTGCTTGTTGATGAAATATTCTATGTATGTCTAAGTCTAAATTATTTTTCATGTTATTGAGTTCTGTGGTTTCTTTGTTCAATTTTTGTTTGGAAGATTTATCCGGTGGTGAGAGAGGTGTGTTAAAATCACCCAGTATTATTGTGTTGTGGTCTATTTGATTCCTGAAAATGAGAAGGATTTGTTTGATGTACGTAGATGCTCCATTGGTTGGGGCATAAATATTTACTATTGTTATGACTTGTTGATTTATGGTTCCCTTAAGCAGTCTGAAATGTCCTTCCTTATCCCTTCTGACTGATTTTAGCTTGAAGTCCACCTTATCTGATATGAGGATGGAAACCCCTGATTTTTTACTGAGTCTGTATGCATGGTATGTTTTTTCCATCCTTTTACCTTCAGTATGTTGATGTATTTTCTTATGAGATGAGTCTCTTGAAGGCAGTATATGGTTGACCTTTTTGTTTTTTTTAATTCCAATCTGTCAGTCTGTGTATTTTGATTAATGAGTTTAGGCCATTAACATTCAGGTCATTTTGGCTTATTTTTGGTTTTTAACTTGACTTGGTTTCTTCTTTGATTGGCTTTTCCTTTGGTGTAGTTCCTCCCTTTGCTGACTTTCATTATTGTTTTTCATTTCCTCATCATGGAATATTTTGCTGATAATGTTCTGTAGTGCAGGCTTTCTATTCATAAATTCTTTTAACTTTGTTTATCATGGAAGGATTTTATTTCGTCATCAAATCTAAAGGTTAGTTTTGCAGGGTATAAGATTTTTGGTTGGCATCCATGTTCTTTCAGAGCTTGAAATATGTTGTTCCAGGCCCTCCTAGCTTTTAGGGTGTGGTCTGAGATATCTGCTGATATCTGTATTGGTTTCCTCCTAAACGTAATCTCATACTTTTCTCTCGTGGCCTTTAAAATTCTTTCTTTATTGTGTATGTTGGGCAATTTCATTATAATGTGCCCTAGTGTGTATCTGTTGTAATTTGGTGCATTTGGTGTCCTGTGAGCCTCTTGCTTTTGGTTTTCCATTTCATTCTTCTGGTTTGGGAAATTTTCCGATACTATTTCATTGAATAGATTGTTCATTCCTTTCGTTTGTATCTCTGTGCCTTCCTCAATCCCAGTAATTCTTAAATTTGGTCTTTTCATGTTATCCCATAATTCCAAGAGGTTCTGTTCATGATATCTTACCATTTTTTCTGTGTGGTCAACTTTATTTTCAAGATTCAATATTTTGGGAAAACTGTCATCTTGACTGTGAACTAGCAAAGGTAGAAAACTATGAAGCTGGAAGTTTGTGAAAGTTAGTCACAAGACTTTATTTATAGCAGATTTTTCTTACTTCTCTACTGTTCATATTATCTCTCTTAAATGTGGTATCTTTGGGGGCTCTGTTCTAATTCCACCTCCTAAATCAACTGCCTTCTCTTTTCTATGCATTTCTGCAGCATTTGTAAATGGTGCCACAAAATCTAGCACCTATTAAATTCTGTTAAAAAAAAAGATGAATATTTTGTCTTCATTGTCTGAGGTTCTGGTCTTCCAAGTGATCTAGTCTTTTGGTGATGCTTTCTAATGAATTTTTAATTTGGTTTATTGTTTCCTTCATTTCAAGAATATCTTTTTTTTTTTTTCCAGAATCTCTATCTCTTTATTGAAATGATCTTTTGCTTCTTGTATTTGGTCTTTTAACTGTTTATTAGAGTGATCATTCATGGCTTGCATTTGCTCTCTTATATTACCCTTTGTTTCACAGATCTTTTTTTTTTTTTTTTTTTTTTTTTTGCGGTGCTGGGGATCGAACGCAGGGCTTTATGCTTGCAAGGCAAGCACTCTACTGACTGAGCTATTGCCCCAGCCCTCACAGATCATTTTAATTAAGTACATTCTGAACTCCCTTTCTGACATTTCTTCTACCATGCTCTCAGTGGATTCAGTGGATTCTATTAATATAGCATCTTGGTTTGTTCGGGGTGCTTTCTTCCCTTGTTTTTCATGCCGTTCGTGTATTTTCACCCTAGCAGTGTGGATCTAATGTGTTACAGTCCCCCCCCCCCCATAGGTTTATAGTGTCCCTGCAGGTTTCCAGTACCTCTTCTTAAAGGGGGATACCAATATTAGCAGTACACAATACAAATAATATGCATCCTTAATCCAGATATTCCCTGTTAAGTTATTAACAGTATTGTCATAATAAACAGATGATGAGTTTGATTATTCTCTACAGCATAAGCAATAAGTTTGCAATAAGGACTACAATTTCTTCTGGTGGATAAATGGGATGGGGAGGGGTGTAAAATGCAATGTTAATGTGATAAGAAGTGAGCATATAGAGGTATTAGATCATAGGAAGAGTGAAAGCGGACTCAAAAGAAGTTGATTTTTAGCATGAGCAAAGAGAGAGACTCCAAGGAAACAGACAGATAACAGGAAAATAGAGTGATAAAAATAATAAAAAAAGGAATAATAATAATAATAAATGTACAAAAAAACTGTGATATACTATTCAAACCTCCCAATCTTCAGTAGCCTAATGCTTGAAAGGTACTTCATAATGTGGTGTCCCAGGTTGGGACCTGCCCCAACTAAAGATGGTGGCGTCCGGGTCCAGGATAATCCAAGATGGCACACAGAGGTGTTCCCTTGTGTTGGTAAATGGGGAGCCGCAGGATGGTGCTGAATCCCCGTGGGACATGGCGGTGGTGGAGGTCTGCTGGCAGGGGCCAGTCTCTTCTTAGTTGATGGACTTCCTCTTGGTTATGCTTTTCATTGGCTAAATTTCTTAGGCTTCTCTTGTGTATGTGGAGATAAGGAATGGGAAGTTATATGAGGTTAATTTGTATATAAATGTTTTTGTTCACTTCTCTTCTCTGGGGGGCGGTTTCCTATATAGCCCAGTACTAAGTTTTGTAGCGTTTTAAAGTGAAGCCTTGATTTTTCAGTGGAGGCTATTCTTTGACTTGTTTCCTGTTTGGATTGCAGTCCTTGGCTATAGTTGGAGGTTCTTGCTGGCCAACAGCTTGGGTAAATGTGGAGCTGACCTAATGGCATTTATTTTCTTCCAAGGAACATGGCCTCTCATGTCTTATATATGTAGATTGAACTTTGGTGTTTTCAACAGGTAACTTATACATTGTATGCAGCTTTTCTTTTTCTTGTGGTAGGGTTTGAACCCAGGTCCTTGCACATGCTAAGCAGGCACTCTAGTACTGAGCTATGTCCCTATCCCTTTTCTGCTTATTTTAAGTGGAGATTTTAGACTAGTATTAGCTGGTGTATAGTCTTTTTGATGGTTTTGACACCGGGGGATACCTGGTAATAAAATAAGTTAGAAAATATACTTTTTTCCCCCTGGTAAAGTACATGAACTAATCTGTGAAACTGCTATCCACACATGAAGATATAAAAAAATTTCAGCCCTTGATAAGGTTTCTTTATACTCTCACTAGTCGGATTTAACACTGTTCTTCTTTGTGTAAATAATTTACCTGTTCTTGTTTTCATTGCTGATGATCAAACCCAGGACCTTGTACATGCTAGGCAAACACTCAACCAAAAAGTTATCCCAGGCTATCCTGTTCTTGAACGTTGCATAATTGTAATAATATGAGGTTATGAGATTTTTTTTCCCTCTGTTTTTGTTGTCATCATCATCATCTTTTTTTGTTTTTATTTTTTTGGGTCATGTGGTTGCGCTGTGTTGACTGGGCTGAACTTGAACTCCTGGACTCAAGTGATTCTCCTGCCTCAGCCTCCCAAGTGGTTTGGACTGCAGGTTCTTTATCTTTCATGCACTGTAATAACTGTTAGATTTATTCACGTTGTTTAATGAATTCAGAATTAGCTTTTCTCCAAGTACAAAACTCTGTTGCATAAGTATATCATAATTTATTCATCGATTGTCTTGTTCATATATATCTGTATTATTTATTTATCCTTACTTCAATACTACATTGTCTTAATTAGTATTGTTTTATAGTAAATTTTGCAATCAGCGGGTATGTCTTAACCTGTTTTGTGTTGCTATAACAAAATATCTGAGATACTGAGTACTTTGTTTTTTAAAACTTTTTATTGGTATGTTATAATCATACATAATAGTTGGATTTGTTACTATTCATAGATACATACAATAGAATATTATAATTAATCATTTTCATTCCGTGACACTGGGTACTTTGTAAGAAATAAAAGGTTTGTTCTGGCTCATGGTTTGGAGACTGGCCAAGTCTAAGCTCAGGCATCCACATCTGGCAAGGGCCTCATGCTGTATCATAATATGGTGGATGGGATCACATGACAGGAGCATGTACAAAAGAGAAAGAGCCATGAGGACTGAACTAGCTTTGTAATGACCCATTCTCATGGGAGCTAATCAAGTCTGATGAAACAGTACTCCTGTGACAGAGCATTAATCCCTTCTGAGGATGGTGCTCCCAGCGACCTAATCACTTCCCACTGGGTGATACCTTTTCAAGGTTCCACCACCTTTCAATACTGTTACATTAGGGACAACCTTGCAGTTCATGAACCTTTGAGGAATCTACCATATCCAAATCATAGCAAGGTATAAGACCTTTAATTCGAGGTTTATAATTTTAATGGCAACTTTAAGTATCTTGGCTTAGTAATATGTCAGATGGAATATAATAAAATATATTGTACAAAATAATGAATACAGATACTTGCTTAAAGTGTGAAATGGTCGACTCATTTACCTTGTTAATTATAAAAGGTAAAGAAATAATTTTACCAGGGAAACAAAGATAAAGATTGATAATATTCAGTGTTCATGAAATTAAGAGAAAATAGGCACTCATATATAGTGGGTAGCAGTGTAAATTAGATCAAGTTTTCTGGAGGATTATATAGTGGAGTACATTAAGATAATAAGGGCAAAGTTTTTAATCATAAAAGTAGAACTATTAGAACGAAGACTTTTATTTTCTTAATGGTAGTCTTCAAAAAGATATTGCTTTTTATCCAGAACAATTAAAAACGAAAGATAGAATCTGTATTTGCATTTCTAGAGTAGTTAACAGTATTGAGTTTCTCTGACCATTTCTTTGAAAGAAGCCAAACTTTAAGGTTACAATGGAGGTCAGGATGTTAAATACTAATAAAATTTATGTACATGTTATTTCATTGGCTCTTGCTCAAGGAATTTGTTTTATTAATGAACGGAAAAGTCTTTGGAGATCAACATAAGACAATTTGCAAGAAGATATGAATGAAAATACAAAGTGTTCCTATGTACTATAAAAATGATGAATCCTGTGAAAAATTAATCAAGGAAAATACCAACAGTTGGCATAGTTACTGACATAGATTTAAATGGAATAAGTATATTTGAATTAGATTCTGCAGATAGTGTTGTATAGATAGTGTAATGAGCATATTAGTTGAATTACACAGTGAAAAATAGGTAAGTGAGGAGAAGATTGTGGATATAAAAATCATTTCATCTATTGATTCCCTTAAAATTTTTACAGCACTTCCTTTGTATCTGATGTTTGTAATTCAAAGATGATGTTGTCTAATCTTCTAGAAAACCATTTTATTACTGGATATAGACAAGAAGGGAGTTAAATGTAAATGACTTGTGCTTTTATGAATGCATGACTAGATTGCCTTCTTTTGTCTTTTTTCTACTGATGAATGGTGCTCCTTCTGTGTGGCTAATATTACAGATTCTATTTTGGAAGCATAAGTAAGTGATGATCATAAAATGAATAAGTAGGGGAAATTGTGTATTTTCTGTGAATGAATATCACTTAATGGACTGTTTTCTCAAAGATAACCTTTAATCTTTGATTTGGAACAACAGAATAAAATGACCTAAACTATGTGCTTTCAGTAGAAATTTAAGATAGTTTTAAGTTCTTAAGTATGTAGGTAAAATATTAGTTTATTAGGTGACTGAGTAATAGAGTACTATATTTCCTTTTAATTTTATTTGCTTAATCTTAAAAGTATATAACTTTGTTATGTTAAAGTGGGTTATATTTGTTAATTCACAAAAATACGTATACTGAGTGACCAGGATGTGCTTGGAACATCCCCGGCTAAGAACAAATATTCTTGACCAAACATACCCACCTAGTAACAGATTTGTTGAATGTTTATTCAAAAATATTTTCTTGGATCCTCTAAAGCCCTCCTGGACTATTAGTTGGTCTGTTGTCTTAGTTATTACCATTTCGTCTTAGGCAGAGGTTTCCCCATCAGGTCCCTTTGCATAGCCTGTTGATTGATCTTTGGGTTGTGTTACTACTTACAGTCCAGTCAATTGTGGTTGCAGTTGTGTGATCCATGATACCTTTGCCTTGGATGATTATAGGCTGGACAGGTTTCTCATTCTCCCTTGAGATGTGTATTAGGGACAGTGACTTTTCTGCACAAGCAGCTTATTTTCAAATGAAAGTTAGTGTTTTAATTTTCAGTTACCAAATACAGTCGTCACTGTTTACCAACCCAGTCCAGTGGGGCTTTTTTATTCTTACAAAATAAGTAGTGAAAAATTACCTAATTAGAAATTTTAATAGGAATTTAAGCATAGCAAACCTCTTATGTCAAATAAACATTAGCAGACGTATCACAAAAGAAGAAAGGGTATTGCACAATTTTTTTTAAAAGCAAAAAAAGATAATCCAGGTTGTTGTTTCAGAATATTACATGAAAAAGTCCTTTCAATTGAGTCATTAACTGGAGAAAAATACTTCATTTATTTTTTTCTTAGAAATACATTGTTTACTCATTAATTCTTGTTATATTATTTTCTTTTAGGATATTATCATTAGTCTGAAATGACATGTAAATGGTTACTTTCAACAACACTATTGTCTACAGTGCTTTTTGGTATCCATTTTTTGATGTTTCTAATCATTGTAAAATATCTTTTGTCAGTAGTCTTTTCTATTATGGGTAGAAAATGAAAACTATGGATTAGTTAATATATTCAATGAAATTAAAATGCAGACTACAAAAGTGTTGTTCAAACTTTAAAAAATACCTTCTTGAAAGATACAAAAATTTGGGCAACATAATATAAAAGCTGGGTGAAGAATTATTTCACTATGGTATTAGCCTTGGTCAGGGGTTAGCAAACTTCAGTTTGTTAGCCACCA
Source organism: Sciurus carolinensis (assembly GCF_902686445.1). Lineage (NCBI taxonomy): Eukaryota > Metazoa > Chordata > Mammalia > Rodentia > Sciuridae > Sciurus > Sciurus carolinensis. Next base: position 128,735,149 of record NC_062223.1, on the reverse strand, counting down.
TGCTATATTGGAGTGTGGCCATATTTGTTCATTTTCATGTGGTTGCTTTTATGCTACTGTAGCACAGTTGAAGAGAGGCAGGTGTAGTATGGTCCACAGCCTAAAATATTTGTCAACTACCTTCAAGAAAAAGTTTGCCAACCTCTTCTAGGTGATTCCTCAATTTTCCTTTTTCTTTTAAATATTTTTTATTTTAAAATAAAATATTTTAGAATATTTTTAGCATGGTAGGGAATAATCTATGAATGATGGTGAGTACTGATGAAATAATAATACCTAGGAGTATTTAAAAATGTTTTTAGACAAAGGAAAAATAATATAAGATCCTATCTTATATTTATAAAAAGATCCAGTGGATCCACATGGCAGATGTGACATAGAGTTCCATCTCTAAACAATATAGAACATATTCTTTTGCATTGGAAGACCTCTAAAGGAATAAAAGACTTCTAAGAAGTATTAAATCATGAACTATCAACTTTTAACAAATAGATAAATTTGCTAAGGAAAAAACCCCTCAAAAACAAAATTTGGTTGTATTCTATTGTGATAATATACCAAGGGTTAATTCATATAAGCTCATAATGACTACCTCATATCTTTGAAAAGTTTCCTGTTTTTAAAAAATGCTTATTTTAAAAATAGTTTGGTTATTTATTTTTTCCCCAAAATTGTTTTTGGTTTGGGGGTGTAACTCAGTGGTAGAGTGCTTGCCTCGTGTGCATCTGGTGTCCATCCCCAGTACCAGACGCGCCCACACTCTCTTCACACCCTTTAAAGAAAATATTTTTAAAAATTCAGTTAAGGTGATTCTCCTCTCAACTCAGTTCAAGTACTCATTTCATATTATTCTTCCCATTGAATCATGGCATCGGTTGTAATAAGTCAGTGTCAGTTTTTCTGTTCTAAATCAGAGGTAATATAGCAAAAATTAATTTAAGATAGATGTTTGGACTTGATTTTTATTTTGTCTGTACTGTTAAGAATATTTTGATTTTTTTTCAGATTTTTTTTTAAATGGTACAGTTGATATGTCATTGAAATTAAAAATGTATGTCCCAGAACTTGGCAGACTAAGGAGTAAGTTGGAAGTATTATAACATTTCTCATTTAAATTTTGAGTGAGATATACATGCTGTGGTATGCTGATGATTTTTGTATTACTACACTTTAGTCTTTATTCATCATTGTAACTGAGATTATTTTTTTCCAACAACTCCCAGGGGAGATTTTAATTTGTATTCAGACTCGTAATAGCTGATTTTGAAATTTTCGATTCCATTATCTTCTCAGGATGTTTTTCCCTTACATGGTGAAGCCAGATATTTAAATTAGATCTTTATTTTTTAACATTTTAACAATTAAGACCCTGAAAGATTTTAATTTTAAGAAGAGATTATGAAGACACAGTATATTTCTATAAATACAAAGTCAACCTAACACTAAAATTAACTACAATCTGTCTTTTAAAATGTATCAGTACTAAAGGAACCCTCATAAGTCATTTGTCTTTATTTTTTGAAGGCACGAGGAGCAGATGTTCCAGAGATTCCTGGAGATCTTACTCTTAAGACGTGTGGCAATACAGCGAGTATGAAAGTTAAACATGTGAAAAAGTAAGTAGAACTTTGGAGTGGGTTCTAAATGAATTCCTATAAATGGAAGTCAATTCTGTAATTCTTTTAAAGCTTTTATTTAGATTCCTATAAATAAGCTCTTACTGTGCATACGTTAAATTATACTGTTAAGCCTTAAATTGTGACTCAACAATTAATGGAAATAGGCTTGCAGATTATCTACTTTTCTAAGAATATATTTTATTTTTGATCTTGAAATGTCATTGTCTATTAGGTTGAATTTGTTTAAAATAGGAACAACCCAGGAGTGCCCTTTTTGGTACCTTTAATTTGTGCGGTCATTCATTTAGAAAAATCAGCTCTGTTCGAGTTATAGGATCACTAGATGTCAGGATTGCCTGGTAGATGCCACCAGCTGATTGTTCAGTGAAATACCTGAATCTTTCTCATGCAGCTTTAAAGAGAGAAACCACTTTTCACTTGGTAAAGGATGGGTAGGTAGCTAGCTATGCTTCATGCATAAGTACAGGAAAGATCAGGATAAAAATGTTCATTCTGCATTCAGGTCTACTACTCCAGGACTGATGGGCTGTGACAACATTCACAGGTAAAATCCAGTTTTGTACTTGATGTTGTGAATGCTGCTTCTGGTTAGAAGCTGACAGTTCACCTTTTCCATAACATTCACCTAACGTAGTTTTTCTGTAGGCATTGACTTGGGTCAAGATTAGGAGAGGATAGTGACTTTGTTTAAAAAAATTTCTCATTTTTTGGTTTAGATCTATGCACTAAATGTAATATTTATTTGATTCAATGTCTCTCTGAGAAGATTTGTGTGGATGTATGTGGCTTATATGCATGTGCTTATTATTTTTGCTTGCATGAACTCTTTAACCTATTGTGTTTTCTGAGACTTGTTCATTTTGACTCTCCCACTATCTTATTTCATATTTATTTCTTGTACTTCAGGTTACCCTTCACAAAGGGTCACTTTCCGAAGATGGCTGAATGTGCACACTTCCATTATGAGAATGTCGAATTTGGCAGCATACAGGTATATTTGAATTGGAATAACTGATATAGGTGACACTTTGAAATAGTTTTTTCTAATGTCTTATTGATTCTCTTCTATTGACTAATTCTTGATGTCAAGTTAACACATAATATGAACTGTCAACATGTATCAGATAAGGAAAATTGACCCTTTCTTCCTTTTTTTTTAAAAAATCATTTATTTAAAAAGGTTATGTAGAGTTTATGTAGCATGTCTACATGTTTATGGGTTTATGTAGTAACTTTCCATTGTGAAATGGTATAATTTTGCTAATACTACCTTTTCTTAATTAATTTCTATAACTTTTGATATTGGGCTGATTAAAGTATGTCCATTGATCATTTTCAGAAGTGCCTTGTATATTATTAACCTTTCATTTACATGTAATTATAGAATCTAAATCATTGGCATCAAGCTAAATACTTTGCTTATTATAAGTCTTTGATATCTTAATGTGAAAAACTATAAGAAAATTTAAACAATAGGCAAACTGTGGTTACTTTACAAATTATATTTGCTCAGGGAACCATTCTTTGTTATTTTTGTTTTTCAAAATAGGCTAATAGGAAAAAATCTTGATTTCTACTAGGAAAAAAATCTTGATTTCTACACATTATAGAGGTTCGTGTCTACCTTCTGCAAATTCCCCTAACTCCACCCTCTCTCCAAATGAAATCTTATGAGTAATTACAGTATGCTACTTTTTGTATTTTTATTTCATAAACAAATTAGGTGAATTTGCTTTGCAGGATTTATGAAATACAGGACTTTTGTATTTCAGATAAATTGGCAGTTTAAAAAAGCATTAGAGATTTATAGTTAACTACTGTGACATCAAAAAAGGGCTTTTATTTCTATGATGTGTATATTTATTTCTTTAATGGTTGTTAGAATGATAAATGTGTTGCTGGAACTAATTAACAAAATGCTTAATATATCTTTCATTTTGTGACTTACATATTTGAGTGTTTTCATTTATACAGTTCACAATTTAAGTAAATTATTTCTTAGTAAATTTACTTTGCTTGTGGTTTTTATCTTTACAAGGTTGAATGAGCTCTTTGGAAGCAGTGAACATAGCAAGGAGTTCTAGGGAACATAAAGAAGAGAAATAGGAGGATAGAAATCTAAAGCCAAGTGAGAAAAATATTTAAAATGTTGACATTATCTAATAGATCAGGAACTCTCTAACAAATCTAATTTAAAATAAAACCAAAGCTATTAATGGTAAATGTGGTATAATTGAATAGAGACAAAGTACTGACTTTAGTTAGCAAATATAGATTCTAATTTCCATTCTGCTTCTTAGGAAGTTTGTGACCTTTGGCAAGCAACTTAACTTTTCTGTGTTTCCTTTCCCTTATCTATGATGTGAATGAGGTTGTACTCTACAATGTATTTCTAAACTTTTGTTGTTTTTTGATTAAAGGATCTGTTATTATGTTTATTGTGTTGAAATTGTGGGACGGGAATAGACATACTGAATGGGTTTTGGCTCTCTTCTGAGATTGTGTTAAATGCTTATTTTTAGGGCTCAGTCCTCTTAATCAGGATTGTGTCTAATTCTTACGGGGGAGCACATCAGGTTTGCTACCAGTGAACAGATCTGTGAATCATTTCTCACCTTTCCCTTTGTACTCACTTCTACTTTTTAAACATTACTATGATTTCTTAGCCAAAAGAGAAAAAAGACCTGACACTAACTCAGTTTGTGACCCTCCAAAGTGAGAGATGTTTCAGGATTGTTGGCTAAATAGGAGGCTTCTGGAATATGGGAACTGGAGTCGTTCACAGGAAACCAGCCCAGCTGCTCCTTGCCAATTCACTTCAGAATCTTCTGTGTTGGCCATACTCTGGCACAACTCACCTGAGAAATCCACTCACCAGCCAGTTTTGCCCTGCCATCTACTCTGTGTATTTGGGTCCTGGCCTCTTCATTCCACATCTCCCATTTCTATTGCCTTCTGCTTCTGGTTGGTTTTGGCCTATGTCAGATTCCCTCAGGAAGAAAACACTAGTTTCTATGAACCGAATTGTGTGATAAAAGAATTGTAATAACAACCTGGCTTGACTTACAAGTTTATATTTCTTTAATTGGGTTGCTATTTTTGCTTTAGCTGACATTTGATTTTACATTTTATGGCCGGATTGGATGCCATTTCAGGAAAAACCAAACACAGTAATACTAACTTCCAAATAATTCATTTTATCTAGTACAAGCAGTTACAATAAGGTTCATGTCTTAGTTCATATTCTTTATCATTTTATACTATAGATATATCCTAGCATGTTTGATTCCAAACTTGCTTGTGGAAAATGAATCCTGCATCTCTCACTTATTTTCAATACAAGTTTGGAAATATGTTCTGAGGAGAAAATAAGTAAGAAAACTTTATAATATGTGTCTAGGATAGGTCATTAGCCTTTTTTTGGGAAGCTCTGTTATACACCAGTAGATTACTTATGCTGTCAGTTGACCAACTCAGTTGTTGCCTTTTAATATGTCCTAATACTGGGACATCTCTCTCCCCACCTCTTTCCTCAGTGCTGAGGATTGAACTCAGGTCCTCAGACATGCTAGACAAGCACTCTATCCCTGAGATACTTCCCCAGCTCTGGGATATTTTTCATTCATATACCTTGTCTTGGTTTTAACTCTTATACTCTTATCTTAGGAATTTGTCTTAGATTTATAAATTTCTTCATATTCATGGCTCTTTTTCTCAAATCGTAAAAATTTTCAATTGCAGTTGACCATCATGCAGCATCATGTAGTATGACAGATGCCAATCAACAATTTTATTTAGACTGAAAGATAGGATTGCTTATTGATAAAAATCAGATATTAAGTATTTGGGGTCAGTACTGTGATTATCATGTAACGTATGAAGAGCATTTTCTTTACCTCTCCTTTGAATTCTAGCCTTGTATATCCAACTGACATCCTTGCATCTTTCCTTGGTAGCTTAATAAGCATTGCAAACTTGGCATGCCTGGAACAGTGTCCTCCCAGGCCTGCTTCTCCTGCTGTCCTCCTCCTTTTTACATTGCAACCCTATCTTTCAGCTCCTGAGGCTAGCCAGGGAACTTCGAGATATCTTGAGCATCTCTTTTTGTCAGTCGTTATGATTTAAATATGAAATGTGCCTGCACAAGTTAATGTGTTGAAAGCATGGTCTCCAGTACAGTGAGTTTCAGAAGTGGGACTTTTAGGCAATGTTTAGATCATAAGGACTCTGATCCTATCAGGCTCTGACCTCATCAGTAGGTTAATCAACTGATAGCTGAATAGACTATGTTAAGTGGGATAGAAGAAGTGGGTCATGGGGGCTTGCCCTAGAAAGGTTTATCTTCTCCTTTCTGCTTTCTCTTTCTCTCTGCTTTCTGGCTGCCATGTGCTAATAAGCAACTTTTCTCTGCCATGCCGTGTGATGTTTCTTCCATGGAGCCAATCAGCCATCTAGGGTCCAAATCCTCTGAAACTATGAGCCAAAATAAATCTTTTCTTCTTTAAGCTGTTTTTGTCAGGCATCTCAGTCATAGTGATGAATAGCTAACACATCAGTCCTCATATCCAATCCCTTAGCAATTTTCTTTTTCTTGCCTTTAAGATTTTCAGGGTCTGATTATGGCTACCTACCTCCTTCCTACTATCATCTTAGGAAAAGGTATTTTCATTTTGGGAGGATTGTTTCAATAGCATTCTAATTGGTACAGCCACAGAATGATTCTTTTCAAATGGAAATCAGACCATGTCACTTTTTCAAAAAGTTACTTTTCATTTTTACTTAGGATAAAAGCCAGATTTCTTAAAATTTCCGACCAGGATTTGTAAGAGCTTTACCTTTCCCACCCCATCTCTTCCTTACCCCTCAGGCAGAGTGCTCCAGCCCTCTGGCCTCTTTGCAATTCCTCCATATGCACACCCTCTCTTTAGGGTCTTTGTACTTTATTTTCTCTGCTAGGAAAACTTCCTCTGTATAGCCACATGTCTTACTGCTTCTCCTTTAAAAATATTTGTTCCAGTGCTATCTTCTTAGAGGCACCTTTCCTACTAAAAATTGTAACTTCATCACCAGCATTTTTTATCCCCTGCCATGCTTTTCTCCTCAGGTAAATGGTATAAAAATTTAAAAGATTTTGCTTGTTAAATACTTTGTTATTTATTCTGTCCCCTCCTCCATCTAGGACAGTGCCAGACATGTAAAAATCATTCAGTAACTATTTGTTGAATGAATGGAAGAATGAGATGAATGGATGATATACTTGGCTTTAAAATTTTTTTTTATCATTTTTATTGTTTAAAATTTGCTCTTATATAATAAGAATATATGTTCCTCATGTATGAGTATTTAGTATAAAACACTAAATGAGGGGTGATATATTTCCAAAATATATAGCATAATCTATATATATAGCTCTAGTAATACTGTATATCTAGCTATCCTTTAAAAAATGTAGTTGAAATTCTGCAGCCTTGAAACTTGCTTTTTTACTTGCAATAATATCTTGTATATATTTTGTCATCATAGCAATTTGGAATTCTTTTTTCATACTACAGGGTTCTTCTTTTTTTTATTCTACTAATTTAATCAGTTTCCTGTTAGATATTCCAGGTTTTATTGATATGACTATGTCCATTAAATAAAATCCTATGAAAGAGTTTCTGGGTTGGAGAGTATGTACATTTAAAATATTGATATTTGTTGTTAAACTTTTATTACTAATATTATTAATCTAGTAGTCTCTGTTATCCACTGGGAATGTGTTTTAAGACTCCCAGTGAATATATGGATAGTACAGAACTCTGTATATACTGTTTTTTCCTATTTAATTTTTGTATTAGGGAGTCATCTAGAGATGAGGAGGAATGGGAAAATGTGGGGGGGCATATAGATGAAGAGACTGTGAAAACAGTCCCTGATTGGGAATTGACCCAGAAATACTGGTGTTCTTCCACATTCCAGAAAGAAGTCTAACATGCTCTTGTAGATTTTTGGGCATAAATCCTGTTCCCAAGGTCATGCATATACCCACAAGATGCTCTTAAGGTCAGTTAACCATCATACGACTGTCCACTGGTGGCAATAGACCAGGAAAGGCAAAATGACCCAGGTATGCAGGTGTATGCCCTCAGTTTTAACATTGTAGAGTCATATGACTTCCCCAAATAGGCAGCAGCTACACAAAGAATTGGAACCTGTCATTAAAAGTTCCCACCCCCTATATTGATAAAAGTAGAAAACTTAAACATTTTGATGCATTTTGACCCTTAGCTGATCAACCCACCCCTCTTCAGGGTGAATCTCATTTTTTCTTGCTTTTCCCCTCTCCTGGTAATAAACTTTCCCTAAATACCATTTGTCTGCCATGTATATATACTTCTGTGTCTGTACCAGGGTAATTGTCTAATTTTGGACAGTTGCATCCCAAGGACTGAGACATAAATCCTAGCACTCCACAGTTGGTTCTTAACCTCTGGTAAGACATGTGTACCTATGATAAGGTTTAATTTAGAAATTAGGCACAGTAAGAGATTAACAACAACTAATAGTAGAATATTTAAAATAAGAATAAAATCCAAATACTATAATACAGTTACCAGTACCACTACTCTTTTGCTTTGTGGCTGTTATTAGGGAAAATAAGGATTGCTTAAACACAGCACTGCCATACCATCACAGTTGATCTGATCACTGACAACTACTAAGTGACTAGTGGGTTGGTACCCTATATAGTGTGAATCTGCTACACAAAGGAGTGATTCACATCCTGGGTGGGCAGGACAGCGTGAAATTTCATTGCATTACTCAGAATGTCATGCAATTTAAAACTTAAGAATTGTTTATATTTGGAATCTTCCAGTTAATATTTTTGGACTTTGGTAGATCATGGATAACTGAAACTGTGGAAAGTAAAACCTCAGATGAGGGGTGTGGGACTATTGAATGCAATTGATCTAGTTGTCAGTGAGACAGTATCCTTCTTCACATTCTTATCAGTAATAGGTGGTGTTGATCTTATTTTTTTGTCTATGTAATATGTGAAATATGACATATTATTGTAATTTATATTTCTTTAGTTATGAGTGAAGCATCTTTTTATGTTTATAGATCATTTGTCTTACTCTTGTCAGTTGCTTGTTATATGCTTTGATCATTTTTATATTTCTTTTTAAGTTATTATTCTTGCAGTTTTCTCTCTCTTCAGGACTAAACAAATTAACAGACTAAAGTCTGGAAACATGCACACCTGTACATCCACATTTAATATATGCCAAAGTTTATCATTTTTGTATTCATTGGGGAAGCTGGATTGGCTAGTATGTGTAGGACAACAGACCATCCATTTGAAAAGAGTAAAACTTGATTGTGCCTTATAAAGATCTGTGAGCCTCTAATCCCCTGTTGAGAAAGATGAATATTTGAGTGATAAAGGGAGCCCAGCAAGGATCCACAGAGAATAATAGTAGAGCTGGAATTTGAAAACAAGCAGTCAGTCTGTAAAGTACCCCAGAGTATGCCCTTTTTTCTATTGTAATACCTGATACAATGATTTTCAAACCTGTATAAATATATTTCTTTGGCAGATTGGTAGCACATATCCTTTAGATTACACAAATGTAAATCTCCCTCTCCCTCTCACTCTCCCTCTCCCTCTCCCCCCCTCTTTCCTTCCCTTCCCTCTTTTCTTCCCTTCCCTCTTTCCTTCTTCCTTCTTTCCTTCCTTCCTTTCTACAAATGTTCTACAAATGTTCTGGGATAGTCTATATAAATTGTAATTACTTGTTCTTTGAAGGTTTAGTACCATTTCCCTGTTAAATCATTTGGGACCTGGTTCTTAATTGGGAATTTAATCTTTACCATTTCAGCTTATGATTTGATTATTGGTATAGTTAGGCTCTTTCTTGTCTCCTTAGGTCAATTTTTATCATTTATATTAAGATTATCTCTTCAATGCAACTTTTCAAGTTTATAGGTTATAAGTTATATACAAGATATTCTTAAAATTTAGATCTTAGCAGAGAACTGGCTTGTAGTTTTATTGATTGACCTAAGTTTTTTTGTTTTTCTTTTTCATACCATTAATAACTAAACATAGTGTTTTCTATTTTATATTTTTCTGGTTTGTTTTTTCTTACTTCTGGAAGGTTTAGTTCTTTCCTTTTTTCCTGGAAGAGAATTGAGAATGACAATTATGTATGTATCTACTGAAACTAGCCTGTCAAAAACTACACTTCTCAAAAGCCAACTTTGTCCAGTATTTTATTAGGCTGTTTATTTCCTGTAGGTATTATTAATACCTTTTGTTTTCAGCTGTTGTGTGTGTGTGTGTGTGTGTGTGTGTGTGTGTGTGTGTGTTGGGTATTAGACCCAGGACCTCATCCCTGGTAAACGTGTACTCTTCTACTGAGCTATATCCTCAGCTGATTTTTAATAAGTATATTTAAGTTTGGGTGGTTTCCTCCAAATAGTATTTTAGCCAAATCCTATGGATTTTCATGTATAAATGTATTTTATTTTGTTTAGAGAAGTTAAAACCTCAAAAAAAGCAAAAAACAACAAAGTTAATTGCCTTAATGTCTTCCTGCTATGTTTTGTGTTGTACTGCCATCTAGTGTGCAGGATGGTAAAATGAAGATGTTTGATTTACATTTGCTTTATCCTCTGGTTGGTTATCTAAAGCTATCAGTTAGTGTCTTTCTTTTTATCTAATTTCATATGAAGCATTAAGTTAAATTAACCAGAATGCAAGAACTCTACTTTTGATAGAAATAAGACAAAGGAAAAGTATTAATTTAATAACTGTGTCTTGAGCTTTCTATAGGGAAGCTAGGTGAAGGGGCTTAGAAATGCTGCTGGGGCTTTCTGTTCGTAGATATGTTCTTGCCTCAATACTGGGAAAATGTGGAAAGAGCTAGTGAAATTTGACCTAAGTATAACAATAGTGAGGAGTAATAAGACATTTTAGAAGCTTGGACCTTCATTTTAAGTGACAGCAATCAGAATTATTTAAAAAAGAATTAAAAGTACTTTCTGAATACTTTCTGTGATCCAGGCATTATAGTAAATACTGTTTTTATACATTGTCCCAAAAACAGTTTCAGGTAAAGAAATTGAGGTAAAAAGTGTTTAAGAGCTTCCTCTAGGTGGTAGCTGGTGTGTGGTGGGCCTGTATTTGAATCAGGGCAATCCGATCCTAGAGCCAGGTGTGCTTTTGTAGTGCTACCAAGAATAAATGGACAGAACTATTATTTTAAGAAGAAGGACTAAATCATAGTTTTGAAATATCCTGCATCTTTAATGTAATTGAAAGTTAAAGGTATATATAATATTGCAGTGTGTGATTTTAAGTTTAAATTCTATAACATATCTTTGATCCTCTGTTTCCTCATTTGTCATATAGGGATTACTATATCTATTCCAGTTATGTTACAGAGTATTGTGAGAATTAAGTGGTTATAATTAAAAAATAAAAACCATATTTCTGAATAAATTTTAAAATATTTAGAGAAAGGAAGAAGTTCTCAGGTAGCACTTTAGTAAAGTCAAATCATCATCTGTTCAGTGTGGAAAACCCTTGATCCAGTAACCTGAGGGTAATGTCAGAATTGAGCAGTGGAGATCTTCACCAGGTGCTCTCTCTCAGTGAAGCTTTCCATCATAAATAAAAATGAATTAACAAATGAAAAGGGTATTTCTCCCCAGTTGTTAAAACACTTGAAGTTTGCTTGGTGTGGTGGCTCATATCTAAAATCCCAGCTACACAGAAGGTTGAGGCAGGAATATCACCATTCAAGACCAGCCTGGGCAATTAAGCAAGACCCTTCCCAAAATAAAAAATAAAATGTGATAGGGATGTAGCTCCGTTGTAAAAAGCCCCTGGGTTCAGTCCCCAGTACCTGGGGATGGGAGAGGAGAAGGTAATTGCAGCAAGTTTTATTTATAGGCATTTTCAGTTAAAAAAACTTAGATAGTACTATGTACAGTCATTTGAAACAAAAACTATGCTAATATTTCACTATTTTCACCCTGAACAAAATCCAAGGAAAACTTTTCAGCCCTAATTTTCTTTGCATTTTGTAGTGGTCCTCCTTCTCTTGCTGGGAAGTCATTGTCATTTGAGGAAAGAATTTGTAATAAAAAGTTCGGGTAGTGAGTTATCGGTGTTGCTATTCTCCAAATACTGGATTTTTAACTATGTCTCATTTGAGATTCCCCAGATCAGGAGTTAGGGGTGTAAAAGTAGTTGAACTCCACCTATAGTGGAGTCTCAATTACACATGCAGATCACTTATAGAAATTTAACTGAATAACCTTGAAAGATAGTGTTATTAAGCCTGAAACTGAAGGATCTGAGTTGTTTCCATACTTATAAACTAGCAAATTGGCTTGCTGCAATTATAGACAGGTGCAACCCCCTTTCCTATTCCTCCCAACAGAAACACTGGTCATGGGTCAGGCCTTTTATTTACTCACAGAGGAACTCATGTTAGTTCCCTAGGTCCCAGATCTCCATGGAGTGATGTAGTGAGAACCGCATATAATCTGTATGTATGGTAGGATTTTGTACCACAAGAGAGAATTCTGCAATTGTAAAAACTTTGGACCTTATTTAGGAGAGCTGACACTTTTGCCCATTCTTCTTTCCCAAGATGATGAGAGGGCAGTTTGTTTTGAAATGTGTATAGATCGTCTCTGGAGAAAAGAAATAAAGATCTCTTTTCCTATGGCTTGGGGGAGAGATTGAAGACTTTATATCTCTGTGGAAGACTCTCTTAGGTTGCTATTCAATCATCCTTTAACCCATATGCCAGTAACTGCTGAGAAACCCTGAGATGCAGAATTGTGAAGATATTCATGAAGCGCTGTTTCCTGGCAAGTATATACTCTGATGTGAGCATCAATAAGATGATAGATGTGATTCTGCTGTAGTGTCATTTAATCTCATTTTCTATGTATTTTTTATACTGTGAGCACCAAAGGGAGTTGAGGGTGTTTCTAGTGTTTAAAAATGAGCAGAGATCTGACACTTCATCTGGTACTCAGATGAGGAACACTATTCTGTTTCAATTCTGTAAGGAAAACTATTGAGTTTATTAAAATGCTCATATCCAAACCTTAGCAGGCTGTAAGCCTATCTACTCAGGATCACACATTCAAGCCCAGCCTGAGCAACTTGGTGAGACCCCATCTCAAAATAAAAAGGCAGGGGATGTACCTCAGTGGTAGAGCACTTGTCTAAAATGTTTGATGCCCTTGGTTCAGTTGCCAGTAATTAAAAAATCAAAAAACAGTGTGCTTGAGGAAATGCATTCAATCCTTTTGTCCCTCACAATATGTTAGGATACAGCTCAAAGTGCTTTCATCTTGAACTTGCCAATCTACAGAACTGGTAGAAGTTAACTTCTGTTAATAATTTGCCTAGTTTAAGATACTTTGTTACAGCAGATTGAAGGGACCTAGTCATCTGGGAACACCTCCATTTCTTCCCTTTATTGGAATGATACTTTTCCTGGTACCAGGATTCTTGGCTTCCACATTTTGTCCTTTATCACTTTGAATATATCAACCCACTGTGTTTTTCATTCCAGGGTTTTTAATGAGAAATCTGATGAGGACCTAATGGGGAAATTATAATGAACCCTTCCTCCCTTTCAACCCCAAAAGTGTTAATACCATGCTCTACGGTGTCTTATGGAACAGAGCATCTTGTTATGGTATCACGGTGTGTGTGATGTGCTGTCCTCCTTTTAACATCAATTATTTGGAATTGGAGAAGGGAATTGAATACCTTGAATGTTTAGATATGAAAAGGCTTTCAAAGCCAAAAGTTTTTATAGATTTTCAGACTTGAAAAGTCCCTTGAAATTTTGTACAAATTTTAATTTCTAAATATATAAACATCAGTCTCCATACCCACTGAAGCAAAAAGCTTTAGGAGTCCTTTTTTATTCTTAAAGTGGAAAAGGTCTTGGAGGCCCAAAAGGGAGATGACCACTGGGGATCACATCCAGGTGTAGCTGGACCATTTCTTGTTTTGACCTCACAAGGGGCCATTCTGAGGGAATTTCAAACACTGGATGATATTTAGGGTGTCTGCAGCTGGGTTTTTGTTTCTAAGTACAGGAAGCTCTTCGTGGACTTGTCAGACTCCCGTAGGGTGTTTGGTGGTTGGCAGTTGGTAGTTGTGGTCTTTGGATATTATTTTTTACTGTTTTAATCTTGTTTTGGTTTTTGATTTTGGTTTGTTGTTTTGTTTATTTATTTTTTAAAGCTTGTATTTTTAGTTGGTGTTCCTGCTTAGGATGTGTAGCAAGAGTAATCATATGACTGTAGTGTTGCAGGGTTCCAACTCCTGTGATGAGATGGCCTTTGTGGACCATTATCAAGTTCTGAGAGCCATTTGGCATGGTGGGTTTGGCCTGGTGAAACTAGCCTGCCATCTCCTCACTGGGGCAGAAATGCATGGTGAAAAGTCCTGCCAAAGGTAGAGGGGAACTTTCTGGTCCTCACCAAACCAGAGATAATGATGACCCTAAATCACCCAAATGTGATCCAGCTGCTTCAGATTATTGACCTCTTGAAAATGTTTGTGTCATGATGGAGCATGCATGTGGGGGACAGCTACTTCACATCTCACCTGGAGGCATGCAGGAGGGGGGAATTGGAGATTGTTTAGGCAGATCACATGTGCTGTGTGCTACTGCCATGAGAAGGTCATCATGCACTGAGACCTGAAACTAGAGAACATCATGGTAGATGCCAGAAGCAACATCAAACCCATCAACTTTGGCCTAAGCATCTGGTTTACTCCTGGTAAGAAGCTGAACAGGTTCTGGGGCAAAATAATGTGACAGAAAGAATATAAGGATCCCCCAGTGGATATCTGGAGCCTGGGTGTCATTGTGTATTTTATGTTAACAGAGAGCCATCCATTTATGGGAACCACCACTAAGGAATCAGGGCAGAAGGGCCAGCCTGCCTGCTATTAGTCTCTGCTTCCTGCATGCAAAGACCCCTACTCCCAGTATTGCCTCACAGCATGAACCTGTGTCCCATATGCTCAACCCTTGGATCACAGAAGCAGACAGTAGCAGTTGTTCCTGTGGTACCCCACAGGGCAACCCCATGATAACAGCAGAGGCTGGAAGGACGAGACTAGAAGGATCACTCCCTGCATTTAACAACTGTTGTTGCATGCTATGTGTCAGCAAAAAAAGTGTTTCCAGTGCAAGGAGGGCAGAAACATGCTAGATTCAGCTTCAATGTAATATAAAACTGAGACAGAGAAATCAATGGACAGCCTGACAGAGGACCCTGTTCTCTGTGGATCCTGACATCACCTAGTGGGCATCAGTTATGTGCACTCAAACAGCTGCAGGAGTGAGGTTTGCATACTGGTTTAGGCTTCTCCCCATGGGTTCCAGTCAGGAGTACCTCTGGATTGATTCACTTGGACATTAGGAGTCTCCTCTGCCCCAACCTGTGAGAGACATGAGTCTGTTTTCTTGGGTCACTTCCTGCCTTGCTCTTCTTTATCCCTTCGCCCCTGCTTCTGGGATGACAGATAATTCTTAATAAATTTGTTTTTCATAAATTGTATAGTATAAATTGTTCCCCCCAAAGTATATTAAGATGCATGTGGATCTGTTTTTCCTAATAAATTCAAATGGTGATTTTCCCCCCATTGGTTTTTACCTTATATGGTGAAATTAGAACTAATTTGCTTATCAGTCACACAAGATGTGACTTCACTGTAGAGTTATTCCTCAGTAAAACATCTTAAACTGGGTAGTTTTCAATTAGTACTTTTAGTGCTGAATATTAGGAGGTGAAGGTATGGTGGGTGGACCATATAATATTGTGCAACAGAAATTATTTGTTATATCTCTACATCTATAGGCCACTGACTGCCTGGACTCCTCAGGCAGCTGATGCTCACAGGGCAAGGGGAAGGTGTGAAGGGCAGGCTCACTGGCACTGCTCTTTGGGAGGGTAGAGAAACTGGAAGGATCCATGGTGAGCCCCAACCCTTGGATGCACAGGCTTCACCTGGAACACGCAGCCTGTCCCCTGGCTTATCTGGTGTTGGAGTATCAGGTATGTAGCCATTGCCACATCAAACTATTGACCAGAGACACCCAGGTATGGGTCATAATCCAGGTCAAATAGGATTGTCATTATTGTGGGGTCTAAGTGTTTGGAGTGGCTCACTATAATGACAGGGTAAAATAATCCTCACCCTGACTCAGCCACAAATCTGTAATGATATCCTCTACCATGAGCTTCTCTATGATGTCCACAGACAGTATTTTCCTGATGAGGTTCTGTGCTTGGGTGGTAACAGGCTGAGGAATGTTGTTCTTTGCAAACATGATCCCCTTCACTACTTCCTTAGTGGTGGTCCCCCAAAATGGGTGACTCCCTGTCAACATAAAATACACAATGACATCCAGGTACCAGACATCCACTGAAATGAAATAGGCATGACACAATGAATTTGCAACCATTATAGAACTATAAAAGATGAATGAAAAAAAAAAACAAAAACAAAGCTTCCTCTGTCCCTTTGCAGTCTGTTGATTAGGCTTTGATGAATGGTTTTTGCTGTGGTTGGGGTGGTGTATTTTTACTCAGCTCTATGCTACTGATTTTCATTTTCCATGCAGAAAAAGGACTTTTAAGCACATTTGAAGACTTGCTGAACAGAGTTGTGTTTTTTAAAGATCAAAATGTTAGTTATGGTTGGTTTCCACGGTGATAGAAAAGTGAAGTCAATATGTGGAACATAACTCCAAAGATAAATTTGGAAGGAATTTAGAATATGATTGTAAAAATCCTGCTTCCTAGTAAAGGACTGAGATATGAAGTTGAAGGAAGTTACAGTTACTTCAGTCGTTGAGTTCATGTCATAAATTTCTACAGACAATTGTAACTTAGTCTTTCATCATATATACTCTTGTCATATGTGGTTCAGGGACTGCATAAAGCATATCAATATTCAGATTTATATATAGGGTCAGCACTGGTATTTCTTGATCCCTTGGGTTGACTCAGATAGGCAGTTTGCCATTAATCTCATTTGGGTTCTCTTTTGCAATCACAGTCACCTGGGTTTGTAGCTGGGGTTGGGCATTTGGTGTTTTATTGTTCCTCTCTATGGCTTTTTTCCCACATGTCATCTTATCCTTCAGAGTCCTTCCACGAGCTCTGTCTCTGGTAGGGCAAAGTAGATCTTTTATGTCGATGCTTAATGCCTTAAGTAACCAGCCAGGCATGGCATGGTGGTGCCTACCTGTAGTCCCAGTGACTTGGGAGGGTAAGGCAGGAAGATTGTAAGTTTGTGAAAGGCCCTAAGAACTTAATGAGACCCTGTCTCAAAATAAAAAATGAAAAGGACTGAGAGGTGACTTAGTGGTAAAGTGCCTCTGGGTTTAATTCCTAGTACAAAAAACAAACAACAACAACAACAACAACAACAACAACAACAAATCCCAGGAGCTGCAACAACAACAACATCAAATCCCAGGAGCTGCTGAACCTTTTAAGAACTTATTTTGGAAATCCCAGAACTTGCTTTCTTCACAGTGTTGTTTTCTTCTATGATATTGGCTCAGATAGTCACAAGCATAGCATGGATTGAAAAGGTGGGGGCCTAAGTTCTGATGGGAGGAACAGCACATGCATATAGAGAGGCACTGAACCTCAAGTTCATAGTAGGTCTCAATATCTTATAGGGTAAGTCTTTTGACTTCAGAAAAATGATTGTGGTTATTTTTGACTAAATACAAAGTATTAGCCAAATAAAAATATTGGTCTATATAAATTTTAGATTCCCATGCAGAAAATCTGTTGGGGGGAAAAAAACTTTTGAAATTTTTATAGGAATTGCATTTAATTTATAATTAACTTATAGTTGAGGGATAATTACTGCTTTTACCATACTGAGTTTTCAAATCCATCTGCATTTAGTTACATTTTCCTTCATATCTTTCAGTGATGTTTGGTAATTTCCTTTGATATTCTGCATACCTTCTATTTAGTTTATTTTTAGGTATCTTATGTTTTTTATTGCTAATTTGATTGCATTTTAAAATTAGGTTTTACCAGTAATAGGAATAATAGTTTACCTTTAAGAACTCATTTTAATCTTTTTAAAGTGTACCATTCGCTGGTTTTTATTATACTCAACAGTGTTTTATATACATCACCAAAGTTGAATTTTAGAGTATTTCTATCACTTCAGAAAGAAAACTGTACCATTAGCAGTCATATTCCATTCTTCCACTGACCCCTGTTCTTTTTTCCTCAAGCCGTAGGCAGCCACTAACCTACTTTCAGTCTCTATGAATTTACATGGAAATTTCCTATAAATGAACTCTTACCGTGTGGCTTCTTTTCACTGAGCAACATATTTTCAGAGTTCATCCAAGTTACAGCATGTGTTAGTGCTTTATTGCTTTTTAATCATGGAATGATGTTCTATTGTATGGACACATACTCTGTTTTATGCATTTAAAATTTAACTTTTCTGAGATACTTCTATTTTGGGGAAGGTGAACCAGACAGTGCTGAGTTTCCCCCTCCCTCCTTCCCTCTCTCCTTCCCTTCCACCCCTCCCTCCTCTCTCCCCATTTTTGTTGTTGTTGGTGCTGGGGACTGAACCCAGAGTCACTCTACTACTGAGCTTTTTAGTTTTGCTTTGAGTTTCTCTAACTTGCAGAGCCTGGCCTCAAATTTGGAATTCTGTCTCAGACTCTCAAGTTGGAATTACAGAAGTATGCCACTAGATTCACCATTTCATCTAGTTTTTTTCCTCCACTGTGGTGCTAGGGATCAAATGCAGGGCCTCATGCATGGTAGGCAAACATTATACTACCTAGCCACATCCCCAGCCCTCTGTCATCCACTTTAAATGTACCATTCAATGACACTAAGTACATTCACATTGATGTGCATGGACCAAAACTAGCCATCTTCAGAACTTTTCCTTATTCCAAACTGAGAGATACAGGGAATGATTCAACACATGAAATCAATCAGTGTACTATGCCACATTAACAGAACGAAGGGGAAAAAAATTACATGATCATCTCAGATGAATCCAATCTTTTCATGATAAAAACATCGAATAAATGAGGAATAGAAAAACTCCTCAATTAAATAAAAACCATATATGAAAAACCTATAGATAACATCCACTCATTGATTAAAAATGGAAATCATTTCCTCTTAATCAGGAACAAGATAAGCATGTCTGCTTATGCCATTTTGAAATTCATATGACTTCTCAAGGAATCAGGAAGTATGAATCCTTCAACTTTGTTCTTTTTTTAAAATTGTTCCAGATATTCAGGATTCCTTGAGAAGCCATATGAATTTCAAAGTGGGTTTTTAATTTATTCAAAAAATGCCAATGAGGTTTTGAAAGGGATTGCACTGACTCTGTAGATTACTATCAAAAGCGGCAGAACATTTTCATCAATTAATAATTATCTCACATGTGCTTGTATTAAAATATATATTGTTGATTTATTGTCATTGAATTCATGGCCAACAGCACTGTATTTCATGCTTGAACTTAAGTTTAGTTAACATGCATATTTTCTCCATGAAACATGACAGCCTTCTTGAGCTCAGAAACATTAGGTAAGTTGGGTCATAATTCAGATTCAAGGTGAGACCCAGAACACATACACATCACTTTAAGCAAAGCTTGTCTGATTATGGAAGAATCACCACTGGTATGGAAACATGCTATCTACTCTTGCAGCTGAGCTGAGTGAGGAAGACTTTTATGGGGTGACATTTAACTTCTTACTATAGGATAAAATAACAACTTTGTGAGTATCAGAGTCAATCACTTGAGATTTATGGATTCTGAGTAGTAAAGCACCTGCAGGATAGGTATATGGAAATCAATATTCAGGACATTCAAATTTGAAACAAAGCCTAAAGACCAAGAATTTGGAAGAGAAGTTCACCTGAAAATTAACTAAGTTTTCAAGGGCAGATTCAAAGAGGGAGCCACAACTCAAGATACCTATAAATTAATTTTAAAAAATTCAGAATCTTCCGATTTTCCTACATTGCTTCTATTATGAATTCAACATTAATTGTCCAAAAACTCATGTTGAAACAGTGCAAAAAGAAAAAAAAAACTTTAAAGCTGAATTGAACAGGTTATGAGAGTCTTAGTCTAATCAAAGAACGAATCCCCTCATAGGAATTAATTGTAAGCAGGAAGGATGTGGCTGGAGAAGATGGGTGCCGGGGGTCATGCTTTTTGGGGTATTATTTTGCATGTGGTGAGGGGAGTCCCTCAGTTTCCTAGTGCCATGTCCTGAGCCACCACACTTTCCTCCATCATACTTTTCTGCCATTATGTTTTGTCTCACCTGAAGCCTTGAAGGATGGAACTGGCTGTTTATGGACTGAGGCCTCTAAGATCTTGAGTTCCAAATAAATTTTCCTCCTCTAAAATTGTTCTTGTTATATCTTGGTCACAATAGCAAAAACAGCTTCCAGCCTGGCATGGTGGCTCATAACTGTAATCCCAGTGGCTCTAGAGGCTGAGGCAGGATGGAGAGTTGAAAGTCAACCTTAGCAAAAGCAAGGCACTAAGCAACTCAGTGAGACCCTGCCTCTAAATAAAATTTTTAAAAAAGGGCTGTGTGGCTCAGTGGTCGAGTGCCCCCGAGTCCAACCCCCAGTAACCCCCAAAATGACTTTGTGTATTCTCCTTTTCTTGTGCACAGTGTCGGGTTGAACTATGTTTATTTTTAATCCTTTCTCTAGTCTTTGCTGATGATTATAGAAATTAATCCATTCACATTTGTAGTAATTACTCCAAAGGAAGGACTTACTTTTCTTTATTGTTTTCTGTATGTCTTACAGTTTTTGTGTTTCATTTCCTCCATTATTACTTCCTTTCATATTTCTTTGAATTTTTTAGTGACATGTTTTGATTCTCTTCTTGTTTGCTTCCATGTACCTTTTTTACGTGTTCTTTGTGGTCACCATAGTAACTACCTATAACACCCTGAAGTTTTACCAGTCTCTTGAATTCATATCAACTCAACTTCAATTCCATACAAAAGATCCACTCTTACACAGTTCTGTCTCATTCTTTTGGTTATGGATGTTACAAATTATATCTTTATACATTATGTACCCAGTAACAAAAATTTTATAATTATTTTTATGCATGTGTCTTTTAAATCATGGTGTGTTGTGGTTTGGACCTTTAATGTCTTTGGAAAAACTCGTGTTTTGAAAACATGTTCCCTAGTGTAGCAGGGTTCAGAGGTAGGACTTTTAGGCAATGATTAGATCATTGGGCTGTAACTTCATCATTGGGGTTACTGTAGGAAAGAAGTCACTGTGGGGATGCCTTTGGCAATTATATTTTGTCCCTGGCTCCTGGGGCTTTCTTTTTTTCCCCTTACTGCCATGAGCTGAGTGGCTTTCCTCTACCACATCTTTTGGCTTGGTGTTCTGCCTCTTCTTGAGTCCAGAGCCATGGAGTTGGCCAACCATGGACTGAACCTCTGAAACTGTGAACCCAAAATAAACTTTTTCTTCTCTAAGTTGTTTGTGTCAAGTATTTTGGTCACATTGAAGAAAAGCTGACTAACACATGGAGAAAAACAAGAAGTGTAGTTTCATACCAAAATTTTAATAAAACTGGTGTTTATATTTGCCCATGTATTTACCTTAATTGGATATTTTTATATCTTCATAGGGATTCAGCTTATTCTTTAGTGTCCTTTTACACCAACCTTGGGGACTCAATTTAGTTTTTCTTGTAGGATAGGTCTAGTGTTAATCAAGTTCCCTTAACTTGTTTTTTCTGAATGCCTTAATTTCATCTTTATTTTTAAAGGACAGTTTTGACAGATATAGAATTCTCAGTTGACAATGTTTTTCTTTCAGAATTTAAAATATATTATCTCATTGCCTTCTCGCCTCCAGGGTGTTTGGTGAGAAGTTCACTTTTTTGTTTTTATTTTTTTTTTTAATAGTACCAAGTACTGAACCAGGGGTGCTTAACCACTGAGCAACATCCCCAGCCCTTTTTATTTTTTATTTTGAACCAGAGTCTCATTAAGTTGCTTAGGGCTTTGTTCAGCTGCTGAGGCTGAGTTTGAACTTGCAATCTTCCTGGCATAACCTCCTGAGTCGCTGGGATTACAGGCATGTGCCACCATGCCTGGCTAACTTCTAATCTAATTGAGGATCCCTTGTTTGTGAGCAGCAGCTTCTATCTTGCTGCTCTCAAAAGCTGGTCTTTGATTTTGTCTTTTGACAGTTTATCATGTGTCTTGGTGTAATCTCTTGGTTCATCCTACTTGGAATGCATCAAAGATTTTGGATATGTAGATTCATCAAATTTGGAATGATTTCAGACATTATTTCTTTCTTTTCCTCTTTCTTGGGTTTCTGTAAGGTGCATGTTGGTCCACTTGATGGTGTTCCATAGGTCTCTTAGGTGCTGTTTACTTTTTAAGAATTTTCTTTCTGTTCTTTAGATTGTATAATTTTAGTTTCCCTATCTTTAGGTTGACTGATTCTTTTTCTTACCCAAGTGTGGTGTTGAGCCTTTTAGTGAAATTTTCATTTTTGATATTGTACTTTTCAGCCCCAGAATTTATTTCTATTCAGTTTCTTTTTATACTTTCTGTGTCTTTTTTGGTATTCTCATTTGCTTATACATTTTTTTTCTGGTTTTCTTTATTTTGTAATTTATAATTTACTTGCACTTTTCGAGTGTTTTTAATACACTTCATTTAAACCTTATTAAGTCCAGTATGGAACTTCTCAGGAATAGTTTCCTTTGAATAATTCTTTTTTCCCATGAATAGCCTGTGGTGGAGTTTTTTTGTTTGTTAGCTTGTTTCCTTGTATGCTTTGTGACTTTTTGTTTTGCACACAGGACATTTTAATATTATAATATGGTAATTCTAAAAATCAGATTCCCTCACTTCTGCAGGATTTGCTGGTTTTGATTGTTGAAGGCTGCAGTCATCTAGTAGTTTAGTGATTTTTAAAACTGCTTTTGTAAAGACTATTTATTGTCCTTTAGATTGTGTTCAGGTAATGTTTTGGTGTAATCTCTTGGTTCATCCAAGAGATGAACCAAGAGATTACATCTTAATTGTTCTATTGGAATTCTTTTTCTTCTCAAGTACATCTTTTACAAGTTCTTTCAGCAAGGTTTTGTTGGTGGAAACTCTCTTTGTTTTTGTTCATCAGAAAATGCTTTTTTTTGGTTCTTATTTTTGCATGGTAGTTTAGGTATGAATAAACTCTTGGTAAATTTCTTTTCTCAGAAGATATTCTTAACCAAATGTTCCATCTGTTACTGTTGAGAAGTTGGATGTTTTATATTTACTTAGATATTTACCATTTCTAGTGCTGCTAATTCCTTCCTGCAGTCCTGGATTTTATCCGGTATCATTTCCCTTTAGCTTGAAAAACTTCTTTTAGCTTTTCTTGTTGGGATGGTCTATTGAGGACTAATTCTCTTGGGTTTTGTTGTTTGTGAATGTCTTTATGTTGCTTAATTTTCTGAAGGTTATTTTATGGGACATATTGACAACTTTTCTTTTAGCACTTTAAAGATCTTTTCGCTTTGTCATCTCCTTTCTTATGTCTGGTGAAAATTCAGCTGTCATTGTTTCTCCCTTTTAGTAATATGGTTTCTTCTTTGAAGACTGAAACATTTTTCTGTTTGTCTTTGTTGTTTAAAAGTATGATTATGATATGTTTAATACTGAATTATTTGTTTTATTTGGGACTTACTGAATTTCTTGAATTTGAGGTTGATAGATTTCATGAATATCTCACAAATAGTACTTCTGCCCCATTCATCTTTTCTTTCCTTTTGGTACTTCAGCTATACCTATGATTATCTGTTTGGTATTCTAAGAAATCTTAACTATCCTGTTATTTTTGTTTTTTCTTTTTGTGTTTGAGTTTGTATACTTCTGATCTATTTTCAAATACGCTGTGTTCAGTTTGCTCTTAATATCTGATAAAATAATTTTAATTCCTTTTAAATTTAACTGTTTCAATCTCTGTTGAATTCCCATATGTTCTTTTTACTACTCAAGTACCTTATATATGTGGAATCATTCAGTATTTGACTTTTTGTGACTGGCTCATTTAGTATTAGCACGGCATTCTTCAGGTTGACCAAGTTGTAGCATATCTCTTGGGTTTCCATTTTTTTTGGTTCACAGTTCTTTTGTTTAGTGCTTTGAATATATTGACTCACTACCTTCTGGCCTCCAGAGTTTCTGATGGGAAGTCTGGATGATCTAATTGAAGACCCCTCTTTGCTTTCCTTTTAGTTCTTTCAAGATTTTCTTGTTGTCTTTGGAAGTTTGATTATTACGTGTCTTGTGATGGATCTCCGAGTTAATCTTACTTGGGATTCATTGTGTTTGTTGGATATTTATGTTCATGTCTTTCATCCAATCTGGGAGTTTTGGGCTGTTGTTTGCTCACATCCCATGGCCCCCTTTTTTTCCCCGCTCTGTTCTTTTTTTGGGACTCCCACATATGTATGTTGGTCCACTTGATGGCGTCCCATGGGTCCATTAGGCTCTTTCTTTTTCTTCTGTCCCTCAGATTTTATCATTTTAATTGTCCTGTTTTCAAGTTCACTGTTTATATTTTCTGTATGCTCAATCTACCTTCTTCCTTCTCATGAATTTTTCATTTTGGTTTTTGTACTTTTCAGGTACAAAATTTGTTTTTGGCTTCTTTTTATGTTTTTTTTTTAAATATCTTTATTAATAATTTTATTTTGTTTATACAATGTTTTCTTGACTTTTTCCACATCTTCCTTTAGTTTTTTGAGCATCAAGACAGTTGTTGGTCTAGTATATCTGCCATCAAGTTTTTTTCAGGGATAATTTCTATTGATTCATTTACTTCCTTTTAATGAATCTTACTTTTCTTATGTTTTTATATGGCTTGTGGTTTATTAATTAATTAATTTTGTTCAAAATGGACATTTTAATCTAATAATATGGTAATCTAGAAAGCATACCCCCACCCCAGGGTTTGCTATTGTTTTGTTATTATTTTTATTTGATTGTGCAGGTTAACTCTATGCCAAGGATCAACCCAAGGTATAAATGTAATATGTAGTTCTTTCCTAATCCTGCACCTTTGCCTAGGTATATGCAGTCACTTTGTAATATTCCCCATGTAAGCAGTTGCTTTTGAATATTATAGTCTTTTCTGTCTGTTTCCCATAGGGGGAAAAAAAGAACTGTAAAGGGAGGTGGGGAAGAGAAATTATGATGGTCCTTTAAGTTCCCCAGAAGTCACATCAGCCAGAGTGATGGACTTTCTACAAAGAGGAGAGGCACAACAATGATGGCCACACACCTCTTGTTCCTACCTCTGTGAGCAGAAGCAGTGGTCAGTAATCATAGCATTGGTCCCTTTATTTGGAGGAAGGTCTTTTTTTTTTTTGCCTAGGCTGGCTCCTGTAAGATATGTGTAGGCTGCTCCAGAAATATGTGTGCAGCTGCTGCCACTGGGCTAGAAGTGGGCGATAGGTAGCTGCTAGTGTGTTAGGAGCTGATTTTGACAAAAATGAACCACAGTTTCCCATCCAAACCTTCCCATGGAAGTTACAAGTCTCCAGAGTTCCAAAATAGTTTTATCAGATTCTGCTAGGGTAATGGTGCAGCTGAGGAGACAGATTTTTGATGCTTCCCACTCTACTGTCTTTCCAGAATCTTCCCCTTCCCATGTGTTCTTGCATATTGTGTACCTTTTCATCTAAACTTTAGAATCTATCATAGTTAATTTACATTCTCCTTACTGTTTTTGTATCTGGCCCATTTCTGTGTCTTCTATATTTTACTGTTTTCTCTTATGACTGTGGGTCACATTTTCTTGTTTCTGTGTGTGTTTTGTAATTTTTTAATGCAAAATTTCTTATGTGAAAACTAGTTGAGACTAAAGTCAGTGATATTTATTTCTAGGAAAGGGCTTATCCCTTCCTCTGATCTTCAAATTGAGGTACCTAATTGGATCTTTTCTCTGTGGCAGCTTTAGTTTGAGTGAGTTCATCACTGCCTTTAAATATTTTGAGGATAAGGTCTGGAAATTGTGTTCACAGGGAAAATTGAAGACTGGTGAAGATGCTGAAGACATCTTTGTGCTTTATCATGAAGTCACAGTCTTCTGACTAAGAGACACATGTCCTCCCTGTGTCCTTTGTAGCCTGGTTGCTGCTTCTCCAGTCATTTCCCTAACTTTCTGTGCTATAGGAGGACCTTGGAGGGTAGCTGCATTATACTATGAAGGTCTGGAATGTCTCCCTGGGGGCTTTCTCAGCTTTTCTATGCCTTCCTCCAACCTTTCAGTTGTTGATTATCATGAGGGCCTCAGAGGATGATCTCTTAGTTCTTCTGTCCTCTAGTTTTATAGTCTTGCTTCCAGTCCATAGAGATCATCTGCCTTCACAATTGGGGGAGGCTCCCCATACATTACTTGGTCCTTTCTCTCCATTTTCTTGCTCTTCCTCAGTCTTTGATGTACTGCAACTGGTGAATACATGTGGGATCTATTGATGGGTAGGTGTGAATTCTGCTTTAAGGTGCTTCTGGTAATTTTATTTTGTCACTTTAGTCTATATGGAGTCACTCAGGATTTTGCTGGTTTTCCTTATGCTAAGGCAAATTCTTGATCTTATGGCATCTATGCCTGAAATTCAGGCCCATGCATGAATATCTTCTGTCTCATAAAAACCTTGTTACTTTCTGAAACATAGGCTATTTATAGGTTTGTTTTCATCCTTAGTTCTTTGATTTTTTTTAAAGTATGGTTTTGTAGTTAATATGGCTTATTTTAGTATGAGAATGACTTATTCTGTGAAGTTCTACTTAATATCTGAAGTTTTAAAAATAGCTTTCAGTGATACTGCTTTCGTAAATAGAGAAGGTGTCTTTATCAACCTTGTTTTTTATTTTAGTATTAATGACAATGATATATTACATTCATTAAGTACTTATTGAGTACTAGTCACCTTGGTGAATACTTTCTATGCATCATTGTGTTTAATGCTCATAAATTTGAGAATAGACATTATTATGTTATCCCCATTTTCCAGTTAAGAGACTGAATAGGTAGGTCAGTATTATAGTGAACAGTTACAGGCACTTTTGAACTTGGGGTGTCCCTCTCTGGAACAAATTTGCAAATTCACATCCAAAGATAAGGCAGATATGTAACATAAATAAATAAAGCAAATAGGGATATATGAAAAATAACAAAGCAGTTTGCATGATGAATGATAACTAAAGACCTAGCCAAGATGCTGGCACAAAATAAAGAGTAATCAGTTCTGTAGCAGACTATGTTGGAGACTGTATGCCGCATTTAAAGGTGATGATCACTTCTTAGCTATAGCTAGTTGTTACCCATGTAAGAATGCAAACCCATTCCATATTTTTCAGTAGAAGACAGAACTCAGTTTTTTTTTCCATGAGGACCTGTAGCTTCTATATGTTGGCTACTCTTCCAAATAAAAATAAAATCCAGTATGCAAGCCCACATGCTGAGTCCAAAATTAAGTAACGTCTGAAGGCTCAACCTGTTCTTCAGGCAGCCAGTTCGCAGTCCACATAACAGAGTCTCGGGTCTTTTAAACTGTTAAGTCTTGCCTCTTCTCATTGCCCAGTTTAATACCTTCCTTTCGTGTGTGCATTAAATGAATTGAGGAAGTGAAGTCCTGCTTTTGAGCTAATGTGTTTTATTTACTCAAATGTATTTTATTTACTGCTGTTATGCAGTGCTACCCATTTAGATAAAAAACTGCAAAGACAATTTCTACAAGTGCATTGTTTTGAAATCCTGAGTTCTTCATTTATCTGCCTTGAGCTGTAGAGTTCTAATGTAAGGCATGTCTTATGCTAAGTTGATGTGAGGATCCAGGTATTATTGAATACTTAGTTTATTATTCATTCATCATGACTTTCTTTCCCTTTCTTTTGTGACATAGCTTTCACTTTCAGAAGAACAGAATGAAATAATGAAAAATGGCTGTGAATCTAAAGAGCTGGTCTACCTCGTGCAGATTGCTTGTCAGGTAACTCTGAATTTGTCCTCTACTTCACATAGAGTTAATTAGAATTATTGTGACTGATTACTTAATTCTGTACTATAGTGTGTTTCTCACATTGCTTTGAGGATTATAATCTCTAGAAAGATACTTATATTAAAGTGAAATTGGGCTATAGATGACTATTGTAAGATAATAAGATAGTATTCTTTTAAGATAAGAGGTGTGTGTTCGTACAGTAATACATGGAGTGCACAATTTAGGTTGCAACTTGCATATCTTCTTTTTGCATTTTTTTCCTAAGATTTTGGACACTTATGAGTAAATAATAGAGATTGTGGGAATATAGATGTTGTTTTATTCTTTCCCCAGTCATATTGGCATTTCAACATACACCCAGTTGAAGTAGTCAGTTCAGTAGAATCATTTTGGTAGAATCAGAATACAACCTTAAATGAAGGTACTTCTCATAAAAGAACGATATCATTTATTGATCACTATATTGATTAACTGTTGATCACATATCATGATGGGAGACTTGACCTCTTTTCTCTGCTTCAGCTGCTCACTGTTTTGACCAGGAGTAAATTCCTCTATGGTGTAACAGGAAAAAAGTGTGCACTGTTTTGAAGTTTGCTGTTTTTTGACTCTTAGAACTCCTTTTTTGAGGGTAATTGCCATGACTTTTTCTTAATGAGATTTAAAAATACATCATTTGCAAGATTATTTCCTTTATTCAATAAGCACTGAGATAATTCTTTTAGTTAGTTATTCTACATTTATTGAACTGTTGGCCTACTAGTGAATTGGTCACAGTAAAGTAAGAGTTTAGGAGAAAAATTTTCTTCTGTACAAAGGTTTTAATTTTCTTTGGGAGAGAGTAAATAGAGGCATTTATGGATTTTTTCAGAGTATTAGTCATGTTTTTGAAGTTAAAAGTTAAATAATCTAGAAGAGTCTGCTTCCCAGTTTCATTCAAAAGTGCAGGACAAGCTGGGTTCAGTGGTGCACACCTGTAATCCCAGCTGCTCAGGAGACTGAGGCAGGAGGATCGTGAGTTCAAAACCAGCCGCAGGAAAAACGGGTGCTAAGCAACCTTGTGAGACCTGTTAAGCATCCCTGGTACCAAACAGAGAAAAGAAAAGAGTGCAGGACAACTCCATTGACATCACAAATGGAAATGTGTGGCTAAGGCTTGGTGTCTGGGGTGTGACAGACAGCACTAGGAAGAGTGGGCACCAGAATCAACACAGGGCACATTTCAAAATCTATATGAATTTAGCTGTTTTGTCATATGGCCTTTGGGGGACGGGATGGTGGGAATGAATAGAAATTGTATATAAGCATGTTTTTTGCATTATTAAACTTGATTCTTGGGAAAAAAAATCTAGAAGAGTCTGATGCTTATATCACATGGGAGATACTTAAATTCTTAGTTCTGATGAATTTTAAGGAAAACCTTTCAGAAATAAGTGCATTTATTTATAGGTGCCTGAATTTGGGATTGGAAATCAAATTTAGCTTGAATAAATATAAGATAGTCAGTCACATATTTTTCATATATGTTTTGTTGCATGTCATGTCTCAGTTTGAGGGAGGATGCAGCTCTGAATCACTAAATTTCATGTCATATTTCATAAAATTCTATATTTAGTTAATTTTTTATTGTAAAATTTTAATAACAGGACTACAAATTTACACTTATGAATTTTCTTTTTGCTGTAAAAGCATTGAAAGTTAGTGATACTGTAAATTTCATACCTCCATGTCTTTTACTCTTTCATTTTAGTAGATAGGTGACAGACCCCTTTAATCTTGGTGATTTGTGTAACTTTGGGCAGGAAATTTAATTCTAAAAGTGGATAGGCTGAATGTGAATGGAAGGTCTGGTGATTAATAAGACCTGGGGGGAAAGAAGTAAGGAAATAAAAGTCATGGAAGAATCTCACATAGGTCCTTGCTGACTAGATGGGTGGTTCTATTAAGAGAGTGAGAATTGTGGACATTGGTGAATTGATTTTTAGGTGAAAATAATGAAAAATTCTTTCCTGATAAACTATTGCTAATAGATGAATGGAAATCTTTTTCAAGAGTACGTGTTTGGTGTGTCAGGAATGAATTTATTAAATCTTATACAAGCTAACACATTTTAGCATCTCTTCTCACCATTAATTTCCATATGCTCAGATAATGCAGATATTTTTATTCTTATTAGCAAAACATAATCTCAAAAATACTTATGCTGTTTCATTAAAAAGTCAAGCATGCTGTTTGGGGCATACATGAGAATTTATAATTATTACTCAGTTGTCCTTCCATGTATTAGTGACCTAGATATTTAGTTTCCTGGTTGTAAATACCCTGTTCAGCTGCTTAAAAAATTGCAGATCACTTGAAGTAGTAATTTACTACATTATAATAATGTCATTGCACTTCTTCTGCCTCATTAAGTAATCATTGAAGCGTTCCCATATGTATATAAACTGTCAGTCATAAGCCATGTTATAAGCCCAAATCATGTTTTTAATAACTGAGAGACTCACAAGCAAACCCTTTAATTTTTCAAATGGGAAAATGAGGTCTAAAGTCCTGCAGTAGTTATCTTAAGATGTATGGCATATTAGCAGTGGGAACTTCTAAGGACTTCATTTTCCTGCCTGCCAGTTTTTTCTGGCTCTCCTTGGAATTTTGAGTCTAGAGTTGAAAAATTGCTTAGTCTTCAGGTAAGATAAGGTAATCATTAGATACTGATGTTATCTATCTGTTCTAGAAGCTAATTATTCACCTATTTTATCTGTGCTAATTCCTAATTTTTAATAATATATACTTAACATTCTTTTTATTTAATCGAACTTCTTGTTCCTTCACCTTAACCTCCTCTTTTCTTGTTTTGTTAGCTTAGATGGTGACACATTAAATGTCTTTCTGGAGGATAAGTGATTCTACTTTCAATAGACCTTATTTTTGAACCTTTATCTTTTTATCTGCCCTTTAAAATTTTTCTTCTTTCTAAATTATAAAACCAGAAATGTAAAGTGTATCTTCCACACTGAATAGACCCAAATTGACTAGGCACTTTTTGATTATCTATGTGTCTAGTACACAGTTATGACATGCAGCACATCCTTTTAATTCCTAAAACAGCTCTGTGAGGCAAATAGTCTGTTTTCCATTTTACAGAAGATGAAATAATCACAATGAATGTTAATACCTTCCCCAACGCCATGAAATTAAAGAAAGGAACCAGGATTTGAACACAGCTATAATGTTTTTCCTACTCTTCCACCATTTTCTAATAACATGATTTATATTTGGTTGGCTACTCTAAAATCTTTTAGTATATCCCAAAATGTTAATGAAGAATTATAGAAATGCACATAACTGACAAATCTAGTTTCTTGCATGACTTCAGCAGACAGGATCCCACCCCTTGCCCAACCTCTCTACACACACACACACACACACACCCTTACACACACACACACACACACCTCTTTCAGTGGAACCTTACATTCTAAAGACTCTGAAGGAGATAGGGTAGGCCAGCTGAATGTAATCCCAGGCCAAGAGACTACAGTCTCAGAAATACAAAAATATTTAAAAACTGGAATAGCATGAATCCAGAAGCAGTAGAACAAATACTAGGCACACAAATCTAATTTAGCTGTATAGGTGTATCTCAGCTGAGTATTAACCATGGATAAAGCACTGTCAGATATCTTAAAGAATTGATCACTAATGCAGCTCCTTCCTTCTCCTACTAATCATTATTTAGAATAAATTGTCTTCACTAATATAGGCATGTTGTGCCTCAGCTATTTCCTCTCTAATCTTTTCATTCTGTTATATGCGTCTGCTCTGTGGATCAACTTGTGTGAATGAGGAAACACTATCTTATTTTGTGCCTTGGTGGTGTTCTGGGTGGGAATCCTTTTCATTCTGTTCACTTTTCTGAAAATCATGCTATTTCCTATGTATATCTTATACTTCTCAAGAAACAGTGTATTTAGTTTGGAAGTAATGAAAATTATTAGAATTCCTAGGAAATTCAGGAATATATCATGAGAGACATAGGAAGTAAACTTTACTGCCTCAAATGTTGATATTTTAATAAGACCAAAATTAGATAAAACACTGATACCAATTATGTTAAGCCCTACTATATAGAAGAAAATATTTATGAGTATAATGTCAATGGTATTGAGCCCTAAAAGCATTTTGTATTCTACTATTTTATCTTTCAAAAATAAGTAAACACGAACTTTTAAGTGTTCATTTTATTTTTATGTATTTTTATTTTTACAGACTGCATTTTGATTCATTGTACACAAATGGGGTACAACTTTTTATTTCTATGATTGTACACAATGTAGATTTATACCATTCATATAATCACACACATATATAGGGTAATACTGTCTCAGTCTACTATCTTTCTTTCTTCTACCCCTTCCCTCCCCGTTTTCCTCTACAACATCCAAAGTTCCTCTGTTCTTCTCTTGCATGCCCCCACCCCAATTATGTATCATCATCCACTTATCAGAGAAAACATTTGGCCTTTGGTTCTTTAGGCTTGGCCTGTTTCACTTAGCATGATATTCTCTAACTCCATTTATTTACCAGCGAATTCCATAGTTTATTCTTCTTTATGACTGTAATATTCCATTGTGTATATATACCACAGTTTCTTTATCCATTCATCAATTGAAGGGCATCCTGGTTGGTTCCACAATCTAGCTACTGTGAATTGAACTGCTGTAACATTGATGTGTCTGCATCACTGTAGTATGCTGATTTTAAGTCCTTTGGGTATAAACCAAGGAGTGAGATAGTGGGGTCCATTCCAGGTTTTTTGAGAATCTGCATATTGCTTTCCAGAGTGACTGCACCAATTTGCAACTCCACCAGCAATGTGAGTGTGCCTTTTTTCCACATCCATGCCAACACTTATTGCTTGTGTTCTTGATAATAGCCATTCTAATTGGAGTTAGAGGAAATCTTAGGGTGGTTTTAATTTGCATTTCTCTAATTACTAGAGATGATGAGCACTTTTTCATATATTTGTTGATCACCTGTATATCTTCTTCTGTGAAGTGTTCATTTTAAAGTGGCAAATTTAAACCTATTTATTCTAATATGTGGCCTAATGAAAATCCTGTTCTGATCTCTTTTTTCTTTAAGTGTAGTTTTTATTATATGAATAATTGTTTAATAAAATAATATTTTATCATTCCATTATCAGCTTTAGGTTAATTGACATTAAATTTTCTTAATCAAGTTAGAGTGTATTTACTACCTTCATATTTTAATCAGAATTCATCAGTATTTAAGAGTTTATTTTTTCTGTAGATCAAGTCTTTTATAAGTATTTACAGTAATCTCAAGGTTCCTTTATGTCTTGGTAGATGGGGAAAACAGTTGGTTTCAAGGGAGTGCTTCCTTGTCTCAAAATATCTCCCATATTCTAATGTTCCCATGCTTGAAATTCCACCATCAGAATTGCATTCCTTGGTATTAAACCTTTCCTTCTGTACTCAGTCCATTTAGAATATGCTGTTACTGCAGGAGCAGGGAAGCTCTTAACATTTGTACAGCCTCTGTGTATGAGTAAAATACTAGGCAGATTTCCAGCATTCTTATTTAAATATAATGCATCTATGAAATGCAGATGTTTTTCCCATTTCACAGATGAGTAAACTGTTGCTCATAGATGCTGAATAATTTGCATAAGGTTCTGCATTTAGGTTAGACCAGGATAGGATTTGAATCAGTTCTCTTTTTCTCTTTTCACTGAACTTTATACGTTTAAGGAGATAACAGGGTGTTAGTTATTTTTCAGGTAACTTCCCCAAGACAAAGGGATTTCCAAGGACAAAGACAAAGACTATTCTCAGAAAGCACAGCAGGTGGTTCCTTTTCTCTCACCTTTATTCCTCAGCATTGTCACTAATGATTTTTGCCTATCATGCTAAGTGAAATAAGCCAATTCCCCAAAAAATCAAAGGACGAATGTTCTCTCTGATAATTCAGATGCTAAAACACAATAAGGTGTGTGGGGGGGGGGTGGGGGGAGAGGAATAGAAATTAATTGGATAGACAAATGGGAATGAAGGGAAGGGAGAAGAATGGGAATAGGAAAGACAGTGGAATGAATTGGACATAACTTTCCTGTGTTCACATATGAACACATCACCATTGAAACTCCACATCATGTACAACAAGAAGAATGGGAAGTTGTACTCCATGTATGTATAATATGTCAAAATACACTCTGCTGTCATGTGTATCTGAAAAAGTTTTTTAAAAAAGTGATTTTTGCTATCCTTGGATATAATAATTTCTTGGTATTAATTAACATTAGAAATTCATAGCAAATTACATTTTGGTAGGTGTATATATTAAAGAGTTTTGTTTAGAAATTAGATAATTAAGGATATATTTTTACATTTAAAATTTAAAGTTAGGTGTTAAAAATAGGTGCTAAAAGCACAAGGTGTTTATTTTTAGTAAATTTAACACATTTTAAGTAATTTGCAAATATATTAACATTTTAGTTTCATAAATGGAAATCTGTATAAAAGAGCAGACTTTTTAGTGGCACAAAAATAATTTTAAGAAGTTGAAAGAAGTCCTTTCATGGTTATATGAGGAAATACATTTTGAAATTTAATCCCAGCATTTATTTTTCAAGCTCTGAAGGCATTCATATGGTTAGTTATTTATGTTTATTCTTTAAGTAGGACTGCTCTGATAAAAGAAAAGATGCTTTATTTTTTAAAAAGGTTTATTTTTTAGAGCAGTTTTACATTCACAATGAAATTGAACAGAAGGTATCAGAGAATTTGCATATAGTCTATGTCCTGACACACTTAACAATTAACACCCCACATAACAGTGCTACATTTGTTAGAGTTGATGAACCTACACTGACACATCATTATCACCAGAGTTCATAGTTTGCATTAGGGTTCACTCTTGAAGTTGTCTATTCCATGGGTTTGGACAAATATATAATAATGTGTATCCAATGTTATAGCATCACACAGAAGAGATTTCTGCCCTGAAAATCCTCAGTGCTCTGTTTATCCCCACAAACCACTGGCAATCACTGATCTTTCTGTTGTGTTCATAGTTTTGTTTTTGCTAGAATGTCACATAGTTGAAATCATATGGTATGTAGCCTTTTCACATAGGCTTCCTTTACCTAGTAATAGTATTTAAGATTCCTCCATTGTTTTTTTGTGACTTGATTACTCATTTCCAGTTATCAGCACTGAAACTGGCCCATTGTCTGGGTATACCACAATTTATTTATCCATTTACCTACTGAAGGACTTGGTTGCTTATAGGTTTTGGCAATTATGAATAAAGTATATTAACTGAGTGCAGAATTTTGTAGTAACATAAGTTTCCAGTTCATTTGGTTAATATTAAGGAATGCAATTGCAGGTTTGCATGGTAAGAGTATGTTCAGTTTTCTACAAAGCTGGCAAATGGTCTTCAAATTAGCTATACCATTTTGCATTCCTGACAACAATGAATGGGGATTCGTGCTGCTCCACATCCTTGCCAGTATTTGTTATTGTCAGTGTTTGTTTTTAACCATTTTAATAGGTATCTTGTTGTTCTAATTTGCAACTCTCTAATGTAATAGAATGTTGAGCAATTTTTTTATACTTATTTATTTGCCATCTGTATATTTTTATTGGTGAGGTGTCCAGATCTCTTGCCTATTTTTTAAAATTCTCTTTCTTTTGAGTTTTAAGAGTTCTCTGCATATTTTGAATAACAGTCTTTTATCTGTCTGGTTTTGTTACAAGGGCTGTTGGCCTTGCACAATGAGTTGGGAAGTATTTCCTTTGCTTTCTTCTGACAAAGATTGTAGATGATTGGTATAATTTCTTCCTTAGATATTTGGTAGCATTTACTGGTGAACCCATCAGGGTTTGTTGCTTTGTGTTTTGGAAATCTACTAATTGTTGATTCAGCTTATTAAATAGAAATAGGTCTATTTAGATTGTCTTATTTCTTTTGTATGAGTTTTGGCATGTTTGTGTCTTTCAAAAAATTGGTCCATTTCTTGTACATTATCAAATTTCCAGGTATAGAGTTGTTCATAGTATTATTTCCTTTTTAATGTGATCTGTAGTAATGTTCCTCTTCCATTTCTACTATTTTTAATTTCCCCCCTTTTAATTAACTTGGCTATGAGTGTCAATTTTATCACTATTCTTAAAGAATCAGCTTTTGGTTTGTTAATTTTCTCTATTGATTTTCTGTTTTCAGTTTTACTGATTGCTGCTCTAATTTTTGAGTTTTTTCCCCTTTAGTTTACTTTGGATTTAATTTGCTCTTCTTTTTCTAGTTTCCCTATGTGAAGCTGAAATGGCTTATTTTAAATGTTTCTTCTTTTCTAATATATGCATTCAGTGCTATATATTTCCCTTTAAGCCCTGCTTTCACTGCATCACACAAATTTGGATAATTTGGATATATTTTTGTGTTCATTTAGTTCAAAATGTTTAATAGTTTCTCTGGAGATTTCTTCTTTTTTCATGTTTTATTTAGAAGTGTGTTATTTAATTTGTAAGTGATTTGGAATTTTCCAACTATCCTCTTGTTACTGATTTCTAGTTTAGTTCCGTGTGGTCTGACAGTGGACATTGTATATCTCAATTCTTTTAAATTTGTCATTGTGTGTTTTATGCCCCAGAATGTGGTCTGTCTTCATGAATATTCCAAGTGAATCTGAGATGCATGTGTAATCTACTGCTGTTAAGTAGTCCACAAATGTCAGGTATGTCCTGTTGATTGATGGTGCTATTGAGTCAGCTATGTCTTTACAGAGTTCTTTCTTGCTAGGTCTGTCCATTTCTGACAAGAGTATTGCTAAAGTCTTCAGCTATGATAGTGGATTATCTATTTCCCTTTGCAATTCTATCAAGTTTGACTTCATAGTATTTTTATGCTCTGCTTGTAGGCATATACACAATAAGGATTATTTTGTTTTCTTGGAATGTTGATCCCTTTACCATTATCTATTACCTTTCTTTATCCTTCATAACTTTTGTGCTCTGCAGACTGCTCTGTCTGAGATATATACAGCTACTCTTACTTTTTAAAATTAGTGTTATCATGGTATATCTTGCGGTGCTGGGGATCGAACCCAGGGCCTTGTGCTTGGAAGGCAAGCACTCT
Organism: Sciurus carolinensis; assembly: GCF_902686445.1. Taxonomy (NCBI): domain Eukaryota; kingdom Metazoa; phylum Chordata; class Mammalia; order Rodentia; family Sciuridae; genus Sciurus; species Sciurus carolinensis. The sequence continues at coordinate 128,698,228 of NC_062223.1, read as the reverse complement.
ACCGACTGACCTATCTCCCCAGCCCCATCATGGTATATCTTTATCAATTCCTTTCTTTCAGTCTATTTGTGTTATTTATTTATTTATTTATTTACTTACTTACTTACTTACTTACTTATTGCAGTACTGAGAATCAAATCCAGGTGTGATCTACCACTGAGCTACACCCTCTGCTCTTTTTATTTTGAGGCAGTGTCTCGCTAAGTTGCCTAGACTTGCCTCAAACTTGCATTCCTCCTTCTTCAGCCTTCCAAATAGCTGGGATTACAGGTGTGCCCCACTGTATTGGGCTGTGTCTCTCATTTAAAGTGAGCTTCTTGTGGATAACATGTGGTTGGGTCTTGTTTTTGATCCACTCTGACAATCTTTTAATTGATGTGCTAGAACATTGATGTTTAAAGTGGTTGTTGATATAGCTGGATTAATATCTACCATATTTATTATTGTTTTCTATTTGTTGCCCTTGTCCTAGACTTTTGTACTCTCCTCCCCATCTTTACTGTGGTATGATGGGCAAATGAAAATTGTGTATATTTAAGATGTAGAACATGTTATGATGTGCATATGCATTCTTGAAATGATTATCACAACCAAGGTAGTTAACATAACCTCATCTTGTTTCTATGTGTGGTAAGAACACTTATATCTACTCTGGTTTCATGTTTATAGAAACTTGAGTAATTTATGATTCCATTTTTCCCTCCTTTCTTAGCATTGTCAATTATATATTTTTAAAAACTCTTCTTAGTGGATGCCCTGAAGTTTTCGGTATACATTTACAACTAATCCAATTTCACTTTCAAATAATTCTGTACTACTTTACAGGTGTACAAGTACTTCATAATTAAAAGTATTCCTAATCCCTCTCTCCCATCCCTTACATCATCACTGTCATTATTTCACTTTTACAAAGACTATACACATAAGCATATACACATGCACCTCATATGCATATACATAAATGAATATATTTTATTATTTTAAACAGATTCTTATCTGTTAGCTCAGTTAAGAATAAGTAAAACAAAAGTTCATTTTACCTCCACTTATTCCTTCTCTAGCACCTTTATTAAATGTAACACAAATTTCTTACCAATATAATTTGCTTTCTCTATGAAGAACTACTTTTAGCATTTCTTGTAAGACATATATACTATCTGCAACTTTTCTCAATTTTTATTTGGTGAAATCTTTCCTCCAGTTTTAAAAATATTTTTTAAGTTGTAGATGGATATAGTACCTTTACTTATTTACTTTAATGGGTACTGAGGCTCGAATCCAGTGCCTCACACATGCTAGGCAAGTGCTCTACCAGAGTCACAATCCCAGCCCCTTTTCTCCAGTTGTGAAAGATAATTTAATAAGATACTGTAGGGATTTCAGGTCAGTCAATGTACAGAGGAGTGAAAGTCCTTCAAGTCGAGCATACTCCTTGGGACAAAAGGCGCTCTGTTTGAATGACTTAGAGATGCTCTACAACTCCTCTGTCCTTGAGGCCTGGAGGCATTATCTTGTTATAATAACCTTTGGTAGTAGTGGACTATGAGAAGCAAGCAAGTTATGTGACCTGCACATGCACAAAACTAAATGTACTATGTAACCTAGATAAGTTGATAGGACCCTGGAATAGATAATAAACTGGACTGGCTTTCCCACGGGAGCCACTTCTTACTCTTTGCCATCATGTGTGCTTGCCTCTTTATTAGCTCTCCCCTTAACCCTTATAGCTGGACCCCAATTAACCTTTACAGGATACAGAATTTTCTAGGTTGTTTTTTTTTTTTTTTCTTTCAACTCTTTAAATATTTTATGCCATGCTCTTTTGTTTCTGTGGTTTCTTAAGGTAAGTTGAATGTAATTCCTATCTTTGCTCCTCTAGGTAAGGTGGATTTCTTCTCTGACTTCTTTCAGGACTTTTTCTTTTTCTTGAATTTTTCAAGTTTGAATTTGATATGCCTAGGTGTAGTTTTTTGGTGTTGTTGCTTTTGTCCTGCTTTGTATTCTCTGAGCTTCCAGGGTCTGTAATTTAGTGTCTGACTTTAGTTGGGAGAAATACTTAGTTGTGATTGCTTCAGAGATTGCTTTTGCTCCTTTATGTATTTCTTCTGTGTCATTTTCTGCTTGTATTAGTAATCTGCTTCTGCATTTGTTTACTTTTTCTGCTAAAACCCTTAGCATATTAATCATAGTTCTTTTAAATTCCCAGTCTGATAATTGCAACATTTCTGCCATATCTGATTCTTGTTGATGCTTGTTCATTCTCTTGAAAATTGTTTTTTTTCCCCTTTTCATTTACTTTGTACTTCTTTGTTGAAAGGTGGACATGAGGGCTGGGATTGTGGCTCAGTGGTAGAGCACTTGCCTAGTACACATGAGGTACTGGGTTCGATCCTCAGCATCACATACAAAATTAATTAAAAAATAAGGTTAAAAAAGAAAAGAAAGATGGACATAATATACTAGATGAAAGAAATTGCAGTAATGAAACCTTTAGTGCGATGGTGGTAAGGTGTAGCGGGGAGGAGAAGCATTCTACTCTATGGTTAGGTCTCATTCTTTTAGTGAACCTGTGCTCATGAACTGTGTCATGTGCTGATCAGTTCCCTTTTAGCAAGTGCACAGTATTACTAGAGTGAACTGAAGTTCAGTCCCTTTTCTGCTCCCCTTTCTGGAAGCTTGAGGAGATTTTCTCTGATGTTTACTGTGAGGACCTGGTAGAGCTTGTGAAGGTAAAATTCACTAAGTGATGTGGTTCCTCCTGGAGACTGGACTCCCTGGAGATTTTCCTCTTAGTCTTATCATTCCTGAGCCTCCAGAAACTTAGCAGTTACAGTTTAAGTTCTTCTACTCCATCTCTGGTAAAAGTGGATTTCTGCTCCAGTTATAACAGTTATGATTCTCTGTATTTACCTGTCTTTCACCAATTTGAGGGTCAGTGATTTGCCCTTTAATGGACCTAAGGTTTGTTGATTTTCAGTTTTTTTCAGCTTTTAGTTGTTAGGATGGAATGGTGACTTTTAAACTTCTTTTATGCCAGATCAGAAACCAGAAATCCAACTTGATTTTGCAATCTGATGAAACATGATCATTTCTGAAATATACCTGAATCAATAATATTATTTTCATGAGCTTCACATTTTCATGTGATGCCTGGTAAAACAAAGCCAAAATGAGCTAAAAATTGAATTGGCCAAATAAATCATAAAGCACAAAACAATATATTTTAACACCTCTTTTAAAAATTTATTTTAAAAATCTATATAGGAGGAATGTCCCAAGGAAAGAAGACCAACCATTTTTTTTTATGACTCCATTCCGAATTTATTTCACCCTATATTCTTAGCATTTATTCCTCCTGACTAGCTACAGCTTTATCCTTTTACGAATATCTCTCCATTCTTTCTGAAATCCCTTTCCCCTTCAGTTTCTGATAATTACCATTCTGTTCTCTATTTCTATGAGTTTCCCTGTTTTAGATTCCATATATAAGTGAGAACTTTTTTTTCACATATAAGTAGGATTTTTTTTTTTTTTTTCTTTTGGCCTGTCTTTATTTCTCTTAGCAAATGTTCTCCAGGTTCATACTTACTGTTGTGAATGACAGAATGTCCTTCTCTTGTAAGGCTAAATTAATCTTCAGTTGTGGGTGTATATATATATACAGCACATTTTTTTTCTATCCATTCATCCATGGGTGGACACTTAAATTGTTTCCATAATGTGACTATTGTGCATAGTACTGCAAAGGAACATGGGAGTGCATATATTTCTTTGACATTTTGATATGAATTTAAAATATATAGGATATATACACAGTAGTGGAAATGTCAAACCATATAGTAAATCTATTTTTAATTTTTTGAGGAACCTCCATAGTATTATATAATAGCTATACTAATATTTCCACCAACGATATACACATGTTCCCCTTTCTCCACATCTTTACCAGAACCTGTTGTCTTTGTCTTTTTAATAACAGGTATTCTAACTGGAATGATGTATCATTTTATAGTTATAATTTATATTTCCCTGATGATTAGTGATGTCATAAATAAACCTTTATAAACCTTTTGGCCATTTTTATATCTTCTTTGAGAAATGTTTGTTTAGTCTGTTGCCCATTTTAAGATCTGGTTATTATTATTTTTATTCTTTTGCTATTAAATTGCTTGATAATCCTATATAATCTGGAAGTTAATACTTTGTCAGAAGTTTAGTTCTATAGTTTTGATTTTGAGTATATTTCCAGTCTCAGTAATAGAAAATGTTTGTAATAACTAATCAGTAAACTGATTTTATTTTTCTTTAATTTTAGGAAGTATTCTCTGATTCAAAGTTATTTTATGGTTTTTCCCATAGGTTTAAGTCATGCACTGTTTTCTGTCTAGCAGTTATTCTCAAATAGAGGCTGTGGACTTTGACCAGTAGTAGGAAGAGGGTTAATGGAAAGTTCTACCTTGTTTTTCATATTGACCCTTCAGTATAATATAATTCACTGGAGTGTTTTAGAGTTTAACTGTTTACTATCACTTTAATAGAAACTTCTCATTAGAAAGTATGAAGTCTCAGGAGTAAACAACAACCATTATAAAATAAGTCCTGTCACCAAAGCATTTCCAGACAAAAGATGAATTATAGGAGTCTTTCTTCCCTACCCATAGGGCAAAAGTTGGATTGTTAAAAGAAGTTACGAAGATTTTCGGGTACTTGATAAGCATCTTCATCTTTGTATTTATGACCGACGATTTTCCCAGCTCTCAGAGCTTCCCCGTTCTGACAGTCTTAAGGACAGTCCAGAGGTAAGCAAAAGTGATCACTACATATGAGTTAGTACAAATTTTTGTCTGTGTACTAAATAAAAGTTTATGTTGAACACTTAGGGCCATTCCTGAGATCATATATCTATTTTATAACCAAAACATTAGTAGAATGTTTAGAATTAAAGTAGGTTCAGTGTATAATTTTATAAAGGGGAAATCCTCATAATGATATGTAAACAGGTACTGTATATTAGCAAAAACATTTTCAAATAGGGCATGAGAACATGAAAGCAAAAATATGAAATATGTTTACTTCCTAGTAAACAGAAAATCCACATTCAACCAGTGCTGTTTGAGTAGTTTATAATGGCAGGTTGTATGTGTATGCATGTTTCCATTTCTGCTAAGTATTTCTAGCAAAAAACAAAAGATTTTTTTTTTTTTTTTTTTTTTGCGGTGCTGGGGATTGACAAAAGATTTTTTTAAATTTAAAAAGAAAAAAGAAATTCTTTATAGCATTAGTCAACAAAAAGTTCTGTTGGGGAGTCAAAAATTGTGAGGAGTCTTTGAAAGTAGGTGGGATGAAATTTATGGGAAAGAGACAATATAGTCTAAAACCTATACATAATGATTTTAGAAGACAGGTAAGTTAGAATTTTTTACATGCAAATATAAAGTGAGCAAAATATAACTGAGAAGAATGTACATCAGAAGGCCTTTGAATACATTATTGCTCTTTTCTGAGGGGAAGTGAGTTATCATATCCATGAAATGAGAGTAGATTTTTGTAAAACAAGATAATCAGAAACTTTGTAACTGAACACATGATCTTTTAATTTTAATAATAACAAATGTGAATAACAATATATAAAGTGGATATAGATTACCTAAAGAGAGAATTAATGAGCTTGAGGTCAAGTCAAGTCATTTATAAGAATATGGCCTTGAAAGGGACAAAAAAGTTAAAAAGTTTTGAGAGTATAGTTGAAAATTGTGGAGAATGGGCCCAGAGTAGTTTCTTCTTATAGGGATTATAGGAGAAGAAATTGGATGGGAAGAAATAAAAATAAAATAAAAATTAATATTAAAAATTTCCCTAGAGATGAAGAAAAACATGTTTTCAGATTCAGAGGGCCCATGAGTGCTGCCATATAGTGAGCAAAAGAACTCACACACCAAGAAACCCTGTAGTGAAATTTCAAAATGTCAAAACATAGAGAAAAATCCTATAACTATCCATAGAGCAAAAAGCAATTTTTTTTTCCTCTCAAAAGAACAAGATTTAAGCATTAGACTTCTCAGCTGCAGTTGACTTGAAAACAATGCAAGGATATCTTCTAAATCCTGGGGGAAAGTCATTTTAAATTTAAAATTAATTCCAAGAAGTTTAAGTAGATAGGGCAAAGAAGAGCCATCATCAGTCATGTAGGGACTGATCCTGCATCAGGAGCTTAGGGATGTCATAGAATCACAGATTCCTTCTTACATAGAAAACTTAGAAGTCTCCATATTCATTTACCACCTCTGCTTATTTCTTCATTTTTCTCAGACTCTCAAATTTCATGGACAATGAACCGTTCAACGGAGTCATGTATGAACATGGCCGCTCCTGCCTGGCCATGGGCATAGAAGATTATAGAGAGTCTTGGAGAACAAGGTTTCTGGGAAGCAGGGGAAAGCTAGGCAGAAAAGTCAAGTATGGATCTGTAATACACATCTTTTTATATTTTCATTACAAAAGTACAGCAGTAAGTTAGAAGTTATAGAATGGCATGACCATTGATGATAAGGGGTAAAAAGTTAAAGCCCCGTGTGAAACAGGGTCTGAATCATTATGTCAGTGCCCATAGTTTCAGTGGCAGTCCTCTGTGAAGATCTCTGTAACCATGAAATGCTTCAAGATCTGTAGATCCTCCCCTCTCCTCAAAGACCAGTTCACCTCAGAGTTTCTCTGCCAGAGAGTGCAGTATCTTTCCTCCGAGTAACACTGAACTCTCTCTCTGCAGTCAGTCACTCAGATGCTCGTGGCTTACCTGTCTCGCCTTTCAGCTATTGCTGGCAACAAGATCAACTGTGGGCCTGCCCTTACTTGGATGGAGGTATTACCTAATTCACTTCTTATAAAAATTTATTTTAAAATTACTTACTAAGATTTAATATTAATTTGATAGTTGAGTGTCAGTAATCAAAGAAATGGAGTTCTCATCTGGGAGGATGGATAAAATGTTTTTTATCTCAACTATCCTTTGATAATTTACAAAATGAATTTTAATATATTTTATGACTTGATACTTTTTTTGGCATTCAGTATATTAATGTATATACATTGAGCAAATTATGTATTTTCCAGTTTACTTAATAATTGATTTTTTAAAAAAATTTCTGGTACAGGGAATTGAAACTTTACCACTGAGCTATATTCCTACCCATTTTATTTTTTTATTTTGAGTCAGAATCTTGCTAAGTTACTGAGGTTGGCTTTGAACTTGCTATCCTGCTTTAGCTTCTCAAGTTGATGGGATTATAATAAGCACTACATCACCCAGTTAATAATTGAAAATATTTTTCAGTTATTTATAAACAAGCTATTTTAAAGGATCTGACTTAAGAGCATGTTGAGGGAAACATTAGCCTGTAAATATGTTAGATATTTGTGTTTAATTTGCATATAGTTATGTATTCTCTACTCCCAGTAGAAATTGGGAAGACAAGAAGGAAAGTAAAAAGGATATTGAACTGTGAGCCAGATCAATTTGTACTTTGACCTTGAATTTTCCATTACATACTGTGTGTTTTTGTAAAAGTATTTTAATCTTTCATAAATTGCTTAACCTCTTCCAACTTTAGTGTTGAAATTATATATATTATATGCCATAGCACAGTGACTGTCATACATTAACTATCCAATAATGGTATTTGTGTTTTTTAAAGACTTTTAGAATTATTATCTGTTTAAATTAAATTGAATTATATTTTATAGGTAGTCAGAGAAAGTTGTGCAGGTTCCATGTCTTTAACCATCTCATAGTATGTGTGCTTCATTCCAGATTGATAATAAGGGAAATCATCTTTTAGTTCATGAGGAATCATCCATCAACACTCCTGCTGTTGGTGCTGCCCATGTTATCAAGAGGTATACTGCTCGGGCTCCAGATGAACTGACGTTAGAGGTAAATAATTAAAGAGTGCTGTTTGTTCTCTGGTCCCTGTTACCTTTCTAGCCCCATGCTTAAGTGTTTTAATCATTTACTTAATTTTAAAAAATTAAAAGCACCAGGTTTTTCTGTAGTCCTTTATTTTTTAGCCTGGAAAATTTTCTATTTTTGTTTAAATGATCATATTCATCCTTCAACACTCAGCGTCTCACTTCTTCTAGAAAGCCATCCTTGATCTCCCTCACATTCCTGCATGCAGATAATACCTCCAAAAACTAGATTGAATGTCATTTAGAATTGTTTATGTGGCTTATCTGTGACACATCACTTATTACATTTAATCATAGATTTTCCCCTGTTTATTTCAGTGGACCTCTTGAAAGCATGATCTTTCTGTTTTTAGTGCTTAAAAACAGTGATACTCAATGATACCTTTTAAAAATGTTTGTTGAAAGATCGAGCTAAAGACCAGATGGAGGGTGAAATGAATATTTCTTGCTATCAGATGTAAAAGGAGGGGAATTGCATTTCTTCCTCTAAAACTATGTCTCAGGTGATGAAAGACAAATGCTAACAATTATTCAAAAAATTAAGATAGAAGAGTGTCAGTTTTTACTGTGTAACTTCTGAATGGTTTTCAGACTACACTTTGAGGTTCTGTACAGAAAGAAATGCAGATCTTCAAAGATACCATATCTCTTAGCAAATATGACTGTGAAGATGGCTTAGTCATAACTTGAGAAATCAGTGTGAATATGCAGGTTCCTAAAAATGTGCTGTAGATTAGTTAACAGTGCCCTCAAGTATTTAACTATGTTTTTTTCATAGATGACAGCACTTGTTTTGATTGAAGAATATAACTTATATAAAACATTAACTTATTTTGATTGAAATTTTTAAAATATTCATGTAAACGCAGTAGTTTGCTTTTTACAACGAAGAAAGGTCTATATTGGAGTGCTGGATTACAGTGGGTTGTTGAAAAGAATGAAATTGTCATCTTGGGCTTTTCCTATATGATTAAATAAAGTATATCAAGTGCTCAGTATAATGACTTGCACTTGGTAATATATTATTAATATATTATTGTTTTAAATATGAGTATTTGAAACTTCCGTAAGTGAATCTTACTACTTCCAGTGACAGTGGTAACAAAGTACAGCAGCTCCACAACTTAGCATGGGGTTATGCCTCACTAAACCCATTTTAAGTGGAAAATACTGTTCAGAGAAAGTATATCAAACATGCCTAACCTATTGAACATCCTGGCTTAGCAACAAGGACACAGTTGTTTGCCCTTTTGACATGACTGAAGCTGAGGCTCCATGTTGCCCAGCATCACAGAAGAGTAGAGTACCACATATTGCTAGATCAAAATTCATAATTTGAAGCACAGTTTCTACTGAGTGCATGTCACTTTTGCACCGTGGTGAAGTCCAGTCATCATAAGTTGGAGACAGTATTTTAAAGCATAAGTGATGATGATGATGGCATGATACCTAGCATTAAAAAAACCTTCATCTAAAAACTGGCTTTCTGAAGTTACCACACATGACTTAGTGAGATCAAGTTTTTGTGTTGCTTAACACTTTTTTAAACTTTCCTTAGCAAAAGGTAAAATTATTAAATTATTTTAAAGGAGATAATGAATTTTTCCAGAAGTTATTAGCCAGAGCATAAAATGGTACTTTGTCCTTTTGTACAGTTCAAATTTAAATTCAAGATACAGCAATTGGTTTAAAATTTAACTAAAACAATTTTATAAAAATTTTGATTCTCTTAGGTGGGAGACATTGTTTCTGTTATTGATATGCCCCCCAAAGTGTTAAGTACATGGTGGAGAGGCAAGCATGGATTTCAGGTAAGCAACAAAACATTAGGTGTGGAAAATTCTAAGAACACTTATCTGTATGTCATTACTAATTCTATTTCTAAGGTGTACTGCCCGTGGACTTTGTCATCAGAAATGTTATCTGTAGGGACAGAAATATGCAGATGATAATGGCATTAGACCAGATTTCCATTTCTAGTTGCTTTTGTGATTTTGTTCTCTCCTCCTCCTTTATTACTTTGTCAGTGTGAGCAGTGTCTCATGCCCATGAACTGCTTTCTGACAGTTAGTCATGTGACTCTTCCTTGCTTTTAGTATTAGTTTTTTGGGGGAGGTGGGTGGGTACTGGGGAATGAACTCGGTGCACTTGGCCATTGAGCCACACCCCCTGCCCTATTTTGTATTTATTTAGAGACAGGTTCTCACTCAGTTGCTTATTGCTTCACTTTTGCTGAGGCTGGCTTTGAACTCGAGATCCTCCTGCCTCAGCCTCCCGAGCTGCTGGGATGACAGCCATGCACCACCGTGCTTGGCTTAATACTAGTTTTAATTCATGATTGACAGATATTTCCTTTTTTAAAATAAATCAGTTTGATCAAATTTTCTATAAAAATGTATTATAAATCTTATCAGAAACTTATTGTATTAATTGCAGAACAACAGTAGAGTCTAAAGTCCTCTCTTTTATTTTTTCTGTATACATGTAAATTGTTTAATTTAAGACCTGACAATGGCATCTTTCAAATTAACTTAGGACTAATTTTCATAGGATGTATGGGATCTCTTTTATCTTATAAAGGATCCTCTGAAAATGCCTTAAAATTATGTTCTTAATCCATGGTATATGTGTGTGTGGGGGGGTGGTTTCCCTATGAAAGTGTTGTGAAATGCACAAGCAAACTACTTGTACTGTATATTAGAAATTTGATTACTATTATAAAAATACTTTGAGCTTTACATATTTAAAAATCCTGATTATTAGCTCTTATAAAATGTATTTTATAAACAAATGCTAATATCATGAAACAGTATAGCATGGGGTTAATTGGGGGGTACAGAGCTAGATTACCTGGACTTTAATCCTGTGTTATTTTGGGCAAGTTATTTAAGATCTGTTTTTCTGTTTCCCTATTGTAAAATGGGGGTTGCAGGACAGTATTTTTTCATACAGACTTGTCATGAAGGTTAAAAGTGTAAAGATGAAAGTATAAAGTACTTAGACCAGGCCTGGTGGGGTGTGTATGTGTGTGTGTGTTTTGCTCAATAAATGTTGATATAAAATTTAAATAATTGTTTTTCATTTTAGAAATTTAATTTTATCTATACATTTCTGTAATAAAAAACTATATGTAGCAGTTTAACAAGTTATTCGTTTTTTTGGAATTGAATTTCTTAAAACCAGAAGGTTCCCCTTAAAAATCTCTCCATTCCTTCTCAACATTTTAATTTTATGATTATAAAAATAGTAGCAAGTTTATTCTTTATTTGTGTAACAGTTAGTGATCAATGACTGTATGCTAGTTATAGACTTATCTTCCTAATTATTTTATTTAGACTTACAAAATAAGTTCACTACCTAAATAACTAATTCCCTTAAAGTCAGAAATTAAGTATTCTAAAACTGTTATAACTTAGTTTATTGCCAAAACACTGTATTTAAAATAAAAACAAGTTTTTAAATTCAAGGAGATTTGTCATTGGTAATAAAAACTTGCTCCTGTAAGAATGCTATTTTTCGTCTTGATTGGTCTCAGAAAGGCAATGCTGACTCTGTAGGTCAAGGTGGAGTGTGCCTGTGAGAAGAGCAGTTGCTGTGCTGGTGCCCATGAAACAGGCAGCAAGACTTTAAATGTCACTGTCAAAACTTTTTTTTTTTTTAAAGGAGTCCAGTATTTTAAGTAAAGAATCCACATGGTTCCCTATGCCTTGCTTTTCCTACACACTAGTCCATCTGTAAGAGTGCCCATGGTTAATTGCAGGGGAAGGTAGGAGTTGGGAGACTTCTTGAGCATCTGCTGCACAGAAAGCATTTGGCATTTCACATGCAGTGTGTTCTTTAATTTCAAGAAACTTCCAGGTAGTTTTTCATTTCCTATTTTTATGGATAGAAGACAGTTTTTAAGAGGGTTAATAAACAGCCAGTAAGTGATGGGTGAAGTGGAAACTAAATCCAAGTCTGCTCTGTTCCTTTGCTTGAAGAGCACTAAGCATGATTTCTACATTTACTCTCAAATTATTAACTCTCTTCACTTTAGTTTTCTGTGCTGTAGAAAAGAACATCTTTCCTTCCCAACCAACAAGGAATGTGGTAAAGATTACCCAGTTGAGGGTACAAATCATACCTGTTTATTGACAGAACATTGTTGTCACTGTGTGTTAGTTAAGTTTTTATGTAATGATTAATAAATTGTATGCTGGGGAAAAGCTCTTCCTCAGGCAACTGATGAAGTTCCCTACCTTCAACAGGTATTTAAATATTCTGAGGATGTGCCCCTCCCGAGAAATCTGGTGAAAGTGGAAGAAAATCTTAATTCTCCATGTACATGATAATTGTAATTTACAGCCCTTTTATGTCCTGATTTTCAAGTTTAAAAATCACTGGAATAATAGTTTATTTGGATGATTTTCGTACTTTATATTTTTTAACTAGTAGGAAGGTTAATCAGAGAGAATCTCATACAGAGCCCCAGTGTGAGTAGAAGTGACAGTGTAGCTGCCCTGATTAGCCCACTGGACCTCTAGCCCTGTGGCGCTGGCCTACGTGGATTCCCTGAGACCTTCTGCAGTAGCTCGGAGGACCTCAGCAGAGCTACCAACCACACTCTAGGCATAGCAGACCTTACCTTTATATAGTAGATATAGTACATCAAAAGCTACTTAAAACTTTTAATTTTAAAAAACTAGCTAACAGTGTAAAAGTATTAGAGAAACATGTTCTTTATAGGGGCATTTTTATGTGACCCCTTTCAGAAGGTCATTATTAAATTTCTCTAATGTAAATTATATCTTAATTCTTGGTATTTCATAAATTCTAAGGTAGGTGGGTCATACAAATTCAGAATACAAACAGTCATGTATATTTTATAAATATGCGTTTGAGATTTTGTTTTTCCTATTACTGGGCAAGACTGTTTCTAACATTCTTTCATTTGTCTGTTAGGTACTGTTATAGTTTGCTAGGGCTGCCATAAGAAAATACCACAGACTGGATGGCTTAAATAACAGAAATTTATTTTTGTACTGTTTTGAAAGTCAGAAGTTCAAAATCAAGGTGTTTACAGGGTTGATTTCTTCTGAGGCCTTTCTTGCTATATCCTCACATGGCATTTGTTCTGTGTATGTGGGTGTCTTTGTGTCCTAATCTCCTCTTCTTATAAGGACAGCAGTCCAGTTAGATTAGGGCCCACCCAATATGACCTCATTTAGCCCTAATTACCTCATTAAAAGGCTTAACTCTAAATATTGCCATAGTTCAGAACTATGGAAGTTGGGAATTCAGCAAAAGAATTCAGGATAGATACAATTAACTCATGATAGGTGGGTTGATCCACCATCAGAGCTGGACTGAAGTTCCTTGGAGAACTTCAGGGCCCAGCTGGACTCTCCCTGGAGGTTTCGGAGGGGTTTCTGGAGGAGTGCAGTCTTGTGTATATGTCTTCGGGAGAGGATCTCCAGGTGACCCACTGAAACCTCTCTCAGTGGAAGCAGGCTGTCTGGCATGGAAGAGCACACCTCCGTCAGCCAGCTTGACTGATTCTGCTTACTTGCAAACTGGGCTCTGATTGCAGACCACAGAGAAGGATGCACAGTGGTGCAGCTCGTCTTCCCTCGTGGTGCAGAGGAGATGAAGGGCTTATTGGACATGGGGGTGGCCCAAACAGTGGTCTTCCTGGGGATGAAGATCATTGGGTGCTGATTGGAAGAAAAAAATGGGGAGCAATAGCTGCAATGGGCTGCTGCTTCCCATGGCAGAGGCAAATTCCATTGAGGTGTTCCATTCTGAGTATTGCTGAGCAGCTTTCTGTAATGTCTTTCTGAGAACTTTCTGAGTTTTGCTCAGCCTCATGGCCTGTTACCTTATGACCTGTTACCTTACACTACTTTTTTTTTTTTTTTTTTTTTTTTTTTTTTTTTTGCAGTACCGGCGATCGAACTCAGGGCCTTGTGCTTGCAGGCAAGCACTCTATCAGCTGAGCTATCTCCGCAGACCACACTACTTTTTTCTTGTTGTCTCTTTTCGGGCTGGCTATCAGGGCATGGTAGGGTTCAGGTCTCCTTGCAGAAACTTTTCCTTTATGCTGCTGTGAACTAGTGCTATGCAGTTTCTGTGTAGTGACTTTCTTTAGTATTTAAAAGTATTAGTATTTTTAAAAAATAATAAACACACTCGATTTTAGTATAGTTTGAGGTTTACAAAATAATTGAGCAGATAGTTCATGGAATTCTTTTATAGAGTTACTTTTCCTACAATTTTCCTGTTATTTACATCTTACTTTACAATATAATGAATAGAATTGACAAATACTGACCTTTTCCTCATGTCAGCTGTTGACTGTGTTCACCTGAATTTGTGGTAAAGCAGTATTTCTAGAAAAGTGGTCTGAGGAACACCCAGGCCAGAGCAGATAGGTAATAATAATGCAAGCCTCAAATCCTATCCACAGTTACTATAACAGTTTCTGGCTTGCTTTTTAATGAACCAGTATCTATATACTGTTATTAACTATAAATCATCATTTACATTAGTCTTTATTCTTGGTGTTGCATATTCTGTGCATTTTGATAAGTGCCTAAAGGCACGTGTCCCCATTTTATTTTCAAACAGAATAGTGTAGCTATCCTTCAGTTACTCTCCTGTGCTTAACCTGTTCATGCCTCCCTCTCTCTGAACTCTGGTAACCACTGATCTTTTACTGTCTCCATAGTTTTGCCTTTTTTGGAATGTCATATGGTTGTCATATGATCTTTTCAGATTAGCTTCTTTCACTTAGTAATTTGTGTTTAAGATTCCTACATGTCTTTCCATGGTTCTGTAGATCTTTTTTTTCTAATCACTATCCAATATTTGGTGTTAGGGATATACCACAATTTATTTATCTATTCACCTATGGAAGGAATCTTGATTGCGTCCATGTTTTTGGCAATTATGAATAAAGTTGCTATAAACATTCATGTGGAAGTTCATGTGAACCTAAGTTTTCAAGTCCTTTGGGTAAATTCCAAGGAGTGTGATTGCTTATCATGTAGTAAGAATATATTCCATTTTATAAGAAACCACCAAACTGTGTTCAAAATAGCTGTACCGTTCCTCATTCCCACCAGCAATGAAAAAGAGTTCTGCTACCTGGCACCCTCACTGGCATTTGGTAACTGTCAAGTTTTTGAGCAGGGTTGGGTTTAGCAATGTTAAAAGGGGTTTAATGGAGTTGCATTGTTACCTTAAATTACAAATAAAGTTAGTCTAAGAAATAGCATTTGCTGAATATGCTCAAGGGCATACAGCACTGCTGTCTTCATCATTTGGTTACCAATAATTAATTCTGCTCTCTGCCATTGATTCTCAAATTGTAGTGTGCATGAGAATCAATAGGGGAACATACTAGAAAGATTAAATCTCAGCCTGGGGCTATAGCAAAGTGGTAAAGTATTTGCCTAGGATGCATGAAGCTTTGGGTTCCATCCCTAGTAATGCATGCATGCACACACACACACCAAAGAGAGAGAGTGAGAAATTAAATCTTAGGGCCTAAACCCCAAAATTTCTGTTTTGGTAGTTTTGGGGCAGGATGTAAGACCTCTGTATTTTTATCTATGTGTGCTCTAGGTAAACTGTTAGTTGACTGGTGGTTGGTAGAGATCAGCATTTTGCTAAGTTCTTTTCAATGTATTGTCCTAGTCCAGACCATAATTTAGCCATGGAAACAGAAGGATAAGTTCATCCATGTGTTTAATTATACCCTAACACTCTTTCTTTTCTTAAACTTATGGGAGTAGGAAGTGTGAAATTATATTAACTACAGTAATTTGAAATTCTGAAATCTGTATAATTATCTCTTAAGGAGTATATTGAATATTTTATCTTTTTTTTTGAGATGTTTCATTATATGATAAACTGAAGGGGGGGAAAAAAAACCCCTCTTCACTTTATGCCATAAGCATCACTCCCAGACTTACTCTCCTGTGTGTAGACTATGGTTGAGAATGTGGGGTAAGGCCTCTGAGAGCCATTTTTTCTTAGGTAAAAGGCATAATACAAATATGACGTTAATATTTTTGAACATGATTTATTTCTCTGGTGCAGTTTTATGAGTTTGATTTGGGAACCACTGGCATCAGAATGACCTGAGAAAAGTGTTAAAACTGTATATTTATCATCAGAATCTTAGGGGATGGGGCAGAATCTAAATTTTTAACAGTTCCTCAGATGATTTGCATGTAAGAAATGTGGGTACCCCTGACCAAGCCTCCTATTGTTCATCCTGTGCAGATAGAGTGAACAGGCAATAGTATAGCAGTTGTTCTGTTGCCTCTTTTCACAGAAAATTCTCCTTAAAACACATTTGCCAGGAAGTTAATCTAGTGGCTAAAATCTCACTTGGAGATTAACGGAATTGATACAGGTCATGTTCTGTGGACTCTCCAACTGTTTTACTTTTCATAATTAACTCAGAATGTTGTGTGTTTTTGTTTTTATTTTTTTCATAAATATCAGAGAAGCAATTCTTGGACAATAAAAGTTTCCTTACCACAGAGTTTAATATGGTTAAAAGTCTTCTTTCTTCAGAAGGGCAGATAGCTGGGACTCTACCCCCTGATATCCAGGAATACAAAGCTGTACCTTTTTATTATTTAAAATCAAGTAGAGCAAAATATTTCCTCTCCAATTAAGTAATGGGATGTAATATTATATAGTAAATTTGCATAATGTTACATAAATTGAAGAGAAGAGGGAACGTGTGACACTAAAAACTGATTACAAACACTTCTTGAGTGCTTCTTACACGTGCTATTCTATGTGCTTTTTTTTAAACCTTTAGTTCTCATGCTTCATGAAGAAGGTGCTGTTATCTCATTTTATGAATGGAGGAAACTGCAGCATGGAGGGGTGAAACAGCTAGCTCACTATTACCTTGCTCTTTAGTGCAGAGCTTACATTGAAACAGGCATTCTGGCCAAAAATCAGATCATAGTAGTAATTTAGTCAACACTTTTGAAACTTCTGCTTGTCTGACTCATAGATTTCTATAGTAGAAAAGATGATAGTGGTTCATCTGGTTATAATCTTTCATTTTACAATGATAGAAATCTAGAAACAAAGAAATTTTTGTTTCACAAAAATAGTAACTAGGTGGTATAACCAGGATCAAAATATAGTTGAGTTCCAGTTTTGTTTTTTCCTTCTGTAGATCATGCAAATATGTACATTTTCTTAATTTATTTTCTTTATTGTTGCTGATGTTTTAATTTTTCTTTTAGTGCCATTAACAGTGGATATTTTGAGATAAATTTCCTAATGGATAGCTTTTTGTTAATTGATAGCATCAGGATATGTCACACTGAATTTCTTGAAAGCAGTTGATAGGAGGATGACTGGGGACAGTAGCTCTTAATCTCATCACACAGTATACCCTCTCTTTATGATAGGTACTTTGTGAAATCCCTTCTTGTGATCCTGAAATAAAATCTACAAATAATATAATTACCTATATACATATACAGTTTTGAAAAAGTATAAATTTTCAACTTATAAAGGAAAGTAATTTTTGTCTTTAAAATATGTGATATGTGTTTAGATATTAGTATTTGAGACAACTACTTTGAGAACCTTATTACTGTCAAGGTAGACTAACAACATTTAACATCAGTCAGACAATAAAATAACATCCATTCATAATAGCATAAAAATATGGAATACTTAAGGATATATCTGGGAAAAAAATCTGGATTTTCAAGTATTCTAAGTATTTCCAGAACCTTTCTGGAAGAAATTAAAGAAGGCCCAAACGATTGGAGAGATATATTGAGTTTATGGGTTGGAAAACTATATTGATAAGATGTCATTTCTTCTCAAATTGATCCCAGTCAGAATCCTAGCAGACTCTTGTGTAAACATTGACAAGCAGATTAAATAATTCATATGGAAATGCAAAGGACCTAGAATAAAGGAGCCAAAACACATTTGAAGAGCAAGGTTGGAGAGCTTGCAGTAATTGAAGATTTACATAAGCTACAGCATAAGTAAAATGTAGGATCAGTGGAAATAGAGATAAGTAGATTAATGAAACAAAATAGAGTCTAGAAACAGATCCATTCATACATACATAGACAACTGATTTTCAACAAAAGTCTAAAATCAATTCAGTGAAGAAAGATGGTCTGTGTTCGCCTCCAAAATAAAATTTATTTTTAAAAATTAACTCAAAATGTATCATATGCCTCTGGGTAAAGTACAAAGAGTAAAACAAAGCTTTCATGGCTTTGGATTTCATGGCAAAGATTTTTTTTTTATTTTTAATTTTTTTGTAGTGCTGGGGATTGAACCCAGGGCCTTATGCTTGCAAGGCAAGCACTTTACCAACTGAGCTGTATCCCCAACCCGGCAAAGATTTCTTAACTGCAACATCAAAAGATCAATTCTCTGAGAATGTTTGGGAAGAGGGAAAAAGTAGTTGACATTTCTAGAGAATAGACTGAACTTGCATTAGTTTTTTCTCAGCAATGTGATTTTTCTCTAGAAACATATGGAAGTATATTGGCTTAATTTGGGGAGTTGGTTGGATTGCTTTGGCAGAAGATTGATATTGCAGGGAGACTAAGGGTATTGATTTAAAAGCTCATATGGTCTACCACAGGATTCATACTGGATAACAACAACAACAACAACAACAACGACAGCAATATCAACAAAAAAGATGGGAAGGGGGATAGTAACCTGGGGGAAAATAAATACAGGAATGAAGGGGATGGTTGTCTGAATTTTAACTTAAGTTGTTATGGAATATAAACTCTAGAGACCTGGGAGTTATAACTTTCAGAGGTCAAATAATTCCAATTGCTGAAAAATCTGTGGTATGTCTCTGGGAATAAGAACAGTACTTAACTAAGCTTCATATAAATATTTTGCTCTGTTAATGGCCTAAAATTTCACTAGTCATAAATGAAATAAAAAATTAGAGTAGGAATATTTTTAAAAGTCAGTGATAAGTACATTTTTTTATCTTGAAATTCATTTTTAGGTTTTGTTTGGTCGAATCAGAGGGACTATAGTTAGAATTAGGCACTGTTGTTGAGCAAAGGATTTCTTTCCCTTCCCACTGTCATCAAAGCTCTGGGCTTAAATTTTATTCCAATAGTTTCCTATCTAACAATCCCTCTAAGTTGCACCAAAATATTCTTCAGGACACATTGTTAAAGCCAAACCTGATTGTTTTTTTTTTTTTTTTCTCCCCTTGAGTATCCTCAAGGTACTCAGTCTGTTCCCCTTGTCACTCTTTATTTTCCTTGAGTCAGAGGGTAAGCTGTATGTAGACTTGCCTGACTAGTCCTAGGAGCTCTCAGTGTTGCATAGGCACAGGACCAAAATGGATAGCAATAGATAGATTAATGATGAGCAGGAACCCATTTTAAAATATTTGTGAATTTTGTAGGACAACTGTTAAACCCAGTTATTATTAAGAATGAAAGTGTGAATATTTTCAATGAATTGTATTAAAATTAAATATTTTTGGTAATTATTTTACAGTATTTTGCTGTTATCTGTGCTCTTGAGGTTCATTACATCTAATGGATATACATGGTACAAATAATATATAACAGAGTGTTGTTCTGCATCTCTTCTCAATTCTGTGCTCAGTTGTGTCCTGTTGGTACTTTGAAACCAGCTCTGGTAGGTGTATTTGCACCATGAGCACTGCAAACCCTATAAATCAAGACCTTTTCCTCTAGGGAGAGCCAGTTGTTAAACATTGCCCCCACACTACAGGGCTATAATAATCTCTCTAGCTTCTTTTCATTTTATCTCAAAGACTTGAGGAAAAACTTAAATGAAAGCCCTAGTTCCTTCTTACAAGCCCCTCTCTTATGTAAGAATGTAGTCTTATCACTACATTCTTCTTTATCACTACATTCTTCTTTTTTATCTGTTATTGTGTTTTTGTTATGTACTTCTCTACCATCATGGGCCCCAGGTGGTAGCCTTTTCTCTCTCTGGCTTCCTTTTCCTAGAGTTGAATCTCAGTTTGACTCCTGATTATGTACCACATTCTCCTTTCCCTTTCCAGCACTGCTGCAGGAAGAATAAGATATGAAATAGGCTGACATAGTTACTAGATCATATTGCCAGAGTTTCAGTCACTTTTACCACTGGATACTTTTGAGTTTATCAGGAGTGTTTATATTTGGCAAAATATTAGGTTAAATACTCAGCATAAAAGTATAAGTATTCATTAACTGCATTTTAGGGTTAGCTGCATTCTTCTATATGATATCTTCAACAGAACACAGTTTTATTTTTTATGATGGAAATTTTGTAAGAAAAGGGAATCTGTTTGCCTTTCACAAGTTTTCCAAAACTGACTGTTTTAAATAAAATAACTCCTTGACTGTTATCAGTGCTTTTGGTTTCAAGAAATAGAAAAATGAAAGAGAAAATGTAGTTATTGCTACTGTTGTCAGCAGCTTAATGATGATAAGCAAAAGTCGTAGAGATTGTTTTGACCTTTCATTATGATCAAATGAAGACTGCTGCAGATCCAGTCATGACACCTGCACTTATAGCAAACAAAAAGAGGCAAGATAGGAGTCTAGAGTTGTGCCTATGTGTCTCAAATTCATCTGAATGCAAAGAGTTTGGGAAACTGGATATTTGTTTTAATATTTATTAATTTTATACTTTATAAGAAAGGGAGATGAGAGCAGGGATTGGGGTTAGGCACTGGATGTGCCTACAGTGGAACTCCATGAAGTATACAATAGCATCTTTCCCATATACTTAAACATAATGCAATGAGACAAATTTAAAAGGCGAAAATGTAACTAATATATATGATACAATTCCTTGAAGAAGTTCATTAAGCTTTGTTGAGTTTTTGTGAGGGACTGATGGAAAACTAGTTTTTATTTGCTGAAAGATATTTGAATTTGGAAACTGGTCTGTGTGTTTTCACATAAACTTTTGAGGTGTAGGTAAATGTTACTCCTGATGTAACAAATTAGAACATGAAACAGTTTCCTCCAGATCGCAGAGTCTAAAAAACATGGGGGAGGCAAGTTTGAACCTCACCTTTGTCTATGGAACATTTCAGTTTTGTATAAATTAAAATAAATTAGAATTTTATGGAAAGAATGATATTTGAGAGTGAGGAAACCTAAGGACACACACGTTATGTGTCACTCACCTGTGTATTATGTGTCACACCCATTTGATGGAGCAGCTAGAGCCCTCTAGGTCTTGGAGTAGCTCATTTGATGAGTGCTTACTACATGCATTTTACTTATGCTAATCACTTAATTATAAAACCTGATAAAACCTGATAAGTGTTATCATTATCATGTGTACATGGAGAAACAATTACAGAGAGGCAGAGTTACACACCCAGCCTACTAAGTGGTAGATTTAGAATTGAACTCAGAGGCCCTTTACCCTGAGATTACGCTGTTAACCAGTACACCACATGTCCTCTCATGGACCTCATGCAAGAGAAAATGAGAAGGATTTTTTATTTTCTTACCTGGTTCCAGCCAATCTTGGAAGTTTTACATATGTTTATTGAATGTAAGTTTGAATAGAAAGTGTTAACAGAATTTTAACAATAAAGCAAATACTGAAAGCATCATTTTAGAAGACAGTACATATAGGGACTTTAAGAATGCCAGATACAAATATTTCAAGTAAAATTGTTAATCTGTTAATAACCCCTTTTCAGCTCATGATAACTGGTTATGTTTTCATAATTTTTAAGAAGTACCATAGAATATTGATCCAGAAATTGAAATAAAAATTCTGCAAATGAGTGAGTGAAAATAATCCCACACAGATGGAAATTATACAGCTCAGAACTTCATGATGAGTCACACTCTTGGAATACTGTTTCATTCTTCCCAGAGTCTGTCAACAGAGGGAGATACAACGTGATGTAGTTTTCATGTTTCAGCTTTAACATCTGCTGCATGGCAGCCCATTTATGTCCCTATCTAAGGAAACATCTATAAATATTGGTAAAGATTTTCTTTTTATTTTTTCCCAAACTGTTTATCTCTGTATTTATTCTATTAGCTGCACAATATCTCTGGATGATCTGAAACTCACAATTTTCTTAGTACAACTTATTAGGATCCTGACAAAAGCCAGTAGGCAATTCTGTCATAAGGTTAACGTGGTGTGTTCTTGGAAGCCAGAGTATGTGGCTGCTTCTGAAATTGGCCATATTCTTCTCTCTTATCCATGCACTTCTGACTCTTCATCAGGAGTGAATACCATGATTTTAAATGAGTGTTTCAGAAATCCATTTTTAAAAAAATGTATGAAAGTGAAAGAAAATCCACCAAAAATTAGTTTAGTGTTAAATTTTAAAAAACTTATAAAGAAGATAATAAACCCAATAAGTTGGCAACAGAAGTGTCAGCACAACTAGATTTGAGATTTCGGCAAAGTGAATTATCAAACAGTAAAAAATTTTTACCTGCTGCCTGTGTAGCATTTAAATTGGTGTAGAAGTTTGGGGAATTAAAAGCTAACACTAAAAAGCCAGACTTAGATATTTGGACAGAAAACCCTGCTTAACTCTGTATACTCATAGCAACAGATTGTTTTATTATTTGTTTGTATAATTTGCATCATCTGCTATTCAGAGTCTTGGAATAATAGAATCATTTGGGAGGGACTGTGGAGTCTATTACTGGAATTGAGTTGGCAGTGTTCACATACTGGTCTGTTTGCTAGTTTGGAATCCTTTCTTTGTTGCTTTTCTTTAGGTGGGACTCTTCCCTGGACATTGTGTTGAGTTAATTAACCAGAAAGTTCCCCCATCGGTGACCAATTCAGTGCCAAAACCAGGTGAGTACACATTTTCATTAACTTGGTATGACCTTCTGCTCACAGATACAGATGTTCCCTTCTAGTCAAGTACATGACTTGTTTTGCTGTTCTTCACATTAATTAATATAATATATATTCTGAATTTTGCATGGTTTTAATTTTAAACACGGTCTAATTTCTGTTTGATCATTTCATAATGGTGTTTACATGCATTCCAATGTTTAGACAATTTTAAAGAATGGTATATTCCGCTAAGCTTTGTTATTACTTGCTTTTATAGTTATATATAAGGCATGCAGCTTATTAATGAATAAATTAATTTAAAAAATAGATTTAAAGATCTAACAGGATCATCATGGGCATAGTGTGATCGATTGGAAATTAACAGTTGAAGGATGTATATATTTTATCAGTGCCTATGAACATCAACACTATTTTAAGAAGCATTTTTTTATTATTTATAATTTATAATGCTATATAAATATGTGGAATATTTTACAAATAAGCAGTGTTTCAGGGAATAACAAAAACAACAAGAAAATTGGGATTTTTCAGTGTGTTGGGTGATTTAATCTGGGCAAGATTCTACAGAGTGTCTTGTCTGGAAGTGTTTGATCCAATCTAAGTTTTTAAAAAGAAAGTAAAAATAGATTCAAAGATTTTAGACCAAAGAAAAAGTCAAGTTTATTTTTCCTAGTTGCATTACATTTCTTCTGTCCTTTCCCTCCCTCCCTCTCGATGAAAGGAGAAAATTTCGGGGCCTCAGAATTTATTTGAACTGCTTAGAGTTTTATCAGAGTTTCATAATGCTCTATATGTAAGAATTGCGGGGGGGTGGAGTTTATTCTTTCCTTATTTTGTGTTTTCTCATTTGTCCCAAATCATAAATCTGTCACTCTTTGTAGAGTGTTTAAATAAAAGTGAGGGGTAATAACCCCTTTCAACGCTTATTTTTTCATTGAGGTTTATGGAGTCATTGTTCTAATTTTTCTCATAGCAATTTATAGGCAGATTAACTTTATTGCTAGTAAGAATTATAAATAAGAAAATACCTCAGAATAGTGTTTCTTTGCACTTCTACTTGACCCAGGATTCTCATTTGTTTTCAAGACAATTTTATCCTGCTTTCGTATATTTATTAAAAAGGCTGTTTATGCACGCTTGCTTAGTAATCATTTGTTAGTAATTGTGATGAGTGTAAATTTCTTTTTTAAAAATATGGTATTAGCCACTTAAAAATAACAGTTTTGTGGAAATACCATTCATATACCATGCAATTCAGTGGTTTTTAGTATACATTCACATAATTGTACAACTGTTACCATAATTAATTTTAGAACATCTTCATTACTCCAAGAAGAAATCCTGTATCAATTAATGAAAACTTCTTCCTCATTCCTCTTTTCCCCCACAACCCAAGCAACCACTATTTTACTTTCTCTCTATATAACTTTCCTCATTCTGGGTTTTTTTAAAAAGGTGGAATATATAATATATGGTCTTTCGTGTCTGACTCAAAAGACAACTTAGCATTATGTTTTCAGGGTTCATTCATGCTATAGCATATATCAGAACTTCATTCCTTCTTTTAAATGGCTGAATGAATATACCATAGATTATTTCTCCATTCGTTTGTGTTTGTTTCATTTTTGTCTGCTACAAATACTCATGTATGAGAGTTTTTGCATTGATATATATTTTGGTCCCTTTTGGGTACATGTCCTAGTAGGAGTGGAATTGCTGGGTTGTGTTTAACCTTCAATTGCACTTTTACACCATTTTAGAGTTCCACCATGAACATATGAGAGTTTTAGTTGTTCCATATCCCTTGCCCTCTCAACCCCCTCTTTCTCCCTGGTGGTACTACTGATTGTTCTGCCACTGAGCTATATCCCCATCCCTTTTTATTTTTTAATTTGAGATAGGGTCTCACTGAGTTGCCCAGGTGGGACCTTAAATTTACAATCTTTCCTGCCTTAGCCTCCCTAGTGGCTGAAATTATAGGCATGTGCCTGCTCACAGCTGCTAGCACATGCTATTATTTGGATTTTTCTTTTTTAACTTTTGCCATCTTTGCAGATGTAAAGTAGTATCTCATGATGGTTTTGATTTGTATTTTCCTATTGACTAATAATGTTGAGAATCTTTATAAGTACTTATTGGCCATTAGTATCTCGTTTTTGGAGAAACACCTGTTCAGATCCCTTGGGTTATTTGTGTTTTCATTATTGAGTTGTTAGTGTTTTTTGTATGTCTAGGTACAAGTCAGTTATCAGTTAATAGTCATTTACACATTTTTTCTCCCATTTTTTGTGTTATCTTTTACTTTCTTGATGGTATCCATGGAAGCATAAAAGTTATAATTTTGATAAAGTCCAGTTTAATTTTTATTTTGTTGCTTATAATTTCGATATATTTTTTAAAAAGTTTTTGAATAACTCAGTGTCGTCATGAAGATTAACTTTTATAGTTTCTTTGAGAGGTTTATGGTTTTACATTTTCAATGTTAAGTCTGTGATCCATTTTTTGGAGTTAATTGTCATATATAGTGTGAGGCAGGGATTCAACATCATGTGGATATCTGATTGTTCCAACACTGCTTGTTGTAAAGATTGTTCATTACCCATTGAATTTTCTTGCCATCCTTGTAGAAAATCAGTTGACCTCAAATACATGACTTTATTTCTGGACTTTAAGTTCTGTTCCATTGATCTGCATGTCTTTTCTTATGCCAAGAACTACTCTATATTGATTGCTGTGGCTTTGCAGTAAGTTTTGCAATCAAGAAATGTAAGTTCTAATCAGTTCTTCTTTTTAAGGGTTGATTTTTTTTCTTCTGGGTCTCTTGCAGTTCTATATGAATTTTAGAATCGGTTTATCAAGTTCTGCAAAGACACCTGGGATTCTGATAGGAATTTTATTAAATCTGTAGATCAGTTTGTGAAATTTTATCATTTTAATATTGTCTTCTAATCCTTGAATGTAGACTGTTTTTCTGTTTCTTTAGATATTCTTTAGTATCTTTCAGTGTTTTATAGTTTTCAGAGTATAGGTTTTTGCATATCTTTTGTTAAATTTATTTTTAAATGTTCTTTTTGATGTTATTGTAAATGGAATTGCTTTTAATTTTATTTACTCATTGTTCTTTGCAAGTGCATAGAAATGAAGTTTTGTATATTAACCTTATATCCTGAAATCTTGCTGAGCTATTTATTAGTTCTAGAGAGTTATTTAGTGGCTTCCTTGGGATTTTCTATATACAGAATCATGTCATCTATGAATAGAGATCTTTTTATTTCTTTCATTTCATTCTGTATGCTTTGGATTTATTTATTTTTCTTCCCTGGTTTCTTTGGTGAGAACCTGTAGTACAATGTTGAGCAGAAACCTCAGGTGCTAACACTCTTGGCGTATGCCTTATCTTAGAGGAAAGTATCTATCTAGTCCCTCACCATTGAGTAAGGTGTTAGTGTGGGGTTTCATAGATACTCATTTTTCAGATTGAGGAAGTTACCTTCTAGTGTTGTTTTATGAATAGCGTTGGATTTTTTTCAAAGGCAATCTACTTACTGAAATCATCCTGGGTTTTTATGGTCACTATTTTGATGTTACTAAAATTTGACATCAAATTTTTTGTGATTTCTTGGGCATTGTTTTAAACCCTCTTCCCTTGGTGTAGGTTTATTAGGTATTACATATCATCTTTGACATCTTTTACTCAGAGATGTCCCGTAAACTGAGTTTTTAAAACTTAGTTTAATATTGTCATTAAAATTTACTGTATCAATCAAATACTTTTTCTTATTTTAAATGGGGAATTGACACTTCTAATAATAATAACCTCCAGAAGCTTTAACACTGGGAAACTTAATCAGTTATTGATAGTATTAGAAAATAGGCTTAAATTTATAGATCCACAAGTCTTCATTACTTCTAACTTAGCAATTATTATAAAAAACAAGCACTCCTTCAAAAGCTAATGTTTTATTTTTTGTGAACAGTATTGCCGAGTTGGCATAGGGAAGTGTGTGTTCTTAATACATTTTGAAAAGGATGATGTAAATTCAATCAGCCTTGGGCTTGTTTCACACTTTAAAACTGTCTTTGCCTACAGTATAAACAACTTGAATGTCCTATTTATTTTTAACATTGCCATCTGTCACTGTTAGATGCCAAATGTAGAAGATGCAGCTATAGTTTGAGACTGAAAACTTAAAGTTCCCCATACTATTACACAACAAGGGTAATAGGAAAAAAATTTCCTTTTTAAAGCTGTTCTTTATGTTCTCAATATGTTCATTTATTTGTGTAAATGAAAATAAAATTTGAGTCACCAGGTCCTGACCATGATAGCAAGTACCCTTAAGAATAAAGGTGAGAGAAAGAGAAGAGGAAAGAAAAGCAGAAGAAAGGTAGCAGCCCATCCATAAGAAATTGGCATTTTCTTCAGTCACCATAAGGCATGGGAGGAGAATGTGAGGTTGAGGTTGTGGTAGAAGAGTGTGAAGTTGAGGAAGGTGAAGGGGGAAGGGATAACACATGTTTTTCTTTGTGTTTATATTGCTTGGAGTTTACTGAGGACCTGTTTATTGATATCTTTCTTCAGGTTTTGAATGTCCTCAGCCATGATCTCTTCAAATATTTCTTTTTGTCCAGTTGTCATTTTCTTCTCCATTACATATCAATTAAATTCTTTAATATTGTCTCACAGGTCTTGGACTTTGTTCTACTTTTTTCCCACTATTTTCTTCCTCTCTTTTCTTCTCAATTTATATACTTTCTGTTGACCTTTCTTCAAGTTCAGTATTCTCTCTGCTGTGTATAATCCTCTCTTAAGTCCATGCAATGAATTCCTCAGTTCTCATAATTTTCATTGCTAGGATCAGCATTTGTTCTTTTAAAATAATTTCTATGCTGGCATTCTATACATTTCCACATTATCTAAGACACGAGAGTAGTAGGGAAATGTGAATGGAGAGGAAAGGAGAAAACTAAAGCTTACTTTTTTTTTTTTCAAGTTTTTTTTTATTTGTTCTAATTAGTTGTACATGAAACAGGAACGTCTGGAAATGAAAGACTAAGGATTTAGATAAATCTTTTCTCTGAGAACAGGTAGAAATGTTGAATAGAAATAGAAAAATATCTCTTTGAAGCACTGGAAAGTTAATAAACAACAAACAATTGAGCTAAGGTGAAGTAGAAGAAAGAATCCTGGGGGTGGGATGACCCCAACATTTGGGTACATTATCCCCCAAGTAGTATCTGCTGGTGGAGGAGAGGAAGTCACAGTGCTAGGGAAAGGGAAATTGGGGTTCAGAGCCCAATGGGGCAGAGTTATCAATAAATGCCCTGAGCATTGCATTGAGATTTTTGCGGAAGTTGACCACTGATTGTAAACTGATTTTAAATATATATGGAAATGCAGAGCCAAGAATGCCCAAGAACAAAAGGTTAGAAACTTTATTGTAATATATATCAAGACTTATTGTAAAAACTTCACTAAGACACTGATATAAATGCAATGATGGACATCTATCAGTGAAACAGAACAATGTCAAGGACCAATCCTTTATACAAAGGACAATATAGACAACTGATTTATGGCCAAGGTGGCAATGCCAGGCAGCATCATTTCCATAAAGGGTGTACTGGGTCAGTGGACAACTGAGTATAAATAAAATAGAAGTCTGACTCTAACCCCAAACACAAAAATCCTTTCCAGGAGAATTACACATCTGCATCTGAAAGGTGAACAATAAAACTTTTGAAAGATAATGCAGTAGAGCTGGGTGAAGTGGCACACATGCCTATGATCCCAGCAATTTGGGAAGTTGAGGCAGGAGTATGTAAAGTTCCAGACCAACCTTGGCAATTTAGTGAAACTCTGTCTCAAAATAAAAAATAAGGACTTGGATGTAGCTCAGTGGTAAAGTGCCCCTGGGTTCTATCCACAGTACCACAACAAGAAAAAATCCTTTTTAATATATATTTTGTTTATTTGTTTGTGGCGCTCGGGATAAAATCTAGGGCCTTGCATATGCTAATTAAGCACTGTATCCCTGAGCTACATCCTAGCACTGTAATGTTCCTTTAAGGGGGAAAAAATTTCTTCATAGTGTTCTTTTAAGAAATTAGTTTCCAATACCTTTCTTTCTTTGTTATTTTATTTGCAATTTTTCTAATTATGATTTTTTTCATTATTTTTATACTTCTAGTCGTTTCTTTTTTCCAGTTCTTTGCTTCTTTCTACTCATGTTCTTTGCATGTCACTTCAGTGTGCAATGCACACATTTATATATCCAGTGAAAGAGGTCCAAGGTTTTACTTATTCTACACGGATTGTTATACTGAATATTCTTCCCATTGCACATATGCTCACTTGTATTCTGGAGGCTAATACTGTAAAAATCAGATATTGGAATCAGTACCCTAGGTCATAGGAATAGTAGAATGCCAGGCACTGAACCACCAAGCACTTAATATAAATAACCCAGGTGTAGTGAACTCAAAACCCAGAATTCTTGACATATAAACTTTATATATAATATAGAATAAAGTTTATTTTTTATCTGTCAAAACAATTATTTAATTTATTTTTCTTGTATTACAATAGGAGCAAATAAAATATATATTTGAATTTCTTCAAGGGATATATGAATAGAATAGAAATTAGTGCACATAATGGGTTAAATTAAGGAGAAATTGCTTAATGAACCCACTTAATTTGCAAATTTAATCTTCATTGATCATCCTTTTTAATGTCTCTTTAATTTAAAAAAAAAAATCTTTCCCTCTTTCCTCACTAGGTACAAAGCATACTCCAAAAAATGTAGCACTTCTAGCCATCCTTCCCTTACATTTCCAGTTATAATCATTCTCCCTACATACTCAGCTAGAATCTACTTGTTTCCTGAAAACATGTCACTTGGTTTCAAAGCTTTCCCTTTGCTCTTGCTGTGTCTGCAGTCTGAAGTACCCTCTCCCTGCCTTTTTGTTTTGTTTTGTTTTCTTGTACTAGGGATTGAACCCAGGGCCTCATGCATGCTAGGCAAGCATTCTACTACTGAGCTACATCCCCAACCCCTTTATGTTATATTTTAAGACAGGATCTTGCTAAGTTGCCCAGGCTAGTCTCAAACTTTCAGTCTTCCTGCCTCAGCCTCTGGAGTAGCTGGGATTACAGGATTGTACCACTATGCCCACTTCTTCCAATTCTGAAGCTTGAATTCCCCTGTATATTTCAGAATTCAGGCCATGATCCTCTTCTTCCGGAAAAGCTTCTCAGACTCATCTCTCTCTATCCCTTATCAAATCCAATAGAAGTTATTTTACTTGTTCACTAAATTGTGTTCTCTCCTCACAAGTGGCAAATATGTCTCATTCTCCATAGGAGATACATGCAGTGAACTGACAATTAATGCCTGTTGAATCAATCTATTCTAATATTTATTTATTCAGGATTTTAGAATACTATTTATATAACCCTTCAGAAAACTTCAGTGATTTCCCTGTTCCAGAATTACTTAAAAATCTCTGCTCTAGAATTGAAAGTGTTCCACAAACACTGGAACTAATTTATGTTCATGGTGTTTTCTTCCATTTCTTGCCTATATTCAGCTTTAGTAATGTGTTTCCTTTCTGTCCTCTCAGAATGCTTTGGACTTCCAAGTTTTCTTGCTCAGGTTCTTTCTTATCCTTGAAATGACTGACCATGCCCTTAGTGAAGGCTGCTGAGGGCCACTACTTCACACACTTGAGTATGCACGCAATTCACCTGAGAGATCTTGTTAAACTATAGATCATGTTTCAGTAGATCTAGGATGGGGCCTGAAGTTCTGCATTTCTTATAAACTCCCAGGAAGTGTCAATGATATTGGTCCTAACTATGGTTTAGCCTACAGTAGCCATTGTTTATATCACTTATTTATAAATAACATATGGCAAAAAGTTATTTCATTTTGAGTTTGATATTTTACTTCCTGTGTGTCTTTTATCTGCACCAACGTTCTTTTGCTTGTGGGCATATATTCCATTTCATACAAATTTACACAATTTATGAATGATGGATACGCCCAAACAATTCTGATTGGTAAGTAATTAAAACATGTAATTTCCATTATAGTTATAAAAAATGCTTCCTAATCCCTCATTTACCTTTTAATCAGTTCTAGTAGCAGGCCACAAATCAGTCTTTTCCTGGCTCCAAGTAAAGAAATTTTTCCATCTTTGGTCATTTTCAGTGTTCATGCATTTATTAATCAAATTATCCATGTTTAATTTAATTTAATTTTTTCAGTGCTATCTATTAAACCCAGGGCCTCATTATACTAGGCAAGTGCTCTCCTCTTGAGCTACATCCCTATCCCCTGATCAGGAATTTATTAAATGCATACTAAGTGTGATGGCTAAAATAGTGAGTACAACAGACAGAATTTCCGCTATTATAGTGTTTGTATTGCAGTGTGAAGAGGTAAATACATACGTGAAATAGATGGTATAATTGCCAAGTACTATGCAGAAAAATAAAGCCAAGAAAGGTGTACAGACTGGGAAGTGCTGGACTGTGGGTCATGTGGGGTTATCATTTCAGGAGAGTGTTGTGGTCAGTGCAGGGCTCATTAGAAGGTTACTTTTGAGCAAAGACCTGAAGAAGATGATGCAGGAAGAGACACA
The DNA here is from genome assembly GCF_902686445.1 of Sciurus carolinensis. NCBI lineage: Eukaryota > Metazoa > Chordata > Mammalia > Rodentia > Sciuridae > Sciurus > Sciurus carolinensis. The sequence goes on along the minus strand of NC_062223.1, from coordinate 128,666,773 downwards.
TATACCTGGGGGAATGACTTTCCAGAGAGGGAACCATAAATATTAAGATACTGAGCTTTCCAACTTGTTATGGGATCAGCAGAAAAGCCAGGTTGGCTAGAGAGAAACATTACGCAGTTACAAGGGGAGAGGGACCAGATCCTTTCCGGGGCCTGGACACTTCCACAGGGGTTTTGGCTTTTATTTGAAATTATATGGGAAGGCAGTGAAGATGTTGAACAGAGTTGTTGCTCAACTTGATTTACCTTAAAAGGATCATTTTCAGTGCTAAGAACAGGCAGGGATGAAGATGTAAGAAGAGAGACTGGCAGTGGCTCTTGGAATAAGCCAGACAAAAGGTGACAGTGGCTTAGGCCAGTATGGGATCCAGGAAATCCATGAGAAGTGATCTGATTCTGTATATATTTGACTATGAAACTAGAAGAATTTGCAGACATAGTGCAAAGGCTTTGAATTCTTCAAGTAATTTTTATAATTTTATAATAGAATGACTGGAATATAGCCATTGCCTTTCCAGTGAATTCTTCTGCTCCTCCTACCCAACAGAGATACTTTCTAGTCCTTCACAGGTAGGTAGCCCACAAACATTTTATTAAATCTGAGAGAAAAATGACAAATGACTCCTCTCTGCCATAAGCAGTCACGAGATGACACAGCACAATGCTTTTTCAGTCCAATGTATTTTTAACTTTTTCTTTTGAAATAATTAGTCTAAGAAGAAGTTGCAGAAATAGTACAGTAATCATCCTTCTCCTTCCCCATGATTTTACATCTTACATAACTATATAGTACATTTTCAAAACCAAGAAATTGATGTTGTCACATACACTTTAATGAGAATATAGACCTTACTGCAAATCCATCAATTTTTGCATGCACTAAGTTTCTTAGTGTGTATTTTTATATGATATAGAGAACAATCTTTCAAATTTTAGGTGAGAATTATTGTTAATTAATTATGCAATTCTCCCACACCTAGGTGAATTATTGTGGAATTTAGTTGTTCTTATCCATGTTTACACCTTAGATAATATGAGGAGCTTATGCATTTTACTAAGCATTCCCAAAATGGCTTTTCTACATTATATACATTTTTCTTCTCCATCTCCCTGTCCTTTCTCTTCTTTTTCCCTTGCCCTCCCTTGTCTGTGTTTAGTGTTGGCCAAAGCACAGGTTGGGAGGTAGTGGTATTTTTAGCTTGAAAGTGAAAAACAGTGGGTTTGCCGTCTCTACTGTGAATAAATTTCTAGACCTTCATTTCCTACTCAACAAAAACAGTAAATCCAAAGCTAGTCCATTGGTGAAAAATAAGCATGTTTTGTACCTGCCACATACTAGAATTCTCTGTGGTCTTTTAAAATCACACTAATTCATTATTTTCCTTATTATGGCCTACCATTTATGAATAATTTTATATTCAAAACTATGATCAGAGAGGAAGGAAAGAGTAAATTCAATTAACAGCATAAGATTTTAACTGGGTATCATGAATACTCCCTGGGTATTCCAACTCTGCCAGTTACCAATTATGTTGCCTTGGCAGATTGCTTACCCTCTCTGACTTGGTTTCTTCATCAATAAGATGGGATAATAATAGAATCAACTTAATAAGGTTATGATGAAGATTTTTTTAAATACTTAGAATTGTCTGACACTTAACTTCATAACAATGATACAATATCATTTTGCTAATTAAAGGCAAATATCTGAAGATGAAATTTACATTGGAACTAGTAAAAAGTCATTTGAAACAAAATATGTCAGTGTTTTCCAGTTTGTTTATTTATTTAATTCTAATAGAGTTAGTACAATTAATTTAGTGTTTATGTTTAAGTTTTGAATCTCTTCAATATACTGCATTTATGCAGATAACTAGTAAGAATGTTTTAAAAAATAACAAATTCAGATTGGTTGAATAACATTTTGGTAGTATTTGCCCAGAATTTTTTCTCTGGCTGAGAAATATTTCTGGTAGAGGAAAAGAAGTCCCTTGGGATCCTACAACTGAAGTTCAGTTATACACTTAGCACCCGGGCAGTGAATGAAGGATGAGTTCACACTCTGGAAAATTTAATTAATTCTGAATTTTTAGTACTGAAAAAAAAATAACAAAAAACAAAAACAAAAAACAAAAACTTTTTCCCCCCTGATGGATGCACAAGAAATTGTCCTCAGAAGTTTTCACACAGAGACTATAAATTGACAGTTTAAAAAATCAGTTAGTGGAATAACAATCACAGCTCAATATCAGCAAAGGTATAAAAATGTTTGCTTTCTTTACCTGTTGCTGTTGTTTTCAGCCTTTTATTAGCAATACTTCCTACTTGATCACTCTGTTTTAATTTTATTGGGACCTAATGTGCCATCATTTTTATTGGATACACCGTTTCCCACCTACTTAGCAGATATAAACAACTGACAGTGTAAGTCACTTTGCAAAAGAAAAAGGACACAGTTACAGGTTAGTTTCATAGGAGTGTTTTCTGAACAGGAAACATTCACCTGTGTGAGGTGGATGGGTGGAGCCATGCTGGTGAAGCCTGTTCCGCAAGGGCAGCTTAGAATGGGGTGTGTCTATAGTGTTGCAGAGCAGTACATGCTGAGAGAGGAGGAGTGAGCTCCTGAAGGCAGAGTCCTCAGGCTGCTGGCTCGTACACAGGCTGAGATCAGGGGTAGGAAAAGTGCTACTGAAAGGGGACCTGAAAAGAAAGCTGGCTCCTTCAAGAACTGTGAGGACCTGCCTTGAAGCCAACTCATGACCTGCCTTGGAGCCATCTGTGCTGGCTGAGGTTGGAGCCAATGTGATTATGATTCCTTTTCTCTGCTTTTGCATGGAATGCAGAGCTGTGGTATCCTATTGAATCTACTGCTAAATACAGTCACTTGGAATAATTTTAAGATTTGGTCCTAAACTTGTACCACAACAAGAGGTAAGGACTTTATACAGACACTTGACTGCAACAACATTCAGGATATTTCACTGAGACTATTTTTAGAATATATTTGGGCACATGTTGCCTTGGTTATCCAGGTGAGTGGTTCATTATTTAATGATCTATACATTGTATAATTGAGCATTAATATTTGTCTTGTTTGTAAAGAGGTGTTCACTTCTTGAAGTAGGATCTTGTTAATTGTACCACGTAGCTATTATTTTCCTGGTCACTTTTAGGAAATGCCTGTTTTGCTATTTCTGATCAGCTTATTTCTTAGACTTGAGGTTAATACAACAAAAGTTTTCATGATTAAAAGAACATGCCTATCTTCCTTAAGCAACCAATGTGTGTATCCTGTTTATAATTTTTTTCCTGGTGGGTTAATAGTATTTTAATGATTGATTAATAGAAAATAGGCAGTGCTGATTTACTTAAAAAGAGTTTGCTGACTGTGAAGAGCCTGCTCCAATTAGCATAAGGAAGTAACCCTTCTGCCCTTTTTCTTCAAGTATAGGGATCCCCTTACCCCTGACCTGCCCCCATAGGCTTTGGCAAGGGTAGCCATCTCTATCCTTAAAGGATTTTTATATTAACTTAGAGATTTTTACTCCTCGGATAGGATTTCATGTTTATGTGGTGCTTCTATAGAACTTGGTGTTAATTGCTTTCCATTATATTATTTCACTAAAATAACATGGAGACCAGTGTCTTATTTGAATCACAGATTAGCCCTTTTACAAAGTTGAATGTTTTTCTTTTCAAGATTATTGTACTATTGTCTAAATGATAAGTAATATTTTTATTTTCAAAGCCATCAGTAAGGGAATTTCAGAATTTAGAGTCCTTTTTCATAGCCAGCTTTTTTTTTAAAGCACCTATTGCTCATATGATAATGTTCTGAAGTCATAACATTTTAAGCAATGCTCTATGGTGTTCAGTAGAAAACAGCAGAAATCTAAAATTACTTAGGTATTTATGTGAGGAGATTATAGAAGGAAAAACTAGAAATGATCCTGTGTCTGTCTGCATGCTTCCTAGTGAGCGCAGGTCTCAATTTGGGATGGATAGCCAGATTAGATAAACTTGGTCTGTAAAACTGAGTCAGGGTCCTGGTTAGCCCAGTACCAAGGAGGATTCTCCAAATTTTCAGACCAAAAGTGCAAAGAGAAATTCCTGTAGTAAAAATAATTCCTGTTTCCTGACACAGAATTAAGTGCTTAGTACATATTATTTCATGTAAGCATCATAGGAACCCTGAGTGATAGTTATTATTGTCATTCCCATTGGTAGTGAAATACTTGAGATTTCAATAATTTGCTCAAGATCTTGGCACCTAGAAAGTGATTAAGGACTGGATTCAAATCCCCAGGCCTATCTGACATCAAAGCCTGTGTTCTGTTCACCATGCTAAAGGTCAGTTCTTTGGTTAAGCCTGGTTACAGGACTTTTACCTTTAAAGCAACTGCATTATCAGTCTTGTACTCTACAAATATAGAACTCTGCCCTTCATTTCCTGCCAGAAGAATCCCCCAAAGCAAACAGAAAAACCTCATATAAAAACTACTGTGATCATATCAGTGTTTCACATCAAACTTCATAGCATAATGAAGTACAGAGGATTATGTGACATTAAAGTGAATATGATTACATTTTAATCTAATGAAAAAAGAAAAGAGAATCTCCAGAGAGTTTTCATACCATTAAGATTAAGGTTGTAAATTTTCGTATTTCTTGAACTTCATGTAGTATTTTGCTAGTTCCTTTACCTTTGATGTGCCTGAATTTCTAAGATATGTGGTTGTTAAATACTTTATTTTTTAAGAGAAAATACAAAAAAAGTCCTCCTGAAATAGTACTATTTTTTAATCTTCTTATGAAAATAGTACTGGGTTCATGTTGGAAAAATAAGAGTCCAATTTAAAAACTTTTAGCAAATTTTAAAATCTGTAACCTGTATATTATATCCCACTCTGGTGTTAGAATACTTTTAGCGTCAGGAATTTATATCCACCTCATGTTTCCTCCTACTCGCCTCTGGCAGAATGCAAATCTTCCTTTTGTTCTGTTTTTAGAAGTGAAATTAGTCATAGTCTTTTATATAATAACTGAGTTGGTAAAGTCACCAAGTTACAAAAAAACAACCCTTACTTTGTTTTTGGAGAGTTGAGGAACAAAATCTCTTCCATGTGTATTGCAATTTGTAGTTCAAAGTTTTAAATAAAAATCACTGTCATTTTGAGCAGGAAAAAAATAAAGCTCATTTATATCAACCTAAAATCACATACTCTAAATTTGAGCCTTTTTGATATTTTTATCAGGAATATGTGCTTGTAGAAAAGTAAATGTGTAATGTAGATCAATGAGAGGCTAATCTTATTAACCATATGACCATTTTCCCAAGGAACACAATTTTTAAAGCTCTAGCACGTGCCAGTTCTGTGTGGTCACTGTTTGTATGCTCCTCTGGGAAAGGCAGCAGCATGATGTTGCTTTGCTTTCACTTTTAATCCTGAAGAAGAGATATAGTTTTATCCAGATATTTTAGGCATGTCATTCAGCATGATTTGTGCTAGATATTCTGAAGAAGTTTAAGGTCTGTTGTCTGCTTCTCTTTTTCTAAATGAATTGTTCTTAATCTCTTATGTGTATAAAAGTTTCTTTTCTAAAATTTTACTACAGGTTTACTTTCTAGACCTCTCAATATTAAGTCATTATTTTGCATTCTGGTCAGTAATATCTTTTGAAATGGCTCCTCATCAGTAAATGGAAGCCTGTTTGACTTATGTAACTGTTAATAGCCTTCCCATTATTTAATCAAGAGCCATTAATGTCAATACCACTTTAAATTTAGCATCTAGTGAACATGGCATTGCTCAGATACCTGGTTTCCTCCCTTTAAAGTTGGAATGTTCAGATATCTAACTGTTATAGTCATCCACATTCCAGCATATCATTCCTTGCCTAGTCACAGATATTTTCTCTGTGGCAGCCTCTTGCAGCTGTTACCTGCATTAGTTAGAGAACTGGATTTTTTTTTCCGTTTTACTTACAAAATTATTTATGATATATTGAGCAAAAGTGATTCTGTACTTTCTTATTCCACAGTAATTTCAGTGACGCATTAAAAGTGGAGAGTTAGTTTATCTAAAGAATGTTTTGGACATATGCTGGAGAAATGAGGAAATAAAATCCAAGGATGAGCAATAGTTATATCTCTGATTTAAAACTTAGAAGCTAGATTCAGTGGTTCCTAAAGAGATAGTGATAATTTTAATTTTTGAGTGTTAACCCAGTAGAATATAAGTTGTTACAAGTTCAGAATTTCACAGATAAAATGCACCTTGTTTTCCTTTTACTACTGGCAATTCCTAAAACCTAGATTAAAAATTAATGTTAATAATGTATGTGGCATTTATTAATACAAACAATATTATAAATAGTCATTGTATTGTTGACTAAGAACTTGCAAGTAAATAAACCAAAGGAATAGATGACAGTTTATCATATGACATGATTAACAACTGTGAATGTCTTTTACTATTAAAGATAGTTCAGTTATGCATCAAGTCCTGAAAATAGTTACAAGTATGTTATGTAAATTAGTTACATAAAGACTCCTTATTACCATTTATGAAGCAAAATAAATGTATAAATAACATAAAAAGTTCTAAACTTAATATGCTGTACATTAAACAATAACCCTTAATCATGATCTTTTTATCTTAAATTCTTATGCCATCTTTTGCCAAGATGATTTGGAAAGCCAGATGTTTTGCCTTTTCAGTGAAGTATTAAATGATGCCTCTTTTATCCTCCCGATATGTTGTTCTAAAGCAAATATATTTTCCACAGACTTAGAGCTTTCTTTGCTGAACTTCATATTTCCTCAGAGTACTTAATGATTTCTTGGGTATTTTCGTTGCAATCTAGAATATATGTTGCCTAATTAAGCTTATCATTGTTCATATTATTAAAGTGAGGTCTAAACTGTTTCATTTCCTTGTCTAAAACATTCTAGTGAATTATTGGCAGAATCAGGACTAAAACCATATCTGTACATTCTTGTTCCACTACTTTTTCACTAGCACATACCTAGTCAATAGAAGCCATGAGTGGATGGATCATCTTCATCACACTACAGGTTAAATATCTCTGATCTGAAACGTTCCAAAACCCAAGACTTTCTGAGCATCATGATGCCACCGTGGGAAATTCTACACCAGAGCTCATATGACAAGTTGCAAAGTACAAGTGCACTATAATATTTTATAAAATAACCTTCAAGCTATATGTATAAGGAGTACATGAAACATAATGAATTTTATATTTAGACCTGAGATCCATCCCCCAAATCTCTCATTATATATGTTTTAGAACGTAAAACAATCTAAAAACTAAAACACCTTTGGTCCCAAGAATTTTGGATAAGGGATATTCAACCTGTATTTGTCTTTCTGTTGGAGAGTCAGGAAAGCTTTTAATTACTTGGTCATTGGCTGAAGCATGTATTTTTTAAATCTAATAGAATTACCAAAAGTCTGATCTTGGGCAGGAAGGAATACTTTGAGAAGGGTAGACAGGGAGTCAGGTTGTAGGTGTCCAGAGTTGTGGAAGGGACAGGTAGAGGGAAGACGGAAAAAGTGCCAGAGATCTTTTTCCCAGTGCTTTCTTAAATCAAAGTACCACTTATTCCCAGATGGAAAACTTACAGATGCAGTTTAGTATGTGTAAGTTCTTAGGTAGACCATGCTCCTGGCAGGCTAAGAAGGTCCAGCTTTGAACAAAGACACTCCAGCATGTTGGAAAAACAAGGGACTCACTGAGGATCCAGGTGAAAACTCATGAACATGTGTGTAAAACAATATGGGCTCCTATCTTTCCCCTAATACACAATCCAGGTTGAAATTAACTAGAGCTCATTATGAAGCTTAGAAAAAGTATATGACATTCAAAAGAAGATTCATTCAAGAGTGGAATGAGGTTGTGTTTACATCCAAAGGGAGATTTCTAATTTTGACTGGATTGGCTAGACTGACAATTTCATATATAAATTTTCAGTCATACCATTTATTAGACTGTGTTGACTGGTACCTTTTGGATTTTTGTCCTCTTAACTGACTGATCAGTATGGTGAGTGTAGTAATACTGGTTTGTATACCCTAAGAAACATCCAAAGAATAAAATTGATTTTATACACACATGCATGCGTATACCCACACAGACACACACAAAAGAATTACATTTTATATCTACCATAGGTTTCTTTTTTACTCCATACAAACTTTATGTTTAGATATCATAGGATAGTACCAAATAAAGAAAAGAATTTAAATATGGTTAATAGGAGATAATTCTAGTGACTGAAGACTTTTATATTTTGAACTTAAATCATTTAGAGTGTGATATCAACATAAATGTAGATTAAATGTGTTAATGTGTATAAAACACTGCCATATAATAAGCACCTCAGTAAACATTAGCCATACTGTAATTAGTGTTGTGATATTAACATACTGTCTATATTTTCTTTCACTTTGCTTTAATAGCTGGTTTGGGATTTAATCTTTTTCTTCATATTGCATTTTTGGAATTGGGAATAGGCCGAAAGGGGGAGCCAGAGAGAGGACAGCTCTCTCAAATAGTAGACCAGAAAATTTAGAGAGAGAATAATAGTGTCAGTGATGGTATTGCTTGGGTATGTCCTTATTTCATCAAATGAAAATTTATTTTAATTCAGTGTGCAAGAAGCTCCTTTGTTCTGATTTGGAGCATACTTTTTTGAAAACAAAAAAATCATCAAAATTATTCTTGTATATTTTCATTCCCTGGCTGAATAATGACATCAGGAACTTTTTTTATTATTAATTTTAGGAGCTTTATTTTTATCAAAACCTTTTAATATTAAAAGAGAAAAAGTCATAAGAAGTTCTACATTTCAGTTATTGGAAAAAGTGTTTTTGGTTCGGTTCCTTTAACTAATATTTGAGTCCATAATTGGAATTTTGCTCAGCTATGTAGACTTTTTTTCCATAAAAGATTGGTAGAGTTACTATTCAAGTGAATCTCAGCTTAATTTATGAATCCATTTATTTGCAAGTAGAAGTTCTGTTGGTTAAATTTAATCTATATTCTCAAGGGTATAAACTACATAATAATTGTAGGCAGTTTTCCCAGCCTATGTGTTGACCAAGCTTGTTCAGTAGCTTTATTTTTCAGTTTCCCTCAAATCCTTTTGGCTCATATGACCAATGCATGCAAAAATAAGTTAATTTTTATACCTCTTGCCAATATCCCTTTTAATAAGTTTGAAAATATTAAGTGACACAGTTTAAGACTGTAAATGTAAATGTCATTTTTTTCCTTGCTTCTCTTTAAGACACCAGCAACCTATCCTAGTTTTCTCATTGTTTTTTAGACTTCTTTGTCTACACTTATACCCTGTAGAGTTCTTCTGTATTTGTCTTCCTTTAACAAGAAATTTAGTTCTAATGTTTACAGTTCATTTCTAATGTTTATCACAATTTCTCAGAGGGAATTTTGCCTGGACTTTCAACTCTTATTTTAAAAAACAAAACAAAACAAAACATTTTTCTCCTCAGGGATTATCCAGTTCTCACTAAATTGTTGAGTCTAGCCCCTTGAACTTGGAATCCTCCTGCCCCAGTTTCAGAAATCACTGGGATTATAAATCATGCCTACCTAGCCTTTTGTTATTTTAAATTGCCATGAACCTTCTCAAATCTCTTGCACTCATTAAGACTCATTGAATAAGTATAAAAGGAAAACTTTTAAAAATGGGGATAAGTTTATCACATCCCAAAACTTAAAAATTGAGTGGGGTTGGGGCAGGAGGATTGTGAGTTCAAGACCAGCCTGGGCAACTTAGTGAGGCCCTGTCTCAAAATACAAAAATTAAAAGGACTGGGCATGTAGTTCGGTGTTAAAGTGCCTCTAGGTTCAATTCTCAGTACTGATGTGTATGAGGGGGAATGACTTAAAAATTAAGCAAGATAAACTAAAAGCTTGTGTTAAAAAATGGAAAGAAATTACTTGATAAAGATCAATACTGGTGTTTTGTATATATCTTTCCAATTATGAATAGAGATTTTGTTTATATTTAAGGTTTCTCTCCCCAAATCCCAAGCATATTCTTAATGGTGAGATGTAATAAACAGTCTTTTTAAAGTCAGAAACAAAGTAAGTAATTTTTGGGGATCCAGTGAAGTCAGACAAAAAAACAAAAGGATTGGAAATGAATGAAATATGCTTTCTTTGCACATCTATGAATCCAGAAGAATCTGAGGTCTAATTATAAGAAGTAATAACATGGGTCAACAAAGGTTCTAAGGAAAATGTAAATAATAAACAGTAATAGCTGCTAACATTCATTGTTTTTCTCACACTAAGTGCTGTATACTTTTAATTCATTTAATTATGAACACAATTCTATTGAGTAGTTTTACTGTTTTTAACTTTCCATAGAGGAGAAAAATGAAGTACTGAGAGTTTAAGTACTTTGTTCACAGTTACACAACTAGAAGCTTCAGGGAGAAGATTGGAATTCTGGAAACCTGACTCCTGAGTATCCTCTTTACTACAATGTTATTGCATTTCTCTGTACTAGTAGTAAGTTCATAGAAAATATATTTAGAAAATATATAATATTTTATAATAGGAACAAAAGTCATAAAGTTCCCAAGACTAGCACTAACAAAACTATGTAAAACCTTTACAGGAAAAAAATTAGGTTAATTGAAGAACTAAAAGAATCTTAAATAAGTGAGAGATATGCTATGTTCATGGATGTGGATGCTCAATATTATAAAGAAGTCCATTGTCCTGCAAAATAATATATAAAAATTCAGTGCAGCTTCAGTGACATTCCCAAAAGTTTTTCCTACCTATAATTTGATAAACTGATGAATTTCATAAGAAATAATAAGGACTGAAAATGTGAAGACAGTTTTAAAGGATAAGTGGAGGGACTCATCTTTCCAGATATACACAGTGACATCAAAATTGTATCTATTATGCTTTTTAAATTAAGAAAAAGTGTGGGGGGAATAAATCTGAGAAATAACATGGCAAAATGTTAAGGTTTTGAAAAACTAGATGATTGGGTACATGGATAATCATCATATTATTCTCTTGAACTTTTCTGTATAATCAAAGTATATAGTCATTTTTTAAAGTAATTGTAATTGTGTCTGTATTAGGTTCCAGAATTTTCTATCAGTTTCCACCCTCCTTAATCTCCAAGGCTGTCATACCCCAGGCCTATTTCTTCTAGTCATGTTTTCTAGTTAATTTGTCATGAAAAGGGCTTTGAAGACTTACGTTACTACAGAGCTAAGTACACATTAGGCTAATAGCCTTTTAAGTAGTAGTCAGGTTAAAACTAAGCACAACACAATATGCTTTGTTAGCAATTTTTTTCTCTTTCTTTAAAAATTCACTTTTTAGACTTTTAAAGAACAGAAATTTTAGAAAATGAGTCCTTCAATTTGATAGTTGTAGAGAAAAATTCATTCTCCGTATTCATTGGTATGAATAAATGCTGTTATGCTTTAAATAAAAGCAAGTTTATGGAATTTTAAATTTAAATTCAAATCTTTTTCTATTTATTTAGCATGAAATATTTTAAGGTATGCAACCAAGACTTAGAATGATAAGATCTGGGAGGTTATGAGACAGACCTAAATATCATGTAAACCTAGTTGCCTATATTTGTATCCCCTTCTATTAAATTTTCACCAAATGTTCTATGCTGTGTTCTTAGAACTGAGTAAAGGAGGATATTGTATACAATGCATGAAAATCTACTGGATGTTAAACATTACAAATATTGTACTCACACTTTATATCTTCAGTTTAATCAGAACAGTCTCTACAGGTTTATATGTCCTCACCACCACCCTTTAATTTTGTCTGCTTTACTTTCTGGATTTATTGCAGATCTCACAACTTGGTGCATAATCAAATAAGCTTAATGCTGAGGCCATTATCTAGACACAAACCATCCTCCTTAATACCCTTAGAAATTAATCCAAGCCCAGACTTGTCCTAAATTAGTCCAGAAGATTTCTGAGAACCAATTTGGAGCACTCTAGAGGAAGTGTTACCAGAAGGCAAGACTAGTTGGGGATTGCTGGAGAAATATTATACTCATATAATTAAAAACCCCAGTGTCCCACCTCCATGTCAAGGTTCACTGTGGTTTACGGAGCTGTATGTTTTTAGTATCTCCCTATAAACTGGTTATTGGTATCATAAAGATTTACCTTGAAGATATTATGTTGTGTGTCATACTGCGACAGCTTGTAACTGCCAGAAAAACTGGTCTGGTAGGGTTTGTCTCAGGTCTATAAAAAGATTGTAGATATAAAATCTATCATGGCTCAGTAACATGAAAAAAGTATTATGGTACGTGTTGCATTTTAATTCTAGAATAGGAAATTTGGTTCTAAAATTATATGATTTACTTTTGTCTGTCATTTTACACTTCATTATTGATTTTCTTTATCTGTGAAATACCATAGTTATTGTTTTATTGTCTTCAGTTGAGCACATTTAGTGGACCTTAACCCTGATAGCCTCCCTTCCCACACTGCATGTTCTGTTTCTACACAGAAATAGGTTTGTAAGTACTAAACTATCTAAAACCAAACTTTAGCTTCTTCAGTAGAAGTTGTCTAATTGAGAGCATTCTATGCTTCTGCTCCTCAAACAGTAGTAACAAGTAATATTGAATAAAAAGGCAGCAAGGAGGGGGCAGTGCTCCTGCTTAAAATTTCATTTTAATGCCGAAGAAAGGAGAAGAAAGTTTAAAATTAAGAAAATTAATAAGAAGAGACATTTGTATTTGGAATTATTGCTTGATTCTCAAATTTAACAATAATTAAATTTGGATATTTTATTAGTATAAATTTTCAGTGCAATGAATTAATTTGTCTTAAGGATAATGAATGATTTAGTTTCAGATGCCAGAGGCTCTCTATCACAGTGAGAGAGAGTGCCAATTATAACATCAGTAACAGCAATCCAAAACTATGCAGAACATAGTTTAATCTTCCTAAACCATAGACTTCATAGGTAATCACCATCATGAATATCTGTAATTTTATTGTCTCAGATTGGGATATAGGTTGGTAAGAAGGAATCCTATCCACCACACTCACTCCAACTTTGATTTTTTTTTTTTTTTTTTTTTTTGGTGAATGAGGGTGGAGTAGAACTAAACTGAAGAAAGATGGCCACACAGAGTAGGATTAAGGTGCTCATATTTATCAGCACTATTTCCCAGAGCCTTTGAGTACCAAATGGAGTGAAATCTTCCTAGTGACATCCTCCACTGTCTTAATTTTGGGCTTTATTGCACCTTTTAATTAATTAGGCCTGTGTCACTATCAGAAGAATAAATGTGAATAGTCATTATCCTAACAGGGAAAGATTGTCACCTTTCTTTGTTCTTGGGCCAAATTTACCAAACCTAGAAGCAGAGTTAAAGCAATTTAATGTAGTGGAAAGACCAGTTATACAAAGGCTGCCCTCTGACTAATGGTATTTTATCACACATAAGAGTCTGGTTGGATGATCATAATTAGAGATCTGTTTCCATCCAGTTATCCTGAATTGTGAAGGTCAAAGTATAATTAATTCCAGTAGATAATTCCAAATACAATATTGCTAATTGGTGTGAATAAAATAAGGATCTATCCTTTTCTGCTGTTGAGAAACTTAGTTCAATATGGCAGACTATCGCTGCAGCTTTTTTTTTTTTTTCCGATGTTTTAATTGTATTTGTGCTAAAAATTGTGACTTCTTTCTTTTGGGGAGTGTTGCTATAGACTCATAGATTTTTATTTATTTGATGTTTTATAATCAAATTTAGTTATTCTTTGTGTTGATTGAATTGTCCCAAGTCTGACCAGGGGTTCTGCCTACCTTGACCCTTGGGCATGGTCCACCAGTTTGTGGGGTCCCCTTACTTTCTGTCACAAGGTTACACATTAAGCTTTTGTACTTTGCCTACTGTTGACTTGCAGTTAGACATTTTTTTCTGGTAGTCTGGAATGACTTAGAAACCCAGATCTGAGGCAAAAGGTCTCAGACATATCATTGTTGCTAAACCTTTTCAGTGGATAGAGTTTAGGGGAAGTGGGTGAGATTTCATTTTGAATTCATGTTGACATTTCCAAGTCAAGTTAACATTAGAGGGGGTTTTCCCATTCTTTGATTTTATTATTCTGTCTCTCAATTCTATCTTCAATTTAGTATTTATCATCCCCACTCTCTCTCACATTGAAAATCTTGGTTTCTAATAATATTTTTTGGTTTATTGTGTGTGTTTATATTTTTTAAATTTCAGAATTACACTAACAGTATTGCATTCAATAGTAAAACAGTTAAATGAAGTTAAGTATGGCAGTACTTCTTTTGTCCTTAGACTATTACTCATAACCATCTAGTCAATTGACTATATGTATTTAAAATATTTTCTCTGTTGACTATGCTGTCAATTTTATATTATCTGGTACATATTTTCAGGCTATTTTTAATATTAGAATTTGCTTTTTTAATGTTTTTGGTTTATTTTTGAACATATAATAGGAGAACTGATATAATTCAAAAGCCAGACTATTTAACACACACACACACACACACACACACACACAGAGCAGTCTCATTCCACCTTCTCTTTCCCTACTCATACATTTTACCCTTTATATTAGTTTCTTCTTGCAAAAATTAGTGCTTAGTATTTCACACATGCATGTGTGTGAAATTGTGTATTGATTTATAACTCTTCATTCTTTTATATGTTAAATATACTTTTATCTATCTTGCTTTTTGGACTTAATGTATCCTGAAGATTATTCCATATCACGGTAGAGATTGTGTTTTAAAACAATAACACGCAAAAGGAAATCAGTAATCCTCTGTGTGAATGTGTTGTAGTTTAGTCAACCAATTCCTTATTAATATATTTTTAGGTTTCTAATGCATATATTAGGTTATTTTTAAAGTAACTGTTTTTAAAGTGTTTGAACTGTTTAGTGTGTTCTTGTTGCATAAAATACAAGCTATCTGTTCACCCTCCTGGAGTCTGTAGAAAAGGTGCTTCTGTCTGCAAATAGTGTTTCCTATGAGATAAAATGAAACGAAATGGTTGACAAATGCCTGATCTGATCTATAGTTATACAACTAGTAGCCATTCTGGGCTATAAATTACCCACAGCGTTCCCTCTCAGTCTTCATCTAGTTAGGAGATTTCAGCTTTGGATTTACTCAGCAATCTACAGTAGGCTTCAGTATGACTCCAGTAATCATCTACAGATAGAATAGAAGGCTTGAGGTCACCTGACATACTCTTCAATTCTGCAACTGATCTCTGAGCTCATGGTATTTGTTGTGGGTTGACTTTTAGAATTATTTTCCTGTAGGCTGCATTTATCAGTAAATGTCATTTTTTCCCAACACTTGTTTGCTTTCAATTCTTGTACTATTGTCTTTCTAATATATCAATCTTTGCAAATATCTTTCCAAATATTAACTTATCTCCTTTCTTGACCTACAAAGGACTTATGGTGATATATTTAGTGTACTATAGAAATTAACTAGAAATACAAACCATCTTTACACCCTTTCAAGTCTTACTGACTATGAAGATCTCCAAAGCAATCAATATATTATAGTAAAACTCGGATCCTTCTTGGAATTCTGTCACATCTTTAAGTATGCACAGGAAATGACTGATTTACTAAACTTGATTTAAAGGTCTTGGATTGCAACACTTAAATTTGTTCACAATTCCATAAAGTAAGATCACAGCCTGATGAGAAAAAAGTGCAAAACTATGAAGTTTTTATAACATAACTGTGAGCTAAAATGCTGAACTTTTCCTGCAAATTATGAAGTTTACTTGTAATAGATTGTTTTGCAGCCAGCATATGAAGATGTCTGTTTCTTTTCATACTAAGAAAATGTAATTTCTTATTAGGACCCCCATCTTGTGGTTGTTCATGATGTGGCATTTCACTGGTGATATATTCGTATATGAACATAGGAAAGTTATGTCCAGTTCATTCTACTCTTTCCTACTCCCATCCTCACCTCCCATCCCTCATTCCCCTTTGTCTAATCTATATCATGTACAACCACAAGAATGGGATCCTAATTAGAGTAAGTTATATTCCAGGTATGTCAAAATATGTATATGTCAAAATACACTCTATTGTCATGTATATCTAAAAGGAACAAATTTTAAAAATAAAAAAAAAATACAATGTAATTTATTGCCACTACTGAAATTTTTTCCCTTTATTGTTATTTTTTAGTGTCTAAAAAGCACGGCAAGCTCATTACTTTCTTACGAACATTCATGAAGTCTCGTCCAACGAAACAGAAGCTAAAGCAGCGAGGGATTTTAAAAGAGAGGGTGTTTGGTTGTGATCTGGGGGAACACCTTCTGAATTCTGGCTTTGAAGGTAAAAATAGTCTATAAGCTCATAATATCAATTCCTGACTTCTCCATATTGGTTTCCCACAACCAGTTACAGAATAGCTTAGGCAAGTGGTGTTTGTTCATTTTAGTTCAGCAGTGAATACTGAGCTTTCTCAGGGACTCCTCTCAGTTTTGAGTAAGAGTGGAGAAGTCCAAGCATGCACTTGGCATCAGTGGGGCTTGTGATCTGCTTAGGAGGAGTGTGACCTGCACACAGAGGACACAGCAACTTTGTCACTTTGCTTTATTTCTTATGTCTGTCTAGATAACATCTTTAGTCAGTTTTCCTGCTCATGTGCTAAAAAAATACTCAATTTTCTTTGTAGAAAAAACAGGCATATTTTTGAGACTGTAAAAAAACTAAAATCATCCTTCCAACTTTGATACCTAAAATTTTATATTCTTTTTTCTATAAATTAAATTCTGAATTAAGACTTTAGTTGGGTGAATGGATAGGGGAGATAGATGGATCGGAGGAGAGGAAAAAAGGGAGTTTTCTTTGAATATTTAAAAATAGCATTGTCCTACACTTTCCTTTTTATAGATGCCAGCATATTAAGGAAATATTTGCCTGTGCTATTGATGTGTACCAGAAATAGATGATTTATGAGATTCTGAACCCTGATGGAACAGACCACTAGTAGAAATCAGTGGCAAATACCTTTAGTAATATCTATTCCAAATTAAGTCCTTATTTACGTCTTAAAGAATTCCAGTGAACTTAAAAAATTTTAATACAGATTATACCATGTTTTGTGAGAGAGTAGACAAAATATTATTTTAAACAGATCGTATTCCCACGTTAATGTCAACTTGATATAGTTCTCTTAAAAACAAAAAGACAAAATACCCTGAGAATTATTTTTGCAACTAGTCAAAATGCACATGGGAAAATCAACCAGTGAGACTGTCAGAGAACATTGTGGGGAAAAAAAAAAAAAACAGAAAATAGATACTAAAACAGTATTCAAAACTAGAAGGAAGAGTTTTGCTTTTTTTTTTTTGGGGGGGGGGGGGTTTGCTGGGGATTGAACCCAGGGCCTTGTGCTTTCCAGGCGAGCACTCTGCCAACTGAGCTATCTCCCCAGCCCGTGAAGGAAGAGTTTTGTGCAAATGAAATACAAGTGAAATAACTGAGAATGTTCAGAAATAGGTAAAGAATTACTATAGGTAAAGAATCCATTATGATCAAGTATGGTTTTAGAGCTATGTTATGAAGAAGGGTTATTTATAATAACATTAAAATAATAATAGCATATCTGAAAAAATTAATTCCTACACTAAGTCACCGAAAAAAACCCTCTAAATGTTTAGGAGAGTTAACTACTTTAAACTTCAGGAATTGCTAATGTGAATTGATTTTGTTTTGAGGTTAAAAATAAATTTCTCAGATATAAACAAGAAACATAAGGGGCTTCAAATATACATTGTTCATGTAATGAAAAATAGCAAATGTAGAAGAAAGGCACTATGAATTAGGAAAATTAGCTGTTTTATGGATATGATAAAATGCTGTTATCATAATGTGTGAGAATATCATTAGACTTTTAATTTAAATCCCTAATGAAAGAGAGGAGAAAAATAGCATCTGGCTGTCACTGAGTGATAGAAAGTAAACAAAGGACAAGAGTATGTCTCCCCTCATTTGTAATCATAAAAATGTTCTTTAAGCAATTTTGAGATGCCATTTTACATTGATAAACATTATTAAATAGCAAAGCTGTTTTTTTCTGAATTATGATATTCAGGGCCATATGATAGCCATGATTTTTATCTATACATAAAAATTGTTGGCTTCAAGTAGCTCCAAATTAACACAACCTTTTTTGGTGGCGCTTCATAGCAAGAAACTTCATGGACTTTACAGTTTTCCTTTCATCTAGCAATTCTACTCTTTAGTGATTTATCCTAGTTTAATAATTAAATAGGAACAAAAGTGTTCATTATATAGCATATGAATGAAAGCAAAAAATATTGAATATTTCTTGGGGGAAATTTTTCCATAAATTGTGAAGCTATGAAAAAGTATAAGTTTTAAGAGAGTAGAAAAATGAAAATGTTATATAAAAACACAAAACTTTTTAAACTATGAATATTTAGGAATTGTATGAAATGTTAAAGTATTGGAGTCAGAGAATATCTTTGTGATTTTTTTCCCCTTAACTGTCCTTTTCAATTAAAAATTAAAAAAAACTATAAGAAGTTAGAAATGAATTAAATAGTCTTGGAAGATAAAACTTTCTGTTCATGGCTGTCCAACAGAGAAAGTCTATTATTAGAAAAGAAAAAAATTGTAACACTAGTTTATAATTTAACTTAGTTAAACCTTAAGAGGCAGAAATGTTGAAGACTGAAGTAAGATATATTCTAGTTGGCATATATTAAAATAATTTCCTGTTTCAACCAGGGGTGATGAAAAATGAAGAATAAATATTCATATGAAATATTCATATGAATTCAAATGAGGACTAAATTAGCAAGAAAAGAGAAAACTTTGAAGTATATTAACTAAAATCTTAAATAGGAAAGTAAATGGTTTTTCACATAAAAATTATTTAACTTTGATTTTAGTAAGTATGTGAGGAATTATCTTAAGATTTTGAGGCTTTACATATATTGTATATAGTCTGTACCTACAGTTATGCTTTGTGTATATTTACACACACACACACAATTTTAATGTCTAAAAATAATTAGAATTGAATATATATCATGTATAGTATTTTAAACTCTAGAATAATTATGAGGAAGAATAATACATATTACATACATAATTGTAAAGAGGGATAATATATATAAAATTATATAATGTGTATAATCGTTCTCAAAATTATTGTTTTAATTTAGACTTTAAAATATAGTCAAGTGCTGTATACTGGTATTTTGATCAGTGATGGACCACATGTATAATAGTGGTTCCATAGATTATAATGCAGCTAAAAAATTCCTATCACCTAATAGTGATATGTAGACTTGCAAAAGTCTAACTCAGGTCTGGGGAGGTAACTCAGTGGTAGGATACCTTCTTAACATGCACAAAGCCTGAGTTCAATCCCTAGCACCACCAAAACAAAACAAAATATCTGGTGCAAGATGTTATTCATGTGTTTTGGTGATGCTGATATAAACTGTGCTGACAATTTATAAAAATATAGTACATACAGTTATAATTATGTACATAATAATGATAATAAATGACTGTTACTGGTTTATGTATTTATTATACTATACTTTTATTATTCTTTTAGAGTACACTCCTTCTACTTATAAAAAATGTTTACTGTAAAACAGCGTGACTTAGTGTGTTATGCCAGCAGCAGCCTTATGCATCTCACACTGACTGTCTCTTGATAATATCATTTTCTCTTGTGCTTGATATAATCTCATGTTGTTTTGTTCATCATGTTTCCTGAGTGTACAAGAGCTACCGCTAATGACAGTAAGAGGCTACATTGATTGACCTGGAAAAAAATGGACTGTAAAGGTGGTATATCAGTGTATTGCTCACCTGTTAGGCTTATCCCATTCCACCATAGTTGCCATCTTGAAGAACAAGAACAGATTGATGGAAGCTGTTAGAAGATCTGCTTCAGTGAAGGGAAAGAGACTAACAAAAATTCAAGAAGGGCCTGGACAAATACAGAGAAACTTCTAGTGACCTGGATTGAAAATCAGGCACACAGAAGCATATCCATTTTAGCACCATGACAGCCATGGCCCAGGCAGTTTCTTTGCAATGTTGATAGAAAAGACTTGAGCCCACTATGATATTGAACTAACTGGTAGCTCTGGGTAGTTTGAACAAATTGTGCATTACATAATATGAAAGTGGCACGACTGTGAGTGCTGATGTTAAAGCAGCCGAAGAATTTTTTTTTAGACTCTAGATAAGCTAACTATAGAGGAAAACCTACTTGCCAGAGCAAGTCTTCAGTATGGAGGAAACTTCCTATTCTGGAAATGATGCCTGAAGGACTTTCATCCGTGAAAAGACCAAGTCAATGTTAGATTTCAAGACCTGTAAAGATAGGACAACAGTTTTGTTTGTGGTGGTGTTGCAGGCTACAAATTGAAACCCTTTCTGATCTGGCACAGCAGTATACCCAGGACCTTCAAGCATATCAACAAGCACTCACTGCCAGCATGCTTCAGGTGCAGTAAGGAGTCATGCCCAGTCCAGATGGCCTCATGAAGTGCTATGTCAGGGAAGTACAGAAGCACTGTTTGGAGAATCACACACCTTTCAATGTGTTACTTATTGTTGGTAGTGCTCCAACACATCCTCTTTTATTCCGACCTTCATTCCAAAATCAAAGTGATACTTTTTGCTTTAAATGCCACCTCTTTGATCCAGCTGATGGATCAAGGAGTTATAGCAGCTTTCAAGGTCTACTACCTGAGGAAGACCTTGGGCCAGGCTATTGCTACAACTGAGGAAGATACTGATGCTGTTCTGGTAGGATTATAGCATCTATGACTATATTAAGACCTTGTTTGGCCTTGGGGTGATGTCAGTGAGGAGTATAAAAATGCATCTAGAAGAAGATACTCATAAAGTTAATTCTGACATCAAAGGATTCTACAAGACTGAGGAGTTGCAAAAATCAATAGGGCTGTGGTTGAGATAGAGATAGCAAACACCTTTCTTCTAGGTGAGAACAAGGATGACATTGAGGTGCTCCTGAAAGTGGTTCCTGAGTGATAATCAATGAGGAGTTGTTGGAATTGGAACAGGAATGCACAGCTGTAAAAGAGGCAAGAGAGAAGGAAACTTCAGAACAGGAAGAGCACCCAAGAAAATTCATAACAAAGTATTTAGAAGAAGTTTTTGCAAACTCCTAGAAGCTTGAATCTATGGACCCCATCTCTATTTATCAACAGAGAGGAACGTCACCTGCATTATATGCTTATGAGTAAAACTATGATGGGGAAAATCCAAGTAAATGACATGAACATATTTCTGAAAAAAAGGATGCCTGCTCAAGAAGAGCCCCAAGCAGGCCTCACAGGAGATGATGGCTCCATGAGTGTTGTTGTCCCAGAACACCTTCCAGTGGGACAAGATGAGGAGGCGGAGGATAGTGATGTTGATAATCCTGACTCTGTGGAGGCCTCACCTAGTCTATGTGTGTGTTATGTCTTTATTTTTAACAAGAAAGTTTAAAAACTGAAACATATGTAAAAATAAAAAATTTTAAATGGAAAAAAACATTATAAGGATATAAAGAAATAGTTTATACAGTAATGTATTTGTTTTTAGCTAAGAATTACTGTACAAGTAAGAAAGTTTAAAAAATTTAAAGTTTATAGAATGAAAAGTTACAGTAATCTAAGGTTAACTTATTAGTGAAGAAAGAAAATTTATTTTTATAAATCTCAGGTACAGTATTATAGTGTTCAGTAGTGTAGTCTCATGCCCATAGCCTTCACATCCACTCCCCACTCACTCACTGACTCACCCACAGCAATTTCTAGTCTTGTAAGCTCCGTACATGTAAGTGTCTTCTAATAGGTAGACCTTTTATACCATATTTTTACCTTTATTTTGTGTGTAGACACACAAATATGCACGGTTGTGCTATAGTTGCCTACAGTATTCAGTATGGTAACATCTTGGACAGTTTTGTAGCCAGGAGCACTAGGCTTTAATATATAACCTAGGTGTATTATAAACTGTCACATTGTGCGTAGTAAGTATACTCTGTTGTTGGCACAAAAAGGAAATCACCTAACTTTGCATCTTTCAAAATGTGTCCCTGTTGTTAAGCTACAAATGACTTGTGATGTCTTTACCCTAAACAAAATAGACCTTTCACCAGATTTTTCTGAAAAGGAAGCACATTCAGAATAATGTTTTCTAAAGTGACTCATTCTCTGAATTGTGTTCCTAGTGAATGATAGACTTTATACTGAGATTAACTTGTTACACTTTCTAAAGTTTTGAGCACCTCCCAGTTGGAACAAGAGACAAACCTGACCTGTTTCTTCTATATAAGATGTTGTAAGAAATCACCTACAAGCCTGACAAGGCAGTTTTCTTTTTATTCTTTAATTTGTGGTACCTGGTGCCAGGGTATACTCAGAATAATCTTACAGAGTTTCACCTTTCACAATGTTTATAATTGAATTAAAGATTATATATATTTCAGTTAACTATAAAACTAATTTTTAAAAAAATTTTGCCCACAGTATTTTTATGCATAGATTAGACTAATTTGTCTTCTACATGGGCATTCTTAATTATAGAATCAAAAAATTTTTTTGTTACATTGATTTTTTTTTTTTTAGTATCTTTTGCTGTTGTGCAAACTTGCCTATGAGAGATCATTAATACAAGCCCATGTTTTCCAAGTTGTTCTACCATGCTCACTAGCTTTCAAACATCAATTCAGCAAATTTTAGTTGGACCTTAAAAATTTCAGGTATGTTTCCACTATCATTGAGAATGATAAGTGAGGACAGATGCCAATATATCATTTCATCTCAACAAATAAAAGGCTTAACTATAGTGTTGGTGTATTCCCTAATTATGATAGAATCTGTTCCAGTGGAACAGTTTTAATTATTATTGACTTTCATTCATAGGACTTGTTTTATTTGCTGCACATATTTAAAACAGGATTTCCTTAAAAGTTTGAAATGAGATCACTAATAAAAAATAGAACTTTGGAGAAAATAAGTAGTTAGATCTGGTACAAAATATAAAAGATGTTTTAAAACCAAAGAAGAGGAAATTCTGTTTCCCTGTGCATATTTCTGTTTCTGTTTGAAGTTTATACATTCCTTTCAGCAAGAGACCTTTTTAAATGCTTGTACATATGCAAGGATTTTATAGTCAGAGCACAGAAGAAAGAAATGAGGCTCAAATCACCCCTGAAGTTAATCCTCTAGGCAGTTACTATTTTCTAACCAAGAATCACGATGCTCATTCTAAGTTACACTTCCTTTTGTGCTCTTACCCTGGAAGCCACCTCCCTACAAATAAACCTGGGCTTTTTCATCTGTTCTTGCAAAACCTGCTTGATGCCTAGCAGTTAGAAGGAACTTAATAAATACATAGTTGGTGAGTGAGTGGGTGAATGGATGAATGAATGAATGAATGAAAAGAACAATGAAATCACTACTGTCAAGAAAAATCAAAGGCCAGTATTTGTCATGCTTATTTCCTTCTTCTGTAGCCACAATTCTAATTGAAGGATCACTAGTATTTATTTAAAGATTTCCTTCTTATTTGGTTATAATATGATCATATAAAAACCAAGACTGTATTAGTGGGTATGCGTGGGAATAATTCCTAAAGTTATAATATCTCTTGGAGGTTTTTGATATTCTATTTTGACTGGATCATTATTTCATGTGATTTGACTCATTTGTTAAATGATTGGGTGTAGGAATGGCTAATAAGGTGCCTTTTTAAACTAGAATCTTTTCAAAGATACAACATACTGGATTCTCCCTTTGGCTTTTCTGCATGTTAATGAAAAAAACAACCAAATCTTTTTTATCTTCTGACACCTTTCTTCAGTCTAATCTCTTTCCTTCAAAATTAAACATTTTACTTTTCTCTTTCATTTTGCCACTGATTTTAATTGGATCATTTGTCTTAAAATTTTAAGTAGTTATCATGCAATTTTATTAAGTTTCATGTGATTGTTTTGTAGGCATTTAGTTCTTTTTTACTTAAGGAACATTTCATGTAAAGAAGCAATGCAGACATTTCCCATAAAGTATTATGTCTACAGGGGTTTGACCACTTTATTCAGGGAAAGACTTTTAATTCTCTCTGTTTTCAGAGTTTTCCTAATTATTTGGGAGAATATAAGCAGGTATGAATCTACTGTCAAATGGACGTAGGACTCCAGTGAATGTGATCCTTTTTTGTAAATGGCAGCTTTTTTTTTATGAAAAAAATTTAATGTATGCTAGGACAGCCTAATAATATGGAAATAAAATCTCGTGCTTGTAGAATTTTCTTCCAAGACTAATATTTTGTGTACCTGGGTAAGTTAGCATGCTAATTTGGAGCATATGTAAGAGAAACCTTTTTTTAAGAAAAAAATTAAAGTTCTGCTTTTGTCTTTAAGTAATTATGTTAATTATCCCAGTAAACTTTAACTATATTTCGTTTAAAGTAGGTGACAGGAAATACTTAACCCTTAGTTTTATTCCACTGCTAGTTTATAGATTAGAAACCTAAGGTACTAAGGGTATCATCCATAGAGCAATATCTGAAATGTGAACCAAGCTCATGTAAAGATACTTTATATTTAACATTTCATTTAGACACAGATTGCTTATATCAAAGTCAGTCCACAAAAAAATACCCAGCTGTTCTGCTGCCCTTCATCTCCAGTGCATAAGGTTGCCAAGCACTACATTCCAGTAGTTTAAAGCACTGGCTCTGTGCTTTGACTGCTTGAGTCAGAATCTTAATTCATCAATGTTTCCTGTTTGTCCTTGGGTAAAAGTATCATCACAGAGGTGATTTCTTTTCTGTAAAATGGGGATAATGATAGGACTTTGCCATAGGATTTCGGTGAGAATTAGAAAATTATAAAAGCACTTGACCCGACGGTATGAATTTGTTTTTTAATCAGAGAAGGAGCTTAAGTTTTAATATAAGTTATAGGATCTGACAGGATTTAAAAGATAGATTATAAGAAAGATAGCAAAAAGAAGGAAAACCAAAGAAGAGTGTGTTATAATAATAAAGAAATGAATTGCGTACCATGAATGAATTACGTTAGCTAAAATTATCTTATTAAAATATCTTGTTTGTTTCATTTGCCACTCTGAATGTTTCATCCTTAGTATAGTAGCTTTTTTTAGACCACATAATGTTCTTTGAAGTATTTCTTCTCAGGAATTTTAACTAACATTATCAAATGACCATAGTTACTAAAGCCTGTAAACTGGCCAGTCTGCATTACAAAATGAAGAATGGTCACATCTCAGCTATTATAAAATTGTGAATGGTTATGAAAATTTTTTATCATATACTCTGAAAGTTTTATTCTGGACCAGAGACCCCCAAAATAGCCATTCAGATATGAATATTCACTAAGCTAACCAGAAAGTACTCTTCTTTACTTTCTGTTTATCCTTAGAGTGCTCTTTATGAAAACTGGATAATATCAAGTAAAAAACATAAGTAAATTTAGACAAGCATGGAATGAAAAGATTACATCTATTCAAAATTTCTTTGACCTTTGCATTGTTTGTATTTTGCTTATTTAATAAAATTAGAATTAGCAGTAAATATGAGAAATAAAAGAAACTTTTAAAGAGATGAAACATTGTAGCACTTACAAGTACCTTGTTTAAGCATTTGACTTTGTATATCCATTTGCTGTGTATGAAATTCAGCTGAACAGCTGTATTTATATTTTAATCAGTCCTGGTGTTAAGTCCACCTTACTACTGTAACTTGAATAGATGAGTTTATTGCAGAAAGCTGTAGATACTCGCCTACCGTGATCTGAACCAAGCCAGTCTTGATTATTTAGGACTACTACTAATATAGTTTAGTATACTACTAACATAGTTTAGATGTGAAATTAAGTAAACATGTCTTCATCATTTTTGTAGTGGATTAATCCTTCCTCCCCTTTTATTATTAATTTACAAGTTTTATTTTGCTTATGCAAACTAAGACATTCTCATTTTTGGTTACATTGCATTCTATGGAATACTACCAGTTTCTCTGTGTCTTTGAAATTTTTCTTTAGTGCCCCAGGTTCTCCAAAGCTGCACAGCATTCATTGAGAGATATGGCATTGTGGATGGAATATATCGTCTTTCTGGAGTTGCCTCCAATATCCAGAGACTACGGTAATAACTGTCCATGACATTTTCATTTTTATTCCTAATTAGCTCATTAAAATGCACTTATTTCCAAATTGAGTAACTCACTTTGAAAATCCTAATTTTTGGTAAGATAGTTGAGATAAAAGAGAAAATAATCTTCATGTAGTTTTTCTAAATGGCATTTCTTTATCTGTAGTGTCAGAGGACCATGCACCTTAACCTCTTCAGTATTTTTTTTTTTCTCTTTGTGATGTTTGAAGATTTTAACAAATGAGTCTGAACCCATGACAACAATTGGGGGGGGGGTGAAATTTGCATTATAATAAAATTATTCTTTGGTTTTCAATTAAAATTGATGCAAGTGAAACTTTTCTGATCTCCTTTGACCTAATGCTTTAGTGTATCTTGAAGTATGCATGTGGTACATAGCCCACATTCCTCTAATCTAATGTCTTCTCTGAGACAAAAGTAGTGGTATCCTCTATAAGTAAAATACAGATTTTATTTTTTGCTTATGTCCTGGATTCTGGGCTATTCTTAATGTGCCATTATTTCTTTTTTCACTGTGATGCATGGTAACTGGCATTGTTCTGTAGGACTATTACCACTTTATTCAACCACAGAGCTCATCTTTGTTTTTAGGAATATATGAGTACTTAAATCAGTTCTTGTTCTGAAGACAGTTTAGTCTTTAGTTTCAGACACATTAAATCTCATATTCATATTGTTTACACACATTGATCCTTCAAATGATAAGTGGCTTCAAGCCTATTGATTAGTATTAATTAATCTCTTGGAGAGTAAGCTTAGTTTGCCTTAGTATTTGGAGCACAGCTTTTATTTCACTCTAATACTGTAGATTTTACTCTTCATTAAAATTCAGTGTTTGCTGGGAATTACTTTAATAGTTTCTGACTTTCTTATCCTGCTTCAGCAAAATATTCCTGTGCTATACTACTTGTAGATGAGGAATTTCTGTATCTAGTTGTTCATAGACCAGTTGCCACTCAACCCTGGATTCTAGGATTGCCAATATATTAGTTATTCAAACCATTTAGACATTTGGAATCCTGTTTTCAAATTGCTGTGATATAAGGGCTAATCATTTGTATGTATGTCAGAAGTTATTGTCCTTTTTAATATTAAAATTATGCCCTTAATTTCCATGTAGAAATATGCTTGTCTTATGATAAGACATCTAGTTACTGCTGAAATCCAGATATAACTTCTGTGAATTTCAATAATTTGAAGAAAATAACAGTTCACTGAGGTAAAGGTGAATGTTTTGGGCCAAAGGTTATTTTTATTTTAATATTAAAGCTAGTTCCTTCATTTCCACATAGATATCTGTCTAGTAATAATACATCCAGGTACTGTTGAAGTCCAAATATAACTTAACATGAATTATAATTTGCAGAAAACAGTAACTCACTGAGGTTAGAGGTGAACACTTTGGACTGTTGCTTTCAGGATTTAAGTCATGTATTTGCTTTTCTCAGTAAAATAATTTTGTTTTGTCTTCGTCCATCTGGGTCAGCCATGAATTCGACTCTGAGCACGTCCCCGACCTGACGAAAGAACCTTATGTTCAAGATATCCATTCAGTGGGCTCCCTCTGTAAGCTGTACTTTCGAGAGCTCCCAAATCCTCTGCTCACCTACCAGCTGTATGAGAAATTTTCTGTGAGTACTGGTCACTCTTGACTTAAAGTCTTTGTGGAACTCTGCTGTGTTTTTGTTTAATATATGTGAAGTTTGGTTTTGTCCTATGTAAGAAATAGTTCTGTGACTGAAACCACTCCTTAAAACAAAACAAAACAACAAAATCCACCAATTATTGTCAGCTAGTCTGTGGTGATTGCTATTTTCACATTATCATTCTTAGTTCTGACTTTGAGCCACCCATAGATACCAATTATCATGTTTTTAAGCATTATAATTAAGCAGATTCCGGTGTTCACATGGTGTGATACCAAGTGCATCTTTCAGACCATATTTGTTGTCATTTAGCATCAGAGTAAAGTAAGTTAATCTCTTAATCTCAGAAGGAAAATGGAATGGTAAATGAAGCACTCTCACTTTTACCAGTAAACTTACTGGTTTATTCTGTGTTACGAACTGTTACAGGATGCCGTTTCAGCAGCAACGGATGAAGAAAGGCTGATAAAAATTCATGATGTTATCCAGCAGCTCCCACCACCACACTACAGGTGAATCACATTGGTGAATGTCCACCAGAGGCATATGTCAGTTGATGTGTAAAATGCTTTTTTCCCCTTTTGGGTTTCTAACTATTTAAATTCTTTGATGTTCCATTTCTCTAGAATGAATTTTGCTCATATATATACATATATATATATATACACATATATATATATTTGTATTTGTTAATTTGTCTTTATATCCCCAGGTCCTAGCACAAGGCTTAACATCCAGTAGGTAAATGTTGAATGAATGAATGAGCAAACAAATAAATGGCTGACTAAACCTGGGGTTTTGTCTGTTTATTCTGTTAGGTTTTATTGTATTTTGATTTTGTCTTGCTACTTTTTTTTTCTTTTTCTCTCTCTCTCTCTTTTTTTTTTTTGGTGGTGATGCTAGAATTGAACCCTGGATCTTGTACATGCTAATAAGATGCCCTCTGCTACCTTTTAAAACCCAATTTGATTTATATGTTAGTTTGAATTCTCAGATTTTTTTTTTTTTTTGGTGGTGCTGGGGATTGAACCCAGGGCCTTGTGCTTGAGAGGCAAGCATTCTACCAACTATATCCCCAGCCCCTCAGATATATTTTTATTTGTGTCTGAGAAGATCAGAATAAAATTGAGGATTGCTTTACCATTTAGTGAAAGAGAGAAAACAGTAGAAACTATGGATTATAGTATGCAAAAAGGAAGAAGACATATTTTTAAAATTCAGTTGTTAATAAGAAATTAAATTTAGCAGCTGTTCTAGTACAATTTAGTAGTTTAATGCTGACTTATTTTCAGAATGACATTGCTTATATATCTGTGTTTGAAATCAGTACTGTACTCAGCACTAATCAACACTAACATTTTTAATCAATACTAAAATCAGCACATATTTTAAAATCAGCACTCTAGATGCAAATGCATGATGGTCATGAGCCAGAAGGTAACTTAGCATTGACTTACTGTTCTGTTAATGTCTTAGGAGGAGTGTGATAAAATACATTCTGCTGTCAGGTATAACTAATTAGAACAAATAAAAATTAAAATAAAAAAAATTAAAGGCATCTAAGAATCCATTGGATAGTGAAAAAGGAAAATTAAAGAACTTCTATGACATAAGCTAAAGAAAATTGATATATTTAGTCCTGTAAAGGAGGGCCAAGGAGATAAGTCTGATTAATACATAGTTATTTAAAGAATATTATCGAGGGAGAAGACATTCTTTAGTAACTCATCGGTGAAAGAAACCTTGTATAGTGTAAGGAATATTGACTTTCCTAGATTGACCTAAGTTTGGAATTTCCAAATGCATCCTTACTACCTCTGTGATCTCTCTAAACGTCAGTCCTCATGTCTGTGAACAGACTACCGATCATTTCTTCATTCCTTCCTCCCACTTCTCCTCTTCTTTCTCCTTTTTGTTTTTCTTCACTACTCGGGTTTGAATCCAGGGACACTGTACTGTACCTCTGGGCTATATCCCCAGTCCTTCTCATTTTTTTAATTTTGAGACAGGTTCTTTCTAAGTTGCTGGGGTTGGACTAAAAGTTATGATCCTCCTGCCTCTGCCTCCTGAGTCACTGGGATTACAGGAGTTTTCCACCCTGCCTCTCCACTAGTACCTTCCTCAGTGGATTTTTTTTTTTTTTTTAATGATGAAAGTACGAGGATGAACCTGGCCCTTGCTTTTTTCTTCTTCTTCTTCCTTTTCCTCAAATAAAGTATAGCAAGTCAGGAGATTAGATTTAAGCCACTGTGTAGTACTTGTACATCTTTTACTATATATGATATCTATCTACAGACCTTATAATGTACAGACTCTGGGGCCAAACAGACTGTACTAACTGTGTGACTGTGTGACCTTGGGCAAGTTCTTTTGCTTTTCTGGACTGATTTTCATCATTTGTAAAATAGAAATAGTACCTCTCTTTTAGCATTGCTGGAATATTACAGAAAAAGTACTTAGAACTAGTCCTTTAAAAACAAGTACTACAATATGAATTTACTGTTATCATTATACATAGCCATCTATTTATTATGTGTTAAATCTGTATATACATACACATTTGCCTTTGTGTGCATATGTGTATCTTCTACCGTGTTGATATGGGTAGCTTTTCTTTTCTTATGTTTGCCTACTCTATTATAGTTATATATATGTTCCCCCACAATATTATATATTCTCCTATAATGTATATAGATATTTCTCATATAATAGATACTACCCTTACTAACTATATATAGCTCCCCATCTATGTAGTCTTTTCTGTTAAACATTATCATTTTTATATATTGAACATATATCTGATTATGTTTTTTATATATGCTGTATTACCTTTCAGTTTGTAACCTCTCTAAAACTTGAACTTCTTGAGGTCATGAATTCTGTCCCATTTATTACTACATTACCAGAATAGTGCCTTTAACATATTAGATGTTCCATAATATACATTGCATGTATATTTTGTTTTGTACATTATATAGTAAATTGCTTAACAATATAAATATGTGTATAGTGTATATCCTAATATTCCCTCTTTACTTAAATATACATTACTTTATCATAGTAAGCCCAACCTGAATTATTTATATTGCATATTATATACATATTTTCTACTCTAGGATATATACAATTCTTTGTTACATACTTCCTGTTACGTAATATGTGTAATTATAGTTTCTTCTGTATAATTTATATGTGTCCTACTTTATATCTTTTGATTCAGACTTTTATCTAAGATTTTAACTTTTATATATTTTAATTCCTTAAATGTTCTTGAAAAATATGATTTTAAGTATTCTTTCGTGTTCCCCTAATTTGCATATTTGATCAACATATGTGCTGGGTTTTTTCCCCCAATTTTGAATATTACTTTGGGGACCATCCGTTTATATGGAATTTAGACTTTTTTTTAGAATAAAGACCTGTTACTGAAATTCTGAAAACCAAAGTATGCTAACATTTTTATTCTCAATATAAAACAGTTCCCAAATTGTGTTCCAGAAAGGTTTATGCAGTTTCCACTCTCATCTGCTGAATATGAAAGTACTCACTTCATGCTGCCTTAACTTTTTAAAACATCCTTATAATCAGATGAACAAAATAAGTATCTTTGATTATTTTAAGTTTTTATTTGTTTTCTATTCTGAAGTTCTTTAGCCTCCTCCCCATCAATAATTAACTTTTACATTGTCTTTCAGACACATTTCTTAAAGTTTCCAATCTCTACATAATCTCCAGGCGAGGTCACTTTTCTTTTCTTTTCTTTTTCTTTTTCTGGTTTTTTTTGGGGGGGTGGAGTGGGGTGGTTGGTGGTGGTGGTGGTAGTGTATGTGCACACGCATGCATGCTGGGGGATTAAACCCAGGGGTGCTTTACTCTATCACCAGTCCTTTATTATTATTATTATTATTATCATTTTATTTTATTTTTTATTTGAGACAGGGTTTCACAGAATTGCTGAGGGTCTTGCAAAGTTGCTGAGGCTGGTCTTGAACTGGTGATCCTCCTGCCTCAGCCTCATAATTTGCTGAGATTTCAGGAGTACACCACTGTGCCCTAGGCCAGCTGTCTGTCTTTTTTTTTTTTTATTTAATTATATACAGGAAGGACAGAGACTACCATAAATGCTGTTGAAGGAGCAGGCACTTTTAAGCCATGCTGATTTTGATCTGAATCCTATTTGCCACTGCTTGTCTGTATAACTTCAGGCCAGCCTTGATTTCTACCTCCCTACAAAGGGACTGGGAATACTGTATGTGATTGGACTATTGTGAGAATTAAACGAGATTTCCAAAAAAAAGCACAGTGCCTCGTCTCACAGCCGTCTTCCTTCTCCTCCCAAGTTCTTGTTAGGTCCTCCTGAATCTTTATGGCTCAGATGTAGACCACAATTAAACTTTCATTGCTGTTTCTAATAATAAAGTTTTGTTTCTGTCTCTTATTTATTGTTTTTAATAGTTTTAATCCCTGTACATTAGTTAGGGATACTGAGATGTGGTAACTGATAGATAATATTTGTGTGTGGTTACTCAAATATTCTCCCCATGATGTCTGTTGGAATTTTTATTTTAAGCTTTGAAACATTTTTTTTCTTTCAAAAAAGTATTTAAATCCTTTCTTATTAGTTATCTATTGCAAGTAAATATTATAACTTCAAAATATTCTTTGTTCCAGAAAATAACTTTTGTGGAGAATTCACTTCTAATTATATTTGAACTTGGTAGGCATCAAAAAAAAATGTGCTTGGGTTTGTATGGTCTTTTCTGTTGAAAATTTACAAATCAGCTAGTGACTTTTATTCTGTACACTGCTCCATAATGTCTTTGTCTGTTAATATGTTGTATTTCATTTTCTAGAACACTGGAGTTCCTGATGAGGCACTTGTCTCTTCTTGCGGACTACTGTTCAATCACAAATATGCATGCAAAAAACCTAGCAATTGTCTGGGCTCCAAATCTGCTTCGGTAATTTGCATTGACTTATGACCTTTGATAGAACTGATTATTTTAGTTCTATTACTAGGACTAAAAGTGTAATTCATCAGTGTTCGTTAAGGAAAAATTTAAAGAGTAAGGTAAATTATTCCTTTCATTAGCATCTCCCCAAAATAGGCACATGGGGCTTAACTGAGGGACTATAAAAGTATGATTTCTTTCTCTGATTTGTCTGTGATTTACATATATTAAAAAGTTGTTCTTTATGACTACTCTTTTTGTGATTGATGGCAATGTTATTTATCTCACAGATCAAAACAGATAGAATCTGCCTGTTTCAGTGGAACAGCTGCTTTCATGGAAGTGAGGATTCAGTCTGTGGTTGTTGAGTTCATCCTCAATCATGTAGATGTACTCTTTAGTGGCAAAATCAGTGCAGTCATGCAGGAGGGGGCAGGTAGGACTCAGATTTTATTTGCTCCTGGGAACATGTATCTAAACTTCTAAAAAGATGGAAAACTTTGCAATGTTCATCTCAATTAAAATATGGCATGGTTAGAAGACAGCTGATCTATGTCTGTTTTCCGTAAAGCACAAGACAGTTATTTTGTGTGTACAGTGAACGCTATATATCATCAGACCTATTGTAATCTAAGTTCATGATGCATAAAACAACTCTTGGCACCTATTACATTAAGTTACATTGTGGAGCAGAAAAGAAAATTTTCTTCCAAAACTAAAAATATCTTATCAATCACCTTTCCTATTAATTTTAAGATGGGACAATAAATTATTGAAGAAGTTTGTGTGGGTGTGGGTGTGATCTGTTTATGTCACTTTCTCCTTCTCTCTGGATGTAAAGTGCTTTGATTGTTGCCATTTCAAAAACCTGAAGGAAATGTGAAACAACACTGATAAGTAGATTGGGTAGACAGACAGGTTGATACACACTTAAATTGTTGACTGCATCATTTCTTTCCTTTTCTTTTTGAAGCTTCTCTGTCAAGGCCTAAATCCCTACTGGTTTCTTCTCCATCCACCAAGCTGCTAACATTGGAGGAAGCCCAGGCACGAACACAGGCTCAGGTTAACTCTCCAATTGTGACTGAAAATAAATATATTGAAGTAGGAGAAGGACCTGCTGCACTTCAAGGGAAATTCCATACCATAATTGAGTTCCCACTTGAAAGGTAAAATTCATTAATTTCTATTTAAAATATGATTTTCACAGCCACGTACTATTGCTTCCTTTTAGTTTCTTTTTTCTTTCTTTATTTTTTGGAAGTGCAAGGGATCAAACCCAGGGCTTTGCACCTGCCAGGCAAGCACTCTACCACTAAGCCACATTCTAGGCCTGTTTCACATTTAATTTTGTATTTTAGTATTCATGTATAAAATTCTGAGCCAGTCCCACAAAACCCTGTTTATCTGAATGTGAATGATGCTTAACACTTCATAGGGAATGATACAAATTAGTTTTGCAAAAGCATTACAGCATCATATCATTAAAAAAAAAAAGGCAATTGGGGAAAACAATCCACTATTTTATGTGGTATGAATTTTTCTTTCCAAGATACATTATTCAGAAATTTGTCAGGAAGTAAGCTGGGTTGGAACAGTTTATTTGGAGAGTAAGTGGGTAATTACTTGTTTGAAATTGGTTCCATGTTAAGGTTCAAATAGGCCAGTGGTTCTTAAAATGTGTTCTCCTGGCCAGCAACACCAGTGTCACATAATAGTTATAATAATGCTGATCCTCTAGCCCCATTCAAAGCCCACTGTACCAGAACCTCTAGGATCAATTCTTGATCAAGCTTTCCAGGCAGTTCTGATATTTTCAAAATTGGAGAACCACTGCAGTGTGCCCTCTCAATGTCCTTTCCAGCTCTGAAATTCTCTGTACCTCTAAAGAAATGATAACAACATGGTTTCTGTATTTCCTTTACTAGGTTATAGTAGGAAGACTAATGTATATAAAAGTTATTTTTGATGTCTCTGCTACTCCTTTGGCTATTGCACGTGAATGTAAGGATCTCACTTCTCTGGATGGGGTTGTACTAATAATATTTTAGAATGTTTTCTTCCCATATCTTACTATACTCCTCTCATGTCCTTTTGCTTCCCATGACTAAAAGAGCAAAAAGTTGAGACCTGCTCTTAGCATCTTGGTTTTATATTTTAGCTCCATGATTTATTCAAAATTTTCCTAATAGGCTTGTGATTAAAAGAGTAGACACTGGGATGTAGATAGACTTGGGTTTCAGACCTGAGTCCATCACTTACTACTTTTATAACTTTAAGGAAGTTACTTGAATAACTGATTTCTTCAACAGTACTATGAGAATATGGTTATATCTTAATATGATTCTATCTAATTTAAAAGAGATACTATGTATAAGTATACATAAGATACTATGTATAAGAGATACTATGGTTAGTGCTGTGTCTGGCATTAAATGTATGCTAGTTACTCTTACACTTTTCTTCTTTTTTGTCCTTATTCTCTCTACTCACACCTAAAATCATTTTATTTAACTGTGTTTTATTTTTGGAGGCTGAATAGTTCTATTCCCAGTGGTGTCTTATTCCAACTTCGTTGGAGCTTATGAGGTTGGCTCTAAATATGAAGATATGCATAAAAATGATCTTTGTGAAACTGTTTACTAATATCTGAATCTACACCTTTATGTTCCATTTCATGTTTTAGCTGCACTGTATAGCATGTGCCCTGTAGAAGGAGGGGGCTTTATTCTGTTAGCTGAGCCTCTCCAGGCTGTTTTGTTCTTTCTACTATTTGTTCATTTCTTTTTCTATAAGAAGAGATAAACCCTTGGCTGTCTTAACACTAATTGATTATTTTCTCTCTCATAGAAAGAGGCCTCAAAATAAGATGAAGAAATCTCCCGTGGGCAGCTGGCGTTCATTTTTCAACTTGGGGAAATCATCATCAGTCTCTAAGCGGAAGTTGCAGCGTAATGAGAGTGAGCCTTCAGAGATGAAAGCTATGGCTCTCAAAGGTGAGTGCCTTCCCACAGCCCTGTCCTGTGACTGGCAAACCATTCTGTCCACTAAGTCCCCTCTGCTGCCTAGGGATAATCTTTTGTTACTCTAGGCACATGCTCCACACATTATTGTGAC
The DNA here is from genome assembly GCF_902686445.1 of Sciurus carolinensis. Lineage (NCBI taxonomy): Eukaryota > Metazoa > Chordata > Mammalia > Rodentia > Sciuridae > Sciurus > Sciurus carolinensis. Next base: position 128,630,760 of record NC_062223.1, on the reverse strand, counting down.
AGGCTATCCTTTAATATGTGCACAGTTGTGTGGTCCAGGTGGCTTGTCTTTATGACCAATTCTTTATCTCCATCTTGAAAGGTAATATAACTCACATATAAATACAAAGAGGCATCCAATTTCTTAAGGACACTGTATAGATTATATGTAGCATGTGTTTAAAAATGTAAGCATATTGCAACATAGCTTGTATGTCATTAGTAATAAACACTGCTATAGTGGTTAAATTTTTAAATCTCTATTTTTACAGCTTTAAAAAATGACAAAACTATATTTCAACATGCCTTTCATTTTTATATCTCTTATAATCAAAGAAATATAGTTTAAAAATCCATGTTCTGATAATTGTCTTCTGAATCTAGAAAGGATTTTTTTCCTTAGGTAATGTTGGAAATATGATGTTCAGTTCATTTAATTCATCATTCATTCATTTGTAGTCATGTTCCAAGCATGTGTTAAGATATTTTGATAGCAGGCCCTACAGATAGAAAGAAAATTAAGGTAGCATGTTGCTGACAGAGTCTAACTGGTAAGTTCCATGTATAAGGAAATAAATTTCAGTGCATAATCATAGCTATTGAAACAGTTTTGAGTAAGATATCTATGATAGGCATTGCCTGATCTTGTGGGACAAGGGCTGGTGATAAGAAAGATAACCTTGGATTTGTATATTGAATAATAAGTAGGGATTCACCTAATCAACAAGGGTCTAAGAATGGTGTGTTTCAAGACATAGGTACAGAAGAGGAAGAGAAGCAGATTAGAGGCATAATTCTGGAGAAAAGCAATCTTTAAAGGGATATAAAAGGAAGAATTGTCATGAGAGTAGAGTGAGAAGTGGTCAGGAAGGTAGGCAAAGGACAGGAGGGTTGGTTGATATCTCCTATAAGGAGAAGAGGCTGAAAATTGAAGTATCCTTAGTGCTGCCACAGGTCAGAGGATGGAGGTGTCTAGGAAATAAGACTCACCATATGTAACTGAAGTTACTGTATGCATTTCCTAGACCTGCTGTAAAAAACTAGTACAAATCAAGTGACTTAAAACAACAGAAATACATTCTCTTACTATTGTCAGCAGGGCTGTGCTCCAGGGAAGAATCCTTCTTTGCCTTCCTTGCCTCTTCCTGCTCCTGGTGGTTCCTGGCATTTCTTGGCTTGAGGCAGCATCTCTCCATCTCTGCATCCATCTTCACAGGGTTTTCCCTGTGTCTCTGTCTTCTCTTCTTATAAGGACACCAGTCATTAAGGGTGGGGCCACTGTAAGTCTAATGTGATATCATCTGTGGATATCATGTTGGCCTTTAGGAAATGCACAGTAAGTCTTTTAGTTAATCTCTGTGCTCAAGTTCATAATCCTTTAGAAAAGAGAGTTGAAATGAGACACCACTTCAGAATAGTACAACACTTTATATAATAAAGTGGTAAATTGAACATGACTCTCAAACTGTACAGCCAGTCACTCTTGGAAATTTAAGCATGTGTTAGGAAAAACACTGATCCCTTTAACTGCATGATATATAGCAATATTTAAACTAAACACCTTTTGGTTTTGATTCTTTAGGTGGCAGGGCAGAAGGAACCCTTCGCTCAGCCAAAAGTGAGGAGTCTCTTACTTCTCTTCACGCAGTTGATGGTAAGAGTGAAATCATCAATCATTTTATTCCATAATAGATTGCATAAGAGGACATGAACATAGCAATTTGGTATACTTTATAAATATATACTTAATAAATAGACTATTGATTATCATTTCCAAGAATACTAGTATTTAGTATTGTTCAGATTAAAATTCATTGTTGTTTTAATATGGCAGCAGTATTTTGGCATGATTACTATTTATTTACATTAAAATGACTAAAATGTTTTAAATTAACCATTTATATTTATTAATGCCTGGTACAAACTGAGATTACTACTATCTCCTTTAACTTTCACAAGTGGTAGCAACATGTTTGTTACAAAGTATAAAGTGAAGCAGTTTTGATGTTTAGACCAGTAATCTGTTGTCTTGCAAATGGCTTAACCTGACCTTAAATTTCATAGATCAGATTGATTACAGCTGGTCTTCATTATCCCAGGATAATTAGCACCTGCAGAAGCAACATAAAGTGAATCTGCTTTAAATGGGGACCAAAATTTCATGGTAACAATGAAAAGGTTTGGTTGCAACATAACTTGAAAAACAAAAACTAAAATATGAAAATAAATGTGTGTTATATTGTTTAGTGAAGTTGAATTATAGTTGCAACTGTTTACTAAGTCAGGAATTATTTTAACATTGACTTGGAAGATGGTACAGTACTTTTTGACAAATATAAGAACCCAGTAGTGCGTCCTTTATTTGATCTTTGGTTTGTGCCACATATTGTAAAGAAGGGCCCTTTCTGCAAAAGTCATCAAAAACTACTACATCAATTTCTAAGGACTTTTCTTAATCTGTTGGTATTCAGATCATGTGCTTTTCAAATATGGGGTTTCATCATCCTGATCAACTTTCTTATCTTCATTTATTAACCTGTCTAACTGCCTGATTTTCATTGACCAATGACTTTCCTTGTGATTCATAGTATTCTCACATCACTTTATCTGAGTGTCTGACATCTTAGGTATTTTCAGTTAAACTGTAGTCAACATAATCTATGAAAACAATGTAGTGGGCTGGGTACATGCTCATGTCAAGTGAAAAAAACATTTGGGTCAGGATTAAATTTTTAAGTGGTGGACATATCAGTACATATATTTGGTAAGATAGCTTCTCACTTTTTTTTTTTTTTGCGGTGCTAGGGATTAAACCCAGGGCGTTGTGCATGCAAGGCATGCACTCTACCAACTGAGCTATATCCCCAGCCCCAGCTTCTCACTTTTTATATTACATTTTCACTATGGCAATTGTAAGTCTCATAGAATAATGGGTTTCATTTTTACCAGTTCAACATTTAGCAACATCTTAAAATTGTATAAGACTACACTCTCTAGGACTCTGCTTGAGAAACTGAAGGCCTAGTCTTATAAAAGAAAAAGATTAAATTGTTTTAAGTATTTGAAAGGAATCATTTATTAAGTATACGTTAATGCTTTTTAATTGAAAAGTTACCTTTTTTTAAGGAAATTTGGGTAGTATAAGGATATTTCCCAAAAAAAAATAAAACCTTTTTTTGCTATTATATGTTCAAAGTGCTATCTAAAGTGATTTATTTTACCTCACAAGTCATGTGTGAGGCCAATGATACAATAAGACACAAAGAAATGGAAAACTTGCCCAAAGTCACACCAAGTGTCAGTGTTGGAACAAAAACAATTCAAGAGTTCTGAGTCCCTTTTCTTATCAAAACCATGAAGCACTGCCTTCTTCCTCTGATTATATGAAATGTGCTTGCAATTTAGCATTTGGTTGGGGAGTTCTATTATTGCAATGATCTGTGTATGCCCAGACACAATTTGCAGAAAGAAAATGAGAAGTTGTATATTCTTACCTAAGTGGTGAGTTACTGCTATACCAAGTAGGTGGCTTATCATGGCAGTATATATCCTGTGACATTCATACTTTGACATTGTTGTCCATTTTTACCAGGTGATTCCAAGCTCTTCCGACCCAGAAGACCCCGATCTAGCAGTGATGCCCTGTCTGCCTCTTTTAATGGAGAAATGCTGGGGAACCGCTGTAATTCCTATGATAATCTGCCCCATGACAATGAGAGTGAGGAGGAGGTAGGGCTGCTCCATATTCCAGCTCTCCTGTCTCCTCATTCAACTGAGGATGTTGACCTGAGCCCACCAGATATTGGAGTAGCCAGCCTGGATTTTGATCCAATGTCATTTCAGTGTAGTCCCCCTAAGGCGGAATCAGAATGTCAGGAGAGTGGTGCCTCTTTTTTAGATTCATTAGGATACTCCAAGGATAAACCATGTACCAGTAAAAAGGATGTAGAAGCAGGTGGTAGCCAGTCTCAGACTCCAGGAAGCACAGCAAGTTCTGAACCTGTCTCTCCAGTTCAAGAGAAACTGAGTCCATTCTTTACCTTGGACTTGAGCCCAACTGAGGAGAAGTCATCCAAACCATCCTCATTTACTGAAAAGGTCGTCTATGCTTTCTCTCCGAAGATTGGACGAAAATTAAGCAAATCACCATCCATGAACATATCTGAGCCAATTTCAGTGACTCTTCCACCTCGGGTGTCAGAAGTCATCAGTACTGGCTCAAATACTACAGCTCAGAATGCATCATCTCCAACTTGGGACAAAAGCACAGAAGAAAGTGATGTCACAAATAGATCCCCCACTCAGATAGTAAAGATGAATACAAATGAGAGAGAGGCCCAAGAAGAATGTGAACCTGAAGTCCAGCCCCTGGACCAGGTGGCTGCTGAAGAAGTAGAGTTGCCAGGGAAAGAGGAGCGGTCTGTCTCAAGCAGTCAGAGTAAGGCTGTAGCTTCTGGACAGACTCAGACAGGTACCGTTTGTTTTCCTCCATTCTTTCTTTAAATTAAGAGGGATCTTCACTCTTGTAAATCCATCTGTGCCTTTTAAGAGAGAATTTGCTCCACAGCTAGCCTTTAATCCAAGAGAATGCTTCTTTGAGCATTGGCAGATGGCTCAAAGCCCTACATTAAAATCAGTCAAACCAAACTCCCCAAAGAGCTTGTGGTCCTGCTTCACACCTTCACAAAAGTCCCCTTATCTCTTTGGACAGTGAGAATTCCTGGATAATTTTTTGTATAACTTCATAGCTCTTGATTCTATTTTCTCTTCTAATGACTATCTTTATCGTAGCCTTACAAGTTAACAGCCTGTACCATCCAGTGTAAACTAGCCTTAGTAACAATTCACAAGCCCTTGAAGCTTGTGTTCTAAGCAATCTTTTCTGAGCCAGGCGAGGAACCTGCTTCCTGCCCCCTCCCCATTTCTGTAGCAACTCAAGAGGAGCTTGCAACCTTTAAACACTCTTAGTTTTCCTTCCGAACCAGATGTGTTTTCTACAGCATTTGCATGTGTGATAGAAGATCATGGATTGCCATTTTGACATATGGAAGGCACCTATTTTTTAATAATCAAGTGGGGAGTGTTTGGCTTTCCATGTAGGATAACATAAGCTACCTTTTCATTCTCATTTTTTTTCCCAATTTCCCACTAGGAGCAGTTACCCATGACCCCCCTCAGGAGCCTGTTCCTGTCAGTTCAGTCTCTCTTATCCCACCGCCACCGCCTCCGAAAAATGTCGCCCGAATGTTGGCTCTAGCATTAGCTGAGTCTGCGCAGCAAGCCTCCACTCAGTCACTGAAGAGACCAGGGACTTCTCAGGCTGGGTACACAAATTATGGAGACGTAGCAGGGGCTGCAGCTGAAGATAAACTGCCCAGTCCCTACTCTAGTATTACTCTAGATAAGGCCTATTTCCAAACAGATCGACCAGCAGAGCAGCTCCACCTCCAGAACAATGCACTGGGAAACTGCAACCAGCCTCTCCCAGAGACAACAGCCGTTGGGGATCCCACCCATTCCAAGGTAACTGAATCTGGGGAGCAACTTCACCAAGTAGACCTACCAGGAAACCATCCACATCGAAACTATTTATCCGGGGACCCAGAAAAGGCCAGAATTACTTCAGTTCCCTTAGCAGACTCAGAGAAGTCTGATGATAATGTAGGTTTCCCCGATGACCAGTCTGGGAAGACCACCATGGCAACCATCCCCTTTGTGGAGCAGGACCAGTCTGCACTCCATTTCTACAGTGGGGATCAGTCTCCTGCCTACCTTGGTGCAAGTGTGGATCAGCCCCATCACCCTTCAGAACTTTCGGACCAATCTCCCATGCCTCCAGATTTGCCTAGAGACAAGAGCTGTCCTCCTTCTGGGTCCCCCGAAGAGAATACCAGCACAGCCTACATGACAGGGACTCCAACAACAGCTGAAATAAGTACGAGGGACTCCAGCTGGGCTGTGGGTGAACAGCCTGCTGCTTCTGGGTTTGCTGTTGCCACCCTTCAGCGCACACACCGAAGTCATCGCCCTCTCCCCCTGCCTCCTGCCCAGAGGCCCGCAGAGCAGCTGCCAGTCGCGGGGCAAGTACAAGCTGCAACCAGTATAGGACTAAATAATTCCCACAAGGTAAGAAGGGGAGGAGGTCAGTGAAATGAAATATGCTTTTCCAAAGGTATGTCATTTTTCAGCAGGGTGTGTTATTATCTTTGATAGCAAATTTATTTGAATATGACATAATTTTTAAGACTTGTGGCAGGTTTTCATGAAATACTTCTGGTTTGCCCTTGCCTGGCTGCTGGAGCAGTTAATAAGTGACTGCAGTTTTATATCTGGTACCAGCACTTTCCATCCTAAAGCATCTAGATCATTTCTTCATGGTGATACAAAGGGATCACATGAGACAAACTGGGCTTTAGGTGTCAGGCATGTGGGTTTTTATTTTTATTTTTTTCCTTTTTGAACTCCATCACTGACTCACCGTGACTTTGGGCAAGTCATTTAACCACACTATACTAATCATTCCCATCTACTCAATGAAAATGCCTCACTCTGAAGACATCTTTGCCTTGTTTTAGAAGTGTAATAGATTGTAGTACATTAGGATTTTTTGTTATTTTTTACAACCTTCTCCACCAGATTTTTCTATACTCAGGTACCTATTTTGATAAGAAAATGGTATATGCAAAATGCTAAAAGTTTTTTTCCTCATTTTCTCACTTAAAAAAAAAAAGTAACACAGGTTTTTTGTGGTCACTTTTACCTGAAAGAACTTGGCTTTCTCATCCTTCCTTGGAGGATGCTAGTTCTAGCAATTACGTCTCAGGGACAGCTTATTTGCATATTGCTGTGAGGATTGCATTTGACCTGTAGGTTCACAAATGGGTTGGGGTTGTAGGTGGGGAGAGACAGTAACCTCTGACTTGAATACTACCTTGGACAAGTCACTTTAGTGTCCTTTCCTGTGTTAGGGGTTTAAAACTTCCCACTGTGTCCAACTGTGAACCACTTAAGAAATCCTTCCAGATGATGGAATCAATTATATTTACTAAATAAAATGTTCTTAGTGTTGAGACTAAGCTAGAACAATGGGGCAAATGTTTATATTTAAGCTTGGCAGTGTTATTTGATTAACCCTCTTTTGGTCTTCACATTAAGCTAACATTATAGGCAGCCTCCTCTCTCATTTAAAATTCATCACAAATGAGAAAACCCTGAACAGTTCTCCATAGATGGTAATGCACCAAGTAGCAGCATAGGCTCTTTTTCCTGCCAGTGGGAATGGGTCCAGTGCAACTATGCATGGCTTGGGAAGGTTCAAGCTGCTACCTTAATAGCCTCAATTTGCGAGTTACAAATGTAATAGCATTTGGGAGTGTAAAAATGGACTCATAATATTATCATCTTTGAATAGGTTCATGGAGTAGTTCCAGCTCCAGAGAGGCCACCTGAACCTCGAGCCGTGGATGACCCTGCACCCATCTTTGTCAGTGATAGCTGTGCAGCTACTCAGTGTCCCATGGCTACTACTGCTCTCCAGCCAGGCCTGCCTGAGAAATTGCGGGAGAGTACCAGGGCCCCACTGCTCCATGTGCGAGCTGAGTCTTTCCCTGGGCATTCCTGTGGCTTCCCTGCACCAATGCCCCCCACCAGAACAATGGAGAGTAAGATGGCTGCTGCCATGCACTCCAACAGTGCAGATGCCACTAGCAGTTCAAATTACCACTCCTTTGTCACTGCGTCATCAGCCTCAGTAGATGATGTGTTGCCTTTGCCACTGCCTGTCCCACAACCTAAGCATGCTTCTCAGAAAATAGCTTATTCCTCCTTTGCTAGGCCTGATGTCACCACTGAGCCCTTTGGTCCAGAAAACTGTTTGCATTTCAATATGACTCCAAACTGCCAATTCCGTCCCCAGAGTGTACCTCCACATCACAATAAATTGGAGCAACACCAAGTGTATGGTGCCCGATCAGAGCCACCAGCCTCCATGGGTCCTCGTTATAACACCTATGTGGCCCCGGGAAGAAACACGTCTGGACACCACTCCAAGCCGTGCAACCGAATGGAATATGTTTCTTCTTTGAGCTCCTCAGTTAGGAATGCTTGTTATCCTGAAGATATTCCACCATACCCTACCATTCGGAGGGTACAATCTCTCCATGCTCCCCCATCTTCCATGATTCGCTCTGTTCCCATTTCACGGACGGAAGTTCCCCCAGATGATGAACCAGCCTACTGCCCAAGACCCCTGTACCAGTATAAGCCATATCAGTCCTCCCAGGCCCGCTCAGATTATCACGTAACTCAGCTTCAGCCTTACTTTGAGAATGGACGGGTCCATTACCGCTATAGCCCATATTCCAGTTCCTCTAGTTCCTATTACAGTCCTGATGGGGCCCTGTGTGATGTGGATGCCTATAGCACAGTACAGTTGAGGCCCCTTCATCGCCTGCCCAATCGTGATTTTGCTTTCTACAATCCCAGGCTACAAGGCAAGAACTTGTACAGTTACTCTGGTTTGCCTCCACGCCCCCGGGCCAACGTGACTGGCTATTTCTCTGGTAATGACCATAACATAGTGAACATGCCTCCACCTGCTGATGTAAAGCACACCTATGCCTCATGGGATCTTGAGGACATGGAAAAATACCGTATGCAGTCCATCCGGAGAGAGAGCCGTGCACGGCAGAAGGTGAAAGGGTCCGTTATGTCTCAGTATGACAACATGACCCCAGCTGTGCAGGACGACCTGGGTGGGATCTATGTCATCCATCTGCGCAGTAAATCAGATCCTGGGAAAACTGGACTTCTCTCAGTGGCAGAGGGAAAGGAGGGGCGGCACCCAGCCAAGGCTGTCAGTCCTGAGGATGACCGCTTCTATAGGAAGCATCCAGAGCCAGAATTTGATAGAGCCCCTCACCATGGAGGGTATGGCAGTATGCAGGCAGAGAAGCCAACCCTTCCTCAGAAGCAAAGCAGCCTTAGAAACAGAAAGCTTCATGACATGGGTTGTAGTCTCCCAGAGCACAGGGTGCATCAGGAAGCAAGCCATAGGCAATTATGTGAATCAAAAAATGGTCCACCGTACCCCCAGGCAGCTGGCCAGTTAGATTATGGGCCCAAAGCAATTCCAGACACTTCTGAGCCAGGCAGCTACCATAACTCTGGAGGGAAATACACCACAGGGCAGGAGTCCTTAAGATTGAACCACAAAGAGGTGAGGCTCTCCAAAGAGCTGGAGAGGCCCCGAGCCAGGCAACCACCTGCCCCCGAGAAACACTCCAGAGACTGCTACAAGGAGGAGGAGCATCTTACTCAGTCAATGGTCCCACCCCCTAAGCCAGAGAGGAGCCATAGCCTAAAACTCCATCATACGCAGAACATGGAAAGGGACCCTAGTGTGCTGTACCAGTACCAAACGCACAGCAAGCGCCAGAGCAATATGACTGTTGTGTCCCAGTATGACAACCTGGAGGATTACCACTCCTTGCCCCAACACCAGCGAGGGGGCTTTGGAGGTGGGGGCATGGGGACATATGTGCCCTCTGGCTTTGCCCACCCACAGAGCAGGACATATGCTACAGCGTTGGGTCAAGGGGCCTTCCTGCCCGCAGAGTTGTCCTTGCCACATCCTGACACGCAGATTCATGCAGAATGAGCCCCGGGAGCAATAGAGTTGAAGCAGCCTCTGCTGGACAGTGGACTGTTCTATTTTTTTCAATAACCAAAAATGATTAAAAAAAAAAAAAAGCTACAAAACCCCCGACCACCTTAAAAAAGAAAATATAATAAAAGTAAACAAATCACCATCTTCCCCACCCTTTCCTGCTTCATTACCACTTTTTCATCTATAAGACTGTGTCATTTTTGTCTTTAAAAGAGATCTGAATGATTGTAAAGCACTGTGTTGAAAACCTAGTTAAGAAAATTGTCACAGACCGTACTTGCCATATAGGGCTAATTTGTAAGAGCCTGAGGACTGCCTTTAACCAAATTTGAATTTAACTTTGTCTTTTCTTCTTAGCACTTGCTACCTAGCTCAGAGCAGTTTACATCTATTTCCTGGTGGGCTTTCACATTCACTGTCGTGTTCCTACTTCCCCATCAGTGGCTGCACAGCTTGCCCACGTGGACACTCCTTTACATTCTCACTTTGTTCACCCTGACCGAGAAAGGGCTTATGTGTTAGAGTAGAGAAAACTCCCTTATCCTTCAGATAAGTCAGACAATTGGAGCAATATAATTAAAATGTAATGAAATTGAGACTTTATAAACGTTCAGTAGTTTCTTCACAGTCAGTGAATAAGCTCATGTCATCACTGAAGGAATTTTTCAAGTTAGAATTTAAGGAAACTTCCTAGGTGGAAGAATGTGAAATTCTTATTGTCAATTGACTTTATTAACACCAGAAAACTGTATCATTGCTTTTAATGTTATGCCTGACTACGGATTCTCTCCACCCAATAATATTTAGCAAATTGGAATTCCAGTAAAATGTTCATAGTACTTGTTCTGCTAAATTAGCAACCTTTTTCATTAAGAAAAAAACAGTGTGGTATGACTGTTTTTAGGAATATAGATTTATGTGATAATTTGTTTCTAAACCAGAGTATATGTTCCCTGGGAGTTCTTACAGTAACTACAGATTATCTGTACTGCACATCATTCTTGCAGTAATTAGGGAGTACACAGCCCTATCTCACTGGTTGGAGTTCCATTAGCTACTGTAATGTTCTAAGGAGTCATGAGGTATTTGCTTATTCTGTATTCATATGATCACAGTCTTACTGTAATTATCATCTACACCAGCATTTCAGGTATAGCTCTTTATAACTCTGTAGACATGTTAAACATGTTTAATACCTAGGACTTTCTTCTGAAAGTTCATTCCTTATCAGAATAGGAACAGGACATCTCTTTAGCTTAACGCTATCCTATTTCCCAGCCCACCTACCACAGGTACACCAGACAAGCAGGGCAGTCCTGTATTTACTGTGTGAGCTAAGATTGTCATTCCATTCCATAACTTGTGATAATACTTGAGTTTTATACATTCACATATTTTAAATGTTCAGTTTATAGAAGACACAGGAGATTTCATTCCATTTACTGGATGGTTGCTGCTCTGGCTTTTTAGAACTTGGAATTATCTTTTATTTAGAGCAAAAGAAAAAATCTTTTAAGAGGCTAAAATCATGCTGCTATTATTGCTGTGAAATTGTATAAAGATTAGGATCTATACCAGTCCTCTTTTTTTAATTTAAAAAAAGTCATGTGATTACATTTTAAGGGTTTATATTTAGAAAAAGAAAATTTTCAGAGCAACACATTTATATATGAAAATATTCTATAAGGTTTTCTTTTGTTCCCCAGAATTGATCAGAGGGATGCAATAAAGACCAGAGTAGGCATCTTGAAATGTCAGTATGTGAAATGTCTGTAGAAGTTTAGGCCTCTACATTAAGAGTGCAGACCCAACTGATAGAAAATGTTCATGTTAGAAAACCTGATAGGTTGCTTCCATCTGACACACAAACACATTGGGTGCTACATAGAAGAGTTAGATCTCTGGTGAATCTGCAGCACTAATTTTTTTTTTTTTTTTCACCCTCTTCATCTTTTTGTCAAGTAGGCAACCCCTTGCTCCTTGATGATCATACCAGCCCTGAAAGTTTTCACCAGCAGCCTGGAGGTTAGGAAGAGGGGCTGATATGACTAGGAGACACATGGCTTCAGTAACTGAGGGCCCGGAAAGAAGTAGTGAATGAAGTCCAGGCCAACTTTAATTGTTGATTAAACAACAATGGATTTGTTGTCACACACATCTTTGCTTCTGAAACTAACATCTCTTTTATAAATATGACAGTTCATTTCTCAGAACAGTTTCTTTATTAATAATGTCCTGTGGGTTTGGAAATATCGGGTAAATATTTTGAATATAGAATAATGATTCAGAGTACTATTGTAAGTGTGAAACACAAACTTTAGATTAAAGTCTAGAGTTTAATTATGTAGCAACAGCCTTAACTTTGTTTTCAGCTATTTGAAAGATTTTGCCCACATCTTTCCCTTCCTAATACTGTGGGGTAGAAATCAGATGGCAAGTCACTGTGAGCCAGGTTACCTCAGCAATTTTCACCTTTGTGTGTGACTTCACAAATACAGTAATTGGATGTTATTACTTTCAGACGTTGACATGGAGCATTATGATCAAGGAAGTGGAGCTGTCTTATGCATTGAACCCCTAATTTATTGAGCCATGTCTCCAGGTTTTATCTTTTTGGAAAAATTCTGATACCACAGTTTGGTTTGATTAAAATAAATATCCCCTGGATGTCTGATTAGGAACTTTTCTTAGTGTCCCAGGGATGCCATTTTCTTATTAATAAATTTAATCTGAGCCTTATTTCTTACTGTATTCAATTTCCTTTTAAACATACATTCACGTATTTTAAATGCTCAGTTTGAAGAAGTCCCTGGGATGGTCCCAAAGGTAGGGCCTGCACATTTCCTTAGGAAGGCAAAACATTTTAAAATATTTAGGTCAGGTTGAAAAATTCTCGAACTATTTCTGTGAAGAAGAGGGACCATGAATGTGAGTTGGGATAGAAGAGCGGGTATCAGATTTGAAGCAGTAATAGATGCATATGATGTATATTTGAAATTTGCCCCTTTAGTTCAAGAAGGAGCCTGTGAAATCCATTTCTCTGTTCCATCCCTATAGGTCATCCATTCAATATGTTGGCAAAGTATGGTCTGAACAGAGAGTGCAAGGAAATGATAAAGAAAGTTAAAGTATGTCAGAAAGTTTCTTCCAAATGGTTAGAGGCATGTGATTGTCAGTACTGTGTGTAACGGAAATGTCAGGAATGATGTATTTTTAATATGTGCAAGATAAAGTTGGTGTCCACAGAGGGTCTTTTTTTCCTTATCTGATTAGTACTGTTAATGTTCAAAGAATAAAAATGGTTGTTTTACAGTTTAGATTCTGAGATAGCAAAACCTGATTTTTCAACCATGACCTGCATGAGAGAAGCACCCTAGGAAGTCTTAGATCATACTTTTGAGTTCTTTAATTTATATAGTGTTTTTTTATGTTTTAATATTTTTGTGAACTGGTGTAAATTGTTAATGCATATAAGCTTGTGTATTTTTGTAAATAGTTTTGTGATTTATTTCTTGCCCCATATGTAAATATTTAGAGTCTCATTTCTTCCAAACTTATTTGAAGCTGAGTTGTGGGTTTGGGGTTTTGTTTGTTTCTTCGTTTGTTTGGCTGGGTGGGGGGTGGGGAGAAGGGATTTTGTACTTGGAGATGGAGATATCTTGTGGTTTAAAGCAAATGTCCCACTGAAAGCAATTCAAATATCAACAGAATTATTTCAGGTTAAAACAGACTTTCTTGTGTATGTGTTTCTTTTTTGCTCTTACACGAATTATAATGAAATAGATTCTGGTGATTGATTTGGGATATTTGGATCAGAAGACAGATACTTGTATGACATAACCTCTTATACCAAATGGTAAATTATTTGAGGAGGGGTTATATAGCTCCTGTTTCTATCCGTGTGCCACAATCCATTGGTTAAATTCTCCATATTTCGAACACTTACCTCCTCAGAGCTGGAGAGGCTTCACGATCTATCCTGGCAGGTCCAGGCAAATGTGATGCCCCTAGAACCCTGAGAAATATGTGCTTCGTTGCTGTGGCATGGCTCCCATTGTGCTGTCCCAAGGAAGTCAAATTGGCCTCTTAACTCAGAATCCTCCAGAAGAGGAGTCTGAATAAAAAACTTTTTTTTTTTTTTTTCAAATTCTCATAAAGCATCTTGAATGTCCTGCCTTCAAAGTGAAATAACCAAAAGAAGAATGATCTTCTGGGCTCAACCATCTGTGGTAAACTGCCTTGTGGACATTCAGGTAGAGACTATCCATGAGACAAGTTGCTATAGATCTGAACCAAGTGCCACCTATAACCCGGTTGCCTAACAGGCTGTCCAGATCTTAGCCCTGTGCCAGTTCTCAGATATTTCAGTATCAACCAAGATTTGGGAGCAGGGAGTGACAGCTGTCAATATTCAGCTCTTTAATATTGGTTTTCCTACTGGGAGTCAAAAGTTACAAATCATTCTTCATTTGAAAGAATTAGGAACCTGTCCCTTTTTGTCATCAATCAGGAAAGTGGCCTGTTTAGTCCAGACACCCCTGGTAAGCTACCCATATGTAACATGCCTACAAGCCCTATTTCAGATCTAAGCAATGAAACATCTGCTTCAGCAAATGCTCCCAGACTTGAGTTGTATTCCCATAGAAATGGTTCAGGTGAGATTAAAGACACCTATGACATGTATACCGGATCCTCCAATTTTATGGGACTCTGCTTGTTTTCCCAACTATTTCATCACCAAATTCACTTCATACCATTGAAAACATAGTAACTACCTCCTAAAGTGTGTATGTATCACATAGGAATTGGTGACAAATGACACTGGTGGTTGAGATTTTAGTCATTTTTGTTGCTGTAGGAAAAGGCACTTTTAAAAAAGTAATACGGACTCCTTATTGCAGTAAAACTTTGGGATTCTGGAAACACCAAAACATCCTGTACCTTTACTCAGCCATGTCTTCCACATGGCTTCCAATATGCCTCTGGGGAAAAGGAAAAGGGATAAGTTTAAATTTTATTTTCAATATTTTAATTAAAGTCTCTTCATAGCACATTTCAGACCACAAACTTTGCTGCTAGTATACATCAAGATTAACCATTTACTTCTCTCATTTATGTCTCTAGATGACTACAATTCAGTGATTCCCTCAGGGATACATTTGAGACAAAAGAAGTGTTTGCTTTTATACCAAATGCTCTTACCACCAAAATATTTTTTTATGTTCTGTGTATTTTTTTGTCTTTTTTTAATACCCTTCTTGGCATTGTTTCTTATTTACAGACTCAGACTTCCTCTAAACTTTTCCTCTTTGTGATTCCACTCTGTCTTGGAAATCACACAATTAGGTCTTCAAAATGGCAAACAAAAGGAAATTCTGAAGTGGGCCTTGAAAAGTTATCCTGAACTGTGTGGTCTCTGTGTCATCTATTTTTTTTTTTCTTCCCGTCTAACAAAATGCATTGAAAGCTGGGTTTCAGAAAGTGAGATATCAGCAGCTGTTTAGAAGGGTGAATGAAACAGACTTTATTAGGTTGTGAGGCATTCAGTATGGTTAAGGACTACAGCTAGTACTTACAGTTGCTTTTAGACCATTAGCTGTTTCAAATAGAATGTGTGTGGAAAGTAGAACTAGCTCTGGGAACCAAGTTAGGAACATTCCTATCTCTCCAAGAACTTGTGCCACAAAATCAGCTTATTTGACTTTGTAGTTTTATGCATTTTATCAATTGTAGGCAACAGCATAGTAATGTTTTTAAGAGCTTAGAATAACTCCGTACTTACTGATAGTGCCAGACACCAGTAATCTTTTTTTCATCTGCTAACTCTCTGATTCCTCATAACCCACTGGTTTATAGATGAAACCAAGGCACACAAAGGTTGGTATGCTGTCACACAGATAGTGACATGTGGGGTTGAGTCTTAGATGTGATATTCTCATGTAGTTTATGCTCTGATAAAAACAGATTTAGTGTTGGATAGTTGAATCCTGACTGCTACTTAGTAATTGTAAACTGCCTACTAAATTACTAACATTCTCTGAAATGATTTCTAACATCCTC
The DNA here is from genome assembly GCF_902686445.1 of Sciurus carolinensis. Lineage (NCBI taxonomy): Eukaryota > Metazoa > Chordata > Mammalia > Rodentia > Sciuridae > Sciurus > Sciurus carolinensis. The sequence goes on along the minus strand of NC_062223.1, from coordinate 128,615,055 downwards.
CCTGAGCCACAGCTGTTTAATCTCTAAAACAGGAATAAGATTAGTACCAGGCTGGAGTTGTAGCTCTGTGGTAGAGTGCTTGCCTAGTACATGTGAAGAACTAGGTTCAAACCTCAGCACCACATAAATAAATAAATAAATAAATACATGCATAAATAAATAAATAATAAAGGTGCTGTGTCCATCTACAACTAAAAATATTTTTAAAAAAAGACTGTAATACCTAAGGGTTGCTGTGGGAATTAGATAATAGATACTTCTAAAGGGCTTAACAGGAGAACAAAGACTAAATAAAACTTAACCAGAATTTTTACTGTGAATTAGTTCCAGACGATACAACAGTTAAAAGGAAAAGGGTTATATTGTGCTTATATAATTATATCATTTCGAATTTATTCAGGGTCAACCTTTTTTAATTAGAGCCTTAGAATTATACATAGTAGTTGGGTTCATCCCAACAAACTCTTACATGCATAGAAATCTTTCTCAGTTCATGATCGCCCTTTTTCCCTTTCATCCTCCCTGTCTCCCTTCTCCTTCCTCTAGTCTACTAGGCTTCCTTTTGCTAATCTGCTAATTTGATTGGTTCCTTATATAATATTATCCTTCCCTTCCCCTTTATTTTATTCTAGTTTCTGCATATGAGAAAACATTCTGACCTTTGAGTTTCTGAGTTTGGCTTATTTCACTTGGCTTGATATTTTCCATTTCCATCCATTTACCAGCAAGTGCCATAATTTCATTCTTTTCAATGACTGATAGAACTTCATTGTGTGTATGTGTGTGTGTGTGTGTGTGTGTATCACAATTTCTTAATCCATTCATCTATTGGTGGGCATCTGGGTTGACTACATAATTTAGCTGTTGTGAATTGTGCTACTGTAAACAATGATGTTGCTCTGTCACTGTATTTTGCCTATTTTAGATCTTTTGGGAGAAGACCCAGGAGTAGGATAGCTGGATCATATGGGTGGGTCCATCCCTGGTTTTTGAGGAATCTCCAAACTGCTTTCTAGAATGGTGGTGGTAGTCTGCAGTCCCACCAATAATGTATAAGTGTTACTTTCTCCCCACAACCTCTTCAACATTTATTATTATTTGTATTCTTGATCATTGCCATTCTGACTAGAGTGAGATGAAAACTTAGTATAGCTTTGATTTGCATTTTCCTGATTGCTAGAGAGATTGAACATTTTTTCATGTATTTGTTGAACATTTTTGTTTCTTCTATCGAGAAGTTTCTGTTTAGTTCTTTTGCCTACATATTGATTGGGTTATTTGGGGGGGTTTTGTTTGTTTTGTGTGTGTAAGTTTTTTGAGTTCTTTGTATATTCTGGATATTAATCCCCTATTAGAGTAGTATTTGACCAAGATTTTTTCCCATTCTATAGGCTCTCTCTTTATGCTCTTAATAGTGCAGTAGCTTTTTAGTTGAATGGCATCCCACTTATTGATTATTGGTTTTATTTCTTGTGCTTTGGGCATCTTGTTAAGGACATCTGTGCCAGCACCTAATATGATAGAGTGTCGAGGGTCAGCATTTATGAAAGAAAGAAATAGAAAGGTTTCATGTGGTTGACATATCTTGCAAGAAGCAAGTCTTGGTGTTTAGAGATGCAAGACATAATTTAGTGGTTGATTCTTGACAGTCTTGGTGTGGGATGTGATAGAAAACACCCTTACTTATTGTAAGGTCCAAGTAAAAAATGTTTTAACAGTTCTTTAGTGGAAACCTTTATCCAGATGGCACTGATAATTAACTACTGAACATTGTTACATTCTGTATTAGAATGCTATTATCCATTGATAAATTTGCAGTTCAAGGAAATGGTCTTAGGGACTTCTGAGCTGTGCCTTCTCTGCTAATGGGCACTAATTTCTTCATGCACCCATTTTCTTGTATTGCCCCAGTTGCTCATAGGCTTATTGATTACACAGTGTAGCAGGAGTTAGGAATTACTGCAGAACAACAGTAGCAGGAATAACAAGACATTTTACAAAGCAGTTTCTAAAGACAAATGGCTTTGACTATCCATTTTGGGATGCTCAACCTTGGTAAACAATGAGTTTTTTCCATTATTCTGAAATACATGTATACTTTTCCTGGTTCAGCGTTGGCTACAACAGTGATTTTCCCAGAGAAGAGGATATAGTGATTGTACTGATAGTAGGTAATAACCCTAACAATTAATTGGTAGATGTACCATGTACCAGGCTATCTTAAGTGTACTGCATATATTAATATTAACTCACTAGTTTTCCTAACAGTTATATGAGGTAGCATTACTTTTAAAGTCACTATCAAATAAAGAAGTTCTTGCCCAGGAAGTGTAAGTAATGTACCTGATCCCTTACCTCTGAGGTTCAGTGGGATTCAAACCCTAGCTGTCTGACTGCAGAACCTGCAGTTCCTATAACTATTAAATACTGGCTCAAAGTGTGTCTTCAAAGACCAGGAATCCATGAATCAAGGTGCTTGGAGGGACAAGACACTGCTGTTGATTGGCAGGGAATGTAATCCCTCCCCAAGTCAGCATACACTGAGTTTATGCTGTAATCTCACACAAATAGGTGTGTTTCCTGTTACAAGTCCTGGTGACTCCAGGTAAGTCCTCTGTACAGCCCCTTGCATCCCTTATCTCCTTCCCTGGAAACATGATTCTTGGAACAATGTGGCAAGGGAGCAGATCACTAGAGGGTCTGGTGGGAGTAGTTAAAATGCAGCCAGGTGAGGCGAGTCATTCTTGCTCCCAGTGCATTGGTCAATGAATCTCCAGGGCCTCCCTGACCACAGGGAGTGCAAGGTCAGCACAGTGGGCTGCATGCCTAGAAAGAGTGAAGCTGTGTAACATTGTGCAGCACTGTCATCTACTGTGCTGACCCACTCTCTAGTCACGTTCTCCCACTGACATTGGTCACAGACAACCATAGTATTGTGTGGAAGAACAGCGCTTTAGCATTCTGCCAGCAGAGAGCAGCAGAGACAAGCTTAGGAAGTAATAGTTAACAGAAACTGAAGGACAGTGTAGGTTACATCTGGCAGTTTGCTTGGCAAAGTTTCTCTTGAGGACCTTTGCCTTTTGGTGCAAGGTTAGCCTCACATCCACAAAATCTAACCATAGTTTGGAGAAGAAAGAAGCTTTTGGAAGCAAGGAAAGGGTGTGTCTGGCTACAGCTCTAAAGAAAAGGACAAGACTTGCCAAATCTGAATGGTGCCTGAGAGTCTAGTACCTCTGCCTCTCTCAGTTCCATCATCACAAACGCATGTATCTCCATGCCAATGCATGTGATCAGGAACCCTTTGTATGGGGTGCTGGAATAGCAGGTCATCTTCAGTGGAAAGAATGAATCCCTTCATTTGTTTGGTTTACTTTTATACATTACGAGCACATTTGGACTACTGGAATTGGTTGACGGTCCCAGAAGGGAAAACAAATAGGCTTAGACTATCCACAATTCAACTACCAGAGTGACTCAAATCCTGTAGCATCATCAAAATTTTCTAAAGGAAGTCTGCTTTGAGAAGTGTTTGGAAAGTTAGGGAAGAGGAGTTAATTGGAGAAGGGAAGAATGATGTTCTAGGTGTCCAAAAAAGACTTTTTCCCCATATTCACATCTTCCCTATAAAGCACCTTAGGATATGTGGAACTGAGAAGATGTAATGGGAATGCTTTTTCTTCCAGGCCATAGCAACTGGGGAAGAGAAAGTAGAATCAAAGGTTTGGATGGCTTTCAACAAACAGAACCTACCTACCAAGAAATGGTAAAATGTAGGAAACACAAATGAGTTAATTCCTGAATAATATACTTCTCTAAGTTACATGAATTTCAGAGAAGAGAACACTGATACTTCCCAGACCTTGCAGGATAAAGTTACTGGGAGTCCAGGGCCTTAAATTACTCTTGTGTCCCAGGAATCACAGAACTCCCTGGAAGTAGTTGCCATGTCTCTGCATTTCATGATCACCTGCCCCCTATAGGGATACACCCCTACCTGGGTGTTTCCCTCTCAGTGCTACTGAGCAAGCATTTAATTTTGATTATGGTGGGAGATGGTTCTCTTCCTACCAGTGTTTAGAGTGCCAAAGACTGTTGGCTCCTCAATTTTTATAACTCTTCTCTTAAAAATCTAAAACATACAGGAATAGTTTCCTTGAGGTTGGCAAAAGCATCCAATGTTGAAACCAGGAATTTTGAAAATCACAAATGAGTGATCCAGGATAATGTACTAAAACCATCACTCCCCTACTTTAAGATGAATCTTCTTGACTTTCTACAGTGAGTACATCTTACATACATGGACACCTTTGGTCCCCTATCTTAGTGGAACTGATGGTGAGGCTAGTCCAATGACCTAATGACCTAAGAAGGTACCTGGCCACCTGCTTTGGCACCTTCTGAGTTCCCCAGCAGCACATTCAACAAGCCAGTAACACACTGCAGCGAAAGATAGGACACTTGGGAGGGTGCAGACAAGCATGAGAGTTGGCCTAAGTGTGTGTATGGCTCTCAGAAGAAAAAGACTCAGATTTGCTCCAAGGAATCCTAAATGGTGGAAGCAATCCAATGCATGATCACTGAGTAAGGATGTTGCAGGAGGAACTGAAAATACTAGATAGGTAATTGTAGCAAACCTCCCAATGCTGAATTCATGTGATGGTTGTGGCATATAGCCTGTGCCTCCTGGGATTTGGGTGCCACCTGCCTGTCCAGTGAATACTCTGTTTCCTCTTTCCCCTTTTGGCACCTGGACTCTCCAAAGATTTCCAGTAGCACATAAATTAAATCCAACCTGTTCAGCCTGGCCTGTAGGATCCACCTCTAATTCATCTTTTTTAGGTTCCTTGTATGAGCCACACACTGGTCTGGAAGACTGCTTGTGTGGGAGACCACCTCTTCACTGAGATCTCACATCGTCAGATGACCTTGATGACCCAATTTGAGGCAGTCACTTGATCACAGCACCTTTTAATTCCCTAGCACTTTTCAGAAGTTATTTATTGGTTTGTCAAATGTCTATATTTCCACTTGTTTGTAAGCTCCATGATAGCTTGTCATGAGGTATCTACTCAAATAGATTTGTTGAATGCATACATACATGTATACATATATACATAAATTTAAGAAAGAAAGGGGAATCACTTGAAATAATAAGAAAATTTGTTAGTTTTTCTAAGCTCAACCCTATAGGAAAGAAATGCCCTTTGTGATTACAAGGAATCCCTTCAGATAGATTAGAGATGCAGCCACATAGAAATTGATATTTTAGGAAGCCACCAGAGGGTGCTGTCCACACACTTTTTATTCAGTGTTCCAGTTGCTCAAAAAGGTTCACTTAGTTTCTTGATATGAATGAATAGATGACTCTGTAGGTGATTCCCTGTGATTCTTCCTCATCTCTTTCTACTCCACCTTTGCAAGAGCAGTTTTAAGAGCAACACCCAGGAAGTGAATACTGGGAACTGTTAAGTGATAGCTTATAAGCTACTTTCTTGGAACCAGTCCTAAAAAAAGAAGGGTAAATGAACACGGATAAAAATCTGGGAAACTCAGGTGGGACTTTGCTTTCAATATGCACTTCATAATCCCAAAGAACTATTTCTCGTATTTAAATTCCTAAATATTATTTATTGCTATTTTTAGAAAGCAGCATAAAACATCTAGACAGCAGTTTCTCTATAGTTTTATATGCTAGTCCCTGCAGGAATATGAGAACCCCAGTGTTTTCAAACACATGAGACTCCCCTGGGAGCTTTGTGAAAATACAGATTCCTATGCTTGCCCCCACTAGACTGACTGTCCGCTTCATGGGTCACAGAACCTGTTGTGCTAACAAAACTTCCCAGGTGATTCCATTTCATCCATAATTTAGGAGTTGGTGTTCCTGGAGAAGATCTATTCTTCCAGTCTCCCTTCTGGTACCTGTGCTTAACCTGGCCCCAGTGCAGCAGCATCAAAATTTTGCTTCCTGGAACTTCATTGTCCTAAAGAGTATGCAGTATTGGACACAGAACACTATTCACAGAGCATTTCCTCAGAATTCAGGAAACATTGGTTGAACATGATCTGGACTAGGCATCAGAAATATTTTGTTTTGGTCATAGATTCTTTTTAAATAATCAGGTGACTTAATTTATTTATATCTATCTGGTTCCACATCAAATTTGAGGAAGTAGGCCATGTAACTGATAACTTACTCTATCTCCTGAAGTCTTGATTGCACTCTGTAAAAGGGAGAGAGTGACTATATCACAAACCCCCAGGACCATTGAGGGAGAAAGAAAATAATCTATGAGGAAATATTCTAAAAAGAGTGACATATCATTGTTTTAATTTGTTTTCTGTTGCTATAATGGAATACCTGAGACTAGATAATTTATAAAGAACAGTTTTATTGGCTGTGGAGGCTTGGAAGTCCAAGAGCATGGTGGTCTTGAGTGCCTCATGCTGCTTCAACTTATGACAGAAAGCAGAAGAGCAAGTGCGCACACATGGAAGAAGGAAACGCAAGAGGTAATTTGACTTTATAACAAACACTCTTGCAGGAGCAAATGTGGTCCCTCTGCAAAGAGAACTCTCCCATAAGATGGTATTAATCCCTTCATGGGAGCAAATCCCTCATGACCCAAATGCCTCTTACAGCCCCCACCAACTCACTATACACTGGAAATCAGGCCTCAACATGAGTTTTGGTGGTGACAAACCATATTCAAACCAGAGAAATCATGTAAGTGAAAGATAGTGGTATGTCCAGTGGGATGTGAGATTTAGTCTAACAGCTCCATAGAATTGAAAGATTTTCAAACTGGCATAACTGCTATCTGTAACACTTTTTCAGTAATGAAGATAAAATAATTAATAGACTTAAAAGTCAAATAAGACTACAAGCTTAAAAGAAAAGAGCAGTTTCCATTCATTACCCAATTTTTACTGCCCAGACTCAACCATTTCAACCTTTCAAGTAATTGCTTCTGATATTTTTACCAACCTATTTCTAAATGACGTGCTGTTCTTGAATTCTCCATCTTAGACATTATATATTGACTTTCTAATAAGGAATATGAGAACGACATTCTCTTGGTAGTACAGTGCCAGGTCACTGCCCCAGCACACACACACACATATATTGTTTTAATCAGTTTTCCATTACTGTAACAAATACATGAAATAATTTTGGTCCATGATTTCAGATGTTTCTGGGCACGATTGATTGATTGGCTCTGTTGCTTTGAGCCCATGGTAACACATCATGGAAGGAACTTATGTCAGAGCAAAGCCATCCCCTCATGGCTGGGGAGTGAAAGAGAGGAAAAGGAAGAAACTGGAATCCCACAATCCCCTTCAAAGGCACACTACCAATGACATAAACCTACTAAGCTCCACTTTTGGAAGTTTCCACCACCTCCCAATAGCTCCAAGGTGGGACAAAACCTTTAACACCTGGGCCTTTGGGGATATTTCTGATCCAAACTGTAGCATGCACACACATGAAACACACTTTTCTGTCTTCATTTTCCTATTCCTGCTACAGTACAGAACCCCTTCATCAGTATTCAATATTTTCTATGTATCTATTATTGCATCCTTAGTCTCTGCCATGCAAAGTAAATTTCCTCTCAGTGTCAGCTGCTTTCCATTTCTTTATGCTTTTTTCACTGGAGGCAGGTAATAGCTCTTTCCTGGGTCTCTGTGTGCCTCATCCTCTTGCTCAAATGCAGAGTGGCTGTCCTGTAGGCCTGCTTCATAGCTGCAAGCACTGTGGCTCCTTTCTTAGGGATAATCCCTTGTTTCCTAGATCTCATCTTCCTCTTATTTCTTGTCCTCTTTTTAGTGGGGAAAAAAAAGGTGCAAGGGAAGTAAATATTCCAACTTGCATGTTTGAAGATAGATATAGATCTAGATAGATGTACATCTTGAAGGTTTGGCTTAATATAGAATTCTCAGTGAAAATTAAATCCCCTCACAGTAATTGATAGTATTGCTTTTTGTCCTCTTTGGAAAATCTAGCTGTTGAGAGTGTGATGCCATTATGTTTCTTTTTTTTCTTTTTTCAGTTGTTGATGGACTTTTATTTATATGTGGTGCTGAGAATCAAATCAGTGCCTCATGCATGCTAGGCAAGCGCTGAGCCACAACCCCAACCCCATGCCATTCTGTTTCTTGATTCCTACAAATGAGTTATTTTCCTCTTTGGAAACTTTTGAGCATCTCTTTTTTCCAGGTGTTCTGAATTTTAATGATGATGGACCTGGGTGTGAGTCCTTTCCCTGATGGTGTTGGGCATTCAGTGGTCCTTTCAATCTGTGAATGTATGGCCTCCATTTCTGGGGATTTAAAGAATTCTTTGTTTAATATTTGTTGCTCAGTGATCTTTCTGAACCCCTATTATTTGGATGTTGCAACTTCTGAATTGTTTCTTGATTTCTCTTATGTTTTCTCTCCTTTGCAAAATTTTGTATAATTTCTGGGATATTCACTTATTCAGAAAACAATCCTGGAACTGGGGATGTAGCTCAGTGGTAGAGCACTTGGCTAGCATGTGTGAGGTTCTGGGTTCAATCCCTACCACTCCCCAAAAATCCTTATCCTGATTTTTTTACTTATTTATTTTTAATTTCCAAGAGTTATTTTTTGTTCTTTGAATGTTCCTTTCTTTTATATCTTCTTATTTATTTAATGGACCCAGGTGGGACCTATCTCTGAGACATTAAAGGGTATTATTATTATTCTCTTCCCTGTATTCCTTTCTCCTTAATTTCCTTTCTTCTGTTTGCTTTTTGTTTCCATTCCTTATGATAAAAACTTTTCTCCTATTTCTGACAATAAGTGGCTACCAATTCAAATTTGAAGTGCTTATGTTCATGCACATTTGTGTGTGTGTGTGTGCACGTGTGTACACATACACACGCACTTCTGATTTGAAGATATTTTGAGTAGGAATGGTTAATTAGCTAATGAAGGCTGTGGTTGGGAGAATAATATTCCCCCAAAGATGTGCATTCTCTAATCTCCAGAACCTCTGAGCTTATAGGTTAGGTGGGAAAGAGTTGCAAATCTGTTCATCTTAAAATAGAGAGATGGTCTGTGGGCTCAATGTCCTAATAAGGGTCCTTAAAACTGGAAGACAGAGGTCAAAGAAGAATGCCTAAAATGGAAGCAATACCCAGGGAAACTATGTAGAAAAACTCAGCTCACCACTGCTGGCTTTGGAGGTGGAGGCAGGTGGCTATGAACCAGAAATGTGGGGCACCCCTGGAAACTGGAAAAGGCAAGGAAATGGATTCTCCCCTACCCATCCAGGAGGGAGCACAGCCCTGCTGATGACTTGATTTTAGCCTAAGGAGACTCGTGTCCAGTTTCTGAAGTTTAGAACTGCAAGATAATGAATACATGTTCTTAAAACCACCAAACAGCTACAGAAAAGGAATACATTTCCAAGTTGGGAACCTTCAAGTGTTATTGCTAAGGAAGTAGGAAGAATAAAAAAATCCAGGAAAATGCACTTGAGTCTCAAGACAGGGAGAAAAAAAGGAGGCCTCTGGGCTTCAGCCAGACCTAGGCTAGATTTGTGGCACCTGCTCTGCCCAACTGTAGTATGTGCTACTTTCTCAATAGCTCAAAGGGTACTCCAGTGGAGAGATATTTGGGGGTTCTGATCCTAATCCTGAACATCTTTGACTGTGGCACCTGCTCTGCTCAACTGTAGTATGTGCTGCTTTCTTAATAGCTCAAATGGTACTCCAGTGGAGAGATATTTGGGGGTTCTGATCCTAATCCTGAACGTCTTTGACTACTTTTTCCAATATTTTTTTTTATGGTTTAGCTCAGACCTTGCCTGACTGCAGGAAAAAGCAAGGGACCTTTAGTATCTACCTGTGTATAGTTTCCTAGCCTAACTGTTTCTATTAGTTTGGGTGGGGTCTGAGTCAACTGACTGAGGTCCCCATTCAACATTAGCAGATTTCCCTGCACTATTTTGAAGGGTTTGGATTAGGGAACAGAGTTTGCAGGATTTTCCCTCTTGAATCATGCTTATGGAAGCAGATATATAAGAAAATGCATATTCCTAAGATTTTGACTTTTTAAAATTAATTTTTAAAGTAAACAACTAACTATAGGTAATTTGCATACTTAAAAAGCATGAAAAATAACTAAATGCTATACAATTTTTATGCAGTTATGAAAAGGACATTAACATTAAGAATTGATATTTCCTATGTATTTTTCTAAAAGCCCATCTTCTGAATCTCCACTGTGACCCAGGATTTACCATTTTTCACTTCCCTTTGTTTAAAATAAAATATTTTGTATCGTGAAATATTACACATTGAAAAAGAGGTAAATAAGGCTTATTCCAAAGTTAACACCCATGTGGCCATCATCCAGGTCAACAGAAACATTGCCATACCTCAGGTGCCCCCTTTCATCACGAATTTTTCTTTTGTGAGCTGCCTAGGATTCATTTTTGAGTGTTTGTCTGCTTCCCCCATTTTTTTTTTTTAATTTTGAGGAGTGCTTTGCATAAGAATGTGTAAAGAAGGATAGAAATTTAAGGTGTCCCAAGTATGCTTTTCAAACCTGTGATTCATCTTTTCCTCTCTTTATGGGATCTTTTAAGTTTCAATTTTAATGTAGTTGTATTTCATTTTTCCATTTATGGTTGGTCTTTGGACTTCCATGTGGGATCTTTTCTTCTGGCTGAATAACATTTCTTAGTATACCTCTCAGTGTGGGTCAGCTATTTATTTGAATGTGATTTTATTACACATTCATTCTTCCAGGTCTTTCCACTGGATAGTTATTGTTTTCTTTCCATTGTCTTCTGACTTACATCGTTTCTATTTAGAAGTCAACTTTAGGTATAATTGTACTATTTGAAGGTAATATTTTTTTGCCACCACCACCCCAGGATGCATTTAAATTTTCTCTTTGTTTTTGTTTTCTGTTTTTTAGTGTTTCTACTATAATGTGCTTTGATGTGGGGATGAAGTATTTACACATACATGTATATATTACATATATTTTTAATGCTGTTGGCTTAGAGTTATAGAACTTCTTAAAAATGTGACAGTATTTTTCAACAGTTTTATTAAGTTCTTAGCCATTCCCTCTTTAAATATAATCTCTATTTCATTTTCATTCCCCTCGTCTGAGATTTCAAGTATATGAATGTTAGATTCTCTTACTGTATCATCTTTGTCTTTTAATCTCTCTCTTCTGTACTTTCATTTGTTTTATTTCTCCAAGCTTCATATAGGGTATTTTTATATCAGTCCATAGTTCAATAATTACCTTTTCAGTTTAGCTGATTATTAACTATTCAATTTTAAAAGTAGACTTATGTGATTTTCAATTCTGGAATATTCCTTTTTTTCATAGTAAGCAGGCTTTATTTAAAGGTAATAAAACAGACTTCTCCTGGGAGGGAGAAGGGGGCCATGACTGATGTTCTAGAATCCCAAGAAGTGAGAAAACCCTACATCTTTTATAGGTTAAGTTCTCTTTTTTTCTCCAGTTCTTTCCCCCCTTATCTCTCCTTCCTGCCTAATGTGACTAGGCCTGGTTTTGTAGGTGAGATGGGCAGGGGGAGGGCCAAAGTGATTCAGTCGGGCAAGGGCCCAGCACTAATTAGCAGCTCCTTGCCTGCAGTCCTTGATAAGGGCAGGGAAATTTGGTAATCAACGGACTCCAGAGATCCTTGACATCCCATTCTCCTGGGGGCAGAGGGCTCTCATGGTCTCCATTTCCTTTATTTGACCAGATACCCTATTTCTACACCAACTGCCTGTCCCTAATTCTGGCCCCATTCTCCCCTTTTGTTTAAGAACTCCTTACTGCTGTAAGGAAAGGGGGTGACAACCACTCTGTCTGCTTTGAGCTGGAAGCGGGCAGCGTGTGGCAAGCAGTTTGGAGTTCCCTTTTAAAAATCAGGTCAATCGAGGGGTCCAAGTTAGAATTATTTTGTTCTTGCCCTCAGAGTCAGCCTGAACCCAGGGAATAAGAGAACTTCTCTAAGGAGCTTTGCAACTCTGGGCCACACAACCTCCTGATCAGAGAGATTGATGAGACCACTGGAGGATGAAAAGCCAATCAGTGCACCTGCTGCAAAGTAGGGTCATTGAAAAAGGGAGACATCCCTGATGCTTCCAAGGGAAACCACCTCATCAAGGAGACCCTATCTAGTGAATGGCACTAAAGGAGCTAAGATGCTACTCTCAAGTTCCCCAGGAGTGACCCCTGTGGGAACTCTTTAACAAGACAGGAACAGGTCAGTTTGACCAACTTGATCTTAAACACCTAGCAAAACAGTTAAAACCAAAATATAGCCATTCTTGGGCATTTAAAAGAAACAATAGTTAAATGTAACTTAAAGTACACTTGTGTTAGCCCCCTAGAATAAATAAAGACTGGAAGGTACAAAAGAGAGATCCTTAGGCAAATGTGCCTGATAACTATCAAGAGAAACTGCCAGAGTCAAAAAATTTTAGTCAGTTTAAGACCTACAGACCTTCCTAAGCTACACAGGTAGGATTAATCTATGTTTGCTAATATGATTATCTAACCCTAACAGAAATATAGAGATCTCTACTAAACACGGGTTATACCAATAAAAGGATAGTTTACAAAAATCAGATGACATTAAGTAGCTTAACTATATTTTCTGGGGACATCAATGACATTAAGAGTTAAATGTTGTGTTTACATTTCTGATAACTTGGACAATGTTAAAGTTCCCAAATAAAGGCCTTGTCCTCTCCAGCCTTGTTAGGCCTTATTATGGGAATAATATCTCAGCTCTTCCACTCCCTGGTGAGAGATTATTGACTGCTGTCATCTTCATGATATTCATTGACATGTTCCAGATGCTGCAACATTTATTTTGTATTAATCTCATTTCAGTACTCATGTCTTTTTGTTTTTCTCTCATAGAAGCACCCACCCCCAGAAGACTTTACAACCTGCTCTTCTCCTTTTCAAAAATATTTCTAATAATCAACCTAATTTCTCAATGTTGTCTTTTGTCATCTTAAACATACATGCATTTTAAAGTCCACATCCAATAATTTTTTTCTGGAATCTCTGTAAATCTGTTTCTGTTGCTTAGTTCTCTTAGTTTGTTTTCTTCCTGCATACTTCTTATTTCTCAAAAATAATGCTGAACATTATTTTTAAAAAGTTGTTTGCTAAAATAATATAAGGATTAGAATAATATTACCTACTTCCAGAGAGGATTTATGCTTGTTTCTGTTATGCATCTAAGGATGCCAATATTTTGAGCTACCTTAACCCAATTTCAGAGACCAAGGGCTTGAAGCTGAATAGAAGTCTCTTTGAGAGCAATCTATTCCTTCTCAGTCTGTTCCTAGGTGTGCCCTTTAATGACCCCAACCCAAAAGGAAGTGGAGTCATCAGGCTCTCCTGGCTCACTCTTCTGTGGTGAGTCTGCACTCTGATCCAGGTACACCATGCCCCTCAGCCTGTTAACAAACTTGCCTAGAATCAACACTCCAGAGAGAAAGTGGCTTCTGCTGCTGGAATCACCGCTAGGTCTCTGACCCCTCCTAAATCTTTTCCTAGTAATATTCTAAGATTTTGTTAACTCACTAAGAAGAGCTAACAATTCCTCTAAGAGCAGTTTTTTTTTGTTTGTTTGTTTGTTCTCAGAATTAAATAAAGGTTCTCTAAGTTGTTAAAATCTCCATAATAAGCAGCATAAGTCCTCTGAGGACTTTGAACAGAGGTACTTTAGCCACCAGCATTTTTAAACACTTTATATAAGACATTATCTAGTAGATGGGAATTGTATCTAAGAATACTGAGAGAAAGAGATAGAGACAGAGGGACACAGAGAAGAGTGCTTAGTATACTGGCAGGAGAGTTTGGGGTAACTAATCTCCAGTTGCAGGCCTTTGGTTTCAGGTAAGACATTTTGTTCTTTATATGTTAAAAACAAAACCCTCTAATACTATGGCTTCTATTGGGTCCTTTCCCAAGGAATCATATCCATTTACTACATTTCTCTTGAAATCATAAAAAATATATTTTTATTCTTCTGAAAGAGAAATAAACATCAAACCTTAAATAATTTTAGGTTTAGATTTTCCAACTCAATTTGGAAAATAACTGGAAATATTTTTGGAGCTAAAAGGAGTTCTTCTAAGCTCCCCTTCATTACCTGACTCATTCATTAAAAATGCATCATTGGTCTTTCATTGGTTTCCTGTGCTAGGGCTTTGAATATTGGGAATGTGCTCTTCCTAACCTCAGAGAATTTATAATCTAGTTAAAACCAGACAGGTGAAAGCCATCTGAAGTGATAAATATGCATAGAGCTGTGCAATGAAATGTACATATATTATAAAGCCCAAATCACTCAATAGCAAGAAAGAACAATTATGAATTATGCTGCTTTGCTGATTATTTTTCAGAAACCTACAGTCAGTTCATAACTGTTGACTACATTGACTTCCTCTGAGAAATTAAAAAGTGCCTGTATAATCTAAACAGTTCTATTTATTAGCAACCAGTAGTTCCTATGAAGGTAGCATAAAGTAATAGGCAAGAAGAGAGCAGACACAGAAGCCAGACTGGCTGGGGATGAAAAGTTAACTACTTATTTGTTACGTGACCTTGGTTAAGTCATTTGACTCTTCTCTTCCTCTGTTTACTGTTCTGTAAAATAGGGATAACAACATCTGCTCCACGACATGACTGTGCAGAACAAATGTGTTCATGTACACAATGCACTTAGAATAAGGTCTGGCACATGGTACAGCACTCAATGTAAATTCTTATTTTTCTTAAGGTACCATGGTTAAACATTTACTGGGAGAATTGAAGTACTGGATAAATAGGAAAATACTTTGTGACTTATTACCAACAGCACACACATAGAGAGGGAAAAGGGACAGTCCATTCAATTCTCATTCAAAGAGACGTTTGAAACAAATACCTCTCTGCCCCCACTCAATGTGAGGGGCAGAAAACAATTTCTGCTTTCTCCTTCCAAAATATCTTTTTTGTTTTTCATAAACTCACACTTGAAAAGGTCAGCTAGTGGCATTTCTTACCAAAGGCAATTTTACTGAAATAATTTTTTAAAAATCTTTCTTTATGTGCAGAGATTTGAGCCTTTGAATAGGGTCCAGTTATATCCACATCATCTGAACAATTGCTGATAATATAGCTCTTCTCCCATCCAACTAGATCTTTTTTCCCTGACACTAACTAGAGCATTTAACTTTGGACATTGCATACTTCTCATTTTGACTCTTGAGTACATTTGTTAAATAGCCTGGAATTTGCATAGAGCCATATTTACCATCACTACCCACCAGAACACTCTGTCCTGTTAAAATATTAATTTATTTAAAATGGGCACCAAGAAAAAATCATTCCCAAATAATCAGCCCCATTTGTTGGACAATTTCCTTCTGCCTAGTCCTTTAATGCAGATATTCCTGAAGACTTTAACCTCAGACATCTTTCCATGTGTTCACATTCTTCCTGAGAAATTGCTTCTTCCCCAAGGATTTTCTTTCTCACTTATTTGGATCTTTGGCCTGAGAAGGGTATGGTGGGCTCCAGATCTGTCATTACTCCTTTTTTTCTGGACAGCTCTCATCTGGATAGCCTGCAGGCCCCTCAACTCAACTCCCTAGAGAAACTAGTACTTTTTCTCCCCAAACTACTACTCCTTCCAAATTCCCTTTTTATTATCCCTTACTTACTCAGTCACTGAATCCAGAAGCTATTGAATTGATCTCCTCATATTGCTTTATCCCCACTACTTTTCTTTATCCCCACATCTTTTCTCACCTGTAGTCTTATAATAATTCCTGGTCTGGTCTCCAGTGTTAAAAATGACTTAACCTGGTCATGTCTTTCATCTGTTGATGTTCTTTAATCAATATTATCAGTGTTTTCAGACTGAAGTGTGCTTAAGAATCTCCAAGAATATCAGTATGTGGATTCCTGGATTCCAACCACAAAAATTCTGATTCAGTAGATCTGGGATGGGACTCAAGAATCAATGTTTTTAATATATATATCACACTGCTCTGATGCAGGTGGTCTATGAACCACATACTAAGAAGTAGAGCATTGAGGGTAATTCATTTCCTGCAGGCAGGCATGAATGCTCATTATTTTCTGGCATGTATCCACCTCTCTAACCTCATCTGTGCCTGTTCTCCCCTTCATGTCCTAAAGTCCAGTACTCAAGGTCAAGGACTAGAATGGCATTGAGCCAGGAGTCCAGGAATGTCTAGATTTTGATTGCTGCTCATTCGTTTTCATTTTGTGGACCTATTTCAAGGAACTCTACTTCTTAAACTATAATAGGTAAAAATAAAAAATGTACTGTTTTATTAATAGCTCAGGCCACGCCCAATACCCTTGAATTCATGTTTCTCATAAAAACTGAAATGCTGAACATGGTTTAGCAAAATATAAAGAGCAGCAAGCAAGATACCACACCTGGGTATCAGATGGGATAGGCTAAGTCTACAAAGCCTACCCTGAATTCATTTGTTCAACTGGTGAGTACTGCTGGATGTTATAGTTTGGATCTGGAATGTCCCCAGAGATTCACATGTTGAAGACAGTCCCCAGCTGGTGGTGCTATTGGGAGGTGGTAAAAACTTTAGGAGGTAGGGGATACTTGGAGAAATAGGTCACTGGGTGTGTGCCCTTGAAGGTTATATCTTGTCCCCAGCACTGTCTCTACCCTCACCCCGTTTCCAGGCTGCATGGGTGAGTAGCTCTGCTACATTATACATTTCCTGCCACATTGCTCTGCCTTGCTACAGGCCCCAAAACAGTGGAGCCAAGTGACTATGGGTTAAAACCTCTGAAACTATGAGCCAAAAATAAATATTTTCTCCATTAAAGTTGATTTTCTCAGGTGTTTTGTCATAGTGGTGGAAAGCTGACTATCCCAATAATCTATTCTCAGGGGTGAGGGCCAGTTCCTGTCTGAGGCAGGGCACATGAGAATGGAGAAGGATGGTGAGTCTGTCTAAGGAAAGGACCTACTGAGAGGGTGCTTACTAACCAGAACACAACATTTAAGAGAGTTACCATTTCAAAGCCACAGTAGCCACTCTCTAATAAGATGTGACTGACTTCTTCCTCACTTTGAGGAAGGGACTTGGAAGGGAATATTGGGAGAAGGCTGGAAGCTAGGGGAGGAAGCAGAGATTCTCTGCCTAACACTTGTTGCTCCCTAGTTGCTGGAGGCATGATGGCATCAGAACCACCCATGGACAGAGCCCCACACCCCACAGCATTCTAGACTCTGGAATGCAAGGAAGAAGACATGTTTGGACAAAAAGTATTCTTTGCAAAATTATGATTTTTGATTTTGGAATGAGACTAGGAAATATGGATTACATCTTTCAGAGAATATAAGTGAATTTTTAAAAAATAAATGGGTCTGTTTTTTAGGGTGACATGTCCTCTACAGTGTCATTTGAAGTCCCAGGATTTCCAATCAGTAAGTGTTCATGACATTAAGTCTTTATTCTCTGAAATAAAAACATAGTCACTGAGAAATTACTCAGTACTGGCAAAAAAGAGTTCCAAAATGACTTTTGAGGATTTGGAGGTACATAGGGGAATATGCATCTGAAAATCAGAAACATTTAGTAGGTTTAAAAACGAATATTCTACCTGAATACTACTATCTTTAGTGAGTGATGCTTCATTCAAAATCAAACATGTCCCTCGTTATGGTTTAGATATGAGGTGTCCCCCAAAAGCTCATGTGTGATAAAATGCATGAAAGTTTAGAGGTTAAATGATTGGGTTATGATAGTCTTGACCTCATCAGTACATTAATCCCCTGATAAGGATTAGCTGGGTGGTAACTGTAAATAGGTAGGGTGTGGTTGGAGGAGGTGGATCATCAGGGAGACACCTTTGGGATATATTTTTTGTCCCTGGTGAGGGGAGTCTCTCTCTCTCTCTCTCTCTCTCTCTCTCTCTCTCTCTCTCTCTCTCTCACACACACACACACACACACACACACTCTGTTTCCTGGTGTGATGTCCTGAGCTGTTTTCTTCTGCCACACTTTCTGCCATGATGTTCTGCCTCACCTTGGGCCCCAAAGAATAGAGTCAGCTGTCTATAGACTAAGACCTCTGAAACCATGAGCCCCCAAATAAATTTTTCTCCTTTAATTTTTCTTGTCAGGTCTTTTGGTCACAGCAGAAAACAAACAAACAAATAAACAAAAACCTGATGAAAAACATCTCCCTAAAACATCTCTTTCAGGTAGAAGCTGAAGTTCACTGGATGACTATGACCTACATTCAGATTGATCCAAAATTATTGTTGACAAAACAAGGGACATCCTTGCCCTGAGAGAATTGACTGTACCTCACCTCAGGCTGTCTCTCTTGGTCATAGCCTCATGAGTCTCCCCCAGTCTTATGTTATGGGGGAATCTCAGTTATGGTCTCTTGGTCAGGCCTGGTGTTTAGGAGGAGATGAAGCAACTGGTTAGTGGCAACTTCTGGGTTTGAGTGTTTGAGGCAGAACAGGGGAAGCTGTAACAACCAACCTAAAAAATAAACACATTAAAGCCAAGTATAAGAGACTGACCAGAAACTGCCAGGCTCAAGGCACACCTGCCTTGGTGGTTATTGTGATTTAGATAGAAGGTGCCTCCCAAAAGCTCAGGTGTAAGACAATGCAAGAATGTCCAGAGGTAGATTAATCCACTGATATGAATTACTTGGACATTAACTGTAGGCTTGTAGGGTGTGGCTAGAGGAGGTAGGTTATTTGGTAGTGTTACTTTGGGGTTTATATTTTGTCCATGGTGAGTAGAGCCCTCTCTGCTTCCTTGTTGACATATTCTGAGATGTTTTCCTCTGCCATGCTCTTCCACCATGATGTTCTGCCTCACCTTGGGCCCAGAGCTATGGAGTTAGCAGATCGTGGACTAAACTCTGGAACTGAACCAAAGTAAAATTTTCCTCCTTTAAAGTTGTTATTCTCAGGTCTTTTGGTCACAGCAATGCAAAAGTCAATTAAAACAGTGGTCTTTGTGTACCTTTAGCAATCTTGTGTTTTTATAATGTCACTTTTTCCTTAAGAGAGACCTATGCTAGACTGAGAAGTTGGTGGGGGGGTTGAGGAGGGCTAAAATTAATTTTCTGGAGAGATACTGGAATTACATTATGTGTGTAAAATCAATTTGCACACACAGAACATGTAAGACAGGCTGGCTACAACCCTCCTGTAGTGCATTTAACTTTGTCCCTACTTACCTACTGCCTCCTCCCTAGCAGCACTGGGGTGGTAAATAGAAGATTGGTATATCCAAGTCAGCCTGTTACCACTGCCAGCTTGCCACCAATAGGCAGGGACTCAGCCATTCCTGCAAGGAACTCAAGGGCACCCTAAGAAAGAGTTCCTGAGCCTTCCATGTTCTTGGCCACCTTCCTCACTGCCCTTAGTGATTTATATATCACCTCATCTGACTATTTCCAGGGGTCCTGTAACTTCTAGGAATGAGATGAGGACAACCAGAAGAGAATGTACAAACCCTGGAGCCTTATCCACAACCTTTGTTGAATCCTGTTTTTGTGCCAGGTGTTTTACATGTACCTCATTAAGTTCTTGCCCCAACTGAGTGAGAAAGGTACAGTTATTATCACTTGCAGATGCAGCTGAGAGAAGTCAAATTAAATTGTTCTATGTCAATCTTTTTCAAACTTTCTAATGCATCAGATTGCAGAGTTCTGACTTAGTAGATCTGGAATATGGGTCAAGAGTATGCTTTTCTAACCAGATCCCAGGCAATGCTGGGGCTGTTGGTCCAGGTCACACGGCTAGGAGACGACAAAGCTGAGATTCATACCTAGATCCTTCCCATCCACATGCCAAGCTCATGCTAATGTACCCTTGTGATCAGGACATGATGGACATGGACTTCAACCCGGAGCCCTTAGGTAAACTTTTACTGTGGGAAGCAATTTTATGTAGGTGGAGGGTAAAAGGAAGGACTCAGCTGTGGTAGTTGGGGGCACTGGGTCTACCTGAGGTGCCATATCCCATGGGGTTTGATGACGTTTTCTAAGGCGGCCCCTGGTTCTTGCCTCAGCGATCTGTGGTTGAAAAGTTCACTTGTTCATTCATTCATCTTTGACTTGTTCTCAGAGCTTATTGTGTGTCAGCATTGCCACAGGTGCCAGGGAGGCCAAGGTGCCCACAGTTCAGGAGGCAGCAGATGGAAAGGGTTATCCTGTGTGTGACAGTGAGCAACACGTAGGGCAGGGCTACTGGAATTGACACAACTTCTAGAGGGTTCCTTCGCATTCCAGTCTATCTCCATGGCACCTCCTCCTCCCAGTTCTAATTTTGGAGGAAAACCTATTTGTCAGGCTTCCCCAAGAATGGAAACCACACAGCGATATTCACAGGGATAGTTTAATATAAAGTATCATTACTTATAGGAGATCAGCCATCCAACAGAACTCTAAAGAATATCCTAGGGTTGAGCTAGAGTAGCAAGAGGACAAATAAACTTGCCTGGCGATACTGTTCTCCCTGCCTGGAGTTCTGACCTCTACAGAGCATGTGCCTGAAGTGTCCCTACATGGTGGAAAGGCTGGTTGCCCTGGACCAGCTGTGGCAAGCAGGGAAATGCAGGCAGGGCTGGCAAGCTGTAGGCTTCTCCCTTCATGTACCAGCAGACTAAGGAGGACCACCAGCAATCAGGAGCCCAGACCCACAAGCCCTCCCGGAGGGGCTAGTAGCCAGGAATCCAGGCAAGTACAGCTGGAGGCTGAGCAGCATGCTCTCTCTTGGCAACCACAGGCAAGCAGAAACAGAACACCAGACCCAAGGGCAAAGGCCAGATACCAGATAAATACCCCAAAGGCATGGCCCCAAAGACTCCCCTCCTCTACCTACCTATAGTCAACATACTCTATGTGCCTATAGTTACCATCCATTTCATCCCTATCAGGGGATTAATTCACTGATTGGGTTAAGGATCTCATAAATCATTTTACCTCTAAACTTTCTTACATTGTCTCACACATGAGCTTTTGAGGGACACCTTATATCTAAACCATAACATTCTATCCTTGGCCCTCAAAAGCTCATGACCGTCTCGCAATGCAAAATACATTTAGTTCATTTCCAAGAGTTCCCGTATTCTCAATAGTTCAAGCATTGCCCACAAGTTCAAGTTCAAAGTCTCCTCTGAGACTCAAGGCAAACTCATCATGAGTCCTGTAAAAATAAAAAAATAAGTTACATGTATCCAATATATAAAGGTACAGAGTAAACATTTCCATGTGGAGTAATAGGGGTATAGAAAGAAAGGATGGGACCAAAGCAAGATGGAAATCTAGCTGGACAAACTGAGTGAGACATTTACCTCAGTTGGAAGTGGTTAGAGAGTCTTCCATGAGATATTTTCTATTCTATCTTGGAGAACTCATAGAAACTGGACTGAAGAAGGTGAAGAAAAACCCATTAGGCAGAAATAATTCACATGAAGATGCAAAATGGTAGAAAAAGAGGATGACTTTTCCCCCAGAAGCGCTTCAGGACCGAGAACTGGTGATGCTGAGTTCTCCTTTCTCTAGGAGGAAGTTCCATTCAGTAGAGAACACCACACCCTTGGGTCAAAATGGAGGATAGGAAGGTGCTACTTATGCCAGGTTTACTCTCCTTTATCCTGCTGCAGGGGTCCTTTGCTTTCTATCCTTCTGGTTGTCAATCCTTTCTCCTAGCTCTGCCTTCTCATGTCTCAGAAGTTCCAGACCCATAATTTCTCCGTAGTAGTTGGGGAGTCTCTAGGTGTGCTTAATAAAGGTGATTCTTAGCACCTCCCTCTTTGCTCCTTTCTTGATTTGTGACTTGTTGTGATGAACTTCTGATACTGCCAAAGCCAAAGCCTACACCAACATGGAGCAGGGACCCTCCACCACAGTGAAAGTCCATGAGAGCTGTGTTGATGCTGCTAGTACCTGCTCTCCAAGGGCCCTCGTGGAAGCACACCAGTTGTGACCACCATTGTGCCTGGGGTATAGGTGGGTTGCTAAAGCCCATAACATTCCATCTGTCTTATTCTGTTTTGACTGCTGCGATGTCTACCAAACTGGGTAATTTATAAAGACCAGAAATTTATTTTCTTACAGTTCTTGAATTGGGGAGTCCCAGATCAAGGTGCCAGCAATTTCAGTGTCTAGCAAGGGCCCATTCTCTGCTTCCAAGATGGTGCCTTGAACACTGCCCACAAAGACACTATCTTCACACAGCTGAATGTGGAAGGGCATAAAGAGAACAAACTCCTTCCATCAGGAGCCTTTATAAAAACAACTAACCCCATTCACAGGGAGGGGCCCTCATGACCTAATCATTCCTTAAAGGACTCATCTCCTAAAACTATCACATTGGCAACGCCTGCATTTTGGAGGGGATGCATTAAAACCAGAGCACCAACTGAGGCTCTTTCTGCCTGAGAAAAGTGTGCTCATGTCTGCATCAGAAATGGGACCAAAAGAGCGTGCTCTGTCTTGTCCTGGGAGGAGAGACAGAGGATGTCTGTCGCTTCTCCCCCAATACCAGCTGTGTCTTAAGCAAACATTTGTGCCCTCTAGAGGGTGAGTTCCCTTCCAGGAGACTCTGAGTTTTCTTACGACAACAGACCAGGGATGTCAATGGGTCTCATCATCGCATATTTGGCCTCCAGACTTTTGGGGGTAGTTGCCCAGGGTACTGTATTCAGGATGCTATGGGCAGATTCGGAACAACTAGGAAAGGGTACTATAATAAATTTGCATGATAAATGGAAGCATCCCTTGAAATTGGGCCTTGAATAGTCCCCTGCCTCAAACCATGTGTTTAATGAACTCAGCCAGGACCCTTTTTATATGTAGTTGCTTAACTTTTCAAACAGGAAATAGAAGAAATATAAAGCTTGTTTTTATATGAAAACTGTTTCTGTTTGTTTG
Source organism: Sciurus carolinensis (assembly GCF_902686445.1). Classification (NCBI taxonomy): domain Eukaryota; kingdom Metazoa; phylum Chordata; class Mammalia; order Rodentia; family Sciuridae; genus Sciurus; species Sciurus carolinensis. The sequence continues at coordinate 128,592,073 of NC_062223.1, read as the reverse complement.
TTTGGTACTAGGGTTTGAACACAGGGGTGCTTTACCACTGAGCTACATCCCCAGTCTTTTTTATTTTGAGACTGGGTCTTGCTAAGTTGCTAAGAAAGCTATGGTTTTGAAACTGGAGTATGAGTCAGAACCATCACCCACTGCTGGTGGGAGCATCCCAGCTCTTCAGAGCAGTTGCTTCCTCTTTGCACTGAGGCATCATGTTTCTGGAAGGTCACCTAGGTCTTCTGAGCCATCATCCCTCTTGAAAGAAGATGAGTTGTTGCTGGAGTTCTTACAGAACCAGAGAGGTCAGGGCTGGAAAACAAATCTACGTTCAGTCGGATGTGCATCAGTGGGTCATTCCTAACATGGTGCTCTATACCAACAGGTGCACTTGGCTACACTGCTCCTGGATTGATGCTCACAACATGCAGGCAGAGAATCAGATGCACAAATGTGAACTGAGGAGAATTGTTTTCAGTGACTGGAAGACAGGCGGAGGTACCAGCTCAAATGGTTACCCTCCTACCTTCTACCTTCCATCCTGACCACACTAGAGAGGACAGCTGTCCTGTCCTCTGCAGGGCCCAGTAATGGGCTTCTGGTGCAGATGTCCTGGGAAAGCTCTTCAGACAGTGGATTTGCATTGCTGCCGAGCATCAGGAACTTCATGTGTCCTGCTGGGGGCTTCCAAGCTCCTCCCCAGAAGTAGGTGAAGAAAAAGAACATGACCTTTGGGCACAGTCTGGGCATATAATCTTTTCCCACATTCTCCTGACATGCTACATTGAACAAACTCCTGATTTTGGTAACTCCTTTTTGAGTTGGGAAAACTCCATGAGGTTGCAAGAAGACTACAAGAAATGATGCATGCAAGTTCTCCACATAGTTGCAAGCCCAGGCTAGTGTTCACCAAATCTGTTGAATAGATACATTGGCCTGACTAGAAATGGAGATGGTTGGAAATGCCAATCTCTTCATTCTTTTAAAGAATGAGGTGTGTTATTCTACTGGCTTGAGCTTCCAGACTGATGTATGTTCCCTACTGCTTTTGTTCACTGTTCTCTCAGTGTCTCTGTTGGAGAACAGCTTCCTCCCACCACCCTGTGGTGGGACATGGGGGCACTGCCATGGGAGCTTCTGGAGAACATGGACACTAAGTCAGAAGCTGTTAGAAGTGAGTTGGCAGTCCCAGTGAACTCTTACCACCCTGCTTGGGAAGAGATGTGGGTGTTGGCTCAGATTGAAGCTCCTTTCCAGAAAATAGGGACAGGGCAGGACGGAGCAGCCCCAAGGTGGGGAGGGTTCACAGAAGCCTAGAGAACAGAGAGCCATTGGAGACATGTGAGAGGATCAGTTTTTCTGGACTAAGGGCTGTGACACCCAGGTTGGCAGAGAGGAGGCAGGGAGGTAGCACTGGATGCCAGAGGATCTCTAAGTGGAGGAAGTGGGAGAGAGGGGATTGAGCAGGGTTGTGTCATATCTTGCTTGGATTCATCTGACCTGGGCCAGATGTGGAGCCTTCATCTGAGATGGGGCTTCTCTCTCTCAATCTGAGAACTTACTAATGGGAAGTTGGGGACAGGAGTCAGGGCACAGAAGGAGCCCGACTTGGGCTCACTTATCCTCCAGGGGTGGGGTGCTCCTCTATTGCTAATTTCGGGTATCAGGGACAGGGACATGTTAGGAATCCTTTCTTAAGGGAAATAATTTCAATGATTTGAAGCAGGGCTCACTTCTTGTTGCCTGATGGCTTCATTTAATATCTCTAGGGGCTCCTATCCCTGTTGGTATCCATGGAGTTCCTTAAAGGAACTCTCCTCTACCCCAAGCTGGTGCTGGGTGCTAGGGCCAGATCTTGCATCAGAAAGTCTTTGGAGAGTCAGAGAGTAGTGGGGACTGCCTTGCTGCTCAAGCCACTGGCCTTTGCCCAGCATAAATGTAAGAAGCTGCAGGAGATGGAAGCAGGGAGGAGAGTGAGGTGATGCAGTCTGCCTCCCTGCAGTGTCCTGGGTGAGCTCTGTCCCTCTGCAGAGATCCCAGATCATGGGGGTGGGGCTTCTTTATCCAGGTCTCTGCAGGACCAGGTTTGGGTAGTTCTTCCTTCAGGTTTGCCCTTGGATTCAGAGACTGCACCATCCCCATGACTTCTCTTAAACCCAGCCCACACCTTTGCAAATATCCCTTTTATTAAACTCTTCTTATATCCCCATTTGAGGGTGTTTCCAGTTCAGACTGTGACTGATCATGGGGTGATCCTTCTCGAGGATTCTCAGGGATATTTTGGGTTAAGTCCCTCTTGCAAGTACAGACTTCAGTAGATTTATCACAGTTGTTTCCCTGTACTGCCTAGCTGTGGCTCTGGGTATTGCCCATCATTTGAGCTTCACTTTCCTCATTTTTCCCTGTAAAATGGGGACAGTAATGGCACCTATTTTTGTGATTTGTTATGTGAGTTAAATGGTGAGCAGGTGCCAAATGTTGGCAAAGACTTGGCTCAGTGAACTTGACCTGGGCTTCTATTTACCTCCAACCCATCTCCTCCAAACTTCCTCCCACTTCTAGAAGGTGAAGTGGAACAGGCCTCTGTAGAGGCAGCTGTCAGCCTAGGCCTGGCCCTGATGAATGAATGAGTGTTAATCATTAATGTAACTGGAAGCAGCCTCAGAGAATCAGCCCAGCCCACAAAATGCCCACATGTGAACAGAGGCTTGTCTTCTGAATTAGCATTATGGCTCATGACATCCCTCCTGGACCCAACCCCACCAACCCACTGCCTTTCCCCAAATTCAGTACAATGACTTTTAGTTTGAGATTTTAAAAGCATCTCCTAAAGTGTGTGATTATAGTCCAACCCTACTATTTTATGCTACGTGGACAGACTTCTCCCTCGTTATTCAGGTCAAACTAAACTAGGAATTCCCAGACAGACCCTAATAATAAAAATAATCATTATTACCTCAGTGCTGCCACCATTACTTCTGTTTAGATTTGGTGTTTTTATTTTTGCTTTTAAATTTATTAAGTAATGGTCCTAATTTTAAAAATGAGAAGAAGCCAATTTCCCCATTTTCTTCTGACAAGGTATCCCCAGGGTGGAGCCAAAAATCTGTTGGAGCATCAATGAAGGGGACCCTGGGAGAAATCCAGAGCCCTGCCTGATATTTCCAACTGGTCTGGTCTCCAAATGCCTCTGCCAGGCCGGAGGAAGCCCTGCACAATTTGGATCTAACTAAAACCAAGATAAGAAAGAATGAACTTGTTTATTGCTAGTTACCAGGGGGAGACACTTTGTCCTCATAGTAGGGTTGACAGTTTCTGAGTTCTGTACCTGGATTCCCAGACTTAGCATAATGTGGTGACAGGATTCTGTTCATGGAGGTTGACTAGGGACTGTTTCTAGCTCTGGAGACTCTACCCAGCTGGGAATGTTGAGCCCTGATAAACAGCTCCAAGGAAACTAGTAGCCCTGCTCCCCCAAATCCTGGGATTTTGGAAGGCAGAGGTTCTCTTCTTGAGAAACAGCCTGGCTTTTGGAAGGAAAGAAGAGTACCAGAAGGAGAGCATAATGGAGAAGTTGTGTGGTGACCAGAGACCTGTGGGAAAGCAGGGGAGGGGAGTCTGCTGACTAGGGTACCCCAGTTCAGGATTGGTTTTCAGGGCAGGGAGTTGGCTACTTGCTGTGCATCCAGCCAGAAACTGCTTCTGTTCAGATGGCCCTCCAGGCAGCAGTCCCTGACTCCCGCAAGTCATTTCCTGAAGCTGATAATGAAGATGACGCACTTGGAGGCTTGGTAACTGGGGGATGGGGTGGGAGTAGGACGTGGGGGCCGTTCATTCATTCCAAAGCCTGCAGCAGCGCGCATCACCAGAACCAGACATGGGGCTGGGTGCAGAGGCTGCAAGGAACAGGGAGGCTGGCACCTCCAGTGCTTTTCTCCCCAGAGAGCTCACATGCAGAGCCTGAAAGGTCTGGTGGGGCTTCAGTCTGCTGGAGCAATGAAGCCACGTGCTGTGATGAACAGGAGAGGAAGAATCTGTCTTTGTCTCTGCTGTCCTTGGTACTGATGACCTTGAGGAGCCTCTTGTTCCTCCTGTCCCAGTTTGGTTTCCATGGGAACCTGAGTGGCAGCGTCACCACTTTGCTGAGGTGAAATGCCCCAGGATGCCATGAATACCTAGAGGGAAAAACCACCAGAAAGGAGTAAAACATCTAAGAAATTACCCTGCCAGTCACTTCCCCATAGCAGGATTCATTTCCTTAGAAGTTTCAGTTCTTTAATTGTGTGTCTCCAGGTTAGTTTAGGCTGCAGAGGATTCTCATAGGTCCTCTGAATCTTTGCTATTTAAGTAGCACCATCTTGTGCCTGGTAGGTGTGTGATGATTACTTATTACATGAATTCATGGGCGAGGATTGGGCCATGGTAAAAGTAAGCAATCTGATGTCTTCTTGATAAATCCAGGTAACAACACATGGGTCTTTGAGTCTGCTCTCTCTCTGAATTTGCCATCTGACAAAGTGACGTCATGGCAGAGTCAAAAATTGCTGTAAATACGTTTTATTTGAATTTCTCAAAAAAAAAAAAAAAAGCAATGGCACTTTTAATAGTGGTCACTTACAACTAAGCTGATTGACAGCCACTGAACTTTCTATACGGGGCCATGGGAAACCCAGCAGGATGCTGGATAATGGACAGACTTGGAATGAGCAGTTTCCAAATTTTAGTTCCTATGGAACTTTCAAGATCATGAAGTAAAACTACAGAAACTGGGTTCAAATCCTGCCCCTTGGAACCTGTGTGCACCTGTTCAGGGTGCCTGGCCTTTCTTAGTGTCCTCATATATTAACTGGGACCATAATAGATTCTGTCTCACAGATTCATTGTATCAAATGAATCAAATATGTGCAGTGCTAAGAATAGTGCCTGCACAGGGTAAGACTTAGGTATCTTATTGTTACCATTACCATTGTCTATTTTGTTCATTTTGAGATACATTTTTCCCATTTTGCAATTCCTGAAGTCTAACGGTTCTTTTTCTGTCTTCTTGATATGTAGAACAATGCTGTTTCCTATAATAGACTGTGTTTTAGATTCATTGAAATTCATTATTATTGTTGTGAATATTTTCAGTCTCTAGCCCAATGTTTGGTAAACAACAAGGATTCCATGTGTTTTGAAAAGAATATATTTTCTCACTCCTATATGAGGCCCAGGTCTAAGTCTATCTATGCTTTTCAATCCTTGAATTTTGTGCCATCCTGAACATTAGTAGGGGCTTGGCAGTGATCAGATGGAAACTCAGTTTAGCAAATTACTTTGGATAGGTGATCATCTTGTTTCCTTAGCCATTAGGCCAGCTTGGGTGGGCCGATTCCCTCATTTTGCATCATTCTGGAAATCAGAGAGTTTTGTGTATGTATTCATTGGTCAGGATTCTCCAGAGAAACAGAACCAAAAGGATGTGCATATACAGACAGATTTATTTGAGGAATTAGATCACATGATTGTGAAAGCTGGCCAGTTCAAACCCACGGGCTGGAGGTGGAGCATCAGGCTGGAGTTGATGTTGCTGATCAAATCTGAGGACTGTCTGTTGCAGAATTCCCTCTTTGCCTAGGCAGGTTAGACTCTTTCAGGGCTTTTATGGGGTGGATGAAGTCCACCTGCATTAGGAAAGACAATATGCTTTATATTCAAAGTCTATTGATTGACATGTTAATCTCACCTAAAAAACAATTTCACAGAAAAACCAGAATATTTGACCACATATCTGGGCACCATGGTCAAGCTGAAGACTAGCCTTACCTGGGAGAGACCACTCCCTTCCCATTTGTGAAGTCCTGGAGGTTAGCTAAACTCTACAATACCATCTTCATTATCCTCACAACAACCCTGTACCATATGTAGGAGCATCTTCAGTTTTTAGATGAAGAAATGAAAACCAGAACTTCAATGACTTATTAGTAGAAAACTCTGGGAAACTAGCTGAATCACTGTTCAAATCCAGGTTTATCTGTTTTTCATGCTTTTGTAGTGTAGAAATAATTATCTTTCTTGCTCTTGTTTTAATAATATATTTATCACTTACTCCTATTATGTTTTAGGTACTGTTATAAGCACTTTACAAAAATTAACTCTCTTAATGAACTCTTCATCCTAATCATCTGCTAGAATGCTAAAGGTAGATGTGATAAATCAGTCATTTGAAAGTGTGAAATGCTCTCAGTCAAACTTGCCTTGGCATAGACCCTAAGGAGGGCTCTGAGCTGCCTGGTGCTGGCTATTTCTCTCCCATCTGCCAAACATCCCCCCTGTGATTTTTACTGAGCAACTGATGAATGCTTGCTCACAATGGACATGTCTGCTCTGGAGTGTTTGCACCTCATCTGCTCTTAGCACCTTCTAATGCTTTTGAGATCAGTGCCTATTTTAGTTTGACACACGTTTAATGGGACAAGAACCAGAATGTCATCAACACCCTGGGCTCTCCCAGGTCCACCATCCTACATTCTTGCTTTGTGCCTTTTCTTGCCAGTGACCAAGGTTCAACCCTTCTGTCCTTGTCACCAAGCATGAGAGATGTGGATCTCATTAGCAGGACCACTCAAGGGCCAAGTCCTGAAGTGATTTGGGATCTGTGAGGTTTTCCTCCTTAGTACAGCTCTAGTGAGGAGAAATCATCTCTTGCAAAGTCCATTTGTCATTCTTGTCAGGTCAGAGCTAGGTGTTGAGGGAGTTACTGAAACAAACAAACAATCACAACAACAAACAAGGAAGTACTTCCCTGATGGCCAGCCCAGACCAGTTGGTGAACAAAGCCTTCAAGTAGATCTAGAGGATGCGGGTCATTATTTGGTGTGAACAAAGACATGCAGTGGGACAACGGAATGACGGGGTCTGGACTGGGTAAGATGACAAAGGGGATGGTGACGTTTTCTGGGAAATGGATTTTAAGAAAGCAGAGAGAAGGGGGAAGAACAGGCAATGAAGAAAATCAGGGAGCAGTAAAGTACACCTAGAGAGGGATTCTCCACTGTGGTGCTGCCAGTGAGCTCTACATCTCACCCCTTCCTCTTCCTTTGGGCCCTCACACTTTTGATAATCCTTTACTGTTGTGCTTCTTCTACTTTCTCCTCCCTAGCAGATACAGTCATGTGTCACTTAACAATGAGGACACATTCTAAGGAATGTGTAGTTTAGGCCATGTTATCATTTTGCACTAACACAAATTAAGATGGTTATGATGTCATAGTCAATATAATCTTGTGGGAACATCATTATATATATATGGTCTGCTGTTGACAGAAATGTATTTGTATTTGTATTTCCTTTCAGCAGTGAAACATGCTTCAGTCTCTCACATCTTAAAACGGTAGCATGCAATCAGAAACTCTAGAATTTTCTCCCCCCTAATTTCCCTTCAGACCCCCACAGCCCTAGTTCTCACGTTCACTTTCAGAGGCAATCTTCTGGAAGACAATGTGTATTAGCATTGCATTGCTGTGACCAAAAGATCTGACAAGAATAATTTAGAGGAAGTTTGGCATGGTGGCACATGCCTGTAATCCCTGAGGCAGGAGGGTTGCATGTTTGAAGTCAGCCTCAGCAACTTAGTGAGGCTCTAAGCAACTTAGCAAGGTCCTGTCTCAAAAAAGAAAAAACGGTGACAGGGAGGCCAGAGAGACTGGGCATATGGTTCAATGGCTAAAAGCCTCAGGGTTCAATCTCTGGTACCAAAGTGTGTGGGAAAATAACTTAGAGGAGGAAAAATTTGTTTGGGGCTCATGGTTTCAGAGGTTCGATCCAGGGTCAGCTGGCTACATTGCTTTGAACCTGAGGTAAGGTAGACCATCATGACAGAAAGGCATGGTGGAGGAAAGCTGCTCAGCTCATGATAGTCAGAAAGCAGAAAGAGGAAGGGAGGTACCAGGGGCAGAATACAAACCCCAATGGTATGTTCATAGTCACCTACTTCAGCCACACCCAACCTGTCTATAGTTACTGCCCAGTACAGTAGTTCTTTCAAATTATTAACCCATCAAATGGATTAATCCACTGATTAGATTACAGCTCTCATAATCTGATCATTTCACCTCTGAACATTCCTGCATTATCCCAGGGGACAATTTATGTCCAGACCATAACAGCAATGTTTGTTTCTATATTCTCACTTCCCATATCCTTTGACCCACTCTAAAAGAGTCACCCTGCCCACATTCTTACAACAACTCTTTCTAAGGAGCATTGTTTAGTTCTGTCTCACTCAACTTCTTAGCAACATATGACACTTCCCTCAACGCCCTCGAGGTGCCCCCTCCTCAGTCTTTGATGGCCCCAGATGCCAGGCCCTATTGCCTTGTCAGCTACCTTCATGGCTATTCTATGAAGGTTTCTTCCAAACTGAACATATTCTCTCGGATGAATCATGAGTACTTCATATCTGGCATAGAAAAAAATGGAACTTAGTTCTTTTCCAAGCCTGAATCCAATATTTTCTGTCTTATTAAAAGTTTTTAGCATCTGCTTTCATTTCAATCCTTATTGTCCCCAAAGGTTCATGTGTTAAAGGCTTGGTCCCCAGCATGGCACTACGAGTTGATAGAACTTCTGAGAGGCAGGGCCTAGTGGGAGGTCTTCCAGTCATTGCAGACTGAAGGGGTTGATGAGATCCCAGCCTCTTCCTTTTCCTTTTCTCCCCATGCTCCTTGGCCATGAGGTAAGTAGTTTGGTTCTGTCACATACCACTGTCACGGGTGCGCTGCTTCACCACAGGACCAAGAGCAATGGCACTAACTAATCATGGACTGAAATCCCCAACACTCTGAGCTAAAATGAAGCTTTTTCTCTTTATAAGCTGATCCATCTTAGGTATTTTTTTATAGTAATGGAAAATTGACTAACATACTATCCATTCAGTTATCTAGGTCCAAATCAAGGGAGTCAATCTTGATGTCTCTTATTTCCTCATCTCTCATTCCTCAACTACTCCTTTCAAATTTATTTCTGTGTTAGTCAACTTCTTTTGCTGCTGTGACTAAAAGACCCAACCAACACAATTGTAGTGAAGGAAAAGATTTTTGGAGACTCATGGTTTCAGAGGTCTCAATTCATAGACAGCAGGCTCTACTCCACAGGGCTCAAGGTGAGGCAAGACATCAAGGTTGAAGAGTATGGCAGAGAGAAGCAGCTCACATGATGATCAGAAAGCAGAGAGAGAGAGATCTCCACTTGTCAAATACAAATATGTACCCTAAAGCCATGACCCCAATGACCCACCTCCTCCAGCCACAACCCACCTGCCTCCAGTTACCATTCAGTTAATCCCATCAGGGGATTAATTCACTGATTGGGTTAAGGGTCTCACAACCCAACCATTTCCTCTCTGAACTCTCTTGCATTGTCTTACATGTGAACTTTTGGGGAACACCTCACATCCAAATCATAAATGTTACCTGAAACTTCCTTCCTTCTGTATCTACTGGTTATTTCTGCTCTCCTGGTCCAAGCTGCTAGCATCTCCTCCCTGGATCCACACCTTGCTCTCATCCAACTTCCCTGCATAACAGGGAAGAAGCTGGGCAGGTAGGAGAGAGGTATCCAACCTTTCCTTCCTCATGCCATTTTATTCTCCATCCTACAGTCAAATTGGTCTTTTTCAAGTCTCATTGCAGTTTCCCCACTTAGAACCTGCCCATAACTCTCTTTGCTACAACCAGCTTCAGCTCAGAATTCCCAACATGGCCTGGAGGGTTGAATGACCTGGCTCCAGAGAGCCTCGCCAGACCTGCCCTGTGTGACCTTCACTGTCACACCTGGCACTCTGGCAACATCCCAACCTCCTTTCATCTTCCTGTGCAAGCTGACCTCTAAGTCCAGGGCCTTTTTCTTCTAGACCTTTACCTAATTCATTCCTGCCCATCCTTCAGAGCTCAAACCCAATGCCATTTCCTTGAAGAATCAGTCAGGAAGTGCCCATTCTGTTCTGTTATATATTCCCTCATGGTACTTTGTTCAGAATGGACCTCAAAATGCTAACTCAACACTAATTGCAGAATGACCTTTTGGGTGCCTCTCCCAGCCCTCAGAATGAGAACTGCAGCCCATCTGCTGTCACTTCTGTGTTCTAGAATGTGTCCTGCACACTCTGGGCCCTCGGTGACTCCCCAAAAGGTCCTGGCCCTTCTCTGCTGCCAATGTCTCCCTTGAAACCACAAATCTGGTCATTGCAATTTCTCACTTCAAAATCTTGGGAGACTTCAAACTATTCACTGTTCCTCTTGTCAATCTTTTCCACTTGGATGAAGAGGGCCCCAAGGAGGTCATACAAAGCAGCTGGTGTCAAGAATGAGGATTTTCTGAAGTTTCACATTTTGTTTTAAAAATTCGTGAGCTGTTTACGTTCTAGTCTATAATACCAACTAGCTAAAAAAAAAAAAAAAAGCCTCTCCACAAAATTCTACAAGGATAACAGGTGCTTCCCAGCATTGCCTCTTAGTCAGTGTCAGTCACTGGCATACCATTATGACTGCAGTGCACACCTGGAAGTGTAAGTAACCAAGTCGAGAAGTGTAGGTTTGATGTCACATATGGCAGATGCTGTCAATGGTCCGGGCCCAATTGCAGTGGGTAGGTTCCACTCCTGAAATCAAGTTCCTACCTCCAGCCCTTGCCTTTCTCTGCTCATCTGCCTAAGGGCTTTTCTTCAGTGTAGTAAGAGGTTGTTCAGATAGGGCTACCTCCTTGAAATGCTGGGAACTTACAGTCCCTAGGGCAAAAATTTGGGAAAACCAATATGGGAAAAGAATTGGTGATAAATATCCCACCTGCCTTTGGTTGAGCAATTCTGCATCACACTTGAAAGGATACCCAGTGGGACAGACTTCATTTGTTCACATTCAACAGCACAACCTCTATTGACTTTTCCACCTTTCCTTATCTATTCCTCTCTACATTTCCTCCCTGTGTGTTCTGGGATCGCCACCTAAAGAAACTATTGTTTTGTACCCAAGGCCTATTCTCAGTCTCTGACTCTGGGGGACATCAAACCACAAAAGAACCTGAAGTAGACATAGGAAACAGCAGCTGAGCATGAAGTTCTTCAATGGAATTAAGTGCTGGGTGAGCAGTGAACATAGTTTTCCATCACTGTGACAAAATATCTGAGATAATCAACTTGAAAGGAAGGAAAGGTTTATTTTGGTTCACAGTTTCAGAGGTTTAAGTCCATGATCAGTTAGTCCTGTTGTTTTGGGGCCTGTAGTGAGGCAGAACATCACAGCAGGGAATACTTGGTGTAGGAGGGAGATTGAGGGGTGGGGAGAGGCAGAGAGAGGGACCAGGGTTCCAATATTCCTTTCAAGGACACAATCCAAGTGACCTAATTTCCTCCCATTAGGTCCATCCTTCTACAGGTTCCAACATTTCTCAGTAGTGCCACAGGCTGGGGACCAAGCCTTGAACATAGGGGCCTTTAGGGAACATTCAAGCTCCAAACTATAGCTAGGCGTGGTGGCACACACCCATAATCCCAGAAGCTCTGGAGGCTGCAGCAGGAGGATTTCAAGTTCACAACCAGCTTCAGCAATTAAGTGAGACCTTAGGCAACTTAGTGAGACCCTGTCTCTTAAAGAAAAATTTTAAAAGGGCTGGGGATGTGGTTAAATGGTTAAGTGCCCCTGGATTCAATCCCTGGTACAAAACAAAAAACAACAACAACAACAACAAAAAAAACAGATTAAAACCGCAGCAGGTGGAAAACCCACTTTGCAGGTGGTAAGCAGGGTAGTAAGAGGTACTGACACTAAGTGTGTGCTAGCTTGAGAAGAGATACAAATGTAGAGGACTGCAGCAACTCAGGCAATAACTCTAGCAAGTAAAAGGTATGGAGGAAGGGGATGACAATGACTGTGGAGGTGGCTGGTTTTGTTCACCACACTAGGAATATTGACAATGGAGAATGATGGGTCCAAGCCCACCAACTCTCAATTCAGGGCATGACTTGGAGCAGCAGGTCTCCATGGCAGTATTAAAAGAGAATCTCCTCTCCTACTTCCAGGCTGGAGTTGATTATAAGGGTGGAGTTACCATGGCCTCTGCAAATTCCCCATGCTAAATTTCAAGCCCTGATGGAGAAGGATGGAACCCTAAGACTTAGGATGACTATTAAGGTGGGTCCTCCAGGAAGACTATGTGAAGACATAGTTAGACACCCTAAAGATGTATAGCGGGTAATGTCTGTGAACAAAGAGGGGAAACTAAGCAGAAATGGGTAGAGGGAAGCTTCAGTCATTATGCAATCTGACATTGATGAAAGGGGAGAGAGGAGGAAGTTGGGCCAGATAGGAAGATCCTTAGACTGCGGGCAACTCAGAAATCTCTGTGATCCCAGTGGTGGTTCTAATGCAAGACTGATCTTACAGGAGGCCACCACACCTTGGCCTCATCTAGGCACTCCTGCAAAAAAGCCTATGGACTTGCTTTCAAGGAACCTCCAGCTGGAAGCTATCAGTTAACTTCATTCCTTGGGACTGGTTCTGTCATGGTAGGAGAATATTACCGAGGTGGTTAGGTATGTGGCATTAGATCACCAAGCAAGCTGTTGATCCATGGATTGATTCCAAGTTATCTGCTCCAGGACACACTTCCTTAATTACTGACCTATGTAGCAGTGAAGTAGTATTGCTGTCAGATATGATGAGTGAACACTGTAGGACAGGGTTCTTGCTAATAGTAAAGTTAGGATGTACTTGAAGTTTTGGCTGTGCCTGGGATTGGGTCAAAAGTCAGAAGAGTCAAGACTGACTCCTGAAGGAGATGAGAACCACAAGAAATGACAATTTCATAGTTGAGTTATTCAGGTTTTCATTACTCTGACCCAATATCTGACAAGAACAGCTTACATGGGCTGGGGTTGTTGCTCAGTGGTAGAGCACTTGCCTGGCATGTGTGAGGCACTGGGTTCAATCCTCAGTACCACATAAATAAATAAAATAAAGGTATTATGTCCATCTACAACTAAAAAAAGATATTTAAAAAAAACAGCTTAAAGGAGGAAGGATTTGTTTTGACTAATAGTTTTAGAGGATACATCCATGGAGGGCTGGCTTTGAGAGAGAGAGAGAGAGAGAGAGAAAGCAGAATGGACTGGGGAGAAGACAAACCCTTGCAGGGCATGCCTCAGTGACCTACTTCCTCCAACTACGTCCCACTTCCTAGTAGTCCACTTAACTGTCAATGGATTAATCTACTAAATGGCTTAGTCCACTGATGAGGTCAGATCCTCAGGATTCAATCATTGCCTAAAAACCCAACCTCTGGGGATCAGGCTTTCAACAAATGAGATTTGGGAGGGACAATTCCAAATCCAAACATCTACAGTGAGCAAACTGAGGCCATCTGCAAAGGGGGAAATACAGAGCTCTGTGAGCTCAAGGTCGTCTTTCCAAATTCCACTGGCTCACACCAATGGCCCTGATTAATTCCAAGAACCTGGGAACCCAGTGCTTGTTGCAGCCCCACGTCATTTCCCCTAATTTGAAGACAGTGTTGTGCTCCCAGAGCCTGTTATTGTATTGTTCCTGCCCACCCTATTTTAGGACAGAGCTGAGTTTTACTTCTGAGGCCACATCCTATGCAGCTGTTGGCTGGGCTGCCCCTTCTGTGTGATAAGGCAGGGCACCCCTGCCATGGTCCCCAGATGGTGGCAGTTGAGCAAACAAGGTGAAGTTCTGAGCATAACTGGCCTCATGCTGGCTTCTGACTATAAGGGTTAGGTTGCCTTTTTACCCTGGGTATTTTAAAAATGAAGCAGTCCTCACCCACCTAACATGCATGTACACTGCCAAGAAGATAAGAGTAGACCAGCATTTCTCACACTATAGTCTTCAGATTATCAACACCAGAAAGACATAAGATGTGCTTTTAAAAAGCATGCTCCTGGGCCTACATCAGACTTACTGGGTTGGATTCTTGAAGACTGGGTCTGGTCATCTGCATTCAGTATGTTCTCCAAGTAACTCTCACGCATACTGGAATATGATTATAGCTAGGTGAGGAGACTCAGAATGTCAGCACCAAAAGGATACTAAAGGATCATCTGGTTAAATGCCTCCATTTTATAGACAAAGGAACTGAATGCTTGATATGTAGTATGACCTCTCTGTACTCGTATTTCTTGATTACTAGTCCTCTGCATATGACAGAATCTTCTGAGTTATTAACATGCTTATATATTGATTAACTTTCCATATCATTTCCCCCAACACAGAGACAGCCAAAGAACCTAAACTATTATGATTACTCCCTTCAGGTTATCACATGGGCCGAATGAATTGGGCATGGGTCCTAGATTTAGCAAATTAAAATATAAAACTCCTAGTTCAATTCAAATTTCAGATGAACAATAGAAAACATTTTAGTATAAGTATACTCCAAATATTGTGTGGGATATACTTATTGATTTTGTCAGCTTTTTTGCCGCTATGGCTAAAGAACCTGAGAAGAACAATTGTAGAGGAGAAAAGGTTAATTCAGGGCTCATAGTTTCAGAAGTCTAAGTCCATAGAAGTTCAGCTTCATTCCTCAGGGCTTGAGGTGAGACAGAATATCATGGTGGAAGAATGTGGCAGAGGAAGCAGCTTGCATGGTGATCAGGAAGCAGAGATACAAAATATAAACCACATAGCCATGTGCCCAAAGAACCACTTTCTCCAACCACTCTTCACCACTTTAACTACTCCTCAGTTAATCCCATTAGGGATTAATTTTCTGAGAAAGTTAAGGCTATACCCCAATCATTTCTCCTCCAATCCTTGCATTGTCTCACACATGAGCTTTTTGGGGAGACCTCACATCCAAACCATAACACTTATGTTATAAAATTATTCATTATTTATATGCAATTTAAGTTCACTAGGAATTCTTTATTTTTATTTAATAAATCTGGCAATCTTAGTTGGAGGAAGTCAGCATTCCTTTTAATGCCATGAGAGGGGTTTGACCATCTCTCCCCAGGACTGTCCTTATGACTATCTGTGGAAGGTGTCTAAGTCAACTTAGGATGCTATAACAGAATACCATAAACTATGTGGTTCAAAAACCAAATATTTATTTCTCTCAGTTCTGGAGACTGGTAAGTCCAAGACCAAGGGGTGCCAAAAGACCTAGTGTCTGGCGAGGGCTAGCTTCCTAGTTTGCAGATGGCTATCTTCTCCTTGTATCCTTGTATCAAGGAGAGAGGAGAAGGAGCTGATGGAGTGGGAAGTGGTTATCTAAACAACCAAGTCCAAACATCATGTCAAATTCACTCTCTTGCTTCCCACTCTCCTGGAGAAGGGATTCAGATGTGCAGGACTGCTGGCTTTCTGCAAAGCCTGTTCAACAATTAAGATATAATACTGGTCTGCTCAGTGTGCATGTCTGTCAGGCTTGCATCAGTCTGGGGGCTGTTCTGCTTTAGAATAATTTATTATAGCCTTCTATTGTGGCTAATTTCCCTTATACTTGAGGAGTGTATTCATCACTGTAAAGTCGCTGTCCAATTCATGGGCTGAGTGCCCACTTAAGTAGAAAGAGAACTCATTTCTAAAGGCCCCTGTTGATCCCACTCCCAGTGAAATCTTAAACTAACCCCCACTCTTGACATCACAAACTAAAGGGGAAGAGGGCCTACTTATTTTTCTAGAAAGAATGCTTCTGGTCTCTCATCTATCCTGTGTCCAGGAGTAATAGGGAAGCTGAGCTTGTTAGTGGAGATGGGCCCTCTGTCCCTGCACCCTGCACGCTGAGTGTCAAGTGTGACTGGCTTCTGTAGCAAAATGTCCACCGTAAAACCTTCAGTGAGGACCTGGGTAGACCAAGTGCATGGTACATGCTCAGCAAATGATGGCAGAATGTATGAATGACCAAAAGGCCAGGGCATGCTGGGAAGGAGGAAGGAGGAGAAGGAAGAAGCATACTAGTAGGGGACTCTCCCAATCAGGGAAGCATTCTTCTTGGAGGAACAGCTAAAAGCCCAAGGTCATCAGGGCAGGAGACATCTGACTTGCCTGGGCCAAGAAGTTCTTAGAAAATCAGTCACAACGGGGGAAACACTGACATGGAGAAATGAAGGAGAGACAAGCAGGACCAAAAAAGAGGGGGAATGGCCAGGGGCATCTTTATTTGTGGCTAGTTAATAGGGAGAGCAAACCTGTAGGACAGGAGGGTGGAGAGAGAAACTGCCCCTCTCTGCACATGGTCCCCAAGTTAAAGGGGAGAGAAGTTCATATTTGTCACAGAAAGATCACTGCATGAGACCTTTCCCTTGAGCTCTCAGTCAGCTCTTTGACATTTCACGAAGTAGTTTGCACTGTTCTTCAGCATAGAAAGAGACTCAGGATGATTCTGAGCCTGTCGGACTGAAAGGTTTTTCTTCTTCCATGATGGACTGGACACTCAAGTGCAGACGAAAAATCTTCCTACTCCACATCTGGGTGGTGTTTGAAGCGAAAGGTGATGTGTTAACACAGCATGGAAAGTTTGTGTTGGGCACATTGTTTTCTATTTCTGGCTGATTGAAAATGAGTAAGGTAAGGGTACTTGTCATCAACTTAAAGGTCAGCAAGGAGAAGTGAGGTAGAGAATTATAAATTAAAGATCTCTGTGACTCTTGGAGGATGGTGTGTGTCTTTGTGTCAATGTCGTAAACATGGGAGTGAAAATGTTACCATCTGTTGTACCCGTCTGTGAAGCTCACAGAAGTTTTTGCCACCAAAACCATAACCACAACTGCCCTAGTTTTCATGAGGAGGGCAGGATGATGAGTGACGGGCTCTATAGAAGAGAAGAGCACTGATTTATGAGCTAGAGAGGTCATCTTTTAGCAAATAAAATGAATGAAGTGGAACTATTTGAGACATTTCATTGAAACTCCAACCAAAGTAGCTTATGGCTTATCTTCCGGAATAAGCCCTTCTAGTTCTAGTAAATATAAATTACAGGGGACTGGGCAGTGATATAGGAATCAAATTTTACATTAACTATTAATAATCAAGTTCTCTTCCCAGGGCTAACTTCTTAAATTTTCCTTCTCCAGATCTCATATTGCAAATGGAGCCAGTGGTTTCATTTGATACACCTTGGTGCCCACCAGCTATTTCCTAGGATTCAACTGTCTTTTATGCAGTTGAAATGGAAATGCAAATCTGTAAGAAGAATATGGAAATTCACTCTTTTAAGCTAACTACATGTCAGACATTACAATAGAAACCTAGGAGGTGACATGGAGTTTAAAAGGGATGCTTCAGAAATGAAAATAAGGCTTTTAAATGGGCAGCGGAAATCAAGAGAAATTGCAAAGGTAGCATGTAAAAAGAACTAATTAGGAGAAAAAGTCAGAAGAGCCTAGATGATCTGACATGCTGGAAGAGAGAAACCTCAGTTGTATTCAGAGTGGGGTGGGGGTTGGGGGACCAAGACAGTTCTCTTGTGTGGCTGACCTAGAACCAGAAGGGTCCTAGAAGCAGTGGTTATGTTTGGTTGGTACCTTGGGGGTGAGGGGGTGAAGGATAATTTCTAGTTTATCATCCTGAAAAATGCTAGATGATGGTTCTATAGAGGTCCTCTTCTGATTCCCCTACAGACTCATCCTCCTCTCCAGCTGAACCACAGAAATGAGGGAGTTCCTTGAGGGTCCATCCTAGCCCAACCTCTGTCTATTCTCTACTTTCTTGTAGGACAATCTCATTCCAATTCAACTTCAATTCCAACTTACATGTCAATGACTCTCAAACTTGCCTCTCCCCATTCTCATCCTTGGAGGTCTAGATGTGTACATTTGAAAACTTATACTTTTGAATGTCCTCAAATGCAAACATGCAAATTCAGGGGTTTTATTTGAAACCAAGCTTATGCTACTCTCCCCACCCCAACTAGGTTCGGTGAAAGACCAGTACCCACTGGATTCTGCAGGTGAGAGTTCCTGGGCCTCCTCCCTAAGACCCCATCTCCTGGAATCTGCTCATTATTTCTCTTACATTTTCTCAAATCCATTGACATCTCTTTACCTCCACTGACTTTTTAGTCCAAATTACCATTTCTTGACCCTTCCAATTCATTTTCCATAATCAACCAGAGTAATTATTGTGAAACAATGAAAATCTTTCAGTGGTGTTCCATTGCTTTTAAGATGAACATCAAAATCTGCATGGTGCTGGGCATGGTGGTGCACACCTGTAATCCCAGCTGCAGAGGCTGAAGCAGAGGCAGGAGGATCACAAGTTCAAAGCCAGCCTCAGCAAAAGCAAGGTTCTAAGCAACTCAGTGAGACCCTGTCTCTAAATAAAATACAAAATAGGGCTGGTGATGTGGCTCAGTGACTGAGTGCCCCTGAGTTCAATTCCCTATACCACCCCCACCAAAAATAATTCTGCACGGTGCCATGACAACTCCTGGTGGCCTAGACTGTGGTCCTCCAGTGGTCTCCCAACCCTTTCGCTTTGGTCCATCCTTGCATTCCAGCCACGCCCCCACCTGTGCTCCAGCCACACCTCTCTACGCCCTGTGCCCCAGTCACACCCTCTCCAGTGCATCAGTCTCCTAAGCAAGTGGGACACTTTCTCCAAGTTATTCAGGCACCTGGAGGACTGTCTTCACCCCATCAGCCCTATTCCTTCAGATCTCAGTTCAAACACCATTTCTCCAGCCCAGATAAGATCCCTACTATATACTTTATATGCTTTCATTGCAGTGTGTATAATTCCATTCACAGGGCTGGTCAAAGGTTCAGCCAACACTGTGTATTCACTTTGTGCCAATCTCTTCAGGTTTCCTTGATGGATTATCAGGTCTCTTCTGCTCATGGTTGAGACTCCCATCCCAGCCATGGTGGCTGGACTTCATTCCTTGCCCCCGTGGGCCTGGGTGCTGCAGCAAGGTTGCTCAGTGGCGGTGTGCCAATGTGAGGACTGAACTCCCTGTTTCTGCAGAAATCCCCTCTGTGTGTCAGCTGGGAAATGCTGCCACTGTGGTGGCCACCTGTAGCCAGTGGCTGAGAGAGGGCAGAGGGAGGCCTGCAGGCAGCAGGCTCATGACAGCCCTCTCTCTCTCCAGGTCTGTGGATTAATGACCACTATTCCTTTTTTTTTTTTTTTTTACCACTTGGAGCATGCAAAAGTCCTGGCAACTGTGTTCAGAATTGTAACAAAAGAAAGAGGAACTCCTAGATACAATCTCTACCTATGCTTTTGCAGAGGCACTCAGTATGCACTCTCAGAAGACTCAGAATGGTTTCCACACATGGGGACCTCTGTGTACAGTGCAGACCAGGATGACTGAGGGAACACAGGACTGGTTATCACCAGTCAAAAGCAGCTCCTCAGAGATTACAATGTAGACCATGGCATATTATACTATGAAAGTGGCAGCAGTAGGGCAGGTGGAAGTTTTGCCTGGAATCAGCCCTGTCTTTTGATGGCACATTTAAAATGTGCCAATCATTAATACTGATTGCAGGGAGAATCATCAATTTTGGAGACTAAACCTGCATGCTGACTCTTTTTTTTCAAAAATTATTCAGGAAGGTTTTCATTTATTTTTACCTGGCTCCTTCCTCTAATGACCAACAAAATAAGCATTTGTCCTTATCTATAAAACAATGATGTTCTAAACAAACAAAACAATTAGTCAATGAAATGAATCAGAGCAATCTGTGTGGAACCTTCCATGGAGCTTGGCTACAAGCTCCCAAGGGCAAGGATAGCATCTTTTTATTTTGTTTTATTTTATTTTTCTGGATCCTGGTAAGATACTCTGAACACAGAAACAGCTCAGTGGTTGTCTGCCCAATAAGCCTGTGAATTGAAGTTTAGTCTAGCCTGGATGGATGGCCTGGAAAGGCTTCGGAGATTCCACTTGTAAAGGACCATCCACTAGGTTCTTCCATACTGAAAAGGGTTTTTGTTTGTTTGTTTGCTGGGTTTTGAGTTTTAAAAAGAAACAATCTTTTTTTCATACACAGAGAGTGAGTTAAACCTGGCCAGGGGCTGGTGTGCTGGAGGGGTCCTTTGGGGGAAAACCTAGCAGGCAATGAAAAATTATGCATGGAAGGTAGACGGAGCAGGAAGGCAGAGTGCAGCCAACAGGGATCTGTGACTGACATTGGGAAGAGTGATCATGAAGGGGAGGGGCGGGAGAGGCAGAGAACTGGATTTCACTGAGCATCACACGGAGCCAACCAGCTTTCCAGATGTTGCACATATGTCACACAGAGTAGCCGTCCTCTGCAGAAGGAGATTTCCCTTTGAAAGTGAATACTTCAAGGTCCTTGGAAAGAGATTTGTTTTTTCTCTTTCAGATGCTGTTATTCTAAATGGGTGTGGAAGTAGCTGTCAAGGTCAAGGCCATGTAGCTGAAGGACTTCTCCATGTTCTTAAGTAGGCTTCAGCTTCAGGGAGCCTGTTCTGCAGATGCAAGTGGGAAGCGATGTAAGTAGACATGGCCCATGGCCGGTGGCACTTGAAGAGGTCCTTGAACCACCTGATCAGCATCTATGCATACGGGGTGTTCAAAAAATACTTCGGATGAATTTATGCAGCATAGCTCGGAAATACCCCTGAGTTGACCACTTGGAAATATTTAAAAAGTATTTAGAATTGTCAGTGATATTGAGATCTTAAAGGACAGGGTTGAGTACAACTAAACTGAGCAACATAGAAAGTACCTCATGTGACTGATGACCTGGGACCCCACGAGAAGGGATGGGCCTTGCATCTGAGTCCATAACATCTCAGAGTGGGTCACTCTCTGGAAAAAACCCTTCCATCACAGTCCACTGTACTTTGGGATGAAATCCAAACCCTACTCTGAGACTCCAGCCATGGCTAAGTCCTTTTCCTCCTTCTTTCCTTCCCCGCAAGACTGCAGCATCCCTGGGATTTTTTCAATTTGCAGATACACCCTGAATTCTTCCACCTCGGGACTTCTATATACACACTGCTCCCTCTCTGCCCAGAATCACTAGCCCTGGCCACTTTGCCCAGTGAGGACACTCCTCCTCATATTTCAAGTCCTGCCACGCCCCTGAGAGGGCTGACCCTTGCTGTGTGTCCTGTTCTTCTTGAGTTTACTTCCCTGTGTCTTTCATAGCCTTTATTGCAAACTGCAATTCTTTTACTTGCTTTTCTGTCTCTGTCTCTCCCTGTTCCCTATCAGACAGTAAATTCCATTGAGGCAAGAGATTATAGCAACTATGCTAGGAATATGAATATCCCCCCAAATTCATATGTTGAAACCAAACCCCTAATGTGATGAGGTGGGGGATTTTGAGAAGTGATTAGGTGAGATTAGTGTTCTCATAACAGAGACCTGAGGGAGGTTGTTTGTTCCTTCTGCCACACCAAGACATGAAGTTAGCATCTGTAAGGAACTGGCCCTTGCTAGACACTGCATCTGTTGGTGCCTTGGTCTTGGACTTCTTAGCTATAAGAGTGGAGAGCAATAAATTTCTGCTGTTTATAGATTACCCAGTCTGAGGTATTTTGCTATAGCAACTCGAGTGGACTAAGTCCTGATCACTACTGAATCTACAGTATTTACTCCTGTTTCTGTTTCTACATAGTAGGTACTCAATACATATTTGTGAAATGGTGATATGTGTAGGAAAACAGAAGCAATGAGAAGTCAGAGATATTTTGGACATTATGTGGAACTGGCCGTCCTCCCTTCCCTTCCCATCCCATTCCTTGCCTCCGATTCTCTATTGGGTGCTGGGGATCGGGACCCAGGCCTTGCACATGCTAAGCACAAGCGCTACCACTGAGCTACAACCCAGCGGGTCCTCTGTTTTCTGATGTATGGTTTTCAACTCTACCACAATGGATGCCTAGCAGAGCTCCACTGGGCCCAGAGGAAATGGTAGGATGGACGACTACTGGACTAAAGCCCAGGTTCTTCTGTGGTGTGAGATTCTGGGTGACAGGTAAACAGAAACAGCTCCTCTCAGAATTCCATCCTTATATACAAAAAAGATATGAAGACCCCCCCAAGGATGGGGCAAGTTGGTGTGGAGTATTCTGCCAGTGTAGCTCTTGATTGAGAATGACCCAGGGAGCTATAGGAGCCAGTTCTCATCCTTCCATGCAGTCAGTTCAGCAACTGCTTGCCCTTCTTTCCCAGCTGTCCCCGTGGACCAGAGCCAGTGGGTTCCCCTTTGTGAGGGTAACAGATGGTGGGTGAATTCCTGAATGGACATGGTTGCTCCCTTCTCCAGGTGACGAAAGGAACCATTACTGCCTCCAAGGCTCAAGTCACACAGGGCTGGCTGCAGTCTCTTCCAGGAGCGTGTTTATTTTAAGAGGCAATTTGGATTGTAACGGTGGCATCAGGCGAGTGCACACAGAGGGATCCTAAATGCGCATACATGTCAACTACTTTCTCACTATTAGCAACCTCATCCCACTCGGCCCTGGTTCTCCTCTACTTAGCTGTTGCCACTTGATAGAAGAATGAAGTTCAAAGAGCATGCTAAGACTCCCAGATTCTCAGTCATTTCTCCCCTGGGATTTAGGTTGTTTGCCTTTGCCAAGGGAGCCAAGGTTATTTGAATAGCTGCTTCTGAGTAAAAGTAAATAGTCCCTTGGGGGGAAAAAATCTCTAATTCCAAAACTGCTTCCTAGGCATTTATTTATTACAAACAAGTCAGTGTGCCTTATCGCTGGATTCTAAGAGTGTCTACAGAGACATCTGTGGTGAGGACATCAGTGCTGGCCTTCTGCTTGGCACAATCAGAGCAGATCTTCTGGGTCTGGATACATTTTCTGAGAGTAATGTTCTGAGTTTTGCTTTTTATTAGGTATGTGTGTCTAGTTTTCCTTCCCTAAACTGCTATTCATGCTTGACTGTTAAATGTGTCCATTTGGGGATTCCTTCCCCACTCCTCCCCGACATGATACGTCTCCATTCTGAGTTTCTGACCCTGAATAGCATTTGCAGTGCAATCCCCAGGCAAGGCATAGCCCCACAGGGAGACGGCCAGGTCAGCCACTCCCAGAGCTTCCTGCCTGTCCATGTGTCTTGTGCTTTCTGTCACCTCCAAGAAGGCAGTTAAACCCTCAGTGTCACCTGGTACATTTTTCCCCTTCTGCTGACTGAGAGGCTGTGCACCTACAGTTAGCCTGGTCACCTGAGCTGATGGCTTCTGGCTGGTTACTATGGTGGGGTAGATGCCATAGAGATATGGAAGACAGGACCAGATGGTCCCCACCCCACCGCAATATTGCTTCCCCTGCTAAATCAAAGCCTGGAGGACTGCTTTATTTTTCCAGGGTATTCTCAGTAAGGTGCCTCCTGATAACAAATTTGTCCTTCTGAACTTTTTAATATGGCCAGTGGATGGCTGGAGTCAAAGAAAAACCCACAGTCAAACCTCTGCCAATGACATTTTCAGCAGAAAACTTCAGTCTTCACTTGAGGTGTCCCGAAATCCTTTGTCAACATTAACTCTCATATCTTCCTGTGGCCTCTTCCCAGAGTTTGGCAATATCAATCATTTTGCCAACTTTTGCCATGAATATAGACCATTAGTCTAGGGGATCCCTAAAGTGGATATTTTGAAGTTACTCATTACATAGGAAATGAGGATTATGGACATTTAACATTAAATAACAGGTTAAAGTTATTTGGGGGCAGAAGGGATGACCTAGTGCATGCACCTATACTGTTTGCATTGTCTGCATTTGCTGCCATCTTGAACGGTGTTTTCCTACACAGGATAAGCCTAACACCTGAGGCAGGAGTCTCAATCCAGTTCTGTCCTTCCTACCTTTGCCCATATATGCATTTCAATGCCAGTCCAGATGTTGACACTCCAGTTTTAGATTAACGAAAACAAGAAGAGCAAGTTTACGCAAACTGGCAATCCATTTGGATGGGAAACCCGTGGCCATCTATTTTAAAGGAGAGAGAGTTCAAAGAGGTCAAACCCTCTTTATTGGGCAAATTGGGAGCAGTGTAACCGTTTTTTTTTCTCCCACAAGAAGATTGGCAAATCCTACACAATGGGAAAAAACAGACAAACAAACAAACAAAAAATACTTGACAGCAGTTTAAGGAGATGTCATTAGTAAAAACTAAGCCAAGCAGAGTAAGTGACTTTTCCCTGAAAGCAATTCTTACTCGCCTAATCTCTTTTCACAACTCATTAGTTCTCTGGGAATCAGAAAAAGGTGCTTCCTAATTATCTTGCCACAGGAGAACTGAGGTGGCAGATGGAAATCAGAATGCTATAGCATGGCACAAATCTCTTGATGCCATTGGGAGAGGTGGGGCTCTCCTTCCTGCTGTGGCTGGAGCCCAGTGAGTGGCCATAGACATGGAGTATTTATACAGGTTGATGGTCCTTTCACATTTGTATGGGAGATGCTGGCACCTCGGCAGGCCCTGATTCTCTTCTGTGGCCTTAAGCAAACCCCTTGGTAACAAGGGGCCACTGAGACCTCTGTAAGTTGTAAGTGTTTTGAGAATCAAGTATCTAGAAGAAGTGCCACTACTGTGAACATAATGGGTGCTCATACCAGTACACACACAAAGAAGTTTCCGGAGCACAGTTTTTTGAGACAATGGCAATTTTTGCTTTTTTTTTTTTTTTTTTTTTTTTTAATCAATATGAGCACTTTAAGTTCCTGTGGTTCTCCCCTTACACAAGAGACACATGGTTGAGGCCTGCTGGAAAGTAGGCCATAGAATAAGAACAGAGAACAAAGGTGCCCAGTTGTTATGGAAAAGAAGCAGAGAAGGTGCTCCCCAGACAGATAGGGGCTGTTCTCCTTCTCAATCATAGTTAACTGCTTGAACCAGGATCTCAAAGCAACAGAAGGAAATGGTGAAAGTAGGCTCTCGGGTTGTTCAGATAGTCAGTGGGGAAAATATCTGAAGGAGAGAGGATAGGCAATGTCCTTTCTCCCCTAGACCAGAAACAGAATCTTGTGGACAAAGGTATCAATACCTAGAAGGTGTAAGACTGGTAGAGAGAGAAAAACCAGTGAGAACTTACGCTCTTCGGAGCTTCTCTCTTCCAGAGGATATTTTTAGAAAGGAAGGACATGGAAATTAAGGCAGGAAGTCAGTTCCCTAAATATTCAGGGTCTGATAAGTAAGTTATCATTTTGAGATTTTGGAGATTCTGTGGGAATTGCCAGATGCCACATCTCAAAGCCTGGTTCAGGTCTCTGTGGTCCATCAGTAATGACATGGGCTCCAAGCCAAGCAAAAGTACCAGGACTTACAAGTGGGTTGTAAAGCGGGAGCAGTGATTTGGAAGTGACCCAATGAAACACTGACCATCATTGGACCTTTGCGTAGAATAAGTTCATATTTATTTAAGAACTTCCAGAAAATGTTTTGAAGAACTTTTCAAACTTCAGTTAGAATATTTGGCCACCAAGAAGGGGATTTCCTTGGGATATGAAGTTCGTTCTTCTTACATTTAGGTTGCCATGAGGGAAATGAGAATTTGCACGTTAGAATTAGTATTTTACGAATCCCAATGCACATTGGCTCTCATCTATCAGGGAGCTTTAGAATAGGATTGCACTGAACCTTTTGTCTTCAACAGACTCTATAGCTTCGAGATTGACTGAGAGGTTTGACTTGGCTCTGGTTCATGGAGTTTACTGGCAGAATTAGAGAACCCCAGAGAGAGGCATTAATAGCCAGTTGGGGGATGTTTCAGAATTGTAAATGGAGGCAGGAGCCAGGCCACTGTCTAGCCATGTGACCCACTTTCCTGTCAACCTCATTGTGGGTTGTAATCTGGGGGTACTGACTGGTTCTGACTAAGACAGACTTAAATATCTGGCAAAGGGGTGTGAAAGTAGTCCTGCTGTGCAAGCTGGAATCTGGCTAGCCAGGGTGAGTGCCAGCCCCCACCAGAGAATCCAGCTGCAGCTCCCTCCACCCCAGACATCCAATCTTGGCAACTGGCTCCCTGACTTGGACTCCTGACTGTATTCAGCTCCCCCACTGGGGTTCTGTTGGCAGCTTCCCTTTCCTTTTCCCTGAGAAGGGGATCCCAACTCTTTTCCCCATCCCTGCAAGATCTATTTTACCACAAAAGGATTCCAGGAACCACAACCCAACCTCCTATCCCTGGTTAGAAGGTCCCTGCTTTCCTGCTGCTATGCTGGTCCACTGCTCAAGATCCAGTCCCAATGCCAAGCTGAGTGTGGGTAGACCATGAGAAGTGGTTCCTGTCCAGTCTACCTCTCTCCTCTTTTCACCAGCCTCAGGACCCAGGAAATCAGCATATGGGACATGGGCATGAGATCTACAAGATGTCCCCTTGTTTTACCTCAACTTCTGCCTCACTGTGGTTCCTAGGGAAGGTGCGTTAGTTCTGAAACAGGAAAATGCTTCCATTCTCATGGACCAGTTGAGAGCTGTGAAGGCCATGGGAGAACGCTGCAGAATTCTGTGCCTGAGACCATGTGAACTCCCTTTCCAATTAATCACAATCCTATCTTTCTCAGCACATGCTTGGTTGGCCTGATAATTTGTAGTCTGTCCTCCAGACTGGAAGAGAAAATCTCTGAAGTTGTCAATTTTAAGGTTCTTCTCTGGTTCAATTTTCTTAACACTCATCTACTTCCCCAATTCTCCTAACACCTTCCTCACCTCCTGTTCCCAGGGTGGGAAGAGGCAGCCTGCTCATTCCCCTCCCCTAGGCTTCGTAACTGCCCAACCTGTAGCAGTGAGTCAAGGAGCTTCTCAGCACTAGCTCGAGACTTTTTTGCTGGACTTGACAGCAAAGCTGCCTCTACAGTCACCTGTCACTTTTGCTTCACATCCTGTTATTCACCTTGATCGCCCAAGGTGTGCTGAACCCTAAGGTCAGTGTCTGGGCAACAATGGGGCAAATGCTTATTTAAGATTTTCATTGTTTTTCTATCTTTTCTTTTCTTCTCTGACTCCTTTTTTGGGAGGGTTAAAGCTTTCTCTCAGAATCACATCACAGGCTCACTGAGATTGTGAAAGAAAACTATAGTGAAGGTCAGAAGCACTTTGCAATTCTTGGGCCCTATAGTCCTATAGAAACCCCAGAGGCTGGGGTTCTTCCTTGGGTGGAAGGTGCAGGGCATAGCGTGACTGTGAATGGATCAGGCAGTTGTGATGCCAACTGTGCTTGTGCTCAGAGGTGCTGCAGCCCAGAGCCGTTCTAATCAGCTTGGTTATCCAGTAGGCTGCAGCGGACACGCAGAGCACAGCAGAGGAAAACTCATGCACTTGGCAGATAATAACAGAGATGAGCAAGGGCCTTGAACTCCATAGCTCTTAATAAATGGCTATTGGCCTCATAGGCCTTAACCCACCAGAGACCTGTGAACTTATCCCCAGACTGGAGGTCTGAGCTTCCATCAAGTAGAATCTCTCCTTCCTGAATCCACCGCAAACCTCAGGGTGGTAGGAATGAGGAGCAGGGCTGATAGCCCTCTCTAGGTGTCAGCCCCTGGAGGGGGCTCTGAAAGCCAAGAGGGATGTGCCTGGGGACCAGTTGGCAGAGAGAGGACAGATGCCATTCTGTAACTTTCACGGTGGGGAAACCCATTTTGGCTTGGCCCTTAGCACTGACTGAAGCCATGAGAGAAAGAAGGAGCACTGTCCATGGGGCTAGGCAGGAGGCCTTGTGTGGGGAGATGTGAGAGCTGGAAATACTGTTCCTCCCACAGAGCCTTGGCAGCTAAGCCCCCCAACAGCACACTCAGCTAGTTCTATCTGCCCTCCAGGGCTCCGTAGCATCTGTGCACTATGGAAGCTGGTGAAGGGGGAGTTTATGGGGACAGTACAGCCCTTACACTGAGTCCCTAGTCTCCTGGGACCCACTCAGCCCATCAGGCTTGCTCTCTTGTTCCTGCTCAGCCTCCGCATCCTGCTCTGTCTCAGCACAGCACCCCACCAGGGGAGGACTGGGGAGGTACTGGAGGAGCCGGCCTTCCCGTTTCATTTCTGCCAGCTCTTTGGCACAGCAGCTGGGTGTGTTGGTCTCATAGGTGTCATGGAAGGTGTTGTAGTCCACCTCATAGAAGCCCTTTTCCAAAGTGAGGACCGGTGTGAATCGGTGGCCCCAGAGTACCTCTGTATCCATGTAAGAGCTTCGTGCTTGGCAAGTCATGCCTGGGGAAACAGAAGCCGTACACGTTAAGATGCGAGAAGTCATTGATCCACTGATCCACCAATCCATCCAATCCATTCATCTCTGTCCATCCAATCATTCATGAAGCATTTCTTATACATCTGCTGTGTGATAAACATATAGAGGTGTAAAGCTCAATAAGTCATAGTCCTTGTCCCAGAGGAACTCAAGATATGGTGGGTACAAAACATTAGAAATGAACATGTGGGGCTGGGGATATAGCTCAGTGGTAGAGTGCTTGTCTTTCAAGCACAAGGCTCTGGGTTCAACTCCCAGCACCACCAAAAAAAAAAAAAAAAAAAAAAAGAACATTGAATATTTGGGGCTGGGGTTGTGGCTCAGTGGTAGAGCGCTTGCCTAGCATGTGTGAGGCACTGGGATTGAGTCTCAGCACCACATAAAAACAAATAAACAAATAAAGGTTAAAAAAAAAAAAAGAATGCTTTAAAAAAAAAAATGAACATGCAAGACTCTGGAGTGAATGAACATGCAAGACTCCAGGACCCAAGAGTGAATAATTTTTTTAATAGCTGGAGGCAGCAACATGGTTTCTGAAAATGGCATTCAGATCTAGAAGACAGACCGGAAAAGAGGCTGAAAAAGGGATTGAACAAAGAGAAATTCAGAGTGAGGGAACACAGAGAAAATGACAGACATTTTGAACATACGGGGATTATTTCATGTAGACACATATGAGTAGAAGCCTACACACTCATGCACACAGGCACAACTACATGTGCACACACACGAGCACACATGCACACACAGGAAGGGGAGCAGACTCTACACACATGTACGTACAGGTTTGGATTCTTGATCAGAGGATGCTTTGATGCCCCCGCTCCCTCTCCACATAGCCCTTGCCATCTCTCTGTTATTTTTAGGTGTTGCTTTTTCTCCAGAGAGGGAGGGCAGCTTTGTTTATAGATGACAAGTCTCTGTGCTTAGGGTCATGGGAAAGCAGCCTTCAATTCCATCTTCTGGCCCAGGAAAGTACCAGCTTGTACTCTTTGGGCACTGAAGGAGAAGCCTTCTCCAGTTCCCCCACCTAGGAC
This sequence comes from Sciurus carolinensis, assembly GCF_902686445.1. Lineage (NCBI taxonomy): Eukaryota > Metazoa > Chordata > Mammalia > Rodentia > Sciuridae > Sciurus > Sciurus carolinensis. The sequence goes on along the minus strand of NC_062223.1, from coordinate 128,562,871 downwards.
TTTTGCTGTGAGGGTGTTATGCAAACCAGATCCACAGCCAAAGGATGCATCCCATCCCAATATACTCTGCCTGGGTCCCCCAGGGAGCCCCCATATATGGGGGCTAGGTTTTAGCCTACTGTCTGCTCTCAGGGGGATGCCATCCTGGGTCAGGTCTCTACAATCATTCCTCACCTCTTGTTGTTTACACCTTGGTTTCAGCAGAGGTGTAGATGCCCAGTTGGGCACTAACCAGCCTAGTCCAGGCCAGATGTTGCAGGCTCCCAGGGTCTTGGGGAAGACAGTGGGACAGGACCATTACAGTAGCTCATGGGACAAACCCCTTGGGTTTTCCTGCGCTTCTCCTATCCCTCCTCTAGGGATGTGGAAGTGGGCTGCCCTGTAGCTCGAGATGCTTCCTGTGTCCCTGGCTGCTTGTGGTTCTGCATTGAAAGAACTCTTGGTATCTGACACTGTGCCTTACCTGTCACACTTCATGTAATCATTTAATCCTCCCAACAACCCAGTGAGATTAATTTTCCTCATTTTATTGACAAGTCAAACAACTTGCCCAAACTCAGAAAAGTCGGCTATGGCAGAGCCATGCTACTCAAACCTAGGCCTGAATTCATGCCCATGCTTGGCTCTATGAGTGTGACAATCAAACCATTCTAGTTGTCTTAAGATCAGAACAGAAACAAGTGGGTGAGTCTCCTTCCCTGATCTCTCTGGGTCTCCCCTACAATCCCAGCAGAGTAAGGGTAGCCCAGATCGTGAGAGGGGGTCAAGGGGTTAGGGCAGGTCATTGTGGGTCACTGGTTTTGAGGGCAATGTGAGGAAGTAAGCAGATGGGCAGGACAAGCATCCACCCCTTCTGCTGGCAGTGGCCTTTGTACCCTCTCTGCTGCAGTGGTGAAGGCAGCTACAGGTAATGATAAGGCATAGCTTTGTTATCTGTTCCCCGGTCTCTCACCTGATCCCTCTTTTGTAACTCTGGAGTGGAACTCTTCCCTCAGAACCTGAGCCTGTGTTCTGATCCTGACCCTATCACCAAGGGCAGGGTGACCCTGTGCCAAGGGCAGAGTGACCTGCAAGCACCCAGCTCTGTAGGAGGTAGCTATCTGCATCTTGACTGTCATCAGCCCCAGGGACTCCTGCAGCTGTCACCATATGCTGCCTGGCTAGGTTCTGGCCCCCAGCAGATGGCCAAATAGCCCCCTGGGGTACTAGTCCCTGGAGCCTGTTAGCACCCCTCTACCTGGTTCCACTGATTCTGAAATGGGAAGGCTTAGGGAGGCCCTGTTTGAGTCTCCCACTCAGCATCAAGCTTCTCTTTGTGGCAAACCCCAAACATTATAGGAGGCCAGTGTGGAGTGGTAGAAAAAGCTTTAGATTTATAAATGAAAGGCCTAAGCGTGAACACTTACTGTCTGCATGATCCTTTTAAGCTTTAGCAACCACATTAGTAAAATGGATGGAAGCCAGCCCTACACTGTTGTTTGCAAGAATTAGGGGGGAAAACCCCATGTGATCATTTTGAGCATGGATGAGTTTTCTATGTCATCATTAGGGCTTGGGCTCCTGCTCAGTCTACTTGGTGAAAAAAAAGGAAGAAAGATGAAAGGAAGAACAGAAATAAAAAGCAAGACTCAGGATTTTGCTGGGGCCTCCTCTCTGCAGAAACTCTGGCCCTAAGTGTGGGGAGGGTTGGAATCCATGGTTCTCAGTCAGAGCTCAGGATCTCTTAGGCATTGGGCTCCTTGGAGCCACCTCTGTGAGATCTAGCATGGCTGCATGGCTAAGGAAGGTGGAGGCTCTGGGCTGTCAGCTGTGAGAGTCAGTAGCCAAGCAGGGGATGCCAAGCTGATCACAGGAGGGCATCTTCATGTGCCAACGTGAATGTTGATGCCTCAGCATGGATGCACTGTGTTCTGCAAGGAAGAAGCCCCACATGCTTTGGGTCCACAGAGCCAACCTCCTGGATGAAAGCTGAGAGGCACCGATCCAGACGGGGGCTCCCCCAGGTCTGGGGCACAAATGTCTCTAAAGAAAGGTGAATCCACTCGAGCTTAGGAAATGCTGCACACTATCCTTTCCTGGTGATGTGATTCACAGTGTGTATAGAAAGTAGCTCAACTCTAGAAACCCAGCTTGCCTTTGTATCACTCCCAGTCAATATTACCACTTCTAGGACAGGGGTCACTTTGGCCTGTTGGAAACAACTGTCAATTCTGGGGTCCCCTGGCTTGATGTGTGTCCTGGCTCTATGACTTAGTAGTGCTTGCCATGTCTGTGCCTCTGTTTCTATAACTTAATGAATACTGTCTTACAGGAGCATGGGAGGGCACCAAATGAGGTAATATTCATTTAAAGTCTAGAACTGTGCCTGGAAATTGGGAGGGATTGACCAATGTATTCTATTGTTAGTATTCCACAATGCCCCTCAGATCATGATTAGGAGCTGGACATACTGACGGTGCCATCTCAGGATTCTCACATATAAACTTCTATCTCCTGGAGTCACAGTGGTCTAAGCTCCCAGGGGAGGTGAGAGGCTCATGTGACCCAGGAGGGAGAAATGTCTTACCTGTGGCTTCCACCATCCCCTCTAGAATAACCACGACTTCAAACTCCTCCTGATCCAGCTGAGCCCGGGACATCTCCCAGAAAGGACTCTTCTCATTGATCTCATGTGAGATGATGAGCGGAGACACGAGGAAGAGACGGTCATCGCCGGTGTCGAAGCCCACGTTGATGTCCGTCTGGTTCAGGGGGATGAACTCCCCTTCTTTGGTCTGGCGCGACTTGATGAGCTTGGCGCGGATGGAGGCCTCGACGATGTGCGAGTTGCGGAGGTCCCCGACTCGGAACATGAGGCACAGCTTCTCGTCCCGCATGGAGATGACCGCGTTGTTGGAAAACATGAGGGTCTCGGCTCTCTTCTTCGGCTGACTGATCTTGACAAACATGCAGCCCACCATGAAGGCGTTGACGATGGAGCCCAGGATGGCCTGCACCAGGAGGAGTATGATCCCCTCTGGACACTTCTCTGTGATGACTCGGAAGCCGTACCCTATGGTCGTTTCAGTCTCAATAGAGAACAGGAAAGCAGACACAAACCCGCTGAGGTTTTCAACACAAGGGATCCACTCTTGGTCGCCTACATGGTCCAGATCACCCCGAATGTAAGCAATGAGCCACCAGATGAAACCGAAGAATAACCACGTGATGGTGTAGACCATGGTGAAGACGAGCAGGTTGAAGCGCCATTTGAGGTCCACCAGGGTGGTGAAGAGGTCGCTTAGGTAGCGGTAGGTCTCCTGGACGTTGCCATGGTGCACATTGCACTTGCCGCTCTTCTCCATGTAGCGTTGCCGGGGCTTCTTGCCTTCTGCCAGCAGGCGGGTGCGGTCTGTGGCGATGGGGACATAATCACGAGCCTGTTTGGGAATCTTCTTGGGGTCCCGGGGCGTGACTCCAATCTCCATGTCCTGGTTCATCGCATTCCTAGAGTCACCAGCCATAACTGGGTTATGTGGAGTTAGAAAAGATATCATAAGTGAAGCAGACTGTTCTGATTCCCAGAGATACGAGACTGGAGAGACTCCCACCTGAGGGCTCTCATGACCTCTACCCTAGTGTACAGTAGCTCAGACTGTAAAATTCACGTGGGCAGGGACCACATGTAGGATTCCTTTGCCTCTCTGGGGCCTACTACAGATTCTAGCACACACTAGATGCTCGAGATTGTTGAATAAACAACAAACTTACAGGTCTCAACTATAAGTAAAGTATTTAAAGGATTAAAGAAATCTGGGAGCAATTTTAAAAACCTCAATTGCAATAATATATTAAATGCTTACTATATTCCGTGCAAGATATATGAATTGTCACCACGAGAACTTGCTGGAGTTAGAGATTGTAGGGCACATTACATACTGTGTGCTCATGTATCGTATTGATTTCTTTTTTCTTTTTTTGCTGGGGATTGAATCCAGGGTCTCACACATGCTAGGTAAGTGCTCTACTGTTGAGCTCCATCCCCAGCCCCTGTCATCATGTTGATTTCTAAGAGTCCCTCTCCCTCCATTAGCATGGAAGCTCAAAGGGGGCATAATTTTGAGTTCATTTTGTTCCCGTACACTTTGCAAGCACCTGGAGGATAGCCTGGCATGTACTATCTACTCAAAGGAAGGTTTTGAATAAAATGGATGGATAAATAAGAAAATTGAGAATGCAGAGTCCCAAAGGAGCGTGACGCCCAGACCACCAAACAAGAAAGTGGTAAAGCCAATATTTGGGTTGCTGATCACCTAGCCCAAAGCCTGTGCTCTTTCCTTTAGACTTTCTTATCTCCTTTCCTTTAATCTGAGAGCTTTTAGCTGCTCAGAGAGGAAAGGGCACTGTGTGTCAGTTTGCCAAGTGGTCGCTCTTACCTCTGTGGAGTCTGTGACTGTCTGCGCACTTACTAAAATAACAAATTATGGTGGAGATATCTAAAAAGAACAAATTAAAAAAATGCTGTGGAGATACACTCTTTAAAAATGTGATCCATTTATTCCCTACAAAGTTGACACAGAATATTCACATGCCAAGGCTTTCAAAAGGCCTGTTTTTTAGAGAACGTACCAAACTTCAAAGAGACATAAGACACCTGCACTATCCAATTGACTGTTTTTCTGGTATTCTGCTCAAACCCATTTAAAATGCTTTAAGACTCTGATGAAATTAGGCAAGACTGTGAGAATCTCTGCAATTAATAAGAAGAGCTTAAATTTCTGAGCATCACAAGCCAGGCATTGCACTAAAAAATTATATCCATTAGCTCATGTAATCCTACCGTAAAGTTATTAGATAAATAGGTATTATCTGTTCTGTTTTAGAAGAGGAAAATAGAGCTTGAGTAGCATGTGGCCAAGTCAGGTTTTGGATCTAGGTTTTTCTGGCTCTAGCCCAAGGACTTAACCACAGCCCTTGCTATACAATAGCTTGCAGACATCAGTGTTCTGTGGCTTAGACTTCAACTGATGAACTCTCCTTCCAGAAAGCTCTACAAGCACTGATCCTTGGAAAGTCACCTTAGGCCACACTATAATTCAATGCTTCTTCGTCTTCGTGACCAAGCTTTCCTGGGTTTCATAGGTACACTTCTTTGTAGGTGTAGGATTTGCCAGTTCCCCCCAATTTCTTTCTTTGTCCTGATTGAGGGCCTTGACCCCTCTGTGACCTGACCAGTCACATTCTTTTTCTCTTACAGGCTCGAACCCAAGCCTGAACATTCCCAGGCACTTTTGAACTGTTTAGGCTGTTGCTTAAAACACTGAAAGAGCAAACATGTTGCTAAACATGCTGAAGCTACCCTTGGCCTAGAGTCAAATTCCTTAAAAACCCATTAGACTGCATACCCTGACCTGTGCTGATACCCCTAGGGAGAATATTCCTTTTCTCACTAGACATTCCTCTGTAAATTCCCCTAATAGATGCTTTGGACTGATCACCCTGAGGTTTAGTGCTTCTTTGGAATCCCAACCAGCGCCATCTTGGGATGGTTTGGGGGAGTCCTTTGTGGGAACTCCACCACTTTTAGACTAAGTGGTTTGGCTGGACAGATACTAGGAAACTGTGCCCTAATAGAAGAACCTTGTAAATGTTCTACAAGCCACTGACTTACTGACCAACCGAGGCAATTTCACCCAAACTGGGAGGTCAGATGACCCTAACAGACCTCTTCCTTTGTTGCCTGGGCGATTGCAGCAATTTCAAGGTAACCTCTAAAATATCATATTGGAGAGTCACTCAAAGGGCTATTTATCTCAGACATCCATTGACTATTCTGCACAGAGCCACCTGCTCCCTCACATGGCAGTTAGAAAGATAAATGAAACCCAGAGGGCTATGCTTAGGGCGTCTTTGCAGAATCCCAATCAGGATTTTGCTGTAGCTCTAGGTAGGGGTCTTGCACTGAAAACCAGAGAAGAGATGCCCAGAGAGTGAGATATGCTATTAACTCCATGTGCTCCTGGGGACTCTAACTGTTGAAATCCAGATAGGGTTCTGATAGGAGTATTCTGGGGACTGCTCCAGCCAACTGATGTTGGGTATGGCAGGCACAATGCCACAAGAGTGAGTCATGGGCAAGGGCACTTGGGAAAGTATATTCTCTTGCCCTCAGCTCTTGAAGAAAAACAGCTTTCTGCTGATTTTCTGCACTGTTTCCTTCTTTATTTTTAAACATATTCTCGTACGTTCTTGCATGCTGTACTAGAAACAGAAAGATGTTTTCTAGGACACCTCAGCCCACGTCTGAAAACTTTTCATGTCTGGTAGACAGGAAAAGGAGGCTTACTTCTGATTTAAGATCAGTATACCTTCTCCATGCTCACTGGAATCATAAGTTATTTCTGACTTGACTGAGGGTGAGATCTGCAGTCTAGCTCAACATCCAGCAAACTTGTTCTGTGATCTATAGAAAAATAATCCTATCATTTTTTTTTGCCTCATTTTCCTTGTTCAAATCTTGGATAACATTCTTTGCCCCTCCAGCCCTGAGAACCAATACAGGGATCCATGGAAAGAATATGTGATACAAACAAGTATAAGTATAAATGTACATTTAGTCATGCACTGCATAATGACATATATAATACAGATCATATATAATACAGTCTATTGACATTGTAGGCATCTTAATTTGTGTAAATATGCTCTATGATGTTTCCACAACAATGAAATCACCTAATGATGCATTTTCCAGAATGCATCTCCATCATTGAGTTGCACTGAATTTAAATGTAATACAAAGTTCTATTAATTCCATTTTAAAGATTAGGTCAGAAATATTTATTAAATTAAGCATCTAATGTCCTAGTGGTGATTTACAGGGCAGTCATTGAGCTGATTGGCATGGAGCCTCTGCTATTCAGGTTTCTTTTAAGGGTAAGTTACATGCCTATCCTAGAACTCCTGTCCTGCAGTGCTGTCTGCCCATAAAGGCAAACAGATTCTGAGGAGCAATGGAGATGGACTTCCTTAATAAGGTTTTCAAGATTCATTCTGTTAATTAGGTACCCATTTAGCAAGCATTAACTGAGGAACTACTATACTCCAACTCCTGTGCTTGGACCTGGCTGTAAAAAAAATGAAGAAGGTAAATTCAGACCCAGCCCTCCTGGAATTTATATTCTATACTGCCTCCTTGAACCTAGGGTTTGTGCAAAACTGTGTGTAGAGAGAGAGAAGCAGGAAGAAAAGTCATGGGCCTAGCTGAGGGCAACTGAATAGCCCAGCTGCTCTCTGTAGGATACAGGACAAAGCACTGACTTCAGCCAATCCCATTACACCTCATCAAGCCTGTTACTGCTGTTCATCTTCCGGCCTCCCCTGTGCCCATGGATGGAAAGCGGTGCCGAGACAGGATGAAAACCCTTGGGAAAGACAGAGCTTCAAGTCCAGCAAAGAGGTTTAATCCCTTTGATAGAAAGCATGAGTAGAGAGACTCAAAAGAGATCAAATCAAAGGGAGTTGTACTTTAGATGATGCACAAATGACTCTGACATCCATTTAAATGGACCCCTGAAGAAGGAATTCTACAAACATCCACCACAGTGCCAGGAGCCCAGCTGCAGAGGTAGGTTAGGAGCACACTCAGGGTTCCGCAGGGCTTCCTGGAGAAAGCACTCGGCTGGAGTCTTGTCTCAGACTCAGTTTCTGTGAAACTCTCTGTGAAAATGGGAGCCACAAACATCTCATGGATTTCCTCCTCTCTCTCTGGGTTGACATCTTTCTCCCCAGAGATTTGCCACCTGCAGTGAGGTTGGAGGAAGAGTCACGGAGGAGGACATACTAGTCTTCTCATGTTGTTACGTTTGAATTCTACCCTGTACGACTCTATTTGGCTGTACTGATTGTTAAAATATGAACATGCTCCAAACTGGCTGGTGAACAGGCTGACCCAGTTGCCTCAAGAACTCTCAAGGTTAGCAGGGAGGATTAGGCACGTGGCAGAATTCTAAGATGCCCTCATGATTCCTGTCCCACGGTATACACTCTCTGAATAATCCGGGGACTTGGGGATGGAGCCCTCATTTGACAATTAGGTGCTGTTACACAGCTTAGTTGGCTTGAGTAAAGGAAGGTCATGTGGGCGAAGCTAATGATACAAGGACTGGACTTTTCCTGAAGCAGGAAATTCATCACTAGAGAAATTAGATGAGAGGGAGATTGCTCATTTGCTGGTTTTAAAGATAGAGGGTTCACATGGCAGGGAATGTGATGACTTCTAGGTGCTAAGACAGTCCCCAGGCAACAGCTTGCAGGGCCTCAGGGACTTCAAGTCCTATGACTGAAGAACTGAATTCTGACAACAACAGGAACTTGGAAGAGGACCCTGGGTTCCAGATGAAGACACCACCAGTGCTTTGACTTTGGTCTTGTGAGAACTGAGCAGAGAACAGTCACCGAATGGGCTTCTGACCTACTGAACTGTGAACCGTTAAACACATGTTGTTCTACCACTAAATCTATGGTCATCTGTTATGGCCAAAATAGAAACAGAGTATAGAAAGGAACATTGATGGCTTTTCTAAGTATCATGAATGGTTAGGAAACCTGACTCTGGCACCAGATTGCCCACGTTCCTGTTCTACCTTGAGCTGAGATGCTTTGGAGAAAGTTACTACTCTAAGGCTCAGTTACTTCATCTGCAGAATGGGAATGAGAATAGTACTAATCAAAGAGTATTGCTAGGAAGATTAAAGGAGAAGCGTCTGAACAGTGTGTGGCTGATAGGAGCTCTCTCTTGGTAGCGACAGTGGACTCTGTGTTCGTGAACTCTACATCCATTGATTCAACCGGCCGCAGATGGAAAATATTTGGGGAAAAAAATGTGCTTTTATTGAATATGTATGGGCTTTTGTTTCTTGTCAGTTTTTGTTAACCAATATCATACAATAACTATTTATACAGCATTTACATTGTATTAGGAATCATAAGCAATCTAGAGGTGCCTAGATTGGACAGATTTGAAATATACAGGAGAATGCAGTAGGGTGCCTGCAAGTATTGTCATTTTGTACAAGGGACAGAGTAAATTTGGGTCCCCTAGGGACCCTGGAACCCTGGGGACAGGATTGGGAGAGTCAGGGAAGGACAGAAGTGCTTCAAACAATCCAAGGAAGGAGAAGCTACAGTTCCCCAGGCCCATGGATGTGTCAGTACTAGGTTCCCATGGCCTCATTTCATTTACTCTGCAAATATGATTTTATCTTCATTTTACAAAAAAAGGAAACTAGGAGCTTAGAAATCTCTCCTAGGGCACGCTGCCAGTGCGGAGTCCTCAGTGACTGGAGTTGGGTGTAAACGCTGCTTGCAGAGGTCTTGGATCTCTCCAGTTTCTGTGGGATCCTAGGTGGGAACCCCTGGCCTGCTGCCCCATGAAGCTGTGCCTGAAGAACCTTCTAAGAACTGTTTATTTGGCTTCTTCACCAGTAGGCAGAGCCTGTACTGGCTCCCTGTTCCAGAGTGGTTGTTGCAGGCCTTCATTCCTGGCTCGCAGCTGACAGCTTCTCGCTTCCTGGGTTTCCAACGAGCTCCCCCAACCCCGCCTCCTGTGCAGGCTCTTGGGAAGAGGCAGAGAGAAGCAGCTGCCAGACCCGGAGCTTAGAGACTCAGAAGCCCCAGGCGTGGCGGGGAATCCCTGAGCGCAGTGCAGATGGGGGAGCCCTTAGCATCACCCCACACCGGCAGCTCCAGAACACAGCGGAGACCCGGCCTGACCCAGAGTGGACCCCGGAGCCCTGAGCTTCTGCCTGCCAGGCCTCAGGGAATGTGACTCAGGAGGCTTTCTGTGATACCCCCCAGCAGGTGGTCCCAGACAACAATGCCCTTACTCAGTTCTTGCCTTTGTTCTGCTCTTTAGTCCTCTGGCAGCCAGGGAGGCCCCCAGGGAGACAAACCACAGGGGCCCTCAGCCTCTTCCAACCAGATGCAGAAATAGCAGCTGAGAGAGGCCAGGAAGAGACAGAGAGGAGGCAGAGGCACTGTCCCCCGGGAATTAGCTGGGTGGCCCCGAAACCCTAGCCAGGGAGAGAGCAGACAAGGCCCAGATACCTGATTTGTGGGTCCTTCATCCTCAAAAAGGGGTTAGCCCACCCCAGCCTCCCTGAGCCTGTGTCCTAACCACACTGAAGGGCTGGCTCTTCCCAGGGGCCCAGTATTGGTTTCCTGGTTTTTCAAAATTACCAGCCTTAAAACAAAACGAAATTCTTTTTGGTGCACTCTGAGCTTTAATGGCACAGAGCCCAGGAGTGATAAATCTTTAAAAACCCATCAGGTATTTCATTTAAAAACCTCATCAGTTTGTATCTATTTGTTTTATCAGCTTAGGTGGGGATCTATTCTTGAATTCCTGGATGTTGAACCCAAATTAGTGTGGGTCAGGACTAATTTGCACAGGAGGTAGTAGGTGTGAATACTCAGGGGAAACTGACAAAAGTCTTCATCCATCTATCCATCCATTCAGTCAGTGAACCCCCACTGAACATTAGCATTATGATGGGCTCTCAGGGTAGAAGTGGGTAGAACCTCACTTCACCAGCTTTCCTGTGCTTTCATCCATGGGGGGATCTTATTGAAATGCAGGTTTTGATGCACTAGATCTGGGGTTCCCCACATCTGCAGTTTATCTAAGGAGCTCCCAGTGATGTTGACATTGCTGGTCCTCAGTTCACATTGAGCAGTAAGGCCTCACCCTAGGCGCACATTGCAATCAGCCCTGGCCACAGATGACTCTAACAGGCAAAGACTTTCAGGACTACAGTTATGTTCTCTGCCCTGGAGGCGCTCTTGGATTGGCGGGGAGCAAACAGGCCAACAGATCAGCCCATAGACAGTGATAGAGAAACTGAGGTGTGGTTCCTAATTTGGTTTGGCAGCGATGGGCGAGGAAGGTTCAGGAAAGCTGTGGAGCAGAGGGTGCCTGGGGAGTGGGTGAAGTAGGAAAGCTTTCTGGCATGAGAACAGGGGGCCAAATGGGAATAATAGCTCAGGTATTATGTACTGTCTCTGTACAAGGTGTTTTTTATGTATTGTATCATTTAATACTTGAATACATTTGTCAAGATAGTCGTCGTAGCCTCATTTACAGGTCACAGAAGCCCAGTGATTTAATGGTATGCTTACTGGCACAGAACTATGGAGGGGCAGGACCAGGTTCTCAGGACAGGTTGCTCTTCTGCAGCCCTTGGGTTTGACCAGGTTGCTCTAAGTCTCCATGAGGGTCAGGCTCAGGATGCAGCCAGACCAACAGATGCCTGACTGTGCCAGGAAAGCAGTGCATTTTGTCTGGTGCACACCTAATGTGTAGAGGCTGCCAGTGGCATGGCCGTGCCCCTCTCCCCACTGGGTGTCTGTTCTCCCTCCACCCTCTGGCTTCCCTCTAGCTTGTCCCCTGCTCATCTGACAGTGCTCCTTGGCTTTTCAAACCTCAACAATCTTGCCCTGGAATATCCCTAGTTTCTCCAAGGAGATTGGGTATCTACATGACCCAGGTAGCATCTGCTGTTCTAGTGGAATCACTAGGCCCCTCTGGTCATTCCCTCTTGGAAATGTCTGCTTGGACAGCGGAGTTCCTGCAAGGAAAAGATCACCAGCCAGCAGCCACCGATTTCACTCTTAAGGTCTGGATTTTCCTTCATCCAAGGTGGTCTGCTTCTGCCAGGAGTGAGGGCAAATATGTCATTTTTCCTGAAGTTCTCAGTTGAGCGGGCTGGGCATGCCATTGAAACCAGTCCCCTGGCTTGCTGTTGAACTCTGCCTCCTACAGAAGTCAGTGAATGTGGCTACTGGATGGGACCTTTCGACACGGACACATTATGTTTGCTTATTGGTCAAATACAGGCTTTCTATTTTTATTCAAATGTAACTTCTTATATCTCATTATCACATTTTTGATAAATATTTAAAATACTTATTCTCCTTAGTCTAGAAAGTAATTACACAAACACATGGTAAATGCAACCAAAACTAGTTCTGGGCTAATGGGACACAATAAGGAGTGGTGGGGACTGTGGAGAATTGAGCACACATGCAGTAATTAAAGGGGGCAATCTCTTCTTGGCTCTAGCTCATTAATTATTGCCATGCCAAAATGTGGAGTTGGTACTGCAAGATCCTCCACTCTCTTTTTCCAAAAAATCTAGAAGTGAAAACATTTGAACATGAAATTACTCCCCCCACCGCCCATGATAACAAATTCAACAATTTTGGAAGTACTATGCAAACCAAAGAAAAGCCATCTGTGAATTCGATTCAGTCTCTCAGCTGCCAATATATGTTTCTGGGCTACTGAGTTAGAGAGAGACCTTTTCTTCCTAGGGACAACTTAGATTGTACTTTGAGATATGCTCAGCATGGTGCTAAGAGATGAGACAGTGTCAATAAATTCTCCTAAAAGTTATATTCTTTGTACTAAAGAGTCTGTCATGAATGCTACCTGTCAATCTCTGGGACAAAGGAAGCCAGGAGGCTGGGGTGGAAGGAGATGAAAATTCACTCTGGGATGCACATCATAGCAAAGAGGGGGTCAAGCGGTTACCCTCTCCATTCCCCACCAATCTGATTCCTGTGGTCCTAACTAGCCCTGTCTGTTGTCTGTTCCCCCAGATCCCTTCATTATGCAGATGGCGGCTAAGACAGTCCCTGTTCTTAATGTGCATCTCCTGCCTGCTTGCTTCTCCTTCCTAACTTGCATCACTTGCAAGAGTAAAGAAAACTGCATGTTGGGTAATGGTGGTAGTCCTCCATGTGCCTAGTGGTAGAATGGCTTCTTCTAAGAGGAGGGCTCTAAGGACAGGAGGGTGGAGCAGGTGACCTCAGTTCACCACGGTCCCCACCATTCCTTATTGTGTCCCATTAGCTCAGAGCTGGTTTCTGGCTCAGATGTGACTGATGCTGATAACCACTGCTTAGGGAATGATGGCACAATAGGACTGTGCGGCTCTGTCACATGAGTGGAGTTAGACCATAGATGCTGATGTTTCTGTTCAGGGTGTTCCTCACTCTCATGGGCTTATGAGGGCTTCAGGAGTGCATTGTCCTTTTAGTGCTGCTCCAAGCAGAAGGCCCAGGAAAGGGATTCTCCTAAGTTCTCCCGCTGCTAAAGTGGATAAACCTCCTGTGCCTGTGAGGGGGGCCATGTGCCAGGAGCAGGTCAAGGGGTTGTCAGTGGAATGTGGAGCCAGGGACAATGTGCATCTGGGAATAGGTGGTGGTAGATGGAACACTTCATCACCACAGAGCTGTCCCTGCACAGTTTTCTGTGATTGCTGAACTGCTAATAAGGCCTCTGGTAAGGCAGCAAGGACCTCTCGGGGGATGAGGGCCCCATTGCATCAGCCTTATTCAGACTTTCCTGTCCCTGGGGAGCTGTCACAGACTCACAGTCTCCCCTGCTCAGGGCATCCCTCTGGCCTGCATCCTGGGCTGTCTCTGCCTTCAGAGGGGAGTTCTTAAATCTGGTCCCTCAGCACAGGTGGGATCACTGTTGGGAACAAAGTCAAGGTGGGGGTCAGGATGCAGGACCGAGATTGCTGCCAGAGTCATGCAACTCTGCTTCATTGTGATTCAGTCCTTTGACCAGAGTGAGTCCTTTAGAAGCATCTTTCCCATCTGTGCTGTGTCCTCACACCCTTTGTGTTCTTTTTGCTTCTTTTAAATATGTGCTTAATTTATCTCCTGCTGTAGGTCAAACTGATTTCTTGTTTTCCTTTGCAAATTAGCTCTGAAAGTGTGTCAGGGAGTGAGTGTGTATGTGTGTGTGTGTGTGAGCGTGTGCACACATGTACATGCATGTGCTATTCTGAACTAGGTGCCTTACCTATGTTACCTGATTATCTCAATAATGCTGTAGGGTAAGTCTCCTTATACAGATAAGGAGACTGAGATTTGGAGCAGGGAAGGAACTAGCCCAAGGTCACATGACTCTGAAGCAGCAGAGCCTGGCTTTGAACTAATCTTGGCCTGACTCCAGAGCCCACGCTCCAGTCTCCTACTTTGTATCCATCAGTATCCAGTCACCTTGATTCTGAATTACAATCTCGACTCTCCTGGCCTCAACCTATGCCCTGGATCCATGTTACTCCAAACATCCTCATCCTGATTCTTTTTTTATATGAGAAATGACAATATCCATGGGGATTGTAAGGTTAAAGAAACACCTTCCATTTTATCAGGAAAATTTCTATCCTACTAAATTCTAGTACAATGTACTTGACCCCCTTGATCTAAATTGGCATGGGTTAAGAGCAGATATAAGGTATAAAATACCAGTATTATTATTATTCACAATTATCATTATGGAATAATAATGGTAATTTGCATCTCTCTTGGGCATTTTTGGAACTCTGAAATCAGCTCAGGAGAATCCTACAATATTAATCCCATTTTGCAGTTGGATAGTTCGGGTTGCCCAAGGGCACACAGATGCTGGTTAATTTGCTTCCAGGATGCTGGCATTATAGACACAGGAACACTTGTGAAGTTTTTTGTAATACAATCACCTGGGCCTAACAGGTGGTCCTGACTTCTAGTTGCACAGCAAAGGAGCCGCTTAGTAGCAAAGGGGGAACTGGAGAGTGAGCTTGCGATTTTAGGTGCAGGGGGCAGCCCAGACAAGGGGCAGATGATTGGTTGCTAAATCAGATTGCATCCTTGATGGATCCCCTACCACAAATCTAAGGAAGAAATAAAATCTCCTGAGTAATTTTCTGGCATCTGGAGAGAAACAAGTACCTGAATAGAAGTGCTATGGACTACTCCCGTGGTTGTACTGAGAGTTTGTGATAAAGATTATAAGGAGAGAGGGAAGGGCTAAATGGCGTGTCACTTAAGGGCTTTTCAAGGAAGACAGCGTTCTTGTCTGAAATGGGAGCAGGCAGATTTGGCAAATTTTGCTTGTGGAGTTCAATTCTTTGGAGAAAATAGAGACAAAAAGACAGGATTTGAAAGATTCGTTTGAACATATCTAAGTGAGTCCTAATATATTCAGCAGTATTTTTCAAAGGACAGATATTAAGCCTAATTTGAGGTATGCAATCTGGATTTGAAAGATCTAATCACATGTGAGTACCTTTCAAGTCATTAATTATTGAGAGTGCACCTATAGAGCAGGACAGTAAGCTTGCATGGAAGTTCCCAGCCTGTGTGGCTCCCTCTTCCTTAAGAGGAATATTTCCTTGCCCTCCCTGGCAAGCTGCTATGGACCACTTGGGGTCCCTTATGTCCCCTCACTTTGATACTCAGCCCTGGCTTTCCTGCACAATCCACATGCACCCCCCCCCCATCCTCTGCAGAGGATGTAGGGAAAATTGTCTGTAAAAGGGCATGAAAATCAAATTAATTCATCTTACATTTCCCCTGCATTTGTATCTGTCTGTCTAGTATTTTTCCTTTTTAGGCCTACTATCTCTTTGAAAGCAAGCAGCAGAGTTATAATATGATTTTTTCATTGTAACCCTACACTGTATGCATTCTGCATTAAATAATAAGGGGAATTAATAATTAAATCAAAATGAAAAACCACTTGTTTCCTTTCTACAACCCCAGGGACAGATTTCCTGGGCTGGTGCCAATTTAGCAGCAATGATTAGAGAATAGGACATAGAAATGCAGAGAAGATAAGAGCAATGAAGTAAGATGATGTGAACATGAATATGTTTATGTCCAAGTCCAAAACAAGGGCTGGGAAGAGAAGACAGGTGGACCAGTGAGTGAGAAAGAACCAGAGAAACAGGGCATAATAGGTAAAATTCCAATAATCATGACTGAAACCTCTTGGGAACACACCATATTATCAGATTTTACTCTAGACGCTTTGGATGTATTAATTCATTGACTCACTTCAGAGAAGATGTGAGGCAGCTACTATTAGCCCCATTTTACAGGTGAGGGAACTGAAGCAGAGGAAGGGAAGTGGACTGTCTTGAAGATAGTAAGTTGTTGATTTGGATTTAAACCCAGGTTGACTGGCCCAAGAAAAGCAGGGAAAAGGGGATGCCCCCAAAACCCAAGAACGGGAGAATGAATGAAAAAGAAAGGCAGTGAGAATAAAAACACAAAGTGAAGAGAACAGGGGAATTAGAGTATGGGGGTGAGAAAGAAAGAGGGATAAAAAAGCAAAGGAGGAAAAGGAAAGATGAGCAGGAAATGGTGGCACGTGCCTATAATCCCAGCAGCTCTGGAGGCTGAGGTAGGAGGATCGTGAGTTCAGAACCAGCCTCTGCAATCGCGAGGCACTAAGCAACTCAGTGAGACCCTGTCTCTAAATAAAATACAAAATAGGGCTGGGGATTTGGCTCAGTGGTCGAGAGCCCCTGAGTTCAATCCCCGGTACCAACCTCCCAAAAAATAAAAAGATGAAGTGAGGACGAAAATGAGAGCTGGGGAGAAGGAAAGGAAGAGCAGAAAAGAGAACCAGTCAAGAGAACATGTGCACTGAAGACTCACTGTTGTGCTCTTCCCATTTGCCATCCCATTTGACCTTCCCATGCCACTTCGAGGTAGGTGTTATCAGACCCACTTTCCAGAAAGTGAACTGAAGGTCCAAGACACTAAATGGTGCCCAAGGTCACACAGTTTGTTTCTGGCAGAACAAAATGAACTGGGGACAACTACCAAATGATGAAGACAGAAATCAAAAGATAGCTAAATAAATGGATTGGAAGACTCAAGAGAGTAAGGGTATTGACTCCCCAAATTGCCATTCAGGTTTAATACAATTCCTAGCAAAATTCTACTAAATTGTCTTTTAGACATAGATAAAATTAGTCTAAAATGTATATGGAATGACAAAGGAAGTAGAATAGATAAAATAATTTTGCAAAATAATAAAGTAGAAGGAATCAGTCTACCCAATTTTAAGATTCATTATCGGTATTGGCAGAAGAACAGACATCTAGATCAATGTCACAGAACAGAGAGCTCCAAGATAGACCTTCACAAATATACTCAACTTTTTTTCAACAAAAGTGCCAGAGAAATTCAATGAAGGAAAGATAGATTTTTCAGCAAACAGCAAAGGAATAATCTCACATCCACAGGCAAAAAAAAAAAAAAAAAAAGAACCTTGACATAAGTTTCAGAACTTATAAAAAAATTAACCCAAAATGGATCATGAACATCAATGTAAAAGACAAAACTATAAAACTTTTAGAGAAAAACAGATAAACTTCATCAGAATTGAAAACATTTGCTTTGAAAAAGACCCTGTTAAGAAGACAAAAAGTCAAATTATGGAGTAGGAGAAAATGTTTGCACGCTGCATATCAGACAAAGGAATAGTATCTAGAATACATAAAGAACTCTCGAAACTCATATGAAACAACAACAACAAAAAAATTGATGCATTTAGAGAATGAGCCTGACACATTTTGCTGAAGAGGCTATGCAGAGGGCCAACAAGAACACAAAAAGATGATCATCATCCTTAGCCATTAAAAAATGCAAATTAAAACCACAATGAGATATCACTACTTGTCTATCAGAAAGGTGAAAATAAAAAATATCAATAACAGTAAATGATGGCAAGGATACAGAGAAACTGGATTACTTGTACATTGCTGGCAATGATGTAAAACTGTATAGTCACAGTGGAAAAAACAATTTGACAGCTAAAAAACAAAACAAAACAAAACAAACCCCAAAACCCTAAACATATAACTACCATATGACCCAGCAATTGCACTTCTGGGCATTTATCCCAGAGAAGTGAACACTTGTGTTCTCACAAAAACCAGTATACAAATACTTATAGAAGCTTTATTGGTAACAGTCCCAAACTGGGAACAACTCAGATGTCTTTCAATGGGTAGATGGTTAAATAAACTATGATACAGTCACCTTATGGACTAACACACACAGGCATGCGCACATGCACACACACACACACACACACACACACCCCTCATTGAATCTCTAGGGAATTATGTTGAATGAAAACAAAGTCAATTTCAATAGGTTACATGCTGTATGATTCTTTTTATATAGCATTTTTGAGATGACAAAAATTATAGAAGTGGAGAACAGATTAGTGTTTGTCAGGGGTTGGGCAGGAGGGTGGGAAGCAGGTGTGGCAATAATAGGACAACATAAAAGATACTTGTAACGATGACAATGTTCTATTGTCAATTATTTATTACTATGGACACTGGAGTATAATTTTGCAAGATGTTACCATTGAAAGCAACTGAGCAAAGAGTATGTTGTTTTCTTTGCATTGTTTCTTTAATTGCATGCATATCTACAATTATTTTAAAATAAAAATGTTTAATAAAAGAAAAATGGCAGGATGGATGTAGTAGGAAGAGGAACAGAGCCAAAGAAGTAGTAAAGAGCAGGTATGGTCAAGAGAAGGAGAAAAAGACAAAGTAGAGGGGACAAAGATGCAAACTGAGGAAGGGAGAGAGGGCAAGGGTGGGGGGAGGAAATAAAATGTGACTCAAGTTGAGTGCTTATGAGAAGGAGTTGGGGACATTCACAGATTTGAGGCAGGGACAGTCTCCCCAGGATCATCCATGGGGCCCAGGCTCCCATTCTCAGCCTCTGCTCTTCCAGCCTCACTCTCCACTAACCTGTATCTAACCTGTTCCCTGCCTCTTCAAGTCACTTGCTGGGTCACCTGTCTCCATCCCATCACCAGCAGATTTTTCCTGATTCCCCCTGGTCCTGCTTCCTGTGGCATTCTACCCAACACACTACCAGCCAGACTGTAATTCATTCCTGCTCAGGTCCGCCTTCCCCTAAGGGATGGGTGTCCCCTAAGTCACAGTGTACGAATGACCCAGTCTTCTATCTCCGGTTCCTGCACAAGGTCTGGCCTGTGTATAAGTTCTGTACACATTTTGAAAGGGATATGAATGACTTTTTTTTTTTTTTTTTTGTGGTGCTGGGGTGACATTTTGAGTCTATCTGATAAAGAGCACTTTGCAAAGCAACCAAGGACTGCAGAAGCCTTCGTACCGTGGTGACCAGTAGGGTTGCTGTGCTATATGGCAGCCTTTGTTTGTAAGGGTCCCTGGGATGGAGACACCCGTGCCTTCTCCTAGTCCTGGGGGACAGCCCCCTTGTTGGAGTAGAGGCAGTACCTCATGCCTGTGGCTCTTCTGAGCCCCTCCTCACTAGGCTTAAGTACCAAGGACTGAGTGGCACAATCTTGCCCAGGGTAGGGTCGGGGTGAGTAGGGGCAGAATCTGAGGAAAAAAAAAAAACTCAGGCATTTGAAATCCTCCTGACTCTTCCTTTCTGAGCACAAGCAAGGATGTAGGATGATGGCACTGAGGACTCCCTGATTGTGAGATTGGGAGTGTGGAAAGTGAGAGGAGCTGTGTGTGTGGGTGTGTGTGTCACAACAACCAAATCAAGGGAAGGAGAGGAGACAACCTTGATCTGACCTCCTACCCACCCCGCCTGTCACCTTTCCTGTCTCCATACTCTCCTGCCACCATACCAGTTGATGCCTGGTGACCAGGAAGTGCTGTTGCCACCTGCCAACTGGTCCGATTACCCCTGACCTTTGCCCTCCAGCTTGCTCTAGTCTGGAATGATAATGGAGCCTAACATTTAAGCTCCCGCCAGGATCTCCAGGGTCATGTGTTAAAGGTTTGGCTCTGACATTTAACTTAACACAGCTCTTGGCAAGGGTTACTGCCATCCTGGGCTCTGTTGACTAGAATAGCTCCCTTATCTGAATGTCAAGGTAGGAGGAACTAGATACGCAGCAGAGGCGGGGGGGGGGGGGGGGGGGGGCGGCCCTCGGAGGCCAGTCACTCCATCTTTCAGTTTTGTGAAGGGAGAACTGTCTGCTCTGTTTTAAAATCATTTCAGGGGAAAAAGAGAAAGCCACTTCACAAGTCCTTTTGAAAACATACACTCAGGTATTTTTAATCAAGTGCCTCCCTACCATTCTTTGTATCTGAATCCCCCTTCTTCTTGCCTTTAGAAAAAAACAGAAAAATTCCCCCAAGGCTGAAAACTGACTTAGAAGTCATCTGATGTTGGATTCTCTCTCACAAACAATGCCAGTTTTCTGTGACTGGTTTGGTTTGCAGTGCAAACACGGTGAAAAGTTTAATTTAAAAATGGATTCTGGTCCCTCTGCATTCTCTCCATTGTCCCTCCAAACCCAGCCTAAATATTCAATCAGTATTGGTTCAGAAAATGCAAGCTTTTCCTACCATTCTCCCAAATGGGAAGCATAACCTGCCTGACTGATCCCATTCCAAGGTCTTCAAAAATTAATTAGCCTTGGCAAGTGCCAGGTGATCAAATAAGTGATTGTTGAACTGATTTAAAAACAAAAACCAGAAGTAGATGCAGTTTTCATGTACATAAATGCCTAGTATACCCACTGGTGGTTTTGCCCACAGAAGGCTCGGAGAATCCCATCATTTTAAGAGAAAATGGGAATTGGAGAATGGACACTGGTCATTTCTTCCCTACCCTGGGGTTAATTTCATCATAGATGACCAGAGCAACCTTAAAAGTCTCCCTAATTCTTGGACAAGAAGCCCAGTCAAGTGCCTAAGAAAGCCCCAAGGGGATCTTGCTGTGCTCTCTGCATCAGGGGCCACGAGAATACTGTGACAGAGACACATTGATGTGGCTGCTGACCCCAGAGAGGCATGTGCTCTGCACTGCCTAGGGTATGCTGGCAGGCTCACAGGACCCCATGTTGGGGAATCCCACAGAGACCTGACTTCATGCAGAGAAGGCAGCTAAGCTCTAAGACAGCTCTGGGCCAGGTGAGCAGCATGTCCCATCTCCTGCCCACCCTTTGCTCCTGCCTCCTCCTCCGCTATACTGCACTGGTTTTCTGTTTAATGCAGACATGCTCCTTAAATAAGAAATGCTACCAGTGAGTAATGCCAGCAGTTTCTTGCAGCTTTTGGAGAGTCTTGCCTGAGTGTTTGGTGTCCTTTCTGATGGAGAGTTAGGTAGTAAATCTGGGGAAGACGGCTGGGTATTGAAGAGTGTGTCACAAGTTCTCTTACAATGGTGTGCTTCCAGGAAGTACAGACCCTGTATATCAGGACCCCCACAGAGAACATTATACCTCTAAGCAGAATGGCATATCTTGGGTTGGCTCAATAGCCTACAATCCCTGTGAAACTCACCAATCTTTTCGTGCCAGAACCCAAAGCAGGGCTCCGCTCTCTGACTCACACATCATTCCCTCTGCCCTGTTCATCTGCCAGATTCTAGGAAGCCAGCTGATGGGACTTACCTGGGCATCTAAGCAAAAGGCATGGATCTTGGAAGGGCAGGAACACCTCACGGGGTTTGTGTTTGATAATAAAAAGACCCCAAATTCTGAGTCAGAAGACAAGGATTTAGAAGATAGTGATGCTGCCACTTAGTGCTCAGAATGCTGCTAGTTTTACTCTCATCTATAAAACAGGAGAACCAAGATCTGCCTCACAGGGCTGGTGTCCGAATTAACTCATGTAAACGTGTCCTAGCTCAGCACCTTGGTTTCATAAATATCATCTACTTTCTTACATGGGAAAGTGTTTCGTGAACCAGAAAGGCCTAGAATGCATAGCTTGCTTGAGCTAAGACATGGTACATTTTGGAGGCAGACCCAGGTGAGAATCTCCCTTGATAAGCTGTTTGCCTCGGGCAACAGATTCTCTTGACTGCCATTTCTCACCTGTAGAGTGAGCTCGATAATCTCTGCTTCATTAAGAGGATTAAAACAGAGTAAATTACTTGGCAAACAGGCAGGTTCCCATTGATCATCTTTTGGTGGTTTGAAAGGGCTCTTGGAATACATTTTGAACTAGCTCTCCATCTTGCCCATTTTAGGATAGCCCCTGGAACTTGGGGGAGCAAACTAAATTGGAGGAGTCAGCACCGCCCTAAGTCTGTTCAACATCCCAGGGACTGAGAAACTGTTTGCAGGAAGGACAAACAGAATCGGGGTCCCTGGAGCATGTCTTCAGGGATATACACCAGTTTGAGAAGAAAGAGAATAAAGACAGTATGGCTTTTCCCTATTCCTCATTCCCTGCCCTTGGTTCCTTGACACCCCAGTTGGTCTTTTAGAACAGTTTGAAAGATGTCTAAAAAGAAAGAGGGAGGTAAGCAGGACGTGACCTAGTGACCTGGGCAGAGGAGAGGGCAGAAATAACAAGGCTGTGTTCCCAATTTGGCTAGACTTAAAAGGGAAAGCAAGATTAAGCTGAGGATCTAAGGCTGAGGTAGTGCCACCCCCACCCTGGCCCTCTCTGCCCCCACTTGAAGGTGGAATCATTACCAATGGTAGTAATGCCCCCCCACCAAGTGCCCTAGCCTCTCCAACGGATGATAGGAAATTTCAGGCACCGAGTCTCCTACTGGAGCAGAGACGGTTACAGCCCTCTGGATGCTGGACTCCCCAGGCCCAGAGAAGCCCACTGCCTTCTTCTGGGGCATCTCTTGAATTTCCTGGCTGAACTTTGGACCAGCCCTGATCTTTTCCTTATCCCCCTGAGCCTTCCCCTATCTGAACGGTTCTCTGTGACAGCTTGTTGCCCGGGTGATGGGTACCCCCAGAGTGTGGTTCTGCTTTTCAGAACCAGTGAACCAGGTGAGAAATGGAGGAGGAAAAGAAGACAACTTACTTGTGGAGATCGGAGCATTCAAGTCCCACTGATGCTAACTTCTGGGATATCCCTTAGAGGCGGTGCAGAAGACTTTCAGGGCTTTTGAGGAGACTCTCCAGTCCCAGCCATTACCCAACCGAGTGGCTGCAGTCTACAGCCTCTCCCTTGTCGTGGGTCCTGTGGACATAGGCGTCTAAATCATTCTATCTCTTGTCCCTTTACTCGCCAGCCTCCTCAGTCACTCCCTTCTAATAGCAAGAGAGAGCAGCCAGAGGCGCTCGCTCTCTTCCTCTTTCCCTGCCTCCCTCCCCTCTCTCCTCCCTCTTGTCTCCCAGGGTTCTCCTCCCTCTATCCCCAGCACAAATGAATCTCCGGATAATAACGAGATTTAAAGGGCCACCCGCAAAGGCCGTAGAGGGCGGGGTGGGGTGGGGATGGGGCGGGCGCTGCTTGTGATCCCCGCACGCCATCAGTTTGGAAGGAGTCGCATGGAGGAGGAAAGCAGAGAGAGAGAGAGAACCGGAGCCGGCAGGCAGGCCTCCTCTCCCTTCCCCGCTGCCCACTGTCCCTCCTGTCTGCGCCACCATCCTGCTACATCCCGGCAGGTGGAACTAGAGTGCTTCTGGCCACCCGGTGCAGGGGTCAGTGACCTGTGCGCGGGGTGCGCGTGTGTATGAGCGCCCCATGCATGTGTGGAAACGCCCGCGTGTGAACGTCCACGAGCGCGCGCGTGGACATGTGTGCGCGTCTGCGTGCGCGCGCGTGTGTGCACGTGTGTGAGCACCTGCGTTCGTGTGGTTTAGTGGGTGCGGTGGAGCAGACAAAAAGAAATTCGGGACAGAAAATCTTGGCTCAGAGCCTTGAAGGGGCAGCTCAGTCACTGCGTTAGGTGGAGGGGGCGGTTGGCAGTATTTTAGTGTCTTTCCTGAGATGGAACGCCACAGGTGGGGACTTCCCTTTCGGAAGTCAGGGAAGCTACTGTCTGGGCTACACATTCACACGCAGATGGCTGTTGCTCCAGTGGCTGGGGTTGGGGTCTGGGAACTGATCCACTAACTGAGGGTGAAGGTCCAGAGACAGGGAACAGGGATGCTGTCTCCAAACTGCTTAGCCCTGGACCTCCTCCCCACCCGCCCGGCAGCGCCTGTGTCTTGTGGCTGGTGGGTAGAAATGGCAGGGAAAGGAGTCCTTCCCTGAAAGACAAGTGGAAGCGGAATGTGTTCCTAGGCGTGGGCAGTGCCTCCTCCCCATCTCCCTGCCCTCCCTTTTGGATTCCTCCTGGCCTTGAGGAAAGATGTTTGCATGAATCTATTCTTTGATTCCTGTGAGTTGAAGGAAAAGCAGGTACAGACGTCACCCTGCAGAGGGAGGGCTGCTGTCTGGGGAGTTAGCAGATGTCTGAGTTCTGGTCCCTTCAAGGTAGCCCTTCTTACCTCTGGCCCTCATCTGGGCTGTTACCCAGTCTTTTTGAGTTCAATGACCCCCTTCCAGGCCCTGTTTATGTTTCTCCCTTCAGTGACAGACACATTTTGCTCCTGTGTATGGTATCTCCAGCACCTAGGCCTAGTGTTGAGAGGGATATTTATCATGTGAATGAAGACTACAAGGAAACTGGTTTATTCAATTGCAATGAGAAAAATGCTTGTCACTGGGACTGGAGAGCACCAACTCTTTCCTTGCTGTGGAGACCAACATCCACAGCCTTGTCCCTGTCTGGGGAACAGTGCTCACAGCAGTCCCCTGGACACCCTTTTCTGTCTATAGGGAGACTTATCTTTCAGTGTGGCTGCAATGGGCTTTGACTAAACCAGGAAATCTTTGTCTTGGTGCTTCTCCATTGCATGTTGGTGGATCTTATGGTTTAACAGAAAATATTTAAATCTTTCATTTCCTAGTTCTTGGCAAAGGCCTTAACTGTGTAGCTCTGGGGTCTGAATAACATACATTCTAAGCTTTTACTGAGTCTGGAAGGGGTGCTTCGTCCTGGAGAAGCAATGGTCTTTGGATTGAGCATAAGGACCAGGGTATCCCTTCTGCCTATTGAAGACTGACTGACTTTGAAATGAAGCACAGGACGGCCTGGGAAATACTGCTTTGCAAATAGTCTCTCTGTGATTGAAACTTGGACCAAGAAAAAAAAAAAAATCAGTTCTCAGCCAAATCTGAAAGATGAGAAGTTAAGAGTATTCTAGCAAACTTAGGGTAGGCTGGACTTTTCCATGCATGTTTCCCAGAGTACAGATGACATTTGATGGCAGGTGACACAATTGCAGAACAACTCAGGGAGCTGAGTTCTTCCAAAGAAGGTGCTAAGTGTGTCTTTCATTGTCTGAAAATTGATGAGGAGGTGCTATAAAGCAACAGAGAATTTATGTGTATCATCACTGTTAATTGGAGTGCAGACCCACCTCCTCTGTCCCCTTTTATCTGCTTCTCCTACTTTCTTTCATGGAGCAGGAGATGAATTCACAATTAAAGTTTTCTCTTTAGAACATGACACTTACGGGAAATTATTTTTTCCTCCTATTTATAGAAATTCCATTTGCATTTATGAGGTTGGTAATGTCTCATAAATATTTCCTGCCAGATAAAATATTAATTAAAAGAGTTTGTTCAGTTATACTCTGAAATTCTAACTAAATCTCTTCTAAGACAAATATTTTAAGTACATTCTTCTTATGTCAGGAGAATTTCTCATATATTACTTGTATATGTTAATAAGCTCATCTAGAAACAGATATCCATCAATTTATGAAATCTACTTTCTCAATATTTAACAAATCGTCCTGTGGCTAGGACCCAGTTTGAAAAACAAAAAGAAACATAACAAAACCGTTGAATCCTCCTTGGATTACACTCTTTGGATCTCTCAGGAAAGATGCAACAACCTGAACTTTCTGTTTCTGTTTGCTATGGTTTCTTTATACTAAAACTATACATGCACACACACCCACCTATTTAATTAGTGAATATTGGCTACATACACAGTAGTCCCCCTTTATCTACTGTTGCACTTTCCTGTTTCAGTTATCTCTAGTCAGCTGTGGTCTGAAAATATCAAATGGAAAATTTCAGAAATAGGCAATCTTAAGTTTTACATTGTGTGTCATTCTGAGTACATGATGAAATTTTGCCCCATCCCACATTGTCCCCTCCAGGCATGTGAGTCATCACTTTGTCCAGTGTATCCACACTATATATGCTACCTACCCATTAGTGACTTAGTAACCATCTAGGTTGTCTAATTGATTGTTTGTAGTTTCTCCTTACAGATGTTCCAGTAATCCATATTTTATTTCATAATAGTTTCAAAACATAGGAGTCATGGTGGTTATTCAGTAAAACCAAAGATAAACTGTTAAGTGCTTCTTTTACATGAGAAGATGAAAGTTCTCAAATTAATAAAGAAAGATAACATACCATATCCTGTGGCTATGCTATGGAAAAAGGAAACTTCTATCTATGAAATTGTAAAGAAGGGACAAGAAGTCTGTGCTAGTTTTGCTGTCACTACAAAAGTTATGATCCCATTATGTGGAGAATGCTTGGTTAAGATGCAAAAGACATTACATTGTGTATGTATGTATAGGAAAAATCATAGCATAGGTAAGGTTTGATACTCTCCTGATATTAAGCATTCACTGGGGGTTCTTGGAACATCTCCCCCACAGGCAAGGGAAGACAACTGTACATATTTGACATTTGCTTACATTTTGGGTTGATTAAGTTCAGCTGGGTTCAAGACACTTCCACAGTTGCTTTAAGAGAAACTAAAAGCATAATGGCGGACTTTGATCAAAAATGCCTCTCATCTCAAAAGGAAGGTCAGCATATGTGTTGGAAAAGTAGCAGATACATTAACAGTGTGGGGTTTTAATTCCTAGGTGATAATTGGGTGATGATGTTGAATCCACAGGAATGCTAACAAAGTTTGGAGAGAAGAGCTGAGGGTGGCCTCTGGCTGTCAGACTACCTGAGAGAACTGAACTAGAAGGGAGACCAGAATTTGCATATGAAGACAGCAGCAGGGTATGAATGAGGACTGGGCCAGACAAGGCTCCCCAAGTTGAAGGACCAGAAGTAAGAGTGGGATTGCACCTGGGGCTCTAGGGGAGATAGAGTGATTGACAACAGTGACTATAATTAGTTGAGTGCCTACTATGCGTAGGCTACTGGAAGTGCCTGCCAGCTCTGCTAGGTGCTTCACAGGAGTAATTGCTTATAATTTTCTTAACAACTTCGTGAGGAAACAGGCTCAGACAAGTAAAATAGCCTTTCATTGGCTGTTATTAATAGTGAATTTCAGAGCTTTTATCAGATCTCAATTTTGTTAGATTCTGAAATCCTGTTTTGAATTGTTATAGGCTGCATTGTGTTCCTCTCAAATTCATGTGTTGAAATCCTAATCCCTAGTACCTCACCATATAACTGAATGTGACCTCTAAAGAGTTAATTAAGCTGAAACCATTAGGGTAAACCCTCATCCAATTTGATCCATGACTTTATAAGAAGAGGACATTTGGGCACAAGGAGACACCCGGGATGCTCAGGCATAAAGGAAAGATCATGTGACAGTCCTGTGCAAGCCAAGGAGAGAAGCCTCAGGAGAGCCCAGACCCATCAACACTTTGATCTTGGGCTTGCAGCCTCAAAACACTGAGAAATAAATTTCTGTTGTTTAAGCACCTAGTCCGTGGTACAATATTCAATTATGGCAACCCTAGTAAACTGGTAGTCTGTCTCTCAAAAGGGACTTGTACCCTAAGCTATGGAATTTGGACTTTATTCTGCAGGTAGGAAATACTTATTATAGATTTCCAGTTTGGTGAGACATCCGTGGGAGTGATTTGTATATTTTTCATTCATCTACCCACTCCAGTGATTAATTACAGAGTGCCTGCTTTGTGACCTCCATGGCCGCAGGGACTATATTTGTCACATGCACCTCTGAGCACCACTTGCTCCCAGTGCCAAGCACAGGATAGATGATTAACACATATTGTTGAATGGAAGAAAGAATGTGGGCTACATTCCAGGGATGGAAAAAAATGACAAGGCAATACAGAGTTTGTCCCCCAGGAGTTGGCAGTCTGGTGAGGCTGGTAGTCAGTGTCCAACTTGTTCCACAAAGGAATCGGCCTATGTGGGGTGGAGATTATCAAGCAGTGTCCTGCTACAGAGCTTTGCAAAGAAAGAGCCGTCTATATCTGTTTTGTATAATGTGGCACTGTGACCGTCAAACATGTGAAATGTGGCTACTGCGATGAAGAAATGGAATGTAAACTTTAATTTCAACAGATGACATGGCTGGTGGCAACCGTATTGCACAGCCAGGATCAGAGGCAGGGAGATTGTGGGTTGACTGGGTGCTGGTGTTGGCCTGAGGTGATAGGGGTCTAAGAAGGGAACCGTAGAAAAGAAACTCATGGGGTACATAGTACTACGCCATTTGGCAGCCACCGTGCCATCCCCTAGGAGTGTGTAAGAAATGCAGTCTCTCAGGCTCCACCCTTGCCTTTTCAAAGAAAATCTTCAATTTAACAAGATTCTCAAAGGACACATATGCACCCTGGGATTTGGGAGAGCACAGTGGAAAAGGTGCGGTTGAGGAAGAATCAACAGAACCAAGTGTCCGGCAGCATCCAGGATCAAAAGAGAAGAGGAATAAAACTGGATTGGGCTAATCTTCAGGGATCCTGAGACCCCCCTCCTTTGGGAACTTTTTTGCCCCTTTGGTTTTCCTCCATTAGACCTCTGCTGCATGTGGTGGGGTTTCTATGATCTATCTCTCTACTTACCTGCCACCTGCAAGTTCCTCGAGGGTAAGGACCTTGACTTTTAAAATCCCTGAATTCCCAGTGTCTGGCATCTTGCTTTTTGGTTAATAGATGTGTCCAGAATGCATGCATTCTTATGACAAGAATAAGAAAACCAGGAGGAGTAGGTGATGGGAAGGGAGAGCTGCAGTATTTAGTTTTAGATGTAGCACACTAGCTGAAGGCTGGGTGAGGCCCTGAATGAAATGTGTAAGAAGAGGCAGGGATGGACATCTGGAGTTGAGGGAGCTGGGGACAGAGGTGTAGACTTTGGGATGTCATCTGTAGATGGAGAAGACAGAAACTCAGAATAGTTTAGGTACCTGGAGAAGAGTGGAGAGGAAAGGGGAAGAGGCCAGACTGGGGGTCATGCTCATGTCCTGTGCAAGGGAGGAGGAGGAGGAGGAATGGGAGATAGAGAAATAGTCAATATGACCAGAGGATCCCCAACCAGGGTGGCAGCACCATGTGGAAGGGAGACCAGCAGTCAGTGTACCAGATTCATTCATTATAGGAGATTTATTTGTAGTATTTGTCTCTTGAAACCTTGTGCTCAGTACAGCAGGGGGACAGAATATGAAGCCATAGATCCAAAAAAGTCAAGGAAAAATTGGGCTGAGGGGGACCGGAAACTCCACCTTTGATTATGCTGGTAAGTTGTCATTACTTACTTTGCAGAATATATTAAATATATCTCATATTCATCTAAAAAGAAAAACAAACGTGCTCTCTGGAAAAGCAGCTGATATTCGGTTCTGGGTTTCTTCCAATGGATAAACCTCCCCACCTGTCACTTGAGTATCCAAATGCATTTTTCATTGAATTTGAACTGAAGTACCAATGGTAGCTCCGCCTTCCCGAAAACGAGTTTCTTATTCCTGAATTTCCTTTCATTCGCAAGTCCAGGGCATGTGCCAGAGAGACATTGTTCATAATTGGTTGTACAGTTGATTTTATTGAAATGACTTACGTGCTCCTAGGGGGCGGAGCCTGCTCAGCGCCAAGATTCCCGTCCAACCGCGTTGAGCTTTCTTTCACTTACAGCACTTCTGGGGATGAATATTTTTCTTTCCATTCAGCAAGGGGGGATGCTATTTAGAAAGAAAAAAAATTAAACAACTTTAATTCCTTCATAACTCTATTGATAAGAATCTCTATTCGGTTTGGTGAAAACTCCATAGAAATGGGAAGCGCCGATCCTTTCCTGGTGGTGTTTCCACAAGGGACCAATCGCGCCATCTCGTGGTTGAAAGAGATTCTACACTAGGTAGAAAACCTGTATCTACCCATTCCTTCGTGTTCTTTAGTTTTATTAAAGTAATGCGTGCATTTATTTGAAGCATCACATTGTTATAAGTTGTTCGAAATGAAAAGTCTGTCCTCTTCCTTAATTTCACAGTGTTCGGTGGGCACCTTTTTAAAATTTCTTTTCACTACTGGTTCCCTGGAAAGCACGTGTCAGTTCTCTAAATGACACACAGTAATTCTTCTACGTGCTTCCATTTTAAGGCCTATTCCATTTCTACTACCGAAGATGGTAACTTAGCTCCCCTTTCTTCCTTGTCGTCCCTACCACACTTATGTGACCTTCACGTTTCTCCTTCTGCAATGGAATTATTTCACAATGTTGGTTGGATACTCAGTTTGAATATTATTAACGTCCATAAAATTCTATTCATAGCTGAGCCATGCAGAACACTCTCATTTTTCTTATCTTTTAGTTTTTACTTTCATCTCTTTGTATTTTTGCTCAATGTCTCAACTCTCTCTTCCAACTCTTCCACTGGGATTTTTGTTTTTGCTATCATATTTTAACTTCCAAGAACTTTCCAATTTTTTTTTTGTTGTTGTTGAAAAGTTCATTTTTTAAAAAGTAGAATCCTTTCTATTTGAAGTTTTTTTTCCTCCTTGAACAGTTTCTGTTTCCTTCAAGATGCTTTTTTCTTGTCAGTGGGTATGTTTTTGCTCTGATTTTCCTCAGGTATCTGGTAACTCGGTAGAAGAAGCTCTGGGTCTGTTGGAGGGACTTGACACCTGTCAGGCTCCCTGGAAGATGCACTGACTGAGAGGTTTAATCACAGGACCTCTTGATACCGCATTTTTCTTTTGAGATAGTCAGGTTCCTTAGGTATGGCTCTTTTGATCCCCTCCCTCTTCCACAGGTAGACAGTAGCAGACATCTGTGTCTTTTGGGATTCTGAAATGTCAGTGGTGCTGGTTTTTTTTTTTTTTTTTTTTTTTTTCTGAATGCTATAGTTTGGTTCTGGAATGTTCCCAAAAGTCCATGTGTTAAAGGCTTGGTCGCCAGCTTGATACTATTGAGAGCTAGTGCAAGATTTAAGAGGTGGGATCCAGCAGGAGTTTTTCACGTCATGGGGTTATACCCTTGAAGGGGATTGGGGTGCCTCACTCCCTTTCTTTTCCTCTTTTTTGCTTCCTGGCCACCAGGTGAATGACTTAACCTTGTCATGTGCCTGCCTCTGCCATGTCGTACTGCCTCATCCCAGGCCCCAAAACAACAGGGCCAATTTATCATGGACTGGAACCTCCAAAACTGTTAGCCAAAATAAACCTTTTCTTTTTATAATTTATTATCTCAGGTATATGTTACGGTGAAGAAAAGTAGAATGCCATATGTTTTTAAAAATGTCATTGTCTGCTCTCCAGACCTTCTTACCCTTGAAGATTTATGCATTTTCACAGTTGCCATTTTATTGGAATTTCAGAGATGAGCAAAAAGAAACATTTCTTTCAGTTACCATCTTTACACTGAAGTCATTCATTCATTTTTAAATCATCCATCCTACAAATATCCTATAAACGTTTGTTGACCCTTACTATGCAATAGGCTCTGGGGTAGATTCTGGACCTGCAGTGATGAATATGGTTACATTCCCTGCCCCCACAAGCATGCCTACCCCCTGTGGTAATAGACAAATAAATAGTTACCCTCGCTCATCAAGAGTGGTGACACAGTTAATGATGTTGGTTGGGTGTCTCCATAAGTGTCGAGTTGGTTGTTTGCCAAGAGACCCTGAAAGGTGACTTAAGCATTTACTAAGATTCGTCTTACAAGTTCAGACCCCTGATTTCCAGTGATACCCGATCTCCTGAGAAGACCCATTTCTACCAAGTATAGTCTGGCTTCCTGGTGTCAATGCCAGGAAAATACAGATTCACTAGTGAATGTACAGGGAGCTCCATAACTGTGCTGGGAGCTAGAATTCACACGATGGCTTGCTGTGCACGTCTTCCCCTGCAGGGCGGGAGCTGGATGGGAAGTCAGATCATGATCGGAACATTGCTGAACCTGGAATCCATCAAGGGTGTGAACTGCAGATGAATGAGTGGTTATTGGTCTTGGCTGCTGAGCAAGAGGGAAGGTGGTGTTCACCCGACTGGAATATTGAAGTCTGTTGAGTGAGGAAAGTGCCTAGTTCCTGGAAAGTGCCTAATTCACAGTGTATCTTGGGCTTTTCTTTTTCTTCTTCTTCAGATGCATTGGTTTACTCTTTGTGCGAGGACACAAAGAGGGTGGGCTTTTTCTGGAAGGGGTTCAGTTTCCCTATTTTGACTTTTCATCACTGTAGACAACAAAACTGAAAAGAACAACTTAGATAAGAAAAAAGATTATTTGGGGCTCACAATTTCAGAGGTCTCGATCCACTGTCAGTGGACCATTGCTCTGGGCCTGAGATGAGGCAAAACATCATGGTGAAAGGGCATGGCAAAGGATGCTCATGGCATCCAGGAAGCAGAGAGGAACAGAGGGGAAGGTGTTGGGGAAAAGAGAAATCCTTCTAGGACAGTTCTCCAGTGACCCACTTCCTCCAACTGAGACCCACCTTGCCGTAGTCCATTCAGTCATCAATAGATTAATTAATTCACTGACGAGGTCATAAGAGCTCTCATGAGTCAATCATTTTCTAAAAGCCTCTCCTCTGCTTACTGCATTAGGGACCATGCTTTCAGTACATGAACTTCTGGGGGACATTCCAAATCCAAACCATTGTACTCCCCTACCCCACAAACCCTAGCTGCTCAAGCTTCCCTAGACACTCTGGTATAAGGACATCTGACTGGGTGAGGGGACATTGTCATTTATAGGAGCAAGATGCACTGCATTTGCCTGAAGGTGAACACATCTGCAGGGGGGTTGGAGAATGATTTAGAGGGTCACAGAAAGAGACCACCCAGCCTCCTTTTCTAGTAATATCATAAAACATGCATTGGGCAACTGCTCCCAGAGAATCACCTTCCTTAGAGAACATGGCAGTTATTAGTCCAAGTGCCCATTTTAAAGGAAGAAACCAAGTCCTAAAACTGTTGGTGAGAGAGAGAAGCTCAGGGGATCTTCTGCTTCTGCTAAGGATCTACAGCGCAAGGTCAGAGGGGACACTGGGATGGCTACCCATGTTTTCTACTTAATGAGCCAGGGAGGGAGAGGTGAGGCTGGGGTGTGGGTTGTACAGGCTGGGGTAAGCCCTGTATCACTTCTGTTCCAAGACACCAGGGCGGCAGAGGTAACAGGGACAAGAATATTATCCTGAGTGCTACAGTGTCAGGGTCAGCCCTTGTCCCTCTCTTCAGCTCTTTCCTTACTTAAATGGCCATATAATAGCTTGAACATGCTGTGAAAAGGATCAGACAAAGGGAGGTTACTATGATGATTGTCCCAGAAGCAATTTCAGGACTCCTTTAAAGAGTAAAGTTCCCTGTCGAGATTCTTTTGCCTGAGGGTAGGTGTGATGGACCAGTATCCTAGTACCCTGTCCTAAATCAGGACTCATTTGTCTTCTCCAGACTTCTAAGAACATCCAAGCCACTCCAGCACCTCCATTGCACAACCCCATGTGGTCTCTATCAGTTGACTCTACCCCAGTGTGGCAGCTGGGAAAGACATGGTATGGCCTCCATTGTGCATAAAGTACTCGGAGCAAAAATCAGGACTTCCTTGTCCTTGGTTATATTTTATTTTAACGTTGCACATGATAGAAAGTGATGTGAGCCAGGTGTGGTGGTGCACACTCGTAATCCCAGAGATCCAGGAGGCTGAGGCTGGAGGATCCAAAGTCCAAGGCCAGCCTCTGCAACTTAGTGAGACCCTGTCTCAAGAATTTAAAAAGGATTGGAGATGTAGCTCAGTAGTAGAGCACTATGAGGTTCAATCCCAAGTAGAAAAAAATTTTAAAAAGAAGGAAAGAAAAATATGTACACATAGTATTTAGCACTTTGTACGATGTGTAAAGCAAGTATAGTTCATCCTGTTTTCAAAGGAGGAAGCAGAGACTCAGAAAGGTTATATAACTACCCCAAGGTTGAATTACCATGAAGTGGCAAAGTC
This sequence comes from Sciurus carolinensis, assembly GCF_902686445.1. Taxonomy (NCBI): domain Eukaryota; kingdom Metazoa; phylum Chordata; class Mammalia; order Rodentia; family Sciuridae; genus Sciurus; species Sciurus carolinensis. The sequence continues at coordinate 128,529,098 of NC_062223.1, read as the reverse complement.
AGACTTCAAGTCCAGATCTGTTGCCTCTGAGTTCGGTGTTTTTCCTGCCACCGAAGCTCCCCGAGGCTCATGTGCGAACCTTATTCTAATAGGTTTCCTACTCCTGACTGAAATCCTGACTAATGCTGTGGGGGATCTCTGAGCAACATGGTAAGGTGTGGGGCAGGTCACCATGGCAGGTGGAGACTGTTCACATCAGCCAATGTGATCAAAGAGACATCAAGTTCAAGGTCACTGAACTGAACAGAGTGTTTATTTTTTGTCATTGCAGATGCTGGCAATTTCCAGAGCCAGAGCTGTGTGCTGGAGTCAAGAGGTTGGTCTTCATGCATTCATGAGCTTGGCAGAGGTGCCCACCTTTGCCACCTCCCCAGCCATTCAATGTGACCACTTGGGGAAACTGAACTTATTTATTTGTCTTCTGATATTATGGGGACATAGGTACCTGAGAATCTGGAACAAAGCATTTGAGATGTGGAAGTGAAAAAGTCCAGGAAAAAACCACAGGCCAGTGTTGCTGCAATACAGAGGGAAATCTCTCTCTTGAGCCTTTCTCTGTAGCTTTCCAAAAGTCCTGAGTGGGATTCTCTGACTCTACGATCTTCCAGCTCCCCACCTTGAACCTTTTTTGTAAACAGAGGTATCAGAAGAGTCGGCCATCCTAAGGGAGTGGTGAGTGGTCCACCCTGAGCTATTGGCCATCAGGGGCACTGCAGTGTTCAGGGAAGGTCCAAGTCAGACCCTCTTAACCAGCCACTACCCTTGGCTTTTGGAGTAAAGGCGTGGTCAGAAGCACAGTGTGGTGGAGGCCACTCAGCTTTGTCCAGTCCACCACCAATGTGTGTCTTGATCCTGGAAAGTTCATCCTGGTAACTCTCCAGCATAGAGAGACCTCCCAAATAGAAAGTGACTTCACTGCTCCTGAGCCCGCAGATGCAACCGATCATGAATCCAACCAACTGTGGATTGAAGTACTAAAAAGCCCAGTTGCATCTGTGCTGAATATATATATATATATATATATATATATACACATTCTAGTCATTATTCACCAAACAATGTAGTATAACTCCTACTTATATAGAATTTACATTGTTTTAGAGATTATAAGTAATCTAGAAATGTTTTAAAGTGTACAGGAAGATGCGCATAAGTTCTATAGAATTGTAGCATCATTTTATATAAGGGACTTAAGCACCATGGGAGTCCTGCACCCAATCCCCTTTAGAAACCGGAACAAAAGTGTAGGGACTCCTGCCTGTCATGGTAACCCTTTCAGAAGGCTCACTGTGCTCGCTACTAGGCGCCATGGCAGTGGAAAAAGAAGAAATCACGATTCCCATGACAGCTTGAGTAGCTTGTGCCTTGATCTCAAGTATGTGGGAGACATCAGCTGGCAACTCCTAGGAATAAACTTATTTGATGGGAGAACTTTGCTGGGGAGCAGGCAGCCCTTGTGAGCAGGTTGTAGCACTAACAGGAAATGTAATTTTAGCCATTCCTTCATTCATTCTTTGGACAAGTCATCACTTTTGGCAGCACTGGGGGTTCCAGGAGTTTTGGAGGCTAAAATGATGACTTAGAGGAGGAATTCATCTCCTGGAATGAGCAAACATGCCAGGTAAGGGGGAACTAAGGGATATTTGGATTATTTAGCTTTTGTAAATGAAACAAATTAAAACGAAAATCACCTCTACCACACAGGAATCACCCTGTGAGTTCCAGGGGCCATTAGTAGGAGCATGATATCTAGAATGAAGGGCTGGTGGAAGTCGCACCTCTGGCGTGCTGGGCCTCAAAGGTCGTGTTTTAAATAAAAGTGTATGGGAGGGTATCGTTGAGGCGGAAAGCACGAAGGCAGAAGTGACTTCTAAATTCCCTTTCAGTTTGAGGGCGTTTGTGAAGCTATGCATTGCTATTTGAATTCCAAGAGGACAATCGCCTGGGGAGGTGGGGGTGCAAAGTTTTTCAGAACAGCAATCTGGCATCTAGTGTCAAAAACACTGGAACGATCAAGTTCACAGGGTTAAAGCCTGAACTAACTATGCCGGGATCCTTTGTGAAGGACATGCAAGGTCCTCTATGGCTGATCATGCTAAGCCAGTGCCCTTGACTCTAAAATAATGATTTAAAAAAAATACCATTGCATCTTTCCCAGCAGAAGAGACCCAGGTAAAAGAGCAACATTAAGATGTCTGTGAATTGCAGAGCGGAGAGTAGCTAATCATCTTTACTTAAACATCTCAGTAGCATGCCCCATTTTGACATGTCTCCTGAGAAAAGTTACCACAAGGTAGCCCCCCAGCAGAGAAATCAGTGGAGAAAACCAACAGAGAGCCCAGGAATCTGATTCCTATTTTTCCTGAACTCTAAGGTGAACATTTTCCTTTTGTCAGCAGACAATCTGAGGGCCTGCAGGGTTCAAAGCGCATGATCTGGGGATAGTTCATTCCCAGAAGGGGGCTATCCAATCCAGTCCACCCAGCCAAAGGTAAGAGCCCGCAGCCATCAGGACATGGGAAAATATGACTGCTGCTTAATATTGATGTAGCACTTGCTTCAGGGAACTGCCTAAAATCTATTGGTCTCTGGAGATTTCTGTAAGGCAAGAAGCCGCAAGGTGCTGCTGAGAGATGGCCTCTTTCTCTAGAAAGTTTGGCAGTGGGAAATGAGGCCAAGTATGCAGGCTCTCACACTTCCTCTTCCTTGTTTAAGTGCTCTTTGTGACTGGCATGAGTGGCAGGAACTCATAAATAACCTGTTGTGAGTCTCTGTGTGTGAGGATTGGGCTTGTGGGATGTGCCCCCAAAATGTCCTACAAAAGGAAAGATTTCTTACCTGTTAAAAACATACTGAAGATGTCAAAAAAGAAAATAATATCTGTAAATATGAAATTCTGGGTGCAACATGGCAAAAATCCTCAAGACAGAAAATAGAAAACAAAGAAAAATGGTAAGCACAAGGTTATAGAGAGACCCGTTGCTACTGCATGCCAGGACTTTCTCCTCTCCCCAGAGGGACACAAAGGGCCTAGGTCAAGGCACCCACAGGTGCAGGGTGTCCTTCTGCCTGTTCTTCTGCCTCATCTACCAGCATATTTTCTCTTGAGCCACTTCCTTACTGCTGGCATTCTAATTTTGCTCTCTGACCCATTGCTTCTTCTCCCACTTGTCACCCTCCAAGACTATTTGTTGTATCTTTTGCTTCCTATAGTGCCCAGTCTGAATATGACGTATTCCCAATTTTTGAGCCCAAACCAACTTCCTATTCTATGAATTCACAACACATCCTATGCACTTACCCCTTATTTTATTTGAGACTCTCTCCTCCTCTATAAAATGTTAAACTCTTGAGGGGCAAAGGTCATGTTGTATTCATCTTTGTAACTCCCCAAGTGGTTATCATGGTGCCTTTTATTTAGTACGTCCCTCAACAAAATGTAAACATCAAAATCCTCCCTTCATGTGATTCTACCCATTTTTAAAAAGCCTCTTAACCTAGAATTTCCCATAAGGTGATATGCTTTCATCTTCAATGACTGTCAGTGTTTTTAGAGGGAAAGTGTTTGATTTCTTGCAGATGGTTTTCTCAAATCTTTTTAGTTGTGAAACATGGAGGATAACAATGTTCTTTCCTTCTTATCATCTCAGTAGATTATCTGGTTATCTTCACATTTTACCCTCCCCCTTAGATACTGGTTCCCAAGAAAATCAAGGCTCAAGAATGAAAGACACTATTCCAACAGAGTCCCTCTGTCCTATCTCACTTAGAAACTGGGAGGCCTGTGGGTGATGTGTGTTGCTCATGGTGGGGTCTCCATTGCTGCCATCCCTAAATCAAAGAAGGGACACTCATAGTGTTTACCATCTATAGATGGTGACAGCCTGGGAAGCCTTGTTATAAATGGGAGACAGATTGTAGGTTTATACCTAGATGATGTAAAGATTTCAACTCAACGTCATTATCCTATGTAAATGTATGATTACACAAATGGTATGCCTCTACTTCATGTACAAACAGAGAAACAAGTTGTACCCCATTTGTTTACATTAAAAAATAAATTTAAAAAAAGATTTCAACTCAGTCTCACTGTGCTTGAATAACTTGTCAATATGACAGTTTTGCAAATTGCATGATACTGTGGTGATGAAGTCACAGATCAATAAATCTTGCTATGCATGTTGTTTGGCTTTTCCTGTCTGATTGTAAGACATGTAACTGCCAGAGATGTTTCCCACATCATGAAACAAGAATGGCTCTCTCTCTCTCAGAGAGAGTTAAATGAAAAAAAAAAAAATCACATCTATATGATCCAAATACTGTTTCTGAAAAAGGGTTCTACCCTCAGGGGTCATATGGGAGAAAAAGGGGTGAGATGCCCAAAGATGAGTAATGATAGCAGCAATAAATTGAGGATGTGTCCAACTTCCTATCCACCCAAAAGCATATGCTGGGTGAAATTCTCCTATCCACTCCCAAGGTACTCAGAGTTAGTTATGGCAACAGTTTTACCTGGGGAAGAATGGTGACAGCTTCCTGGGATCTGGGAATTATGATTCAAGGGAGGTCAGAGACTCCTTCTGAATGACAGATGTATTGATTAGTTTTCCCATGTTATAACAAAATACCTGAGAAAAACAAACTTAAAGGAAGAAAGGTTTATTTTGGTTCATAGTTTCAGAGGTTTCACGTCCTAGCCAACTGGTTCCATTGCTTTTAGGTCTGTGGGTGAAGCAAAATATCATGGTGGAGAGTTTGTGGTGGAGCAGAGTTGCTCACCTCATGGCAGTGGAGAAGCAGAGATGAGAGACACAGAAAGGAGTTGGGGACAAGATAATACCATTCTAGGGCATTCCAGCAGTGACTACTTTCTCCAACTAGCATTCACCTCTTCCTGTTTGTACTACCTCCAAAGAGTCCATTCAATTATGAGCCCATCAATTATTCATTGATGAGATCAGAGCTCCCATGAGCCACCCACTTCCCCAAATCCCCAACTCTGAACATTGCTACACTGGGGATCAAACGCATGAGCCCTTGGGGGACATTCCAGATTGAAACTATAACAGTAGAGAATCACTGTCTCTGCACTTGCTCCATCTGCCTAATTTCATTCTAAATTCTTCAGAGACCAAAAGGGATTGTGCCTTTTAAATTTATTTCACTTTTGTTACAGAAATATATGTACAAAGTTTAAAAATGCTCTCATTTGCCCCCTTCCTATGACAGTTCCCTTCTTTCCATCCTCCCTATATAGCTATATATAAAAAAATGTGTTGGATCAATACTTTTTAATAATCTCTCAAATTTCATTTGTTCTAATTAGTTGTACATGACAGTAGAATGCATTTACACATTTTGATAGATCATACATAAATAGAGTGTAATTTCTCATTTTTCTGATAATACATATTGCAGGATCACATTGATCATGCAGTCATACAGGTACATGAAGTAATAATGTCTATTTCACTCTACTATCATTCCTTCTCCCATACCCCTTCCCCTCCCTTTACTCCCCTCTACCTAATATAAAGTAACTCTTCTTCCCTACCCCCACCCCTGTTGTCAATTAGCTTCCACATATCAGAGAAAACATTCAGCCTTTGGTTTTGGGGTTTGGCTTATTTTACTTAGCATGATATTCTCTAACTCCATCCATTTACCAGCAAATGCCAGAATTTCATTCTTCTTTAAAGCTGAGTAATATTCCATCACACACACACACACACACACACACACACACACACACACCCCACATTTTCTTTATCAGTCATCTGTTGAAGGTCATTTAGGTTGGTTCCATAGTTTAGCTATTGTGAATTGAGTTGCTATAAACATTGATGTGACTGTGTGTCACTGTAGTATGTTGATTTTAAATCCTTTGGGTATAACTGGGGGACTGGTTTATTTGACCTGTGGGATAACTGGGTCAAAAGGTGGTTCCATTCCAAGTTTTCTGGGGAATCTCCATACTGCTTTCCATAATGGTTGCACCAATTTATATTCCCACCAGCAATGTATAAGTGTACCTTTTCCCCCACATCCTCACCAACATTTAGTGTTGCTTGTATTCTTGATAATTGCCATTCTGGTTGGAGTGAGATAAAATCTTAGTTTTGATTTGCATTTCTTTAATTGCTAGAGATATTGAACATTTTTTCATATGTCTGTTGATCAATTGTATATCTTCTTCTGTGAAGTGTCTGTTCAGTTCCTTAACCCATTTATTGATTGGGTTATTTGTTTTTTTTGGTGTTAAGTTTTTTGAGTTCTTTATATAACCTAGAGATCAATGCTTTATCTGAAGTGCATGTGGTATAGATTTTCTCCAAGTCTGTAGGCTCTCTTCATATTATTAATTGCTTCTTTTGCTGAAAAAAAACTTTTTAGTTTGAGTCCATCCCATTTACTGATTCTTGATTTATCTTCTTGTGCTTTAGGGGTCTTGTTAAGGAAGTCAGTTCCTAGGTTGACATAGTAAAGATTTGGGCCTACCTTTTCTTTTAGTAGTAGCAGGGTCTCTGTTCTAATGCCTAAGTCTTTGATCCACAATGAGTTGAGTTTTGTGCAGGGTGAGAGATAAGGGTTTAATTTCATTTTGTTACATGTGGATTTCCAATTTTCTAAGCACCATTTTTTGAAGAGGCTATGTTTTCTCCATTGTATGTTTTTGGCACCTTTGTCTAGTATGAGATACCTGTATTTATGTGGGATTGTCTCTGTGTCTTCTACTCTGTACCATTGGTCTAAATGTCTGTTTTGGTGCCAATACCATGCTAATTTTATTACTAAAGCTCTGGAGTATAGTTTGAGGTCTGGTAGTCATTAGGAGTTTAATAGGAATTGCATTAAATTTGTAAGACACTTTGGGTAATGTGGCCATTTTGACAGTATTAATTCTGCCTATCCAGGAGTATGGGTGGTCTTTCCATCTTCTAAAGTCTTCTTCAATTTCTTTCTTTAGTGTTCTGTAGTTTTCATTGATCAATACTTTATTATTATTATGACTCACTAAATATTGCTCACAGATGAACCAGGTCAGTACATGAGAAATATATTTTCTTTTCTTTATCCATATTTTCATTTAGTGAAGTTAACGATTGTCTTGTTTTTCTCATTTACCTAGTTCTCTGTGTATCTATCACTGATTCATCCCAGAAATTTTCAGAACAATAAGTCTTCTTTTACCATCATCATTGGTAACTTGATCTGCCCCATTGTCCCTGAGAGGCAGTCACCCCTCTGTACTGTCCTCAGGGTTGGCTGGGCATATGTCCTCTGAGGTGGTCCTTCACCATCATGTAAGCAAGCCTCTCTGCTTCTTCCCTGTACTGGGGTCCCTACATCATGGATTTCTTATATCCCATTTTCAGGGTTTCTCCTCTTTTTGGCAAATGCATCTTCTAGTAATTTCCCAGAAGAAGTAATATTTAAATCTTATATCTCTGAAATTGTCTTTAATCCACCTGCACATTCAGTTGAGGGTTTAGACTATAAATAGAACAAGTTTTCTTCACAATTTCAATTTAGAATCTCTCTGCTGGTTTTTTTTTTTTTTTTTTTTTGGTAGCATCTTGTGTTGTCTTGGGGATTCAGGTGCCCTTTTGGTTCATAGTTGTTACTAATAATTTATGTGTAATATGTATCTCTTTGTCTCCAATGTTTTTAAATTTCCTTGAAGTGGGTGCTTTAATTTTTTTGTTGTTCTGGGTTCTAAGTGGAACCTTTCAATTTGGAATTCATGAACTTTAGTTCTAAGGGTGTCGTAATTTGTTCCCTCTGTCTTTTCAGTGCTTCTGGAACTTGTAAGGACTATATTGGGTCCTCTAGGAAGCATATTCCAGAGCAGATGAAAGGACTTTGTTGAGGGGGATGACTGTGATTGGATACTGGGTGGAACCTAGGAAACACTGGGGAATAGGGCAGCAAGTCTAACTCCTATGAAGAAGAGAGGGAGGGAGGAAGGAGGTTTGGAGGGGATACCATCTAGTAGATTGCCATCCCTGAGCCAAATTCCACTGTCTGATAGCCCCACCACTGGCCTAATGTGGTCCCCCTGCCTCACTTAGTGGTTATGAACAGCCCACAGGAATATGGTCTTGGAGCAGAGGCTGAGATGGGTTCCACTATGTACACTTTGAGGTCTGTTTGTATCTGGTTGCTAAGTATCTTGCATTTACCTTGTTCTTTACTTATCCCCTCTTTCCTATCATTGTTCCTTAAAAAAAAGAATCCTGGAAAGTTTCTAGACTTTTTACAATTATTTGTTTCTGTTCTTTCTCATTCTGGAAATCTTTTTTTCTAGCTTCCTGTTCTGGTTTCATGTCTATAATATCATCTCTTCTGTGGAAAAGATGTGTGGGTTTTAAAAATTCATTTCCCTACCTGATTTGTTTCTGTTTACTACAAATTTCCCTATATATTATTTGTCTGGATTTTTCTTTTTCATGTTCTTTCTTCAAATGTCTAATGACCCTTAACTGCCTGCCATTTAAGAGAGTGGCACCAACAAGCTCATTGGAAGTGTGAGGGAGAAGGCTGCATTTGATCTTGCCAGATGAAGGGAACTTTAGGTGTCAGAGGTCTCTCCTCTCTGCCTACCGAGTTTTCCCAAAGAGAACTGAGCTCTCCTCCTGAGTGACAAGGATCAGACTCCTGAGTGCTGAGTGGAGCAAAGGAGCTTGAGTATTCCATTTGCGGGGTTCAGATTTTTTACACAACCTCCTTTGATTTGCATTATGGTGCCTTGCCACCCTACTCTAAGATATATTTGAAGTATCCAAATTCACATCCTTTCTGAATTTATCCAGAGTAAATCTCACATCTTGGAAGCCTGTTTCCTAAGAAAAATTTCAACTAACTTTCCTGTTTCCAGCTCTGCACATCAGCCCTACTTTCAGAGGTGTTTGGTCCCTTCTACTCCTCAGTTTTTGAGAGCTCGAAGCTTGCTCTTGCTATATCTCTTCTTCCATTAGCCCTGGGTTCAGTTTTTGCAGCTCTTATATTTTCAATTTTTTTCCAGTTTCCTAAATTTTGTAAAAATTCCTTTACTGCTGTGTCTCTTTTCCTATTTTCTTTGTTTTTGTGAATTTTCCTGTTTTCATTTCCTTTCCTCCCACTTTTGTTGAAGAGCAAAAATAAATATTTGTTTAGTCCCCCACATTTTTATCTTAAGATTCTTTCCATTTTTCCCCGATTCTCAAAATGCCGAGTATAGAAAATATACGGTGCCACAAAATCTACAGTTAATACTGCTTTTTAATTAACTGGAGCAGTGGCAGGACAAATACTCAGCTCTGTCTCCCTAGACATCTTGTTCAGCTTGTATATAATCATCTCTGTGAGGCACTGGTTGGGGAATACTTCCTTATCACCTTTAGGTTTGAATTTGAACCCCAGCTTGGTCACATATCGAATGTGTACCCAGAAGCAAATTTTTGGTCACCCCTCTGTTTGCATGTTGGTTAAAATCACGTATATTCCACAAAGTGACTAGGATGAACCATGATGCTGTGAGTAAAGTCCTAATACAGATCTGGAGCTCACTCCCTGTGACTTTCTCCCCTTCCTCTTCAGACCAGGAAGAACTCGCAGCTTTGCTGGGATTGGTTGATCTCACCTGGATTGTCCACCATGCACCTCTCACTCCTCAGGACCCAGAATTTGGTTCTGCTTTGCAAAGTCCTGCCTGCTTTCCCTGCCATCTCTCCCTGCACCTGCTGCAGGGGTCTTGTCCCCTAGAACCTGTCACATACTTCCTTCATTATATGACTAGGAATGTCATGTTTTCCCCCAAATCAGACAGGCACTTCTAAGTTTGTCCAAATGGTTCCTGTTGGAATAGATGATACGAATAAAACAACCTTTTTTGAAATGTTGCAAATTTCTTTAAGGAAAATAAAAGAAAGCCACTCCCTCTACTTTAATCCTCATTCAGGTGCAGAGGTGAGGAGACTTCAGGAAGATGCATAGGAATTCTCTCACCCTCACCAATGCCAGTGTGGTATGCCACTGAGGGACTGGGACGGACTGGGGGAAGGGAAAGGGAGCAGGTTGGGGGAAGAGCCTTGTTCCTCACTTTGCCACCAACTGCTGCTCCAGTGAGGACCCACGCTTTCTCTCGGGATCACAGAAATGATAAAGCAGCAGACAGGTTGGAACATGAACAGATTTTCTCCATGAGCACAACAGGTAAGAGGAAAGACCAAGAAAACAATCATACTGGTTTTACGGAAGGTGAAACTGTCCTTCAGGTCAAATGTCTTCATTATCACCAAGATTTGTGGATTAGAAAGAATGTGTCAGCCCTGCCCTCCCTGTTGCCTAGCAATGAACGGGCCTGTTTCTCATTCCCAGCAGGTACAAAGGGGCCTAGTTTTGAAGGGGGGTGGGCAAGAGGTGTAGGACAAAGTCTCCCTGGACTGCATAATAATGAGATATTCAGATGCCATTGTGCAAGAGGTACCTGCATTGCAAATGAATAAGGAAGTTAAGAAAACATTTATTTTCCTCATTTGGGGTCTATTCTGTACTGTTTCTGAGAAGTAATGTTTAACTCTGAGAGATTCCAGTTTGTAGGTATATTTGCCTATCCAGTCATCAGCTGGATAACTGGGAGGATGAAAAGAGCCCCACAGCTCACACTGGTAGGGAGTCAGATGGTTAATCTCCTGGGACCACTGCTTTGGACGTTGGATCATGAAAACCTTTTCCTGAGATATTCTGTGGGACCCCAATATCTCTTCCACCAACCTCTGTGACAGTTCCCATCTGGTCTGAATAACACAATATGCCAGTCCAGGTCCTGCAAGAAGCAGACATAAAGATAGCCTTGAAAGTGAAAAGATTGAATTAGGGCAAATGCCCAGGTGAGAGAAAACTGAGAGGAAGCCAGCAGTAAATGTCACCCAGGGCTGACCCTGGAAGGAGGAGAGAGGGAGAGCAGGTTGCAGGAATGTCCTAGACCTCTAATGAGTCTAAGGCAGATACCACTCACCCCTGCAGAGGTTCTGTAGCCAAAATTACCCTCAGAGGAGCCCACCTATCCTGGGAGTGGTCTCCTTAGCACCCTGTGCTTGGTCACTTCGGAGTACCACAGGTAGGACCCTTAAGCACTTGCTCTTCCTTTTGGAGGTCTGCAGGGTGTATCCTGGTGGCCCCCACACCCGGACCTGGGGAAATGAAGTGCTTGGAGTGAGAGTGGGGTTAATCTGGGGTTTGGGAGTATCCCACTGGGTGGAGTTGAGAGAACTGGAAAGGTCAGTAGAGAGTCATGCAGAGCGGGGTTGAAAAAGGAGGTATTTCTGAAGAAAGGAATAAATCTAGGGACAGGTATAAATGGTTGGGAACTGGTGTTTCCACGAGGAGAACTTGTATGGAAAGGAAAGGTGATACTAAGCATAAACTTTGAATCTCTTCTCTTGTTGCTGCTCTCTGGTAAGGTCTCTTATAATGAAACTTCACATGGGAAATGCTACCAAAGTGATTTTACTTCCACTTATGTCTTAATTTGTGCTGCTATTACCCACATATGTGAGACTGGATAATTTATTAAACAACAGAAATTTATTTCTCACTGTTTTACAGACTGGAAAATTCTAGGGGCTGGGAAGTCCAAGATAGAGGCAATTGCGGATTCCATGTTTGGTGAGCACCCAGTCTCTGTTCTAAGATGGCGCCTTGAATGCTGTGTTTTCACATGGCGTAAGGCAGAAGGACAAAAGGGATGAATGCTGTATTCTCATAGCAGAAGAGAAGGAACTCGCTCCATCAAACTATTTTAGAAGGGTCCTGATACCATCCTTGAGGGCTGTGCTGTCATGACTTATTTACCTACTGAAGGTCCTACCACTTAAAAGTTTCACATTGTCAATTAAGTTTCAACATCCAAGACCATAGCAACCTACTCCATGTCTATTTTGATTCTCTATAACTATTGCCTATAGTTATAAGTGTTTGAAACTAGAATTTCCTTCTCCCAAGTAATTTTGCATCAATTTCCATTTTATCCTCACTGTCAATATTGTGCTGTATGATTTCTCCTGTGGAAGGTAGTGGTGTCAGAATCCTCGGCATAGGGTCTCCAAGCTGCAGTGCCACTTGGATATTTCTCCTGCTCTTTGCATCACTTCTACCCTTGATTAAAGGCTGATATCTGCCATCATCAGAGAGGAAAGGAATGCTTGCCCCACCATTTTCACTGCTGCTGCTGCATGTGAAATGACAGCTTCCTAAGGAATGTTTTTGGATACTTCTGGAGGGTGACCAATCCTGAAGTGTGCTGGTTTGTGGAGGACATTGTGGCCTGGGGAACACCATTGTGGCCTGGGGAAGAGAACCATTTGGAAGGGATCTATGATGAAATTCCTCAGTCCCAGTAGGAACTCTGGGGAGATGACTCTAGTGGGTGGAGTACATTAAATTTCAGTACTGGGTACTGATGGCAGGTGCATTACCCACATTCTATCGCTTACTGCCCACAACAGACTTCCCAGACAAGACAAGAAGCTAGGGAATTTGCTCTGGGTAATGCAGTTGGTGGAACAGGGTCTCAACCTTGCCTGTCTATTGCAAAACCTGTGTTATAAAATTCTACATCGTCCTATGACTGGGGTGACAAATGAAGGGCCAATGGAAGATTAAGTCAGCATGATATTCTGGGATGGTTGAGTTAGTTGCCAGGCAGGTGAGACTTTGGAGGGGCTCCTTGAGGAACCCTGGCTCCTCACCTTGGAGTATCTAGCCTCTTGTGCACGTGTGCCCTATCTCAGGCGTTTGATTCTGTCTCCATCAGCATGAGCCCAGGGGCCCTCTGGTTCCAAGACTTGGCTCCATAAACAAATCTTTCTTAATTAGGTTTGGCAGCTCAACACCTTTGGTGTATCTAGCCCATTTAATTGCCACGCCTACTCTTGTTGGATCCGGTTATAAAGTAAACTATGTTCTTTGAGAGCTGTTGAATACAGATGAGTCAACAGCCAGTCTGAGCTGACCCACAGACTCATAAAAACCAACAGGGCCCCAAGTACCCGCACCTGGGGCACCCAAACTCTTGGATCAAAGGTGCAAGAACTTGCCCACATCAAGGATCTGACTGCTTTCCTGGGGATCAAGAAAATGAGGTTTTATCTCTACATTTACACTGGCAATCCACGAGGTAAGGGGAGAAATGCCTCATTGTCTCTTTATAGAAAACAGGAGTTAATTCTTGGGGAAACTTAGTCCTGTTTTCCTCATCTCAAATCTAGACAGACTTGTCTATCCACTCCCTGGGGATAAATGTGAGGTTTTAATTGTTTTAATTCATTCACTGGATGCTCCTGATCTGCTGGTTACACATGGATTATTAGCTGTGAGCTGCACCCTGCCTTTCCTGGGCCATTTCACAGCGCTGAAGCTGGAAGGCAATTAAAATCTTTGGTTGCATCACATTTGGTTCCAAAGTCTTCTTGCAGCAGCGATATGTATAACAATTCTATGTCTGATGGAATCCTTTCGGCATCTCTTGGGCCATATGAATCTTTAAAGTAGAGAATAAAGGAGCTAATGGGGTCTAACATGGAGAAGGTTTACCTGGAAAAGGCAAGTTAGTAAGACATTCTGTTTACCTTCACTCCATTTCCTGACAGCACTTTATGGAATTTTGTATCATTTCAAGTGAATGCAGTTGGATTTCTCAAGACTTGTTCAGCTTCCTAAATATTGCTGTGACAAATGCTCTGTGACAGGGATGTCAACTATTTCCCTGTGCTCTGACAGTCATGGGGCTCCTCTTGCAAACATCTGTATCTTATAGATTGTGCCTAGTTGCTCAAAAGAAGTTAGTCTTTTGCAATTAGGAAAAATGGAGCCCCCTGCCTTTGGTTGGGAATAGAAAATGGAGCAAAACATAGTGTTTGGGTAGACACGAGTTTGCTAGACACTTCTGTGTTGGAGGAGCAGCCCAGTCTCTGAGGGTTCCCTTCAGCCAAGGGCTCTACTTGCATGGTCTTCCCCTACACTGTTTTGTGTAAATATATTCTAAGTTGATTTTAGCTTTTAAAAGTCCAATGGAGATAGGAGCACCTGGGTAAGTATGGCCATCAGAAAAGTTTTTTCTTTCTTTGATAATCATTCATGAAGACGGATTTCTTTCTGCTTAAGAAAGCAAATGGATTGAACTTAAAAAGAAGCAGAATGTATGGATTGTTTGTGAAGGGTTCTTGGAACTTTGATACTATTGATAGCTTTTGGTTTGCTCTGAGTTTCTCAAAAAGTTTAATGTAAGATGTTTGTAATGACCAATCATGCTTTCCTCTGGAGACCTGAGACTCAAAATTCTCCCTTTCCTTATCTCTGCAAGGCATTTTTCTGTACTAGGTCACAAACCTACCCTGGACCTTTCACGGCTCAGGGATTTTCCAAGGATTCAGTTATGACTCACATGCTTTGCCTTTTCCTTGTCTTGTGGATTGTCCATGGATTGATGGCTTCTTAATTCCTTCTCGTAGAGCCCTTTCTGGAATTTCTTATAGTCTCAGCAGTTTGATCCTGGGTTTAACCCTCATTTAACTCCCCTCTGTTGTGCAATTTAAGATGCTGATGATGACTATTGTCTCTTTATTCTTGTCCTTCTCATTCATGTATTATGCATTCATTTGTTTCTTTGTTTGCCTTTTGTCTAGTTTATAATAAACAAACATGATGTTCTGAGAGCTATGCTAGGTCCCACAAAACCGAATGACCTGGCAAATGCTTTTAATTGCAGACTGCTTTGCTGTGGTGACCTGGCACTTGCGGGGTACGTGTCTGAATGCCATGATGATGAGGGACAGCTGCACAACAGTGTAGAAAAGGGATAATTGCTAAATGCATGGGGTAGAGCTTTGCACTGGGCCTGTAGAAGACTTCATGGAAGTATGATCTTAAAAGCTCTGGGCAGGCAGGATGGTGCCCAGTTGGGGCAGGAGGGGGTGAGGAAAACACCCAAAGTGCAGGTGATAAAGGGCCCACGTGTGACACAGAGGAGCTCTGCAGTATCTGGAAAGCAGTTTGCTCTTCTGTGAAGTGCAAGGTGGGCTGGAGTAGGGTAAGACCATGGCCAGGGAAACCAGGCAGGAGATCACTAAGAGATAAAGATCCAGCAGCTGATTGACTGTGGAAGGGGGCAGGTGAGGACAAAGTGGAGCTGGAGATGCTGCAATGTCCCCAGTGTTCATATGATGAACGTACTTTGAATGGCAAAGAGCTTTTTCTTTCCACTTAACCCTCATGTGTCCATGGTACCCTCAGTCTCGGAGAGATAAGCTAGTGGGCTCCTTAGAAGGTAGTGAGGGTTATGTGGGGCAGGAAACTGGCTTCTCAAATGCCTCCTCTTTTCCACACCAATGAAATGCATGCATGTTTGGGGAGAAGGTGAGACTTCAGTACAGTGACAGGTCTCAGCTTGTTTCTCTTAGGGCTTGGGTCTTACATGAGGCATTGCCTTGGATCAGTAGTCAATCTTAATTATGAGTCTGTGCTAAACCCAGTGTCACCTGCCCTGTAGGAGGCAGGGCAAAGAATGTGTTGCTGCTTAATGTGGCAGTCTACAATCAAGTAATAATAAAGGAGTTATCAAAAGCAGGAGTCCCTGTAACTTTCTGCTCCTACTATTCAGGGCCCAGTTGTATGTACCCCTGCCTAAACTGAGACGCTGGACTGAGTCTTTCCCGGGGATCACTGAATAGCCACACTTCTCAGTCTCCTTTGGCAGAGAGGTAAAGGGAAATTGAGTCTGTCTTCTGAGTTCTTCTCACCTGGTTCAGGTGAGAACCTGAGAGTGCTCATGAGGCAGGTCCATGAATCTGGAGAACACCATCTCAGGCACTTCCTGACCTTAGAGACGGAGAGAATCAGCTTCTTGGAGCACATGACACTCCTTCATTGTGCCATGTTTGGGGAACTCTGGCTCAAGACACACAGGTAGTAGATAGCAGAGCTGGGATTCACACTGGATCGAGCTGATGCCATCCATCCTTCTCCCCTCACTTTGCAGGGGAGGTTATAGGCCTTGAAATAAACTTTAGGACCCCCAGTTCAGACTCTGTGGAAAAATCACCAGGGTTTAATTCCTGACTGACTTCAGGTTAGCCACTATAAGGCAACCCTAGGACCTTTGTCTCTAGAACTGAACTGACCCTTGAGGTTCCAATGGGGACCCAGAATGATTCTAGCATAGGTTATGTAAAGCCCAAAGAGAATATGCCAGAATATGCATCATGTGGCTAACTCAAGTCACTACTGAATGAATTGTTAGCATGGAAATCAACTCATTGAGGATCATTGGACAGGATGATTGACTTTAATGGCTTCTTTGAACATTCGCTGCCTTCTCTTTGCCCTGCATTGACTGGACTTTTTCAGAGATAGAAGTGATAGGGTGACAAAGCACAGAGGGACACAGAGAGGGACCATCTACCTTCATTTCAAAAACTAGATTTGTCTGCAAATAAGACCATTTCTACTTTACAGATTGGGAAAAGAAAGTATAAAACTCTGCTGATGTCACTCAAGTCAAAGGTGAAGAGAAAAAAGGCCTAGGTCTTCCCAATCTCTGCCTCCTGGAATAGAAACCATTCATGAATAATATTAGCTCTGCTTTGAAAGAGTAAAAAGTGGTTGACTGGATTATGTGCTTCAGAAATTTATTTTCATGAACAAACAGGGAGTGTGGAAATTGTGGAAACAAAACAGAACCAAAAGAAATAAAATCTTCATTAAAAAAAGGATGAAGAAAAATTATGTAGAAACATATGGGAGATAGATCCTTAGAAAAGTTAACAGTAAACAAAAAGTATTATTTAGGTTGAAGAGGTCCAAGTGGTCCTAGGAATGCTGGGTGCGCTTGCTCCAGCCAGTATGGTCCTAAGCCATCCTTGCTGAGGTGTTCAGGGAGAGTGTGGGGCATCTTTGCCATTGCCTTGTCAGAATCTTCTAGTAAACAGAAAAAGGAGCAGTGCACATGTACACAGATACACAAACACACCCAACTCCTGAATTCTTTTCAAACAAAAAGGAGGAAGAAACCCAGTATGGTGTAGAGAAAAGGCAACTTGAAAAGTATTGAGAATCCAAAGATGCTCTGCCCCAAGTAGCTCAAAAACCCTTATAAGGACTCTAGCTATCAAATACAAAACCCAACCCAATATCACCCCATTAAAAAAGCATAGCTCTGAAATACTCATGTTAAGAAATCACTGAGTCCATCTCGATCATTGTACAAAGGAAGAAAACGAAGGCCCATAGGAGACAATGACTTGTTCAAAGATCTCAATCTGAATTAACATTTCTCCTAGCAATGCTTTAGCTCAATCATGTCCTTACTCAAAGAAGTTTGTTGTTATTGTCCTGAATCAGTTTCCCAGGATGCAACAGAATCCATCTCTGCCTGTGTGTCCTTGCCCTGTACTGTGTTCTGCAGGTAGACTGCTTCATAAACATTACATTCTGGTTAGATGCATGTAAGCCACCTTTGCTTCGAGGAGAAGATTCTTTCTGAATATTCTGAAATACAAGCCAGAATTTTCCATTGAGCTAGAAATTTCCAATGCCCATGCCTCTTCATCTCCATTTGCACAAACACATTTCTTGGCTTGGATTCAGGAATTATATTTACCAGGGTATGTCAATATGCCACTTTATCCTTTGAGAGTTGATTTAAATATGCAACACAACACAGTTGAAAGCAACAGGTTAATACAGTTTTTGCAGAATTAGAACAACCAAAGCTCTCAGGTGACTACCCCTAAGGGAAGTCTCATGGTTCGTTACCCTTGATTAAATTCTTGGGAGCTTTCTGGCTCTCTCCAGCTCTGCCATTTGTCCTTGGGGAGCCCAACAGAACTTGGCAACTATGAATCACAGTTGTTAGCTTCTCACAGGAAAAATCTCCCTGAAATTTAGCCTCTTGGAGTCCAAGTCCAATGATGAGATATTCAGGGAGATAAGAGTGACCCCAGTCCTGTGCTTGGAGGTACAGTCAACCATTTCAGAGTCCAGGGTATTCTGATGCTATTAGGAGGTTGGACCACTTATGAATTATGCATAAAGTATAGAGAGCTTGAATCTGGTTCAGAGATAAGGCACAGGCATGGTCATAGGATCACATTAGAAGAACTCTGGGAAGCCCATGCCATGCTGGTTTGTGTAAAGTGTGAATACAGTCCCTGCTCTGCAGAAGTGTCAGTCTCATTGGGAGGATATATGTGGTAGCAGGCATGAGTGCTGCCATATTGCTCAGCAGAAACCTGATCAAGTGCATTCTATCTGACTGAGACCTCCCACCCAATTTATTTCTAGGGCAGGTCCAGGAAAGAAGGTTTGTCTTCTTCCACAACTACTCCAGCCCCTTAACTGGAGAGGAGAAGGCAAGTTATAAGAAATCCTAACTTAGAATGCACATTTGGAACAGGCCTGAAAATCCCTTTAGATCTAGGGGCTCTTCACACTCTGTGCCTTGCCCAAATCAATTGTGCACAAGAATCAAGGTCTCACTCAGCCAGTGCAGGTGCTCACCACTGTCAAGAGACAGACTGAGTGAAGTCCACTAGGGAAAGAAACTGCTGACCAACAGAGACATGCACAGGATTTGGATTTGAATCACCTTATTAATTCTTTTGGCTGGGTGTTTCACAGCCAATGGTGGTATGTGCAGATGTGAATTTCTACAAATTCCATCTCCAGTATAGGAGCTCCTCCACTTACTTGTAACTGATAAATTGATAATATTATAAGTTGATAATATTATAAGTTGAAAATGCACCTTACTCAGCTGACCCACAGGAGAGCCTGGCTCAGTAATGCAGTGCACTGTAGAGCAGTTGTTACTTCCCTCTTTTTTAAAAATTTAAAAAAAATTTTTATCTAACTTTTAATTTTTTACAGACTGCATTTTGATTCATTGTACACAAATGGGGTACATCATTTCGTTTTTATGGTTGTATACAATGCAGATTCATACCATTCATGTAATCATACATGTACATAGGGCAATGATGTCTGTCTCATTCCACCATTTTTCATACCCCCCTCCCTCTCATTTTCTTCTACATATTCTAAAGTTCCCCCATTATTCTCTCATTCTCCACCCCCACCCCATTATATATCATCCTCCACTTATCAGGGAAAACATTCGACCTTTGGTTTTTTGGGCTTGGCTTATTTACTTAGCATGATATTCTCCAATTTCATTCATTTATTTGCATAATATTATTATGCAAATAATAATAATATATATTATTTGCATAATATTATTATTCTTTATGACTGAATAGTATTCCATTGTGTATATATACCAGAGTTTCTTTATCCATTCATCTGTTGAAGGGCATCTAGGTTGGTTCCACAATCTAGCTATTGTGAACTGAGCTGCTATAAACATTGATGTGGCTGTGTTATTGTAGTTTGTTGATTTTAGGTCCTTTGGGTATAAACTGAGGAGTGGGATAACTGGGTCAAAAGGTGGGTCCATTCCAAGTTTTCTTAGGATTCTCCATACTGTTTTCCAGAGTGGCTGCACCAATTTGCAATCCCACCAGCAATGTAAAAGTGTGCCTTTTTCCCCACATCCACGCCAACATCTATTATTGTTTGTGTTCTTGATAAAAGCCATTCTAATTGGTTACTTCCCCTCTTGATTAAGTGCCAGACCTGGAACTGCAGTGGCCCTGTATCATGAGAGTATCACAGTATATAGTGCTAGCCTGAGAAAAGATCAAAATTCAAAGAATAGTTTCTATTGATCAAGTATCACCCTTGCAACATCATAAAATGGAAAATCCTAAGCAGAACCACTGTAAGTTGGGGACTGCCTGTATCTTGTGACAGTGAGTGGGAGAAGGTGGGGGCCCCAATGTGGGCGGGCACCAGAGCAATGTGAGTGGAGTGATCCGGGCACTCAGAGCAGGGTGGGCAACTTCCTTCCACAGGGCTGACTCCAGCTGGAAATGGGCAGTCATCAGAGGAGACCAGTGAGGGTTGGGTGCTGAAATCCTTTCTATGTGGGAAGAGACTGATTTTCTCATACTCTGAAGATGAGATGATGATGGACTTAAACCTTACCTGAGAGATTTGGGGTTGATGTCAGGAAGAACCTTAGGTCTGAAGGGAAGAAATCGTGGGAGAAATGAAATTAAACTGCTGCCTATGCCTCTCATGTAAGTGTAGAGTCTGTAGCTATGTTCCCTAGGAAGGGATGTCGGTGGCTACCTGCTTGTGGGTGGGGCAGCCATTGGTGCTTTTGAAGTCTTATCATGAGCCTGTCACCTTGGTCTTGTGCTCTTAATACCATGTACATGAGGTCCCACTTATCCCCCTCTCCAAGGTGGCTTCCAGCACAAAGTTGTTTCTAACGATTGGTGGTTTAAGCTTGGACCATGGATAGTCCCTGTGGGCCATTTCTCTAAGTGTCTTTTCAGGTCGAGTGTCTTTTCAAGCTGCTGGGTCTGCCCCATTAATGAACCTGAGATCATTGGGTACAAATTCCCAGGTTGGGAGTGTAGCTCAGTGATAGAGCATGCCTAGCAGGTGGGAGGCCCTGGGTTCCATGCCAAAGAAACCAAACCAAACCAAACTTAAACCAAACAACCACCACAACAAATTCCCTTGCAGCTTCCTTAATGCCTGAAGCCCCAGGGATATCCCTCATCATGCCATTGCTTGTGGCTCTTGCCTTCTCTCTCTGGCATGTCTCTTTTCTGATCTGAATGCTTTAATGCATGTCTCTGCATGGTGCAAGGACCCCTACCAGGGTTCTAGATCCTCCATCACTGTGCAGCCAGTGCTGTTTGGGGAAACAGTCCTGATCCAGTCCTCTTGTCAGTACTTCATTCCGGGAAAGAGCCACGGGCAGAAGCTGGCTTCACCCTTAGCCACATGGGTGAGGGACCCCCAGGGATGCCTCCAACTTAATTTGGAAATTAGATGGGCTAAATTCTAAAAGCATATTCAATAACATAATGTATAGTTCTTCAGTGACTAGAGAGTAGATGGTGAACCATTCTTGGGATGAAGAGAAGGCATGACACCTGACAGACAGATGCTAGCTCTGTCTCTGTATTATAGACATTTCCTGCTCTGGAATTAAAAAAAAATCCTGCACACTGCACAAAGTATGTTATTGCTTTTCATAGCATTCTAAGTAGACCCCAGCAACATGACGTGCAGCCTTTAGAAAGGGAGACTATGACATCAGGAAAAGGGCAGTGGTGTACCCCAGGCACATGACAGTGGCTTCTCACTGGACAGTGGGTTCAGTAGAGCCAGGTATCACAGTCTCTATGGTATTTTCCCATGTTACATGCTTGGGTTTTGAAGGCACCTTACTCTTCTAAGCATCTGACAAAGTTTTCTTCTTTCTGCTCTTACTGCATCCTGCCTGCCCCTTGGGGTCACCCGGCTTCGAGGCTACTGTGTCTCCAGGCCCCTCAGACCAGCAGATGTGGGCTGTGAGGACTGACACTTGCAGTGGCAACAAGCAGATTTTCCATAATCCATTTGGTGTCTTTTTGTCAGAGAGAATCTTCTGAAATTCTGTCGTAATAGCAAAAAGACTTCCTGAGTTCCTTAAGTCATCGTCCCTCAAGACACGCCTACATTTAAAAAATTTATTTTCATATTAATTCATGTGTTCATTTTACACTATGAACTACCAGGAATTGATGTCCAACAGGGAGTTACTACTTCTGTTTTAAATGGACAACACAGGTAAGCTTCTTCACTAGGAAATCTGCCATAGTGACCTATGGTCCTTTTGGTCAAAAGTCCTTCTTTATGTCTAACTGAACTCTTTCTTGCTAGAAATTCAAGTCATCTTTATATTTATAGCATGTCACTTGGCCACCTGAATTCTCCCCAACACTGCTTCATTTAATTTGTATGATGGCTCTAAGAAGTAGATATTATTGATTGTTCTTTAACCGATGAGAAAAGTGAGACTTGACCTGAGTCCACTCTAGTGTAGAGAAAGTTCTGCTTCCAGAACTCGCCAGGGCTCTGTGTATCTGAAATGCTAAAACTGTCATAGCAGTGCCCTCTACAGGAAGGAGGCTTGTGAGGGGCAGGGTTTGAGCCCCCATTGGTTGAGGGACTTTCCTCATTCATCTTCGGGTTGCTACCACACCACTCTCAGCACCCAGCACCCTTGTGCTTCCTGACACTCTTTAAGGTCATCCTAGTTACTGTTCCTGTCTTGGTCCTTATCACAATCCATCATTGCTGTGTTCGTGTGGTTCATTTTTATTATCTCTCCAGCTCCCCCAAACCTCCCTGAATGTCAGCCTTTTGAATGCTGTATCCCCAGCTCCTTATAGGGTGCCCAGCACGTGACAGGTTCCTAATGAATATTTATAGACACAAGGAGGAAGAGAAGAAAAGACCCAGCAAAGAAAGGGCAAGTGAGGAAGGAAAGAAGGGAAGCAGAACGACCAGCCCTTCCTGGAGGCCTCCCCTACTGTATGTCTCAGAATTCACTCATCTTATTGGCTAAATACTTAGGAAATTTGTGTTAGAACCATTGGATTGGGACCTGGGACCATCCCAACTTTGCCTCATATGAGCTATTTAATATCTCTAGGTGGTTGGGTGCAGCTCAGTGCTAGAGCATGTGCTTAGCATACACAAGAAGCAGGGTTCAATTCCCAGCACTGGAGAAAAAAATTCTCTAAAGTTTACTTCTCTCTCTTATAAAATAGAGATAATTACACCTAATTCATGGGGTCACAGTAAAAACTGAATGAAATAAATCCCACAAAGCCCCTACCACAGTTTCTGGTACATTCAACAGGTGCTTGCTCTTTTCCTCTGCAATTATGTCTTGTCTAAAGGAATTTGAATTTTCCAATCCCAATGAAGTGTGTCTTCAATCACATATGAAGAGTGACCCCCTTGGTCATCTATTATGTGGGTCCTGCAGAGAATACACTGCTGGCCCTCTAGTCTGTACCAAAGAAGGTCACATAGCAAGGGTTTCATCTAATAATTAAACCCAAGGTAGGTGTGTGTCATACCAGCTCTGCTCTACAGTAGGTTGAATCCCAACTTTCTGGCTCTCTGAATGAATCAGTCACTTGGCTTCTCTGGTCTTTGGTTTCCTCTTCTATATGCTGTAATGTAATATATAATGGTTGTCCATATCATGGAGTGACTACAACTATTCAGATTACCTATGAAAAGACCCTGAAACATAGTAAGACCTATTAATATTAGTTACTGTTGTTCCACCCACAGGTTAGAGGAAAACACTGCCTTCAGACTAAAATAGACTCAAGAGAACTTTATGGAAACTTCCTGGTTTTCCAGTTACTTTAATACTTTTAATCTCCTTTCATCTTCAAACCACTCTGAAAGGTGTATTCCCTTTCCATTTTTCATTTATTCATCAATTCACTCATTCAACAAATCCTCACTATAGACAGAGAGACACATGCCATTCTAACAGAGGCTAAGTGTTAATAACACACAGTGCTGTTGACTCATTTGATGGCTCTTCTCCCCGTTTCATGGCAGAGATCACTGCTGTGTTGCAGCCCTCCTTAAGGAGGAGGTTCTTTCTCTGTCCTTCTGCTTGGTCCATAGTATATACTTATATCTCTTCATTTCCAGCTGTTTTCTCTTGCCCACATTTTCTGTGTGCCTGATCCTGTGGTGGTTCTTACATTCCATTAGCTCTCTATTTCATTCACATTTTCATCAGTTTCTTTAAGCTTTTGTATAGGGTAGTCAGCTCCACTGCTGTGACAAAATACCTGAGAAAATAAACTTGAAGGACAAAAGATTTATTTTGGTCCATGGTTTCAGAAGTTTCAGTCTAAGGTCGACTGGCCTTTGAGACTGAGGTGAGGTCAAATGATCACAGTGGCGGTAGAGGAGTGTGGAGTGGAAGAGTCAATCACTTCATGGCAGCCAGAAAGTGGAGGGAGTGGGGCTGGAGACAAGATATAGTCCTCAAGGACATGCCCTCAAGGACCCACTCCTTCAACTAGGTCCTACCTCCTATAGTTCTCACCACCTCCCACTAGCCCATTCGGATGTGACTCCATCATTAAACTAACCCACGGATGAGGTCAGAGATCTCACGACCCAATCACTTCCCCAAATCCCCACCTCTGAAGATTGCTTCATTGGAGACCAAGCACATGATCCTTTGGGGATATTTCAGATCCAAATGATAACAAACTGTTTCTGCACTTTTAAAATCTTTTAGACCCTTGATAAATCAATGCATTTTTAAAATGGGTGTTTTTGGATAAGCGTAAACAAATGCTCAGAAATATGTGTATTTCTTAATGTGTTTTTAGTCATGATGGTGAGTTCAAAATGCATGAGATGTATGTGCCACGATGCACTGAAAACATGTAAGCCTAGCTTGAAAGGTGGCGGGGGGGGGATGCCCACAGAAGTACCTGATGCTCATGAACAGGCATCTTCCTTGGCCTCGTGTCACTGTCTGCATTTATGAATGCACTGTGTTAGTTTTCTCACCATCCTGGAAGGTTCACTTGGTCATTAGTTGGGTGAACAGGTAAAACTGTAACCTGGAGAAAAGCAGCTTTTCTCTCTCCTCTGGTCTTCTCTATTTAGAGAGACCACTGAGGCTCAGTGGTGGTGTTGGGTATAAAGTAGTGACAGGCCAGGCAGGTGCCAGCTGATGTTTGTCGCTCATTGACCCACTGACCTTCACTCACCTCCACTCATTTATTCAAGAAATACTTAGAGAGTTTCTACTGTGGTTCAAGGATTCAGGGGAAAACTAGATGCACTAGTTCCTTTCTTGAAGGGAACTTTCTAGTAGAGGCGCAATAGATGAGATGTAAACAAGAGTTCAATGCATAAGATGTCATGCTGTAGTGAGAGGAAATGGGAAGCAGCCAGGACAGAATGGAGCTACCCCTGAGGCAGTGGGCACTTCTCAGATGGTATGCTGTAAAGCTCTCAGAGGAGGTGATGAGGGAGCTGAGTCCCCAGTGACACTGCAGTATCGTGAGTCCCTAGGAAGATCCAGGACAGGGTTGCTTCTTCCTGAGGAGGGAGCAGCAAATGTCACAGACCAGGGCAGGACCAGATGGAATGTTTGCAGAACAGAGTTGGTGGGAACACAGTTAACAAGGGGAGAGATGGTAAGGGGTGGGGCCAGGGACAATGGCAGAGTCCAGTTTCCCTGGGACTCTGAGGGCATGTGAGTGAGAAGCAGCAGAGAGAGAGGCTTAGGCAAAGCAGCAACATGATCTGATTTACAGCTGACAATGGGGAGTATACTAGGAAGAGGAGAGAGGTGGCAGATGATTTCTATAGCCTAACCAAGAAATCATGGTGGCTTGGACAAATGTGGCAGTGAAAGAAATGGAAAGAGTACAGATTGGTCCTGAATATATTTTTGTAGGAAGTGCTGACAAGATGTGCCTTTGAATTGGATGTGGGGGCAGAAGAAAAGAATCAAGATTGAATTTTTTTATGATTTTGCTTCAAGTGAGAGATAGTACCATTTAAAGAGCTGAAGAAGGTCCTAATTAGACAAAATAGATATAAAATCAGGTGTATTAGGTGTTAAGAAGGAAGAGGTTACTAGGAAAATTTCTTTTAGAGTAGGAAATTTAACCCAAGACATCTGTACCTAGATTTGCTACCCCCATATACATCATAAGGCTGCCCTCGCTGTCCCTGCTGGGTCTGGCACCCTGAGGGTGGCCATGCAACCCACACCCCAGCCAAGGGTATTTAGAGAAAGGATGGTGCCAGGCGTCAATCACCAAGCCCTGTGCTCTGGTTGCCTCTGAGTCTGGAAGACAGGTCATGCTAACCTCAGAGGAAATTCAATTGATCTGGCACAATTATATCTTCTCAGTCTAATCTGATCTCATCATTTTATAGGCAATCTTTTCCTCTCTGATCCTCAGCCTTCCCATCCCCTTTGTTAATTTATGCCTAGTAGCCAGATAAACAAAGTCTCTGGGCTTCATACATGCACAGATACTGGGTATAGGTCCTTTGAAAGCAGCCCAGAGCCCATTTTTGTCTCCCTCCCAGATATTGTGGTGGGAGACCATTCTTCAGGAGCCAAGGAGGACAGGGCAACAGGGAGAGAGGAGTTCCCAAGACCTGACAAATCATCCAAGCAGGACTATCTACCCTTTACTGCCCTTTCTCTGCAGCTCACATAAGCACCCTGTCATTTTTCCTTCCATGTGGCAGGAAGACCAGATGCCTGCTGAAATCCAGATCTGGAATTTAAAATTGTTCCCCAAATGTCAACTCAATCTTTGACTGTCCCCATTCCTGAAGTCATTAGGGCTCCTCAGTCTTGCTAAACAAGGAAGAAACCTAACATTTATGGCAACTTTCCCTCTGCTGTATCTTTTGCTGGCGTTCCCCCACTAATCCTATCTTGGGATTGTCAAACAGGTATTTGTTATTTGCATTTTCACAGAAGAAAACATTCACGTTCAGGGAAATAAAGTCATTTACCCTGTTCACAAGCAATTGTGGCATTTACACTTTACAATCTATCCCTTCATATATATTGAGCCCCATCTTTGTTTTGCTAACCCCATTTGCTGGCCTTTTGCAATGATTTCTTCAGTCTCCATGTGATCTCAGCTTGGACCTCATAGTGACCAGATGCCAGGCAGCCAACTCTTCAGTCTGTGCCAAGCCCCATTGTCGATCTCTGCACAGTTTATAGAGGTCTTCCTTCTATCCTGTCTTCTCAGAGGAATATAATTGAGGGGGGGGGGCATGTCAGGACTCAAACAATGTTGAAAATAAAACCATAACTGAAAATCGGCACTGTTACTGGGAATGTGGAGGACATAGAAAATTAAATCAGGAAATGATATTGTGGGCTACAAGGTGTACAATTAGGTCTGGGGTGGAAAAGCTAGACGGACATGTCAAAAGAGAAAGGAGGAAGGAAGGAAGGATGGAAGGGAGGGGAGGGTAAAAGGAAAGAAGGGAAGGAGGGAGAAAGACAAAACTTGCACCAAGCCCTAGGCTCTTCATTGTTTCTTAGGTTTCTTGCTATTTCTCTCTCTCTCTCTCTCTCTCTCTCTCTCTCTCTCTCTCTCTCTCTCTGTCTCTCTCTCTCTTCCTCCCTCCCTTCCTCCCTCCCTCCCTCTCCCCCTTGTCTTCTAGGCTTAATTGATTTAATTGATTATCTTAGGAAATTAGCTCTGTAAAACCTCCAGGCAGGTTGCTTGGTCACACATGGGACAGTGACAAAGCAGGAGTTTGAGCCTGAGTTGGATTGTGTTTCACTGGCCAGAGACTGCGGTGAGCCTGCACATGCTCTGCAGGTAGACAGGCCTCATTTCTTTCTATTAGAATTAGGGCTCATAATGTGGCAGGGCTATACTTCCCCAAGATCCCCACCCCACAAACCCATCATATATTTATGATCCTTAATATGATCTAAGTCTGGTCCTGATGGTGTGTCATCAAACAGGCCATTATGATTTTTTTTTTTTTTAAGGTAGACAACTGAAAATAGAGAGGTGGTGGCCTGGTGCATTCTTGCTTGCTCTTGATAGTGGCCCTTGCTCAGGAATCATGCAGGGGATATCCTGCCCTCACTCTGAGAAAGGGATTATCCTCTGGCACTGCAATTCTGTTATTTCCCCTAAATTTGGAGCTCACACCCGCGTTCTCCTGGCGACCATTCAAGAAGGCAGAGGACCCCCACTCCCACTCCTATGCCAGTTATGCTTTCTGTCCCTATCCTTATCTTTCTTTCCTAAGTGTGTGTGGTGTGGAAAGAGAAAGAATGGGATACAGGAATTGTGGAGCAAGAGGGGTTTTAGGTGGTCATATGGGATTCTGGCTTGTTTGGAATAGTGCTGTGTCTCCAGAGAGGTCATTTCCAGGTGAATTCAAATATTAATGCCAGTAACTCCAGGAATACAAGAGCTATGCGCAAGGAACAAAATCCTAGAGAAAACAGAAATCAAAGATTCATTGAGAAAAAGGAGGTGTGGGGGAAAACTAAACAGCTCCCATGGAAGCCTAAGAGAGGAAGAACATGTACGGCAGGGGCCGTGAGCGCATGCGCACTGGAGACTACAATGTGGTGCAGTGGCTAGGGTCAAGGCAACGTGAATTTCCTCCAGCCCACCTCCAGCCAGTTGGAGCCCTGAGGCCCTGGGTCTGTTGTGCTGGTGGGAACTGAAGACCCGCGTCAGCCTAGGGTGGCACGAGGGGTTTTGCTCTGGAGCTGCAGGTCAGTATCATAACCACACATGCAGGATTCCCAGTCCTGTGGAGCCCTAGTGGGGCGGATGGGTGGAAGCTGCCAATGGCCCTCCTATTCTCCAACCGACCTCTACCTGCACCTGGAGGAGAACGAACACATCCTGGGAGAAGAGCTGCCTCTCACACGCTGGCATGCCTTTACTTGAGGAGTGAGGTTGATCAGAAATATGCTTTCTGTACTCCAGGGTTCTTATAAGGAAGAAAATAATTTTGCTGGAGTAGATTCTAGGATCACAGGAGCCACTTGCTAGGGAAAGGAAGTGCCAAGTTCAGCGGAGTTTCCAACAAGGGCCTGAAGGAATGGGAAGGAGGAAGAGGACGTGAAGGGAAGTTTGTTGAGTCCCTGCCACGTCACAGGCACTTCACCTGTGCATTTCTTCTGCCCCAGGTCTATCCGGATATAATTGCCATATATATAATTCACAATGGAAGTGTATATCAGTGTTTTTTTTTAGCATATTCACAGAGCTACACAACCATTACCACAATCAATATTAGAACATTTTCATCACCCCCAAAAGAATGCAACACCCATTAGCTGTCATTTCCCATCTCCTCGGCAATCGTCTTACTTTCTTTCTCTACAGATTTGACTAAACATCTGATATAAAAGGGACCAGACAATATCTGACCTCTTTCCTTTCGCGTAATGTTTCCAAGGTTCATCCATGGTGTACCATGTATCAGGACCCCACTTCTTTATAGGGCCAAATAATATTCCATTGCATGCCCATACCTCATTTATTGATTCGTCAGTGCATGGCTATGTGGGTTGTTTCCACTTGAGGGTCATGAATAATGCTGCTGTAAACATTTGGGACTTTTGTGGGGACATGTGTATATTTCATTCAATTTCCATAACAACGAAACCACTATAACCATCTCATTATCTCATTAAGAAAAACTGCAGCTCAGGGAGGTGAAATAATGTTTTTGAAACTGAAAAAGCTTCTCTCCACTTGGTTTGATGATGATAGAAGGGCAAATAAGGGAGAATAAAGTGGAATTTTGTTTCACCTTTTTCTGGTCATTATCCACATGATTGGGTAGAGAGAGCCGAGGATAGGCATGAGCGAACGTGCGTCACCGGCCGGCCTGCTGTAGGCTCTGCTGCTTTCCCTGGGGAGGTGGGTCTGGGTGCGGGGAGCTGAGTTTGCCCAGCCCTGGCATGGCTCTGAGTCCTGGAGGGATGTCCCCTTCCCGCTCACCCTCCTTATTTCAGAGGCAAACGTGAGAATAGGTGGGGAGAGCTGCTCAAGTCTGCTGGAATAGCCTTGAGAGGAGTCAGATGGGAAGTCTCTGTAGCAGTGCCCCTATTCTGAGGGGGCTCCCAGGATGGGCTCTGCAATCAGCAAGAAAGAGGGCCAGCAAGAAGAGCCCCTATGAGAGGAATCCAGCATGTACCCAAGGACATGGAACAACAGGGTCACCTAGGTTGCTGGCTTTGCTTCCTTCTGGCCCCAGGGCTTTCCCAGAAAGTTCTTGAACGTGGGAGGGTGGGTGACGTGCCGCCCCATTAATGTGATTTTGATGGCTCGGCAGAGCTCAAGCCCAAACTGGTAATCATTGACCCTCGAAGGCTCCCTGGGGCACTGCAATAGAATCTACAAGAAGGTTGGCTCTCCAGCAAATCCACTGCCCTATGCTTTATCCTAAAGGCTTGCCCTTCTTGTCACCTTTGCAGGAGCCCGATGCTAGTGTAGCCTTGACAATGGTGTAGAAAAGCCCAGCAGTAAAGGCAGCACAGATAAAGACATGGCTGGATTCTTTCATTCCATGCATGGCTGGAAGTTAAAAGGGAAATGAGAGTGGGAGGTGGTATTACTGAAGGTGTTAACAACTTGATCATTTCCTATGTCCCACTGTTGTCTAAGCTCTTTCTGTTCATCTCTAAGATATATATGAATGTCCCCATTTTTCAGAGGAGGAATTTGAGACTCTGCAAGGCTCTGTAGCAATCAGTGTTAACTCTAGTTAAGTGACTGACTTCAGATTCAACCCCCCAAACCTACTTCTTACATCCTATCTAGTATGTCATTTGATGGGACTGTGACAGGAAAATTTTGAACAGAAACGAGAATGTGGTTCTAGATGGCATTCAAAGTCCTCTGAACCCAAGAACTGCGGTTCCACGCTTCCAACTTTCCATGTCTATCAAGCTGGGTGATTCCACACTCACTGTCTGGATGCAGTGGAATAGACCCTAGTTCCAAGTCCCTGTACTCAGGCTGGCTTCCCCATTTTATGCCTCATCAAGCTTGGGAGTCATATATATTTTCTTTAAAGCAAAGTGTACTTTCTTTTTGTAGACATTCTGTATGTTCAGCCTCCTGTCCACACGGAATTCATTCCTGTCTGGGCTGGAAAGACTGAGTTGATGTCATACCAACCCAAACCACAGAGAACTAGAAGGGTCAGACTAATAACAGGATCTCTGCACACATCATAAATACAACTTTTTATAAACATTTAGGTTCTTTCATTAAACTGCAGTGCCATTTGAGGTGGGTGGCTCAAGATGTGAAATTTAAGAATTTCACATTACAGATGGGTCCAATTTCCAGAACAACAACCTCCACCCAAACACACATACTTTAACAAAACAAACAAGTGGGAGGACGATTATTTGATTTGCAAAAATTATTCTTCACCTTACAAAATAATTTGCTATAGGATTCCTTTAAATACCTAATATTCTTTTGTGTATATAATATGACTTTACACAATTTCTGTTCAGATACCATCTGGGAACATATGTAAATTTCAATATAAGACTATATATTCATTGCAATGATGTTCTTTTTAATATTGAGAATAAGACCAGGAGACTAGAAAAACCTTTGGATCATTGTATTAATTTAGTTTTCAGTTATAAATTCATTAGAAACTAGAATTTACATTAGGTCTGGACTGAGGCTAAGAGAGTGGTCTGAGAACTTGAGTTAAAGTCACTAGAGGTAGAACTGACCCTTCTACCCTTTCCTGTGTGGAGGACCCTATCCCTTCCTGGTGCAAATGGATTGAAATTTTACTTAGGATTCTGTAAGGGCCTGTCCTCTCTCTCTGTACAGTAACCATGTTTGTTGTGTTTTACTAGGGATCTTCCAGATTGGGCCTTCACCTCCTTCCTGGATTCTGACCAAGACAACTTGGCAAATTCCAAACCCAACAGCTTGAATCCAAACAGGGAAGCTCTTGTTGACCACATCAAGATTCATTCATATATGAAACTTTGAAAATCATCTCCACCTCTTCAGACAGAGGCAAGTGACTTGATTTTCATGTTGACTTCTAAATAAGCAAGCCTTCGAACACCCACACAAGAAAGCTGGTAAGCATTTGGTTGGGCGGAGCCACTGAGGCAAAGCCTATCTTCCAATCATCTGTCCTACACAGGTTTCACAGAGACCAAGTCTCACCATTAGAGAGTGGCAGTAAGCTGATATTGCCCTCACTGTGTCCCCTTTTGAAAACCAACAACTTCTTTGAATCTTTCTCAACTTCAATGAATATTTCTTTGACACATATTTATTGAGCTTGTGATGTCTGCCTAGCACTGAAGTGTAGGGAGGTGCCAGTGGAGGACACAGTTGGTGTTGCTGTCCCCAGACCAGCACAAAAGTAAAGGTCAGGTTAAAATTACTTTTTATGCTGCATAAGAAAAGTGTAGCACAATTAAATATCATAGGGGAGATGACCAGATTTAAATGGGGGTGGTGGTGGTGGTCAGGAAACTCCTCTCTCTTTGAGAAGTTGACATTTAAATTTCTTTTTCAGAAATAACATTTTGGTTGAGGTCAAGAAGTCAGGTGGGTGTGGGGAGAATAGGGTGCCTGGTGATCCAGCAGAAGAAATAACACAGGAGGCAGAGTCAGAGAGGTTGAGCAATTGTCCAGATTCCTTTGGAACCAGGCAGGGATAGACCTCCAACATGTGTCTTTTTGTCTTTGTATCCCTGTCTGCCAAAGCTTTGCCTGCTGTGACAGCAATGGATGCATGGGGCTCTTGCTCACTGTCACCACCAGGTTCTCCTCATTCAGCAGGATTGGAGGATCTCCATCTTCCCACAGTAGCTGTTGCCATCAGAATAAACTTTTGACTCTAGAAGATGCCAGAACCACACTCTGTCGAGATTTAGAGAGGTCTCCAAGAGGAAGATGCCTTTTCTATAATTTCGGGCTATTGCCTACAATTTTCTAAGCCAGGATTACCTGTAGAAGCTTCCAAAAGAAGCATAGTGCTTGATGCTACAAAGTCTTCAGCTACATCCACAGTCGCCTCTTAATTCCGTTAATAATATTATGGCCATTTGGGAACTCTGAGACCCCGCTAGTGACATCAGGACCTGTGGCCTTTTCTTCCAATTCATGCCCTTGGATGCAATCCAGTGTACCCTGTGCCCTCTCCCCCCCGCCACCCCCCCCCCGCCTTCTCTCCACCTCTTTGGATGCATTTGAATAAGCTCTTCCTTGTCTCTGGGAACCTGTCCCCTCTCCAGTAATCAAATCCTCCGTCCTTTAAGGCTCAGTATCTAATGAGGGTTTCATTTTTTGCTAGTTGTTTCCCTCTGATGTGTTCTCTGACATGAAGCAAAGCAATATATGAAAAGCCATAATTTCTGGGGCATAGGAAGCAGGTGCTTAATCAAAGTATTATTTATCAACTATTTGGGGTATGCCATAGGGTTTAAAACCAAAGACTTCTCCATTAGGTAGATCCAGAATTTCTAATTTTTGCTTTTTTGGCTTTTTGCTTTGTGATCTTGGACAAATTGCTTAACTTCTCTGAGCCCCAGTTTCCAGACTCTTAGAATTACTCTGAGATCTGAATATGATACTGCATGTCAGAGATTTCACAACTGTGCCTGGGCAACTCTTCTTTCAGGGTCCAGAATGTCACTACTTCAGAGGGGCACTATTTGCATTGTGCTCTAGGGGTCACTGTTCATACAGAATGCAGCAGTGCATCCCCTGGAGCCGGTAGCAGGATACTGACAACCTGGAGACTTCCCAGAACTGCTCTTTCCAGTTATTCGTTTTGAGCTATGTGCCTCCACTTTTGCCTTGTCTTACCCTGCTAACTCTGGTGCAGTCCACTCACACCCAATAAAAGCAACGTTTCCCCTTGCTAACATGCCATGCTCTATTAAGTTTAGAGAAGTATAATTCTTAGAAAATCTTTAGAGGCGCCAAGTACCTTCAACTGTGGAATTTTCTCTTGTCCCTTAGGGTTTTCCTCAGCCCCTATGGATGTGCTACTCTCTTCAAAACTCTGAATGAGGCAAAGACAGTGTCCCCTTTTGGTTCTTCTTTGCATAGTTGTGACATGCTAGCATTTTCAAAAGACCTTAAGAAACAGTTATGAAAAAAAAAAGGGAATGATATTGGAAAGGCACACAGAATAAATGTTCAGCTTCCAGAGCATTGTTTTCCGACTCTATGGTAAATGCACACTGTCACTAAAGATGGGTAAGACCTCTGGGACACTATCCTTGGGACTAGTTTTGCTAGCTCTCAGACTATTTGAACTGATAGCACCCAGGGTTTCCCACTAGGACCCATGAAGAGGTACAGGTTTTTGTGGAGAGAGTATAATTATCTCAGGATGAACAAGGACCCTGATAAACAAGTTAGCTAGATAGAATTTAAAACTTGAACTTGAAGATTCTAATTTATTTTGATGACTTTTTTATTTAACCTGGTTATTTCCTTGATTCTTCACATCTTCATACTAAAGGAAAAGTGCAAAATGTATATAAGCATGGTGACTTCTGGAAGCAACCAATGGGATTGGTTCTCACCAGTTGGCTTTTATTATCTCTTAGTTGCTCCTCTTATTTTTGTATTTCTTATTTTAATTTTAATTTTATTTTTTTGGTACCAGGGATTGTACCCAGGGGTGCTTACCCACTGGGTCATATTCCCAACCCTTTTTTCTATTTTAATTTAGAGACAGGTTCTCGCTGACTTGCTTAGGGTCTTACTAAGTTGCTGAGGCTGGCTTTGAACTCAGGATCCTCCTGCTTCAGCCTCCCAAGCCACAGGGATTACTGGTGTGCACCACTGTGCCCGGCCACTCTTCTTCTTTTGTTATGTGCTTATGACCTTTTGTGTTGCCAGTGTCCTCCAATCAATGACCACCAGGAACACCCTCTATTTGGGCAAATTGGACTTTTTGCAGCTAGTGAGAACTTGCGCCATGAGCATCCTCAGGAGTCTCACCAAGGTTTAAGTAGAGTTTGTGCTTGATTTAGGTGGCTTGGACAAGGTCTAACAACAGTGTGCTCTGGATTAAGTGCTGTCAGGAACTCAGGGTCACTCTATAGTCATGTTAATAAATCTTATTATCTATCAGGCAAGAGGACTGGCATGTTCTGGGTAAAGATGCCTTAATCACTCAAACTAGCCAGGATAGGGGGATTTGGGGCTGTTTTGTGGTTTGGACAATGGTCATGTTTTTGTCAAACAAGGTTACAGAGAGGACTTGTTTTTATCCTCATCCATCTTGGTCAGACTAGTTTTGTCTGATGCTGATATTTGTAAGTTGTTTGTCTTCAATTTGAAAACAACAACATCTTGCCTTGAGTGTCAGCCCAGCTCCCAGATGGCAGGGGTAGCCTTCTCCTCTTCAGTGAACACATGTATGGCTACTGATTCAGGTCAAACCTGAGTTCATGCCTATGGCAACAGAGGAATAGCATTGTCCCTGGGTACCATGCCTCTGTTTAGCCTGGCCAAGGATATTCTCTCCCTCTGTCTCATTCTTCCCTCCAAGATAAGGCTTCTGCCATGATTATAGACAAATCATTTGTGAAAACGTGTTCAATTCCAGGGTTTCTGTTCCATACTGGGAAGTGGGTCAGCACAGTTCACAGACACGACGTTTGGTCAGAACCTTAGTGACCCTCTCCTGAAACCCTTTCCTCCTTTTGCTTTGTGGACTTCCATACAGCCCATTCCACTCTGCATGATCAACCCAAGGTGGCCATAGAGTTAGTGACAACTGGTTAAACTGCTGTACTAGTTGAAATTTGTGAACCAGTACTAACAATTGCCATTATTTACTGCATATTGCAATGTTCCAGGCACTTTGTATATACCATTGCATTTAAATCACATTATGACCTTTGCAAGTTTATTATTAGAGCCATTTTAAAGGTGAGGAAACTGAGGCTGGAAAAGGCTAAGTGGCTTGCTGAGGTCACCTGGCCATTAAATGGCAGAGATGGAGTTCAAGTCCATGTTCCTGCTTACGTAATCTGGAGCTCCTTCCACTTTGCCATGCTATCTTTGGTTGTTATCTATGCTGGGAACATTCCTGGCCCAGGTTTCCTGTCTTCTCATGATGCCTCATGAACAATATATCAAGTTTTTTAGATAATGCCACTAAGAACAGCTGGCCCTGGAAATATCTAGAGTACACAGAGTGCCTAAAAGAGCACCTACACCATCAGACCTTGCTATTCCCTCTCTGGAAGCTTCTCCTCTCTGGAAGGAGGGAGGAACCTGGGAAGGCCTGCACTGCATTTAGACCCCAGATACACTGACTTCACAGCAGTGAGGTGCCAGGAGGGCACTCGCCCCAAGGAGGAAAGGTAGAGAATTCTCCCAGTGTGTTCTCTAACCCAGCCTGGAAAAGGCTGGGGGCCCAGGTGCCTGTTTTTATACATAGGAGGCCAGAGAAGATAGTTTCTACCAGTCATGCCAAGATCTATCTTAAAATAAGCCCCCACTGACCCCAAGTGAATTGCCTGAGAAAAATAACAGAGAAAACTTCTCTGGCATTCCAAACAAAAAGGAAATGCCATCACTTTTTATGGCGAGAACATTTAAAACTCAGTAATTTTCAAGTATATAATATTATTATTGTATATATTATAATATTGTTATTAACTATAGTAGTCAGCATGTGTACAATAGTTCTCTTGAACTTGTTCTTCCTATCTAACTGAAATTTCATATCCTTTGACCAACATTTCCCCAACCCCCAGCCTCTGGAAACCACTATTTTGCTCACTGTTTCTATGAATTATTACACATGTAAGTGAGATTAAAGAAAAGAAAAAAAAAAAAAAAAAAAAGGAAATGCCACCCTCTGTCTATTGCAGACTCTGGATGTGATAGGGGTAGTCTAGGGAGCTGGATGACTTGATGCTCCTTGGGGCTCCAAATATATTTGCAAATCCAGTTGGGTGGCTGTGGTCCAAAAGTTTGAGATGATTTTCATAGAAAACTGGAAGTCTTCTGCTGTTGAAGGGTACAAGCTTGACCCTTAGCCATTGGGTCCCCTTTGTTGGTGGCTGTCTTATCACCCGGGTGTCGTGCTTTCAGAGCAGTAAACCTGCTATGTTGTAATCATTAAACTACTTCTCTGGGAAGGACTTGAGAACAGGGATTCTTGTTACCTTGTTCATCTCCTAGCAGAGCACCTGGTACATAGTAGAGGTTCAATAAATAGTTTGTTCAATTGCATTGGTTAAGAAGGCAGAGAACATGCCCCATATAATCCCATTGAGTGCATTGCTATGGAAGGTCCTCAGGAAATGTTTGTTGATTCAGTTGTCTCTTGGCCTGAAACAAAGTAGTAAAATTTCACGGAAACTTGAATTTCTTCTGCACCATGGTTGCCAAAGGACTACACGAAATCATTTGATGTCTGCTTTCAGGCCGCATAGCTCATATTTCCTACCTCAAACATAAAATTTTGACCCTCAGAAATGTCCTGAAGTTAACTAAGGTTGGGTATGAGCTGTGAGAGGCTTAGCGAAAAGGCAGACCACATTACATTTTTTTTTTTCATTTTTATAGAGAAATAATAGCCTTTGTAATTCTAAGTCAGAGGTAATAAAAGCAGTGCCTGGGTTCTCCACCCCCTTTCTAATATAGTGGCTGCTAAGCATGCTGGGAGTGGAAAGGAGGCAGTGTGATAAGTGCTGTAAGAAATCCCAAATTCATGAGTGCTTGTTCCCAGGAATGCCTGCAAAACAGCAATGGCAACAACAGCTAGCCTTAGAATCTTCACATTTTAGCCATGAGCAACAACTGTTAATACCTCACTCAAAATGAAGAGGGTTCAGTTGAAGTGAATGCTGCTTGCAAATCAAGTGCGTGTTTTTATGAAGCATGTGTTTTTATGGAGACAAAGAGATTCAGGAGGTAAATACATTAGTTTTCAAGAATTCAAAAGGCCTGAAACAGAGGATACTTCAGGCTTATTTAGAATTGTGAATTGTTCCTGGAGCACAGCTAGATGGGCGTTCTTTATACCAGTCTCTCTGGTCCATCTACAATAAAAATATAGCAAATGGCTCAGGCGTGCTGAGCAACTAGGCCCTTACTGGCCCAGTGTCTCATTAAGGCCCCTGGCACTCTAATGATTTGTTTTCCTGGAACTTCTTTCAACTCCTTTGTGCTTGTTGTCTCCTGTTACTCCTGCCTGAGTCAGAGACACAGTTAAATGCAGGGTGGTCACTACCATGCATGGGAATGTCTCTCCTAGAACATTTGTATTAGAGAGGGAGCCCTCTGGCTGCCAAGCAGTATGAGTGACAGCAAACTCCTTATTTTTATACATTGATTAATGTATTTGTCAGCATTCAGTAGATATTTAGAGAGTTCCTGCTACGTGTGACTTGTAACACATGGTCAGGCTTGGTGTCATTGCTCTGCCCCTAATGTGCAGCCCTTTGCTTGCTATTAAGATTTACTCATTTCAATAGAAAGGAACCTAAAAACTGGGTATGTTATGTAATCCAGACACCAGGGACAATCTCTAATCACCCCATAGTTCATCAAATAGATGTTCTTCCAAATGCTGCCACTGTTACCTATCATGGCAACATCACTCTGTGTTTGGTTGTTTATGGGCTCATCTGCACCCCCTCTCTCTACTCCACAGGGAGTTGCATAAAGACAAGGACTGTTGTCTGTTTGGTCGATTGCCTTTGTAATGACTGACACAGGGCTGGCACATCAAAATATCATTATTGAGCAACAATATATATATATATATATATATATATATATATATATATATATGCATACATAAATACAGTGAGTTTACTGCCAGTTGAAATGTTTTCTCAGAGGCCAGATTCGCAAGTAAGAGAGATCTGGTAGAGAAGTTGTGCTTTTGGTATTATACCAACCACACTGTGTTGTGATTGCTGATGTACTTCGCTCACTTCCCCATTTTATGAGTTCCTTGAGAACAGGAAGAGTTCTGTCATTGAAACCCTACAGAATAAGCACACAATCAATGTTTGGGAAGTGTACAAAAAGTCTTTTTTTCTGAGCGTGAGCTATTTACACAACAAGAATGCTGGAACATTAAAGAAAATGTGGGAATAGTGTAATCCACTTGTTTTGCCAGGCTACCAAGAATACCTTGGTAAACATTAGCTAATGTGCAACCCTTTGCTTGCTATTAAGATTTACTGATTTCAATAGAAAGGAACCTAAAAACAGGGTATGTTATATAATCCAGACACCAGGGACAATCTCTAATCACCCCATAGTTCATAAAATACACATTGGCTCTGTCTGTGGTTGGATTAAATGCTATTGTCTAGGCAGAGTAGGATATGCGCAATAACAGATCTGCCCTACGAATGACAGGTTTGGTTAGTGGATGAATTTAGCCTATGTCCTTGCATTATTTAAGTACAATTCTTCTCACTCTTTGAACAAATAAACCAACAGCACTACTAATCCAGTACATGTAAAAAGCACCTTTGGTAAATGCCAGTTTTTCCAGAATAAACCCAACCATAAAGATTTCCTCCAAATCTCAGTTTCTTAAATAACAGTTTAAGAGAGATTATATTGTATAGAGAGATTAACATGGTATCTTGTTTCTTCCTGGTGTGATTTTACTTTCATCTTGTGACTATGCCCTGCTTATGTCTATATATTTGCCTGTGTCTTTTGGATTCTTGGAAAAATTCAGTATCTCAGTGTGTTTCAGAGAATAAATAGGCTTGAAAACTGATGATAGTTAATTCTTTCTGGCTAGAAATTTCTTGGCATGACTTAGGAGAACAGTAGAAGAGCTATGGAGCGTGGCAAAGGAGAGGAGGGCAGTCCACGCCTGCTGCCCAGGGACCTAACTAGTGGTTTGTCATGTCTTAGCATGACGGTATTTCAAACCATGTGAGTTTGAAAAAATATATATACCCAGCTCAGGGCTTGGTCTGTGAACAATCACCTGCTTTGGTTTAAAGCACACAAATCCATTATTGAGTTAAATGTTTTCAAGCTAATACAAATTAGCATCAGACTACTGGCTGAAGCCTAAGATAAATT
Source organism: Sciurus carolinensis (assembly GCF_902686445.1). Lineage (NCBI taxonomy): Eukaryota > Metazoa > Chordata > Mammalia > Rodentia > Sciuridae > Sciurus > Sciurus carolinensis. The sequence goes on along the minus strand of NC_062223.1, from coordinate 128,489,535 downwards.
AGGCTGGGTCTAAAAGAAACCAGCTTGTACACAGCGACCAGTTCCCAACACCACCGGTTCCTTGCTTTAAGCAGCTATGGATGCTTCCAGTCGGAATATGTTTAGCATACTGGTAAGTGCAGATAGTCTGGGGAAATCTTCATAGGTTGATTGCTTTTGTTTCACTTCTTTTTAAGTCCAGGCAGATGATGCTTTATTATTAATAGAGTCATGGAAACCCAAAGTCATGTAAGAGATGAATAAGGGGGTACTTTACAGAAATATTCTTAACTCTTGAAAGTGAAGTGAATCTCATAGAAGTTGGTGGAGAAGAGTATGGGGAAGAAAAACTCAGAAGCTGGTGTTTTAGGGATCAGCTCTGGGGTTAGGAATAACAAAGGAATAACAAAGAGAATGTGGATTCCACTGACAAATATAATTTTTAGAATTATTTAGGTGAGATCCTCTCTATAAAGAGCTTTGTAAACAGTATGAGCTTCCATGCACCTAGGAGAGGGAGTCAGTTCCCACAGGGGGCAGGTCAGGTTAAAGGGTGGCTATGCAAAGCAAGGGGAGCAACTGGGGAAGGAGACCATTTCTCCCTCACCTGGGACCATCCCTAATCCTCTCTGGGGACCTGAGATCAGGGAGGGTTGGGCAGGGCCCTCTGAGTGTGGACAGGTTGTTTGCTTTCTTGGTAGCATTTTCTTGTTTATATCTTTAGAACCTGTCATTTACATTTCAAATCACCACAACTGTGGTTTTCTTTTTACCACTTCTCCTTGGTGTTGTCTTCTTGTGTATTTACCTGAGTTAAGGCCATGAACAAGACACTGTGGAATATCACTTTAATTTAAAACATATCATTAAGTTGGTTTCGCTTCCTAGTTTTTATGAATATATATACTTTTGAAGGGGGATTTTGAGATCTATTTTAAAAACATATTTGCATTTAATGAAAAATACCATGAAGACATTGCTAACCACAATAGGCACACCTTGATTTTCTTTGGGGTAGTGGAAGAGGTAGTCTAGTGTTTGTGATCCCTGATTTTCATCATTGTTGACTGTTTTGGGAAAAGTTCCTTCACCATTTTACTGTAAAATGGAAGTCACACAAAAATGTAATCAAAAAGAAACCATTGGAGCAGACAGTATTTTGAAGAGTTTAATTCATTCACTAAATTATTCCATTTATTTTGATGGAATAAATAGCAAGTGCTCATAGACTGTGCTAGCAGCTGGGATCTAGGAATGAATTAAACATGTATTCTACCTTTATGGAGTATTATTTAAATCAGTGCTCACTGGTCCTGCAAATCTGAAGCAGGGAAGGAAATGTGAGATATTAATAACAGCCCTCCAATTATTCCTTCTAGAAATCTTGGCAAACCATGGAGAGAGAGAAAAGGAATAGGCTTGAGGTCATCTAGTGGGTTCTGAGCTTCTTCTAAATTGTACTGATGATTAAAAAAAAAAAAAGAAAGAAATTTGACCCATACTTTACTTGCCTTAAAGTATTTTAGGGGAATATAACTTCAGAATAGAAAATTTTGTAACTGAGACACTGTGGTACAAGTTTCCTGGACTGGAGGCAGGGATTCTTATACCTTGTCCTATCCTGCCACTGGTTAGGTATATGGCTTCTGGTAAGTCATTTAAATGTTCTGAATCTCAGTTCCCTCATTTGATAAATGAGAGAACTGAATTGGATCAGGATTTCTCTTGTCTTCTCCAGTACAAGGAGTATGCAAGACAATGTAGGTAGCATATTGATGAGCATTTCTTTTTTTCCTTTGTGTATCACAAAAATATAAATAATGCTTTAAGCTTATAATTTCATAGAAATTATAGCTTAGTGGAAGGCTAAATTAAAGAAAAAGGGGAGTTAATATGAAGAATTATATCAAATTAATGAAAGCACAGGTCATAATTGGTCATTACAACCAATCATGGCCAAACATTTTTAAGGTATGTGACTTACTGAGGTCCAGAAATACTTGAACATATGATATCTTAGCTTCCTTCATTTCTGCCTGTCCATCATTCATTTTATATTTAAGTAATATGGTCTTCCTGTGAAAAGTTTCTATTGGAAATAGTATTACAGTATCCAGAATAAACTTGTATTATCCAAAAGTATCCAGCTTGCTCAAATGATCAGTAAGCCAGATCGTTCTGAATGATCTTCTCATACACGGGTCTTTATGTGAGTTATCTCACTGCTGCTTCAGATACAATCTTATTTTTGTTTTCCTTCGTTGTGTTTTCAGATCAAATTTTTGAAAGAAAGGATGTTCAAGCATCTTCGGAAGTGGTTTGACACTCGTTTTTTTGCGCGTTCTCGGCAGAGGTCAAGGCTGGTTTCCAAGGATGGAAGGTGCAACATAGAGTTTGGCAATGTGGATGCACAGTCAAGGTTTATATTCTTTGTGGACATCTGGACAACTGTGCTTGACCTCAAATGGAGATACAAAATGACTGTTTTCATCACAGCCTTCTTGGGGAGTTGGTTCCTCTTTGGTCTCCTGTGGTATGTGGTAGCTTATGTTCACAAAGACCTCCCAGAGTTCCATCCATCTGCCAATCACACTCCCTGTGTGGAGAACATTAATGGCATGACCTCAGCTTTTCTGTTTTCTCTGGAAACACAAGTGACCATTGGATATGGATTCAGGTGTGTGACAGAACAATGTGCCACTGCCATTTTTCTGCTTATCTTCCAATCTATCCTTGGAGTTATCATCAACTCTTTCATGTGTGGTGCCATCTTAGCCAAGATCTCCAGACCCAAAAAGCGTGCCAAGACCATTACCTTCAGCAAGAATGCAGTGATCAGCAAGCGAGGTGGGAAGCTCTGCCTCCTAATCCGAGTGGCTAATCTTAGAAAGAGCCTCCTTATTGGCAGTCACATATATGGCAAGCTTCTGAAGACCACAGTCACTCCGGAAGGGGAGACCATTATTTTGGATCAGATCAATATCAACTTTGTAGTCGATGCTGGCAATGAAAACTTATTCTTCATCTCCCCACTGACAATTTACCATGTCATTGATCACAACAGCCCCTTCTTCCATATGGCAGCAGAAACTCTTCCCCAGCAGGACTTTGAATTAGTGGTATTTTTAGATGGTACAGTGGAATCAACCAGTGCCACCTGCCAAGTCCGTACATCCTATGTCCCAGAGGAGGTGCTTTGGGGCTACCGTTTTGTTCCCATAGTATCTAAGACCAAGGAAGGGAAATACCGAGTGGACTTCCATAACTTTAGCAAGACAGTGGAAGTGGAGACCCCTCACTGCGCCATGTGCCTTTACAATGAGAAAGATGCTAGAACCAGGGTGAAGAAAGGCTATGACAACCCCAACTTCATCTTGTCAGAAGTTGATGAGACAGATGACACCAAAATGTAGCAGTGGCTTTTTAATAGGAGCAAAGCAAAGTCTTCTAGGTACCTAGTGACTATAAGTATTACAACCCAATCAACAGTTTAGGGGTATGAAAGACCCTTCAAAATCTACCAGCACAATGACCCCTGAGCCTCATAACTGTGATCCTACAAAATACATAGCTCTACAAGGCTATTATATTAGCACATGTGGTGCATTTATATTAATCTGGCTTATGGAAGCCATCAGAGCTCATTTGGAATCTTGAATATGATTATTTGAGATTATGCAGTGTTGATGGGAACAGGCTAAATCATCGAAAGTCTTATGGACAGGTCAAAAGAGATTTTAAAGTTTCTTTGAAGAAGTTAGGAGCTGTAGATATACCAGGGAACAACCATATTTTCATTTTGATTCTACTAAGAAGAAAAATGTCACTTTCATTTTAACGTGGACTCTTGTCAATGGAAAAAATTGCCTATGGAGTTTGGAGGAAATGAACTAACCAATCAATGACAATAAGAAGAGACTGTTACACAATGAATGATTTGAGGCTCTAACCTTCTTGAGCTCTGGTTGTTGGAGACTTCATCTGAATCTTGGTCACAAGTATTTCAGAGAGATGAGGAAGGCCCAGTCCAGAGAGTCTGCAGGGCCCAAATTTGCTTTCCCTTATGGCCTATCCAGATGCTGTGGCCCCCACCAAACTTTGGCCCAAATGATCTCATGCAGTACATTTAGACAGAGGCTAAATCTATACTCAGGAATCTCAGTGAACATTTTCTTGCTAAACAGAATGCTTGAGTTAAAAATGGTGGTGATATTTCTTTTAGTCTGCTTTGGATGAGTTAAAGGCCTACAAATCTGTTAAAAGAGTATTCCCTGCTCTTCCAAGATGGCAGTGAGGACTTTGAAAATGCAAAGTCAGTTTGAAAGGGAACGTAATTCTAATGCTTAAAGTTTCCTTGCCTAGGACTTGTAATGAAATGCTGTTTTTGAATAAGTGGGAAAGAGAAAGGAATGGGATGTCAGAAATCGGGCATTGCTAGGTCTTACTGAGAGCCATTGCCACATCTTCCTAAAATGGATCAACTTCATGAAAGGATTGACCTTTAGGGAGAGGTTTTAATATGAATGTCTTGTTCAGTTTTCCACATGCATTATTTTGAATGTATCCTGGAAAAAATGGAACTTGAAACTGCTTAGGAATCAAAATGTTTTTAGAGCATTGATTAATATATTAAATTTCTGAAACTGTGCATGCACTGTCCAAAAGTGTCCATTAATTTGTATAACTATGATGGGAAAACTGATGATAATACTCTTGCCAGGGATGAACTTTCTCCTGGAAAGGAGGGACTGGTAGGAGGAAGGCAAATAGGATACATTTTTGTCTTAACTTCCCAGGAGGAAGTGAGTTTGGCTGCAGACACACCCCTTCCGGTACAGCTCCATCAAATCTCTCCAGTGTGAATTTTGGCATATAACAGGGGCAGCTGCTGGCAGTTGTTGGTAGGGGTGGCTTTATTTTTCCAGGACTGAAGTTGAGTTTTACAAATCTATACACATACACTCTTGTCCTTCTAATCCAGACCAGTGGGAATTCTGATGGCCTCGGGTTGTGCATCTTGTCAGTGGCCACAACCGTGGACACTACTGGCTCACAGATTACTCTGTGCTTATAAGTACTAGGGCACCATAATTTAATTTGCTGAGAAAACTAAAAGACATCAGATATCCCAAGCTTGAAGAAGCTGCAATTCTCCGCTGGCCCACTGTCACAGGTTTGGTGACTCTGTGACTCTTTATAGAATGGAAGGGTAATTCACAAGAGAACACATGCCTCTGGTCTGTCCTGATGGTTGGCAACATGTTTGGGGACAGCTGCGAGTGAATGCTCAGAAGCAGTCCATTCCCTTTGATTGTTAAGAGAGCTGACCAGCAGAAATGTTTATGATTGACTTTTGTTTCTGGGTTATGTGGAGGAAAAGCTTGTCTACTTCCAAAAATTCCTTTATTAGGATTATGACACCCTGCGCTTGGAGACTCCTTTTTAATACAAATTCTCAATGAACCTCTAACAACGGTTAAAATACTTCCAATAAAGCCCTTAGGAAATGAGATCTGGGAATGTAACTTTAGATAGTTCTAAGGGGAAGCTGGAACCCCCAAACAGCATAGAAAACTGTGGTAAGTTGAGGCAGAAGAATCACAAGTTTGAGGCCAGCCTCAGTGATTCAGCAGGCCTCTTAGCAACTTAGTGAGACCCTATCTCAAAATAAAAAATAAAAAATAAAAAATACTGGCAATGTAGCTTGGTGGTAAAGAGTCCCTGGGTTCCATTCCCATTCCCATAAAAAAAAAAAAAAAAAAAAAAAAAAAAAAAGGAAAAGAAGAGAAAGATGAAAGAAAAGGAAGGAAAGAAAAAAGAACCAAACTGGGCATTTGGAAAGGGGTTAAGAAGAACATGGGGGTGTGGAGGGGCTCAGTGAATAAAGAAAATAAATGGTAAGCAGATAGCATCAGGAAACCAACTTTCTTACAGTTTAATGCCACTGCTAAAGGTAGGGGTTTTATTCCAATGCAGTGACATTTTTCCCAGTAGAATCTGACCACATCAGTACTCCTATTGTTACAGATGTGCCATATTATTATCTTTACTGATTTATCCATTTCAAAAGCAATTCTATATTTATTTCCTTTAAGAAAAGTTATATTTCCTTTAAGAAAAGGTATTATTCTATTCAAAGTTTTTCTTGGTACTGGTTCCCTTTGAATTGCCCATTTTATCTCTGTTGCTTTAGGGATTCTGACTTAAGAGAGACCTAACCCAATTTAACCTTCCTGGACTTAGGTTGGCTCAAGGGCCAATATTTAGAATGAAGATCTGAGAGACTACTGCTAATAAGGAATAAAGGGAGAAGATCCTAAGTGGCCAGCCAAATCAAGGAAGTGAAATGATCACAGTGTTTCCATCACTGAAAGGAGTGACATCGGATCTTAAAGAAAAGCTTCCCAAGTAGATGGCAGGGATGATTGAGGAGGGCATCTTCCTTGGAGAGTTTTCATAACACCAGAGATGGGTTCTCTACAGGATGCTTCAGTGAACAGCATGGGGAGTCTGCCCTTGTCTAGAAACAGTAGGGAAGCCTCTGATGGAAAAGAACCCAAACGAACTCTTAGTCCCGCCCCTGGGCCGTTGCTGTCCGCCATTACAGGAAGTGTGTGTCAATCAAAGCTTGACAGGGGAGATAGAGCATTTTATTTTGGAAGCCAGAAGTTTGAGAACAATGACTGGAATTTCCTCTTTCTGTCCAGCAAGGGCTGTTTGTCATTGGGGAGATAAAAGTCCAGGGGTAGGGAATAAAGGTTATCGGGAACTGCGCAACACAGAGGCATGTGGGGGGGGGGGGGGCATGGTGGGAGGAGGGGTTATGGAGGAAATCTATTTCAATGCCTGTCATTAAGTTTCCATTAAAAGAACATTCAGTTAGGAATTCAAAAATAATTTAATCTCCCCAGCCAGATGCACCCAGCTGGGCTCCTTGGAGCTGAGCCCTGTAGAGAGGGAGATTTGCAAACCCACTGAAGGGGCTGGGAGCTGGTATGCATCTCCATCCAGTGCATCCCTGACTGCTTTGAAATGTTCTGGAAGACCCAAGTACCATTCAGGCGAGTGAGACATCCCAGGACTTGTGCCACGGAACAAGAAATTTTTAATGTATGGGTATTTGCCAAGTTTTTTACTATGTCTGAGGCTCTCTTTTAAGCATTTTATGCACACTACCTCATTTAGTTTTCACAACAATCCTCTGAGGTCAGCAGTATTATTAGACCTATTTTTCACATGAGGCAGATGAAATACAAAACATGTCCAGAGTCATAAACTAGTAAATGACAGGGCTGGGACTCAAACCCGTGTCAGTCTGTCTTGAAAGCCCAACTTTAAAAATCTCTCTAGTCTCTGTCTTAAAATGGACTGTCTTCTGAGAAGACTCACTGAGGCCATCAGATATTTACTGGAAACCTATTGTTGATGCACGGCCTTACACTTTAGAGAAAACGACTCATTACTTAGTACAGGTTAGAACCCCTGATCAGGACTTAATAAGCACCTCTGGAATTACATGTTCTAGGAGAACGTGGTGTTTTTCCAGGGGTTTTCTAGGGGTTGTAGGTAATCTCCAGTGTGCCTCCAGAAGTATCATGGGCATCCTGAAGATTTGCCTAGGCTGTTGATACAAACTATCCTCTCAATACTACTGATATGTATAATTTTATACACACACACACACACAAAATACATGTACCAGTTGTAGATAATTTAAACACACACACACACACACACACACACACATTTCACTCTCTAATGTGTAGACAGATATTATTCCTATTCTGAAAGAGGGAGAAATGGAACCTCAGTTGTCCTTGGAGAACAGGGTCTGTGTTTTTCTATCTAACTCTATATTCCTAGCACTAACACACTTCCTGACACAATCAATAAATGTTTTTGAATGAATGATTTTCAAGAACTACATGGCGAATAGTGGATTTGAACCCATATCTGTCCAAAGACCTTTTGATCAAGCTGCAACATTTACTAGCTAAAGGACCTTGACAGGTGTCTTAACTTCATTGAACCTCAGTTTCCTCATTTATAAAATGGGATTTTGAAATACAGTTTGAGGAAGATTGAGTAAAATGGTAGATGTGCCCTCCTCGCGCCTTGGTAGAAAGTAAAGGGCAAATGATGTGCCAACACAGGTAGGAGCAATCGTGGTGAACCCAAGGGGGATGTTGGGGAAGGCACTCTGCCAGAGTACAAGGGGGAAGTACACGGGGTTGGGCCAGAGATCAGAGGAGACCTCCAGGAACAAGTGAGAGCACCCAGAAGCCCATCTGAGATGGGATGGGGTGGGAGTTGGGGGCATTGGAGTAGGATCCTGGTCCTTGGACTTCATTTCAAACCAACAGATGCTTGTTTGGGGCTCACTGTGAGCCAAGTACTGTGGATACCAAAATAAGGAAGTAGGGATCCTGCTGACTTCAAGAAAGGATCCTGGGGCTTTAACCAGCCTGGAGGATCAGAGCTAAATTGCAGATTTGTTAGTTGTAGAGAAAGTCACTCTTTTGCCTTATAATAGTTTCAGAAATGGTATTGATCCTACTGCTAATAAGTCTATTAGTTATAGTTTTAAAATTATTTAAGATTTAAAACTCATTTAGAATATATCCTGCTAGGGTTGGACAGTCAGCAAACTGTTTTAAATTTACTCAGTTATTTCCTCCATGTGATTATGTACCAGCTTGACACAGTCAGGGTCATTTCCAGTTGTTAGATTGCTTATTGTTTCCTTTTGTGATTTAAAAAATTATGAAAAAAAATTTTATGATTTCAAAGTGATAGGAGAGGGTTTAGAAATCTCACTTCTGTTCTGCCCTATATTTGTTTCCCTTCTCCTAATGTAAAATGAATCATTCTTATTAGGTTTATTCTGCTACTGTTCATTTTTTAAAAGTTTTTATTTGTAATTGATAAATAATAATTGTACATGTTTACAGGGAACAATGTAATGGGTATACTGTGGAATGATCCAATTAGTCTAAATTGTATGTCCATCACCTCCAATATTAATAATTTTTGGCAGTGAGAACATTTAAAATTATTCTTTTTAGTTATTTTATAAACATACATAATTCCTTACTCTGGTCACTGTACTGTGCAATATATCATGAGGTGGTGATATGCATTTCCATCTCATTCTTGCACAATGGGTAATGTTCTGGAAACACTGTTTTGCAGTATTTTTTCACTTAACAGTATATCCTGCAGATCACCAAGTGGGGATAATTGGTGAGAAAACCAACATCTGGTATCCGTCCTCCATTTTCCTTCATTGTTGCTTTCACAGTTGCTGCTGGAATCTTGCTCTGGAGGCCTGGACCTGCTGGCTCAAGCCTGAGAGATGGTGGACATGACTGCCTTGCATTCATTATAGCCGGCTCTCTGTAGGGTCCCTGCAGTGTTCACTCTCCCTGCCTGTTGTCAATCTTCCTGGGACTAACAGCTCTTCAAGGATCAAACCTACCTGGAATTTTGGCTGGTTAGAAAGTCAGAACAGGTGTCCTACAGATAAACATCCCCACTCCAATACATGATCTGGGGGTGGCTAGGAAGAGGGGGATTCAATTCCCAGGGAATTCTGGGTAAACACCTTTTGATTAGGTTCCATGGACCCCATGGGGACTTGGGGGTCATAAAGTCAATTATTATATGCAAAATTTCATGCATAAGTCCATTAGAATTAATGAAATTGTTGAATAAATGCTAAAAATGAAATGTAAAAACAGTCCTGCGTGAGGCCAAGGCAGAGAAAGTTGTCTTAAAGATGTGGCAGTTGATCTGGGTAAGATTTGAAACAGGGAAAGGTAAGGGTAGGAGGGTGGATAACCAGATGGCCAGATGTCCCAGATGAACAGAATCATGGGGTGTAAATATACACGGGGTTCTGAGAAGTTGGTGTGATCACAGCACGGGAGTGTGGATGGAAGTAGAACTATAGGGTCAACAGACATTTGGGGTCAGGCAGATATGAGTTTGAGTCCTGGCTCAGTCAATCAACCACTGAAATCCTTGAGGGAGTGATGGCATGATTAAATGTGTATATCAGGAATACAACGCTGGTGTTGGCATGAGAGAAAGTGTTGCCATTCCCATTTTTCAGGAAGGGAAACTGAGGCTCAGAGACGGTAAGACTTGCCCAGCTCACAAAGCTATGCAAAGGGGGGCAGGAATGTTACCCCAGGGTTTTCGTCTTCCAGATACTTCAGTGCTCCTTCCTGCACCTCTTCCCTTCTTGAGGATGCCCACAAACTTTGTACCAGGGGTCACTGATCCTGAAGGAAAGCTCACCTACACAGTGGCAGCAGGTACCAGGAGGGCAGTGAATTCACCCGACAGAGAAGGCACCATGCCTCTGAACTCTTTCCTGGGAGGATTTGGGCCACCTGCATCCACCTTTGCACGTGGCATCCAAGGAGCCTGAGAACTCTTACTGAAAGTGAGAGGCTTGTCTCCATGGTCACAATGGTGCCTTCTGAACTACAAGTCGAGGTGGCTGTCTCAGTTTCTGTATCATTGATCATCCAGGTGCAACCTGAACCTGTCTGTGGTGGCCCTGAAGGATGCATCCTAGTGAAAATGTGAAGGGGGAAAATGTAGGCAAGAAAGGCACAGTGTGATGGTCAGGGGTTCTGAAGACAGGTGGACTTGGTGCAGATCCCACTTCCGACCATGTTATCTTGAACAAGTTTTTAGCCTTTCTAAATCTTTTATCCCTAGCTGTGATAACAATAATACCTACTTTAAAGGTATTACGTACTGTAAGCATGATACTGTGAAATTACAAGAAAAGCACTTAGAGGAAGGAGGGGGAAGGGAGCCCCCCAAGGGTCAGTCATAAACTTATATCATCATGCCTGGTACAGGCTCCTGACAAATGGCAGTTTGAGTGATAATGATGATGTTGAGGTGAGGATTTCAGTGGTGATGGGCAAAGACACAGCAGAGACAAAAGCACTGAGATGTGTCCCTCACTGTGCCCTTGCTACCCCTGCCCAACGCTTGCCATTTCTCACTCCTAGAATTCTCCCCAACTTTCTATTCCAAACCTTGACCGCAACCAGAGACAGAATAGCTCATCTTCCTCCCATCGATGCGTTGGTTTCTGCTGTGGATGTGCAGAATCCTAGAGGCTTAGCAGTGAATGAGACTTAGGCAAACCCTGATTCTATCCCGTTGTTTTACAAGTGGAGGAACTAAGGATCTTATCCGGTGGGGAAAGTGTTGACTGCTGACCCTACCTGTGCCTCTGACATTCCCTGGGTGTCTGAGAAGCAGAGACAGGTAGGGTTACTGAGCTAATTGGAGCAGAAGGGAAGAGAAGGGGAGCCTACCCCTTGTCAATCATCAGCAAGCCTGCACTTCGTTGGTGAGGTGCACCTTTGGCCAGCAGGTGGTGCTACATACCTCCAGATCCTTAAAGTGAAACTGATCTGGTTGAAAAGTTTCCTGCTTGCAAGGATTAAGTGGTGGAGAGAGCAGTTGGCCTTACCCAGAAAGCTGTTCAGTGGCCATTATAATATTTAGAATATTTAACAGAGAGATAAAATAGCTGAGTCCTCTCATCGTCATTGGGCTGATAAAATGAAAGGTTTCAGAAAACTGAATTGTTATATAAATGTATAAGTTTATAACTCTGGAAGGATTTGAGTAGTTGAAGAGAAAGTTGTTTTTGTGTACATGGCCAGGCATGGTGGCGCATGCCTGTAATCCCAGCAGATCAGGAGACTGAGGCAGGAGGATTGCGAGTTCAAAGCCAGCCTCAGCCAGAGCAAGGTGCTAAGTAACTCAGTGAGAACTTGTCTCTAAATAAAATATAAAATAGGGTTGGGGGATGTGGATCAGTGCTTGAGTGCCCCTAAATTCAATCCCCAGTACCAAAAAAAAAAAAAAGTATATGATATTCTATGTAATTTACATTTTCCTACAATAAAGCTAAAATAATATTGGTATTCTCCCACTTTATAGATGCAAAAACTGAAATCCAGGGTGATTAAGATATTAATTCATATTCTATGCATGCCTAATCAGGGAAGAGCAGGTGTGTATCATTTAGGTTGAGTTTATTAGGGACAAGGTACTGTTTTAAGTGTTTACAATTATTTATTCATTTCATCCTCATAATAGCTGTAAGAGGCAGAACAAGGCACTGGTATGAGTACAGGTCAAACTGTGTCAAAATTAATAAGTTTTACCCAAGAACAGTTCAGCTTCTGCCTGGTGGGGGCCTGAGTTCAAATCCCAACTTCTCCAGTTTCTTTCACATGAATATGGCAAATCATTGAGTCTCTCTGAGCTGTCACTTTCTCATTTGTAGATGGCAGTGAAACCAACCACACATCATTGTTGGAAAGATCAATCAGGAAAACATCTGTAAAAACACAGTGCTAGTTATAAAGCAAGATTCTATGTTAAGGAATTATTTTTATGGTAGATACCTATAGGTGTGCATAAGAAAGGTGTGCATAAGAATGTCTGTTCCAAGATTATTTGTAGCAATGAAAAACCCAAGTGTATCAAGGGAAATGAGTTAATGTAGTATGGACCACAATGGGGTGGAATGTTATGCTATTTTCAACAACTATTTAGGAACCAAACAAAGTCCTGTAGATACACTAGAAAATAGGGGTTTTGTATTCTAGGGGAGGCTGATGGGAGACATAATGGTTGAAGGGGATGCATGATACAAGGGCCCTAATCTAGTCTGGAAACAACATCAAGGTGAAGCCTGAGCCTAGGGAAGAGTTGATTAAGTGATGGAGGGATTGGGGGAGAAGGGAAAGGTCAAGAGAGCAGGATGCTCCTGGAAGAGGAAACTTACGTCCCATATTTAAAAAATATGGAGTGGGTACATGCCTGTGGTCCCAGCTGCTCTGGAGATTGAGACTGGAGCATCTCTTGAATCCAGGAGTTCAAGACCAGCCTGGGCAACATCACAGGATCCTTGCTCAAGGGGACAAAAAAAGAAATGATTTTAGACAAATGTACTCAAAGTGTCAAATCAAAGAAATATGAACCAAAAATTATAAACATTTGAACTTAAAATTGTTATACTTAAACATGGAATAGTTTCTCAAACATAACAACTTTGTTACATTTGTCATATTTTGTTTTCTAGTGTGTCCCTAGAACTTTGTTTGGTGTCTAAATATTCGTAGGTGTATAAGTTGTATAGATCTACATGTATGTAAATACAGACACACAAAGACTCAGAACTAACCACAAACTCATTCATTCATTCTAAATGTGTTTTGAGAGCCTTTGGTTCTGGGGACTGCTAAGGTCAGTGGGATACAACTATGAAGAAGTCAGTTAAGGGCTCCACCTTCATGGACTTACTTCCTAGAGGAGGGACACAGAAAATAAGTAAATGTGCTGATTTATTAATTATTGTTATTGTCATCTGTTATTATTAAGGTAATTTCAAATAGTGACATATTCCATGAGAAAATTACAAAGGGTGATAGGATGAGACTCAGCAGGCGGGAGCAGCCTTAGACTCAGTGGTGAGGGTGAGGGAGGGCAACATGCTGAGGAACCAAGACCAAGAACTGAGCAATGGGAAGGAGCAGCTATTCAAAGACATGGGAGAACATTCTAGGACAAGGTATCACCTTAACCCTGGGGACACATCAACATCATCTGGGAGCTTCAAAAAATACTGATGCTTGCTAAATCTTGTCCCCAGATTCTGTTTTAATTGTTAGGGTCCCAGCCTAAGTATTGAGGTCTCCACAGGAATTTTCACACACCCCTGGTCACTCTAATGTACAGGGAACCAGGGAACCACTGGTCTAGCAACTGCAAGAGATTCACAGTGATTGATCAACTTGGAAGGGTGGCATAATGGTCATTTTCATGATCATTTTCTAATATTCTGAATTTTATACATTTTAAATCATGGATATACATTGTTTTAATAATATATTTTAAGAAAACCATATGTTACAGATGGTACTCTGGAGCATCTAGAGACGGAAATTACTATCCAGGACTAGACCTAGGAAATTGGAATTCTAGCTGCTGCTGGTTCTTCTGATTTTTTTTTTTTTTCTCTTGGAATCTTCTGTTTTCTCATCTCTAAAATAAACTCTATAATTCTATGATTCTATGACTTGGAGCGCCAAGTAAGAACCAACAGTGGCCTAAACAGTTAGCAACTTGAGTCTGTGCAAGGAAATGTCTCTGAAGAACAACCATCTCTAACTTCCATAATTTTGGAGGATCTTATCTTTACATTCTTAAGTAGTTTCCATGTGAACTCAGTTTCTGTTGTTTTGTTATGTAGATTCTGAATGAAACAGAAAGGTGAGCTCTTTCTCTTTGTCCCTTTTCACTCAGCATGCCCCCATTCTGCTCCCCACACCCATCACACCACCCCTATGTCTCTGAGGTCCTAGTTAGAATCATCTAAGGACAGCTGGAAGATCAGTGTGATGTGGTGGGCAGAACCCTGAATCTGGTCCCTCTGCTGGCTCTGTCCTCCAAGGAGCAGTACCATTTCATTTTTGTGGGCCTTGGAGAAGAAGGGTACAAGTCTATGAGAGTCCATTAAGGGCAGCTTTTCCCAGTTCTGCACCCTGAATTGTTGTATTGGTACCTGAAATATGCAGTGGTAGAAATATTTACATCCTGGAAATCAGCAAGCACTAATAACCAGGCCCTCCCCGCTTGCTCCCTTCAAGAGCTGGTTGTTAAACATGCATCAGAATACCCCTGAGCATGTCTGTCAGGCAATCTCCTGCCCACAATCACCTGAGAACCCTTGTTACGAATGCAGAATCATGGGGCCCCTCTGAAGACCTGAAGAATCAGATTCTTCAGGTGCCCTAGAAGATTCCATAGACCAGACACCAAACACTGGCTCACTACGAGTAGTGGAATCCATGGATCACATGTCTTTTTAGGTCATTTCTAGCTCTAAAAGTAGCTGCTTATGGTTGCCACCTGATGTTTTCTAAGGTTGGTAACAGTGATTACCACAATTACCTACCACTGAGCCATCTCTTCATTCCGAATCTGGGCACTACTCTGCATGGCTAGGCCTACTGACAGGGTACTTCCCACCCTCCCTGAGTATTAAGCCATCCTCATTCTGGAGTGACAGGGTCCTGTAACTAGCTGCTCCTCCCTTGCCAGTGATGCTGTGGCTTGGAGGAAACAGGCAGGGTAGCCAGGGTTTCCTTTTTGAAGTGACTTCCCAGGGGAAAGTTGACAAGCATATGGTGTCGTGAGGAGCCTACAGTGTCCTGTGTTCTCTTCTGGCTACTGGAAAGTCATCCTGGCTCCACAGGGGCTGGCCTGGGACATGCTGCTTATGTGCCACATCATACTTAATAGTAGATCTTGCTATGATTTAGGGAGGAGAGGAAATTCCTGCCAGAGAGAGGCAGAGATGTTTTCAAGTAGACTACATTGTCCTGAAATTCTCCTTTACAACATTTCATATACTGGCAGCAAATAGATTAGTTCAATGGCCAATCCCAGAAATGTCTTCTTTGGTCATGTAAGAGGGACCTGAGGTAGAAAGGTGTTTGTAATTTGTAGATAAACAAGGTAAGCTCCAGGTCTGTAATAAAAGGTCTCAGTGGCTCTGGAATTCTTTCTCTATCCTGTTCCTGCCTCTAGTTGCTCTGCTTTCTGGTTGATCTGACCTTGACAGGAATAGTTTACTCCATTTTTCCTTCTTAGGTGTTTTCCCTGTCTTTGTTATTTCTGACTGCAGTTTTTCTACTGTTTTCCTGAATCTCAGAATTAGGCCTTTCTTGCTCCCTACTTTCCATACCTTTTACAGTCTCTAATCCTCCATCCTTGGCATTGATCAAGCCCCTCTGGCTGCCAGTGAGGCTCCCCAAGGCCTCTTTGATATGCAGGTTATGCCCCCATATTCTGGTCTCCTAAACTAACAGAGAAGGGGAACCCCTCCTGCCTCTCCATAGGTTCCTCTCAGACCCAAACCATCCACCACCAGCTCTTGAGAGGTGAGGTTAGAATCTGGAGAGGAAAATGTAGACTTTTCAGAGCTTCTTGGCGAACAGCCAGTGGGAACCCTGAGGAGTGGCGCTGAGGGGGATGTCTGCTCGCCCTGGATGGACGCCGGCAAAAAGAATGGAGTAGAGGGGACCCCAGCAAGGGTCATTTTCAGCTTCCTTCTGAATCCACTCCCACATCTCACTCCAATTAATATCATCTTTTCAAGAAAACTACATTATTAACTGCCAGGTCATGTGATTGCTGGATGGAGGAGGGACCCATTGCCAAGCTGGACTCCTTCGGTTCCAGCCAGTTCACCCCCCACTCCCCTCCACCCGCCCCCGCCTCGCCCGCTGTTGTTAAGCCCTGCTCTGCACCACATAGCAGCTCGGTGGCCTGGGCTGCGTCTCACAGCTGTACCCTGCGTCCCCACGCCAGGACTTGAGCCCAGGACTGAGCCTTGGAGCTGCCCCTGTGCCCCCACGCCGAGCCCCGCGCCCTTCGGCTGCGTCCCCGGGTGCCGGCGACGGCCCGGCGGGCCACGGGACTGAGTCCGAGCCGGCTCCGGCTGTCTGCGCGCCGTGCTCCAAGGCAGCGGGGTGAATGGACGGCATCCAGCCCGGCCGGCAAACTTGAAAATAAAAATAAAACAGAGGGAAAAGAAATAAATAATAAAAAGCACGCCAGAAAGCCAAAGAAAATACAATTCCAAGCTCTGAGCAGGCTTCGAGCCTGCAGCCGGCCGTGGGCTGCGAGCCTTTGGCATCAGAGCCAGCGGGGCCTTTGTGCTCCCCTCGCCCACCCCCCGCGTTTCTCTCCTAATTGAAGAAACACAATCCGGGGTTTGCGCAGCGACGCGCCCGCGGCCGCCCAGGGGCCAAAAAGGGCTGCTGGCTGCTGGCGCAGCGCAGAGAACGCCCCCGCCCCGCAACAGGGACCGACTTGTTCTTTGTGCTGGCAAATATTTATTTTGGTTCAAGTGGACCCCTTTCCACAAAGACCACCTGGTTGTAATCAATAACACCTATTTTCAGATAATCTGCCGCTCTCTAGGCAGAGCCCAAGGAACTCACCCAAACAGAGACCTTTTCAAAGGGAATTTTAAATGGACTGGATTCACAGAAAGCTGGAGGAGGGACCCCGGGTGGGGTAAGGGGGAGACCGAGGCCAGGGTGGTCAGGCGGTAGCTGGGTCGATCCCCTGCCTGTGGGCATTTCCATTCTGAGGGTAGAGAGTTCCTTGGTAGAGAAATTGGGGGCTCCCAGGAAGCTCTCACAAAATAAAACAAACTGAAAAATCTTTCTTCGGTGAGTCAAATGTTGCTGCAAAGGTAGACTTCTAGAAACTCCACAGCAGCTTGCTCTTCTCTCCAAAAGAGCATCTGTGTCGTGAAATCAGGATTTGGCTGGAGGCAGAGCAGAGTGCACCTAGAGTTGGAGTTCCTCAGAGCTGAAGGGCTTCTCTTTCTTTCTCCAGAAGAGGGACCGATCCTTGTCAATCTCACAGGTCAGGGATGCATTCAGAAATGCATATTGGGCCGGAATGGTGGTACATGCTTATAATCCCAGCGACTTGGTAGGCTGAGACAGGATGATTGCAAATTTGAGACCAGCCTCAGCAAGTTAGCAAGGCCCTAAGCAATTTAGTCAGACCCTTTCTCAAAATAAACAAAAAACAAAAAACAACAACAACAACAAAAAAGGGGGTGGGGGCTGGGATGTGACTCAGACTCAGTGGTAAAGTGCGTCTGGGTTCAATACCCAGTACAAAAAAAAAAAAAAAGTATATTGGGGGTGATGGTGGCAAGTGCCTGTGTGAAGTCATGGATTCAGTTCCCAGCACTGCCAAAAATCAAACCTCCCATGCGCTCGCACGTGCACTGCTCCCCCCCAATCCAAACCTAACCAAAACAACAGCAACTCAAAGAAAACGAAATTGCATGAGGTGGGCTCAGTGGTGCATACATCTAATCCCCAAAATCAGGATGCTGAGGCAGGAGGATGCTTGAGCCCAGGAGCTCAAGACCAGCCTGGGCAACACAGGGAAACACCCTCTCAAGAAAGGACTGCTAAAGAGGAGGCATCTGAGTGTGTAAAGTGGGCTGGCGTTGTTCTAGGTGCAAAAATGCAGAAAGGAATGAAAAATGACTAAACTGCTCTCGTGGACATGTTTTCAGTGAAGGGTGATAGCAGATGAACAAGTAGTTGAAATATGTTGACAGTGATGTATGTTACTGGAAAATTGTGTGAAGATGCTTTGAAAACTGTAAAGTGCTTTGTGTTTCAGTTCTAGAGTGGAACAGCTGGCTCTCTGGGGCAGTTTGTCTCCTGTGGATCATGTATCAAGGAGGTAGGCTCACACAGATAGAAAGCCTAAGGAGAGTCAAAAGGGGGTGCTGGGTCCAAACATCTCAGAGGGTGCAACCACAGGTCAGAGCCAAGCCCACCTACTGATGACCTTTCAGAGCCTCAGAAGGCTCAACTATGAATTGGGATTGATAATGACCACCATTTTAGTCAAGGCCTAGTAACAATGTAGAATACTTTTATAATGTGACATTTGTAGACTTTCCATAAGATAATTTAAATTTTGGGGGTGAAGCATGGAGACCAAATAAGTTTTGGGAGCAGGGGCTTGGGATGCTTTTCATAGGAGACACTGCACTGAATATTCCATGCATTGTCCTGACTTTGGCAGTAGAGTGACCTGGATGGACTAGTCAGGGTATACGTCAAACCCACAGGTTCAACTGGGAAGAAGCCTGGGTTATTCTGTGGCATATGACTTTCCTGGTCCCAGGTAATAGGCCCTGAACAAGGAACAGACAGTTTCATAGACCTCTATAAACCCTTAGGTGCTCAGAGTGAAGTGACAGTAATTAGTTAGGCAAGCCAGATCATGTCTATCAAACATTTTAGATGGGAAATATGGAAAGATTGAGGCAGGTAGCAGTGGGATGAATGGCAAGGGGAAAGACGGGAGAGAGGATCTTAGTCATGAGAAACTGAGTTCCCTAGAATCTCTTGGATGCAAGTAACTTTCTAGTCCTAGGCTTTGAGACACTGACCTTCAAGAGTTGTTTTCTGGAGGTTTCTGTCTCCTTCATTGCCAGAGATATTTTATAGCAATTTCTCAGTATTCTGGGAACCACATGTGGCCAGGATGGCAGGGTGGATGCAGATGGACGATAGGTATGTAATTTGCATATGATGGCTCACAGATAAAACTAATTCAGGAGATTCCCTTCTTTATCAGTCAGGGACATAAAAAAATAACTTCTCATATCCTGATGCTGTTTTCTTTGTCCTTAGAGATGACTGAAAAGAGGGATACGACTGATTTACTTAGTGTTTGCGTAAGTTAGGCCAGGCTGGGCTGAATTTATGTTGCTGCTCTTCTTCAAGAATGTGACTTTCTCCCTCTTATGAAATGTCCTCAGCATCCCTTCTTAGCCCTGAGCTTGCAGAAAGATTAAAGATGGGCTCAGACAACCCAGAGGGGGTCGATGGCCCAGGAAAGATTATAAGAAAGGGGTGAGGGACAGGAAGAAGGGTGGTGTGTTGGAATTTGGGATAATTGAATTTGCTGTGCAGCCAGCAGTTTTGAGTTGGGTCATCTGTTGGATCTTTGCTCATAAATCTACCAAGACCAGGAAATTCCATGATTAGGTCCATTTTTTCATTTTTCTCAGAGATCAGGATAGTTGAGGGATGGTTTTCACCTTCTAGAGATGCTGTGTTGGGAGTAACCTACATTTTGCATTGAGATTGTTACATGTATATCCTGGAAACCCATTACCAATGCTTTCGTCTTTGTGTCATATTTTCCCCCAGGACAATCAGTCCATCCATTTTGAGTTCCCAAAATGCTGGAGGTGCAATAGGCTTCTTTGAGGGACCTACTGCGTGTGTTATGAGGTGGGTTGCTTTAATACATTTCTCTACTTTGCCTTTTGACCATATGCCATTTGTAATTAACCACCTGAATAACTGATCTCTTGAAAACTAGATATTTCTTGCAAAGTGAGATTGAATCTAACTGCATGGTTTATTCAAATATGTTTTTTGTGGCACTTTGGAGTTTTCTGGAAGCTCTGCAAATGCTCATGATATGCCTCCTGGAATTAACCAAAGTTCCCCAACAGTAAAGCACTCGCATCCTCTGAGAATGCAGGTCTCCTAAGTGTGCAGGGCAGCTTGTGGGATGACTGTGTCTTTGGCTAAGTAGCTCATTAAGGGGATGGAACGCCCTGCTTTTCTCTTGCTCCTTCTTCATTCCATCTACCTTTGAGAGTTGGCTTTGAGCACAAAGGGCAATAGTTTACCCAATTGAAGACTTCTTGAAAAATTGGATCCACTGGAATTTTGGATCTTGGATTCTGATTAGGTAATCACTGATGTTTGTAAAGATCTGTGTAAAAGGAACAGACTGAGAATCATCAGAATAGTCTTATGAAGGTAGATTTACGCTATAATCCAATTAACTTGGCTGTTAGGAAATTAGTGGGTATTTCTTCCTTATGGGTAGTTTGCATTCTCCCCATTCTAAAGTTTTTCTGGGGATGTCTGACAGAGATTGATTTCCTAATGATCATATGTTCTATTATGATTTTTTTTAAAAAAATGACAAATCTTTACGTTATGCAGAAAATTGATAGATAAGTTTATGTTGTAAAAAAAAAGACAGAGAAAGAGCAAAGGAAGGTGAAACTGTCAAGAAAAGTTGAGGTGTCTGGGAAGTATTTCTGGAATATATGTGATGTTCCATTAAACATTTCTGAAGGCCAGGGGCTCTGGGAAATATAATAATCACTGGGGAAAGAAATATTGCATCTACTGGGGAAAGCAATTAACACCAAACATGGGCTTGGTAAAAAATTGCTAGCAAATTCTAATCATTGTCTGATCTTATGCTTTGCCTGTACCTTCCATGGTTTTTAATTTTCCTTGTGTATCTCTGGAGTTAACAGTAACTGGACAGAGCAGATACCTTACCCTGCCTCTCAGAGTTGCTGAGCTATGGACCCTTTCTGTCCAGCAGGTGCAGTTTGACAAACAACAGACACATGTTGGATCCTTCTGTAAGCCAGGCATGGAGCCAGACATAGTCCCGGCCCTTTGTTCCCTTATTGTCTAATGGGGGACATAGACCTCTAAACACAGATAGATCTTGGGTCTCACATTGCTCTGTCACTGCACTGCCCAATGATCAATTAATTTAAAATTCATGCATTCCTTACCCTAGTCTCTATCTAAAATGTTAATGTTATAACCTAGAACATCGCTTTTCTATACCCACCAGCTGCACCTTATTCCCTTTCTGTCTTTCTATCTCTCTCCTGGATACTTAGTACAGGATTTTAAAAGTTTCATTTTCTCCACCTGTTCTCCATTCTCAGGTAGCTCCTAGCTTGTTAGCCTCTCTGG
This sequence comes from Sciurus carolinensis, assembly GCF_902686445.1. NCBI lineage: Eukaryota > Metazoa > Chordata > Mammalia > Rodentia > Sciuridae > Sciurus > Sciurus carolinensis. The sequence goes on along the minus strand of NC_062223.1, from coordinate 128,468,146 downwards.
TTGGCTACTTTTCCCATCCCTTCCTTTCATTTCTTTAACTGTACCCCAGTTTCTGCCTCTCAAAAGGTATGTGTGTGTGTGTGTGTGTGTGTGTGTGTGTGTGTGTGTAAATACAGACATAGGTAAAGATCACAAATTCATGAATCTTGTAGTCCCTCACCATTTTCCCCTCGATTTCCTTGCATCTCTGGAAGTATTTATTCCTGGAACCATAGGTGCATCTGAGCAAGGCAAGTGTCAGGATGCAGTGGTACCAGGTCCTAGCATCAGATGTTAGTGCCCAAGTAGGGTAAGGAGAGCATGGGATAGTGTGAGCTGCCATAGAAGTCAGGGCTCCAGAAGGTTCAGGATGTGTCCCTGTGAAGGGGCAGCCTGGCCTGGGGTGTCAAGGTGAACAGGTTGAAGGTAATATCCATTCAGAGGCACAGCCTGGGGAGGGATGAGAAAAGTGTCTGTAAGTAGGGATGCCAGGATGGCAATTTAGGTCCAGACTGAGAAAGGAACATGTGGCATGGAGGTGGGGGTGCTGCAGAGATAAGAAACTCCCTGCATGTGGGAGGACTGATGTGAAAGTGCATACAGTATGCTTAATGAACACAGTTTTTTCTTATTGTCAAATAAGGGAGTTACAGATATGGAAAGGGAAGAACCTAGAGTAAGCCCTAGGGTGTTGGATTGGAAAAGAATGCATCTGAGTAAACTCAGGATTTTCAATATAGACAAGACAAAAATGGAAATATAGGGTATAAGCACATGTTCATATAAATGTCTTTGTATGTGCATACACATGTGAATGTATGTGGACACATATGATGTACATGTGTGTATGTACAGATATTGCCTAGCTCTGTCCACTGAGTGGGCCTGGGGACAGGGACACTACCATAGCAATGAACACACCTAGCACCCAGATGTTGGCTTCTGAATATCATTTCCCACTAAAACAAATCAGGAATCCATGGAGAAATGACTGGTTTCAAAGCTGGGACAGGGAGTCCAAACATATTGTGGGAGAAAGTAAGGAATTGCTCAAAGATTGATGGGAACGTGTCAAAGGACACTGAAGCCAGCTTGAAGAGTCTTCTATAGGGACAAAATAATCATCAAAATAAACAACAATAAGAACATATATCCACTCAACAAAACCGTAATTATGAGTCTTTAGAGATACAAATATATCTGAAGAAATATATTTAAATATATATAAATGCATGTATTGAAATTCGATAATAAATAGGGTACTTACATAATTTCATAGAACATTCTCAGAAAATACGTATTAATTGCAAAGGGGAAGAAAGTGACTTTTCAGAGGAAAATCTGGCAGACACCACCTTCAGGAAATCATCAGAATAAACCTCACCAATAATAAGATGAAATTGAGGTCATGTGCTACCCATTGGGCTAAGAGGATAACCACCAAGACAAACCCAAATTGAGGAAGATTCTACAGAATAGCTGGCCTGTACTATTCAAAATGACAACAGTCCTGAGAGTCAAGGAAAGACTGTGTGTTGTAGACCAAATAAATGCAATCTGTGATTTAGAATGGGATCCTTCCACTGCAAAGACTACATAGCGAGGGCAATTAGCAAAAGGAGAATAACACCTGAGAATTATGTGGTAGTGAATTTTACAGTTCTCATTATTGTACTGGACTATGGAGGAAGATATGGTTGTTTGATAGATATTTTTATTACTACTCAAGTGTTTGGGGTGATGGATCATCAAGTTGGGAAATTATCCTCAAACAGTTCAATAAAACATGTTCTTTGTACTTTTCAACTTTTTTTTATAAAAGTTTGTGACTTGAGCTTTTACAGTTTTTTTTTTAATTTAAAAAAGATGTACATTCATTATATACAATAGAATAGGTAGTTCTAATTCTGCATATCAGAGAAGACCAGAGCCCTGTATAGAGTTTGGAATCATAAAGAGGAACTGCCTATCAACCAAGACTATACTGTACTGTTGGTATTTCTGTAGTTCTTTTCAGTCTACAGATCATTTTTACTTATAATGTTATCATGCAATGATAACTTTGCATGGTATTCCCATGGTCCTCATTTTACAGATGAGGAAAATAAGTACAGAGACAGTCATAACTCAGGCAGTGGGTATACTGGGGTTCATAACTAGGGTTTTTCTGACTATGGACCTGATTTTTATCTATTCACTCATCATTGGTTTATTGAACAATTGCTGTGTGTCTCTGCCACTGTCATACAAGATAGATGCAATTCCTTCTCTCATGGAACTACCAGGTGGCTTTAGGTCTGTAAAAAATTTGGATCTAACTTATTAGATATAAAATCCCAGCTCTCAATCTCTATTTCTCAGCCAATTAAAAAATCCCATCCAACATTTCTGACAAAGTACATTTTTAACATTCCTCTAGAACAATCTCATTTTATTTGCAGCATCCTCCAGCTTGGCTTCATGCTCCACTGACTCAGGTAGACACAGAAGGCCAGTGAAGGGCATATGCCCAAGCTGGGAACTGTGAGGGCCATGAATGGAGGTAAAAATGCTCTCTGGAAAATCCAATTTATTTCCACTTTTCACTCATTTGAAAAATGCCATTCTGACCACAAAACAAAATCTATATTATGCTGAACTCCTCAAGCAGAGTGCTAATCAGCTACCAAGGACTTTAAATAAATGTTTTTGGAAAAATGATCTAGTAAATACTAGCAGGTAACAGTGATCATATATACATACCTCCCGTGTAGCATTCTCCAGTGCGTTTCCCACACTGTCACCTAACATCCCACAGGGACTCTGGCAGGACATTCTACTTAACTCTCAAGTGAATAGACAAAGCCCAGTAGGTGGAAGGGCCAGAATTTGAACCAAGGGTCTCTGGCATTATATATATATGCTCATTTATCTCCCCAAATTGCCTCTCTCCTCCCACTAGGAAAACACATGAGTTAACTCAGTTAAAATCCAGAAGGTTAATCTAGCAATTGTAGGTAAGTGAGTGGTCTCACTGGAAACTTTTTCTGTTTCCCCCTAGAGCTTTTAAGCTAAGTGTAAATTGACTATGTGCTTAGGAATTTACCAGCTCAGACAGACTGAAACAATTAAGACAGGAGGCCAAGTAAGAGTGAGAGAGGGAGACAGACCCCAGGCATGTGAGCCGACATTCCTTTTAAAAGCTTCTCTCCATATCCTTTCTCAATTGGCTGAAACCCTAGAGGTTTGCCTGGCTAAACCACTTCCTCTCAGAAGTGTCTGTCCCCCGAGGGAGCCTGGGATTTGTAGTCTTGAAATCAGCCGACCTTTCATAATCCTTGAGGGGACTCCCTGGCTGAAGGCATGCAGTGTCAATTTCAGTAGCTTGCTATGTGATGAAATACCCGATGTGCATTTTGCAAAACACAAATTCCTTCCTGGATAAGAGTAAAGCCTCTGTATATTCACCAGAACCAGCTCCCTGGCCCCTTATTCCAGAAGCCCAGTGGTGCTGTGGATGGTGGAGGAAACCTTCCTCCTTAGGGAAGACCCTAAGGAGGTGTAGGGGCCAGGCAGACATCAGGGAGCCATGCTCAAAGGCAGTTCTCCCAAAGGGTACAATATTTTCCAAGTCAATATATTTGCTTGAAGGTTGTTAAGAAACAGATATTAGAGGAAGAAATGTGTGAAACAAAATCCATAGCCTACTCATAGAAATATAGTCATCCCTTGGAATCTGTGGGGAATTGGTTCCAGGATCCCACAAGGTTACCAAAACCAGTAGATGCTCAAGTGCCATATATTAAATGGCATAGCTTTTGCATACAATCTATGCATATGTTGCATATATTTTAAATCATCTCTAGGTTACTTAAAATACCTAACACAATGAAAATGTTATGGAAAAAGGTATTATACTGTATTATTTAGGGAGTAAAGACAAGGGAGAAAGCCTATACATGTTCAGTAAAGAGTCAATTAATTTTTAAAATATTTCCAGTCTGCAGTTGAATCTGCAGATGTGAAATCAGTGGATTAAAAAGGACTGACTGTACTTTATTATTTTGTAAAAGTTTCTCTACTAACCAATGCCTTGACTTAGCAGTGGGCCTTGGCTTGGAGTGGACAAATGCTCCTTTCCTTGGTGCTGTTCTGGACCCTCCTGATCTCCTTTAGTCAGAACAAGACATATGCAACCCAAAGACCTGCCCTTCATACATTACCCATGAAAAAAAAATGTATTCATTGTTCAATTGCATGAAAATATCATTGGTTAAGTAAAATAATGGTAATTTTCAGTGTTATTAAATTTCTAGTGATCATTGACCATTAAAAATATTTGGAAACAACATATATTGAAAAGATAACTTCTTTTTCATGGGAATCAATAGTATTTTTTGACACTTCTGTGTCCTCCCTCTTCCCGAAATTGGTATGTTGAAACCTAATCCTCGATGGGAGATATTTAGATATTTGGGGGTGGGGACTTTGGGAGGTAATTAGGTCTTGAGGGTGGAGCCCTCCTGAATGGGATTTGTACCTTTATAAAAGGGACCCCAGAGAGTTGCCTTGCCCCTGCCACCATATGAGAACATAATGAGAAGCTGCCATAATCGAAAGTGAGCCTTACCAGACACCAAATTCACTGGTGCCTTGATCTTGGACTTGCCAGTCTCCAGAACTGTGAGCAACACATTTCTCTTGTTTATTAACCACTTAGTCTGTGATAGTTTGTTATAGTTGCCTGAGTGGACTAAGAAAACCTCCTATCCCAGGCTGGTGACTAGTCTCCTGAACTGTGAAGAGGATCAGCTTTCCTTAGAATTGCTCACAGGTTTGCTGAGAACTTTGCTGCTTGGCTTTCACTGTTTGTTAGACAACATAAACTTCACACTACAGGTACAGAATGATTAAGTGGGGAAAAATACTGGCAAACAGCTGAGAGGGCAAAGAGCCTGTTTGCTGGGACAATGAAGCAGCTGGATGCCTGTGAGCCAGCAAGTAAACTTTAAGCCTGGGCATTATAGGGGACTAAATGTCAGTCCTCCCTCAGTACAAATGCACATGAGGGCAAAATTCATCCCAGTCCTGTCAGTGAGTGGACTGGCTTCTGAAATGTGGAATAAATTACTGTGGAACATATCAGGATGCAAGATTTGGCTAAAGTTTTAAGACTGTGTATAGGTAATAAACATAAGCCAGTATTTGAATAGGACATGTAAAGAAAACCTCCTAAAAGGGTAAACTCCTAAAGATATAAGCATCTGTTCTTGTTAGAGCAGTCAGAAATGTGTGCCTCTGTTTTCCCTAATGAATAGTTTGCGGAGTTTAAAATCGGTGTGAAAATTCCTTGCCTGAGATGGAGATTTGCAAATGAATCCATCTAGACTATTCTTAAACATATCTGGCTTTCATCATTTTTTTTTTTTTGTGTGTGTGTGCTTGGGCCACTAATACCAAGTTTTAATTTTCTCCTTTCTTAAAAGGCACTAGAAAATCCATACAAGTACATAAACATACACATTGATACAACATAAAGAAGATAGGAAGAAAACAATGGAATTTTTTTCAATTTATTTTCATATCACCCTTTAAAATATTATGTTTTATGTTTTATAATACATTACATGTATTATTTGCCCCTCAGTATCTGTGGGGGACTGGTTCCAGGACTCTTTAAGGACATCAAAATCTATGGATGCTTAAGTCTCTTATGTAAAATGGCATAGTGTTTGCATAGAACCTATGTACATCCTCCCCTAAATCTCTAGATTATTTAAAATACCTATACAATGTAAATTCTTTGTGAACAATTGCTTAGGGAATAATGACAAGAAAAAAGTCTGTACATGTTCAGTATAGACACAATTTAATTTTTTTTCTGAATATTTTCAATACATGGTTAGTTGAATCTGCAAATGTGGAGGGTCGGTCACCTGTAGTAATAGTGTTACAGTTGTGTATGTCATTGTGCACACATGGAGAATATGTGTTTAACATATTTTTTAATGGTGGGGTGCAAGATGAAAAAGTGGAGACCAATGTTCTGGAAACATCTCTTTTCATTTGGTAGACATGGACCAGCATGTACTCCTTGTTACCTGGGAAGGTCATAGGATGCTAATGCTGTGAGTGTCCTTTCAACATCAAGGACTTTTAGGGTTTCATTCCTTTTCATTGTGTAATAGAAGAAATGAAAACAAACTACATAGCAGTTAAGCAATTTGAAGCAAGTTTCTTCCCTGGGAAGGAAAAGGACCTTAAAAATCTGCATGGTCCATAAAATCTTGGAATGGGACCAAAAGGAAGCTGGGCTCTTATTCTCTTTTGAGAGTGTCAGGAGGTCGACCACCTGGTTTTGAAGTGCTTGATGGGTGCAACGGAATGAAGCCTAATGGACAAGGTCCATCCTGGATGAATCTGTTTGCTTTGTTCTGGTCCTTGGACACAGATTATCCATGACCTTTGCTCTCCTCTTATAAAACCATTTCAGGTTGAAAGAAGATTTAAAGAGCATTTTAAATGCTGCCAACATTATCAACAACAATGCAAACCCATATGGATTTCATACCTTCTACTGTATGGCAGTGTGTATGCATTTCAAGAAATTCTTGATGCTCTAAGAGGTAAATAGGAAACTTGCTTTGAGTAAACCATTTGACCAAGGGGTAAATAAGAAAACAGTGTCCTCTATTATGAGAGAAGAAGGCACAATTTATTTAGTCAAATTATTTTACAACATAGTCTTCATTGACAGTTGTCAGCTTAACACTTAATATAGTTAAAAAAAGTCAACGATTACCTGCAAAATTATATATATTTTAATGTCTAAAAAATATATTGCATATATGGAGCAGGAAAATCCCTCGCCTCCACAAGGGAAAGTTTGGTTGTTCTTTTCAGAGTTGAGATTATTGCAGTTCTGTTATTTACAAACATTTCCAAAGCATTAAAGATTTAAATGGATAGCCCTTTCTTGCCTGTGCATTTCTGTTAAATAACTGTACCAGTGCTTTTCTTTCCAGTAAATCAGTGACTTAAACGCCCTGTTTTCTTTTCAGCAATAGTCACATTATGCTTTTTTAAAAACCAGCTATAAAAACGTACAAATAGCCCAAATGTACAGATTGACAAAAGATGTACAAATTACATTAAAAAAATAACAATGACTGATTTGATAGTAAAATTGCCTTTGTGACCGAGGTCAACTCGTTTATTTATTCTTTTTAATTTTTTTATCTATTTATTTTTAATACTGTGAGATATAGGAAAATAACTCTGCATAATTTATACAGTAAGTTGCCTTCTGAATGGTTGACCCTGGTCTGATGGTCTGACAAACGCACAGCGCTTGCGAATCTGTTCAAGTCAGAAATCCCTATGACTTTTCAAAGTTCTGGGACCCACTGTCATTAAAAAAATTAGTTATTTAATTCTCTGTCTTTTAGGAATATCTGTATTTGCATTCAAATTTCTTAGTTCATATTCTCAACTATTTCTAGAGACAATGGTCAGTGAGTACATATTGCCCAGCAATGGGGATTTTGCAATGCCCACGGCTTCTTAAATACACACACATACATGTTCCTTTCAAATTCCAGTTGGGTGAAAACATCACTGGCCTAACAACCAGTGTTCCAGTTGCCATCCACTGAGTTAGGTTTCCCAAAAAAGATTATAAGCTTCCTGTGTCTATTTTCACTAAAGTCTCAAACCAGAACATGACTGGTTAAGTCCATGATTTATTATTGTACTGAATCCTACAATGATGAGACCCGTGTGTTGATAAGAAACTGCTTTGGTCATAAAAATATAAAGAAAATTTACAGCTTCTTTCTCAGAACCATGATATAACCATTCCAGTAATCTAAATACTCAACTCATATGATGATAGGAGATTGAGAATCCAAAATGGCATACTGGCCCATGGAATGTTCCATCTCTTTGTTCAGGTAGAGGAAGCAAAAAGTTATTGACATTAAAAAAAATGTTTTTAAAGAACAAATACAAAAGTTCTATCCAATGAGAAAGAACATCCAGTTTTGTTTTCTCTTCAAGGTCACATATGTCCTTTAGAGTCCAAAGTGTCCAGGAAGAGTGAGGGTTTGGGGCTTCAGCTAGAAGGCCACTGATGGTTAAGCTTCTAGTAGTAACTGCCTAAGTGTGAAGGCACATGGGTGTTAGGATGGCGGGGGACATTGGGGTTGGGGTAGATCCCACCGGTGGGAGAGGTCCAGTATTGTGATGCCGCTCCAAAGAAGCTGGAAGAAGTGACAGGCATGGAGGATGGGTGGGGAGGGACAAAGTTCACCTTCTGTTGGTGGGCGTGGTAGGAAGGCATGTAGGAGATATCGGAAGGGTACTTGTACATGGACGACTCGGTTGGATGTGGTTGCAGAGCCTGGGCAATGCCGTGGAAGTCAAATTTATAGGCATACCTTTTGCCATGCACTTTGGTCATAATGTTTTTATCGTAGTAATATCGGAGGGCCCGGCTCAGCTTGTCATAATTCATGTTGGGTTTGCTTTTCCGCTCTCCCCAGCGCCTGGCTACCTCATCGGGGTCCGTCATTTTGAACTCCCCATTGGTCCCCTCCCAGGTGATACAGCTGGCGTTGGCACTGTCAGAGAGTAGCTCCAGGAGGAATTGCCACAGTTGGATCTGCCCACTTCCTGCAAGCAGTGAGGTAAACAGGAGAAAAGAGTATCTCAGCCTGGGGAACTCAGAGCCCAGCTCCCTAAACGAAACCTCATTTCCTTTTACATCGAGAACCACCTTGACAAGCCCTTCTTACCATTCTTTTGTGTAAAAGATGCATAACAATTGTACATATTTATGGGGTACAGGGTAATATTTCCTTACATGCATACAATGTGTAATAATCAAATCAGGGTAAGTAGCGTGTCCATCACCTTAAACATTTATCATTGCTTTGTGGCGAGGACATTAAAAATCTTCTAACTAGTTTGAAATATACAATAGATTATTGCTATATAGTAGTTGCTACTAAGATGGGCATAATTAGTAAGGTTAGATCTTAAGATAATGTGCCCCAAGGCCTGATAATAAAGTCCTGACTTTGCCCCAAACTAGCTATTGTGAACTTAGGCAAATCACTTTTCTATGTCCCTTTAGGCAAGATTTTTGATTCTCTTGTAGATAGACTTGAATCACTGTCTTATTTCTACTTAGTGATGAAGTCACCCAAGTTCTTCCCTGTCAGCATGAAAAAGTGTCAAAGTCACAGAACCAGCTGTCATAGGGAGAAGGCAACTCATAAGCCCTAGGTTGACCAAACCAGGTTCCCTAGCAGAGTTCTAGTGTTTGGTTCTCAGCTTTAAGTTCTATGCAGAAGAACTTAAGCAGAGGGAAAACGAGTAGGAGATGCTGGGTGGCTTTCATACCTTGGTCAGGTATGAAAGAAAAGGTACCCTGCAAGGGAAAACCTGTGAGCCTCATGGTTGCAAAGGGTCAGTTAGCTCCCAGTTGCAGTAGTTTTTGTTTAGAAGGACTCACCTGAGGGTTATTCTTAATAATAAACCCTTGACACAATGTTAAATGTACTTTATCTGCAACTTTTCAGGAACTCAGCTCTTTTAGAAGGTCAGATAATTCTACAACACTTTCTAAAATCAAAACTGAAACACTAACTGGGTACAGTGGCCCATGACTGTAACCCCAACCATTTTGGAGGCTGAGGCAGAATTGCAATTTTGAGACCAGCCTGGGCAACTTAGTGAGACCTTACCTCAAAATAAAAAATAAAAAGGGCTGGGGATATAGCTCAATGGTAGAGCACCCTTGGGTTGAATCCTCAGTACCATAAAAAACAAAAACAAAAGCAAAAACAAACACACACACTAAAACTCTTTTGGAATATTAATCACTTGGGTCTTGCATGGGTGGGATAAATGAGAGCTCATAGGAGTTGTTTCCTTTCTTTTTCCCTCTTTTTCCCTACTGAAACATCTACCTATGCCATTTTCTACTAATCTGAACCTCAGCAGAGATGTTGGTACCCCATGGAACATGTGTTGAGCAGTTCAAGGGAAGAAGTACAGGCACACCCCACTCAGGTGTCTGCCCTTAGGACAGAGGTCTCCATGACCACCCAAAGCTTGGAGACATTCTGGAACAAAAGATTTGCAGGCCAGTGTAAACTCACCAGGGTTGGCTAGACGGCTGCTGGTGGGGCCCAGGATCTGATATGGATCTAAGGAAACAAAAAAGGAATTTGGCTTCAGTGTTAATAAAAATGTAACAATAGCATCAATGATAACAAAATCCCAATGGTTCATATTTTTTATTTCTATATTATAGGAAAGTGACTCAGAAAACTTCATTGCTTTTATTTAAAGACTTCCAAGATCTTGATCACAGTATGGTTGAAACATCATGGAATAGTGATGGCATCATTTTTTCATATTTGGTTTCTAAAATTTATAGATCATACTGTCATTACCCAAAACGAGGACATGGAAATGTTTGGAAAAGAGCTGATTAATATTCAACCATACAGTGAATAAACTGAAAGATCAGTTATTCAATGGGCTTGAAGAAGGTCTCATGTTGATAACTGGTCTTTAATAGTTCCACCTAATACTAAAAACATTACTGATGAAGCATAAAAACCACAAGCCTGGAAACCAAGCCATTTGAGTTGTAGCCCCAACCTTGTTATAAACTAAATAATTTGTTGGACAATTTCTGGGTATCAGTTTTCTCATCTGCAAAATGAGTAGGTTGGGCTTCTGGCCTCAGTTCTTGTCTAGGACAACACTCTGTGATTTTCGACTTGGAAAGGTCAATACTAACCAGAATTTGTATTTTAGCTCTAAAATCACTGTTCTTAAAATCTCGGTTTACTTACAACTTATGTGATTATTTAGTCATAAAAAAGTCTTTGCAGTATTGGTTTAGGTGAGATTCTTTTTTTTTTCCAGTTGAGGAAATCATGGAAGAGAGCTGGGTCTCAACTTGGCCATGTTAACTTTTCTGCAGGATTCGTCTATTTTTACAATTAAAATTGCATTTTAAACAAATAAGTAAGACTTTTAGGTTTCGACTTAGAACAAGGAATTAACTTGAAGGCCATTTAGTCCACTTTTTTTCAATCACACTTTCAGTATGATAAATAAAATATTTTTGGTAGCTGGTGTCTAATATTATTGTTGCTAGAATTTATTTGAACCTCTCTACATCTACTTGAGTTTCATAGCAGGTTTTGTCATTACCTTCCTGTGCAATTTTCTCTTGTTATGTCTTTGGTGGAGATGGAGAATGGTATCTGATCATCTTAAAGCAAATGGCTTGTTCAGAACTTAATCTCAGCTGTGTCATGTAAAAATGACAGGCTGAAGCTGGCGCCTGGGCTTGGACAAAACAGCTGTCTTCAGATCCATGAAGGACTTTCATATAGGACCTTGCTCCAGAGGGCAAACTAGGAATTTGGAGGGGAAGGAATTGGGAGGACTTTGGCTCAGAGAGTGGAATTGAGCTGAACTGAGTAGTCAACTCCCTGTTCTTATGTAAGTATTGAATTAGAGATGAGGTAAGCATAGGACCAAGATATTATAGAAGTATCATAGGCCTGAGTCCCTAAGTTCCATTCCCATACTAAGAGTCTCTAAGTCCGTGGTTTAAAAGTTCCTCTGTCTTAATTGTTAAGTAGATCCATCACAGGATGAGGGTATTTTTGGAGAGTATGGTTTGGTGAAGCATAAAAGGCTCAGACAAGGATGTAGGATGCTGGGTGATAACACTAGTTCTTTCATACACCAGCTGTGTAGTTTTTAACAAATTACTTTACCTCTCTGGGCATCAGCTTTTTTCTTGTTCCAAGTTAGGCAGTGGAACATTTAATCTTCAAGTTCCCTTCATCTCTACTAGTCTGTCTGATTTTAATACTGGTTACTTAATTCACAGATACATTACAGGGAACCAAATATAGACTCTCTTAGAAAGAAGAAAGACACAACATACGTAGTAGTTATCTTTCCACATACATGGGGGATTGGTTCCAGTTGCCACGCCTACTCCCCTGCATCAAAGATACCAAACTCCGTGGTTGCTCAAGTCCCCTGTGAAATGTAGTGTAGTATTTGCATATGACTTATGCAATCATCCCATATATTTTAAATCATCTCCAGATTACTTATAATGCCTAGTACAATGTAGATGTTATGTAAATAGCTGTTATACTCTACTATTTAGGCAATAATGACAAGAAAAACGCCAGCACATCTACAGACTTTTTTTCTGAACATTTTTTGTTTTGAGGTTGATTGAATCCCTGGATGCAGAACCCACGGATGTGGAGGGCCAACTGCATATTGTCTAAATCCTCCATCCATCAGTGGACAACATGGAATCCGAAAGAAGGAAAGGAGAGATTGTACATCTAAGTCAGGTACCTGGTTGGGGCCGTTGTTCAGTGTTCTTACTCATCGTCTGTGCTCCTGCAAGGGGAGGACCTGTGTAGAGGAGAGGAAAAATGGTAAGTGGGACATTCTCCATGAGGGAGAGAAACATCTTGTCAGAGGCCAGGAGGAGGATGCATGTGCTTCCATTCACTCACTCTCCATTGACTCATCTTCATTCATCTTATAAATATTTATTAAGGATCACACTATGTACTGGCACTGTTCTCCACTCAGGAGATTCAGCAGTGAAAGAACAGTTCCTGTAGAACTTACATTTTAACAGGGGGACAATGCTACTCTGGACACACACACACACACACACACACACACATCAGTAAACCAATACATAAATAATTAAAAAGTAGCTGGGAATGGGATTATAGGTATGTGCCACCATGCCCAAATCCCAGCAACTCTGGAGACTGAGGCAGGAGGATCACCAGTTCAAGGCCAGCCTCAGCAACTTAGCAAGGCCCTAAGAAATTTAGCAAGACCTAGTTTCAAAAAAATAAAAAAATTAAAAAAGGACTGGGATATTGCTCAGTGGTTAGGTGCCCCTGGGTTCAATTCCTGGTACCAAAAATGGTAAACCAATGGTATATAGTATGTCTGTTGGCACTGGGGCGACAGAGCTCATTTTAAAACTATGACATTTAGAGAGGTCTTCAATGAGAAGATGACATCTGAGCAAAGGTCACCTGCATCCCATGATTCCATGTTTTGTGAGTTCCTCTCTGGTAGTTCTGACCTACACCCTCCCCATTCCTACCCTCACTTCTCCATTTTGGATCTCCGTTTCTTCTTGAGTGGTCTCTGGCTTAACCTGAGTGGCATCCTTACCACCCTTTAACCTTTCCCTCACACCCATCATCCACTTTACTGTTCAGAAACCACAGTGACTCCTGGTTGCCTAAGAATTAAGTCTATCTTCATAGCATCACTCACAATCTCCTTCTTACCTTTCCAGACTTCTTTTCCATCCCACACACTGAACTCCAGGAATCCAGGGTTCTTACCAGATTGTTAGACATGCCAACTTCAATACCTCCCTCCTATACCCACCCTCTACTGAAGTGCCTGTCCACCTCATCTCCCCGGGTGCAAACCCTGCCTCTCCTTTCAGAGCTAACTCAAATGGTAGCAGGTCCATAAAGTCTTCCTGGATATCATCCAAATGAAGAGTATATGTGTGTATGATTTCTGCTCTGCCTAAAGGACCTATCCTTGTCTGGTTCATCTTCATGAGTCCCATAAAGCCAAGTGCTGGGTGCAGAGTAAGCAATTAATGAATACACATAGCTGAAAGGGATCTCGGTTATTGCTTGGGCATTCATTTGTAATTGTAAGTGCTTTCTTAAAAGAATTGACTTCACCACCTATTCATCCGCTTGATATTTTGCTTTCTAGAGACAGTAAGATTGACATACTCAGGAGTATGAATAGTTCAGGAGTTCATGAATCACTATCTTTCCTAATTCCCTTAATGGGAGATATTGGGTAGACTTTAATTATCACCACCTCACCAGCTGATGGACAAATTGATGACTCTGACCCTTACCATCTCCTCACCAGGTCATCCTGCATCTCAGTTATTCGCAAAATGAGAATAGGAATGTTGGTATGACTAAGCCTCATCAATTGGAGGAACAAAGTCATAGAGGTTCATTATCCTGACATTACAGAATTCAAACCCAGTGACCTTTCATTCCTACAGAAAGTTGTCCCAAGAAACTTTCAAACTTCAAAAATTCTAAAACAAACAGCAAAACAAACCTCAAAACAAAAAATCCCATACTATCTTTCAGGGAGTGGATATCATGGATATGTTTTAAATTGAAAGTTAATTTTTTTTCTTTTAGTGTTGGGATTGAACCCTGGGCCTTGTGTGTGCTCCATCACTGAGTTACACCCCAGTCCTTGGAAATTAATGTTTCTATCTACTCATAACACATGGAAACAAATGCTAGCTCCTCTTGTTCATCTCATGACCCTATTCTCCACCCCTGTCTTCAGAAAAATGTTTTCCTCCCAAAGTATGTTATGACATTTACTTACTTTTGTTGAGGCCAGAATTCATGTTATTGCCCCATCCTCCTCTCCTGACTGAGTCATAAGAAGGATCTGATGAAAAATAATAAATAGGGATATGTTAGCTTTGCTTGCTTTGCAAAAAGTTTGCATGAGATTATCTCTTAGTGATCAGAAGAAATTAATTTAGTTCATCAATAGCTTTTTAAGCAACACTAAATTCCTGAAGTGTACCCTTCCCCTGGGGTTGGAGGTGGGCTGGTGGAAGAAATGTGAACACCAATTTTGAGAAGGTCTCAGTCTTATTTGGAAGCTGAATATATGTGGATAACCCTGAATATGAAGTTGGAGGAACAGTTCAAGTTCTATCCCTGTCTTATTTGTTGTGATTAATGAATCATAAGACTGCTTATGAGCCTTAATTGTCTTTAATATGAAAATAAAATTTTACCTTGTGGGGTTGTATTAATGACCAAATGAGATTACATATGAAAAGCACCTTACACAATTTTCTACAAATATAAACTAACAAGGGGTTAGAAAGAAAATGTGTCCATAGTTGTATAGCAAAGTCCCTTGAGCAGCTCTGAAGAGATGGGGAATATCCAGAAGAAAAGTTCCATGGGATTAATGTCTCAAAGTCCAAACCCTTGGTGTCCCTGGGAGGCCACCACCAGCTTCTTATTTCAGTACACCAATGTTGTGGGACTATACTTACAGGTGTGAGCACATTCAAGGTTGTTTTAGGTCTTTCAGACTTTTCTGCTGGTAGTGGAGGGGGCTGGGCCAGAAGTGTGGTTCCTGCCTGGAAATGACTAGCAGCTTGCTTCTGGGCTATACTGGAGAAAATTCCATGGAACCTGAACTTTGGTGATCCCCAATCTTTCTTGAAAGAGTCCAAATATCTCCATAACTGTGCTCAAAAATTGCTTAACTATCTGGCTGGATATTTTCGTCATTTCCTTTCTCATGGTGTGAGTCTCATTGAGACATGGAGCAGGAATATCAGGAGGGCTTAAGGATACAGAATTATGACTTTCAAAGTCTTTCCACGAACAACAAAGAAACCATAAAAACCATCCGAACAAATGGAGCACAAACCTCATCAAACAGCAGTCTGACAGGGTGAAACACAAACCATCCCTTTCGACCCCTTCTGAGCCTCTCCAACAAATTAGAATAAGAACTGGGAATACGGATGGATGCATCCGATTGCCTGTTCTCACTGTTACTGGCTAAGAAGAACCAAAAGACAGGGACAATTTTCTTGTGGAAAAATCCACGTGCAGATGCACATTCTTCATGGCTCTGGAAAAGTCAGTTCAGTTTTTAAATTACAGTCTTTAGCAATTGGCATGAAAAGCAAAACAGAAAGTGAGGGGGATGGGGATGGAGAGGAAGGCCAGGGAAGCGGACAAAGGAACAAAATTTAACTCCTTTAAGTCATCCGTTTTTATTTCCATTTGACTTTTAAAAATTTCTTTTGTGACTCCTCCTGAAAATAGATTCTTCTTGTTTAAAAACAAACCAAGAAAATGGAAAGCCATCTTGTTATGAACTTGGAGTGAAATTTCTATGGGTATTTCCTGAAGGGGTCTGCAGAGGTCTGTCAGTGGTGGGATAAAAAACGGGAAACGTGAGAGCCATCCAAGATTTGTCTTTGGATGGGGAAAGGGAGGAGGCTGTTCCTTTGGCCTCCAGGCATTTATTTGGGACCAACTCCTCTGTATTGTGCTCAGCCTTAGAGTAGATGTGAAAGAATATGAAACAAATTTCCTGGCCTTGCACTTAGATGAGAGACAATCACCAAGATGGTGAGGAAATGTGTACCATGCTAAAGGGATGATGGACATTTCAAGGGCTGCTGGAGGTTAAGAAGGGAGACGCAAAGGGACCTTCAGGGAGATGATGGACTTGAATGAGACCTTTCTGGAGGGGAGAGTGTGAGCAAAGCAGCAGCAGGAATTTGTAGGGGTGGGTAGTGTGATGTCAAGGGCATGACCAAAGAGGAGGGATATGGAGGGAGAGGAGAGCAAGGAGAAAGAACCAAGTTCAAGGCCAAGTTCAGTAAACTAAGCAAGCTTTGTTAATTTGGTGATTCAGACAGTGGAAGTCAAAGAGGGAGGGGATTTAGGTATGCAGTGGCACCTGGGAATCAGAGTGCAATGGGGAATCAGATGGTGTGTAGGATGCATCTGAATGCCTGATGGAAGGCCATTCTGTAGGAACGCTACAGAAAGTGAAATTGAAAGCGACACATTTCAAGCAAAAGAAAGAAACAAATCCCACTAAGTTCCAGGAATCTGTGTGTGTCATCTGAAGTCCTGACTTGGTTTCTGACTTACGGAAACTTACTGCATTGATAAAAATCTGTTTCAAAATTTTCTACTCAATCACTAGTCTACTTAAGGTTTTAATCCTATCTGAAAACTGTGCTAAAAACATTCAGAACTTTATTTTTTGAACCCAAATTATGGCTCATCATGGCTATAGTTGCCATTGACTTCTTATTAGATTTTCTTCCTATTCTTTTATCTAGCTGCAGATACAGAGTAGGCCTGGAAAATTCTAGAATGTAGGAATGAATTCCCTCTCACCAACAGTGGGTAGATGATCAATGGATTCTTCTCTAACTCTAAGACACCAACCACAGTTCAAATATGGTGCTTATCAGCGAAGTGTCTTGGGAGTCTCATCTTTCTGTCTTAGCCTTAAGGAGGGATGCCAAGATTTATGGGTGGGTACTCTCGCAGGCCTATCTCAGCAAAAACCTAGAAATCCCAACAAACCGTAAAGTCCTCCCAAAAGTTAAAAAAAGCGGGGGGACGACATATATAGAGAGGCCACCCAGCAATCCAGCCTGAACTGTGTTTTCACTGTGAAGTTAATAAAGCAATAAGCAGCCACAGGCCATGTGGTCTGCGCCTCTTCAGCCAGCGAACAAGTGGAGTTGCATGTGGAGTCACCGAAACAAAGATCACAGGCCTCCCTCCCTTTTGCTTTTTCATTCCTCTCCATTTCCATGGAAAATCCTACCAAAATCCACAAAGGACAGCCAGAGCCCATTTACTAAGGATTTTAACCACTGTTCTCTGGAAGTGCTGGGGTTCTTGGGGACATCCACTCAATGAAAGACTGAAATTAAAACCAATGTTTTGGGAGCAATTCCTGCTACAAAGACAAAAGCACAAAGATGGAGAAGGCTGAGGCTGAAAGCTAAGGTCTGGCATCCTGCTTCAGAGATACGAAGAACTGACATAGCCATGAGATGAAATGAGATATCCAAGTAAACACTCTACATAGTGCCTAGTGTGAAGTTGGCCTCCTAGAAGTTAGCAATCAGTATTAGGATCTGCACCATTATTATATATCTAAAAAATATTCACATCCAGAAACATGTTGGCCAGTCTGCCAAATACCAAATCTCCCCCTTCCCTTTCTCCTCCTTATTCTGCTTTTCTTATTTTTCCAGTTATAGCCTAACTTAACCAGTAATCAATTCATACTAGCTGTCTGTGGTTTGTATCCCCACCCAAAAGTCAGGTCCCCAAGGGCAGGGAGCTTGGTTGTGTTCTCTGACTCACACGGTAAGCATATGCTATTAGTTGAGTGAACTAGTGAAATGGATCAACATTTTCTCCTCGCTAAATGTACATCATTCCTTTCATTGTTTATTAGCTAAAGAGAATTCAGGATTCCTCTCTTGACTTCTTCCTACCCAACTAAGTCTTCAGACTTACATCTGGGTGATGAGGAATATAGACTATGTCAACCCTGTGTTCCCTCTGACTGTGCTGAACAACCATCCACATACTTTGAGGCAGAGACTAAAAGCTTGTCTCCACAGGGAAGTCAAGGATTGGGTGCCACTGATTGAAGTGGCCTGCATTTCATTTCATAAACAGTCAGGCATCACATAATGATGTCTCAGTCAACAGCAGATGGCATACAAAAAAATGGTCCCATAAGGTTATATTGTGTAGCAATGTCATGGTTCTCTTAGTTTGTCTATATACACTCTGTGATGTTCTTACAGTGAAATCACCTAACCATGCATTTATCAGAACCTATTCCATTTTTTAAATTGGTGGTATTATAATTATACACAATAGTGAGATTTATTGTGATATATTTTTATAGGCATGGAGCATAATTTGATCGATCTCATTCCCCTTCTCTTCTCCTCCCACCATCCACTTGCTCTTATTTTGCTTTTAATTAGTGCATTACAATTATATATAAAATCAGGATTCATTGTGGTGTATTCATACATGGATGTAGATTTTGTTCCCCAGTCCTTTCTCATGTCCTCCTTCCTCTCCCTCTCGATCCCCTTCCCTTTACTCTATTAGTTTCCCTTATATTTTCATGAGATCCGTTTCTTATTCTTCTCTCTCTCTCTTTCTTTCACATTTGAGAGAAAACATTAAACCCTTGACTTTCTGAGTATGGCTTATTTTGCTTAGCATGATATGATGTGTTCCATTGTTAAGCAGTGCAATGTCATTGCTGAAATGAGGGTTTGTTGTATTGTTTTTCCTGCTTCATGTTACACAGGTGCTTAGCAGTGTGATCAGTTCTGGTGCCAGATACACAAACAGAAATATGACTATAACCAGCATGGGAAAGGTGGACAAGGGACTCAGCAGCTCAGTTTCCTGAGCAAACCCTCCCCTCCCAGAGCCTGACACCATCTACATCAGCTCCTTGGGTACCCAGAGTTCTCCAGTGGGGTGTACCAGCTCTACCAAACAGCCTGAGTGTGAACTATGGCGGTCCTGAACGTGGTGCATGCAGTCTACATTCTGAAAACTGACTTTTGAGAAGAGAAACTTCAGGCCAAAGACATAGTATGCAAAAATGTGCCTGTTGTAACCAACACGTGAGTTGACAATCTCAGAACTTCCTTGTGGTGGCAGATGCTTTATCAGCAGAAAAATCACACCCTGGTTCTGACAAACTCACTTTTTACTTTAGTGAAGGCTGACACTCCCTGTCTTTATGGTACCAAGATGACAAATCCTATTGTGATTCCTTTTCAGAGGAGTCACCAAAGAGCGTTGCCTGGCATTTCTGGTTTCAGGCAGTCCTGAGATCAGGTTTTGCCAAAGCCCAGAGACCTGAACCTGGTTCTGGAGAATCAGGGCACTGCCAGTCATTGTGGATAATTCAGCCTCCCATATACGATGGCCTAAATAGTTTCTTCATTATGCAATGCTCGGTGTGGCTGAATTTGACACTAAATGCCCTCTTAGATTCCAGGAGAGCCTCCCTGGGTAGAGAAATATGAGCTTGGAGACTTTCTTCCTGCAAGTCCCTGTTGGAAAGGGAAGGTTTTTGCTGGATGTGACCCTGGATGTGACCCTGGCATAGACATACCAGTGCTAATTCACTTTCTGTGTGAAGCCTTTAAACCTGTCCTGGAAATATGGCCAAATGTCTCAGGAGACATTTCTTTCTGCCTCGATGCCTACAGTGAGCTGTCTGCAGGCCCAGATGTGCCAGCCAACATGTGGTTCTTCACTTCGTTATGACCTCACCCTGCAGGCCATGAAGCAGGGACACCAGCAGCACACAGGAGCCTCACTCTTCGTCCCCTACAACGTAAGGCTTCATTTTCAATGACTTGGTGGAAAAAGATGCATTTTCCCTGAAACTTCTCATTGAATTTCTGGTTGCTGCTGAGAAGCCTGGCAACATTGAATCCTGTTTATTCTCGGCAAGCCCTGCTTCTGAATACAGGCCTTTCAGCCCAGGAATGGGCAAGCCACTTGTGCTCCAAGCAGAGCAAGGACCTCTAATTGCCAGATCCAGATGTCTTTTCTTGAGAAAGTGAGGTTGCCAAAGGAAAATACTCCAATGAATGGAGGTCCTGAGACCCCAAGCCCTCTACTTCCAACCGAGAGCCAAGCCCACTATAAGGAAAATACATCACTCAACCTCTGACAAAGAACCATGTAGGTGAGAAATGGTCTTTGTTGTTGAATGATCAGACAGATTAGGACACATACTAGTGGAGGACAGACAAGGTGACCCCCTAAACTACATCTCCATCTGATGTCCTGTGCTTCTAATAGGCTCTGACTTTGAAGGGGAGCAAAGCTATACTAGCCGCCAACCCAATTTGGGTGCTTTGTTCTGAGCTGTCCTTACACTATGTCCCTCCTGTGAAAACCTGTTGTGCTTCATGAACCTTCCAAGCCCACCTCTTGGGGCTGGCTTCCTGACTGTGATGGTCTGTGCTACAGCCCCTGCCCTTAGCCCTGTCAGTGGTCACACCAGTCCTGACATTTTCTTGTCTTACCTACTGGCCTGGCCTCCCATTTCAAAAATAGTGCAAAGACAAGTAAAGCTTAAGCGGGACTTAGAGCTCCACCATAGAGGCTATCTCTTCTCTCTGGTGGGCTTCACGATTATCTCAGTGACTACAACCAGCCCTGACATCAATTAGCACTGGGTTCCAGTTCCAGCTCTGCCATTATTCAGCTGAGTGATCTTGATCACATTGCTCTGTCTTTTGGAATCTCAAGTTCTGCTTCTCTAAAAAGCATGAATAAGAAATGCTTTATAGAGTTGCCATGAGGACCAGACAAGCATTTGATAAATGGTAACCTAAAAATTCACACCATATATATGTATCATATTCCATCTTATTTGTATCTCCACAGTGTTTATCTTGGTGAAATGAGGTTAAAAATCTGCTCCAGGGAGGCCTTGAAAAGGAAGAGAAGCCCAAGGATCCTAATGGGAAAGGGATAGTTCCATTCCTGTGCCTCTGGATCAGTGATTCCCAAACATGAATAAAATGTGGCATGAGGCCCAGGTATTATCCAGCCTCTTTCTTCCTCCCTATTAGCTCCTTGAGACCCTGCCCAGTAGGCCCCGAAGCTTAAGTCTGGGACCTCACCTTATTTCAGTTCATTCTAACGGGGTCACCCCAGCCTTTGCTTCAGTGGCATCTTATGTCCCTAAGAATCACAGAGGAACTTGGCTTCCACTGAGACCTCAGGAGGAAGAAGCTATCCAGGGCAGCTCTTTCCCTTTCTGTGAGCTTGGAACTCAAAGAAGAAAGAAAGAAAGAAAGAAAAAAAAAAAAAAAAAAGCCATCCTGGATCATATTTCCTTCACTCACAGATCTTGTCCTGGAATCCAACATCCCCTTAGTCTCAGAACTAGCCTGCTGCGTGGAGTATAATGGTGGTAGTGTTTAAGACATTACATGTGCAGACAGGAAAAAAATAGACATATGAGCAAAATGCTTGAAAGAAATGGATGGTTTTTAAATATGAAAAGTTTGGAAAGGTAAGTGGCGTGTGTGCCAGGCCCAGCCTTGCTGCTGTCATGTGAGGCGCCCTGCTGGGTCCTTCTTTCACTGTCTCTCCCGTGGGCTCTGTGTCCAAATGACACAGATGTCTGAATGAGCTACTTATTTTGATAAGGCCTCAAAGTGGGGTTTGGGGACCAGCCTTATGTGGAAAAGCAATTCATACTGACTAGATGAATTGGGTGTTTGCCAAAACTCCCTTCCACTCTGCGCCATGTAGATGCAACTAAATTGCATACTTCTTTGGCCAGATTTGCTTCAGGTTTAAGAGAATTCCAGGTTGGAAAAAGAAAACACAACAGTTCACTTAGCTAACCAGACTTGAGAATAAATGAAAGGTTCAATCTCCTCTACCCTGCAGAGAGCCCTGATCTGACCTTCTCAGGCTGAAATTCACAGCCAGGTTGCCCTCCTGCTCCTCCATGTAGGATCCAAGTCAGTGTCTGCCTAACAATTCAGCTTTTGCATCCTTGCCTACATGTCACTGCTCCCTAGTGAGTCGTCCTATGTCTATTTCCCTTGTCTTGCTAGTCTTCTAGTGGCATTCTTTATGTACTTGTCTCCGTCACTAGGCAATAATCTTTTGGAAGAGAAGGACAGTATCTTAATCACATTTGTTTTACCCCAAAACTAGTTCTTGCCCTCCCCCAACACCAGCTTGTTGGACTTAATTGATATATCCTATCATGCATTCATTCATTATTCATTCAGTTTTATTGAATGCCTGTTATGGTGCCAGACATCTTTATGTGCTGAGAATACAATGAGGGCTAGACAAACATCCTTCCCCTGTGGAACTTACACTTAAAACATCAGTAAACTACATTGTAGATTAAAAGGTGATGAATGCTACAGAGAGAAGAAAAACCAGGAGAGGGGTGTAGGCAGCAATAGCGTGGGAGGGTCTAACTAAAAATATATAATTAGAGCAAAAACTTGATCTGTCTAACATGATAAAAAAGATTTCTAAGGCTCCACAATTTTCTGTTGAAAAATGCCTGGATAGCCCTATGTTGATCTCACAATCCTGGAAAGTCAATTCCTTTATATTAGTTCTTTGTGTAGTGAGAATTTCTTTATGTTGGAGGGTAGCTGAGAAGCTCATAGCATCTCTTTGATGTTTTGATGAGGGATGGGGAAAGGTGAGTTGGGCCCAGCCCATTGCTTAATAGAATAATAGTTCTTCCAGTTTTTGCATATTTTTAAGCAGGGTGACTTTCCAGTCTGTGGTCTTAGACTCACATTGATTTAGAATTGCCATTACAATCAAGAAACTTAAAACCTAACACGTCCTAGGATTTGCCTTTTGACTGATGGCTGAAGTGGTTCACAGGAAAGAACAAGTCTCTGGGGTCAGTGTGGGGGAAGTGGACAGGTGAGTTCATCCCCAAAGAACATTCTGACTTTTTCTGTGACCTGGAAGGTGAGCATGAAATAAATCAGGTCCAGAGTCCTGCATCTGTGTATCAGATAGAGGCACAGTAGTTAAGATAAAATGAACCATCCATTCTTGGTAGGTGGAATGTGGTCTCACTTATTATATCATAGAATTGGAGACTCTGTTTCAGACTGCAAGGACCTCAGACATTATCTGAACCAGACATGCAAATTAGAACAGGCCTGGAGGCCCAAAGACTGAGAAAAAGCACATGTGGTCATGTAAGAATTTTAATAGAAATTGAAAATATGACTCACAGCATCAAAACTGTGTTTCTCTAAATTCCTCTATGATATTGGGCAGGACTGAAAAGTATTTTGCAGGTAGGTCAAAGATTTTTTAGGTTCAAAGATTTTTCAGAATTATATCAACAGTGATTTTTAACTCTTTGGAAGAGTGGTATCTGTCTTATCAAGAGCAGGATTATTTGTGCTGTTATTAAGAGCTATGAAAAGATCATTTCTCTAATTCAGTCTGGAGAAACAGCTAATTGCAAAGGGAGAAACTCTAGATTGGGGGTCAGAACTCAATCTGCCTTTGTCTCTGTCCGTTATGTGCTGTGTGAATTTAGGCAAGTGATTTAACCTTTCTGCATTTCAGTTAGTGTATCCTTAAAAACTACATAAAAGGTAGGAAAACAATTGATTATTCCTAAATTTAACAGTTTGTAAAAGGAAACAGTGCATTAGTGTTCACAGGGATCTTTAGAGAATAAATAAGGTGTGCATGTGAGAGCACTTTATATATTTCAAAATATCCGATGGAATTGCTACAATAGTAGTTACATACTCTTCTCCAGAGTTTCCTTCACAGGAGATAAGAAGCTAATCTTTCTTATGCCAACCAAAGCTAATATCATCTCATTCTTTCTTTAGTGAAGAAGAAGACTGAGTAAATATTTAATTAAATTGACAAAGACTAGATTTTTAATTTCTTCCCAGTAACTCCATCAACAGTCAATGGTATTTACAGGATATCTACAGAACTGGAAGAAAGAATACAGGACAAAATTCACAATTAGAGATTATAAGGTAATCTGTAATTAGGTTCATAAATAGCTATGGATGTGGGGAGTTCAGTGAAGAGACTATAGTCTAAGGAATAAGGAAAATATAGCTGAGGCTGAAGGAATGAATCAGGCATTGAAAGGGGTGTTGGATTTTGACAAAGTAATTGTCCCACTTAATGTTATCATAGTCTCTTTAGATTATGCCTGACAAAAATTCAAACTTTACTAAAGAGACATCCTCTTGCGTGGGAGCTTATTGATCCCAAAGACCAGAGAGGGACAGACCATTCCCATCCCTGGTTAGTGTAGCCCCAGGATTTCTTTCTCAAAGACTTTATCTTCTCTCACAGGGATATTTCATAATAAGTGAGCTCCCACCATCTTAGATTGTGACTCCTTTGAAGAAAGGAAGTTGTTACATTTATGAAAAGAGCTTAGGAAAGGTTTTGAAATGAAAATAGCAAATGATGTTATGTATACCTTGACTTTTCACTAGAAGATCCTGAACCCAGGTACTTCTGACTAGTCTGAGAGAAGCTCCTCTGTCTCTTTTTCCCCACATAGATATTTGGTAGATCAATAGACAGACAGACAGATAGATACATAGATGGTTGATGGATAAATGATAGCTAGCTAGCTAGATAGATAGAAATTGGTTTATGAACATGGGACTACACAAACTTTTCAGAAATATAGTCATCCCTTTATACCCTCAGGAGTTGCTTCCAAGACCCCTCTTAAACATCTAAGTCCACAAATGCTCAAGTCTGATATAAAAGGGTGTAGTATTTGCACATATTCTATGTACATTTTCTCATGTATCTTAAGTCATCTCTGGATTTTTCATATACCTAATACAATGAAAATAGCTATCATACTATATTGCTTAGGGAATAATTACAAAGAAAAAGTCTGTATATGTTCAGTACAGATGTACTTTTTCTTCCAAATACTTTCAGTCAACGGTTGGTTTAATCTGTGCACATGGAACCCCTGCATATGAAGGGCCGCCTGTACTTTCCAGTAACCATTGCCCACAAACAACCTCCCTATTATGGAATTTCTAGATCAGTACACAGGCAGAACATGTTTAGGATATTCTTTGAAGAGGTGGCCACCAGTGGGTTATCAGGAACACTTGTGGACCCATCCTTTTTTCCCAGGTATTTTGGACCCCTGTTCCTTAACACAGCCACTAGGGGCCACTTTTAGTACAAAGTCAGACCACGAGGCAGTGCTGATACAGCTATGTTAACTAAGGCCAATTTCATTTTGAGTCTTAACTTTGTCATCTGGACTGGGAAGAAAGCCCAAGTCAAAGTGAAACCTGGTAGACATGGCAGGACTTAAATAGTCATTGGCCAGAGTCTAGAGATGAATTAGGAATGCGAAACCTGGAAGGTCTACTTAGCACGTGTGAACCACCACTGAAAAACGAGTCTATCAGTGTATTAGAGCTCCAGCCCGCTGAGCACCACAGTCTGAGGGCCCCTGCCTCTCCATGTGGGAGGTGTAGTCCTGGGGCTGCGTCTGGTTGGAAGCCTGCTCAGGGAGCCAAGTAACCCACAACTACTTTTCCACCACCTCGAACCTTTCTCTCACCCCTTCAAAGCTCACACAAAACCACATTCTTTTACTAAAACGCATCAGGGCTCATGCATTTATTGTCATTGTCATTGACGTTGCAGAGCAAATGGGTACCTGTCAGGTCCTTTATTTCTCCGGTGAGCATCTAAGAACCCCTTTGGTAGGCATAAAGACTAAAGACAAGCCTAAGGAGAGAGGAAGGTCTACATGGGGACTTCTGAGTAGCCAGGAATGTTGCCAGGGACCCGATGCCTTCTGGTACATGGGGGAGAAGAAGTAGATCTACGGTGGCAGGAAGGTGCTGATGTGAGCTAGTCTTCTCCATTAAGTGCTGATTAAAGCCCTGGCTCTCAATGATGCAGTGGAGAACATTCAGAAACTGCAGAAGTTGCTTATTCTAAGAACACAGGTGCTCGGCTCCAATGCTGTGCCTGCTCTTTCACCTACCAGGTACACTGCAGAATTTATGCAGGAAGGAGGGTGAGGCAGCATAGGTGCCTGCAACATCCTGGCAAGTGTCTTTAAGATGCATCCCCAAGTGACTCTGATTTCCTTTCTTTCTCCTCCTTGAGAACCACAGGGCTATGAAGCTTACAAGGACAGAGGGTTGCTTGCCTGGAATTTGAGGGACAGTGTACAATTTGATTTATCAAACTACTATCCACCCTCAGCCCTCATTTTTTAAATGAAATTGATTGCAAAGCACCTTGGGGAAGGAGCTGATGGAACTGTAATTAAGGCAACACCATCTGAATGGAGCTTTAAAGGTGTGTGTGGCTTCCTAGAATAAGGAAGGTGTGAGGGTGAGGCAGGGGAGGAAGGGTATACTAGGCAAAGGGAGAATGCTGAAGTAGTCCAAATCATACTTACAGATAGACTACAGGAATCGATTCATATTTGAAGGGCAAATCTTTTGGTCAGAATTTAAACAAGCAAAAAAAAAAAAATCCTATTGGGCAAAGCTGTGGCATCTCTAAGCTTTGGGTCATCTAACTTGTTCTGGCATATATGCCTTTACAGATCCTGCAGAGTTGCCTCTGGATGGTCTTCGAATACAAACAGACTGGAAGGGTGGCTGTGCAAGTCCCTCCCAGCCTGGTGACAAGAGTCGGCAGGGCCTGGTGTGGCCCCAGTCCCAGGCAGAGTGGGGTCCTCTTTGAACTCTAGTAGTCACCTCTCATTGTGCCTGTCTGACCCCCATAACTTCTGCTTTGCTGTGGATGTGAGTGTACATTTGAGTTCCCGCTACAATAAAATGTGTAGTGACATGTTTATTCAAAATTATCATCTGTCACTCTATGCAGAGGTTGAGGGCACTGGTCATTGGAGGGTATTTTTGTCTGTGTATGTTTCAAAGGAATTCTCAAAGGAATGAGATGTATACACGCAACACCCCAACAAAATTCCTCTTCTGCTGGAATAGGCCTGCCTCTACCGAGGCAATGGCTAATACTGAAAGTCTTTTGCCTCATTATCCTGGAACAAATTTACACTTGTCTTAGAAAACATGCTAACTGTTTCCAATAATTTAGAGAAAGTGTGTCCCCGTCACCATATAACCACACGTGTGCAATAACAGTGCACACAGCACACCCACGGAAAGGAATAACAGTTCTTTTACTTAGAGAAAGGAAGGATAATGGTTACTTAGAAAGTGTCCCAGACAAGCTGTCAAATTGAATTCAGAGAGCTGGAGTCTGACTCCGGGACAGGGCTGGCTGGATAAATTCCCTTGGGATTGGGGTTTCCTGCCTGCTAGGGCTTAGAGACAAGGATTCTTTGTTTCCAGTCTCTCTCTCTTTCTCCCTCTCCCTCTCTCTCTCTCTCTCTCTCTCTCTCTCTCTCTCTCTCTCTTTCTCTTTCTGGTGATTAAAAAAAAAAAAACAACAACTAATAAACCAAAAAAAAAAGAAGAAAGAAAACACACACACACACACACACACACACACACACATACACACACACACCTCTCCAAAGAGAGTTAGATAGAAAGCAGACAAAACATTAGCTCTGGAATTCCAAAGGAAAACAATTTTTAAAACTAAAATGGAGAGAGCAAACTACTGTCTATTCCATAATCATAAATCTTGCCTTTGGACCAAAGGAACAACTCTCTCTCTCTCACACACACACACACACACACACACACACACACATATCCAGCAACCATCCCTGCTATTGCTAAAAATGGATTAGGGGTATTTAATCATAAAGGAAAAACATATAATGACAAAATTCTTAGCAGGCTCTCTAGCGAGGTCTCCATACCTCACAGTTTAAGTGCATGCTGGTGATGTAGTCGGAGCCTGTACAGTCACACAACCTGCTACACAGGAGATGTTGTTTACTCCTTGAAAAGAACAGGAGATTACCTCACAGTATTACAGGGCTTTTCCTCTGGGTGCACATGTTCCATGCTGATCTCCCCATCTCTGAGCTACACAAGGCCACACACTCACATACACACATACATACACACATAACCATGTCTGCCCTGAGTGCTAGACTCACTGCCTTCCCACGCACACACAAATGCACTCTATGCTGCCGAATGCTGTCCTCCCAAAGTGCTGAATCTGAAAACACGTTGCCCTCTCTCACTGTGTCATCTTTAAGGTACATAGAGAAACCAAGATTCTCTGCTCATTCGTTGTTCCCCCATCAAAACAAAACTTCTCAAGGCGTTCTTAAAGTTATGGAAAATTTCAAAGATACCTAAAAGTAGAAAAGGCTAATAAAGCTCTGAGGGCCCATCACCTTGCCTGAACAATTACAAACTCACCACCAATCTTGCTGCAGCTGCGCTGCCCACTCTGGTGTTGATGATTTTGAGGGAAATCTCTGGTTCCTCGCTCATTTGCTGAGCTTCCTGTCTCACAATGTGACAGCTAACCTTACTCCATCTCCCAGTTCCTAGGAAGTTTCTGTTGTTTAGGTCCTCCAGGCTCTCTTCCTCAGGCCCAGGTCACTGGTGGACCTTACTGGTTCTCACAGGGACTCACCTGCGCTCTCTTCTTCAAGATCCAACATGAAAATGACACAGTCACCCATATGTGATGCCCACATATGCACCCAGTCCCACACCTGCTGGTTTCTTTGGTGTCCCCCCTTTCCTTTGTTTATCCATCTCCAGCTCTACCACACTACATTTCTCTAGAGATCTCCATCTTTCACCATGACCCCCAAACCACAGAGGACCCCTCCACTGGAAAATAAGTGCAGGGGAGAATGGAAAAATTTGGTGATATATCATCCATATTCTAACACACAGTATTTCTTTCCTTCCTTCCCTATCTGTTTTACTGGAGCCCCTTGAGGATCAGTACGGGGCTCACTATATTTTCAGGGTTCAGCCTAGTGTTCTGTACTAAGTAGATTCTTAATATACGAAGAATGGCTGACTGAATGAATAAATGAATGAATGAGGTAGAGGAGGGCATGACTCCCAGAATTTAGGTCTGCTCCTGACTAAGGTGTACCAGAGATCTACAATACCTGTCACTGTATAAATATATTTATAGAAATTGAATATCCTTTATCTGAAATGCTTGGGTCCAGAGTGATTCAGATTCCTGAGTTTTTGAGATCAGGCAGGCATGACTTACATATAATTGTTTTATTCCCTGTGGGACCTCAGCTGAACCCCTACTTTCTCTGGTCTTAGATCTCTTCTGTCATATAAAAGGTTTGGAGAAGCATGTTTTAGTAGATGTTCAACTTTAGCACTTACTGGTTTTTTCTCCCTTCAGTATCCTCAGAGGACTTCTCGCCTGTAGTATGCATTTTTATATTTGATTCATGCAGTTTTGTTATTCCTATTTCATAGGTGTTTCTCCCTAATAAGTTTTTA
Source organism: Sciurus carolinensis (assembly GCF_902686445.1). NCBI lineage: Eukaryota > Metazoa > Chordata > Mammalia > Rodentia > Sciuridae > Sciurus > Sciurus carolinensis. Next base: position 128,438,529 of record NC_062223.1, on the reverse strand, counting down.
AACAACCCTGTTGTTTCACATATGAGTTAGTATCCTGCGTGGCCCTTAATGACCAATTTATGGTCCTTCACAATGTTAGCAGCTGGTAAACCATCAAACATATTATATTTTTGCAATAATAATGTTAGTTACTATTATAAGTTTTACTCTAGATAATAACACCTTATTATAATTTTTGTTGAGTGTGTCAGATATCATGCTGATTTATAAGAACCACATCATCCTTGAAGGGGTCCTACAATTATCCTCATTTTATACATGGGGAAACTGAGGCAGAACAATATAAGGACCTGGGTCTGGGTCACAGTCTGAGCCCAGAGCCCAAGTTCTTAATATGCTGTAATATTGGAATATGAGATGAACACCTGCCCTTGGTAAATTGGGGCATTAATTAAAGAATCTTTAAGATGCTGTCAGATGCCTGAATTAAATATGTCGAGATAATAATGTGGGAAACAGCCTGGAGGGAGAAAAGAACACCCAAGATCTGGGGTAACTTTTAAGAAATGGGAATAATAACAGCAGCAGCCTTATAGTAGCCTCGCCATCTCAAGGATGGCAGAGGGGCTAGGCATCAATGAGTTAATAGACAAGAAAACATCCTGCAATCAATAAAGGGCTGCAAAAGCGGGGCTGTTAGTATGTGCACAACCCCTGCCATCAAAGAAATCTTTTTAAGAGAAGCAGGCTCTTGTTAGCCTGGTCTTCAGTGCAGGTTAGATTCACTATAGAGAACACAGAGAGGTAGTTGCTTCCCCTCTTCCCAGCCTCCTCCGGCTCCTTTCCATCCTTAGCACGTAGAGACAGACTTTATATCCATTAGCTAAGGCAATTGCTGGTGATGGTGATTCTGCAGGCAGACGATCTACCCTCAGTGGGCCGCGGTTTTTGGTTTTTGACTCAGAAGCAGGTTCTGAAAGGCTCCCAGGCTGGGGCTAGCAGCTCAGTGCACCGCTGGTCCTTGGCGGGTTTATGAGTTCCAGGAGTTAATAAACAAAGAGCTCAATATCCTCTATCTTCTGGGGAGTCAGAGGTATTTAAACAGATTCGGCATGAGGAGCTAAGGAAATGAGGGCTTAGGCGTGCACAGCAGCGCTGAAGAAGACATCTGCTGATTCTTGCCTACTGCTAGTCCAGCTGAGCAACTGCAAAGGCCCCCGGGCTGGGTTTCCCCAGAAAAACAGAGCTCTGACCTGCAATCAGAGCAGACACGCTCAGCTCTACATCCTGGAAAACCTGAGAGAAGCAAGTGCAGATTCAGTAGCTCTGGGGCCTTAAATATCAGATAGATCCCTTAACTTCTAGAACCTCAGTGACCTGTAAAATCAAGTAAGCAATGCAATATCTCCCTTTTAAAGGACCAAATAGGGATATAGCAGAAGGGGATTTCTGAGAAGTGAAGTGCTATATGAATACAAAGATGTCAAAATTGATAATAAGTACATCATCATCAATGACAGCAGTGGAAAAACTAAGCATGCTCAAGTGGTCCCTTCACCCCTATGGATATATTGTCTTTATCAATATATCCATAGGTCCTTGGTTAGGGATGATGTGAGGACAGACAAGGTCAAGATCAATATCCCAGTGTATCTCCAAAAACACCTGGGGTGGCTCTGAGAAGAGTCTGTCTCCTTACCCTCTTTTCTGGTGTGTCCGTGTGCTATAAAGCTGGACTGCAAGGCAGGAGTAACCTGGAGAACTTTAAAAAACAAATTCCAAGGCCTCAGAGGCACCCTTAGAGATTAGAATTAATTGGTCATGTTTGGGCCTGGTTTCATTATTTTTTACTTTTTATTTTTTTTGCTTTAGCAAAATATACATGATCTAAGTTTTATGATTTCCATCACTTTTAGGTGTACAGTTCAGCAGTATTCTCCTTCCCTGCAACCTCTGGTAACCTCCGTGTACTTTCCATCATTTTGAATGTGACCGTTCTAAGCGTCTTCTATGAGTGGAATTATGTAATCAATATATGCAGGACTCAGTATTCGCCGAAGATCTCCAAGTGTTTGTGTAGTCAATATATGATATACATTGTGCACTGATCAGATCAGGGTAATTGGCACATCCATCACCTCAAACATTTATCATTATTTGTATTGGGAATATTCCAAATCCTCTCTACTAGCTATTTTGAAATATTCAGTCAATTGATTACAACCCTAGTTAGCCTACTGTGCCATACAGCATAAAAAGCTATTCCTCCTCTCCAACCACATCCACACGCATCAGCAATCCTCTCTCCATCTTTCCTCCCCACACCTTTCCTGGTCTCTCCGTCTCTCATAGCCACTATTCTGCTTCACTTCTGTGAGATCAACATTTAGGGACTGAGGGACTTTTAATTCTGTAATCAGAATTTGAACCCTGCCATTGAATAAGCTATGAGTCACTTGATATCACAACACCTCACTTTCCTTGCCTACAAAATGGAGATGATAATAACTAACTCACAGGGATGATGCAAAGCTCAAAAGAAAAGCACACAAAAGTGTCCGCTGTTTTCCAAAGTCCTGTAGAAATGACCATATGCCTACTCTGGCAAATGGGCAATGGTCACTTCCATCCTCATTTATTTATTTTTTTAAGTTCATTATCTTGGATGACCAAAGATGGGGAGAGCACCTCTATTCTAACTGGGTCTGATCCATAGCCCCAGAATATTTAATGCAAGATAATACAGATTGCTATAAGTTAAGTTTTAAAACCAAGTCTTAAATTTCACAAGTAACCCTTAGCGATTGCAGCTATGTTTTAAAAAGGCAAGCTAGAAGAGTGATTATGCCATTTTAAAGTAAAAAGTCATTCTAATTTGATAAGCTCTTTGAAGACACATTAATAGACATTGTTTCCTCAACTTCTTTGCTTTGGCCTGATACCAGCACCTGCCCTTTGTGGAGTGCACGTGTGTGCGCGCACCCCCCACACCCCATGGCTCTGGTGCTTTTGCTGAACTCTGAGTTTCTTTGGGGACTATGTATGTGTATTATTCAAAGAAGATGGAGCCAAGGTTGCAGGATGGCTCCTCTTTCTTTTTCCATTTAATATTTTAAAAAATAAACATAGCTATTAGAGAAGAGAGATGGAGAGGTGGTGGGGGGAGGGTGAAAGGGAGGGAGAGAGGAGCCTGGTAAGCTTTGTCTTGCTAATGCACTTTGTTTTGTGGCTTGCTGGGTCGTTCAGACAGATTCAGACCATCTCTCCAGGGGGGAGGCGATAGCGGAGCAGGGCGGCTCAAGTGGAGAGCTTTACAGGGGACAAAAGATGCACCTGCAAAGCCCAGACTTAATCGACTCTAGAGGCCAGGGCTGATGCTGGGAGATAAATGCCCAGCACCACCTGAATGAGGCCCTGGCTGCATGCGTCTGCCTGGATACTCCAGTTAATTCATTTCAGAAGAGGGGTTGCTACCCAGCAAGAGTGGGCTGTTCCTGCAATCAGCCTGAATAAGGCAGAAGCCTTACAAATGTGCTCCCCAAATACAAAAGGGCCCAGGGACAGACAGGGATGCAGTGTTGCAGGTAGAGAAGAAGGCTGAGGGTTGACACCCTAGAGAGGAAGGGGTGGGTTAACAACACATATCAACTAACCTAACCCAGTTTCCAAACTAGAACCTGTATTTTAAGCCCAGTATTACTAAATCCCCCACTGGCTCTGCCTGCCTCAGAGCCTCGCTAGTACATTCTGAGGTTGTCAGTTGCCTGTAGGTTGTAACCTTGAACCTTCACTTAGCAATTGGAAAGTTTAATTTTCCTTCACTCCCTCCCTTCTTTAATCTTTCCTTCATTCCCTTCTCCCCTCCCTCCTTCCTCCTCTTCCTTCCAATAGTTCCTTTCCTTTGTCTCTCTCCCTCCAAATCTGCAAATGAAATGAAACTTAATAAGTAAATGAAACTCAATAAGAGCTCCCACATCAGGCTAGGCTCCTACTGACTTAGTTCAACCCCTGCACTTGACAGGCAACTGAGGTTCAGGGGATGGAGTGGTTTTCCTAAAGGAAGTCAATGCTTCCCTGACCTCAAATGTATTTGCCACAAAAATGAATGTTCTCTCTTATAGACATTTGAAACATGTTGTTAAAATAGGTCATCAAGTCAAGTTTGGCTTAGGATGCAGAATGCATCAATACAACTTCAGTTTTCATGGCAAGATTCAGTAGATCTGATTTGTAAAGGCAGAAGCAGGACTGGCCCAGGGTGGAGTAGGAGAGAAGGGAACAGTTGAAAAACACCAATGTTTAAAAGCAGATTCATTATATTCTGTATTTCTTCCATTAAATAAATGTTCTGATCATTGTCAAATTATGAATCGTTAACTGTGAACACCAAGTCCTGTGCGATTGGAGATGTAAATCTTGAGCAAGACATGGGGGCTCTTCGGGTCTGTTTCCTCCATTCCCCGTGAAGATTTTGAACCGAATGGTCTCTTCCCTCAGAAGAGCCTTGTGCATCTCTGAAACATTGTGCCGTTCTACCCAATAGGCAACACACATTGAAACCTGCCTTTCTTCTATATGATGACAGGTATGAGTTAAAGAGAAAATAGGGGAGGAGAGAGAGAATGTGGCTGCCATACTCCTGTCGTTCTGAAAATTCTCACTCAAGAGCCTTTCCTCTGAGGAATTTTTCTTTTATCATAGGAAGATTTTTTTTTCTCACTCTTTCTCTGGTTTCTAATAACTCTTTGTTCACATTTTTTTTCCTCCATTAATCAGGAACCATGAGTTATTCACTTGTTTTAGTGACTAAAATTTAACACAGTATCTGGACCAATCCTCATGACATTATTTGATGAAGATGCTGAGAAATGCTATCGTGATGGGTGCTAAAATCCTTGTTGGCAAAAATCATTTGCTGAGACAGATTTCTTTCTCTCTCAACCAAACCAAACAAAATCAAACCAAACCAGACTAGATCAAATCCTCAAATCGCCATTCAAACCATGAATTGATACTGCTAAAATTTTATGAGGGAAAAAAACCTTAAAAGAGGGGTGTGCTAAAATCCTTGAAATCTTTATTTCATTATCTTCAGAAAAGAAAACCCCCAACTTTCAGCTTTGAAAGTAAGAAGTATTCATTTCATTCCAAGGACAACACATTTTCTTTATGGAATAGTAACTTCAAGTTTTATCTTTCTGATATAATTACAAGATATTTAAAACCTTCTTCAATGTAGCTTTGCAGTTGGTGGCATGAGCGAGGAAAGTTTTGGTTTCTTGTCTTGCATGCTAGAAAAGACTGAGTGGAACAAGGAAGTTGGTGTGCAGACCTGAAGTATTCCACCCAAACTTAACAGTATGGAACTGGACATCTGGCACTGAAGAAAATTCTAATTGCTTGGGAGAACAGACTCACCTTCTTTGACACTCAATCGTGAGGACTGGTCTGTGTGGGAGGTTGTATTATAGGCCAACAGTGAACCTGAAAAGCAAAGGGAAAAAAAGACATAGATTACACCATAGTTTGAATCTAGCTCAGCTCCCAGTATGGGAACTATTGGGAGTTGGCAGAACCTAATTGAAGAGGCGGGGCCGTGGGAGAGGTTTTGAAGTCTCTGGGGGATGTGCCCTTGAAGGTGACACTGGGACTCTTGTCCTCCTATTTCTCTTTTTTGTTCCCACTCATGAAGGAAGCCTGAATTCCTGCCATGATGTTCATCCACAGGCCCAAAGCAACAGGACCAATGGATCACAGACTGATATTGTAAGCAAACCTGATATTGTAAGCAAAAATAACCTTTTCTCTTTATCAGTTGATGATCTCAGGTATTTGTTACAGCTAAGGAAAGCTGACTAATATAGGTTAAAACCAAATCATTGCTCTGTGATTCAGAGTAGGAGATGGCATGGAAGGGAGGAGATTACACTTTGATGCATACCTATTCTGTACCAGGCCCTGTCAGGGCATTTTAAAGGGATGTCAGTTTTTGTTGCTACATGTAAAATACGTTCTACCTTCTTTCCTAAAACTAGATTTATTCTTTTGTTGAAAGTGGACAGAGGACTTCCAGAGAGCAAGAATAAGCTAAAGTGACCCATATGCTTAGAGTCAATCATGCAGGAGTATGATAGCTTATGAAGTTTGGGCCAAAGTAAGTCAAAACAGATTACTTTTTGGGGAAACAAGTCTACGCCCTCCTGAGTTGACCATGTTCATACCCTGAAGTTCTTGGGCACCATGTCATGACCACGTCATGGAAGAAACAGAATTGAGAATCATTCTACCTAGGTCTGTGCTGGACCATTACCAACTCACTGACTGATGGTGGGTAAGTGACTTCACATGTCCAGATGTTGATTTATTTCTTCATCAGAAAAATGAAGAGGTTGCACTAGAGCAGGGGTTGGCAAACTTTTTATATAAAGACCATTTAGAAAATATTTTAGGCTTTATAGACTAAATGCAGTCTCCTTTGTGCATTCTTCTTAGTTTTTGTTTTGTTTTATCTGAAGGCCAGATTTTTGATCTACAGCTTGTAGTTCGCCACACCCTGGAGGAGAAACTGGTACTCGTCCTTCCTGACGTATCCTCTGGGTTTCTGTACATGCAGGTCCTTTTACAGGTGGGAACCAGGTGCTTGAACATTCGTTATTGGTGGAGAGGACTCTGGGACTTGGGAACGGGGGTAGGATGGTAGTAATATAAGTAGGAACTTCTGCTTCCCTTTTCCTATGTCTAAGAGAACATAACTAAACATGAGAATCCAGGTACTGAGCTTCCTGTCATCCCAGGGTGCTGATACACAGTCTTTTAAGATGATACTTTGATGCATACTTATTCAGTACCAGGCCCAGCTGCGGCATCTTGAAGGGATGTCAGTTTTTGTTGCTACGTGTAAAATACATCTCCCTTCTTTCCTAAAACGAGATTTATTCTCTTGTTTCAATGGAAGGCAAGAGTTGTAGTTTGTAAAATTTAAGCATTTGGGGAATTCTTGTCAGAATTCTCCTGGAGAAATTTTAAGAAGCCATCAGAACTAAGACTAGGATCTGCTTTTACAAAGGATACCATAAGCTCGACACATGTGTTTGAGGCTGAGAAAGTTTTTCTGAACAGTCCTTTCCTCTGCTGCTTGTGGCTGAGGGGACTGACTGGGTGCCAGGCTGGGAACGGGCTGTCAGACACACCTATTTTTAGTTCTGTCATGGAGGGGAAGCAGAAGCAGAGTTGCTGCCTCGCCCAGCTGTGGGCGTTTGGTTGTGTGCCTCAGAGAAGTTGTGAGCCTTACCAGACCAGACCACGAGGAACAGGATTTTATAAGAATCTTCCAACTGCTTAGGACATATGACTTTTAGCTTGGGTGACTTTTCCTTCTAGTCCTGAAACAGTTCTAGTCCCAAACCAGGAGTGGGGCAGGGATATGGAGACTGCTATATGCCAAAGTGCAGGTAAGTGGAGACCGTTTTATAGACACTGTCACCCAAATGCAACACCAACAACCGGCTATGGTTTGGTGATTCCGTTCTCAAGAATATCAAAGACAAAATGGGGATAGGACAACTTCATTTTGGGGAGGTCATTATGCAAATGAGTTTAAAATTAGACCTGCTTCTTATCACTGATTAACTTTATGACCTCCATCAATTTATCTCATCTCTCTGAGCCACAGACCCCTCAACTGTATAAAAGATTAACAACCTTCCTAATAGGGATGTTTCGAGGATTAAGTAAAATCCTGTGTGTGAAGTGCTCAGAATAGATCCTGGTTCATAGTAAGTGTTCAATAAATGCTAGCTATTGTCATTACTATTTTTATTTCCTGTCTTCCAAGACACCACAATTACATACAATAAAACCCTTTATACCAGAACTTGTTGAGCCTTGGTCTTACCCTCTGAAATCAGAGTTATGAATGGGTTCTGCTGCAATAAGAAATAATCCTCTGTGACTGGAAGGAGGTTAAGCAATGGAATCAAACGTTCCAAGGGAATTCAAAAGAATTTCAGGAATAAAAGAATGTCTGCATCTCTGTCCCCGACATTCTCTCCCTCAGGCTGAAACCTCACTGCTGGAGCAAATAAAGAAAAATGATGGTCTCTGAGGAGCAAAATGCCTGAGTCATTAGTGCAAAGTTAGCCGAGAGCACGAATCTTAGATAAACCACATTTATTAAATTTCCCCCCCTGGTGAAAGTTCTTCCTTGGGCACACGTGAATTCCACAGGAAAATCCCAGAAAGCCAAGAGAAAGGGTCGTGTAACCTTTCCAAAGCTTGCATGAAATACATATTTCATGGCAACCTAGGAAAAGGGTTTTGCCCCAAAGATTGTTCTTGGTTCAAGTTTCATTCCTGAACAGGGGCAGGCCAGGGGCTTCTGGTCTCTCTCCAAAGGGACACACATTCCTTTCTCTCTCTAATTTTTTTTTTTTTTTTTTTCTATCAGAGCCTCAAGATACAGAGGATGGCACAGACACTCTTAAGGGAACTTGTTCTGATGCAGGAAAGTCCTTCCTAGAGTCTGGCCCCCTTCCTAGTTGCTTTGAATTTGTTTCTCCTGCTTTGAGGATCTCTCTGGGCTGACCTGGAGTCAGCCTAGCATGCCGATCACCTCCTAAGGTTTCCTGACCCTCACTTCTCAGAGTCAACAGGTTAGAATAGGAAAGACAGAAACCAATGCTTTTGGACCCTGTATGGTGTGCCAGACACTTTTCTTTTCTCTCACTTAGTCTTTGCATGAGTCATGCAAAAGCCAGTATCACATTGATCCCTCTTTTACAGACGAGGAGATCAACATTCAAAAAAGTCAAGTTATTTGCCCAGGATTACACAGCCAAAAGTTGTAGAAAGCAGGATCCCCATCTTGATCTCTCTACAAATCCTCAGTCCACCAGCTCCTGCAGCCTTTAGGCTAAATCAAAGAAACAGGCAAAACTCACGTATGCTGTTGAAAGACAGGGTGGTGGTTACCTTTGGGGAGGAGAGTTAGTAGTGATGGAGAGACAGAATAGGATCTTCTTTTCTACTCCATGACCGGGGGTGGGTGGTGCTTAGAGGAGAAATGAAAACATTTTGTGATAATTCCCCCAAGTGTGCCCTCGTAATATTTGCAATATTCTGTATGTTATACTTCAATCAGAACATTTGTTTACTTGGTTATTTGAGTATGTACGTATGTACATATGTGTATGTGTGTAGATATATACACAGGTATATATTTATTTATTCAGGACACATTTTGCTCTCAAAAGCACAAAGCAACTGCTGCTGATTGGAATGGCCTTCCCAAAGCCAGAGCATGAGGAAAAGGTAATTTTCTATTTTGGGGTCCATCTGTCCCTGGATACAGAATCTGGGATCTGAAAGGAGATGGGAATGGGCATTGTGAAGCTTTGCAGGTGTGGGGCAGCCCTCCCACCCCTGGGGGTCAGGCTGCCTTCAGTTCCATATTCCCTTTGCCTAAACTACTTTTCATCTGGGACACCTGGAGCATGGGAGACACCTGGAGCAGCGTCCCAATGCCAAAGCCTTTGTCTGGGCTTCCCTGTTGCCATAGAATCCACCAGCGCCCCTCATAGTCAGCCCATTGAGTCGAGTCTCCCTTTTCTGTGCAATGCAGTCAATGGTTCTGGCTGCGAGAGGGTGGGAGGGGATGGAGGGGGCGGGGTAGGGCAGTAGGACTCTGCTCTAGACAACAGGCCTGCCCAAGTGTTGAGTCCAGGGTGATCTGGCCTTTTGTCCTGCTGGAATCCTGTTCTTTCCTGGTCAAACTTGGACCTGGAAGGGATAATTCTTCACCAGCGTGATTGCCCCAGTCCATCACCTTTGCCCGACCATCTGAGGTCACAGGTGGGAATACTACAAAACGCAAAATGTGTTTTCCATTAAGTTTAAATTAAAAATGGGAGTCAAGATAGATACCTTTCCTGTGGTCTCCCTGTCACACAATATATTTCATTCTCTTAAGCCGCCACTGTTTGAAAACACAGTTTCTTAGGTCAGACCCAGATAGACATATAAACCTAATTCGTTTGTTAAATGAAAACCCAACCCAAACCAAACAAAAGAAATCTTTTTCCTTCTGCTTCTGGCTGTCCCCTCCACCTAGGAGCTGTTGGACTCTGGGACATCCCCAAACTCCCCCCAGTGGTCCTGAAGCTGAACTGCCAGGTCCCAGCCTTGTCGAGGGGCCCAATCTCATTTCCCACAGCCTGCCTTTTGCAAACACAGCCTCTGGCCCCAGGGTGTGTCTGGGAGAGATTCTGGTAGGGCTGCCAATCAAGTCTAGAGCTTGGGGTTCTGTGGGGAAGAGAGAGGGGTTGGTGGGGGATAGATTTGGCTTAATCTGCCTCATTCCATGAGGCCACAGGAAAGTTTTTTGGAAAGCACTTATCTCTTGGTACAAATAAAAACAGAAAACACTGTGGGGTAAGTGGCCTGGCCCTTGCTGTGGAAGCCCTGGAAGAGTAAGGCTAACTGTCACACTGGGAAGAGGAGGCAAGCGTGGTGCAGGCTGACTTGCTGCTGACCCTGGGTCCAGGCCTCTCCCACCAAGATAGATTTGTCATCTGCAGTAACATGAGACTGGGGGGCAAGTCGCAGGCTGGGAATTCAGAGGCCTGAATCTTAGAGACCAGGACAGGGACTTTTCACTGCTTAATGCCTTTGAACCAATTTCTAAAGACTGGCAGGCCTCAGTTGCTTTGGCTTTGAAATGGGGATTATAAGAGTGGTCCACTTGGTGTCCACTAGGGGGCACCCTGTCTATGTAAAGTGAATGACACCTGGGCAGATGCTGGCCTGTCCCGGAGATTTTAGAATAACCCCAAGAACTGGAGGCATCCTAACCAGACCCAGTCCTCTCAGTCCTTGAATTCAAGTGTGGGTGGTGTTACAAAGTCACTTTATCTGGGACAGTCAAAATGCCCAAATGTGAAGACAGGCACCTCCAGGTAGTCTGGATAAATCCTAGCCTGAGGGACTTGGAACATTGCTATTTCTTCCTCATCCTGGAAAATTCATCTTTAAATTCAAAATCGGGCATTTAAAATTTAAAAGTAGAGCTCCCCTCCCCAGACAACCAGAATAAACAGTCAAGCACCTTTGTGAAAGTATAAATTTGATGCCAGATCTTCTTATCCTGCAAGATGTCCCTTTTTTTAGTACAATCCAGAAAGATTAGTTCTGGATTGTTGACCTATGACAATCCACACATGGGTTCTGGTCCCCAATTGTCCTCTCATGGCTATCCTTTACAATTCTGCACTTCTTCCATCTGCATCTGGGATCTCCACTATCTTCCTTCCATTTCTTGCTAAAGCGTAAATGTTTGCATTCAGTCCCCCTCTCCAACAAAAGGACAAGATGAAAGACACAGGAATTAGCTCCCCTTCCCCTTGTCTCAATTCAGTTGACTTAACCTTTTCCTCAAGGACTGGCCTCCCTCCTAAGCACAAATCATCCACTGGAAGTCAGTCTGGAAAAACTATAAAGTGTTTGAAGACAGGTTGGTCAGTCTGAGGGAGTTTGCAGCAATCCAGAGAGCTGATTGTCACTGGCACATGGCCTTCTGCATATGTCCTAGCAGCCAACCACCATCCAACTAGAGGGACCCAGAAAGACACCAATGCGGAAGTAACACGAATGAGGAAGATTCAAGTTAGATTCCTCAACAGGCTCTTATAACACTATGTTGGGGCAAGCTTTCTTTTTTTTTAGACTTGATATACCTGTCTTTGCTTTGGCAGTAGACACGGTTTTTATGTCGATACACAGGTCACCTTATAGTGAGCTCTCTCACTCCAGCTCGTATCATAAGCACTGCTTGGGTTTTTTTCACGATAAGCCTTTAATACCAGAGCAACTTTCCCATCATGCATTGCTGTTCCAACCATCCTCCAGGTTCTGGAAATCTGTCCTGTGCTTCTCAAGGTCTTCCATAGCCAAACTTGATTTCATCTCCTCTCAACTTTGAAAGTTGCTCTATTATTAATCCCCTTTCTAGAAATGTTGTATTTTGATTGCTTTGGGGGCATCTTCTTTGATGCACATGTGTTCTTAGAAGAAATCCCTTTTTCATGCCATGTTTTAGCCTCCAAATTTCGAGCTCTGTCCCCCCACTTTTTTCACTACTGGTTTACTATTCACCCTTGCCTCTGCCCTCCTCCAAGTAGAAAGTCTCCTGAGGGTCACCAGTGCCACCTCCTCACATTCTTGGGCCTTCTGAGCCACAGGTGTTTGTCTTACTTTAGTGCCTGTGACTTAGGTTCTTGGTGGTAGGAAGTACTAAGGGTATTTGGGCTGTTTATAGACCAGTCAGAAAACCAGACTTATGGGTTCCATGACCTGAGTGGGCTTCCCCTTTACTGACACTGAATGTACTTGGACACACTCCCAACAAAGTTCTTTCTAATAGAGCTGAAAATTACTAGGCCCTTTATATTATACATAAATATGATGCTACATATCATAACATATCATATCAGTCATAAGTGATATCATGTGACCTATGTGATATAAATATCACACTGCTGTCATCTCTTCTCCCACAAAGAAGGGAAAGAGTCAGGAATCCCAAACTCCTGCCACAGCTGATACTAGGAGGGGCAGAAAGACAGACTCGCCTGGTGCTTTGCTTTGCTGGCCTCTCCTTCTCCTGCTCACCTTCTGTATGCCCACCTCCACCCCTGCCCTGTCTAAATCATTGCACAACTCTGTTCAAAGACCCTTTCCCCCATCATTCCATGAACACTTAAAGTCTGGGAAATATAGATCCTTAGAAAGAGGCTAATCATCCAAAGCTTAGAGAAACTGGGTGGAAAATGGCCCCTTTTCTGAAACTGCTGCTTCTTGGACTGACCTCATATTGCAGCAAGACTCAGACATGAGGTCATTGTTCTGGTGCTAACATACACTGCGTCATCTACTCTCACCCACTGGTTCCCAGACGCCTGGGAGAGGTGACCGGATAGCCCGCAGGGATAGAACGGGTGGAAACTTCCAAAGACATTTAAAAAAATTTTCCAGCTAGTGTGTGTTGCCCACCCCCCCGCACAGCACACTGTTGTGTTGTTGTCCTGAGACAGCAGATCACAAGGGGAGCGGGGAAAGACCCACTGAGCAAGGGAAAGCAAATAAGGCGCAAACCAACTCAGAGGCCACCAGATCAGGAAAGGTGCCTATGCAGGTACTAAGACCTCAGCTTTTGAAGGTCAACAAACACCTTCCCAAAGCTTAAGTCTTTCAAAGTCCCAGCCAACACTGCATCCCGAACCTGCCCGCTGCCTTTGGGTGGGACTGGCCATAGGACACCCCTGCAAAATGGGCACACATTGTCTGCCCCAGGCTTCAACTCCCTCATCCTAGTGCCATCATGTCAGCCACAGAAAAACCCCAAAGGAATTGGGAGTGACACTGCTGTGTCACCTGGTAAAGAGTTAAGGCTGAGATTTTCAGAGCAGGTCCCATTCTCTGCTCTGTCTTTAGTCTACATCAAACGAAATTCACATCAAACTGATGGACACTTGGTTCTGGGGAGCCTCATATAGGATAAACCCTTCATTTCTTAAGCTCTCCTTATGCAAAGCTCTTTTTGTTCTCTAGGCTGTACCAGGGGAAAGCTTCCTGTAGATCCTAGCACCTGGTGGCATGAGCTACTCTCACTGGTTAGCAAATAAGTGTGCATGAAGCAGCCTGTAAGTCAGGGTCAGGGAGCAGCAGAGTGACCCCAGGATAAGAGGAAGTTACTATGCCAGTTTTCAAGACTTTAAATCCCAAAAGCATGAACCCAGTTTCCTGTGGGAACTTTAAATCATTTCTTAGGAAAATGTCAGCCAGACCATCCATCTCTACATAATTATGAGCAGAAGCAGCTTCCAGGATGAGGATCTCATAGGACCAGGGTAACTAGCCTCTGTTGACGCCCCACCCCTGAGTCACAGCACCCTACTTTTTCTGCATTGCTTATTTTGCTTCCATTGATACCTCAGGATTGGGTCTGCCCCTTGCAGGGTCTGTAGGAGCCCACATGACCTTGGAGGGTTACAGCCCCAAAGGTGCTGCTCCCTGGCCTCTGCCCCAGATGACTAACACAAAGGACAGTGACCTCCTTTCCTGACCTGTGGGAAACCCACCAACCCCAGCAGAGCTTCCTCCCAGACCTGGGCCTTTGGCACTTACTTTCCCTGAGGTAACTGAGGTGTGACAACAGCACTTCTGTGTTGTAGAGCGAGGTGGCTCGGAGGAAGTCCTCCTTGTTCATTTTACACAGTTCCTTGCCGTCCATGTTCTGGAAGAAGGAGGTGTCAATCTCCATCAAGCCATACTCCTTTATTGCCCACTCCAGCCACTGCCGAACATGCTCCTGCGTCCACAGCGTGGGGTCTGCAGAGGAGAGGAGAGGAGAGGTCAGCAGGAAAGTCTGCTCACACAGTCTAGAAGTCCCCCTTCTCTTTCTTCCCTCTCCTCCTTCCTTCTTCTCTCTTCTTTCTTCCCTCTTTTTCAATCTTCCTCTCTCTTCCCTCTCCTATCTTCTCTCATTTCTCTCCCTCCCTGACTCTCTCCCTTTCTTTTCTCTTTCCCCTTTTCTCCCTCCATCTCTTTCTTCCCTTGCTCTCTCCCTTTCTTTCTCCTTTCCCTCTCTCTTTTCTGTCCCTCTCCTTTTCTACCCTCCCTCCTGTTCCCCCCTTATATATCTTTCTCTGCTTTTTTCCCTCTTTCTTTCTCCTTCTCCCCTCTTTTTCTCCCCCTTTCCCCTCTTCATTTCACTCCCTCCTTTTCCCTTTCCTTCCCCCTTCCTCTCTCTCCCTTTGCCAGTTCCCTTTTAGATGACCCCCCTCAGAGCAGCCCATCTGACTCCATGGCATCTGGTGCTGCTTGAACCACTTAGCTCTCTGGGAAGGCTCTCAGCTGCCCCCTGACAGGACACTCCTTAAAGATCTTGGAGGGCAATTGAAACCTTTGCCTGAGAAATACTGGCATCAAAATGAAAGTAGACACATTTGCATGGATCCAGGGACCAGTGTCTCTGGAAAGGAGACCATCTGTATTCTTAAGAATATTAATGATTTTGAGAAAGAACACCAATCCCTCAGATGGTTATAGAAAAGAAATATCCATGTATGCACTTTTATTGCAATCCCATCTGCGTGGTTGGAAGACCCAGTGGTGTTAGTGTTTGACATAAATCCAATCTGGGTTTTCCCCTTTTGGGGACAGCTGTGTTGAAATGTCTACTAGATCATTCCTCAAACATTTCTAGGATATTTAAGTGCTCTAAGATTGGAAATGGTGTTAAAGACAGGAAACTTTTAGCCGTGAGTGAACATGAACCATGTAGGGACAATGGCCATGCCACTATAGGACCCTCACAAGTCTTCAGCCAGGGGTGTGTGGGATGCACTTTCAGGTTCCATACTGGATAGGACTCTTATTCCTCATCCCTCATCACATCTGGAACCCATCTCTTCACTTGGCAACCAATTGTTATTAGGTCCAACAAACACCTTAAATATGCTCATCACAGAAGATGACTATGTGACTCTTAGCCTGCCCCCACCCAATACCTATCCTCATGAAATAGTAGCAAAGCAATAACTAAGCAGTGGATTTTGTGGTGGTAAGTTCAAGGGTCCTGAGTGGCAGGGAAGAGTGTGAATTTGGAGGGTCCTAGCAGGTTTCCAGAGGAGGAGAGACTTGAATTTTATTACAAGGCAGTGGGTCACCCCCAGCTTCTACATGGCCTATTTTATTTAGCATGCTTATTTGGCAGGGATATCTGTGCTTCCTCACAATCAATTCACACACTCATCCTCCAGTGTTTGTGAAGGCTCTTGGCAAAGATGGGAACTGGGTTTGATGATTAAAAGAGTGCTAGGGAAGAAGGCAAAGTCCTATTGCCTCACCAGAGGACATCGCCCAGAACTTTATGGGAATCTTCTACTGACTGCACTCTTTTGACAGGGTTCTCCATTTCACCTTGGTTTTTATATGAAAGAATCTGGGTGGCAGGGACTGAGTGTGCTTTGCAACGTGCCCAGCACCAGACATGCCTGGGAGCAGTGCTGGAGGAGGAGGAGCTGGCAAAAGACAGCTGGAATGGGAACACTAGTAAGAGGAGAATTTGGGGACGCAGGTCACAGGGTGCTGCTAGGGTGCATGTCACACCAACAATCCAGGACCCTGTAAGCAGTGACAGCACAGCTTGCGAGACACATCAGCTCCTTCAAGTGCCCAATTTTTACTTATCAAAGAAATCCAGCAAAATGGGTTATCCTCATTCTACAGAAGGAAAGTGGAATCTTAGAAGTTCAAGTCTCCTGCCCAAAGACCCATGACTGGTAAGAATCTGAGTTGGTATTCCAATTGAAGTCTTCACAGAGCTTCACTTAGTTGAAGAGGAAGCTCCCCTCAAAGACCCCTCCCCTCTTGCCTCCTCACAGTCCTCAGTGACTCACCTGTAACTTACAAAGCCCTTGTGCCAAAGAGCAGAGCTCCTCTAAAGCTTCATTGTACAAGTATGCATTTGTCTCTTTCAGATAAATTTCTTGCTTTCTTTACTTTTACTCTCCAGCAGCAATTAGGCACGGACCATTGGTAAATGGAAATACGTTTGCACCATTTCAGGATTCTAAAGAAAAATGTCCTGGAGGGAGTTGGATTTTGTAGCATATTATTTCATCCTTCACTTCTCCCAATTTCTCACTTTTAGTATCCAAGGCCTCAAATTCAATTTTATACCCTATATTTTATTTATTTTATTATTTCCTCCCTTGCTTTGGGCTCTATCACAATATTATTTCTCTCCCTCTACAGCACAATGAATTATAAATCTTCCACTCTGGATCATGCTAAACTCTTCCAAATGTATTTTCCTGGATGATTTAGTCCTAGTTTCTTCCCATCTGAACATGGAGCTGGTGATTAACTAGGGCGCTCGTTTATACTTGTCTTAAAATCCCGTCATAAATTCAATTGGTTGTTCCACTAATGTTTTATTGCCTTGATTTGTGGACTTGCCCAAATGAGACTTTCCCTCATGTCCAGGAGGCTGACCAGAAGGAAGCCAAAATGTCTGAGGATAATTCTTAAAGATCTAGCCGGTGGCCAAATAATGAAGCAAATCCTTAGGTCATGAATTCCTTAGGCGAAGTGCTTTGAAAATGGTTTGATATGAATTACACTATTTTCATCATTACTGTTAGAGTTCACTTGGCCCATTGAAGTCCAACATTGTGCTATTCCCTTCGAAAGCATTTTAATACCAGCTAGGATGAGAGGGTCAACCCACAAGTCTGACCATTTGTGTCCTCTTTCCATAGCCTGCCTGAAATGTCTACCAAAATGAGATGGTGCCAACAAGTTGGTTCAGAGACAATCTGATTCCCTCATGCTTTAGTCCCTCAAGATTTTCTTTTTGTGCTAGTTGGTACTAGACTGAAGCAGGAGAGATTGATTCCCAGTGAGCAAAGTCCTGGGAAGGCTCTGCTTTGCCTTGGGAAGTGCTGAGAGTTCCCACCACGTTAGTTTTAACAATACAGTTTCATTGTCTGTGAGTAGGGAGAAGATGCACCTGGGCTAATCATCACCAGCTGGTGCCCTAAGGGATGTGGGGGACCAATCATATTAAATGACATAAGAAATGTAGATAGGGCTGGGGAGATAGCTCAGTTGGTAGAGTGCTTGCCTCGCAAGCACAAGGCTCTGGGTTCAATCCCCAGCACCGCAAAAAAAAGTAGATAAAGCAAATTACATAGTGCCTGGCACTTGAAAAGCACTCCAAATGTGAAGTTCTTCTTCCTCTTCTTTTGTTAGCTCATACACTTGTGGAAGAAGGGACTTGAGCAGTTTTTAAATCTTGTAGGGTACAGAACAATTCCCACAAACCCCTCCTCTCCTGCTTCAGTCTTCCCTACTATCCACTTTGGTCCCCACTGAGTTTAGCCCAGAACACATGGATGGGCTGTGGTCCCAGAAGATGGTGAGGTACAGCCTTTCTTAGAAGGAGGGACCCATCACAAAATCATGCCTCTAGATCAACGAAATTTTTGGACTACCTCAGAGAGATGTCTAATCTTCTGTATCAAAGACACAACTGCATTTTCACTTTTACAAATGGAGGGAGTTAGCCTCTTTGGTGGAGTTATTTTGGTAAGGTTAGTTTTAGTCCCTCCCTGTAATTCACTCTGTTTAAGATCTGGACATTCTTGCTCCTACTACCTGGCACCCGTTCTACACGTGGCAGTTTTCAAACTCCCTTTGTGTCCGGGTGGCAGATCTTGCTGCTGCAAGCCCAGGCAGAGTGTCCAGCCAATGGACTGAAGAATTGAACAATGGTTTTATTTTCTGTAACCAACAGCACCAATACCTAGGAAAAAGAGGCTATTTTTACATAATGACATAACTTGTGGCACACGTGTGAAGGCACTCCGTTTGTTAAATATAGTTATTTCTATTTTAAAACTGAAAGAGCTGGCTGTAATTTTGGAAAGGTGGAACCCAGCAGATGCCAGGAAGTACATGCCTGAAGGGAAGGGCAGGCATCAGTCACTGCCTTCCTCCTTAAAGACAGGGATGGCCAGGTCTGGGTGTTCATGGGACTCCTTTTGGGATGAGGTGGCTTTGCCTCTGAGTCTCAGCAGGTCTCATCCTAGGGGACCAGGCCACTGGTGTAAAGGATGTGGTGTGCTCTGTTTGAGAGTGGAGCTTCTGAAATCAACACTTCAGTGTTCTGCTGAAATTTGGGACCCTATCTTGAATGGCAGCTAGGGAGTCAGGGAAGATGAACAGCTTTCCTAATTTTGCATTTCCATGGAGACTAGGGTACCAGGTAAGGTTTCAATGCCCCCTGGAGCAGGCCTACCCTTCCACTACAGCCCCCAAAGAGTGGCAAAGTGAATGCTGGCCAGGCAGCCTGGTTCCCAAGGTACCTGCGGGCACAATGACTCTCCTCTCGTTGGTGGTCATGTTGGGAGGAGGGGGGCCGTTCTTCTCGTCCATGTAGCTGTTGTAGTTCATAGGGTTGGACTCGCCTCCGCCTACAAGCTTGCTACATTTGCTAACGCTGCAGTCGACCGGAGACTCCCTAGAGTGAGAGGAGACAAAGCCCAGAGGAAGTCATTCCCGATGGGGGCAGCTTGCCCTAGCCTCAGAAGGACAGGCCATCACTCAGATACCCGTGGAGCCACTTCCAGTCCACCTTAGTGCAATGATGATGATGGAGACGAGGAAGTCTACTGCCCTCCTCCACAGTGCCACCAGAGCTTTCTGCAAATCCCAATCCTATAATTAGGGTACTTAAAAATGTTTGGCAGCTCCTGAGTGAACTGCTCTGTATGGCCTTACGGCCCTCCCAACCTAACTGCAGCTTGCAGTTTTCGCCTAATTTCCAGGCAACCCTTCCTCTTTCCAGTCCCCGCTCCCAGTCACTCCTTCTCCACAGTCCCATAGCTCTCTGTCTGCGCTGGTTATAGGACTTGTCACACTGTGTGATTGTTAACTTGGCATCAACCTTCCTCCTGCCATATTATTTCTTGAGGTGATGTCATTACATTCTTTATTTAATCTAGTAGCCCACATGGTGCCTTACAGGGGAGGCAAGTGATAAATGTTTTCTCCGTGAGCTATTTTTATTACACATATATCATTTTAACACATCTGTCACATTCTGTTATATTTGAATTTCCCAATAACCCTCCAAGATAGGTACAGCAAGGTTACTATCTCCTTCTTACAGTTAAGGAAATGGAGGTGGGGGTGACTGGCCCAGAGTCACAAAGATAGTAAATGTGGATGCAGGCTAGGGATGTTGCTCAGTGGTAGAGTGCTGGCCTAGTGTGCTTAAGGGACTGGGTTCAATGCCCAGTACTTAAAAAAAGGGTGGGGGACATAGGCTGGGAGTGTGGCTCAGTGGTAGAGTGCTTAGCTAGCATGTACAAGGCCCTGGGTTCAATCCCCAGCAACGCACGCGTGTGCTCTCTCTCTCTCACACGCACAAACACACACACACAATTTAAAGGATGCAGGACTCAGTGTTAAGTTTCTCTACCAAAACCCATGTGTAAAAGAGCTGATTGCTATGTGAAGGAGGAATAGAATCCAGGAACTACAACTTGATAGAGGTTGTGGCCCAGATAGAGTTTTGCAGCCCTGACCACCAAGTTCACAGAGGATGCAATCTGAAAATGGACAAGGGAGAAAGCACATCACCCAACTTGGTCACGATTCAATTAACACCTGGTATTTTGCAGCGTAGTGATAGAGCAACCCTCTGGAGAGTGGGCTGACACACCCCCTGTGGCCACCTGGTGCCCCAGAGCCAGTAGGCAAAACACTCCATTTATCCCCCAGTCCATTGTCGTGGACCTCCCAGCATGTCTGGGGAGGGGCCGTCTTGTCATGTCTAGTTCCGACTCAGATCCTCTGGCAGCAGGACCAGAGGAGACCCCTGGAAGTCCAAGCAGGGGCTGCAGGCACAGTTAGACCAAGCAGCAAGCATCAGCTCTGGCAGCCTGGGAGACAGCCAGTTCTCTGAGAGCTCCAAACCAGGCCTTCAGACCAAGGAGGTCAGATAAGGTTCAGATTACAGCTTTCCAGCTCCGTGCTGCTAACCTCTCCAGACATTCCAAAGGGCTGGCTGCTGCCCTCTGTCACTCTGCCGTGGGCAGGAAGGGACCACTGAGAGGCCTTAAGGAGCAGCGCTGTGCCAGATAGGGACCCACCCATCCCCACAGCCGGGGGAGCAGTTCCCAGCCCAGGAAGAAAGGGAACAGTCCAGGGCTTCCAGAGACTTGGGCAGGGCGGGGGAGGCCTGAGCACATTCAATAAAGAAAATTAAATGAATTTGTTTCTTAATCTGAAAGGAAAAAAATATTGAAGATCACTTATCATAGCTGGGAGATAAATGCTCCACTGAGATATTAGAAGTCAGACGGTAATTTTTTCCTGATGTCTTACAGAGGGAACATGGGCTGAAAATGAAAATAAGATGTATAACTTACACATGTTAGAATTTAAGGTTTTACTATTCGCCTACTGTTTTTCCAGGCAGAGAACCAAGAACCAGCCGTCAGAGTCCCAGATCGTTGAAGGTTTAATGTCCCCATGGCAGTCGGAGGGGAGGCAGTAGCACATCAGGGCTTTTCACCAGCGCTTGGCCCTCTGGCTTCTGCTGTTGAAGGACTTGGCCTGAGATGAAGCAGTCCCAGTCAACCCTGGTGCCGCGTCTGAGCTGAGCTGGCCTGAGCGTGCGGTCCCTCCACCCTCCCCATGGTTAACCACATGTGCGCATGCACCCGCGCACACACACGCAGAGACACTCCAACATACACACACCTAAACACACAACACACATACACAGTGCAAACATGCACACACTGTACCCTATGTGCACACACAAATTCCACTACATGACATACACACACAATGCAAAAATGCATTCTGACACACACTCCACCACATATACACACATTCACATAAATATGCACACACATACTCCACATTACACACTCTACCACACCCATGCACATATACCTCATACAATGCAAACATGCACATACTGCCATGTATGTGTGAATATGCACACACAAACACACACCCACAAAACAAACACAATGCAGATGTGCACATAGTCCACCTCCACCACACATGACAAGCACAACACACAAACACTGCAAACATTTACACTTTACCATGTATTACACACTCCATCGCACATAAACAATGCAAACATGCATTCATGTGCCTACATATTCCACCACATATACACACATATGCACATGTATATACTCCACCATAAGTACATAATGTACATGCACATATATGTGCACCCTCCACAAAACATACACGCATGCATTCACACACATACAGCACACACTCACTCTGTCCCATAATACAAACACACACAGTACTATCTTCATGCACAGAACACATGAGACATTTGTGCACACACATAACATACATAATACATACACATACACTCACATGTGTGCACAAGTGACACCACATATGTGCATGCATAAGTGCACAACTCACACACACCACATAATATGGTAACTTTTCTCAGATCCTTGTCAGTTGTGAAACCATCCAAGTGCCAGAGAAGTGAGGAGGATTAAGTTGGCCTGAAACCAAGAGAGCAAGGTTCTCATTGGCTGGGGGATCTCTGTGGGAGAGGGTGGAGTTGACAGGACACACACTTCCCCTGGAGGGTGCCCAGAACCAGACTCCATGGGCAGGGGGTAGCAGAAGGGGAGGTGCTTATTCCATGGGCTTCTCCCTTTATGAATATGGGGAGATAATTTTTGAAAAATTCTTCTCCACATCAGCCGGGCCTCTAGGGATTTCTGAACTTAAAACCGAGCTCTTGCCATGTAGAGAGATTAGAACTTCAAGAACCACCAAAAGAAAGTGATTGTTAATGGCTTATGGCCACACACAGTGGGTACGAATGGCAGGGTTGGTCCCTGATGCTAGGAATAGAGGAAAATAAGTATGAAAAGATGAAACATTTGGTAAAATCTAACTGATTCAGGACCTTGGAAGGAAAGGAGTAACAAGTATCACTTGAGAAGTGGGTGCAGATGAGGAGTGGGGTTCTCTTTCTTGGACAGCCATTGGGGCTGTCTGGCAAGTGGAAACTCCTTGTTCACTAGCCCATAGAAGTTCTGGCTCTGCTTTCCTCCTCCCTCCCTCCTCCAGCACTGGGTACACCTGCTTCTTAGCCAGGCAAATGATCTGTCTGCAGGAGCAATTTCTGGAACAAGGCCCTGTCCTTGGTCCCAGTTCTCTGTGCTAGGTCCTGAAAAGGGTAACCTTATGGAGAAGCCCTGACACCCACCCACCCTTGCCCATTGCTCTTTCCTGGCTGGCCCTCCTCCAACTGCTCAGGGCAAGAAAGAAGGAAAGCCATACCTTTCCCGCTCGCCTGCCAGACTTCCCTCCATTCTCTGTGCCTCCGCCAGACAGTGTGGCCATGGGGCTCAACAGCTACTGCTAAGGGTGGGTACAGGTGAAGCCCAGCATAAAGACTGCTCTTTAATGAGGCAGCTGGCGCCTGTGAAGAGGGCGCGATGAAAACAAGAGGGAGGAAAGGAGGGGGAGCACGGAAGGGGGAAGAGGCTTTGCCATTCAGCTGCCTGCATTGCTGCTAATTTGTATTGAGAACTACACTTGCAGCTAGCAAGGGGTTGGGGCCCACAAGCAGCTGACAGTAGTAGGACAGGTGACAAGAAGGACAGGGGCTGCCACAATAGAGCAGGGAGGACGTGGTGGCTCTGAGAGTATAACCCAGAGTCTCTCCATCTCAGGGCAGCCGGAAGCCATGGCTCAGCAGGCCACAACTAAACTGACCAGGGCTCTGTAGCCCTTACCGTTTGTCACAGTCACTGGACATAAACTCTTTACTCCTCTGCTTTTATTTTTGTGTGTTCAATGAATACTGCTTTTAACAGATTATTAAAAATTTTCAAAAGTGCCTTGCAAACTGTTAAGCTTTAAGACAATCTTGGAAATTTGGATGAAAGGACGTTTCAAAGACTCGCCCCAAAAGTTACCCCTTTAAACTACACATTTAACTTCCCATTCAACTTAGAATGACTGAACTCAAGTTATATCATCAGGCCCACAAATCTGCAGCCAAGGCAGACTTGACTCATTTCCACACACTGCAGAGGCTGATAACATTTCCAGAAACTTGAGGATGGCTCCCCATCCAGGTTATGTGTGGCAAGGTTCAGAACATGGGAATTTGGGAAGGTGCTAAGGAGAGGCATTCTGAGAGGCACAAATTATAGGGTGCAGGAATCTTATATTTCTGAATGTGGAATCTGAGTCTCTGGGTGTTTGACGCATCCTGATACTGTTGGCCAGTACAAGGAGTATCAGGGCAGGCTGACACTCAGGTCAGGTCGTGAATGCCAGGCTCCTAAGGCAAGTAAGCCCTTGCTTCTCTTCTATAAAACATAATTCTTTCTTTCATGGGATGTTTTTCCCAATCCCTGTGGTTGAGACAGGATGCAGCTGAGAGTTATTTACAGACCACAACTTGGATCAAGTTGCTGAAGTCTATATCCAACATTGTACCTATGGACCAAGGGTAGCCCATCCTACCAGATTCAACCACGACCTGAAGACAGGAAGCGAGAGAGAGAGAGTGCAGACCTCCCATGGACTGGGCAACCCAGACCTGCTCTGAGCTCCTCAGACCTCAGGCTCTCCACTTGACCCTTTGCTCCTGGACCAGATGGCTTGCCGCTGGGATGGAAAGCAAAAGGGCATTGCAGCATCAGGCGTACAGACTACCTCCTTCCTAAGAGAGACACAAATATCTATGAGGCCTCTAATATACATGAAGGAGTAACTCAGAAACCCATGTTTATCAAAGATCATGGAGGGAATGCACTCTGAATCACAGGGCAGACCAAAACATTCTGACCCAACACTGTCCAGTCAGAGCAGATTGTGAGTCACACATATGAGCCACACAGATCATTTTAAACTTTCTAATCATCACATTTTAAAATTAAAAAAATAAATGAAATGAATTTTAACAATATATTAACTCAATACAGTCAAGTGATTATTTTAGCATAATCAATAATCTACAAGATGTTTTACATTTTTTTCCCTCATATTAAGTCTCCTAATCCCAGTGTGTGATTTGAAGAGAACATCTCAATTTTGGAGTAGCCATATTTCCAGTGCTCAGTTGCAATACAGGGCTAGTGGCTATTGCACTGGACAGCAGGGGTCCATCCATGAGCCAAGCTATCCCAAGTTGTGTACCTTGCTTTGGTTTTCTCATCTGAAGTTAGAAACATTTACAACAACCTCACCTATCTTCTGTGTTATGGTGAATTAGTCCACCAAAAACAGTGAAATCACATATAAGTGACAGAGTACCATTATCAGTAATACTCAGAGAATAGGAGCAGCACAGCATGTGGGATGAGAGATGTAAATAGTCTGATATCTATTTCTTCATGTCATTTCTTTTTGCACAATTAAATAATGGGCTCTGACATGGTTTTACCTTTTCTTTCTAAAAATCCTTTCTCCTTGCTTCTGCCATATGACTCACATGTGAGTGCTTAAATATTTATGAGGTGCTGGCCACTTCTGTGCCTAACTTGCTTGGCTCTGAGAGTTCACTGGATCACCTTTGTGTCCCCAGGCTGGGTGAGAATACTTCCGAACCTACTTGGTCCCCTGCTGATGTTCTGCATCAGGACAGGTAAATCTTAAGCAGAGGCTGCTTTGTGCAACCAAAGTCAGGTAAATATCCAGATGGCTCATGGAGGTATTTGTACAGCCTTCCTTCAGCTGGATTCTGGTGACCAGAGTTGGGTACCAGTTGGTGAATGGGTTCTAAACATCCATTTCCTTGGGGGCCCTTCTTTGCCCAGGATTAGTATCCTTGAGTGCTTGAGGTTTCTCTAGTAGCAAGGGAGGGAGCAGTGGGCTCATAAATACAGCCTTTGAGCACCAACCCAGAGTCAACATGATAGGGGTTAAGTCAGTAGAGCTGCGTTTCTGCCCTGGCTTATTTACTATTTGTAGGTTGAGTGTCCTTATTTCAAAAATCCCCAATCCTAAATGCCCCCAGTTCCCAAACTTTTGAGCACTAACATGACGCCACAAGTGGAAATCTCCACACCTGACCTCATATGACAGGTCACAGTCAAAATGCAAAAGCACCAAAAATATTGTATAAAATTACCTCCAGGCCATGTGTATAAGGTGTATATGAAACAGAAATGAATTTTGTGTTTAGACTTGGAACCCATCCCAACATATCTCGTTATGTATATATGTATATTCCAAAATCTGAAAAAAAAAAAAAACCTGAAATCTGAAACACTTCTGGTCCCAAACATTTCAGATAAGGAAAACTCAACCTGTACCTGCATGACCTTAAATAAACAACTTCACCTTTGAGTCTGCTTCGCCCTGCATTCATTTAATCATGTATTTAAACAACTATTGATGCCATCATGTGTCAGGCACTGCTCGGTGAACAAAAGGCCTGCCAGTGTCTTAGTGCAGGAGGCGATGAGAACTAATTCAAGCAGGTTAAAAGGAGATGATGACCCAGGTGCTACTTCAGATCAGGTGGTCAGAGAAGGCCTCTGAAGAGGCAGCATCTAGGGAGACCTGGAACTTATAAAGGAGTCACACGAATAGATAGAATAGGAATATTCTAGGAAGAAGGAATTCCAGAGTCCAGGCACTCTGAGGCAGAAGTGTGCCTAGGGATCCAGGAGCTGCTAGGGTCTGCCGGCTGGTGTGGAGGGAGGAATGAGCTAGAGAGGGACTGGAGAAGATGTGGGAGGGACGATTGGGCCATGCTAAGGATTCGGGTTTTGTCATAAGCCATAAAAGGTTTTGAGCAAGAGGGTTAAATATTTTGAAAGGATGACTGGCTGTTTGCTGTCTGGAGAATAGACTCAGGAAGGTAAGAGGAAGAACAGAGGACTGGATGCTCTTGCAGCAGCCCTGGAGAGGCACTGCTGGCTTGGAAGGGGGTGCAGTGGAGGTGGGCAGTGGTCAGATTTAGGTGCCACAGACCAAAGAATCTCCAGTGGTGGGATCTGGATTTTCAACAAGCATTGGAAGCTCAATGTGGTCAGAACAGTTTGGCAGCCATTGTTGATCAGGTCTCCTTACTAGCAGGTGTTAGCAGAAATGAGACCTTTGTACAAAAACATGCTGTACAGGCAGAGAGGAAGAGGCACAAGATGCCCAAGGCCCCAGAAAGCCAGCATTAGCTTTGCCCCTTCCAGATCCTTTGCCTCTTCTAGATCCTTAAACAAGGGGTTTTCCCTCGGAGTCCAATGGGCCTTTCCTGGTAGTAATGGAGTTACAATATCTGCCTCCCAGGAGGGGTGGGGTGCGAAGGAATAAGAGAATATGGCAAAATGCTTGGCCAACTCTGCCCTGTGACTATTAGGAACTACAGCATGGTAATTTTTCCCTCTGCCAAGAGAAACACATTTGAGGGGCTCCTGTCCCAGAATCTCTGAGCTTTACTAAAATCCTAGAATTTGAGATCCCAGTGACTGGTTTTAGTTAGTAGACTGAAATGTGGGAGGGCTAGGGGTTCAGGTCTGAGACAGGAGCTCTCCCTCCCTTCCCCTCTCTTCTCTCTTCTTTCCCTGGATCTGTTTCCTCCATGACTCATCCACTTGCACTGTTAAAGCTCCTAAAAGATGATGCCCAAACCTACATTCCAACCCCCAAATATTATTGGAACTTCGATTTCCAAAGCCTAGCAGACATTTTTATATGAATGTTGTAGTAATTGCTCACAATGCATCTCAAAGGGAACACTGATGTTCCTCCCCAAAGCATTTCTTCTCCCCACCTTCCTATGTCTGCGAACAGCATCATCCTTCAAAAAAATCCAGGCTCCAGACATCTCTGATTCTTTCCTCTCACTTGCTTTAATATTTACTTACATAAGCCCTGTTAATTATCTCTTTGATATATCCCTTATATATCTATTCTTCTTGATTTTTTTAATTATTAGCATTACACTAGTTCAGAACTTTATTATTTCCTATCTGAGATATTTGAGTAACTTTTTCACTTATCTGACTTTCTTGTCCTCACCCACTGTGCACCAAGATTGTCAGCTCACTAGTCTCTGATGATGCTCAGTGTCACGAATGGCCTATTTTCTTAGTTTGCCAGTCAGGACCCTTTCTTCCTTTTTTATATTTATCTCCTTGTTCTTTAGCCCAAGTGTCTTTGTAAGGAATGATCAGATAATTAAAGAGACTAATATTTTCTCTCTTTCAAGACTTTCAGCATGATTGCTATCACTATTGAACATTTTCTTAGTCCTAGGCACTACCTTGGGTCCTTTCCTCGTTGTACCAGAGTTGACAAGCTTATGAAGAAAGGCTGTGAAGATTTCTAAACTCTGTTTTAGAAATGAGAAAGCTAGTATTCTGAGGAAGTTAGATGGTTTGTCCCAAATGGTGAGGCAGAACCTGAAACCCAGGCTACCTATTCACAAGGCTGGGCTCTTTCCTTGCTCCTCTGATTTTTCTCTCCCTGGATTCTCCTATCTCCATTTCTACCAAGTTTCACCCACCCTGGACATTTTTCCTAGTATCCTTCATAACACACCATCCAGCTGCAGCACTTTCTCCCTGGCACAGGCAGTGCTATGTGAGCTTTGTCTTCTCACCAGTTCTCCCCCTTACTAGAATGCTTTGGTCTTTGCTCTGGTGAGACTCACCAAGAGACATTAATATCTTCAACAGGAGAGAGGGTAGTATCTTATTGCTAAGTTTTTCCCCAAAGGGGTCAGACCTGTGCTTGGTTGACACAAAATTGGTATTCCATGAGTATCTGCACAGGGTCCTGACTCTCACCTGGCCTCTATGGGATGCATCTGAACTCAGAGATCCAGGTGAGTTTTCTGACCTACTTCAACTCCAGCCTTCAGTTCTGCAGTCCGTCTTGCCTCAGCTCTCTGGGGACTGACACAAGCTCCCCGGCCAAGCACCAAAGCCTCATCTGCTGCAAATGCCCTATGTGCCAGCAGCTGCTTAGTGAAGATCTGCATGACTAGGTCACCTGGAGCTTCTCCCAGCTCCATGCAGATCTGGTGGACTTACCTGGATCCATTCATGTGGTCATATTCCCGCTTGACGTTGACCCTCACAGGTTGATTGATCCATTCCTGTTGCGGTGGAAGGGGGTTGATTTTGTGGGGCTGCCCGTAGTCAGGACTCCCCGAAGCGGTCATGTCGGCCTTGGGGAGATGGGCCGCCGCTCCGTATGCTGAGTCAAAGAGTGACTGGTCGTCGCTCACCACCGACAGAGCCTCCTGCAAGGCCAGAGAAGAGACAAAGCCCAGTGTCACTCTTTACCCAGGAGAGTGGCACTCTCACTTTGAGTTGGCAGGGTGACCCAGTGCTTCCGGGCTTGCCCGGAAGTCCCCACTGTGCCATGGTTGATTGACTCACACCCTCAGGGGCACGTTTACCCATATGCAAACTTGAGTTCTCTGTTAGTTACCCTGGAGTTGGAATGGAAGATCCTTAGAAGTGGGCTCATTTGTTGGGGCTATAAGCTGGGAACCCCAAAAAGGTGAGTGGGGTTGTGGGAAGCCAGAAACAGTGGTTACACCACATGGAATGTAGTGTTGAGGTGGGGCTTGACTATGGGATCCTTTCAGACATAAGCACTAGTGCCTGGTATTAGCTGTGCAGACTAGTCAAGCTATGAGGGGGAAATGAGAATAAGAATTTATTCTACATCTGAGGCCAGTGAGACCTAATGAAAGAGGTCATCTAGCTCAAGGTCATACAAGATAAGAGTGGCACTTAGGACTGTTACTGGTTCAGTTTCAGGTTCCTTATCTGTAAACAGGAGTAAGACTAGCTTTTTCACCGAGTTTCAGGCTGGTTCAATGAGAAGATCTGTAATAGCTGAGACTAAATGCCCAGGAGTTTGCTGAAATCTCTGCAGCATGTGCTGGTTCATCCTAATTTAATTTTTGATGATTCAGCCTGACAAAGAAGATGGGAATAAGAACAGATATATGGAGGGACAGTTAGGGCTGCAAGTCACCCTGTTTCTATGGCCTATCCACTCATAGTCTCCCTGAAGCAGGTTCAGTTTTTGGAGGTCATGGGTTGAAAAAAACTTGCACTTTCCAAAGATTTCCACTAACCTAAGGATGAAGACAGGAATCTCTCATTATTCCAAGTCACATTAAGCCACAGGGATTCTGGAGCAGAGCATTCACCATAGGTTATTACATCAAATTAAGTTTACCATTTTTCAGAAAAAAATGGTTTATAATATATAGAACCTATTTGTGTATACTATATGATTATGAAGAAGAAGATTATGAAATAATCCATGACGAGTGCTTACAACAATCTTTGGCACATAGTAAGTGAAAATAAATGTTAGCAATGATGATTATTAGTGTTCAAAGATTCCCTTAGGCTATCCTTTATGTGCTGAATTATGCTCCTAAAAATTCATATGTCCCAGTCCTAATCCCTAGTACCTCAGATTGAGACTATATTTGGGATAAGACGTTCAAAAAGGTGAATAGGTTGAAATGAAGCCATTCGGTGGTAAAAGGAGATCTGGACACACAAAGAAATAGCAGGGATGTGTGCACACAGAGAGGCGAGTGAGCTAGTTTTCTGTAAGCCAGGGCTACAAGTTCAGAGGAAATCAATCCTGCTGGCACCCTAATCTTGGGCTTCCAGCCTTCAGATCTGTGAGCAAATAAATCTCTGTTGTTTAAGTCACTTAGTCTTTACTATGTTGCCATGGCAGCCCTAGAAACATATACACTGCCTTTACTTAAAAATATAGTAATAAATGAATAGCACCTTTTAAGTCTGAGATTTGTCCACATTTCTTGTGGAATTCACATTCCTGCCTTGAAGGTGTCCTCCAGAACAAATGCCTTCCAGATGGCTGAATATCCCTTCTTTCAGACCTGAGATCTGCTGGGACCCTTCGTTTTCCACCTAATGTCCTTATCTAATGTTTAGAGGAAAACTGTGCCTTTCAGGACCACTTTTCTTTTGGTTATTGCATTCACTGTCCATTTTAGTTAGGGGTCAACCTTACATCCACATCCCAAACAAATTTTGAACTGTTACCTGGGTACAAGGCATTATAGTTCCAAGTTGAAAAGTGTGATGTTATAACTTCTCAGAGGGCTGACCCTGAAAATTTGAAATTCCTGGGTTCTGCACAACAGGACCAGAAGACTCATGACCACCTAGGACCCACAAGTGCAATTTTGATGATAATGCTGAGGAATGATTCCCACAGTTCTGTTATGAAAGGCGAGAACATTTAGCAATCAGGTATCATCCTTTGCTGTGGAGAGCGGCCTAGACTCTGGGTTTATCATGCTTGAATCGTGGGGTTTCCAGTAAAATAATTTCTCCTACCTCACTCCTCTGACTGTGGGGAGAATGTACTGGAATAGCAGAGGCAAAGAGGTCTGGGAGGCAGACCAGGAGGAATGATCTGCTGAAAGGCAAAAGGATCCTACCATCATTACCACAAGAGGGTAGGCCAAAAAGCAAGAGAAGGCAGAATTGCCAAGTCCAAGGGTGTGACACACCAATGGCAAAACCAAGATTTGCAGCAAAGAGCTTACAACAGAGAACAGATAAGGGGAAACTGGGGTCCAGGAGATAGACCTTGGAGAGACTGCTTAAGGAAGTAAGCAACGCACAGTGAGAAAAAAATATATCATGGGACAGAGTGTAGGTGCAAAGCTTGTTCAAACTCATCTCAGAATTGAAGTCTCCTTTAGAATGTAGTTCACAATCAAAGGAAACTTTAGTCAAGGAAGAGAGTGGTCCACTCAGAATGACCCTAATTCTGTCCAGTCCATGTCCCTGACCAGGCACAGGCAGTTTTCCTCTTGCAGACTCCTCCTTGCTGCACACTTACATACTCTCCCCTCATCTGGTCCCTAGTGCACAGTGCTGGGTCAGCTCTAGCTCCTTTGAAAGTTGTGAATACTGCTGTGATCCAGCCACGATGCTTGTTCAAACCTCTCCAAGACTCATTGATACCTATCATGGCAAACCTGCCCTTTCCCACCAACTCAGCTTTGCCTTACCATCTGCATACCCTTATGTTGCATGACCTTCCCTTTACCACAACTTCTGGCTAATTCTAACTCTTCTCACCTGCTTCACTAAACAAAACCTACTCATATGTACTTTTGGGTCGTGGAATTTATCCTTTGGCTGTGATATCCTTTCTTTGCCCTTTCACCTGGATGCACAGTCAGTCCTTGCTATTCTGTAAATTACGTGGGTCTTCCTCAGTTCCTGAAACTGTCTCTGAAAATACTTTGACTCTTTTGACCTTTTAAAAGCCTGGTGAAAATACTGCTTGAGCATATGCACATGTGTGTGGGCATTACACACACACACACACACACACACACACACACACACACACAATGGAGAGAGAAGAAATGATTGATGATGGAAACTGGAAAGAGAGAGAAGACCAAGGACAGGGTTTCCTGTCTGGCTTTACTGCTCTGAATTTGAAAATCCAATCTAGTGAGGGGAAGTTGGTGAGGGTGACAAAATAGGAATTAAAGATTTGGGGAGATGGGATCCCAAACAAGCTGACTTTGGACCCAGGAAAAAATTAAGAGTTGGGGAAATTATTCTTGCTGCTTTTGCAGGTAAATTGCACCCTTTTGCCATTCAAACCTGAGCCCATGCTCTTAGCAAGCACATTGTCATTTTTATGTTGGGCAGTGGCAGTGAGATTCTCCAAACTGCTTTGGGGATAGTAGGCATCAATAATGGGGACAGGGATGGAGCAGGTGGAACAGGGGAATTGCTGATGGGTGATGTCAGCTGGCTGCTGTGTCACAGCTGAGGACTCAAAGTCACTAGGGTAATTTGATGTGGATGCAGGCACTGGGGGGCAGCTGTCATCAGGTGAGAAGCCACGTGCTGAGGCACTTCCAATGCAATAGTTGCTGCTTGTTACACATGTGAAGCCGTGGCTACTTTATGCGTCTTTTAAAGCTCTTTACTTAAACTCTTCCATGTTTATAAAGTTTAAACTTGACACTCTTACTTGTACCTAAAACTCTTTACAGAAATGAGCACCCTGTGGATGTTCAAGAACTTTCCACTGAGTTGTCAATAAACATTTAACACTGGCACAATAGTCTGGATGCAGGACGAACATTAACACACAAATTCACAAACCATTTTCAGAGAGAGTAAGTTCCTTTAGTTTTTAATGAGTTTGCTTCTTCTATGGACTTGGGGCACTGAAGATCTAATTCATAAAATGAGTCCATTTTGCTTTAGATCATACTACATAAAAACTGACTTCAAAATGAGAAGGGCAGGAGGAGTGGGCTCCCTGTCCCTGTGTGCACCAGCTCTGGAGTTTCTTCTAGCCTCCATAGTTGTAATTATGAACTAGTTCAGTAATTTGAATCCATAGAAGCACCTTTCCATTGCTGAATGCTGGCAAGGCTGGGACTATAGGTCAGATGCTCTGGTCCCTCAGTCGCTGAGCCCTAAACCAAAAGGATGGATGTGGTCTCTGCTCCCAGCAAGGAAGTATGCCCACACATTAGTATCCCATGGTACCCCTTTCCCAGAGGGCTGCAGCAAGGGGGAATTGCTTGGGATGGCAGTTTTGAGTTCTGAGTCAAAGCAAATGATCTATATTTGGTCCATAGAAATGCTTCCATCACATAATCTCCTGCTGGCACGTGAGCCAGAGGGTATATGTGGCTAATGACATATACGTCTGGGTGAGGACACTCCTTATTACCCAATTTGGGAAAGATGCCTTTAGCATATCAACTTATCACTTACAATACACCTGTGTCATCATTACAGAAAACAAAAGTAGTGGACAATTAGCAAACACCTATTAAGTGTAAAACACTGTTTACATTAATTTAATACTCCTAGCAATTGTATGATAGGTATACTTTTATCACCTCAGTTATTTTTTAAGGATGAGAAAATATATACCCAGGGAAGTAAAATAATTGCTCATTCACACTGGAAATGAGTGTGATCTGGGATTCAAGTCCAAGTCTGCTGCCATCATTTACTGGTTCTTTCCTGGGAACTTTCTGTCCTCCCAATTGGATCATAAACTCTTTAGGGGTAACTGTCCAGACTTGGGGGTCCTATTGCCTGATTCCAGGAAGGTCCTTGTATACTCTCAAAAATTTCCCCTTTACTTAAACTAACTCCAGTTTGACTAAGACCCACATTGCCCTTCATGGATACACATGCATCCTCCAAGACTAGACACAAATGTTGGAGAGGTCCTCTGACACCTTCAGACACAGTAAACCATTTCCTGCCATGATTCCTGTACCACTAAGGTCATTTCATACCTTACTGCCACAGTGATATACAATCACTGCTCTTGGACCCATGAGCATTATTTATTTTCTGATTATTACACTTGAGTCCTTAGGTTACATAATAATATTATGCTTAAACTTCCTCTCCTAGTGCCTAGAATGGTGCCTGGTATCCAACAGGTGCTAAATAAATACTTCCAAATGAATGAGTCAGTTGAGGCTGAATTCATGAATGGGAAAATTGTTTGACTGACTCATTGATTCACTGACTCATTCAACTATGCAGGTTTCAAATCATTTTAAACTGCATGTAAGAATTGGGATGTGAGCAAAAGAGTAGATGTTCCTTGCCTTGTCAACAAGGAGGCCCCAGCACCTAGTATAGGACCCAGTCTGCCAGACGCTCAGTAAGTATGTGTCGCATAACTGAGTTAGTTAGTAGGCATTTAAAGAAAGATAAATAGAAGGTGTTTGGAATGCAAAACGATGATTCTTAAGTCTTCTGTAACTTCTTGTCCATGGATGGTAATTTTCTAAATACTACGCACACATCTTACTTTATTATTTGCATTCTCTTTTAAATAAAGCCTATGGAAGGAATTCAAATTGTCATTCAGAGTTGTGGACATTTGGTGTGTCCCTATCACTGCTCTCCTGAACAAGGCAGATGGTCCCCTGAAGTTCTGCTCCTTGTTCTTCCTCTTGCTTTTGACATCTTGGAAAGATTTCATCTCTCCGATAGCATCCTCTCCTTGCAGAGGAGGATGTCTTTCTGTCTCTCTCACTCTGTACTTCTTCCCTCTCACTGGTCTGGAGCTTGCCATCCCCATGTTCCACCTTTCACCATTAATTTTGACCAGAACACCCTGGTAAATTATTTGTGTGGGCTCTGGCTGAGGTAGAAAGAAGAAGAAAGTACCATTCCATTAATCCCAGTAACAGATATTTACTGAATACTCACTATGTCTTGCATATTCAGGAGCCACTGGAAATATTCTTGTGTTTCATGATTGGAAAAAAAAAAAAAAAAGATCAGCTTTCAAAAGGTTCAGAATTAGTGGGTTTGGTGATAAGAGTTAAAATCTGAAATATGAACCTGCTGACCTCTTAAACCAGGCCTATTTCTCCATTCTGCATTTCCATTTTTCCTTTCAAACCATGAATGTTGTTCATGGCTCAGCCCTCTCCATTGCTCATAGTCATGCAAATGAGAGAGGGAAGCATCTAGCCAAGGCAATGAAAATTGTAGGTGGCCAGCACCTGCTTACATTGCTGTTTACACAACATGTGCTCAATAAATATCAGAAGAATGCTCTGTGTCTGATTCAATAACAAAATTTTTCACTTATTTTGGAATTTAATTATATAAGTGTTTGTGTATATACATGTATACACATATATATGTCTTTTAATACTCACAGAGTTATCTTCTGTTATTTGATTTCTTCAGGTTAAGTCAAATGCAACTTTCCATGTGCGTGTCAGTTGAGTGATGGAGGATGTGGTCAGAGCTTTGCCACAGGATGGCCTGGCTGATTATGAATGATGAGCCAGAAAGCTCTCCAAGCAGCTTAGCTAAAGCCTCCAAAGTGGCAAGGAAGGGTAAAAAGAGTGCTTCAAAGATCTCCCCATTCTATTCACAATACACAAAAGAAATTTTCATCATTTCAAGAAGGACACAAATAGGATTTGCAGGTTCAGGTGAAATGGTTAGAGGAGAAAAAGTCCCAGGTACCATGATGGAGGGGAAACTTCCCTTTGTTCATCTTTATACTTAGGTTGAATTTTTATTTTCAGTACAGGGAATGACTCAAGACATGGGGCCTAAGAAGGACTCATTTCTCATGGTATCTTCTCCTTTTATTCCCTTCTGCCCTGACCTGAATCTCAACAGAAGGGTTTTCTGTGACTGACGAGCTTTGCTGGAGGCAGTGGGTGAAAGGAATGTCAAAAACAACCAGACCAAGTTCCCTGCTGCTGCCCTTGCTCAGTGGGTCCACGTAGCTGCTCCCAGTACAGGACTCTGGAAAGCTAATCTCTGGCATATCCGTTACCCAGGTCACCACAGGGAGCACAAGGGCTTTGGCTCTTTATTACATTCTTTGCATAATGACATGAAGTCCCTTGTCTTGCCAGCCCCAAAGCATACAAAATGCAGACAAGATTCTTGGGAGCAAAGCCCCGTCTTCTCTGCTTTGGGAATCTAGCAGACCCTGCAGCAGGAGGAATGTCCAATCTAGAGTGGGGGGGGGGGGTCACTCCAAGGCACATCTCAAGTTCCAAGAGAGGGTGTCTGCTTTTAGCTAGGTCTAGCCTTTTGCTTCTTCACCCTCAGTTACCAGCTACATGCCCATTTCTTGCCCATTACTGCCATTCCCTAGAGGGCAGATGGGAAAATGGAAGAGAAAGTTTTTGTGGAAAGTTGGATAAACAATAAGGTGGGAAACATCACCTAGATATCAAGTATTAAGTGGAAATGCCTCTGCACAGGGCATGGTTGTCTTTTCCCCAATGGCCATTGCAATATTTCTCATCTTTGTTTCTCCTTATCAAGAGACAGGGTTCATTTCCTTCCCCTTGAACCCAGACAAGAGTTTTTGATTACTTCTACAAATAGAACATTATAGAAGTGGCCTTGCCTGACTTCCAAGGTTAGATGGTAAAAGGCATTACTACCCCCACCTGCTTATCATTGTCTCATTCTCCTGGGGGCCTTGGAAGTGAGCCACCATGCTGTAAGAAAGCCCAAACTTGCCTAAGCAGAAGAACTGTATGAAGAAGTTCACTCAGAGAGGAGCTGAGGCCACCAGGCAACATCCAGCACCAACTTTCTGACTCGTGTACCTCCAGAGGAAGGTTGATATAACTCATGAGCATCAGAGTTGGTTTATGCCACTAGTCATTTCTTTGTAGAACATATGCTATGAAAAACCAGTCACCACAGACCCCATATTTAAAGGACACAGAGGTGACGGAGTATTCTCTTACTGGATTGTTTGACACTGGCAGGAATCAGTACCATGGCTGGCTAGTGGGGAAACTGAGGCACAAAGCATAACCATATTAGTTCCATACAGTGAAAGAGAATCAATCTCAGCCTGACTTCCTCAGATAACCATGTAGTGGAATTATGTTCTGATAAACAACAACAAGACAAACAACATCAAGCAAAAATCAAACAAGGACCATGTTTGTAAATTAGAAAGAATAAGTAGAACAAGTATTATTTGCTAAGATGAAGTTTCCAAGGAACTTTTACAATCATGACCTCATTCAACCTTCTAAGATATGAGTTAGGATCTTCACATTATTGAAAAGAAAACCAAGACTTTAAGAGGCTAAATACTTGCCCTAAATCTCTCATCAAGGGAGTCTCCACACTGGTTGCCTGACTGCAAGGCTTATACTATTTCCCACAACCCTTTCCAGTTTGCCAGTTCTAATACTAGGCTGCATGAACCACAACCCAATCTGCCATGGAGCTCAGAATACCTGGCCAATTTCTAAAGTCATCTTATTGAATATCATCTCCCCTTTTAAATGCTCTCTCCCTCTCTGCTATGGCTTGAATGTGTCCTCCACAGTTCTTGGGCTAGGAACTTAACTCCCAGTATAACAGTGTTGAAAGGTGGGAACATTAAGAGGTGATTGAGTCAGAAAGGCTCTGTCTCATGAATGGATGAATGTCTTTATTGCAGGAGAGGGTTTGTTATGAAAGCATTCAGTCCCCTCTCACTCACAACTTCTCTCTCTCTCTCTCTCTCTCTCTCTCTCTCTCTCTCGTGTAGTCTCCTGCCCTTTTGCCATCCACCATGGAATGTCACAGCAATAGATAAATAAATAAATAAATAAATAAAATTTAAAAAAGCCCTCACTAGATGTAGTCCCTTGATTTTGGAGTTCCAAACTTCCAGAACCATGAACATTTCTGTTCATTATAATGACCCAACCTGTGGTGTTCTGTTACAGCAACACAAAATAGACTACCACACCCTGCCATTTTAATCTCCACTTACTGGGGAAAGAGCTTCTGCAGTGAATGACCCACATAAACCCAGCCAATCAAGTTTCCAGTTAATAGGCTTAGAATCCTTTGCAGATGAAAGTACTTTATTTAATGGGGTTTAATAAATTAAGGGAATGAGCCTAAATGAGTTCAGAGAACAGGATCTCTGAGTTCTTTAAGGGCATGCCATGTAACAGACTCCAGAGCCATGGCCTTCTGTTAATCACAGACTCCCACTAGATGCTTCTCCTGGTCTCCCATGGGTGAGTTGTACCTTTGCCTGTTGCCTTTGAGTTTTCAGTCTTTGTTTGACCCTAACCACATTTAAAGGGCATCACTAAAGATCAAAGCTAAGTTCTCCTCCCACAGAGAATGATTTTTATTGCTGAAAAGAAAAAAGTGCTGATTGTGGAAACTTACAGGAAGGGGGATAGGAAACTTGTGTGAGCCCCAAGAAGAGAGAATTTTGCAGTACATTTTGTTTTCTATTTCTTTACAATGGGTCTGACCACTGAGCAGGCTGCCATCTCTTGATGACAATGAAAATAGTAAAGGGGTGGGCAATGGTTTGTTGTGCATGGCTTGTCACACATGACCATCTGAGGAAGAAATTCCTCTCAGATAACAAAGTAGGGGTGACTTAAGGTGGGACTTAATGATGTGGAAGGGACAAGGCAGGGAGAGGGTGGCATGCTGAGCTTACTGTGGTTAAAGAGTCTCAGTGTTCTCTTCTGTTTGGTCTTGTCAATGCAGATGAGCAGGAAGGGTTAAATAATATCCTCACTGGCTCACAGGGTGATAATAATAAGGAAACTCCAACCATCTCAACAAAACCGGATGCCATGGGTAGAAACAGGGTGGCTTCAGTCTCAGAAGGCTATCAAGATGCCCCAGAAGAAGTGGTTCCCTGTGTATTTTGCTTTGGGACTCTTATTATTTCTGATTTCACTGAAGTGGTTGTACCAGTCATTAAAAATAGCAGAATACTGCCTGCCATGGTCTGGGTGCTTGTCCCCTCCAAAACTCATGTTGAAACTGAATCCCCAAAGTAATATGTAAATAATATTTGGAAAGGAGGCCTTTGGGAAGTAATTTGGAGTATATGAGGTCATGAGGGTGGTGCCCCATGATTGCGTTAGTGGCTTCATAAGAAGAGGAAGAGAGACCCAAGTTCGTTATGCGAGGTCCCGCACCATCTGGGGACTACACAGAGTCCCCACCAGCAAGAAGTCCTCATCAGCACATGCAGGTGCAGTGCTTTAGACTTCCTAGCCTCCAGAACTGTGACCCAAATAAACCTCTATTCTTTATAAATGACCCAGACTTTCGTTTTCAGTTATGGCAACAGAAAACAGACTGAGACATTGTCACAGATAGAGCTAAATTGCTCCTTTTCCAAGCCCCCTCCTCTCCCACTTCTCTCCTAGGACAACTGGAGGGCCAACAATTGGCAAAGCAGTTCTCCTGCACCCTGTGCCTCCATGGGTGTGTGCCCTGGTGCCTGTGCCATGTGAGTTGCTACAGGTTTGAATGTATCCCTTACCTGGAGAATGATTTTCTGATACCAGCAACAGTGCTGGGGATGGGGGAAGACAGGCTAGGTGCAATCTCTTCCAGGCACAGGAACACAGTTAAGATTAAGGTTAAATGAAGGCCAGGGATCAAGGAAGCAAATCACTTCATTGCTTCTTCATTTCATAGGTTGCTGCTTTTAAATCTTGTTATAACAAAAGGTAACAGCTACCATTTGGGTCAATGCAAAGTTTTGATGGT
Organism: Sciurus carolinensis; assembly: GCF_902686445.1. Classification (NCBI taxonomy): domain Eukaryota; kingdom Metazoa; phylum Chordata; class Mammalia; order Rodentia; family Sciuridae; genus Sciurus; species Sciurus carolinensis. The sequence goes on along the minus strand of NC_062223.1, from coordinate 128,398,942 downwards.
TCTGGGACTATGGGCAAGTTACCTAGCCTCATGGTTTCTAGATGGTTTTAATTGTTTCCTTCTGAAGGTTTCATGCTCTTCAATGATGAAAAAGGCTCAGACTTCCCTGACCACAGAGGGCCAAACACTTGGAAGAAGTGTCCTCTGGCGGGGTGACTTCAGTGCTTCCTCATAGCATATCCCACTGCAGGGATAATAAAGCATGGGAGAAAGGGTAAAGATTCTGAGCCTTCCTATTGCTTGAGAGAGTGAGCTCTAAGAAGTTCCCTTGAGACCTGGTCTTTATGGGTGTGACCTGAAGAGACAAGAGAGAACTCAGAGTGACAAGGGAAGGGTGTGAGTGAGGGCTTTTAGGTCAGAAAGGATGTCTCTCGCAGGGAACAAACAGACATGTCCACCAGGGGTGAAGACAGCACTTTACACTGTTTTTCCTGAGCACTGGGAGAGAAGGAAGCATAGGGGGCATGTGCCCTTGGGTGTTTCTTTGACTCCTGTGGACATGGGAACTTTCCTGTTCTTTTTCTCAAAGACTGCTTCTGATGCTTCAGGCTCTCTGAAGAGAGGAACTATGTCAAGCTCACTTGTCGTTTTCATCCCCAGTTGCCTGTACACTTCCTGGTACCTAGTAACTGCACGATCATTTTTTTTAATGACTAAAAACCTTAAAGCATGATGGGAAATGCAGAGACCCTCCCTCCCCCACCAACACCCCACTTTAGCCAAACTTCCCATTCTCTCTCTGCTTTAATCAATTTCAATGAAGTCTGAACTTTATTTTACCCCCTTTCCACCCCAGGTTTGTCTTTTTTTTTTTTTTTTAAACCAGCCATATTCAGCGACTTTATCATTTAAATTTAAACATGGAGCCATGATAACTCTCTCTAAACAACCACTTGAGATCCTATTCAGAGAAGATATGATTTTATGCAACAATTTCCTCAGGTGACAGTTGCCATGGCAACTGGAGTCCTCAGAATCATAAAAACTCCAGAGCAAACATGCACACAAGGGAAACCCTCTGCTCCCATCTTTCCAGAAACCCCCAAGGAGCAGCTTGGCAGAAGAATGAAAGGAAAACCAGTCTCACAGAGCAGGGTGGTCTGCCTCACATGTACAGAATGGGGAGTGTCTGAGGCATTTGGTGTGGCTGGCACCAGCGAGGGAGAATGCCACTTCAACCTGATGGGCAGAGCAGGCACAGTAGAAGAGACTCCATTTTATTTCATTTCCTCCCAGGGCGTGGGGAAAGGGGGAACCTCTCAATCCTCTCAGCTCTTCATGGCTGTTTCCTTTCCATGATTCATGGCTGAGGAGGCAGGCTTGGTGACCTCATGCCCATCAAAATGGGAGGCAGCTCTGCCTTGAGTCCTGAGGGTGCAGTATTTCCAAGTTGCACATCTGGATGAACCATTCTATCCAAGGTGTTTAGTTGTTCTGTGGCCCCAGGACATATGGTTACCATATTGTTGCAGAGACATGTGGCAAAAACCTTGTGGATAGGAGTAATGGAAGGAGGTGGTGCCTTCTGAGGTCCATTTTTGGGGCTGGCTCAGCAACTTTGGGCCCTGTCTCTGCCTGACTTCTGTGCTTTGTTTGTTCTGGTCCTCCTTCCCTTTAGCATCCTTTGTTCATTTCCCCATCTGTCTTCTTCACTTATTTCCATCTCATGCTTCTATTCCTTCTCTCTCTCTCTCTCTCTCTCTCTCTCTCTCTCTCTCTCTCTGTCTGTCTTTCTCAGGCATTCTAACATCCTGTTTTTAACAGTTTCCCTTCTCATTATATCAGATCTCCCACCCCTTTCTTGCCATCATTTCATACCTTTAGACACATATTTGAGATACTGACATGCATTTCTAGATGGCTGTTTGGGTATCTGCAAGTACTGATGTGAAAATCAGCTCTCCTTTCCCTTTGTTAGATCCAGTTTCCCCCCATAGAATGCCTTCTCCATCCCCTTTGCCTAATCAGTCTCATTCATTCACCAAACTGTCTCCAGGTCAAGTCATGCCACCTCCTCCAGGAAGCCTCCCTGCCCTCTCTGAGCCTCTCATTCTGCTGAAGTATTCTGTGTGTTCTATCTCCATCACTGCTATGACACTATGGAGTTGACAAACGTCAACTCCAGTGATCCCAGATGGCCATGTCATGTTGTTTTCATTCTGTGTAACTCTTGTCTTACCTTGTAGTTGTCCATAGGTTTATTTTCTGTCTCTCCAACCTGAGGCATTGTAAATGCCTTTAGGATGGATTTCATTTGTGTTTTTCTGTAGACCTTATTACCACTTACTACCTGTGTGCCTTGGCCTCCACACGCATAAAATGGGCACCATGACAGAACCTCCTTCAGAGGTTGATGTGAGGGTAGTGTGAGTTACACATGTAAAGGGTCCTCCATTGTGTCAGCTTATGAGACAAAAGGGTGCACTGTCCTCTGAGACATTGCCCATGGAGTCAAACTGTCAGAATCTGAATTCTACATTTACCATTTGTTAGTTCTGTGACTTTAGGAAAGTTCTTTAATCTCTCTGTGCCTCAATTTCCTTTTTGGTAAAAAAGGAAAATAGGGATAATAGCACTATTCTAACTCATGCTTTCACATAGCAAGCCCTTCCTAAACATAATCTTTTTATTTTAATCTATAGAGTTCTAATATAGGAAAGACTTATTCTCTCTCTGCACTTGTTTTCTTGCCTATAACAAAAGGACTGAGTTGGATAAACTGCAAGATTCCTTCCAGGGTTTTGACCTTAAAGTCTGCTGGTAGAATGATTCTACTATCCCATTTGCCTAGAACAGTTCTACTTTATGCCTACCATTCCCCAAAATGCTTATTAGTGCCTCCTTTGACTTCAGAATTACCCCAGTGTAAATGATGCATTATACGGTCACCCTGTCTATGAGCAAACTTGGATATCTCAGTGTGCCTTAGTTTTGTGGGTCCATCGGCTGTCATACTTGATCTCCTTTCCAGGGAAGAGGTGAGGGGAACCGAGGACAGCCTGGTCTATACACAAGAAGCCACGCATCCTCTCATCATGGAGCTCAGACTCCATCTCCGGTACACAGCTGGTCTCTCAGCTGGCAGTCACCCTCAAAGCTGTTGCCCACTGAGTTGGCCTTCATTCTTGTTTGACTTAAGTGCCAAACCTCGGCAGTCTGGCACAGGGGCCTCCTGTCTCTTGACATCCATCTATAGGAAAAGTAGATGTTTTGTGAACAAGTCCTGCCAGGGTCCTCCAATGAAAACATCTCAGTGGGATTACATGGAGATATTTTCTTTGTCAATCTCAATAAAACTATTTGTGCAGAAAACCCTGCTGAAACCCACTGACAGTTCCTAGGGGCTTGGGACTGGTTTAGTTACTTCATAAAGGGCACTTAGTGTTCTACTCTTGGAAGCTTCTGGAGGTACTAGCTTTGCCCAGCAGGATCCATTCCTGTCTGTCTCAAGGACTTTTCATGGTGGCAGGGAAGGTCAATCCCTGACATTCTAAAAATTAATATGGAATTAGAAACTAACCTACCAGGTGGAGATGCCCTAAGGAGGTGCTCAGAACCTCATCAAAAAACTTGTTAGCATTTTTCCCTGCTCTGTTCTATTTACTTTATGATCCACTGTTGAAGGCTGTCAAGTTCTTATATTATTACTTCTACTTGGTTTTTTGCATGATTGAGATTTTTCCCATTCATTTTGGAGCTAATGATTTTCATGAGAAGACCAATGTCCATGGTGGCAATCTTTCCAATCCTGTTCCTCTCGAGAAGGAGTGGGAGCAAATTTCCCACGGAGGACCTTGAGATCGCCTTTCTTCTTCTAATCCTGAACCGAGAAATGTCCCAGGTCTAACATTAGCCTGGATGGCTTCTAAAACACATTAAACGTTCTGGAAAAGACCAACAACTACATAATCTTCAGCAATAATCTTACAATAAAATTAAAATTAAAAAACAAAAATAATTTACCCAAATCCCTCTTTTTTTCCCATAGAAAAAAGTTAAATTCTTTAATTTGTTCTTCTAGACCAGAGCTGCCAGGTGGAAATTTCTGTAATGATGAAACTATTCTAAAAATTTGTACTGTCATGCAGAAGCTAGTAGCTATGTATAACAATTGAGCATTTGAAATATAGCTGATGTGACTGAGGAACTGAATCTTAAATCTCTTTTAATTTTAGTTCATTTAAACAGTCCCATATTATGAGTGGCTATGGTATTGAACAGCACAGGTTATAGACACTCATGTTTGGAGGCCAGACTATGTGCTACTGAAAACGTACAAAAGTCACTGCATATTTCTTAAACATGTGCATTAAAGACAGAGATTGTGAAACATATTTGTCATGCAAAAAAGCACTTATCATTGGTGCAGTCATTCATTTAACAACTATTTATTGAAAACCTGTTACGTGTCAGGCACTTAAAAGTCACAAATACGTCAATTTAAAAAAAATGGCACTACAGAATTTTAATGTCATCTGTTGATTATAGTTGTTTCTCCCTATCCCTGTGAAATTCTACATCTGTGGATTCAAAAATATTTGAAATATTTTTGAAAAATATTGTGTCTTGAACATGTACAGACTTTTCTTGTCATTGTTTCCTAAACAGTATGATATAACAACTACTTAGGTAGCTTTTGTATTGTACCTATAATATATTTTATATTGTAGGTTATAAGTAACCTAGAGATGATTTAAAGTACATAGGAGGATGTGAGTGAGCTATATGAAAATACTTTGTCATTTTATATAAGGGACTTGATTATCCACTGATTTTGGTCTCCGGGGGGGGGGGGGTTCTAGAACCAATTGCCCATGGATACTAATGAATGTCTACCCTATGAAATTAAGAGAAATGTAGGAATTTTTCCCACTAATGTGGTTATGTGTCTGCAGTGAACTAAATAGGTGACAGGTGTGTGGGTTATTTTGTGAGTATAGATGGTTGTTCTGGACAAGTAAGTGACCTTGGAAATATGTTATGTAAACTGTTATGGTTTAGATATGAGGTGTCCCCCAGAAACTCATGTGTAAGACAATGCAAGAAAATTTAGAGATGGAGTGATCGGGTTATGAGAGCCTTAATGTGATCAGTGCATTAATCCCCTGATAGGATTGAACTGGATGGTAACTATAGGTAGGTAGGGTGTGCCTGGAGGAGGTGGGTTCCTGGGGGGGTAACTTTTGAGTATATATTTTGTTCTTGCTGAACAGTGCTCTTTCTCTCCCTCTCTCTCTCTCTCTCTCGCTCTGTCTCTCGCTCTCACTCTGTCTCTCTCTTTCTGCTTCCTGGTACCGTGTCCCCAGGTGCTTTCCTCTGCCACACACTTCTGCCATGATGTTTGGCTGCATATCAGACCCCAATCAATAGAGCCACCTGTCTATGGACTAAGACTTCTGAAACTGAACCCCAGATAAACTTTTCCTCCTCTAATTATTCTTGTCAAGTCTTTTTGGTCTCAGCAGTGAAAAAACTGACTAAAACATAAACACAGGCTGCACTCACAGGTTGGAAGGTGACAATAGGAAAGGAGAAAAGAGCCTGAATTAAATATGGTGGGAATTATGTGATCTGTGGGAATTCAATTAAATAAAAACGAGATCCTCAAAAACACTCTGGAAAGCATAAGGCATTTACAAATCGAAGCAGTGCATTGTTATGTCCCATAAGCTCCTTCTCATAAAAAAAAAAATTTTTAGTTGTAGGTTGACACAATACCTTTATTTATTTATTTACTTTAATGTGGTGCTGAGGATTGAACCCAGTGTCTCACACGTGTGAGGCAAGCACTCTACCACTGAGCCACAACCCCAGCCCTCCCATAAGTTCTTAAAACTGTCTGGAGCAATGGTTTCTCCAGCCACCCCATGCAACATGGTGTCTCAGAGTGAATCAAGCAACTGACCCCACACCTCACAAGAAGGTGGCAAGACACGACATAGAGAGATGGCACAACCGACAGCCAAGGAGGGGAATTTTAGAGGTGAAGGCAGTGAACTGAAGAGAAATGCTAACACTTCATTGACCAAGGGACTTTCCTGGTCACAAAGAACCAGTAAGGATCTTGGGTGAACATGCCATGCCATCTTCTACCGAGCACATATCAGGAAGAAGGGGATTGCTGTGGCTTAAATATGTACTTCCAAAGTTCATGTGTTGACAGCTTAATGCCCAGATTCATACATTAATGGTATTTGGAAATGGATCCTTTGGGACGTAACTAGGATTAGATGAGCTCATGAGGATGGGGCCCCCAGGTTGGCATTGGTGGCTTTCTAAGAAGAGGAAGAGAGACCTGAAATAGCACACTTGCTCTCTCACCATGTGAGGCCCTAAGTCAAGTAGTGACACGGCAAGAAAACCCTCACCAGATGCTAAGCAGATTCTGGTACCATGATTTTAAATGTTCCAGTTTGAAGAGCTGTAAGAAAGAAACTTCTATTTTTATAAATTACCCAATCTAAGGCAATACGCTATAGCAACAGAAAACAGTTACAACAACAGAAAACCGATTAAAACAGGGACTGAATCTCATCACCATCAAAGGCCTATTTCTAAGGCACTGTCTCCATTGAGCACAAAGCTGCGGTTTCCACTGCAAGGCCCTAAAACAGTTCTTAGATCTGGAGTGATTTGGAAGGGTCGTGGTAAGATCCTGCAGTTAGATAGCTGATGGGCTGGTGACTCAGGTTCCAGAGCCTGAGTCTGAGTGGGTGAAGTGAATTTTAAACCAGGGTTTATAGATAGGAGGCTTTTGGCCCCTTAACACATCACTGGTGTTCTCAAAGGTGAAGCCCTTAGGACAACAGCAGTTTTAACTCGCTCAGCCTGGGAATTCTGGCATGCTACCTATGCCTAGTAGTGCTTCCCTTTTCCCCTCTGGTTAACAACAACACTGGCAGGAAAACAGGCTCTCAGTCTCCTTCCTCTCTCTTCCTCCACCGTCTTTTCTGATCGCCCGGTTCCAATCCCTCTGAGATGGTGGCTCAGACATGACCTAAGAAACCACTCACCACCCCAAGCTTAAGGAGTGACCTTTGACCCTTGTGATGCTTCAGTCTACCCACCTCTCTGAAGGGACGACAATATCATGCTAATCCATTCCCGATATCAACCGTGGACATTGTCTTATCTAATTAAGAAAGATCTGATCTGAACCATTTATACTTGTAACCCTAAGGAATTACTGGATGATAGTTTTAGAGGACCTTACTCCTCTCTCCCAGCAGATTTACCTTCCTAATTACTTTTAATTTAAGCTAATGTTAAAATATTTGCCTTCTTTATGTGTTCACAAAACTAACTGGGGTAGGTGGGAGAAGAGGGGGACAGAGAATATGGGGAGCATGACCAGGCCAGTCTAGGAGAAATGAGGTTGACCATAGTTATGCAGTCTGTCTTTGACAATGCAATATTGTTCAAGAATTTCCCTGATCCAATTTCCAGACTCCAAAGACCATGACTTCCATAACCACCAAATAAAGTAAGGGCCAAGAGAGGAATCAAATAGAAAAGGTATGTCTTCAGACACCATTATTTGTTGTAGTAATAGATTTACTCTTTCAGGCCTACCTGGGTCCCTCAGGAGTTTTGTGGAACACACCTTTCAGTCTGGAGACAATCTGATCGCTCTCCACTGATGCACACACATGTACACATTCTTGAATAGAGATGGTCCTGGACACAACATACACAATCTATACACCTTCATAGAAATTATGCTCAGAGTCTAGAATTTTGATCTTTCCCAGGCTAGCGATATGTGACATAACCTCTTTCAAGGTGCTGGGCAGCAGCAGTAAGCCACAACTCCCATCGGTCATGCAATCGCAAAGGGAACAACCGAGAGTCGACAGTGCATTGTATGGCTAAGCTAGGATGCTTGGTAGGTGAGTGTGTTAAATGCATTTTTCAGCTTACAGGGGGTTTGTCTGGATACAACCCTACCATAAGTTGAGGGGCATCTGTACGAATCCATTTCAATAGCTTCTTTTCCAAACTCCACTATGGGTCAGAGGGTTTCTTAGAAGACTTGCTCTCTGCACTTCTGGGGAACAGACAAGGAGTAAATGCCAGTGACAAGGAGGCATCTATTCCCTTCTACTATCAGGCAAGTGAATCAAGGCCCATGAGTCCCTCACACATGGGAACGAGAGGCCCAGCCAGAGGGTCTGGCCAGGCCTGATGCGGCTCAGACATGGCCCTTTGCTCTTGCAGCAAGAGGAAAATCCTGTCAAAATGGCTTAACGATCTTCTAATATTTCCATGCAATTAAGGCCACATCTGTCTCCCAGGCCCCCGCACTCCTTTGCTAGTGCACAGACATGAACCAAACGTCTGTCTTGTCGATCTGGAAGGTAACAAAGAGCTCCATTCATAACTGTAGGCACTTTCGCCATTTTTTTTTTCAAAGTAAAATAGAGTTTTCACTTTGAGAATAACCTGTGTGGCAAGAAAGTGAAGGATTTTTCCCCCCTAATAAATCAAATTCAACAGCCTAATAAAATGCTGGCCTCCCCTCCCCCTCCTCTCTTCTCCCTCCCTTCCCCTGTCCCACTCTGCCAACAAGCTTGGGGATAAAGTAGTGGGTGAAACCAAAGGAGGCAGGAAAAGTGAACTGGGACTGGGATGGGTAGGGGTAAGGGGGTGAGGGGTAGAGGGAGGGTGGGGGCAGTTGCGGATAGGCAATCTGTCTACCCTTCCCCTTCTTTACCCACTTTCTCAGTCTTTCTGGACTTGTTTCAAACTACTTCTTTTCTGCTCCAGCTCTCCCTACTCCATTGCCCATCCTCAAACATCCAGCTAGCCTTCCTGTTTCCTTCCTTTGCATAAGAGAACCAAGTTCCTAAGGATGGGGCAAGCGCTTCTGGACCACACCTGGTTGAAACCTGGCAGGGTGCTTGCTTCTCCCCAGAGCAAGGTTGAGAGATCTCCCCCTGTCTTTGAAGCCTCCAGAGAGTGAGTTTGCAGGAGATAAGTGCTGATAAACATCAGGCTTGGTGCTTATCCGGCAGCAAGCACAATCTTTTGAGGTTCTCTCTGCACTCACAGACTCTAATCAGAAAACAGAAGGGAAAATGCAAAACCAAGCAGTATATGCTGCTGCTTTTTCTTCTTTTTTGTGTTGTTTCAGTTTACACACTGGAAAGCTCAATGCAGATACTGTAATACAGGGGACTCCAGAGAAGAAACGCAGCCATGGGGCTTTACTTTGTTCAATTTTTTTTTTTTTTTTTTTGGTTCTGACATCAATAGAGAAAATCTTTTCAGTCCTGGATGTAAAAAAAAAAACAAAAAAAAACAAAAAAAAACTGAACATTGAAAACAATTACTATCTGCATATAGCACTTTTTTTTTCTTTTGTCCAAAGTGCTTTTACAGCCATTGTGTTATCTACCCCTCTTGACAACTTAGGACAACAAAGTAGAGAGCACAGACGATTTTCAAGTAAAGAAACTGTTGCCAGAGTTAAGGTAAATGTTGTGCCCAGTGTCACAGTGGAAGAGTAAAAGCCAGACCTTTCTGGTTATAAAGCTTAGTTCTGTTCATTCTATCCCATGCAGAGACTCAGCAACTAGAAGATAAGCAGAAAACAAAATGACCTTGAACTTGGGTGTCCCACATGGAAGCATTTGGAAAGACTGGGCAGCAATGGATGAAGGCGGGTGGAGGGGACCTGAACTTTACATCACTTGAGTAATGAGGAAAATCTGGGGCTTTGGCTGCCTTATATTTTTCAATACATTAGTTATGTGTTATTTCTTAGGAAGGGATATTAGCAAGAAGCAGATGTTGAAGATGTGGGCAGAGGGTCTAGAGTTCTGTTTTCTGCTCTACCTTGAGTAACTATTAGGTCTTGGGCAAGGATTATTTCTCCAGCTTTCAATTTTCCTTTCTATAAAATTACTTTGATGACATCTGAGGCAGGAGGGTGGAGGGAAAATCAGGGTAACATGGAGAGTGTTTGCTCCCCCTGAGTATTTCTCCAAAAATTAAATGACAGTAATGTTGACATTAAGGTGATTGTTGCCATGATTTAAGACTAAGGTGAAAAGCACAATGATAGAACTTGGATACACTTGTTCAACCCTTCCATCTTCAAAATCCAATGGTACTGATATGGGAGTCTAATGAGGGGAATTACTGATGGCCATTTATGTCCATAAAGATAACAGGCTATTTTCACAAAAGTGTTAATTAAGCAACCCTGCCTCTGATTGCCGATCCCTTGAGGGTTTCCTATATACAATAAGCCTGCGTGTCCAACTGCATTTGGATAAAAAGTAAGCCTTCCACAAAAATATCACAAGAATTGTAGCAAAAGTCACTGGAACTTAGCCTAAAAGAAAGGTTGCAGAGGGAAAAAAGTGATTTATCATTTGAATGAGCAGATTTAGGCACCCACCTCCATAGACCTTTGATGGTCAATTCTAGCAGAGAAGTGAGATATGGGGCACTATGAGACTATCGGGCTTTCCTTGATCTCTACTTGAAACTTTTAAAAGAACATATTCATGTGTTACTTATTTCATTCAAAATCAATTTTAGAAGGAGAGGAATGTTCACAGATGTGTTCATGTTTTAGAGACAAGGCTGGACTAGCTTCTCACCAATGGCTAATTCAAGTTCTGGGACTCACTGACGTGAGAGAGGAGTGTCGTGCTACAGAGAGCTTGTCTGGAGACAGGTGAAGCAGGCCTCCTGTATGCCTATCTTTGAGTCTCATGTATGCAAATCTTACAGTGTGCTTCATATTTTGCTTTTTCAGCTCTGGTGAAGGTGGCTGTGATAATAATCCTTCGTGGTGAGTCAAAGATTGTTCCCATTTCAGAGACGAGAGGAGGAAGCTGAGCTGATATCCAGGCCTCCTCTGCCTCTCTCTGTCAGGCAAGATTTTTCAGGTTCCACTCAGTGCGCATCATCATCTCCACACTGAATTCAACAAATTCAGTTTGAAAAGATCCCTCAGAGGTCCCTGCCCACTTACCAGTTAAATTTACTGCAGAAACAGGCCTCTTGAGATTCAAAAAATACCCGTATTCTTTTATATAAACCTATACCTTTTGAAAATGTCTGGTTGGAGTTTGGGGATGGAAGTTTGACATTGTCATTTGATCACTAGTTGTGCTTCCTTTAGGGCACAAACTGGGGGTTGTTCTAGGGTGCTGATTCAGAGACCCCAGTGACAAGGGGTCTTTGTCTGGTTCATGGTCCTTTACACACAGCTGCATATACACAGATACCCCCAAATTACACTGCATTTTGAAAACTACTAAAAATTGTGTTATAAAAATTTAAATTATGCAAATATTATTATAGCAGAATGTATGCACACCAAGCAGTAGCTCTCCCTTTTTTCTAGAATCTGAAAAATAGTTTTCCATTCATCACATAAACAGTATTTGCTGAACATTTGCCCCAGGAAACCAGTAAACAACAGAATTTTCTGGTATGCTGTTAGTTATAGGCTTCTGTTTTGAGATATTTCAGAGATAGTGGACATTTTTATCTGTACCTGGCATATTTTGGGTGTGAAATGGGCGTGTCTCCAGAAATCTCTCCAAGTTCCTATATTCTTAACCAAAGTTGCTCAAGTGACAAACTGACTCAGGATATCTATCTAGCCATCAATAAGAATTTCAAATGTGAAAGCCTGCTACATGACCTCAAGGGTTTGAGAAGCTAGCATGCTCATACCACCTTTCGAAGTTGTAGCTTATCAATTCACATTTCCCCTTCCTTTGGAAGTTTCCTATGTGTAAGATTCCAGAGTGTAAGAACTACTACCAGCTCTTTTATTTCCAAAAGTTCTGATTATCGGGCAAATATTTAAAAATGTGTACAGCTCATCAGAATGGAAAACAAAGAATAAGGTACTGAAGCTGGGTGGGGGTGGGAGGGCTGGGGCCTTGGAAGGTGGTTACATGTTCGGCTCTAGTAGCTTGCATTTCCTGTTTAGTAGGGTTGAGTGAAGGGTTTAAACAGCAAAGTCTCAATGCTACAAGGCCTCAGTGAGGTTGCCCAGGAAACCTTTGCAAAGGATGATCAGTTTGGCTTCTGGATGTCATGCAGAGGTTAAGAATCAAGAAATTTTAGGAACAACCACACCCAAATCCTAACTACTTCTTTCAATTGTCCCTTGTCCTCTTCTTTCAAAGTTCCCTTTGATATTGCATTAAACAGTCTTGCATGAGACTCTTGAAGAAAAATTTGAAAAACATCTCATACTTAATATTATTGCATTTGCAAGAATCATGAGTGTTCAAGAGCATCTAAAGGTGAGAGAAGGCTCAGAAAGGTCTAGGAAATTCATATGAACTTCACAGTTCTTCTCTGAGTTTATACACTGGCTTCATTTAGCAACCTAGGAACTGAATCCCAATGTGTTAAAGTTACCTTGTGTTTACCTGTCTTACCTAGACACTGACATCATGGATAATCATGATGCTTCATCATGGATTTGTCTTTCAAGGGATGGCACCAACTAGAATAGTCACAAAATTCTGAATTGGGGGTTCGCTCCCCCAAAATTTAAACCAAATGGTATCTTAGGAAGTACATTACTTTCTTAGATGTCTCCAAGTCTTAGAAAAAATTGCACCCTAAACCTTTCAATAAAACAATAACCCCAAACATCTCTAGGTTATTAGGAAATTAAGCACACAGGGAGAGCCTAAACTAAATTCTGGGCTCATATAACTTCTATTTGCAGTTCAGTTTCTGCTTCTGTCTCTTTCTAATTGAAAAGTCAGAAGATGCATTTTCTAGAATTATTTCCTTCTATTCAGTTATGATAGCAATACTAATAAGTGAAATCTGTAGACTATTTCATAGTTTAAGGCTGATCTTAACAGGAGCCTCCCACATCTGTAATCTCATTTAATCACCCAGTAAACTGGAGAAATAGGTAGGGCTATTCCCCTCCCCAACTTTGCTGATGAAGAAGCAAAATTTTGGAGCTGGGGAGATAGCTCAGTTGGTAGAGTGTTGCCTTGCAAGCACAAAACAAGGAGTTCAATCCCCAGCACCGCAAAAAAAAAAAAAAAGAAGCAAAATTTTGGAAAAGCTAAGGACTACATTCAGGGTCACAGAGTTGGTGATGGAGAGTGGGAGCCCAGGTCTCCAGATTCGAGATACCAGGCCCTCTCCACGGGGGGCGCATTTTCTCTGATGCATTTTTGGCCCGCAAACACTGTGGCTATGAGTACATTTATTTTTCCATATTGATGTTACTTTTCTTTTCCTTTTGATCTTGCTCCTTTGGTTAGATTGTAGGCAGTATTAAGGCAAGATCTTTATCTCTTTGTTACTTACTGTTTGAACTTGCAGCGGACTCATTAGGGGTCCAGGGACTTTTGCTGATTGATGGCATGCACTGGACATGAGCCTGCTGGCTTTGACATTTTCAAACTGCACACTTCCTTCAGTGACAGCATGCCCAAGCAACAGGCCTCACAGCCATTTTCTAAAAAACCAGGAAACGAAACTGGCCACCAAGAGCAGTGACCGCCAGTCAGGGCACTGGTGCAAACCAAGCAAAACATACCACGGTGCAGGCAGCCTGGGTCACAAGGATGAATTTATTTGATTTGCAGTTATCTTTGAAGAAATGTGTGTTCCTTCCTCTCACCCTGGTTTCAGTCAAAACCATCCTGCACTTTTAAACAGGTTAAATTATGTATCTAGGTATGCATTTGTACAAAAAATTCAAACTTAGACCCACCTTCTGCTATAATCTTGGTCTCTGCACACATACCTTTTCTAAATGTTTTAGAGGAATGTTCTGAGAAGGGCAAGGCTGGGCTGTTTAATGTGCAGAACACTTTTTTTTTTTCTCTCATATTTCCTTTCTGTATCTCTCCTCCACTCCTCCCTTTGTCCCTGGCCGTAGTGTGCCTTTTAACCAAGTCAAATCTCTGGCAATAGTATTAAGAATTTTTGTGGTGTGTGGCTGCAAAGGTATTTTCTGTCTGCTGTTTGGAGCTCTGGGGAGGCTGCCACTGCACAGGTAGCAGTAATCTGAACCCCTGCATCTCAGCTGCAAACCCTGGTCACGATCATGTGCTCTGTCACCCTTCTCACTGTGCCGATTGCAAACCAGATAGGAGAAGCACGTGGGGGCTGACTCCTCTCTAAAACGAGCCAATTTTGCTAGATTTTTTTTCATTCTGATAGGTTGAGAGAAAGAGAGAGAGAGAAAGAGAGAGAGAGAGAGAGAGAGAGAGAGAGAGAGAGAGAGAGAGAGAGAGAGAGAGAGAGAAGGGGCGAAGGGAGAGAGAATTCTTTGCATATTAATGCATCAAGATGTATCTTCTGTATCTTGTTCCATTTGAAAGGAAGGGATGTGGCCAAAGAGATCAGGTTAATTAGGAAAACAGATGGGCAAATACAGAATACTGGATTCTGTATTTGCACAGCTTTGGGAATTTTCGACATGCAGCATTTATAATTTATACCACACATGATGTTCCTGCCAACTGAGTTCAAATGTATTCTTTGTAACTTGATGTGTGACATCCACCAGATTCTAGCCTCTGGTTGAATTTGCTGTTTGTGACTCACTTTGCATATTGCTGTTATTATTATTTTTTAATCTGCTCTGAACCAATAACTTGGCTGTGTTCACTCAGCGTAAAAAGGGTTAAAATGAATGAGGAAAAGCCAAGACAGTTCTACAGCTGGAAATGCATAGAACGACTGAGTTGCTCTTTGGAACAATAGTCCTACTTGATTTTCTCAAAGTTTGGGTCCTGAGCTTGCTCCATCCAATTCACCTGAAGCACTGATTTAAAATGCAGATTCCTGGGACCATTCCAGACTGAATGAATCAGAATCTCAGGAGCCGAAGCCAAAGAATCAATGTTCTTTAGGCTCCCAAGTGAGTCTTACAGATGCAAGTTTCAGAACAACTGTATTAGTAACTGTGAGAAAACTATTTCATAATCAAATGTTTGGAAAATGCTGCAGACTACATGGCTCCTCCCCTTCCCTTGGAGCTTCAAAATATACATTGGCATATTCAAGGCTCTGATAAATCCTGAGGCAAAGAGACATTTTATGTTTGTTTGAATTTTAAATTTCCCAGACTCATTTGAACACAGATTCCTGTTTTCTAAAGCGCCTTTGAACACCTCTCAGACACATTTTGGAAGCAATGAAATGCCTTCACAGAACCATTATTACAAGTCACTGAAAGACTGTATCTGCCCAAGTCCTTTTTTTTATTCTTTCTTTTCTCTCTTCTTGCCCTAAACCTTTGCCATAAACCTACCAAACTATTGGAAGAAGAAAGCATAGTTCCCTGGTCAAATGCAAGCCCAAGAGATCATCTACTTTTCTTTTTTCTTTTTTAGTATCTGCTAGGTTCTCAGAATCATAACATGCTCTGGTTATGCGTTGGAAGCAATGAAGCATCTTCCCTCCTCCCATCTTAATGTAAATGTCCTATTTTAGAGGGGCTTTCCTGAGTCCTCTGACCTAAATTATATCCAATCTTTCATTCTTTCTTGGAGCACTCTGCTTTTTCTTCATAATACTGACCACATTTATAATTATATTTTTATTGGTACAAAAATGTGCTCAGGGTCTCTCTCCCATTAGACTAAACTGTATGAAGGTAGGGCTTCATTGATTCTGTCCACCTTTTAGCACAACACCTGGTCAACAGTAAGTATCCCACAACACTTTGTCCCGTGAATGAATTACAAAGTTTTTATTTAGCAATTCACATAGAACACCAGACTCTCTACACAACAGAATTTCCTGAAGAGCTTTTTAAAAATACATGCTTCTGCCCCAGATCTCCAAAATGAGGAGGAGAGGTGGAGAGACTGGGAATAGTCACTGGTTGAGTGGATGGAGAAAGGAGGGTACTAGTGAATTTTATTCTGGCCTGCTATATATAGGTTTTTGGACAAATGCCTACATGTTTTGGTGCTTTAATGTCACTGTTTGGTAAAGTGGGGTACCCATTTGCCACCTAGTTTTTTCACTCCAAAATTGCACTGTGAAATGTCTACTTAAGCATTTTGAAATCCTAAGATGAGAGGTGATACTGAAGTTTGAATCATGGTTACTATTTCTAGCATGATGGGTTTCCAGCCACATGGCTATGAACTCTGGGTTTTGCCAAATGATTTTTCATACAATTTCACTACAGAAGTTTTTTTTTTTTTTTTTTTTTTTTTCTTGAGACTGCCCCTTAAACAGAAAAAAAAAGAGACTGCTCAATTTGTTAACCACCCTTTTATACTTGACCTCTTGTTTGCGGCACAGAAGTTGCACAAGCAGGCCGTTAAGACACGCATGCTGCCTTGCCTGTGTTTTTTACACCAACATCTACTGCAGCCAGGTGACCTGTGCCCAAAGAAAGGAGATGACAGCATCCTCACCTTGCCCACTGCCACATTCAGGCCTCAAGGGCTCCCTCCCCCTGGGCAGCAGCAGGGTTAGTCCAGCTGGGTTTGTAAGCAGCACAGGAAGCAAAGGGCATGGGCTAATATACATGACACCATGTGGCTTATGGTCACAGCCTCACCCCTACCTTCAAGCCTGCTCAAGCTGCGAAAGCAACAGGAAATGGCCAAGTATATATAGCCACATTGTGTTTATCCAAAGGTGCTGTTTTGCACAGATTATTGTGAGCTTTTTACATTGGGAGGGGACACAGCATGTGCCTTTTCCTCAGGGCCTCCAGAGGTACTTGTAAAATGAATCACTCCCGTTGAGAAAAAAGAGGGATGTTAGGCCTTTTTGGTTTCTTCATTTTCAAGGTGAATAGACTTTCTTTTCCAAAGGATTTCCGGATACATTCAGCAAAGCCTCAGAAAGGATAGGAAATGGCAATGGAAAAAAGCAGGATTTCCAGGAGGCTCTCAAGACAACCCACCTGGGGAAATCATTTATTCCACAGATTTGAGTTTCCTGCTCCAAAATTCATTAATTAGGCTCTGCCTCCCTCTATTACATTTCCCTGGCAAATAACTAAATACAACCCTTCATGGTATAGCTATCACACAGTCCTTGTTGTAGCTCCCCCAAGATCCTACAAGAGACAGTGGCAACAGAAAAGTCATGGGTATCAGGACCTTGTTCTCAAAGGGAGTCATCAAAAGAAGAGGAAAACATGTCGACTGGATTAGGTCAACCCTGAACACAGAGTCCTCCTCCTTCACCACTTTGGAAGTGATTTTCTTGGCACTCCAGTATTTATCAGTGTCCTAGAATCAAATGCACTTTCTTAATGCTGGGCCTGGGCTTTAGCCATGCTGGTTCTCTTTACCCAGCCCCTATTAAATAAGCATGGAAATAAATAAATCTTTTGAACAGTGGAGCTATGGAAAAACCAGTGGTTTATATGCTTTGGTCTTCATGTGCATGCTGGGTAATCTGGGACAAGTTAGAGAACCTTCCTGAGAATTGAGTTTTCATCTGTAAAATGGGGACAATGGAGTTGTGAGGACTGAGAGAATATAAATGGAGTTCATAGCACAGTACCCACCTAACAAATGCCCAATACAAGACAGTCATAGTCAAGGAAGTAATAATATGAAAATTATTAAGAGGGACTTAGGAGCAGAAAGAATCCTGTGGGTATAAACCCTTGAATTCAAGATTTTTAGCTCTTCTGTGTCCTAAAACTTCTCATGCTTGATTGGCTGGCTCACTCAACACAGATAAGCCATATTCTGCTGTGAGAAATGCTTTGTAATCAACACACTTCCTTCAGAGCATTCTCTAACCTGGTACCTTTTAATAAATTGGGTACCTAAAATGTTTGGTTCTTCCCATTCTGAAAAGACATTATAAAAGTCATTTAAAAAAGAATAGGCATGACTTTAGCACAAATATTATGGGGAACAAGTTTAGAAATTTTCCCATCTTCCCAGTTCCACCAGTCAATGCCTGGGGCACATTTTTCCAGGCTGGTTCCCAAGAGTCCAGCAAAGCAAAGATGAATGTTTCTGGCTTCCACCCTTAAAAAAAGGGAGGAGGAGGAAGAGCAGGAGAAGGAGGAGGTGGAGGAAGAGGAGGAGGAGGAGGAGGAGGAGAAAAAGAAGAAGAAGAAGAAGAAGAAGAAAAAGAAAGAAAGAAAGATAGAAAGAAAGAAAGAAAGAAAGAAAGAAAGAAAGAAAGAAAGAAAGAAAGAAAGAAAGAAAGAAAGAGAAAGGAAGGTAAGGATCTCTGTTGAGTGCATTTTATACCTGGTATGAGAAGGTCAAAGGGAGTAAAGGGCACCCAGGTTATCCTGAGCTCTGTATGCATTCTAGGGTCTGTGTGGTAGACTGGCAGTTTTCACATGAAGCCTTGTATACCTCCCAGACCTCAACCTTGATCCTCCCCCGCACCTCCCCATACTTGTACGGAGTCCCAAGCCATTGTTCAGTCTCATCACTGAAAGCTGTGCACACAGTGGCAGAAGAGTCTGAAGCCTGTGGCTGCATGTGCCTGAGATTAAGATTTTATCTGATCTTTGACAACTTGCAGAGGAAATCCTGCTCCAAAGCTCAGAGCCTGGAGAGAAGACTTGCCAGCAGTTCTTCCCTCCCACCTGTGAGATAAATCAGGACACCTGAAACGTGAACGTGGGTTCATTGTTTATAAATATAATAAGCTCACTTCCTGTCTCCTATTAATCAATCCCTCCTGTACCTTTTTTTCTTTGAAACACAGAACATAACAAAATCTCCTGGCAGAGCTGGTTGGGAGTCTTAGTGTTGTCCTTACATGCATCCAGTGGCAAGCAGAGGAACCCAGCAGACAAAGTCCCCTGAAGAGAAAACTCAAATTGCTGTCTGATCTTTAGGATTCATGCAGGAGCTCAGCAGGTTCTCTACCAACCAGGACAAGCATGAGCAGTTGTGTCCTGTGTAGATCCAAAGAGGTCTCACTCATTGAGTGAAAGAACATGAAGCAGAAGTGTGTATTCTCTGGAGGTTGCATAAAGTTGTCGGTTCCCCTCATTTCCCTCACCCATCGCCCAGTTAGGGGACTAAATGAATGTTGTTAGTTTTAGGTGGCTCATCATATCCCTCAACTTGGTGTAGACAATGATGATTTACCTGATAGTCAGATAAAGTTGGTGGTGACTGCTAGGGTAAATGAAGAGTGGAAACAAGTTATTTGTGTACCCAAAGCAAGAAATTCCAATACAGAATTTTCTGGGGAATTTGTCCTGACTCTGCTCCCTTTGCTGCTAAGCCAGAGAAGGTCTATCTACCAGTTGGCCCACAGATATGCCCAGGGCTATGCTAGGTGCTCATGGACAATGTGTAAGGAACAGAAGGCACAGAATTGTTCAAGATAGCTTATTTTCATAGGGTCCAGAGCAATCACAGAAGAAGTAATGTGAGAAAAAAAAATCTGCAAGTCAATACACAGGAGCACTGTCCAACAGCAGGCAAGAGAGGGGGATGTTTCTCTAGATGTGACACAACAGAAAGGTCTTCACTCTGGCCTCAGCAGCACCCTGACCTATACAGCAAGGGGGAAAGATCTTTTTGACTGTGGCATTCCATAATTCTGTGACAACCCCTGCCAGACAATTTATTAAGGATGAAGCCCAGTTCTCCCTGATGCTACCCTAAAGGGAAACTGGAAGTGTACACCTGTGCCCAGCTGTGGCTGTGTCATGGTTGCTCCACTTGCAGGGGTAAATGGGTGGCAACAGTGTTAGCTCCCTGGAATGAGTGTGGTGACAGATTGTGAGACTCCACTGCATTTTGGACTGCTCCTTCTGTTTTCTTTCAAAACAGAGCTACTTTGCTAAAGATGCACTAGAAAGGGCCACATTTTTGTTTTGTCTTGTATTCTTTCAGCTTGTAAGGCAAATAAACTTGCTAGTCAGTATGGAACTGGCCTGAGGGGAAGTGGGTCCTGGGAGGAGAACTTTACTTCTGCCCAGCATAGGACCCAGAGAAGGGAGCAGTAATGTCTAATTTTCCCTCCCTTTCAACTCCTTGCCTTTCTACAGAAACAAACAAGAAGCGAAGTGAGACTGGGTCTAGAGGACAGGTGACTGCTTTGCTCTGAGAGAAGCTGCAACCAGCCCCTGGAGTGGGTCGCTGGAAGAGGGGTATGCTGGAGCTGCCTCTTAGGGATTCCTGGGAGCTGATGGGGTACACCTCGTCCCAACTCCACATCCAGGGACATCAGGTAGGCTGAAATTGGCCTCAGTGGGACTATTTACAGCATGGAAATAGTTGAACATTATACAAATCTAGAGAGCAAGTTGGTGAACATTTAGCAGCACATACAGCTGGAGGTCCCTGCTTCTTAAACAGGACTCAAACCCAGATACCAGGGGTTCAGGCTACAGCAGGTCAGCTTTTGAAGCTGATCCACTGGCCCTATTGACAACCACAACTAGATATCTAGCACTTGAGTTGTATTCAGAAGTCTTGACTGACTTCATCACATGGAAATGTTGAGACTGGGCCTGACATGCTGAGCTCAGCATCCAGCTCCTTATACTCTTCCTCTTGAGGACTTGAAGCAGTTTGCCATGACTGCTTTTCTAATCCATGAGCTATAAAATATATACTATTAGCCACTGTGGATTTAGAAGGTACTATTTGCCAGGTACAGAACTAACTACTTTGTGTATGTTGTATCTTCTAATTTCATTCTCAACATGGCCTTATGAAATAATTTCCTCATTTTATAGTTCAGAAGGGTGAGATCTAGGAGGTTATCCAACTCATAAATGGTAGAGTTCATAGCTGAACTTAGATCTGTCTGACTCCAAAGTGTGTTCCTTCAAAATCACACGCCTATCATTAATATTGAACGCTATTCTTCTTCCTTGAGAATATATTCCAATGACATTAACTCTGGGCAGGACCATCAAGCATAGCGCAGCTCCCTGGGCCACCATGCAATCAGCATTACCCTTTCCAAAGACAAGCCACCTCCCCCACAGTACACACTTCCTCTTCCCCCTCCTCTACCCCAGCATGTCCCTCCCCTCCTTCAACCTCTACTCAAAACTTACTTCCTCCTTGAAGCTTGCTCTCATTAACCCCACCCAGTGTTGATCACTTCACAGTCTTTACTTCTCCTCAAACATTCATACTCAGATTCATTCTAGATTCTTTTGTTTTGTTTTGACAACTGGAGTCCAGTTGGATCTTATTGACTAGCTGTAACTTCATGTCAAGTATCATAAGACACGTGGTCTACAGTGGCTCCTTGACCGTGTCTGTGGGCCTATGAATGACTTGCCCTTCCTGTGCAGAGCAGGGCAGTCTCCTGACTATCTGGTCAAAATAACTCAGATGTCTACCTTGTTCTGGCCAAAAATGCCATTGACATGGAGCTTAGGCAGGAGGACAGGAGAAACAACCCAGGGCAGTTAGTGTCCCTCACTCTCCTTTCCAGCTTTCATATTTCATGGGACTTCTGAAGACATTCCTTGTCCAACTTGCAGCCAGACAGGGACCTGATTCTTCCCAAGAGGGTTTTCCCTTCCCCTTCTCTACCATATCCTCCTCTTTCCCATTTAGATGGAGTTGCAGGTTGAAACTAGCAAAGGAGTGGGAGTTTGGAGTTGAGTTTGGGGAGGTGTCTTTCTGTTGAATCAGGGGTGTTCTGATGTGTGAAATATAGGTGGGCATAAGTGAGCACTGGTTGGGGTTGCGGGGGGAGGGGGTGACCAGGAGTGAAGCAACAGCTATGTCAGTCATGCTTCAAGAGCTCCCAGTGGACTTAGAAGGGAGGCTGGACCTTGGGTCTGCTGGAAGAAGATACCAGTAATGTGATAGTCACAGCTGGTCAGATTTGCATTTGGGAAGCTGACTGTTTCAGAGAGCTTGGTGATATTGGAGCCATTCCTGAGAGGGCCCCTCCTAGCCTGTTGGGGCACTCCCTCCTTCCAGCTCCTTTCTCTGCCTCATCCTTGGCCCCTATTCCCTGTGCCTAGGACAGTGAGCATTCCTTTCCACCAGAAAGACCCAGCTGTTTCTGCCTCTGAACATTAACAGGTTTCCCTCCTGTATGGACTGCCACTTTTAGACTGGTGCACGGTTTTCACAAGACGGGGTTTTGTGGTTTGGTTTTTTTTTTTTTTTTTCCTTCATAAGTTTGCAGCTGCTAGTTTTGAAACCACCAGCCCTGAGGCACCTCAGAGAGAGAGAATGAATAAAAGAAAGGGATGACAAGATGTCTTTCTGTTCATCATTTATTACATCCCAAAGCTCTCTGTGGCTGCCTCCTTCTTGCTTTGCCCCCACCTCCTAGGCTTCAGTTGGCAAAAGGCTCCTAGACACATTTAAGGGCCTGTTGGGCATTTGTGTCAGACTGACTTTGAAGCGGGAACCTTCACATGCCTATGTCCATGGCTGCCTGAGGGTGACAGGTGAAGTGTGAAGGGTCAAGACTTTGTGTAGTGATCTGAAGTGGCCCTCAGCTTCCTATGTTCTGCTTGAATGTGTGTGCCTGTGCAGATATAACCAACATGTACACGGGGGACAAGGCAGGGGGAGGAGGAGGGAGGCACTCCAAGACCCTGATTGAGTTTGTGCTTTGCATAGGGATTGGGCTCAAGCCCATCCAGTGGGTCATTTTGCATATACAACCCTAAGTGTGGAGATGAACACAGATTCAAGGCAAGAAGAAGAGCCAGCATGTACTGAAGCCAGAAAAAAAGAGTCACATTCAGGTATTCCCTTCCCCCTCCCGCATCACCTGACATTTGTGGTGGTTAATTATAGTTCTTATTGTAAGCAAGAGCACACCTAGAGTAGGCACCTGGAGTCATACCCTGGGCAGAGTATGGGAGACTAGCAGGAGGGTGAGCTAGCAAACCTGTTTGGGGTGGCATGTGTGTGTCAGCTATTCACTGGTTTTCTGATTTCCATAGTTCTCTGTGCCTAGTAAAAGCACTTTTGCTGGTGGGAAGAGGGAGAATCATAGTGATATTAACAAGGAAAGGAAAGAAGAAATAGCTGGGCCTCCAAATTAAGCCTGTGTTGACCTAGAGGGTAGGAACAAAACTAGGCTGTTGGGAATCTCTACCTCTGTAAACCTTTGTGCCTCTCTTAGAACCACAAATCCATTCTCCTCTTATACCCAAATTATTTGCATCCATCTTTCTTCTCACTATTTCTCCCCACTCACTCCTTCCCAAATTTATTGGGGGTCTCCTGAGGGCTTGTAATAGGATTTTTTTTTTTATAGTTCATGCAACTGTCCAACACAGTCAATGTTCTGCATGTAGTGGATGTTCTAGAAGCACTTATTTAGTGGAATCAAATGAAATGTTTGCTGTCATACTCTACAAAAACATGCAAATTTTACTGTCATCAACAACAAAATTCAAGAAAATTCAAATTCTCTATAGTCTGGTATAAAAGATTCTTTAGAGTCAGGCTTCAAGCTGTTTTCCCAACCTCGCACCTTCATTCCTATTTTGAATGCTCTTGTCCTTGCTAGTTCCTTTCCTGGAGTACCTTTAAAAACTAAACCCCATTGGTCCCTTCTCTGTGGGCCCATCTCTGACTCCTTTGGCCCTTCTCAGTGGAGACAGTCCTTCCGTTGGGTGTCCTCTTGTGATACTTTACATGGGCCTTTATGAAAGCTCTCCCTGCTTTCAGCTTTAGTTCTCATTTACGCCTGTTCCCTTCAGAAAACTGTGAATTCATCAAAGACAGGGACCTAACCTGATGCACAATTGCGTTTTTAATGCTGCTCACTGCCAGAAATCCCTGATGAAATTAATGAGAGAGTAAATGGGTTCCATTGATCTATTCTTAGAATCTCAAGCACAGAATTCCTGTACCTCTCCTCTTTCTTTATCTTTTTATCTTCTTTCCCACACGTGGCTACCTCCTGGAGCTCAGCAGACATATGAAGCTAGGAATGCACTTTTTTTATTTCCATTGCTGAAGTATTTCCATCCTTGTGCCCAAGTTCTGTAAGACTACCCCCAGCAATTCCTGCTCACCGTTCTCTTGGGCTTCCATTGTTTACAAGACAGTGATTCATGACCTGCAAAGATGAGCCTTCCTGTGTCATAGGGCATCTCCTTCATGAAGTCCTCCCACATGAGTCCAAGCACATAGGGATTTTCCTTTTCTTCTGAAATTCTTTGTCTGATCCCATTTACACTCCCCAAACCCTGCTTGCTCCTCTGTTCTTTTTCATTATTGCATTGCTGTTTTGTACCTGTATACAGTTGCCATGGTGGTATGGACTAAATGTTTGTGATCCACTAAAATTCATGTTAAATCCTAACCCCTGACATGAGGGTATTAGGAGGTGGAACTTTGGGGAGCTGATCTGGACATGGGGTAGAATTCACACAAATGGGATTAGTGGCCTTATATAAGAGATCCCAGAGAGCTAACTCACCCTCTTTCTACCATGTGAAGACACAGGTAAAAGTCAGCAGTCCGTAATCTAAAAGAAACCAGGAACTGTTTCATGCTGGGACCCTGATCTTAGACTCTCAACCTCCAGAACTGTGAAAAATAAAATTTTGTTGCTTATAAGCAAACAAGACTATGACATTTTGCTATTATAGCTGAACTGACAAAGACTTGGATATTTTTCTTCCTGATTTCTTGGAGATTCCCTGAGTTCACAGTTCCCAGGGCTTAACAGAGGGTCAGAATGCAAAATCATTGACTGCATAGATATTCCTACATTACCATTGTGCATGCTTATATCCATCCCTCATTCCCCAGCAATGAGTTTTCCCAAAGACCCTGGACCTCAACTAATTAGCGCCTGCTCTAGCAATATTAATTAGCAATTCTCAGTGATTGTGGTTCTTGTTAATGAAATAAATCTCTAATAGTTTACACATTTTTACTGCTTAATTGCACTTTCTTGTGGATGCCATACAAAGCCCTTGACTTAAATATTGTTAAATGGTAAAATTCTGCCTTGAAGACAGAGCTGTCTTCCCTGGAAGGGAACGGCACATCCCTGTGGAATTTGCTGGCACCTGGGTGGCAAGAGTAAATCACCAACATGAGGACCAACTCTGGCTAAGGAAGCCAGGTGGTGATTTTGGTGTCCACAGTCACCAGGCTGTTCCTCTGCCCATCTGAGAATTCTCTTCCTGCCCTCCCTTCTCTGGGTCAGGTTTGTCTGAGAAGCATCCCTGACCTAAATCAGCTTCTCCTCTGTTTCTTTCCTTCCCTTACTCCATACCCTGCCAAAAATTTGCCAGGTCTCCTATATTTCCAAGACCTTGCTAGACTAATCTTATACAGTAGGTATCATAACATTGTATGTCAGATAGCAAATAATTAAATTATGTTGGGGTAACTCTTCTGTTTTTGACATGAGCTCTTGAATGTTCAAAGGAGTAAGCTCATGGTGAGGATTTTAGGCAGATGATAGGAACTGGGGATGGACACACTTTGGGTATGGATCTTTTGGAGTGTCCCCACACTGCTTGGCTTGCCCACATCTAAGGTGAACTGTGGACAGAGGAAAGTTTTCCTCCTTCTATCCATGGGATGAAGATGAAGCTTCTGACTTCAAAACCCCTTTGAAAGTGAGAAAGGGGCTTTTCCTTAGGCAGGAAGGGAAGGGAAAGCAGGTCCCCCCAGTTAATACCTGAACTGATTCATTTGGCTTGGTTTGGAAAGTCACTCAGTTGCTTTTATTCCCAAATCCGACCTTCCAGAAAGTTTAGAGCTGGCAAGTTTCAGATTCATTTGCGTCAACATGTTGTTTAGTTAATGCAGCTGAGCATCTAAGACCATTTTCTTAGAAACAGGAAATCCCAGTGTGCCAAGAGTAAACAGATTCCAACCCCCAAAGGTTTGAGTTCATTTAGGAACTCCCTGACCACAAGGGTCTGCGGGGCCCTGTGCTTGAGCCAGGCATACTCTGCAGCCCATAATTGATCTTGTTATAAAGAGATGGTCTCTCTGCAGCTCAGTGGCT
This sequence comes from Sciurus carolinensis, assembly GCF_902686445.1. NCBI lineage: Eukaryota > Metazoa > Chordata > Mammalia > Rodentia > Sciuridae > Sciurus > Sciurus carolinensis. The sequence goes on along the minus strand of NC_062223.1, from coordinate 128,373,043 downwards.
GAACTATGAGCTTGAACCACACTGGGGGCTGGTCACAATTTCAAACATACAGCAAAGAGTATCCAGGGATTTTATGACTTGGTGGGTATTTCTCCTGTGATCTCCACCATAGACTCTTCCATTCTAACATTCTAGTTGTTTCTCTTTTCCTTCTTTATATCTTTCATGAGAGTAGGGACCTTGTCTGTCTTATTCTCTATTCTATCCCCACACTCTAAAGCAGTGTCTAGAATAGGAGGCACTAAGTACAAAGTAGGGAATTAATGAACGACTGAATAAATGGCACCCTGAGAACCAAGGCAGCAGCAGACGGTTTGAATGAAGGGTTTGACTGTTGCAGCTCTCTGAGAGGCATTCTACAGAGGCGGGCCTGACATAGAGACTAGTCTTGGGGGGGCTCACAGAGAATTATTCCTCACAGACTTGTCAGACTCCAGTTGGCAAGGGTATAGATACAGGAGATTCCAGCCTCCCCAGAGTGGTTGAGCAAGTTCAGGTTAGTTGGGGTTAAAAGAGAAGAAAACCAACCATTTCCTGGGCAGGACTTGCCTGGGTGGAGGGGGAAGGGCAGGAGGTGGTCAGAGGGGGCTTCTACTGCAGAGAGGTCCAGCTCGTTCACCAGACAAAGAGCCCTCAGAAAGCTACCTTCCAACCTCTGCCACACACAGAGAAGGCAGAGAGGGCCTGGCCTCTTTCTGACAAGGAGCCTGGCTGACCCTGCTGCTGGGAGGGAAAGGAGAGTGGCAGGCAACTGCCAGGAGATGCTGGAGTCACTGATCAGGGACTGACACAGAAAGAAGAGAGGCGACTCTTCTGTTATTAGGAGCTGGTTTCCACATACGTGTAAATCAAACAGCCTATGCAAAAATAGGCCTCCTGGTAGCAGGAAATTCAAAGTTGTGGGTGTCTTTGTGCCATCGGATCAGTCCTAGGTTTGCCTGCAATCTGCTCTCAGACGGGCTTCCATCTGGGCTGCATTAAGAGGCACAAGGAGGTGAGCGGAGGCCTGGCCCTGCCTCTCCCAGGGTTTCTGGTTTTATGATTCAAGGGGGTCTTTGTGACTTCTATAACATCGCCTTTTTAGCATTTCATGTGGGCTCATTTCTAAAACCTACACTGAATATTGTATTAAAATTAAAAAAGAAAGAAGTCTAGCTCTGTTACAAAATGCCATACCCAGGTCCAGAAGTTGAGGGTAACATATAATTCAAAAGCGCACATGGGGATGTGCCTCAATCGTACAGTGTTTGCCTGGCAGAGCAAGGCCCTGGGTTCCATCCTCATCACTGCAAACAAACAAACAAACAAACAAACAGAACAAAAACCCCCAAAACTTTGCTTATTCATTTAATGTTTTATTGAACACCCATTAGAAGTAATAATGTAGAATAATATTTAGTTGCTATAGGAAACTGTCCATAGTTTTCTATTAAGAAAATACAAGGAGGTTACAAAACACTATGATTCTAGTCATATTAAAATAAGACATATATGTCCATGTTTTTTCATTCAAAATACTGAAAGGAAATATGCCAAAATATTAATGGGCTATTTTCTGGGTTGCAAGACCATGAGTGCTTTTGCATTTTGTTTTCTTCATTTTTCAAATTGTATGCAAAATTTGATACATGCATGAGGTAGTACTTTGGAAATCACTATTAAAAAATAAAACTCTAAAAAATAAACAACACATTTAATGAGTAGAAGAACAAAGTAAGCCAGAAATAGCAAAGAGGTAGCAACTCTCATGGGGTAAGCTTACCAAGGGAGCCATTCTTGGCAGCTTCAGCTAGGATTTCATTGTACCTCACCTTCCCTGTCCTCAGCTCTCTCTCTTCTCTCCTTTCTTGCTCTGCATAGCTCTTGCTCATGTTAGTTGATGACTGTGTGGCACTCCTTCAGAACACCTAGCTGCCCAACATTGCTCTCTCGAAACAAATGCCAACATGATAAATACAACTCAGCTTCCACAGTTTCCTCTCACTTGTTACTAGAGACCTCTTGAGATCTCCTGCATCTCAGAGCTCTTCCTCTGCAAAGTAAAGCCTTGCTGTCTTTGTGTACAGCACCATTTGACAGCTAATTAGATAGATGTCAATGATTTTCAAATGCCATTGGCTGCCTGAGACTCCTAGGGGAAATTATTTAAGCTACAGATAACTAATGTATATACACACACACATATATATATATATATATTTAGCATGTACGTACATAGATGTGCATGTATATGTGTGTATACATATGTATGCACATATGCATCTCATTATATGAGAAAAGGAGAGAGATATATTCATGCGCACCCACCCCCACATCATTTTGTCCTCATGACATCATGAACGGATATATTTTCTTTATATAATTATGAGGAAACTGAGACTCTGAGACGTTAAGTCATATGACCGGAAGTGGCAGGACTAGAATTTGAACACAGTCCAGCCTGTGTCCAAAGCCTGGACTCTACCAAAGTGTCCTTCTCCCTCCCCTTTTGCAATCCAGGCAGGCTGCTGTGGCCATAGTGAGTTCCAAAGCTCCATAATTACTAGTTTCAACTTGGCCTCCAAATAACCATGACAAAATTTGTGGAAATGTTCACAACAGCTCTCTACTTCCAGGTTCTGAGACCAGAAACGGAAGTTTCAAAATACCGAAAGTTCGTTTATGTTGAACATACTGCTTAGGCTAAAAGCAGGAAGTCCAAGAAAGCCTGATCTCATGAGATTTTTCAGCCCAATTTGGATCCACATCTGCACTTCTGGATTTTCCACTGAGTCGAACCTCAGCTGTTCAACTGGTCTCACTGAGTCTCCACCTCTGGGGCGCAGGGTACAGACAAATAACACAATCTGTTCTTACTCACTGAGATTTATCCAGTTGCAAGGTAGTGAGTTGGAATAGGCAGCAGAGAGGTACAATTGGAATTTGAAAACTATGGACGTTTCTTTTAGTAGGGTTAAAAAAAAATAAAAAATAAAATTAAAAAACCCTAATCCAAACAAACAAAAACTCTAAACAATAAGTCAGTGGAATAATGGCCTCTGTTCTTGTCTCCAGGTGCAGGAAACTAGTGGAAGGGAATCTTGCCACCTACTCCTTCCCGCCACAGCCCTGCTCCCCTTTCATCAGACCTCAGCCAGCAGAGGGGAGGAGAAGGCCACAGCGTTCAGCAATGGACTTGGGCTGCCAGCTTTTGGGGGTGTCTCAGAGTGTAAGGGAGAATCATGTCTGAACCCCCACTTCTACAGCTTGAGAAACTTGGAAAGCAAAGACCCTCATGTTGTAGACGGGTAAACTGAACTAGGAAAAGCTGAAGGATTTGCTTAGGTCATACATCTTGTGGACGAGGACAACAGGAACTGGGATGAGAATGCAAATCCATGGCATTGGGTGGCCTCCTTCCCCAGTCATGACAGCTGCCCTGCCTGCCTCTCAGTTTTCAAATGAATTACTTGACAAGATGGAGTTTCTAAATGACAAAATAGAAAAGTATTAGCTGTTACATTTCTACATATTCCAGCATGGCTGGTGCTAGCTTTAATTTGGGTCCCTCTCCATTGCAAATGTAGAGTTTTCTAGGGATGCCAATATTTTGAGACCATCCTGCCAGGAGCCCTCTGAGGCTTCCAGTGCCCTCACCCCCCTTCCAGATACCCAGCACCATCTTAGAGGTCCCTACCCCTAGAGGACTTTGGGATAACAAGCTTGTGCCTTGTGGATTGGGCTTCTCTATTCTTGAACTAAGACTTATTCTTTTGAAGCACAATTTTGAATCAGCCACACCCAACTGAAACCATCCAGGAGAGGTAATAGACTGCATCCTAGTACCACCCTCTTCTCATTTGAGGAGCTCAAGCACACACATGGGTTACTGTCTCCCTTTGCCCTTCTGTTCAGACTGAGTACGAAGGGGATCTATAGCATGACACATTTAGCAGCTGTACGGTGTTGAGTCAATGGCTTAACCTGTCTGAACCTGTTTCTCATCAAAAAATAGTAATTGCAGCTGGGCATGGTGGGGCATACCTGTAATCCCAGCAACTTGGAGGCTGAGGCAGGAGGATCACAAGTTCAAGGCCAGCCTGGGCAACTTAGCAAGCCCCTCTCTCAAAATAAAAAACAAGAAGAAGTGGGGATGTAGTTCAGTGACAAAATGCCCCTGGGTTCAACCCCCCAGTACACCCCCAACACACACACAAATGGTAATGGCAGTATAAGTCTCCTGGGTTGGCAAAAGAACTAAAGAGAATATTTATAAACTGCCCTGCATGTTCATGTTGCCCTCCCTTATTGTCCCACTCTGCCCTTTGGGAGTAAACCCTAGGGGCCTAAATCTAAATGCCCTGGAAACTGCATCTTCTGAGCTCCAGAAGAACCTGAAAGAACAAGTCCTCAAATTTTGCAGTACACATTTATATTTTTATTTTTTGAGGAATTCCTTGTACTCAGCAATTATTACATAAATGCCACCTTACAGCACCACTGTTCTGATCTGCTTTCCCTCTTAAAGAATCCTTCTGGGAATCTCCTCTACCTTTTCCCAGGTCCAGAGATGCTTCCTTAGCTATATCCCAGTGTGCGTTCCTTTTGGGTACTCTGGTTTAGGGTGCACTTGGAGCAGAGGTGAAGAGGGTAATCTACCCCTTTGCTCCAAGTTGCAGTGGGAGGAATGGGGCCTTTCATGTGGCAGGATCGGCATTCTCTTCGGAGTAGTTCGTTCCCCGGAAGCCAAGTGGATGGGCAGAGGCCGAGGCTGCCTCCGCTGCTTCCTCCCCACCTTGGAAAATTACACAGAGCGCTGCATTGCTTTGCCCGCTGGCTGCCGGGCAGATGCCCTTGCTGCCTGCTGAAGCTGTCCTACCTCCTTAGGATGAAAAACAACAGTGCACCCATGCCCACAGTGAGCACTTACCCTGTCCTCTCTCCTCCCTGCCCTGGAAAAAGTACAGGATCGTAAACAAGTCATTAGATTCAAGATCCTGCCCAATTTAGACTCTTTGTCTCCGTTTTCTCCAGAGTAAACTCGTGGTCACACCCACCCAAACCCAGCAAAGCCCAGAAGGAATGCAGGGCCCTGTGGCCAGGCTAACCACAACTGACCCTGAGATGCCCAGGGCTGGGCATCTCCTGGGCTGGGAGAGCAGAGCGAGAAGCCCACAGCACACTGCGCTCATTAGGATGGTGAGATGGTGGGTTCAATTCCCCCACATGAATTTTTTTTTTTTTTTGAAATGCCTCCCCAAATTATCAAAAGTCAAAAATCCACCTCCTTTGAAGTCTGGCAAAAAAAAAAAAAAAAAAAAAAAAAAAGAAAAACCAAGATCGGCTTCTCTTTTATTCCTGTACTTCCCGCACAGGCAGTCTTCTAGAAAACAGAGGTTGGAGAAAATGAAAGTCAATGCCAAATACTAACCAGACAGAAGAATAACTGCTTTTCCCCACTGCCCCCCACCTCCAGCTCTGGCATTATGGGCTGGGGAAGTGGGCCCCTCTCCTGCTGTTGAAGATCTGTTTATTTTGCACTCCATAAAGGGAAACCAGGCCCTTTTCTGACATTTTGGCTTGGAGGGGGTGGGGAGAGAAGGAGGTCCCAAATTTAAACTCAAAACCAGATCAACTTCTCTAAATCTCCTGGTGCTTGTTCTATGATTCCTAAACGGGCCACAATCAGGCTTTGTATTCACCTGACCAAGGTGATTCCATTTATAACAGGCTGGCTCCTGACCCCTACAAATGGCATAAACTGTGATGATCCCTTATTGACTTCCAACCACACAAATGCTCCCTAGATGAAATTAGGGACAGATACACTCACAAGCAGCCTGGTGGCTCTTTCTATTCCCTTGCTGTACAACCAGCCAGTCTTGCCCCTCCTCCTACCAGCAGGAAAATCTATGCCTATGCCCCAGTCCTTTCTCTCCTGAGTGGATGGTGCTTTCTTTAAACAATAAAACAGAGAATTTCCTTTGTCCTGGATATGTGCCACTTGTCATCCATGTTATCCTTATCAGCAGACCACAGTGCAGCCAGGCAAGGCCCCAGCATGCTCAGGACACATGGGGTATCATTGCAAAATGCTTTCCTCACTTTTTTTCTCTGCCTTGAATTCAAAGTATGACCTTTATGGGTGGAATTCAATCAGGTCATCTCTCAGCTTCCCCAGTGGGGAAATAAAAGTGGCACAGGCAAAGACTATTGTTTCAATTCCAAGAAGGTAGAAATGTTATATTCTCTCTATTTCATGTGACAAAATGAGGTAGGATGGGGAACAGGGAAAGCAGTAAAAAAAAGACTTAAAAATTGTTTTAAGACCTGTGACATAGCCCAGGTTCTGGTGTCCTTATTGCACTTACATAGTAGACTCACCAAATGTCTCTGATTCTTCAACTTCATTCCTTTGCATCAGCTTTCGCTACTTTAAATGAGATTCATTTTCTAATTGGACAGCTTTGAAAATAGATTTTTCCCTTCTTTAAGCAACAGGAGAGCACTACAGTTAGGGAAAGGGGTAAAGGCATGTGGAAACACCATAAGGTCAAAGGAATTGCAAAAATAAACTTCTGCTAATGTTAACACTCTTGTATTTCAGAGCAGAAGTAATTAATTGTATATGTTTAGTCACTTAGCAACCTGGAGCTCTTATTCTGAAAAGCTCAAACTATTTCACATATGTTGTGAGTAAAGCCTTTGGTAACAGGCAGACCCTACTAGCTCCAACCTTTTGGCAAGTCACTTGAGTTTTGTATGCTTCTGTTCCTCTCATTGGGAAAGTGGGTATAATAATAGATGCATTCCATGGCAGGAATGAAGTGCTAAAATGTCTCAAAATGTTCAGTACCATGCTGGGCTCATCATTAACTATTCAACAAACATCCTTCTCCTCCTCTTCATTATTACTGGTATTTCTGATCCTTCCTCCCAAAGTTGTTTTAAAGTAAAAATTGGGTAAAGGGTATAGCAATTCCAGAAAAGATCTCAAAAGCTGATCCCAGTACTTAACCTCTTCAGATCAGAGAGTTTCCTCTGTAATTCTAGCAAACACCAGATAGAGATAGCGTGCCTGTTCAGTAGGGTTTTTTTTTTTTTCTTTTTTGATCTTGCAAAATGCTTTTACCGCCATCTTTATTACAACATCTCTTCGAGGTAAAATTATCATTGGCAGAATCTCCCCTGATCTGCAGTTGAGGAAACTGAAGCCTGGGGAGACTTAGGACTTTGCTTAAGGTCAGATATCAGTTTATGTCAAAGAGAGAGAGTACATCTTCCAGAGTACTAGTTGCCCAAGAGCTGCCAGACTTTGCCAGTGAGGAATGATAATCAAGTTGAAACCAGGCTGGAATTTTCAAAGGTGGAAGTCCACCTTCCAGGATCCTTGTGCCTTGAAATTTCTGGATGCGCTGTATTACCAGGGCTATTAACTGGTATTGTAAGCACGTGCTCTCTGTGCTAAGGAAAACATTGACCCTGATAATGCCTTCAAAGGTAACTGTCCTTTCACAGTGTTGTTCTTCTTTTTTTTCTTTTTCTTTTTTTGTTCTCATTAATTATACATGACAGTAGAATGCATTTTGACACATCATACATAGATGGAGTATAATATCTCCTTTTTCTGGTTGTATATGATGTAGATTCACACCAGTCATATATCACATATGCACATATATGTCACATATGCAGTCACATAGTCACATATGCACACAGGGCAATAATGTCAGATTCATTCTACTGTCTTTCCTACCCCCATAACCCTTTCCCTCCCTTCACTCCCCTCTGCCTAATCCGAAGTACCTTTATTCTTCCCTGGACCCACCCCTGCCTTATTGTAAGTTAGCATCTGCATATCAGAGAAAACATCAAACCTTTGGTTTTGGGGAATTGGCTTACTTCGCTTAGCATGATATTCTTCAACTCCATCTATTTACAGGCAAATGCCATAATTTCATTTTTATCTAAGGCTGAGTAATAGTCCATTGTGTGTATATATATATATATATATATATATATATATATATATATATATATATACCACATTTTTAATCCATTCATCACTTGAGGGACACCTAGATTGGTTCTATAGTTCAGCTATTGGGAGTTGAGCTGTTATAAACATTGATGTGGTTGTATCACTGTAGTATGCATTATACTCTATTTGACTTTACTGAAGAGAGAGGTTAGGAGAACAGCTTATGGCCACACAATTCATGTCTTGAAAGACCATGGAGGGAATGACTAAGCTTTTTATACCTAATTTAGCAAGGCCTCAGAGAGGCTGCATAGGTGAGCAGTCATCACCAAAGACTTATTTAAGGCCTAATGTCTTTTCTATTTACTCCTGTTTATGGTTCAGGGTTCAGTCTGAATGTCACTTCCTTAGGGAAGCCGTTGACCTCTGAGCCTAGGTTAGGTCCCCATGTTGGACTCTCTGAGGCACCTCATACTTCCCCTTTCACAGAACTCTTTGGACTAATACCTGCTTGATCTGCTTAACTCTAATGTCTGTCAAACTAGGAACCACTTCTATCTTTTTAAACTACTGTATGCCAGCACCTGTCACAAAGAAGTTGCTCAAATGAATGCATGAATATGAGGTTGCAGATGTAGCTCAGTGATAGAGTACTTGCCTAGTATGCATAGAGGTCTTGGGTTTAATTCCCAGCACCACAAAACACACATAAATATGTGTCAGGTGCTGAGGACACAAAAACAAACTGGCAGGGTCTCTGCCCTCAAGGAGCTCAGAGCAACCATAAAAACCTATACTTAGATCTTAAAAATGATGTAACTAAATCACCTTGTTCACATAATTGGATTCTATACATACTCTTCACCTATTGCAAGATGTGATCTGATAAGAACAAAGGTGAGCTATTTCAAGGTGAAGAAAAATTTTTCTCAAAATGTACAAGCTCTGGAACTCTGGAATTCATGATGAGTTCTACATACCATCAAGGCAAGACTAATAGACTGTCATTGGGCATTCATTGGGGTCTGCGGGCAGATTTGTACTTTATCCATTCTGGAAAGTTGGTATGGTTGAGAATCAGGACCACAGTGGTTCATTTCCCCTAAAATTGTTACACAGAATATCCTTTAGAGAACTTCGACTCATTTTCTCAGAGGAATCTGTCTGTCTCCGTTGTAAGCAATTCAACTCATGAATTCACACCACAGATTCAGGATTGACCTTCACTATGACGTGTACCTGAAGATTTCCGAAGCAAAATCCACCATAGGTCTTCTTTTTAGAAAGACCTCAGTAATGAGGTTGGATCATCCCAGAAGGACAGGCATAATTATTCCTCATGGTAATTTTAAAGCCAGGTAGGTACCGCATGCCGTATGTTTCCATTATCCATGGGGGACGGCACAAAAGCAAGAGATAAATTGTCTCATGTCTTGGGATTGCAAGAATGTAGCTATTTGGAACTGAGCATATCACAAAACAGTATAAACCTAGAGAACACTGGAGAAAATTGAGTTTTCAATACCACTGCTCCAGCTAGTTATTTGCTATATTAAGTTGCTTTGCTCACATTTATACCTAAGGAAAAATCTTAGAAAGAGTTATAAAGATGTGGGAACTAGAAAAGCAAACCATCTGTTAATAGTATGGAGCCCTACATACGTAATAGGAAATCATATTTTCATGGTGGCATAAAGCAAAAAGCAATAGAGCTGAAAACAACTTTAGAGAGAATTTAGTATAATGCCAGAATTTTACAAATGAGGAACCCAATGTGACCATGTTATATAGCATTTCTCCTAGTCCAGGATTATTTCTCAATAAAAGTGTATATATAAAAAGTCCATGTATCTTTCTTTGACAAACCCAATTATACATTCAGTCACAATTTGTGAATATCCCTTTCATAAATTCTAAAAGTCCCATTTTATAGAAGAAAAATTAAATATTATATTCTTAAAGATTAGCATAGAATCAGTGATAACATAAACTAACTAGATGGTAATCTTAAGCTCCAGCCCCAGGTCAAGACAGGTGGTATATTGGCAGGGCCGAACACTCATTTCTCATTTTACTTTGCTTTAGTGTTCATCATGAGAGTAAATGGAAGTGTTAGTCTCCATGTTGACAGCAGACACATAGCTGACTCATATAAAAATAATCCATTTAAATATACCCTTCCGACTCAATTCACATCTGTTTTTGACCAGAATTATATAGACTTGCTCTGTTCATTATGATAGCCACTAGCCATATGAGGCTATAAATTCAGATTAATTAAAATTAAATTATTCAATTCAATTAAAAATTTACTTCCTCTTCACACTAGCCACATTTCGAGTGCTCGGTTGCCATTCAAAAAGTTAAGCTAGTGGACAACATAGCAGACAGTTTAAAATAGGACATTTACATCTTTGCAGAAAATTCTCTTGGACCACCCTAAAAATGTCAATTTTCTTAGTCTTCCACTTTCCTTGGCCTTTCAGATACAGTTAAGAAAGTTGAAAACTACTGATGATATTTTCCAAATCACTTCTCCTAAAAATTGTGCAAGAGGTACATCTCTTGTGAGGCTTCCTATTCATGGATACCTTCAAAAGAGAGATGTTGGAACATTCTACAGTTCAGGAAAATATTGTTGCTTTCCCAAAAGATTATAAAGTTATGTAGTAGCTATTTTCAGATCTGTAAATGTCTGAGAAAGATATAGGACACAGTATAAATGGTAGAAACTTTATACAATCTAATCTTACAAAAACAGATGCCATTGTCAGACAAATGAATTTCCTATAAGACTACCTTTATTTTCAGTATGGGAATTTCCTGCAAGACTGCCTTTACTTTGTAATGCAATTTGAAATACATATTTGTGACGCTCTATAACCTGTGTACCTTCACTCTCTGGTTGGTGTTAAGAAAGTACAGAATGCTTTTTCAGTGCAGTATCTAGGTCGTGTTGCTTATTTTTTTTTCATGGAACAAGAAGCAGTGGACTGATCTTTCTAGACCTCCCTAAGAGCTACTGATTTGTAGTGTTTGAGTAGCTCAATGTCCAGCACCGTGGGCTTTGAAATCCCAATTCTCTTGGCTTAGAATAAAACACTAATACATAGTTCAACACATTCAGAAAGAAGATTTAAGGAGAAGTTCTTGATCTCAATCCTAAATATCCCGATGAACATTTGAAATGAAAACAACCAACTTCCTTTTCCTTTTTCCATCTCTCTGCTACTCAGCTACTTCACAGGTGGAGTATGGGCAAATGTTGTTCTTCTTCACTTCACTTCTGATCACATGAGCACACTTGGTGGCTTAGTATATCTCCAAAGACAGAGATACAACCTTTCTTGAGATACTGATGATGCATGATGAGAAAAAAGACAGAGGTCGCCTTGCTTGGACTCACTAAATGCCACCATGATTCCTGACATTCAGGCTAGCAGAGGACCATTTCTCAAGGCATATTGCTTCTTTTGTTCTATTGCCCCCTCACTCACAATTTAATCAGCTAAACCAACTGGTAGGATCAGCACTTAATATAGACCCAACCAAAACAAATTCACATCCATTGATCAGGGAAGTTCAGTTCTAGCATCCTTTGCAGGTTGGGAAACATTTTTCTGGAAGGAGATGGTAAAGCAGAGAGTATGGAGGGGCTGAAATTGATCCCATTTTGGCCTGGCCTTGTATTCCTTCAACCCATTACACGAAGACATTGAGGAGAGAGTGGAAGAGGTAGCACAGGTGAACGAGGGGAGTTCTGGCCAGTCAGATGGCATTTATAAACTATTCCCCAGGGAATGTTGTAAAAGAGGGTGTGTTTTGTAGTCAAGGATGCTCTTGGCTCTATGAAGGCAGAGACAAAATAGATAAATAAATAAGTGGAGCTGAGAAGCATAGGTTGGACAAGAGGATCTGTTTCTCTGGTGTTTTCTGTTTGACATAAGTCTCTTTATCAGCAGCACAAGCCTGGAATTCCTGAAGTCACACTCACATCCTGCCATCATTTTTTACGTAAAACTCCCATTGATTGGGATGGGAGTTTCATGACCAGAACAATAGCCGGATAGGAGGAAGGGAAAGGAGAAATGTGGGATGTTTGATTTGTACTTGTGCTTTGGTAGGGATGGTGTATATACGGACAAAGAGATATAAATAAGCAGCTAATTGACAAATTCAAGCATCTCTGGAAGTCTCACAGACCAAAAAAATATAACCCAATGAATTCAATTTACATAACATTTATTATTGTTCATGTTCAAGCATTGACCTGAATTAATAGAATAAGATAATAATAACTAGCATTTTTATAGCACTTTGTGACTACAAAGTACCTTTACTTCCATTTTTTTTTGAGTCTCACAATTAGAAAGGAAATAGAAAACTTAATTTTACTTATTATAATTACTATTCTTATTTTATAGAGAGGAAAGGTGATCAGAGAAGTTCCTACCTGGCCCAAGATCACACAGCTAAAAAGTGGGATTCAACCTAGATTTTTAAACTTTGAACTGCATGTGACTTTTACAGAATTATTCTGCTACCATTACAGTCATCTGGAAAAACACTCCAGTGACTCCCTGCCAGCTTTTCTAAGACTTTGTGTCAGTTTTCTTAGGGAGGAAGTACCTTGTAGCACACGGTATTGTGTACATACAAGATTACACTTTGAACTTTGACCAAATATTGCTAACCAACCCCTGAAAAAAAGAGAGGGTGTGGGGACTCTCTTCAGTAAAAAGTTCAAACAAGGCTCAGAATCTGAAACATGGCATGATTTACAGTTGGCAGCATGGACAATCATCTGATGAGCTACACAGTAATTAACAAATTGTAGTAATTAATACTTTTCTTCACCAAACACAAAGCATTTCAATACTCCAGATATTAACAAAATCCACTGGAGAAGAGGATTATACTATTAGTCTTAATTCTTCTGGGAGAAAAGTTGAGGTTAAGAAAGTGAGAACAACATGCACAATGTCACCCAGTCAGCCTTCAGCAAGACCAGGCACAGAATTCAGATAACCCAAACTTGGAGTCTGTTCAGCACTTTGGTGGGATTGGTGCATAGACTATGGAAATTTCCTGGGGAGGTAGTACAGAGGGGTACCCAAATAGGTTGGTCATCAGAGCTTTTCAATGACTGTAAGGAGGAGATAGAGAATGAGGCTTGCTGTCATTACAGACAACCCTCTCCAATCAGAAGGGAGTTGGGAGCAGCATGATATCTAGAAAGTGTCAATCCACCTGCTCCATTTGGTGGAGAATAACCACTCGATTGAATGCATGTGGATGCTATCTGACTATATGTTAAATGACTTAATGTTAGAGGGACTCTAACATTTCTTGCAGCAATCTCTGTTCCCTTCCCATAGGATCTGAGCTCAGAGTCCCCCACAAACCCCAGGTGATGGCACCCATATTTCTACAGTACACCTTAACTGAGGTCTTTGTCTCTGTCTCCTCCCTTGTAAGTGTGCTTGAATCGTGCACGCTAATAAAACATTTTCTCCTGTTTCCAATTATTTTTAACAATTAAGCATGCAAATATCTGAACAACATTTATTAAACTTCTGTGGACATTTAGGAGGAAAGAAAAGATGAACCAACAAGAATCGGGATCATCAAAGAGTTCTTACAAAACCAGTATTTTGAGCCTCTAATTGGAAGTGAATCAGAAACAGGCGTGTGAAATTTCCCATGAAATACACACAGGGTTTAAAAATTTTTTTAAAAGGGAACTCTGAGAAGAGAAGAGTCTGGGTCAGACTCAGTCCACACTAATGGGAAGAAAATGAGTAATTTCAAAGAGCTCTAAGCCCAGCCCCATTGCCAGTGCATGCCTCATCTACAAAATCTTCTGGGGGCAAAGTCTGGGAAGGCAGAGATGGGTGGTCATGGCAATTTCTTTACCACACTATACACCCAGAAAGCATGCAGAGATCCACAAATATCCAGAAGAAATTGGTTAGAAGCTTGGAACAGCAAATTTACATGGCTGGATATCTTCCCCAAGGTACCCTAGAAAACTGTCTGCATGCCCATTTCCTAAAATGACATTTCCAGAAATGTCCCCCAATGCTTTTTCCTCCCCTTTTCTAGAAAAACATAGAAAGTACAGGTGATTTTCAAATCACTGACCTCTAGAGAAGTCCTATGTTGCACTAAAAACCCTATTATTTTATTTATGTGTGTATTTGCGGGGCTGGGGATAGAACCCAGGTCTCATGCACACTAGCAAGTGCTCTACCACTAAGCTACATACCCACCCTCTAAAGCCCATGTTTGAGCAAGACTACTTATGTTCTTCTTATGGAGAAGGACAAGGTCAGATCAGTATGGTTCAGTATAGACCTCAGTAATGGCCTGCAGGTGGGGCATTTCCTGGGACAGTACATTGATCTTTGCTCAAGGAAGCTTGATTGGTCACAGACCTGGATACAGGACTGGTGGCAGAGTACAGTGTTAGGAAAAGAAAGATCTCACACCCATGCATATGGGCCTTAAGCACCATGGAAGCTGCTTATGTGAGGTAGAGTATGCCAGTCATGCCCATGCCTACCTTCAATACTTCCCTCATGCCAGATCACTTCTGAGTTATTTTTCTCTCTGAGAATACCCTGTCAACCTATTTCCTTCTAGAGATGACAACATTGAGGACTGGCTTAGCGGAAATCAGTAGGAAATAAACCATGATGAATTAGTGCTCTTGGAGATACCTCTTGACACAGAGCTACACTAGAGTTTTAATTTTTTCCCATTCCAAATCTGTGATGCTTGCAGAGAGAAAAGCCTACTGTAGTAACATTCAGATGGCTATATGATTTCTTAGCTGCTTAGGTGGGTCCCTATGGAAAGGGTCAGGGACAATGGTCAGGAAACAGGACCAGTGAGTAAGCAGAACTTGAGTCCTTGTGGGTCCAATGAGCCTTGGTATCTTTGCTCTGGAAAAACACCCTTATTGTGGAATGTGTTACTTAGGAGCATGAATCCTTGGTTTCTTCTACTGTCTCTTACCCACGGCTCATCTTTGGATACACTGTATCAAAACCTTAGTTACCTTTTCTGTACAATGGTCCTTACTTTCTAACAGTATTGGTGGATGGTACCATAAATGGGCACAATATCATAGTTGCTTTGGAAGATAAGACAGAGGTACAAGCAGCTCTCTTAATAGTGTTCCTGTGCTATCCTGGGTCATGCCCAAAGGGTCTCTTACTAAGAATATGTAGAGCAGACAGTGAGGCCAAGTGGCATGGAATGACATGGGACACTCCAGGCAAAAGAGGAAAGCAATAACCTTATCCCAAAGTCTGGAATATCTTCTACTGACTTTGATGACATTTTGGATACATATTGAAGTTTCTTTTCCTAGAGTTATAATGCCAAACACAGATAGGTTGAAGTTTCTAAATGAGAGAGGAGGGTGTTTTTACATTTTGTTTTCTTTTAAAATTATCTGTCATGCTAAATTAGGATAATAAAAGATTAAACTGCATATAGAAAGTTGTTCCAAATAACTCTTGAAGGTGTATGTGTGTGGGGGTGGGAGAGCTCATTCACTATTAATGAGGTGAATGGGTTAATTTTCCCTCTTTCAATGAAATCAAACTACAACTTGGATGAGTTCAAGTGGCTCATTGACCCCTGATAATTGTGCACGGGCTTCATCACGATGCTGCACAGGATGCTGCGAAAAAATGTAAAGGCAGGCATTTGGCTATGCATTGAGAATGAAAATTTTTAAATAATAGGTTCTTCGGAGCTAAATTATATTTGCTCCCAAGGATCCTTGGAGCTATAGTTTTCTTTGTTCTGCTAAAGGAAAAAGGAAATATATCAGGAAGCTGAGCCAGTCCGCAGGAAGTCTCACTTGGGCTGATAAAAGGAACTGATGTGAGGTGGCTTTGGATGCAGTTATAAGTCAATCAGCCTTGAAATAACAAGAAATGCTATTCAGGAGAAACTGGAGCCTGAATTCAGCCTTGCTCGATGATTTCCTTTTAACCTTGCAGAACATTCCCTTCTTTGTGTTTCTTATAACCTCCCAAATCTGTTATTTTTTAAAAAATTGTATTTTTATGAGTAGAGGAGTAAAAGAGAAAGAAAAAAGAGCAAGAGTTAGAGGAAGGGAGAAGAAGGAAGAAAAGGCAGGGAAGTAAAAGAAGAAGCATGGTCAGGTCAAAGACTATGCTATTCTCTATTGAGTTACAAAACATTTCTAATCACATCTTTAGCTTATTTGGCAAAACTGAACTTGTTAGTGTCACAGTTTCTTGCAGCTCAATAAAACAAGTGAAGTTCTCTTATCTGGACTTCTTGAGTAATAAATACTAGAGTACTGAGCAATTTAATGACCAACCAGTGCAGACTATGGATGGGGGTCACTAGACCAAAAGACAAAACAAACAACAACACTTATGTGGTCCTCAACAGATGGACATATATGTGTCAATCTGGTGACATAGCACAGTGGCTAAGCTCTATGAAATTTGGAGGTAAACAGAATTAGGTTGGAATTACTGATTTTCCACTTTTTTGCCTAATGTATGTCCTTGGGTAAGTTACCAAATGTCTCCAAACTGAAGTAAATTGTATTGTTACAAGGGTTAAATGTGAGTATGTCCTAGAGGTTAGAATATTAGCACTAAAGCCAGGTAAAATAAATAAGTTGTTCTTTTCGTCTTATGACTGTGATCACTCTTCCTCATTTACATTCTCCCTTAGATGAAAGGTGTGACTTTTACTCTACTAGGGAAAGAAAGGTCTTAGCTGGGGGTGGGGTGGGGATTGGGGCCCATGCACATGATGGGCGATAGAGTTTCAAACTGAACTGGTGCCTTTTGGGGTTGACTGTGTTTGCCCATAGCACAGCACCACTTCCTGTTTTAAGAAGAAAAAAGTCTTCCAGAAAACTCATTAAGAGGTTCAACATTCTTTTTGGACATCAAATAAGTCCTCAAAATATTGTTTTTTTAAAGAGTTAAGTGTAAATGAATCAAAACCAGACAAATTCAATTTCCCTTCAATTAAACAGGATTTTTTTTAAAAGTCCAGGGGAAAGGCGCTTGGGGCCAAATGTGTTTGGGTTTTAAATAAGACCCATTTTGGAAAAGAGTCTAAGACCCCAGAGTAGATTCTGGCCCTATTCTTAGTTTGCACTAACATGAAGGGATTGGCACACCTCCAATGTCAGTTGGCAATGAAGAAAATCAGCTCCCAGAAATTCACAAAGTACCTCCTAAGAGTCCCAGCCTTGAACTAGCCTTGAAGGTCATGCCACAAAGTGAAACATAGCCATGAGATTGAAGAAGAAGAGCCACATAGGACCAGATAGAACACCTATGAGAGGCTCATGCATCCATACCTCAAAATGAGATGCAAGAATAAGAAGGATGTGTAGGTTCCGTCATATGGACGGGAGAGCCGAAAGGAAATTTCAAAATCATACCTTCATTTTATACACAAGAAAATGTTTAACAGAAGCAATTTTACATGAGTAGTGAAGAAGTAAAGTGGTGTGCCTAAGATCCCACAGTTAGTCCCAGGTAGAGCTGGGGCTTCAACTCAGGTGTCAAATACTTACTAGATTATTTCTCCCTCTTTTAACCACACAACAGAATCCAAAAGTCACTACAATCAACACATTTGGGATAGAACGAATTTTCAGTCTATTTCTATTAGTCACCCTTTATTTTTTACATCTTTGTATTTTTAGTTGTAAAAGTAATATGTATCAATGATTAAGAACATAAAATACTCCACGAACTTATAAAGTGCAAAGTCTACTTTTCCATGTCCAGAAGCAACTATTTTTAATTGTTTCTTATATATCCTTCTAGAAATTATCAGCACATAATCTTACATGTGTGCTTAAATTTTTTTTGCATAAATGGGACCATATATTTTAGAACTTGCCTTTTTTCCATGTAATAATATACCTTTGAGAACTTTAAAAATCAGTGTATATGGCAATTGATTTTATTCTGTTTCATACTGGCAAAGTATTTTCTTGTATGACTTTTCCATCTTTCATTAACTAGTCCCCTAATGCTAGATATTTAGTTATTTCCAATTTTTGCCATTACAAATAATGCTACAATAAACATCTTGTACATATATCTTTGGTATCTGAATGAACATATCTTTAAGATAAATTTTTAGAATTTGCATGATTATCAAATTTGCATAAATATTTACCTTCCCAAATAGATGTTGCTCTCTGGAAGATTGTACCGACAGGGTAAGCCATGTCCCCTCATGCTTTTAACATTGGGCACTGTCCAGTTGTTTTAATCTCTGGTCTCTTCCTAGGTCACAAGTGTATGCATTTTTTAAATTAATTTTTATTTGTTCTAATTTGTTGTACGTGACAGTAGAATGCATTTATAGATTTTGATAGATCATACATAAATGGAGTGTAATCTCTCATTTTTCTGATTATATTTATTGTAAGATCACATCAGTCATGCAGTCATGTACGTACATGGAGGTAATAATGTCTGTTTCACTCTACTATCATTCCTTCCCCCATACCCCTTTTCCTCCCTTCACTCCCCTCTACCTAATATAAAGTGACTCTATTCTTCCCTATCCACCCCCCCGCCCCGGGCTTATTGTGAATTAGTATCCACATATCAGTGAAAACATTCGACTTTTGGTTCTTTGGGTTTGGCTTATTTCAACAAGTGTATGAATTTTATTTTTGAATATCTTTATGCATGGGTTTGAGATTCTTTTCATATGTTTGTTGTTCATTTGTATTTATTTTTCTAGCATAACTATAATCATTTTAGCCTATTTTCTATCAAGTGGTATTTTTCTTACTGATTTGTAAGTAGTTTCTTTGTTTAAGACATTAAGTATGAGAAATAGTCTTTCACAGTTTCTCATTTATCTTTTCTCTTTGTTTATTTTTGCAGTGCTAGGGATCAAATGCAGGGCTTCAGGCAAGCATTCTACCACGGGCTACATCTCTAGTCCTATCTTTCCATTTGACTTAGGGTATTTTTCCTCCATGTTAATATATAAATAGAGAAACTTAAGCTGAGAAAGGGAGAAACCAGGAAGTCCTACCTTTCTACAAAGGTCCATACAATGGACCAGTATCATCAGCGACAAAGGAGCAACCTATTAACTGGGTTGCAACCTTTCTGGAAATGTGCCTAAATGTCCTTAAAAGTCACAAATAAAACTGCCCCAATGGGCAGTGCTTCTTTTGGAATCACCAATAGTCAGAGCTTAAAATCAGGAGTTGGAGGAAGCGCTACCCTCTAGAAGAGACACCCTGTGCTCCCTCATTTACGTGGATACATTCTAATGAACACTACAACTGGCAGTCTGATTCAGTTTTTGGATGAATGAACAAATGAATGACTATGAATTAAGAGATAAATGTCAAAAGACAAAATGACTTTGCAGGCTAAGTCTAAATATATTCTTTTATACAGATTATTATAGCTTATAACTTAAAGACAACGCACAAGCGGAATAATTTTACAATATTAACCTGTTTGTTTTCACATTTTTGCCATGTGAGTATTTAAAAATTGTTCACTTTCAGACTCCTTCCCACATAAAATCAATGAACACTCATGTATTCAGAACCAATGACTCTGCTACTGGAATGTTAGATTCCAGTAGACATGTGAAACCCACACATGTCTAGAAATTCAAGGTTAAAGCTCCCCTGGCAACTGTAATTCTGGCCTCTCACATGTGTGCACTGAGATATGACATAAAGGCTTTCATTACCTTGGACACATAGCACTGGTTGGGTAAATGGGCCTGCTCTTGGGAAAGAATTTCAGTTTCAAGTCTGCATTCTCCTTGAGGTGGTTTGAAAAATTTCATACTCTGGGATTTTGTTCATACGCTAAGTGGCAGATACATTGTTCCCAGAAGATGGGAAATATCTTAAATATTTCAGTGTTTTGTTTCATTTTTATAGGTATGAGAAATTTTGATACTGCTTTAAAGTTGGCCTGAAGTATCTGAAAATGTATCTACACCCCCACTCCTGAACCGTCTTGGAATGATAGTGATGAGTCTCTAAGTTTTTGGTTTGCTTGGGTGAAAGTCAGTCTCTCTTTTTTATTTCCTTTTTTATTCCTTATGTCTTTTCAAAAAAATTTTTTTGAGAAAGCATCTCACTAAGTTGTTGAGCCTGGCCTTGAACTTGCAATCCTCCTACCTCAGACTCCCAAATTGCTAGGATAACAGGTGTGCACCACTGTACCCAGCAAAGCGTCAATATTTCTGACTGAGGCAATGGGCCCAACCAACCCATGAGAGAAGGTCAGACCTGTCTAAATTTCCATAGAAATTTGATTTGAGTTTCAGGGAAACAACCTTCCTTTTTGTCTCTATTATCTGCTGATTCGTTATCAAAAGTAAAGTTGTAACCTAGGACTAAGTACCTCATTGAAAAGATAGCTCAAGGGCTGGGGATGTAGTTCAGCAGTAGAATGCTTACTAGCTTGTGTGAGCCCTGAGTTTGATCTCTGAGAACCAAAACAAACAAACAAACAACAAAATAAACCAAGCTGGACAAGATACCCAAATCACTGGGAAAGAAGGCATATTTGAATGGACAAAAAGGATAACCATAGTTTTATTAGATCTGGTGAAATGGGATTTCTCTTCCCTCCCCGGATGTCATATTTAATAAACAGGTGTCTTTAAAAGAGCACTGAGAGCATTTCTGAACCTTTCACTGGTTTTCTAATTCCGATGGCTACTCATTTCTCATGCAGATTAGTAATGGAGTAACGGAGCCACCCCCATCCCTATTTCCTAAGGGGTAGGACAAGAGTAGGAAAGATTCAGGTACTTGTAGAGCTACGTAGATAGACCATGCCTCTATCCAGAATGTTTTGATTCATTCATTTTATATATCTCACAAGGTCCAAATCATTAGTTATGGTTTCTAAGGTCCTCTGTAACCTAGTTCCGCCCAGTCTTTCCAATCTCACTCTCCTTCACTTCTATCCCTCCCAAAGTATTTCACTCTTCTTAGAAAGCACTTGACCATCTTTCTGTGTAAGTCCTATATATACCTCAAAGCCCAAACTTCAGACCCACCTATACCAAGAGGTGTGTGACTGGTTTGTGAGAATTCTGCAACTCTGTCACCCAAGTCTTGGGCAAGTTGCCTCACACTCCCTGAACTGTCACTTCTTCCATATAAAAGGGAGATGTGGTGATATGACCTCCCTCAGGGCTGTTGCAGGGATAAATGCACCAGTGCACATGAAAGTGCTCTGCAAACAGTAAGAAACTACATGAAGAACTGTTACCATTAGGTTTCCCCCTGTCTCTTCAGCAGTAATTGCTCTTTACCGCCTCAGGATTATCATAACACCACTGCACCCTGAGGGCACACATGCACAGCTTATCCACTGGCTAATCCTTTGACTGCTAGCATCCTCCCCTCATAGAATGCAGTCAACTAGTTTAGTCTCTGGATAAGAGTCATGCAATTGCATTAATATGGTTGGTCAGTTTATGATACCTGTGAGGCTGGTTACAGATGCCTCTAAGACCAGCTCACTTTGCTTAACAGAAAAGGATTATTTCATAGATAGACTCATTCCACCAAACTTCAAAGATATCAGCCCTACAGGTGACAGTATGGGGATCTGTAATTGCCTCAGGGAAACCACCTCAACAGAATACTGGTGAGTCCATCAGGTCAGTTGCAGAATTAAAACATGCAAAGAGTGATATCACTTAATAATCCATCCTTTTGATGAATCAATACATAAATGGGATGAACACTATAGATATAAAATCATTAAAGCAACAGAAAATGAAACAGGGTGTAGTCTTCTGCAGAGGAAGAGACACCTGCATAGCTTTGAGATTACTAAAAAGGCTAGGAGGGCTGGTTGAAGGTTTCATGAGATTGTGTTTTGTGTGTGTGTGTGTGTGTGTGTGTGTGTTTGTGTGTGTATAATGGCTAATGTCCTTTAGCCTACTCAATTTTTTACAAAACAATAAGAAAAAAGATAGATGTAGAAAGACTGTTTTAAGTGCAAGCTTCCAAAAGAATTAGAATGAGAATAGGAATTATTATCAAATTTGTATAAACATTTACTTTTTCAAATAGATGTTGCCCTATGGCAATTCATGTTATCCAAAACAAACATTTTTCTGTACCTGTATTATTCAGCTAAGAAACCAGTAGATTTTCCATTCTAACTCAAGATAGATGGTCCCTGATCTGAAAACTTCAAGCTTCAGATTTAGCAAGTCTTTAATCTGGGGATATTTTATGAAATTTGAGGTAGGATATATGCCCCATCCACTAGAAATCTCATGTAGTAGCTCATTAATATCAACATTTCCCATTTTGAGGGTGGGAATTGGATTATGATGTTTCTAGAAAGAAAAAAAGAAAAAAAGGCTTAAATCAGTCGCCTTTTTAAACCATGGTTTTAAAAAAAATGGCTTAAGTAAGCCTCCTTTTAAAACCAACATCAAGGGGCTGGGGATATGGCTCAGTTGATAGAGTGTTTGCCTTGCAAGTGCAAGGCCCTGGGTTCAAATCCCCAGCACTGTGAAAATAAATAAATAAAAATAAAACCTATGACAAGTAACTGTTCATCCCAGAGGGAGACATTGAAATCCTACATTTTATTTAATGTGATTGTTATTGAAGGCCTTCTTACTGCACAGTCTGGAAAATGGATCCATAATACATTCTAATACATCCAAATATATTTTATTTAAAATTCAAATATTCAATTATTAAGAGTTTTTTATAAAAAGGATTTGTTCTACCTGCCCATGGTGGGTAGAGGGATCTATTGATTATTTAAATAAAATACTATATTTTTGGTTGTTTTTCTGGTAATGGAGACTTTGTTTGCTTTCCAAAATAAAAGAAGGATTTATTTTGGAAAACAGTTGTGTAAATTCTATCTGAATTTGGAATTTTTTTAAATTATGAAGATAATTTGAGATTATACGAATGCACTTTTTCATTAAATAACAGAAACATCTTTAGTTCAAAGTACCAGATTCCTCATGATTTTTCTTTTAAATTTTCCCTCTGTCTCTCACATACACCCTTGCCTCTAGAATTCTATAATTCACAATAATATAACAAAAGTAAATGATATCATCATGGTATAATGGAAAGGACACTGTCCAGTGAGTTAGGAGACCTGAAATCTCACCCTTTCTCTGTAAGAAGTTAACTCTTATGAATTTGGATATTTCATTTAACACCCTGGGGTCTCAGTTTTCAGGGCTATATGCCCTGAAGTTCTAATGTTGGAAACCTATGAACTTGAATTGGAATAATAAGGGGAGTAGAAGGAAGCTTTTCAGTAGAAATTATTCACACAAAAAACAGGATTCACCATTTGGTAATTATATTTGGGGATGGGTCATAGGAACAGAGAAACTGGCCAAGTCTTGCCTAGAGTTCTCTCCAATCTAGATGATATGAAGGTTAAAAGGTGGGGGGGAGGGGAAAGGCAGCAACCCCTCCTCAAGGACAGGAGCAGGTCTGTTTCCATGCATTCCTCCTTTTGTCTGCTTCTTCCCCAGAACTCTTCCTTAAATTTCCCTGCCATGAGAGTGGCAGCCAGCCCTCCCAAGCCTGTCTGAGGCAGACTTCTCTGGTTTGCACAGCCCAGTGATGACCCCAGCCTTTCTGGCCTAATTTACTCTCCCATCATTTACTGGTTGTGTGGTGGTATGACTTTCTGAGATAAAAGATGAGAACAGATAATACCTCTGCTCAGCTGTGACTTTGTTATAGGCAATCTCCTTGACCATCCTGGCTGGTACCATTCCATCATTTTCTATGCCCCTGACCTGTTTTATGGCTCTCCAGAAGACGTATCACTTCCAGACATAAATCTTTTTCTTCCTCTATGTATTCATTACCTCCACTTGGGTGTAAATTCATAGACAATTTTGATCCACAATACCTAAAGCAAACCTTGGAACCTAAGAGTCACATCAAAAATATCTGTTGAATTAATGAAACAGTATGATTAATCCAGATCTGTGATCTAATATTCTGACCAATAGATCCCCGCAAACCATAATTCAAAGGAGAAGTTGAACTAATGTGTGTTCAGCTAAGGCACCAGATATTATTTCATCCTTGCTGTGACTTACACAAGGAGGCACTTTTGCCCCATTTTATAGATGAGAAAACTGAGACTCGTGGAGCTAAGTTCCTTGATATAAAGCACCTAGCCACTAAGTGGTAGAACTGAGACAGAACTCAGTTTTTAAACTCCAAATCTAATCTTCCTTTCCCTGCTTCCCAAATTCATTCACCATGGCTGCCTCTCTGATGGCACCATATGCATTTAAGATTCCATGGATGACATTAATTGGATTCAACTGAAGCCTAGAACTGCCTAGAACTACGAGGCAGTTTTAAAAACCAGGTCATTTCTTCAAGCAGCAAGCAGAGTCACGTGCTTTTCAACACTGATAATATCACTGTGGGGAACAGGGGTGGGGTAGGGTGTTGTTTAGTATGGCAGGTTAGCTTGACAGTGGCAAAAGAAGAGTAACAAAATTTGGTGTTCCCAATATGATGTTCAGCGCCCTCCCAGGAGATATTCTTGAAAGACAAGTGAACATAATTCCAAAGGATTTACAATAAGAGAAATGTGGTGGGAATTAATAATCCCATGGAGTTGTGCAAATTATGCACAAAATAAGGGGTTTCCATGAAGAAATTCAGACTTTCCTGGCATCCTGGACCAAATACCTCCTGAGTGTTGAGACCCACAGGCATCTTTAAGCATACACATGCCTTGTGTTTGAGGAAGAAATATGCAGGTGCATAAAGTCCCATCCCCAAATTACTCAAAGCTGATTTTCCCAGGTCACTCAAACTGTGAATCCACATGCTGGATTAGTGTCTACAAATTAGATCTGGTCTGTAGTGTTTTCAGACCTGTTAATATAGCATAGAATTTAGTGCCCATACAGGTAAGTATTCTAGTATAAGAGCAAAATATTCTAGGCATAGAAAAGCTTGGAAAGATCCTATTGCAGAGGTAATCCAGTTCCACTGTTTTGTTTTTACAACTCTTATGAAGCTCAAAGAGGTTTAACAGATTGTGCATAAGACCAGAAATTGGTTGACTTCTCTCCCAGATCACTCTTCTCCAAGCACAGTACTGAATCATTGTTGGAGGGGCATCTAGAAACCCAAAGATCCAAAGGTCACATGTGAACAGGAACCTGTGGCTTCCACATTACCAAAATATCAGACTATACACTAAGAACTCAATCCTTCTGAACCTTGGGGACTGAAGATAGCTGGAAAAGTCATTGCTATGTGGGTTACTCTGTAGCCAGGTAAACTGGGTAAGAGATAAGAGTGGTCATGGAGAGGGTTTGGCATGGCTCAGGAGACTCCCCCACCTATCCTAAAAGAGACCTTCACGCCCATCTTTGGCATGAAATGCCAGGTTCCTGGTCTAGGGCAGTTCTTACTGCCAGCCATGCCAATCCCTATGTGTGTATCTAAAGAGGTTAGCACATCCTGGGTACACAGACCACAGCTTCCTCCCTCTGCTCATGGCCTGTGCTTAGAGTTTTGAGCACTGTGAAGATATTGCTTCACTTCTCCTTAGGGTGTCCACATCAAGACTCTGGAGCCATCTTATACTCTTCTGTATCAGAGGAGGGTTGTGGAGGTAAGTGGTTAAGTGTTTTGATTGACGGGGTGAGGGGAGGTCTAGAATGAAACATCTCATTACAGAATTCAGGGATTCTGACACTTGCATGCAAACACCAAAAGGAAACAGAGAAACAGGCATATAAATGACCCAGTGACCCAGGCTCCCAGCTCTCTAAAGCAATCTCTCTTACCCACTCATTTTTAGTTTGAGGAACCCAGAGACTCTTTAAGGATTCCGTTTAACCCATTACAATCAGTTATCTCATCTACAGATTTTCACGTTCCTTTGGTCGGTTGGTATCTTTTACCTAAGTCAGCATATTTCAAACTTTCAGAAAAAAAACCTAGAAAAATTAAACCACGACGACCCCACCCAGATGATAAAAATCTCTTGAATTCTCTAAACCCAACATCTTAGCCTCCTCTCACTCAGCCCTGAGCAGAGTTTGATTCCTTTGGCGGGCTCTGCCAGTCCCCACCTCACCAGCCTAATAGTTTTTCCAGACAAACGCCTGCAGCCTCGAAGCTAACTTCTGGTTCCATTCATTTTCCTAGGTCCTCTAAGGCCAGTCACGTTAGGGGGTGTCCCTCCTCTGCTCCTGGACCCACTTCCCCCTTTCGGAGGGAGCAAGCGGTGAACCCTCCTAAAGTCTGACACTGCACCCAAACCCTCACCGGTTCCTCAGGGCTGCACTTTGCAACCTAGACCCAGGCGTGGCGGCGCTGATGAGGTTGGGATTGACAAGGTAGGCGCCAGGATCGCAGGCTCAGAACCGGCCACCACGGCAGGGGGATGTCTCTGAAGGGCGCTGGACTCTCGCAGAGAAGACAGCTCCCGGAACCCGTCCCCCGAAACTGACGCATGCCGGGGCGCGAAGGACTAAGGCGCTGGGTACAGAGGAGCTGAACGGACGGAGTTGGAGATAGAGATTCCTTGCCGAAGAAGCGGCGAGGCCGGACCGTTAGTCCGGGAGAGCCGGCTCTGCTGAGGGTTGAGAACTGGGCAACAAGTAGCAAGAGGGAAGGGAAACCAGCCTACGCTGACATGTAAACAGGGGCTTCCATCTGGAAGAGCCCGCTCAGGCAGACCCTCAGACACACTCCCTTGCACCCATACCCGCCTGATACTAATCCATTTAGTCTCTCCAGGGCCCATCAGGCAGGGACCCAAGCCCAAGATCGCTGCTGCCACTGCCCCTGCCCCCGCCGCTTTCGGCCTCTGGCGAGAGGAAGCTGGCCGCCAGAACCCTGCGCGGCAGCCCGGGCGCCCTAGTTGCCGGGTGGAAATGGTAGACCAGGTCTCCTGCCCCTGACTCTGATTCGCGCCCAGGGTCTCCAGCTTTTAAGTCCCCAGTTCCTGCAGACCCGCTGGCAGCGTGGCAGGAGGGGGCCGGGCTCCCCTTTAGAAGAGGGGATGTGGGGGAGATCGCCCTCAGTGGGGAGCCTGACCGGCCTCCCCGAAAGTGGGACTGGCCATCTGAGTAGTGGAGGAGACCGCGCGAAGCGGGGGCGCGGAAGGAAGGGAGAGAGGCCACGTCTTCCGGGACCCCGGCGCCCGGCGCCCAGCCTGCTTGCCGCCCCGCCGCCCTGCTGGGCCCCGCCGCCCGGCGCCCCACTGCCCCGCCGCTTACCTTAATAGTCCCGTCCATTTGGCCAAGTCTGCAGCCGAGCCCCCCAATATTCCACACATTGACCCGGTTACAGCCTGACCTCGTAGCCCCTTCAGATTAGCCCGGCGCGGCCTCCCTGGCGCCCTGGGCCCTCCCTGAGTGCCCCCTGTGAGCGCCCTGCCCTCGCTCCCCTGTGCACGTTTGTTGTTGTAGCGGAGCGAAAAAGAGACAGTTAACCGGATGAAACTTTTTTTCAGCTAATTTTGGGAAGTGACTTCACTTTGCGAACGGGGAGGAAGTCCTATCTCTCTCTCTCTCTCTCTCTCTCTCTCTCTCTCTCTCTCTCTCTCGCCTCGCGCTCTCCTCTCTCTTCTCTCCCCTTTGCTCTGCCTTGTCTTCCCTCCCCCACACCCCCTCTTCCTCTCTTCGGCTAGTCCTGCTTTTCGCATCACACACTATATAAATATACGCGGAGATGCCCAGATCATGCATGCACTACGCACACAGGATACTTGCTCCTGGGAGATAAGAGCTAGCTGGGAACAATGACGGGGTCCACGCCCAGCGTCCGCGCCCTGATTCCCGCAGTCTGCAACCAGCCCCCATCACCTTCCCCCAAAATCCAAAACCAAACGCCTTTGGCTTCTTTCCTTTTTCCGGGGCCTTTGGCCAAAGGTGGCCCTCCTGACTCATTCACTTTCCGTTTCTTCCCACAGATAGGTTCATTAATGCTTTTTCCAGCCGGAGTCAAACTTTTTGGGAGTGGGAGGACGGCCGGAGAGTTTACTAGGGCAGACATAACCTGGTGTCTACTGACGAGAAGATTCGGACGCAGACCGAGGCAAACCAACCATTGGAAAGTGCATCCAATGAGAATTTTCCCATTCGGGCCCTCTGATGCTGAGATGAGGCAGACTCCCGCAGCGGCTCACCCACTTATCCACGCGGATTCGGGGCGGTTTCAAGCTGACCTGAACCGTCAGGGGCGCAACTGGATTCCGGGTGCATTGTTAGGAAAGGGGCGCCCTCCCGGCGGCGCGCCTGGACTCTCGGCTCCCAGCGTCCGAGAAGGACTGGGACCTGCGGTACCTTAGTCAAGCTACCCAGGTCTTCTTGGGTTAAACTCTTCGCGCTTAACCGAACCCGACAGCCCAAGCCTTGGCACCCAAGCCAGAGTCATTCTTGCATTTCTGCCCTGTGCGCCCAAGAAACTGACACTACAGCGGACGTACACTCCACGTTGGTCTGCAGGTCCCGGGAGCGCAGCACGCAACAGCGCCACATAGACCCAGACCCCGGAGTGAGACAAGGGGGCCCGCGCTCCAGACTGTCAGCCCCATCCAGCCGGGAGACCAGCCTCTCCTCGGCCCACTTGTCCAGCCAGGCTCACCCAGAGACCTCCCGGTTCCCCAGCTGGGCCGCTCCGCGCTCTAGGTGGGGCGGCCTCAGTAGTCTGGGCGTTCTCGGCCTGACTCCCTCTCCCCAATCTCCAAAACAGGTTACCTTGTCCACGCTCTGCAGACCACGCTTGTGACTGTCTCACTTTTATTTGAGTCCGCCCGGGGAAAGAGGAAAAAAAAAATCCAGAGAAGATCCGAGTGAAACGGAAAGAAAAAAAATTTCAAAAGGGTGTCCACAGCGGAGAAAAAGGTGACATTAATTCTTTATTTCTTCAGGAGCAATTGAGCCTGAGAGCTCGCTCGCCCGCCTCCCTCCCTCCCCCCTCCCCCTCTCGAAATTAGTCTCATCAATTCAGCTCCAATTTTGGGTTCGAATACAGACACGGGTCTGAACGTGACCAGACCTGGAGTGGCGGGTGCAGCCTGCCAGCAATTGAGATTCGGTGTGCTTGGGGGGGTGGGGTGGGGTGGTTGGTGGGATGGGGGCCGGGCCGACTCCCCACCCCCGTCTGCTTCTCCATCCAGGGGTCTGCTCCGGGGCTCCCCTGGGACCGCCACATCTGGTTACCGCTAGCGGGGTCAGTCTCCCCCTTTGCCTGGGGCCACCAGTTCTGGAGTTCAATTAAAAGAAATCAGGCTTAACCCTTTCCTCCCCGCCGCCCGGCTGCCCGCCCTCTCGCTCTTCCCTTCAGCGTTTCCACATGCTTTCCAGAAAGGAAAGAGGTTAAAGGGAAAGGAAGAATGAATTACATCCTTTCAAACCCCAAATTGTTTCCTTTTCAGCCCAGACTTCACCGACCTTCAAACGACAACAGGGCTTTCAGGAGGGTGCGGGGAGACAGTTTCCCACCCGGACCTCACCAGAAACCCGCGCACCCCCGCCACATTGCTCCTCTTTTAGCTAGAAAGGACTCCAACTTCACCACCAAGAGGCCCCCTTCCTGATGCTGGGCAATCACAGAGGCCGTTAATGGCCACCCCACACGTGGCGGCTTGCCCCCCGCCCTCCCCAACACACACACTCCTCCTCAAGGCACTCTGTGGCAAACACAATCGCTAGGTTTTTCTTTCCAACTCCTGTTGGTCTGGCCATTGACAGTCCTGTTCACTGTAGTGATCAGTAGTCACTCCAACAGTACACCCCACAACTCCATTTAGCACCAGTTGCTTCTCCCGTTGGAAGCTTTTGATATCAAAGAAGATTAAAATGAAGACTTGGTCCTCCCCTCTGAGCTGTAGAACACAATAACATTTTCTGCTTCTGCCTATAAACCCAAAGCTCTGGCAATTTCACAATGTTGGAAGTGGGGTGTGGAGCCTGGCATAGACATCAACCTATGCATAGACATAGGCATCCCTGCTTTGTGACTCCCAGATTGGCACTAGTGCAGCTGCCTTTTGCTGTTTACTAGCCCCTCCATGTGAAGCTACTGCCCATTCAGAGGGTCTTTTTCCAGAAAGACCCCCGCCAATTCTGAGCAGATTTCTAAGGGAATATCAGATTCCTTCCATCCTGTGCTGACGTGCTGGTGGGCAAGTTTGCCTCACTTATGTAACTCTGGGCTTGATGCTCCACTCCACTGCTGCTCCTTCTTTTTTAAATCCTGAAGAGGGGGGGAAGCCCTAACCAAACACAACAGTAAACAAGTCTGCCCTGTTTAATGTGGTTACCACCAGACATCTGGAAAGATGGTTTGATCCTGGCAGCGCACATTGTTTTCACGAACAGCCAAAGAGCATATTTTGAATGTTTGCATTGAAACAAATTGATAGAGAGCCTGCGGTGAGGCCCACTACAAATAAAAACTATCTTGTGTTTTGGGGGTGGGGTGGGGCTTTCTGCTACTCTGGCCTCTCCCTTCCCTTCTCTCTTCTCATCCTCTTCCCTCTCTCCATCCCTCTTTTTCTCCTCTTCCTTCTCACCCTTGTCTACCAGCCTAGTTTAGGAATGGTCACCCCTGCCCACACTCTTGTGCACACCCTCTTTCCTGGCTCACCAGGGACTGTTTGGCCTCACTCTTTCCCAGACTGGGCAGGGCTGGTGACCAGGATCTGGTATGGGTACCATCAGTGCCCATTCCGCCAGCCCATTCCTGGCTTTCAAGTCAGGTAAAGCTCACAGCCAAGAAAACTAAGGTCAAGCATTTTTTTTTTTTTTAACAAGGTACCAACTGGAACCCCCCCCCCCCCAAAAAAAAGCCCACCACATAGAAAGAGTGCACATTTGGGCAAATATTTAGGAAATAGTTGGATTTGGATCATTTTCATTGAAACGTCGGTAAGACCACTTGCCTCGCACCATTCGCACTTGACAATATTTTCAAAGATACGGAAGTCCTGCTTCCCCCGGGAGGGGAACGGCAGGGCGAAACGTGTCTTGGCTCGCTCAATGTCAGCCCTTTTGACCGGGTCAAGACTTTCCAGACGCAGGCTTCCCGGGCTCCTTCGGTTCCAGTCTGGGTTGGGGGAGGGAGGACGTGACAACCAATGGCTGGTCCCTGGGGTGCCTCCGGACTCGGGGGACAGTTCAGTCACTTGAAACGCCAAAAAAAAGTCCAGGCCTGGCAGAGCGTCTCGGGCGGCTCCCTCCTTCTCGGTCCTCTGTCTTCCCCCACCCGGCTGGTCCAGAGCGGCCGCAGCGGGTATCCGAGCTGGCAAAGCGGGAGGCGAGGGAGGGAGAAGCGGGGCGAGCCAGGGGTGGGGGGGAAGGGTGGGGGGGAGGGGTGGGCGGGCGAGCGCCAAAACTCCAGACTGCACAACTGCAGCTTCAAGTGTCTGGCCTCTCGCTCGAGGCCATAATTAATTTGAGATTTATTTTTATTGGAGAACTCGAGTCTCGTCTGACCTTAGCCAAACAAGGCAGCTCGAGCCGCCCCTGGATGCGCTTGAATGCCGGGGAATATTTCTGCAGGAAGGCTCTGCAGGCGCGCCTGCTTTGAATTTGTTTCTCAGACTTCATCTACTCACAGATTGAACGAAGATTTAAAGCCTCTGCTCACCCTGCCTGCTCCCCACGCTCGTTCTTGCCTTAGCGCCGAGCGGGTTCAAAATGCTACGTGGGAGGCCGCAGCGGCTGAAGGGCCTCGGGCTGGCAGGCCCAGGAGGGGGAGGGAGGGTCTTTGCGCCCCGGACCCCAGACGCTCCGGGGCTGGGCCCCCAGACCACGCGGCGTCGATGAAGAAACCTCAGGGGAGTCCGAGATTGACCAGAGAGCGCAGGCTGACAAGAGGTGGAGACCAGCCAGGTGTCAGGACCCTCACCCAGTGGTGGCGCCGAGATGCGGACGTGGGAGGTGGGGGGTGGGTTCAGTTTCTCCAATCTCCATCAGTCCCCTCCTCCCAGTCAGTCGTCCCAAACACTGTTCATTCCAAGACCAGTGTCCTTGAAATGCTGCTTCGGGACCTGCGGGCGCTGCGGCTTCGAACTTGGGGCTAGCAGCCTTCCTTCATCTGGGGGTAGGGGGCAGAGGAAGGCATCTCCTCCAGATGCTACGCTGGCAGAATCCATAGGCTGATAGGTGGAGGAGTGAGAGCAAGGAGTCTAGGAGATGAGCAAAGAAGGAAAGAGTGGGACCCTACCAGTCTGGCGTGGCACTGGAGAGGAGCTCTCAGAGCTGTGCTCCACAGGCTGGAAGAAAGGCGTGCTTTGCTTACTGCTGCTGTCACAGACACTTGTTAGGGTTATCCGACTAGGTATCCTGGTTCCTCTTCCTGTCACCCTAGGAATGCTGTGATGGAATGTTCTGGTTGCATGACCGGGCTACCTGGGTTTGAATTCTACCCATATACTTAATGGCTCTGTGACCTTGAACAAGTTTCTTCTCTGTGCCAGGGTCCTTATCTATATACAAGGGTTTTGTAATTGGACCCATCCTAAAGGGCTTCTGTAAAGATGAAATAAGTTATCTAGAACTTGCCTGGCAGCACAGCTTTACCCTTATTGTCTCTGTTTTGGCTTTGCCCCTTACAAGCTCTGTCACCTCTCAGTGCCTTCTCATGGGCAAAATAGGAGACCACCTGTTAGGCTCCTTATTTTAAAAAAAGTTGGTACAAATACAATGTTTAGAATCCTGCCTGGCAGGGATAAGGGTATGTGAGAGGTAGGGATCAATATTATCACTGCTGAGTGTCCCGGTCTTCAGTTCCTCTCTCATTTTTCCTCAGTCCTTCCAGTCCCATTCCCACCTTAAGCTCTTCCCCTGCGTCTACCCTTGAGTGCTCTGGTGCCCTGAAGGGCCCAGGTCATCTCCCAGATTGCTGCCCTAGTGGAGTGGGCACCCTTGACCCTCAGGGGCCCCAGCCCCGCTCCAGACTCCTGGGCCCCAGGTGCCTGGGCCCGCTGTGTTTGTCAACAACCTCTGAGACGGATATTGGACTGGGAACTGCAGGAGCTTGGCAGCCGTGGACTGTTTGTACCCCTCTGGCAAATGGTCGGTGGAGGGAACCGGCGGAACAGACCCAAGATTGTCCCTGCCACGCAGACCTTTCAGCGTCATCAATGCGCCCCTTTGTGCAACAATACAAACTTTGTGGCTGCTGAAAAATCTATTTTTCCCCCTTGAAAGGAGCTCCTGCGGCGAGCTGCTTTTCTGGCGGCCCACGTCTCCCAGACTGCGGCCCCTACCCCCCAAGGTTGGTCTGCTCAGTTCTCCTGTTCCCCTGAACCAGTTCGCTTTCTCCCTGACCCTTAACCTGGGTCAGGCTCCTGGACTTCCGCTTGCCCCTGTGGGGTTCGTCTTCCCTGAGATGCTGGGTCGAGGGCGTGTGTGGAAGGGAGGCTACAACTCCATATCCCCAGGCCATTTATAACCCCAGGGAAGAGTTTGAAGCTATAGCTCCTTGGGCTGGGTTCTAGTTGGGAGTGGTGGGGGTAGGAGGGACTGCAGCATCCTGAACATCATAGGAAAATCCAAGACAGTGAACTTTGTATGTTTTAGTCCAATCTTAAGAGTGTGCTCAAGTACCTACAGGGAGCCATTCATCCATCCCTCCATTCACTCGCTAATCGTTGATACAGGGACTCGTTTATTTTTCTTTCTTTCTTTCATTCATTCATTCATTCATTCATTCGCTCCATCATCATTGATTAAATACCCTTTCCCTTCCAAGTCTCCAGGATCCCGCTTTCCCGAAGTGACCGAAAGTAAGACTCCTTCACACCTCAGGTGGGGAGCGAAGATTTTCACATATTTCTACAAGTTTCCCCTTTAGAGAGATCTGGGGAGGGTTGGACACATAATTGACTCCCTGGGTAAGACCTAAGAGTCCTTACCCTAACCAGGTGCTAGTAAACAAGCCCATGCACAACGGTAGCTCAAGGGGACTCAAGGGAGCTCAGCTGAGTGGCGCGCGGGTGATGGTGGGGCACTAGGGGGCGAGGCTTCAAGATCAAGGGCGGGGCAGGGAGCTGAAGGAGATCTGGGTACGTTTGCAGCACCTGTCTTTTCTCCTCCCGTCTAAGGCAAGCTCAGGTATTCCGGGGCTCTGGGGTCCTACCCAGAAGGGGTAAAGTCGCGATCCAGCTGGGTGAGGACCTTGCAGCCCTAAAGACGTTGCCACTGTCCCTACTCTGGGCAGGGCCGCCCGGTGCGCACTCTCCTCCCAGCTTAGTCAGTGGGTTTTCATTAAACGTGTAACCCAGATGTCCCAGCTTCGGTTTGTTTACATTCTTGGGAACTGTTGTGGAAAGTTAGGAAAAAAAATCCTTCGATGTGCTGTCAAATATAGCAATCAGCGCTTTCGGGGTGGGAGCTGGCCAAGGAAGGTGGGCTTCCCGGCTGAGCCATTGTTCAAACCATTGGAAATGCTTTGCACCCGCCCACTTGCACACACGCCCACCTGGACACATACACTCACACCGGCGCGCACTCACACATATATTTTCACATCTGCACACTTGTCCTCCATACAAACATGTACACACCCTTAATA
Organism: Sciurus carolinensis; assembly: GCF_902686445.1. Lineage (NCBI taxonomy): Eukaryota > Metazoa > Chordata > Mammalia > Rodentia > Sciuridae > Sciurus > Sciurus carolinensis. The sequence continues at coordinate 128,338,475 of NC_062223.1, read as the reverse complement.
TGGAGAACTTGCTGTGCACCAAGTGTGCAGAGCACACATCCTTTGGGACCTGATGCAGATGTGTGTCCAGGTCTTTCAGCACAGTCTTCACTAGGCTCACCCTATTCCCAGTCTCCCAAACAGGAATTGCCAAGTCTTATCCTTGAACCGAGTCCCTAGGGCATCCCTCGCTCTCTTTTTCCTGGGAAAAGGCTGAATGTACCATAGGCCTAGGGTGAGGGGTGGAGGAGAGTTGGGGGATCATTACCTGTTTAAAGATGCTGTCATGTCTTACCTTGACGTAAGACGATGTGTCAGGTACTGTCTGAAACATCCTGCGTTGGTGAAGTAGGGTTGGGAAGCGCAAGAACCAACCTGGGTGGGAGAAATGTTAGTCAGAGAGTGGAGCAAGGGATCAAGCTTATGCAAGCCAAAGACTTTGGGAGTTGGAAGGCTCAGGTTCACCTGATCCAAGCAGGGAGGGTCCCAGCAAACTCCCTGTGCTTCTGCAGAATGGCTTTGACTTCGGGAGAGGGGTATCCTGAGAACCGAGAGTGAGCTCACACCTCTGGGTCTCTTTCCTACTGTCCCCTACTGCAATCAGAGACACCAACCTTTCCCAGGGCTTGTGTGTTTTTTCACCTGGGGTCATTGAGGTTTGTCCTGACTAAAGGAGAGAAAGTAGCCAGGACAGAGGTAAGTTTCACCTTCCATGCAGCCTGAGGCCCCAGGGAGCAAATAATTACAGAGATGCCTATACTTGTGCCCTCCCAGGGCACAGGCTAACTGCTCCACTCTTCCTTTCTGGTGGATGGATCAGTTAGAAAGGAAGACTGGCTCAAGGTTCAGAGGTCTGTGGAGACCCTTTCCCAGGAACCAACCCTCCTTCTTCTGAAAGAAAACAGGCTTGTGGGTAGAGACAATGACAGTGAATATCCCGTCCCCATTTTTAGTGGCAAAGGACGTGGGTGTTTTAGTCTTAATATTTGGACTGGAGGGAGAAAAAAACCACCCTAGGATGCCAAGCGCCTCAGCATGAGTGGATCTGTCCCTGCCTTAGCCAAGTCTGACGGCTCTGTTTCTTCCTTCTTTTTAGCCATCTTTAACGTGGCAGCGCACAGCTTCTCCGGCAGCCAATGTGTTTCTGATAAAGCACTTTTCTCCCTGCTAACAAATTCCAGCCTTTTTTTTTTTTTTTTTCGGGCTTCTGAAGCCACAACAGACATGCACAAGTTCAGGGACAAAGTCCGTTTCTCCAGCTAATAGATTTCCTTCACTGCTTCCACATTCCCAGGCCCTTTCTCAGAGTCTCCCCCATTTTCTTTGCAAGAAAAAAAAAAAAAAAAAAAAACGACGAAACCAGTAGAGCCCCAGAAAGCCCCTCATTTTCCAACTACAACCAGTGCAGGCAGTCAGGCGGAGAGAGGTGCCCTGACCCCTGCCTCATCCATCGCCGAGGGAGGGAGTATCAGAGGAAAAGGAACACTCACCTTAGACACCCTTTCCTGCTAAGCCAGCAGGAGCGCAACTTCTGCAGCTCCAGGGTGTTCTTGTCCGTGCTTATTGTCTCTGCCCAGAGTTCCCCAAACCTTGGCAGTGCAGAATTAAACCTGCTGGCTGCCTTTCTTTCTAGCACATGCAGATAGGCAGTCTTAGCTCTTGGCACATCGTGAGGGGCTGCAGGAACTGCGGGAAAGCCACAGCTTTCCTCTTCGTTGCCTCCCACTGGCTCTCTAGGACCCACTCCCTCTTCCTCTCTCTTTTCCCCTCTTGTAATTTGATTTCCGTTTTCTTATCAATATTTCAACTACTGTCTGATGAATTGTTCTAATAGGACAGCCACCCATCTGCCCCCAGCCGCTTTTCCAGAAACCCCCCTAAGTGACTAGGAAACTTCAAGGAATGCTAGAAACCACACACATATCACACATATAAAGACATGCAGCTTTGTGAAGCCAAACAGAGACATGAGACCCAAGCTTTTTTCAAATCGATTCTTTATTTTCTGAAGTTTTCAAATTATTGCTATGCAAATGATCATTCCTCAGACTTAGATGATATTAGTGAAGTCTACATTCACTTTTCAAGCACCTATGTTTTCCTACCTAAAGTTTGTTCTTTTCTCTTATTTGATTTTGATCCCCCCAAGAATATACCTCCTTTTGATCCACATTTTAAAAGGCAGCATCTAGATGAACAAAGTGGATTGTAAATATCATAGGAATACCTTTAATAATGGAGTTTTGATTTTTTAAAAAAGTTTTTTAAAGCATTCTTGCTAAGGTGTTGTTTTGGGGTCCTCTCATTTGTCTTTTCTGGAGATTTAAAATGTTGCCCATTTCTTCACTTTCCCTTGTAGACCCAGTTTTGAATGAGACTCACACTTTGGAGTTCACAGCTCACACCTCCCTTTTGGTTGACAAGTCTCTGGGTCATCCACACAACACACCCACAATTGCTATTGAGTTACTTCTGTGTTTTCCAGTGGGCAGTTTTCACACTCTTGCATTCTCCCCTCTGGGTCTCTTGTGACAAGGAATTGCTCACGAGGTTTCTGCCTGAAACACCCTCAGGGACCAGAGTAGTAGGTCTTAGAAGGTTTAAGTTAACTCCAGTTAATTGGAGGGGAAGAGGCAGAGGTGACAGAGCAGAGATGGGGGTGTGTCAGCTTTTAAAAATAAACCCAACAACCTTATGCACCCCCATGCTTTTTCCTCCTCTTTCCTCGTTGGGTACCCATATCCCTGACTGCTTTGGTTCTGGACCCTTCAAGAAAAATTGGTTTCCTTCCTACCCTCCACCTCCCCCCACCCCTTCCCTAACTGGTTTTGGAAAATTCTGACCAAAAGGCAATTGCTAGGATTCCATTTCAGGAGAAAGCACACTTATCACCCAGATCTGCCCACGTGGGGGGTACAAGGACTGGCGGCAGGGTTATTCATTATTTCCTTCTCAACAATATCCCGATTTTTCTCTCCTGTCCCTCCCCCAAACCTCCACATATTGAAACATTTTGCTGCTTAATAAGAGCAGCCAGGAGAGCTATGAGGTGAAAGGCCAGCCTGGGACCGTGACTGGGGCTGCCTGGGCTCAGCACTGCCGGCCAGGCAGCCCCTGCCCTGCACATTCCTGAACATTGCTTAGGAAAACAAGACAGGGCTTAGGGAGGGGAAGGAGCAGAAGGACAGGAGCCATTGCCCCCAGAATTTTGTTCTTGGGATTCCTGGGGAGATGTCTTCCCTCCCAAAGGAACAAACACACTCTTCCAAACAATAGCAAATAAAACAGTAAGTGCTTCCATACCAGATAATACATCTACACTGATGCTATGCCTTCTAGAGATAGGTTTTCTGTAGGTTGATAGATAGGTTGGAGATTTGAAAATGAGGGCTTCCACTATAATAGAAAAAGTGAGAACTAAACAAATCGCCTAATACTTCATCATCCTTGGTTTCTACTTCCTTCCTTCCTTCTTCCCTCAGTCCCTCTTCTTCTCCCTCTGTTGTTCTTCCCTCCTACCTTCCTTAAAGAGGATTTCTAAAGGACCTCCCTCTAGTTTCCCTCTTCCTTTTTCCGTTTTCACAATTGCTATGATATCTTTATTTGTAGATGCATCTCTTTAACGTCTGTCTCCCCTGGTTAGCTTGTAAGCTCCCGAAGGCAAGTGCACAGAGTTTGTTTTGTTTATGACTGGATGGATACCCAGAGTCCAAACTGATATTAGCAGACAGAGAAGTGGAACAGTTATTTAACTACTCTACTCCTTTCTGATCAAATAACTAAAGAAGAATATAAAATAAAACAAATCATCACACTGAGGTTAAGGAAATACCGACAGGAGCATTTCACCTGATACTGATTCATTTTCTATTGCAGTCAGCACTCAGTGTGTTTCATTTGTGCACAGGTGGTTTCCCCGGGTAGCCTGAGATCAACCTCACTCCCAAGTGCCCTGAGTGTGATCAGCTGATGGAGGTAGCCCATTGTCTTAGGTTCTGTACCAACTCTTTCTCTCTGTGTGTATGTGTCTTCTTTCCTACGACTCCCTGTGATTTCATTCCAACAGGTAGATAAATGCCGAAAGTCTTGGTAGTCCTGGAAAAATAGATGAACTGAGAACTAACCTGGAGTCCCTTTCAGATCATGTTCCAGAAATGGACAATTACCTGGATGACTGCTTTGAGTATGTGTGTGCATGTGTGTACACATTTGCATGTATGCATGTGAATAGTGGTTGTAACATGCTTACTGGGAGCTCCAACTACCCAGTCCAAGCTTAGGCTGGGTGGAGTAGGACACAGGCTATCTCATTCTGAGGAGGTTATGGCCAACTCCCTTTGTCACCTGGAATCTTCAATTCACCAGAAGAAAATTGCTAAAATTGGTAACAGCTGCCATAAGGCAGGAGCAAACTCGAGGAGGGGTGAGCTGAGAGAACTCATTAAAGACAACTTATCCCTCCAACCCCTTTCAAAAGGAGAGTGGGAGGTCAAGTTCCTAGTCTGCAGTTATGTTCCCTGACTAGCCTCTTCCAAGTTACTTCCCTGGGCCACAAATTTGCAGTTGGGAGCCTGGGTAGCAGGAAACCCTGTTGTGGAGATCAGAAGAGCAGGAGATTTAAGTTTAGAGGAGCAGAAGAAGATACCTGGGTGGTATTCCCCTGGGTCATCCTGGGGTTCTATGATTCTGATTGAGACAAATTAGGACTTGGCTTCCTTGGCTTCTGGCAGATGAGGGGGCTACAGTTAGATCATTATGAGAGACCTTCCACTTTTAACATGCTGTGATTCTATGGGATTATTTGGCCTGAGAAAGAATGTGATTGAAAGGCAAATCAGTGATTTAGGGGTTAGGAAATTTGGGTTCCAGTCAGGGCTCTGCTGCTTACTGGTGTTTCGGGTGAATGGTATCCCCTCAAAATTATGATGTTGAAGCCCTTACCTCCAGTAATTCAGGAGGTGATAGTACTTAGAGATAGCCCTTTAGAGAAGTAAAATGAAGTCAAATGGGTGGACCCTAATCCAAGATGACTGGTGTCCTTATAAGAAGAGATGAGGACACAAGCAGGCGGTAGCACAGAGAGAAGATTTTCATCTTCTACCCAAGGAGAGGGACCTCAGAAGACAATAGACCTGCTGACGCCTTGCTCTTGAACTTCTACCCTCCAGCACTATGAGAAAATAAATTTCTGTTTAAGCCTCCCAATATATACTATTTTATACGGTAGATACAGCAAACTACTACAACTGGAAAATAATATTTTACCATAGATTTGGCTTTGCCAAGCAAGTGAAAGGGAACTGACAATGTTGAGCAAGTTTACTCAATTCTTCTAGAACCTGCTGTGATGGTCAATTTCAATTTAGTAAGTGTCTTTTTTTTTTTTTTTCTGTGCATGTTCTTATCTTTGGGGTTCCTTCCACTTCAGATAAGGTTTACAGACACATTAAGTTCAGCCTCCTTTGTGGATTTTCTATTCTTTTTTCTTTTAAAGATGGGGAAAGAGGGACGTCACTTCCTGCTCTTTAAATAAGCAATTTCAGATTTTAAAGGGTAGCCAACAAGGAGACTTACGTCTCATTTTCTGTGTTCTCTTGTAGCCCATGACAGGCTGAAAACCTAGATTGAGCTCCTGGATGTTTTAGGGACAGGGAAAGGGTGGGAAATCTGGTGAGAGAGATAAGTCCAGGAAATAGAGGCAGTGACCAGAGCAGGGTTCATGGAAAGAAGAGTGGTTAGATAGGGGACTCTTTGGATTACAGGATATGTGTGACCTGGCTGGACTTTGATTCCTATCTTAACGCACACACATGCCGATACATATTCTCAGTGTCTCAGAGGGTCTTAGGATGAGTAGCAGGAGATACAAAACAAGGGGGGATGCTGGGGCAAATTATCTGCAATCCAAACAGGTGCAGCAGAAGGGGCCTCCCCAGGGCTCACAGATTTACCCCTCACCTCTACCTACAGATCAAACATATGCCAAGTTTCCTAGTGTTGAGGATGAAGAGGTGGTGTTACTACAAGAATAAATGAGTGAGACTTTCAAAAAAAAAAAAAAAAAAACGAGGATTTCTTAGACCAAAGATTTTGTCTACTGTATATTAATTTCTTCAACTCTCTTAGCAAGTTTTTCTTTTCAGGTTCATATCTTCATGGATGTCAATTAATTAATTTTATTTTGTTAGATAATCCCTGACACCAATACTGGTTTCAATTTTCACAACCCTAAGGGCCATGCTATTAGTCTCATCTTTGTGTATATTTTTTCAGGTTAGTAGGAGATATTCTCCATCCCTGTTTTGTTTAAAACTGTGGAGCTATGAACTGGGGGTATAGCTCAGTGGTAAAGTGCTTGCCTAGCATGTGTGAAGCCCTTGGGCTCCATCCCTAGGACAGCAAAAACAAACAAAAAATAAACAAAAACAAAAAACCAGCCAAACAAACCCTGTGGAAATAATCTTTTGCAATAATTCTAGAATAATTCCTGAGAGAGTGCTGCTTTATCTGACTAAATAAAGAAATCCATTCATTCATTCATTCATGTGTGTGTGTGTGTGTGTGTGTGGAGGAAAGGGTAGTGGAAGGACCTGAACAATATCACTTTGCTATCTCTGAGAAGGCAAAGGTTGCAAAGACTATGTTTTCTATCAATCTGACCTTACTCAACCCTGAAAAGAAAGAAAAAAAATTAAAAAAAAAAAAAAACCTGTCAGGCTTAGAGCTTGCAGGAGTCATGAGTATCTTTGAAGAATTCAGAACTTAACTGCATAGAGTAGAACAAGTGACCCACCCATTGCAATTCCGAGGTACAAGATGATTGTATAAGTTGAAAATAAAACAACCCCAAAACCTTTGGGACACATGCCACAGAAATACAAAGCATACTTACTCTAGCCACCAGAGACAATAGAGAACAATGTTGTTAAAAGCACAGATGCTATATTCTTTGCTCTTTGTCTTTGCTTCCTGACCCCAATTAAAAAAAGAAAATAGAAAAAAAAAAAAAAAAACATGGACAGAAGTCAAACTGGGTCAATGTCATAATGAAGGTTTTTTGGGGGAGTATATTTTTAAATGGACCTGGTAGGAATTGGATGAGGTGTAGGGCAATATGTGTATGAGGAGAAGGTATACATAATATCCCTGTTAGTAGTGTCTGAGAATATTCTTGGGCAGACTAAGATTCATTTGGCCAAGTGCTTCCTACTTCTAGAGGAAAAAGATGCTATGTAAATATTTGTCTGACCAAATACTGGTCTGGTGTGTTATTATTAATATTATGGTAACCCTCAGCTTTGATGGACAGGGGACAGTGGGGTCCCAGAGACATCATGGCCACTATTACTTCACTGTGTCTCACAGCTGAGCACAAAACAATATGCCCTACTTAACACAATAAACACTGGGGATTCACAGCCTTGAGAGTCCTTCTGAGGGAACCTGGTTTTCCTAGATAAGAGATCAAATGTGAAGAGTGTTTTCATTTTCTTAGTGTATGTTTTTAAATCAGACTTTGAGAACTAAGATGTCTCCTAGAATTTTTTGACTGAGAGAAAGGTTGGGGGGGGACATATATATCCGAAGCCTTTTTTTTTTCTTTTAAAAAGATCAGACGTATGGGTGACACATAGATGAACTATTTGGGTCTGCAATTCTCATTGCTTCCAAGTGATTGGAAATGTGGAGATAGAAAGAGAGGGGATTAGATTTCACTCTCTGCACAGCTTGGAGGCGACTTCTTTGGGTGATGATTTTAGGGGTTCTACTTTGCAAAAAAAAAATTGTCTGAAAGAAAAGGACTAGAGTGGAATGGACTGTGAAAAAATAGTGCTCCTCTTCAAGTATTTAATGTCTGTCCAACCCTTACTATACTCTTTCCCAAGCTCTGACCAAAGAGTGAGTGTGATGACCAAAGCATGCTTGACTTAAACTAAGAGCTTTATTAACTCAGCTGGCCACCTCTGCGGGCTCTTAATGTTTTGAGATCCCTATCCTTTTGTATTCTACCAAATGTTTTATCTTAATGGCAATAAAAGTAAAACAACCTACTGAAAACTTTACAGGTCAGCAGAGTTAAGTGTGTACCATGACTTCAACTTGTAGTCTGGGGAGACATATACCCCAATATTTTTTCATGTCTCCCTCTAAGCCCCAGATGATTCCGGTGTTCAATCAAGCAGTGAATGGGGTTCTCTCAATTTTCTAAGGAAGGAAAACCTCTAGTGGTGAAAACCAAGCAAGGTGTTTGGAGTTGTTTCCTTGAAAGGACCAGCAAGGGTGGATGGTGATCATATTTTTCAGTTGGGCGGCCCTTTCGATTTAGAACCAAAGTAAATTTTGGCCTGGATCTTTAGAAGAGAAACTGGTCCTGGCTGTGAGGCCCAGAACCCAGTGAGATGATAAGCACTTGCAATCTTGAATGCTTATCTCCTCCTGTATCTGGCTTTCTTGCATTTATAAAGTAAATCGGGAAATCTCACCACAACAGGCTTTCCTGTGAGGAGGCTGGCATTTCCTGCCAGCCCCTGGGGACAGGAATGGAGGGAACACATGGCTGACACTCTCATTTCAACTCCTTTGCAACTGCTGTGGCAGGAAAAGTGGAACCCACCAAGATCAACAATGGTGTGAGCTAGAGCTTGGAAGGTGGTTATTTTCATACAGCTCTCTAACATATAAAATAAGAAAAAAAACCACACATAGTTACTTGCTTGAATGCATACACACACACACACACACACACACACACACACACACACACTCTTGCACTTTTGGCATATGTGTTATGTGGGGAGGCAGCCGATATTGATACCCCCGCTATGCTTTTGAAAAATGACCATTAAATTGGTGACATTAAAATCATTTTAATGCACTAGAGAAATAATTACATAAATTTCATGGTTTAGCTTTTAAAAATCTTCATAAATAAGTAATGCTTTTGTAAAGGGAATTGCCCCTTCCCACCTCTCATGTTTATCTTTAAAATAAATTTTGTCTGAGATTTAATATATGTGCTATTGAAAAGGCCACCCATGCTAATAAAGGAGCAAGCAGATTACTTCTGTCAAAGAAAGATATGAGTGTGCATAGAAAACCTGATATTGTTTTACTATTATAGCATTCATGTGATATATTTTATGTAGTGCTTAGAGTCATATGTGACTGGAACAGACCCAAGAGAAATTCATGCTCAATTTCCAAATGAGCAGAATACCAAACCAAAATCCCTTTTTCTTCATGGAAAAAATTTAAATGTTATTTCATTAAAAAATATGATGATTGTTGATACCATCTTTGACTTGGTGATAACTCAGTCTCATGTGAAAAACTTGAGTCTGAGCAACATTAGGTGATTTATCAAATCTTGCAGGGCAAGCCACAGAGCAGGGATGGGCTTCTCAGGTCATCTAGTTTCAAATCTTATGTTTCCTGGTTGAGTTTCTGTCAACGAGTTCTATGACACAGATGAACTTTCCGTTTCCTTTGGGAGGTAGTGAAGGTCGTGCACTGATGATGCCCATTCACTGATTTTTACTACTCCCTTCTCTCCACCTTCAAAACATCCACTATTGCCTTCTATTTCCCTTCATTTGGTGCCAGGAGGAAGAGCTGCAAAGAAAGGACAGAGTTCACACCTCCACCCAGCTTCTCTTTAGGTTTATCATATAGCCATGGTACTCTGATCAAAACTTAGCACTAGTACAATGCTATTAGCTAGATAGTGACTATTCAGAGTTTATCAATTTTTTTCCTAAAAAGCCCTTATTCTATTCCAAAGTCTAATCCAGAAACCCATATTGCATTTAATGGTTAGATATCCTTAGTTTCCTCCTCTGTAAAATTCCTCAGACTTTTCTTCTCTTTCATGACCTGACATTTTTGGAGAGCATTGGTGAGTACAGTAAGAGATATTCTGTGTAATACCTCAGAGGGTATTTGAGTTCGTCCAAAGCTTACATGCAATTAAAGTGAGGTTATAAATTTGGGGAAGAGTACCGAAGGGGTGATGTGCCTTTTGTAGCATATCATGCCAGGGGATGTGACGTTGATCTGTCTTATTACTGGTTGTATTAATCAGCTTCTCATTAGTACAACAAAAGACCTGAGGCAATTAAACTAAAAAGAGAAAAGATTGATTTAGTTATGGTTCTGAAGTTTCCAGTTCAAGACCAGCCAGTCTCATCACCTTGGACCTCTGAGGTGGGTACCAAATGGCCACGCAGGAATTGTGTGTAGAACGAAATCGCACATCGTGAGCAGGAAGTAGAGAGAGACAGAACTCAGAGACTGGGATCCCATAATCCCCTGTGAAAGCACAATGTTTTAAGGGCATTATAAGACCCTGCCACTAAAGGTCCACAGTACCTCTGGATGGGACCAAGTCTTTGACTTTTGGGAGACACTACCTGTATTCAAACCACAAGACTGGTTATGTTAACTTTGGTTGTTTAGTCAAAGTGCTCCTGCCAGGCTTCTCCACTGTAAAGTTAGCATTTGTAATTATCAAGTATTTTATGGGAAGACACTTTGGGGCTATACACATATTCCATTTCTCCTTGCTCTTTCATTAGTTCACTGATTTCAGCATTCATTGATGGATTTCAAGTTGAGCAATAATTACTATGGATGTGTCGAAGGTGCTTTCACTCATTCCTTCTATATTTACTGGTTAAATTCTTTCCTAAGAAAAATCCACCCTTTCTCATTTGTTGATTGATTGGTCAATTCCTTCTTTTATTCATCGACTTATATTGGTATGGACTCATGGATGTTCATTTTATTCTTTGGACTGTAAACCAGTACTATCGTTTATTTTGTTACTTTTGTTATTCTGACTGTGGCCTTTAGGAGCTCTTTCAGGTTAATTTCTGCATCCTTTTGATATTTTTAAATAATGTTGTTGAACTTTTTTATTCTTTTTGAATTTTTTCCTTCAGCACCTCCTTACTTTCTGTCTCACAGGATACTTCCGGATCATCTTGTGTTTTCCTTACCTCAGCCCCAGGATTAACAGCTTCTCCAAGAATCCTTGGTTCCTTTTATTGAAGAATGATATCTAGAAGCCAAATTTGGGACTTAGGTGTGCTCATTGTCATGTGGGCAGTGCTTCTCATCTCTCTCAGCAGACAGCAAGGAACTGTGTGTATGTATACTAACAAACACACCCATGTCCATTATTTTTCCTATACCTTTCTGTTTGTGTCTTAGCATGCCATAACAAAATACCACAGACTGGGTAGCTTAAGCAACAGAAATTTCTTTCTCACAGTTTTGCAGGCTGGAAGTCCAAGATCAAGGTGTTGGCTGGGTTGTTTTCTCCTTGGTTCTCTCTCTTGCAGGTGGCTGTCTTCTTTCTGTGTCCTCATGTGACCTTTCCTCTTTGCACTACATTCCTGGTGTTTCTTCCTCTTCTTATGAGGACACTAGTCATATTAGATTCTGACCCACTCCAAAGATCTTAGTTAACCATAATTAAAGAGTCTAATGCCAAACACAGTCTCATGAGGATTAGAACTTCAACATGTGAATGGGAAGGGGCACAATTCAGTATATGTGAATCTGTATGTACAGATTCAAAATGAGTTAATGCTGATAACGCCAATGCCAATCTAGTACTACAGGGTTGATTCTAAAATTTCATTTTTGCTTATTTGTAATTTATTTCCTCAACAGTAAGAAACCTGACAATTATCTATAATATATTTGCTTATTTGTTCATCCATAGTATACCTGTAAAATAGTCTCAAAATTGCTAAGGCATACTCTTTGGAGAGAAAGATTCACTCCACTACAGTGCATTGTCTATGCATGGTTCTTTTGGTCTTTAGACCTACAGTGTCTGATCAATGCACTGCTTTCCAATGTTATTTATACCATCTCCTTTCTTCCTCATGTCATTCATAGTTTATTCACTTATAATACAGTTTGTCTCAGTTTTCATAGGATTCATCCCATCTTGGGTTTTCTTGAAATCTGGGTTGATTTTTAAAAAATTTACATATAGTAACATTTGCTCTCTGTGGTGTGCAGTTCTACAGATTTCGACAAATGCAGAGCATCACCATAGTATCATACAGTGTTCCAACACCTTCCAAACTGTCTTTCACTGCCTCCTTATCCTACCTCCAGACCCTGGCGAACATTGATTTGTTTTCTGTTTTCATAGTTTTGCCTATTTTACAATGTCATATAAATGGACTCATATAATATGAAGGCTTTAAGTTCTGACTTCTTTCACTTAGCAAAATATGCTAAAGACTCACGCCCGTTGTGTGAATTCACAACATTCCTTTTTATTGCTGAATAGTATTCCATTATATAGATATGCTACATTTTGTTTATTCATTCGCCTGTTGAAGGACATCTAGGCTTCTTCCAATTTCGAGTGAACATGAATAAAAATGTAAATATTTGCTCACAGGTCTTTTGGTAGTATGTAAGCTGTCAATTTGCTAGGGATAAATACTTGGGCATAAGATACTAAACTTTGCAGCAAGTGACTATTTAATCTTTTTTTAGTTTTTTTTTATTTTTACAGACTGAATTTTGATTCATTGTACACTTGAATATTTAATCTTATGGGAAATTACCAAACTGATTTCAGAAGTACTGTAATTTTTATATTTTTGTTTAAGTGTTAATTTTAGGTGTTAAAATTCACCAGCACTTGATTTTAGTTTGAATTTCCCTAAATGATTTATGATATTGAACATATGTGTGCTTACCATCCAGGTATCTTCTCTGGTACTTATTCAGGTCTTTCATCCAGTATTTATTTTATTTTCACTTTCACATTTTTGAATTTTGAGAGTTTTAAAAATACTTTGTGTAAACAAATCCTTTATCAGGTTTATGTTTCAAAATATTTTCTGCCATTTTGGTTTTTTAAAAAAAAATTTTTGGTGCTGATGATTTAACCCAAGAGTTGCTGGACTACATCCCCAGCCCTTTTTTATTTTTTAATTTTAATACAGGGTTTCACTCAGTTGCTTAGGGCCTCACTAATTTGATGAGGCTGCCCTTGAACTTGAACTTGCAATCTCCTTGTCTTGTTCTTCTGGGTCACTGGAATTACAGGTATGAGCCACCACATCTGGATAGTGTTTGATTCTCTTAACAGCATCATTCTCAGAGTAAAAGTTTACATTTTTGATAAGATGCAATTACTTATGTGTTTTTCTTAATTTTGCGAATCTTGCTTTTGTTATCATATTTTAAAATGCTTTGTCATACCCAAGGTAATGCAGATATTTTTCTATGTTTTCTTCTAGAAGATTAATAATTTTAAATTTTATAGTTAAGCCTGTTAATTATTTCAAATTGGTTTTTGTATAAGGTGTGAGATATATACAGTGGTTCATTATTTAATTACTTAAATAATTAAACATTATTTAATTACTTAAATGTTCTAGCAACATTTGTTGAAGGGACCATCTTTTTTTCATGGTAATTATTTTTTATTTGTTCTTCTTAGATATACATTACAGTAGCATGTATTTTGACATACTCTACATAAATAGAGTATAACTTCCCATTCCTGTGGTTATACATGACGTGGAGTTTCACTGGTCATATATGAGCATAGGAAAGTCATGTCCAATTCATTCTACTGTCTTTCCTATTCCCACCCACCTTCCCTTCATTCCCCTTTGTCTAATCCTCTGAACTTCTATTCTGCCCTCCTGCTACTCCCTTATTGTGTGTTGGCATCCATATGAGAGAGAACATTTGACCTTTGCATGTTTGGGATTGGCTTATTTCACTTGGTATGCTAGTCTCCAGTTCCATCCATTCATGGGCAAATGCCATAATTTTATTTGAAGAGAGCATCTTTTCTCCATTGAATTGCATTTGTGCTTTTGTCAAAAATCAGTAGATCTTAAGGGTCCACTGTGGGTTATTTATTCTTTTCCCTTCATCTATACGTTCATTCTTTTGCTAATACAGAGTGTCTTGATTATAGTAATTCTATATTATCTTAAATCAGTGTAAATCAGAAGTATGAATCCTCTGACTTTATTCTTTTGCAAATTTGTTTTAGCTACTCTACAACTATTCTGTTCTTTAGCTGTATCATATAAAATTTAGTCATCTTGTTGAGATCTTTAAAAGTTCCCCGGGTTTGTGATTGGGTTGTGTTGAACCTATAAATAAATTCAAGTAGAAATGATATCTGAACAATATTTAGAAATATAAAAATTGAAGTGCATCTTTTAAATAAGTTATACATACAACATTACCAAAAGCTGGACTGCAAATATCAATATTTGGTGTCACATCAATGGTTCAGCACTGAAATAAAAATATGAACATAAGTTTCCCGTGGATTATTAAGGGACTAAGTATGCCAGTTCTCCAAAGTGAGACCCGAGCAACCATGCAGTGCTATACAGACACAGACTTTTTGCCTATGTTTTTATTATTTTTGTTGCTAAAAAGTATCTCTCATCTTTTTTTTTTCCACTAGGAAAATCCATGAGAAAGAGATATTTTTAGAAATTTGAACATATACTGTCAGGCATGGTGGCACAGACCTGTAATCACAGGGACTCAGGAAACTGAGGCAGGAGGATCCCAAGTTCAAAGCCAGCCTCAGCAATTTAGCAAGACCCTATCTCAAAATAAAAAATAAAAAAAGTCTGGGAATGTGACTTGATGATTAAGGGGTGTGATCTCTGGTTACCCCCTCCCCAGTTTTTGAACATATATTAAGTTCTAAAAAATATTATTGACTTTAGTAATTGCTGTTAAACTAACAGTGAGGAAATATGGTGTGGTAGTAAGATTCCAGCCTGGGGTCAGACATTTCTCAGTTTGTTTAATGGCTGTGCTACATACTGGCTCGAACATACATACATATATACTTGATCAGTTATTTAACATTCCCAAGTCTCAGTTTCCCATCATTAAAGTAGGAATAGATAACAACAGCTACCTTCAAGGCTCTAATGAAGATTAAGTTATATTATGTGTTAAAACACTTAGTACAATGCCAGGTTTCAATTTTAATAATATTAACTGTATTAAGAAGTTAATAACTTCATTAATATTAAATGTTCAAAATATATGTATTTTACTTAATTGATGAAATGTGGTAATATCAAACTCTAAAGTGTCCAGCAGTTCCATTTGCCAAAATATACCCATTTGAAAATGTAATAACATCACTGGAAAAAGTCTAATAAAACAATTACTAAATTACTTGTATTTTAATCAACACACATATAGAGGATGTGTTCATAAATTGCCATTTACCAGAAAAACCAAAGATGTATGTGATTGATTGCTGATTCACTTTAAGCAGAACGAGGCAGCATGATAAGCCAAGAGTGTTCATGAACTATTTATTAATGCAAGAAAGTTTTCAGTTATGAGCACACAGGCACACACTCACACTGTGAGGGGTTGAAAATTCCTTAGGAATTCATCCAGTCCAGCTTATAAACAATCCTGCTTAGTTACTTAAAATAAGCTTTTGCATTTTCATTATTTTTGCATGACTGGAAAAATTTCCTCTATTGACCCCAAATCTTTATCATTCTGGTGCATCAGTGTCATCTGTATGGCATTCATATGCATACAATTGCTGGCACAAGTTGTCTCCACCACCATGTTCATAGGATCCTGTCTTTACTTGCAGACCTATAATAGGTCAGATTGGTGAAAACTGAGGATAAAACTGAAGTGATTGGCATTTAGAGTTTTTTACGTGGTAAGGAGCAAGGAGGGGAACATACAGCCTGATTCTCAGACCAGAGTTTGTGTATGACTCAACCCTACCGGGTCAGTTTTGCAGGAAACTCAGGGCAGTTCCTCGAAGATGTCAGTGCAACAGCAGCTGGCAGAGATGCAGTCCTGAACTGGGAAGCAGTTCAGGGAACTAGATGGGCCATCTGAGCCTTAGAGGATTTGCACAGGTGCAAACTGGGCTGGGGACTTTTGGATCTGGAAGAGTTAGAAACACCCTGGGCTCTCCATGGTTGGTAAGTTTGAGTCTCTCTTCTCCGATTCCATTTCCTGCCTCTAACTGCCACAGCTTGATCGTTGAGACTTAGCCACCCGTGACTGTTGAGGGAAATAGAGGGAAAATTGAGCCGCTGCATTCATCTCCTCTCCTGGCACAAGGGCAGGGCCGGAGATAACTGAGCCCCCACCAGAGCCCGTCATTCACTGTCACCCTCTGTTTCAAAATCATTCTGCTGGGACCCAGGGGCAGGGATTCTGCAAGTCTTCCAGGGGAGTTCTTTCTGCCCTTAATTTTTTTTTTCTTTGACTTAGGGTTGGGGAACTTGGGGTTTTGGGGTAGAGAAAGAGGAAAGCAATGCACAATAAAGGGACAATAAGTTCTAGGTAGGTAGTAAATGAGTGAATATTGAGAAATAGAGATGAACGATGATGGAAGTTGAGTCTTTGCCCCAAGGGGTGTGGTGTTCAAGGGGTTGTCATATCTAGACATTCACCTCTGTTTCTTGATCACTGAGAACTTATGCAAGTCATTTGATCCCTACCTGGCCTCACTTTTTCTGGTCTTTCAAATGGGGATGTGATCCACTGTGGAAAACGTGACAAGACAGCCATGGATGGCAAAGATCCTAAGTAGCACATCACAGATCCATGTGCAGAGAACCATGCCTTAAAACTTGATTTTAAAAGTTCACTGATGGCTAAAAATACCCTGTTGACACAGGCCTGTCTGCACCCTCTGATTTTTCATTTTACGTGCAAAAATTTATGTTTTTCCATTTTCGTTGGCTGAGGTTCTGTTATTTGAAGGTAAGGTGTGGGAAGTCCTTCAGAGGTTCAATGGGAGACAGGGAATCGGATATAGTTTTTCTCTCTGGAAAGAACTTTCATCAAGATTAAAAAAAAAAAAATGTTTAGGCTCTGCTTGCTACTGTAACCTCTAGTCCCCTGCCAAATGGCAACACAACAAAGACAGCCTCCTTTTCAAGTTTCTGGTTAATAAAACAACACAACGCAAGACAAATAAACAGAAACAGAAGGCTTGAGTTTGAATAACTTATGTGCACATGTGTGGAGCAAGGAGGAGCTGCTCTGCTTGGACAAGCGTATGTCAGTGGACATCTTCCATTGACCATCTTACCTAAGACATGGTTCTGGGACCCCAAATTCAAGACCCATAGTGTATCTGTGCACACAAATGAAACAGTGGACCAGAAAAAAAAATTTCACAAACACATAGCATCTTTTGTCCCCTGCCCCCCACCTTTAGACTCTGTGTTCACAGATATTGGAGTTAATGCCTGAATTTTTAGAGGCTATGGCTATAGTCATGCTGGTTGAATCACTAGTTCAGAATAAAAAGTGTGGATGTGACTGGAGGGGTATTGGTGACATGGCATTTGGGAGAGTTAGGATACAATGTAGGGACAACTTATTTAATAATGGAGTTAGCCATCTTGGGTGTATTAGTTACCTTTGTGTTTCTGTGATTAAAATGCATGATGAGAACAACTTACAGGAGGGAAAGTTTATTTTGGCTCACAGTTCCAGAGGTTTAGTCCATGGCCAGCTGAGTCCATTGCTCTGGGCCTGAGGTGAGGCAGAACATCATGGTGGAAGGGCATGGTGGAGGAGCATTGCTCCATTTGTGGCAACTGGGAAACAGAGAAAGGAAAAGGAGAAGGGCTATAGGGAAGAGGTACCCTTCCAGAATATGCTCTCGGTGATCCACCCTCCCCAGTCACATTCCACCTGCCTATAGTAACCCCCCAGTCAGTCCATTCGAACTAGGATGGAGTGATTAGGATACGATTCTTATAAGTCAATCATTTTACCTCTGAATATTCCTGCATTAACACAGGAATTTTGGGGAGACAACTTATATTCAAACAATAACATTGGGCTTCTGCTCTTCTACTTTGTGATATTTGTTTTTAGAACTCACCTGTGAGTGGGGTGGCAACCTGGGCCCCCTTGCTAGGGGTAGGGTGGAAGGAGGGTAGATCGTATAAAGTTGTTAGTTGTATGCAGCACCACAGTTAAAGCATTGTGAAGGGACCTGGAAAGTCATGGGGTTCCTGTAGCTGCCCTGTCCCACACTTTGTTGTGGGCTCTGGGAGGGGAGTTGATCAGAGGTCAGTGCAGCAGTAAAATCCCACTTCTTTGCTGCATGTTTCTCTCTCCTCTTTTGTTCATTGACTGGAAGAATGCATTTGCACCTCTGGGTTCCACCAGATTCCCTCTCTCCACCTTTTCCCAGGACGTTCGGAGAAGTGGCTTTCATCACAGGAGTGAGGATGAGTTCCAAGCCCATGAGGAAAGCATTTCCTAGTAGTCACTTCTCTTAGGCATGTAGGGAAAGATTTTCTTCGCTCTTCATCTCTGTTCTCAGGGGACATCTTCAGGTCATTACGAGGTAGTATCTGTGGATCAGCTGCCGCTAAATCCTGAAAACAAAGAGTAAATCCAACACTTGAAGAACTGCTAAAGATTTATGATGATTCAGAAGAGAAACTGTTCATAAAAAGAGGGTGAGCCAACTTCCCTGAAATGTGTTAAATAATAAACCAAGGGCGCAGCTGCTTTTTGTAACATGGAGCAAATTAAATGACAAAAACCACTGTGAAGCCCTGTGAAGCCCTTGGTGGGATGTTTGAGCATTTGGAATTCAACTCTGTGCAAATTTCATCTTTTTGAGAATTTCAAATGTCACATTTCTTCATTCAGAACTCTTCCTTCTCCTGTTTCTGATCAATTTCTCCAGGATCTCTTATAGGGTATATGGTTCCCTGGTTCTCTCTTAAATCTCTCTTATTTTCTTATTGAGGACTCTACCAGACTCATCTACAACTTATTTTTATTTTATTTATGTTAACTTATTTTAATTTTTTTGGATGACTGTCCCAAAGAATATAGACACTGGAGAATAGCCTCAATAAGAGACTTCAAAGTCTTAAATATTTTATGGGTTTGATGGCTGTCTACCAACAGGGCGTCGATTCCCTCTTCCTTCCTTTCTGAGACCACCTTGGCCTGGTGTGTACCTCTTCCCCATACCACCTGTTCTCTGGCACTGTTGAACCATACTTCATTCCTGGGGTGGGTTAGGATTTGATACCTAGATCAGAGCAAGCCCAACCTCCCAGAAAACATTTGGCTCTGAGGTGGTCATGTGACTTTACATTGTGGCAAAGATTGCAAACCTTCTTTCTCACGTTTTGTTTTGTTTTTATTAATTATATCTCTTTATTTTGCAGTTTTAACCATTGCTTCATCTATGCTTTAACAAATATGATACATTGTAAGCTTCACTTTTAAGAAGAATGGTAAGTGGTCATTCTCTTTCTCTTTCTCTCTCTCTCTCTCTGGCTCAGTTTCTGCTGGTAGATGTTTTATCATCACAATAGAATCTACCCTGAGAACAGAGCTGATGCCCAGAGGAAGGCTGATTGAAAGAAATGCAGACAGAGACCTGACTGCACGCCCTTCATAGCTGCCTGACCTCTGGATGTTCGGTTCCGTGAGCAAATCAAATTCCTCATTGTTTAAGCTTTTGAGTGCTGAAATCATCGTGATTGAGGGTTTAGATTCTCAGCATGGTATAAAGTGAGTCTGGTGAACAAGAACTCACAGGGACCTCAGGCCTGGACTGGAGGCTACCAGATACTAAGTATGTGGCTGCTCCATCTTTGCAGTTTGATTCCCTGTAAAGGGTTGTGATGATCACCGTGTGTCACAAAGCTGCATAAGGATCAGATACATCAAAGCTACAAAACACGTGGCACAGCATGTTGTTATTATCATCCTTTATTGGCTCCATCCACTCATCCATTATCAAGAAAATAACAATAGAGGATGACTTTATTGAGGAATCGTCACATGTCAGGTACTGTACTGAGTGTTTGAATGACTTGGTTTTTGCATTGCAGTCCTATAAAGTCTGCTATTATATCCCCATTTTACAGATGAAGAAAAAAAATTAGAAAACTAATAAAGTTTTTTAGTCTAATATAGCTGTTAAGTGGTAGAGTTTACTAATAAATATTTGAGGATAATGTTAATAGCCCAAGTGTGTGTTCAGAGAAATTGTCCATTCCACAAAAATTGCCAGTAGCCTCAAATTCCATATTAGATTTTGCTCTCATTTTCAGTGTTTTACACTCACACCATCATTATTTAGCTTCCTTTTATTGCTCCCTAAGTCCTTAAGCTCGCACAAACTTCCCCTCACAATTAACTACTGTTCTGAAACTTTATTGCACTAGGAAAAGAAATAGTGTGTGCTGGTGTTGGTTTACACCACACCTCTAAAAGGGTGTGTTTGTGTGTGGGGGGCTATTAATGGAAGTGGTGGGTGCTTCAAATATTTTGAAACTGTTAAAATATATGTACTTATTGGGATGATGTCTGAGATTGTGGCTTGCTGGTCACCAGTTGTAGCTGGAAGGGATCTGATGTTTTGCCCTGGGATGTTGAAGGTAGGTACAGATTCAGTGTAATTAGCAAGGGTCTTCTAACCATCTAGACCAATAGTTCTTAATTGGAGGTAGTTTTTTTATTTGATGTTTTTATCAGCACAGTACAGTTATACATAATATTGAGGTTCATTTTGATATAATCATACATGCATGGAAATACAGCTTGCTTCATTTCTGTCCTGAGTACTTCCTCTTTTCCTTCCCTCCTTCCTCCCTCTGTTCTCTTCCTCTACTTTGCTGGTCTTTCTTCTATTTATTTATTGAGTTTTAAATTGGAGCTTTACAGATAATCATAAAGATGAAATTCACTTTGATACATTCAAATGTGTACATAGCATAACTTGGTCAATTTCATTCCACAGTTCCTCCCTTTCCCCATTCCTCCTCCCTCCAAATCCCCATCCCCTTCCTAGATCCACTCTTCCACTTCCCTCCTCATTTTATCCAAGTTTCTGCTTATGAGAGAAAATATTCAACCGTTGGCTTTATGAGTCTGGTTTATTTCATTTAGCATGAGGGTCTCCTGGAGGTAGCTTTGCTTCTCCACATTTTAATTGCCACAACTGGGAGGTGGCAATGTCCATCTAGAGGGGAGACACTGGGGATGCTGCTGAACATCTGTGAATATATAGGATAATTGTAGGAGAATATATAGGATATATAGGAGATTATTTAAGATAATTCTTTGCTGGGCAGCAAAGAATTATGCAGCCCAAAGTCAACAGTGCTGAGGCTGAGAAACCCTGATCTAGACAGACCAAGGACCAGTGCTGATTTTTCCTTTCTATCCCATTACTACTTGGTTAGGGGCAAGGTAAGCCATCCTGATGTAGGGGGGGGATGTAGGAGTGTCCTGGAATGTTCACAATTGGCACTCTTATTGGAACTCAGTCAAATCCTGGAATCTGACCAGTCCTTCTATTGGAGGAGACATGAGTCTCTTGCAAGATGCAGGGCTCCTACCCAACAGAGTTGGGGTCAGCTGATATACACTCCTTGCATAGAGTAGGGTGGTCTTCCATCCCTAGTGTGGTTAGCTGTGGCTGAGGCATTGCTGTTTTGGAGGACTCCTCCTTCGCCTCCCTAATACCCTCAGTTTCTTTCTATAGTCTTGGCTCCTGAGAGTTCCAAGGTCCCAGTCAGAGCATCTTTAGTGCTCTATTGCCAACCCAGGGTACCATCCTCACACCTCTACAGGGTAGGATTTGGTGTCCCTTTCTTCTCATTCCTCCTCTCACCTGTGGTCTGCCATATACACTAGTCCTATCACATACTTAGGGTTTTCCCTTCTGATTCCCAGGAGCTTAGGTTAGAACTTTAAAAAGAATAGGATTTTTTAATTATTATTATTGTATACAAATGGGATACATGTTGTTTCTCTATTTGTACATGGAGTCAAGGCACACCATTTGTGTAATCATACATTTACATAAGGCAATGATGTGTGATTCATTATTTTTTTTCCCTTCCCCCCCACCCCTCCCACCCCTCTTCTCCCTCTATACAGTCCTTCTTTCCTTCATTCTTACCACACTCCTTATCCCTAACCCTAAACCTAACCCTAACCCTAATGCTAACCCCTCCCACCCCCCATTATATGTAAGAATAGGATATTAAAGCTTCTTTCCTTTTAGTCCTTTTGCCATAGAAGTCAATTTTCCATGGGGTCATGAGGATGTCTCTTAATGCTGTGGGCACAGTCAGGACATGCAACAAACAAAGAAAAAGGCCACAAAGATGAATATGTCAAGATCTTACTTTGCTACATCAGAGATTTCATTGGTTTCCTCCCCCTACGCTTTGGAGTTAGGAAGGAGGCCGTGGTGGTAGAGGATAGTTTTATAGGTTCAGCCAGATGTGAGGGACATCTGGTGACTAGATGTTTGTTTTTTAAGCATTTCTAACTGTTATGCTCATAGGATGGGGATGGGGAGTTGAAAGGTGGCTGCTCTGGCTACTCTGAGATAGCATTTGTTTTGAGAATAAAGATTGGGGCCAGAATGGGGGGGTGGGTGTTGGACCTGGCAGAAAGCAACCTTTTCCTCTTCGTGCCTGCACATATTTAGCTGAACCTGAGCCTCTACTTTTCTCTAATGTAATAATCATAATGAGTCTAGCTGTACTTTACAGAATACTTATTATGTGGCAGGCATTGTATTAGGCTCTGTCCTTATGTTATCTTGTTCACATTCAGTTCTCATACTAGAATCTATAATGCTCTGAAGAGATGCTTCCTAATGGCTTCTAGAATGGATTTTATTATTTCCCTCTATTACTGGAGCAGATATCATGCTTTAGACTTAAACACATTGTTGTCACATTTTTACTGGTACCAAGCCTGGCATAGTATTTGTTTGTTTGCTTGTTTTCCATGTGGTGTTAGTGGACTATCTTAAGTTATCCACATTCATATGTCCAATTATTTTGGAGAAGTTGCTGGGTTAATGGGATTATTTGTGACTGTGAAAACCTTCTTGGAAAATGAACTTTCCCACTCTGAGGTCACACTGAGGGGCTTTTTTTCCCTAAACTCCAGGCTCCTACCAAGTGAACCCATTTGACATCATTGAAGAAAGGGTCAGATTTTTCTGGAGGAAGATGCTCTTGAACTTGAATCTTTGTCTCTTTGAGGGCAACCTGGTGCATCAGAAAATTGCACTCAGTGCTCAAAACTTGTATCTCAGAGAAGGAAAACCTGGATTAGAATATAGTGAATTTGCAGATTTGAAGGCTGATGGAACAAGAAGATCATGAACAGAATTCTGCCCCTTCTAAAACACTATGTCCAGTACCCAGAGTCCACTTGTGAAAAGATTTTAGGTAGCTTTTAGCTCTTGTCCCAGTGACCCACTAATTTAGGTTCCTAACTTAGGGAGATTCTCTAAAGTCTGCTAGAGGTTGTCAGTGGCAGTGGGGAGAGGGTTCTGAGGTTAATAGGAAGGAAGCAAAGATGGAAGACATATGTTGCAAGGAAGAGAATCCCTTCTCTTTCAAAGAGAAGAATAGTGGATTGAATACAAATAAAAGAGGTGGTAAATAAAAGCTTCAGGAGGTAGTGAAGAGATCTTGACTTGTAGCCGCAGATGAGCAACATAATTGGGGGTCTAGAAGAACTGTAGATCCGTAATAAAATGCTCTGATCAGTGATCCAGAGTATGGTGGCCTTGCAGGTACCCAACCCCTTTCCCAACCATTTATTGAAGCCATCTGGAATTGTTAGCACAGAACTGGTTAGGATGGGGCGGCGGGGCGGGGGGGGTGTACAGGCCTGTCAATTGTCGACCAAATGAGCAAGCCTGTACCCTGCCCTGTAGGGCTGTCCCATACTATCTGCTCCAAGAGGACCTGTCTCAATATTTGTACATTTGAGACTTATCATGGCTTAGAACATTTATAGGGGATTGACCACTGCTTTTGGAGTGGGTGGGCTTACTCTGCTCAGATGGGCATCAGCAGGCTGTGGTATCTTGTTTTCTTAAACTGGTGGGAGGGATTTGATTGGACAGAAGGGTGCTCAGCTTCAGGGAGTAGGGAGGGCAGTAATAAGACACAGAGTGAAAGACAGAATGTATTCTGGAAGTTTCTCTGCACAATGATGGCTGCTCTGCTTTTGGGAAAGGCAGCTTGTCTTTTTTTTTTTTTTAAACTCTAACAAAGAGTTTTGAAAAAGTTTATAAAGCAACTCTGAAGACCAAAGAGACCCTAAATATCTCCCATTTTCCTTCTCCTGGTTTTGAGTGACCCCTATGTTCAGTGATGAGCAGCCAGAGATACTGAGGATTGGCTGTAAATTAGGATCTCTCCATTTTTGCTATATCCTATGAAGGGGGAAGTGTTTTTGAAATTTGGAAATCTCAGAAATTAAAAAAGAATATTTTGTGAATGGATCCTTACAATAAACAAAGAAAGCAGAACAATTGCCTTCTATGATATCAACTTTCAAGTCCAGTTTAAATATTACTACCACTAGGGATCAACCAAATACTTTCAACTCTATAAAGTTTCCATTATTTCATTTAGTCAGAGAAATCTGCCAGCTAATATTTTACTAAACCTGAAAAAAAGTTTAACTAGCCCTTTCCATATCTATCAAGTTCAAAGAGATGGTATAGTTCATGCATCAAGACTCCATAAAGTTTAGCCCTAGAAACATGGATTATATTTCCAATATTTATTAAAAATTTTTTCTTTGTATATTGACTGGCTTGTTTTAGTCTGTGTGCATATGTTTTTATCTCATGGTGAGCTGAATTCATACGCTCTGTCTAGATGACTCTAGCATCTTTCTGTTCCTGAAGATCACTTAAGATGAAAGGCATTAAAATAAGGTAGACTGGAGGTATCTAAGCATCTGTTTAATACAACCCCCCTCCATAACGCTCATTTCTGGTGCTGGGCATCAAAGAAAAAAAAATGAAAAGTCGGCACTGTTCTCTTAAAAATACGTCAAGGGCCCCCAACTCTTTAACAACACAGGAAATGTCAAATATTATATGGATATAAATAACTCAGTAAAACAGGGTTACAAGAACATCTGGCTTTGCACAGTTCCGCGCACTCGGCTGGCGCAGAGATATTTCAGTAATACTATCCAGTCTTTGGGTTGTGTGAGACTATGGGGCACAGAAGGGAATTTGAGTGTCGAGTGAAAAATGTGCTTGTAAAAAGGTCTGAGTTGTTATCTGTCTAATCCGTCCTAATCTGTTCAGTCATTTGCTCTGGGGGCTCTTAAGAGTGGAATACTGACCCCCTCTGGACACTAGTCTCTTAGACAGATACCCCTGGGGCCCCAGGGTTAGGGATGGAGGGCAGAAGGTTAATGACCCTCAAGGAACAAGCTGCTCCAATGATAACTTGAGAGATCATTTTTAAAAGGGACATCTCAATTTTCCAAGGAGCTTGCAGTTTTGTTTCAGTTCTAACATCATGGTGGCATTCATCAGGGAAGATGGTGACATGCCTCCCCTTTGTCCTTGCCCATCTTGCCTCTCACCAGCTCAACTCATTCCTGGTTCTCCTTTTCTCTTTATCACATTGCATTTCTTCACTGGAGATTTCACTTTATTTTAAAGGTTTGATTCCTTTGGGCTTTGGGCAAGCCACTGTTTGGGGGAAGGCAATTTATGCAATTGACACTATTTGGTGTTCATTTCGCTTATACACGTTTTTAAAAGAAAGTAAAACCTCCAAAACAAAAATACACGCACACACACACAAATTCACATAAGGCACTTGAGGTTTATGGTTTTCCTCTATGTCTAAATTACAATGTTCAGCATTATTAAGAATAATAAACAGCAACATCATCCATGTTGAAACAAGGCGGAAAAAAATATAAATGAGAGCTGTATCTTAGATTCCTTTGAGCTCATTCCCAAATGACTCCACTAATTTACTCTGTGCATACTAGTAACTAGTAATTGTGAGCCAAGCATTGTGGTGGGTTAAAAACTCAAGGCCTTACCTTGCCCTTAAGGAGCTCACAGTCCCATGAGAGGAGGCAGCTGGTGGAAATAGTTACAATATTATTCATAGCAAGGTGGTGCAATATGGTACTACAGGATACAATAGGACACAATTCATTCTAAAATAAAGTGGACAATTGAAAGAAAATAGATACCAGATAAAAATAACTTGCTTAAACACCTCCTGCCAACCTTTGGAATATCTAGTTACATTTATATTTTTCTATCCCTTCAACAGTCTTTCTGGCAGTCATTTGATCCTTGGTTAAAACCAAGTCAAGGTAGGGAGCAAGAGATCAAGAACCAAGTAGCCCTGCTCCTAAGCTCTGCAGCAGGAAGTGGGGATGAAACTGATTTCTTTCTGAAGCAGGTGGGAAAATTGTGTGTGCTGAAAGAAATCCCTTTATTTGGCTTGTGATCAGGAAGTGTGTGTGTGTGATAATTTTTTTTTTTTTTTTTTTTTTTTTTTTTTTTTTTTTGCAGATTTGGAGACCCTTCAGTACTTCCCTTGAGGCATATCTTTTTGCACTCTTTCTCCAATGACCATGTTCTATTCATTAGTTAATTGGTTAATTCAACCATTATGTATCTACGTTCTGAGATAAGCATCTCTCTGTCTTTCTCTGGGATTGGCACTTGCTAAGCGTACACTCTGCCCGCAAGCTACTCCCCCAGCACAAACTACTATGTGTCTATCAAGATCTGTGCTAGATGTCTATTCTTGCTTTCAAGGAAATCAGTAAGGTGGGGAAAGCCTTACAGTTAAAACACAGCACGGTAAGTGTTTGGAGATCTGTGCTAGACGTCAGAGGAAGATAAAGATTTGGTTAGAATTTTAAAAACCCAAGTAGATGACTTGGAAGTTACAGATGGATCAGAGTAATTCTCACACAGGATATTCAGAAGCTCAATGGCATATTTCATCCAAACTTACCCTGATTGGTTACATGCCTTGTATACATTAATAGTACCATTTTCTCCATTCTCTTTTGCTGTGTGCTCTGTAGATTTAAAAGGAATTATCAATTGTCTGAATTAAGGAGTCTCTACCCAGACCATGTGATTGACTCCCCAGGCCCTTAAAAAAGTTCTTAAGTTTGTGTCTTCTTGGCTGGATCCCAGTCCAACAGAACAGCCCAGCCCCAGACAAACACCCTGTTGAGCATCACCTGGCAATCTGCTCTTCTGCTGGTTTTTAAAACTCACTCTTGTCTTTCTCTTCCCATTCCATTCCAGGGATTTGACGGAACAAACTGCACCCGGACACCATTGAGATTGTGACACAGGCCGGTACGCTTCAGGAAATTCAAACTGACAGAATCTCCTGCCTTTTGCTATTGCAAAGTGGCTTAGTGGAGCAAGACGCCAGCTCAGAGCCATGGGCTGCAGCTCAAGGTCCCTGACCCTCTCTGCAGAGATGGGAGTGCCTGGAGGGCTGAGGGTTTTGGCAGGGCTGAGGTAAACACTCAGGTTGAGGCATTTTTCATCTGTTTAACCAGATCTCATTATATTGTCAAACAAGACTGCAGTGCTCACAAGAAACAGCCATGGTATTCCTGTTGAGAGTTGGGGTGAGAGGTAAGAATGTGTTTTTTTTTTTTTTTTTTTTTTTCCATTGAGTTAAATTTCCTTAATCCTGGAATGCTAGGCAAAGTTTTCATTGAGAGAGAAGAAGGAGGCAGGGATGGTAAGCTCATGGAGGCCTTGAAGAAAGCCAGTTACTCTTTCTACAATGCTGTCCTGCCTGTAATGGGGAGAAAAGAGGGATTCAAAATAACATCACCCACATCCTGTGCAGAGGACTCCTCCAGGTAGCTACAAAACTTAATTCCTAATCCTACACTCCCTGTCACTCTGTCGCTTCTCTTCTCGTGTTTCTGGGAAAATGCCACTTTGTTGTTTGTAATTTGTTCTCTTTTTCTCTCTCTTTCCTTCCCCACCCCTTCTCTCTTTACAGTACTGGGGACTGAACCCAGAGATGCTCTATCACTATGCCACATTCCCAGCACTTTTTATTTTGAGACAGGGTCTTCATAAGTTGCCAAGACTGGTCTCTGTCTTGCCATCCTCCTGCCTCAGCCTCCTCCAGAGCAGCTGGGTATGTGCCATCATGCCTGGCTGTTGTTTTCAAAATAACTTCTCTTATCTTTTCTAGGTTGAGTTGAGTTTGACATCAGTTGCTTGAGTCTGAGGAAACTCAAAAGCCATTAGTTGGAATTGTGTAGCAATGGTGGTGAGGTATGTAAAAATTCTTGGGGATAGTCCTATAAAAGGGTCTTACTGAAAGAGAATATGTGCATTTTAGAAAATCCAAAGCAAATGTCTGGTCAATGAATTTTTTAAAAAAACCCATTTACTTCTATCCTAATCTTATTTTATGTTTATAGAGTACATTTCCCACATATTGTCTTAATTCTCAAACTCTATGATGTAGCTGTAATTTTTAAAAAGTTATTCTTATTTGTTTTTTTTTTAATATTTATTGAGTTGCTGCCTTGTAAGGGTGTACTTGCCATGCTCATTTTCCACATTTGCAATGACAAATTTTCACCTCCCCTGCTTCCCTTGAGGCTTCTGCACCCCTACTTCATCTCCTGCCTGAAGGATGCATTTGTGTCCTAACAGACTAAGAAAATAAAAGCCAACACATAGAAGTACCTTTAACTTCCTGCCACCAACTCGGCCAGTCCATCTTAAGTCTGTCTCCATATTACCCTTCTTCTTTCCTATGATTGTGGACCCAGGTCTCCTAGGTAGCAATTTTACAGAGCAAAGATATGCAGAATGACAGAGAGACTGTCTTATAATGGGTGAGAGGCAGTGGCAAAATTTGATATCAGGTCTCCTGATTTTTTTTTTTAATCCCAATGCCATTTTCACTGAATCGTAGTACCTATCAGTTTTTCATGTAGGTAAGCAACATTTTATTTAGAATGTCAATATCATGCATATCTGTCCAAAATCTGTGCTCCCCGCAACCATTTCCAATAGCCCGGAACCTCAATGAGGTGATCCATAGGGTTCTAGGGAAGCTGAAACCCTGTCAGCTCTCACTGTGGGGGATTGACCTAGCAGCCTGCTACAGTGAGTGGTTCAGAAGTGGGCCTGTGTCCTAAGCTGGTCCAGTCACAATGGGCATGGATTCTTTTCTCCATCTTACGGTATGGTGTAAGGATGGGAAGTCTGGAAGTACTGTAGCCACTTTGCCATTATAAGGGAAGTCAACCTGAGTTTAAAAACACAGAAATTGACTGAATATAGGAGATTTTCAGAAAAATTTTCAGGAATATAGGAAATTTTCAGGAAGACTGTTAAACCATAACAGCCTTCTTGGTGAAAGTTGCCATATAGTCCTGTTACTGTTTAAACTACTTTGAATTTTTTTCTGTACCCTACAACAAAGAAAAACTGACTGACAAAACTTATTTTTAAAATATTTGTTTAGTTGTCAATGGATCTTTTATTTATTTATTTATTTATTTATTTATTTATTTGTTTAGTTAGTTAGTTAGTTAGTTATATGCAGTGCAGAGGATCAAACCCAGGGACTCACACATGCCAGGCAAGCACTCTACCACTAAGCCACATCTCCAGCCCCTGACAAAACTTTTCTTATAAATAACAGAAAATTTTGAAAAATATAAAGAAGAAAATGAGAATCGTTCATATTCTACTACCTACAATAACTACTATTAATACTTTTGAGATCCACATTCAGTTTTTCTTGAGGAAGAGGTAGAAATTAAGATTTGTTTTGTCAAAGCTTTATTTTTATTGAATAGTTTATCATATTAAATTTTGTGTCCTTTGTAATTATTGAAAAAGTCTTTTTAAATGACATCAGTTTTAACCATTTAATATATTTATTTTCAAAGCTGCTGTGATTCAACTTAATGTTCAATTTTATGTTTTGTGCCTTCCTTTATAATTTATAATAATTTCATTTTTTATCACTTGTGCCAATATAAAATAATTTTAGAGTTTAGTTTTTAAACATTTATTGAGCATTTACTATATGCAAGTGATAGGGTCTAGGGATGATGGGTCCTGGCCCTCATGGGGTTTATGGTCTAGAGAGGCAGACCATTAGTTGGAAATCCACAAATATGAATGTATTATTACAAAATGATGCTTATTTTAAAGGACAGAAAATGTGTATAAGGTAAGGATGGTGTAGAATTTTTCTAGACCATCTCTGCCTGTGGGTAGATGGGATGGAGGGGTGTGAAGTGAAGAAGTGATACTTGAATGGACCAGGCAGAGAGGAAGCTTTAGCTGGGATGAGGGAGGGGGTGTGGGATGGGGAGACCCTTCTCTGCAAGGAATGGGGAAGGCCGTGATCAAGATGTAGCTCTGCATGTCAAAGACCTGCAAGTTCACTGTGATTTTGGAAAGCAGAGAGGGAATAGAGATGGTGGTGGGGCTGGAGGGGACAAAACCAGAACAGGAGGGACTTTAGAGGCCACACTAAGAACTTTGGGAACTTGAGAAAAATAAGAAGGCATTAAAGAGCTTTGGTCTGGGAGTGGGTGGGTAGAAAGCATAGGTCTGGTTTGTCATGTGCACTTGAGATGAGGCTGGTGGGAGGATGGAGAGTCTGTGGCAGCCTGGTTTGGATTGATGGTAATGGAGGTGAGGGAGTGAAGGAGAAGGAGATAATGAGGACATGCTGTGAACAGGACTCAGTGGTGGACAGGCTGTGGAAGTAAATGAGAGAGAGAGAGAGAGGTCCAGAGTCACTTTGTGGTCTGACTCTGTGCCTGTGGATGCATAGTGGTGCATTGATGGTGGGGATCAGAGTACAGGGTGGGTTTGGAGAGTCCCAGGTGCCAGGAGATGTCATGAGGATATGGAATATGTGGCCTGGAACTCCCTGAAAAGGTCCAAGCTAGAGAAATACATTTGGAAATCATGAAAGACCAGATGAAAGTACAGTCATAGCTTGAGGAAGATCACCCTTCATGAAGAAGACTAAGAGTGAGATTCCCATTCACAAGAGACCTAAACCCTGGTCTTCAGGAGAATCAACTTTCAAAGGCAGTATGGGGAGGTAACTCTCCTAAGGACGCTGTGCAGGAAGAATAGAGAAGTAAGGCAAAAAGTCAAACTGCTGTCACAGCATCCCAATGGAGTGTGTCAAGAAAAGAAAGGTCATAATAAATACGCAGTACCATTGGGGCCATCTAAGGTAAAGATGAAAAACGTCTGTTGGCTTTTGTGGCATGTGGACATTCAGCCTAGCCAGAATGATTTCAGAAATGTGATGGGGCAGAACCAAATTTTGTGACTTAAGGCGGGGTTGGGAGAAAAGCTTCTAAGAATTTTGCTGAGAGAGGGATCAGAGTTAGGGCTAACAGTGGCTCTCAACTTTGTACACAAGAATAATGTAAGGTGCCTTGAAAATATTCCCATGCCAAGGCCATTCTCCAGACCAATGAGATCAGAGTTTCTCAGAGTTGGACTCAAGCACTGAGTTATTTTATAAAGCTCCCAGGTGATTCCAATATGTAACCAAGACAGACAATCACCAAGTTAGAAAGAGATGTGGGGCTGAAAGTATATATAGTCATCCCTCTCTATCTCGGGGGGTTGGTCTTTGCAGATTCCAAGACCTGCAGATGCTGAAGTCCCTCATATAAAATGACCTAGTATTGCTTATAACCTACACACATTCTGCTTTATACTTTAAATCATCTCTAGATTACTTATAATGCCTAATGCAATGTAAATGTTGTGTAAATAGGTGTTATATTGTACTGTTTAGGGAATAATGACAAGGAACAAAGGTCTGTACATTTTCAGAACAAATGAGATTTTTTGAAGAATATTTTCATTATGTGGTTGATTGGATCTGCAGATGTAAAAGCCAAGGATGCTGAGGGCTGACCATATATTTTAAGGACTGGAGAGGTTTGAACAAGCTTAAATGTTGTCAGGAGGGATCTAGATGAAAGGATAGAGGAGGAATAGTAGATTTTGTGAAGTTCTAAGAAGACAGAATTCAAAACTTCACTGGAGAGAGAGAGAAGCCTCAGAGAGGAGTGGCTTGGAAGGAAACCCTTTGCCTTTAACTGCACTATTAGTAACCTTGACATTTTTTTTTTAAAAACATTATTTAAATCTATATTTCTTTAATTACCCAAAATGGAGAATAAAGTTGCTACTTGAAGCATTTTTCATAGAAATTAATGCATTTAAACTATTTTATTTCCCCATGAGTTTTTAATCCAGATCATGGTTGCAAAACACTTATTTTTTACACTCTGGATTATCTATTTTAAAATCACTCTGATATTTGCAGTTAACTTTGGAAACATGGTTTAAGAGGTTATTCAGGTGTAATGCTGCATGAAACTCTTTTAAATGCTGCCCGCCAGGATGATGTCACCATGCTAACTCCATCCCTGGGTCATAAAATTCCTCCATCATTTGGTGTGGGTGTTCAAAAAAGTTTCATGGCATTCTATTTTATGAACTCTTGCATAGTCAAGAAGGTTTTCTTATTGTCTTTACAAATGAAAGACAGCATGAATAAACATGTAATTGCTTGCTTCAACCTTCTCCATAAGCACCTGGTCAGTCTTACTTCCTATTCCATTGTAGGTATCAAGATCTTCCCATCTCAGACTCATGGGCAGTTCTCCCTGTTATCCTTATGCTCACGTTGGATTTCCAGAATGTGGCTTTTTGTTGCTGATTGTTCCCGGGGCATGGTGAACATTTTTAGTCTCAAGGACGTTTTTTTTTCTCCTCAAAGAAGTGTTCTTCAGTTATGCTTCTGATCATGACTTTGATTTAAGTAGCTTTGTTTTATTCTTTAGGAGCATCACACTTAGACAAGACCTTAATTTTCAGTCCCCTGGTCTACCATCTTCTCTGTTTTTCATTGGCATCCATGTTATTCTGGAAGAATTTTTAAAATTTATTCTCTAATTACAGATTGGCTTTTCTGCACTTTAAATTCTACTTGATCTTGCCTTCCATGTTATTCAGATATTGTATTGTTCATTCCCTTGTAACCTCTTTTAGTCATCTCTTTTTCATCTTCTTGTATTTTCTCTCTCTTCAGTTACCCATTTTTCCAACCCTTCCTCTTTCTTTTCCTTCCATCTGGTCATCTCTCCTTCCCTTTTTTCCTCCTTCCATCCCTCCCTTCCTCTTTTCCATCCCTTCCTTCCTCTTTTCCATACATCCTTCCTTCTCTAGGTTATATCATATCTCATTCTCTCCCTAGGCTTTTTGTAACTATTTCAGGAAGAGCACATCTTCTTGATTCTATTGAATTTGTCATTTTTAGAGCTGATATTTTTCCAGACACTTTAAGATGATGTCTATTTCTTTCATTCTGTTACTTTTTTCAGAAGATTCATGACTAACTAAACAAAATGTTGGCCAATATACACAGTGTGTGGGTTGCCTGTGCCTACTCCCTGAACTCTTGGGCATAGGTTGAATCCCCTTTTTATTTCATCAGGCATACATTTAGGTTCATTTACCTTAGGGGCTGAGCTCAATTCCCAAGGTCTAGCTTTTCCTCATGTAGCTTTGTCTGCTGGCACGAGAGTGCATCTTTATGCTTCATCTTTGATGTTTAAACCTCCTGGGAGGCAGTGCACCCTTCTGTCCAGTTTTATTCTTGGGTTTTCAAGTGGCACACTGGAGATGGAACTGCCTGAGCAGTTAGCAGAAGGATGGGTAACTGGACCCAGCCTTGCACTCCTGACGCAGAGCAGAGGGGGAGCTGAGAGCAGGCTTGCTTTGCTCTCCGTATCCTTGACTGTTTCTGTCGTTCAAGTCCTATCAGATTAATGTCAGTGGGAAGTCTTTTCACATTCTGCCAATACTCTTAATTACGTTTTGGTCTTGTGAATTTTTATCGTTTCCTATCTTAGCAAGCATGTTAATAAAATGGCAGGCAGAGTCTAAAGAGCTAAAATTGAAGCCAGTTATCACTTCTTGCTTTTATTTTAAAATTTGAGTGGTAATGCTTTAGAAGTAAATCTTAATTAAAGTGAAAGGTTTTGGCAAAGATGAGGAAATGGCAAGAGTCATTTTACTGAAAGTTCTCCTGCCCACCAGCAGTATTGGGACTGGGGAATGAACCTGGAGTCTTGTGCATAGTCTTGTGCACTCTACCACTGAGCTATATCCCAAGCCCAGGAGAGAGGGATAGCTTACTGATATGCAGCAGGTGGTTTGTGCATGGACATGAACTTCTGCCTGTGGAGTGAACATTTATTTTTGTAGCACTCAGAAGGGCTTTTAAAATTCAGTACTCTCTCCCACCTTTAGACTGCATAGATTCTCCTCCTTTTGGGGATTCTGGGATTCCCTACATCTCCTAGAACTGTACCATTCCTTCTAGAAGACTGATTAAATTTGCTTAAAAATTAGTGCTCCAAAGTCTATGTGAAATTGTAACATAAGAAATAAATATTTAAACTTTATCCCTAGTTCCAGACAGGGGTGAAAGGAGCACATTTTGTTATTCATAATAATTTTTTTTTCATTCATACCTGAGTTTATACTCATGAGGTGACTTTTGGTAGATGGAGGCTGGTTGCCAGAGTAACCAACTGTGCGATTAAAGAAGAGTAGGGAGAAATGTCTCATCCTAATGGGAAATGGAGAACAGTCAAGAAAAGAACATGTTGGCAGTGGAAAAAGTTGGTCTTTAGTTTTCAGACAATGAAAACAGAGAATTATGCATCAGAATAAGGACACTTGGCAAAGGAAGATAACCCTTAGGAAGGGAAATTCCAGTAGAACTCTGAATTGTTATGAAGGGAAAAGGCAATGAATAGCTACTTGATCAAATAAGAAAAAAAAAAAAAAAAGGAAAAAAAAAAGGAAAATCAGCAATAAACTGGAGGGAAGTAATAGCACCAGTGAATCTGAGATGCAAGTTCACTCACATGAAGTGTTTAGAGCATGGAGCGTTAGGTGTTCCTCCTTTTCCTCCTCCTGCTCCTCCTTCTCTCCTTGTCACTGCAATAAATATGAATGGATTGAATTGTTGTACTAAAAAACAGAGACTCTCGGACTGGAATTTTAAAAATAATTCAGTTATATACTGTTCCTCAGAAAAATACCTGGAGTGAAAATGATTAGCTTAAAGACAGAAGAGGCATTACAACAAGTAAATGCTAACAAAAGAAAGTCTTATAAAAAAGTCTTATAAAAGTTTAACTTGAGAGGCATGAAAAAAGATAAAAGAAGTACAGTTATGTGAAATTGAAAAGAATAATTAATGAGCATATATAAGATATGAATGAGTGTATCAAACCATACATATAAATCAAAAATTAAAAATTTGATAAAAATAATAAGAGACAACTACAAAGTGTGTTTCTCAGAACTTCCAATATCACACAGGCAAAAGCAAGTAGGGTTATAATGAATTGAATGATATAATAAATAAGTGGGATTTAATTATATACATATATTTTCATATATTAGGTTTACATATATAAAGATATACAAGTTTCAACTATATACATTTTCATATCCTTTGATTAAAAAAATACAAGTTTTCCCATGCCAAAGGAACATTTACAAAAATATATCTTATACTTGAAAGGCTTAACATATTAAAAAGATAATTTTTTGGCTTGACATATCCAGAGTAATTTCTTTCTGGGAAATTAATTTTTGAGATTAGCTCTGCATTAAAAGAGGAAATAAAAAGAGAGATTGCAAAGTCTCTAGAAAGAAAAAAGTATTATTTCCTCTCCCACACCTACATGCTCTTGTGAATGGTACCATGCAGGCCCCAGGGAAGTCATTCTCTACTCTGCATACATGGATGCAAGACATCCTTGCTGAAGAAGTGTAATTTCCCAGGTGCGCCCACTGTTCATTTTCTTGCTTGTCTTAGTGTTTTGACATGTGGTTCTGGAGAAACTCACATATTAGAATGGCGTTTGCAACAACAGTTTTTGCAACAGTTGCGCATGGTGCCTGAAAAGCATTTTGCAATATTGAATAATTCATACTACTCTTATGTTTGTGTGCATGAAAGTCTAGACATCACATGGATGAAGTGTGATAATTATTCTTTACACTTGCAGTTAGAAAGACATCAGTGCTAGAATTCTGGTGAGTTTTCTTTTGGTAAATTATTTTAAAATATTTAAATTTTCAAAAAAGATACAATTTCAGTTATAAATGAGTTTTGATTTAATATTTGAGATTTATTATTTATAACTTGTACTTGGCCTTTTAATATTCATAGATAATTTCAAATATTTTGGAAGAAGAAGAATCCTGAAAACTTACATGAACAATGATTTTTACTTTGCCCTTTCTAATGTTTGTTTAGTTTCAGTTTTTGATAAAACGTTGAATTTTGAATGCGATTACATTTTCTTTTTAAGTTAGTACTGTCAATAGAACATAAATTCTGTGAAAAACCTGGCTATAACAATATAATTAGTGATTGGGCTAAAATGTGGGCATGAGAAATGAACCTTAAGGAATAAATATACATATAATGTTCTCACCCAAACATTGTTATTCCATTGAGAGAAAAATTTAGTAGTCTTTGATTTTTTTTTCTTTGCTGTAAATATGATAAAGACCATGTCTTCTGTGTTTTTTTAAAAAAATTGGTTCTTTTTAGTTGTACATGACAGCAAAATCCATTTTGATATGATTCTACAAGCATAGTATATATCTTATTATAGTTAGGATCCCATTCTTATAGATGTACATGGTGGTGAGATTCACCATGCTGTTTTCACAGATTTTTAAAATTGTGTCATTATAAAGATTTATTTATCATCTTGGGAGGATAGAACATATTTATTTATCAATTTGTTAGCTTGAGTTAAACTTTAAATGTTTAGACATATGTGGTTTTGGTTTCCATTTTTATTCTTGACCTGGATCCTGCAAATGTTAAGGACATGTCTGTCACCCAGAGCTGAGATACCTCCATGCTGTTAGTGTAGTGCTAGCAGGAAACTGCATCAGGGAACATTTTATAATTTGAAAGTCAATTCAGAATTTCCATATCCAGTGGTTATAATATACACTTGAATTCCTAAAGTGGCAGAATCATCTTGTCTGTAACATGGGAATTACATTTATACTGCAGATTGAGTATCCCCCATCCAAAATGCTTGGAACTGGAATGTTTCAGACTTTGGAGTTTGTAATATTTATCTATACATAATGAAATATCTTAAGGCTGGGACCCCAAACTAAACAATTCATTTATGCTTTATAAGCATCTTATACACATAGCTTGAAGATATTATACACAGTATTTTAAATAATTTTGTGCATTGAAACCCAGTTCCACGGTGTGAAAATTTTCACTTGTGGTGTCATTTTAACTCTCAAAAAGTTTTGGATTTTGGAGCATTTTGACTTTGGGTTAGGGAGGTTCAATCCATATTCAATTTTTTTTTTTTCATATGGGGAGATGGTTGGGGTTGTAGAGTAACTTTGTAACAAGTCAGTCCATAGAGCCTGTTTCACTAGTACATCACAAAACATGCTCTTTTCAATATTCAAGGAGGTTGACAAAGAATAACTTGGGATGAATGTTTTGGGGGTAGCCCTGATCTGGGTTAGCACAGGTGTCTTTTTTAATTCCTTAAGGAGTGTCACGTCTTCCTTGTCTTTCTATACCTCCAGATCTGAAACAGGAGGTGTAAAAGAAGTATTTATTGAACTGGAAGTTTCTAAAAGGACAGCATTGTGCTTGTTGCTGTGCAAGTGGCAACATTGTACAGTGCTGGCTTTGCAGTCAGACTGCAGGTCCTGAGCCTGTTTGTGATACTTTTTTTCCTGGGTGCCCTTGGGCAAGAGCTCCATTTCTTTGTGTCTCAGTTCTCTTGTCTGTAAAATACTGGTGCAAACCTCAGAGGGTTATTGTAAAGACTAATGAGTTAATACACTGAAAGTGCTCGGATCAGCTCTTGGCTACAGCAGACACTACGTACATTTGCTCACACCTTGGGGTTCAGCTTGATTCACTTCAACAAAGGTTCATTGACTGTCTTAAGTTGCTGGAAGGCAAATGAATGTCTACATGTGCCCCAGATGTCTTGCTAGCTATGGATACCAGAGTTCACAGGGCCTAGCCTCTGCCTTATCCATGTACATGCAGTAAGGAATTTTGGGTAAGAAATCAGGTGATTACAGAACAGTTTATTTTACAAAGTGCTCCCAGGAGCTGCAGGTAGCATATAGGAGAAACTCCTGCTCACCTATCCCAGTCTTGGGAAGTGAGAGATTATTTCCTAACAGTAGAATGGAAATGTTAGGTTTTTCAGGAAAGACCATGGGGAAGGGACTTACACATCTAGATGACTATCTACTGCTCCTCTTTGTGGTGGCAATAGTGGTATCAGGAAAGACCCCAGCCTATGGTGTCACCACCCATGTTAGTCTTCTATATTCTTTACAATCTAAGAATCCTTTGGCGTTCCTGTTTGTCTTAGCTTATGCACAACCAAGCACCACCTCTGGGTTTATAGGGTGTGGGTTTATCTCCTGCAACAGTCCTTCCTCTCCTAGAGCCTTCCTCGCAAGCTTCCTGTTTCCATCAGAACCAAAATATCCTGTAAAGGCTTTCATTCAGCTCATGGTTTAAGCATGTGCAAGAGAAGAGACAAATTGCATGGAATACTCCCCAAAGGAGTTCTTTTTTCCTCCCTTTCTTTTCTTGCTTCCTTCCTTTATTTTCCCTTATCTCTCTGCCCCATTCTCCACTTGCCCCAAATTCACAGACTTCCTTAGTAGATTCCAAACCAGGATTTCAGAAATCTTGAGGCATCCCAGCTTTCTGTAAGGAGCAGAGACTCTTACAGGTCTACTTTAGTTTTGAATAAAGTTGTTATTTTGGTGAAAAGATACAAGTAGTATAAAATCTGGGGGTAATTAAAAGAGCTACAAAATTTGCCTGCTGTCTTATAAATATAATTGAGATCTATTTGGTAGAGAAACTGACATTTCACAATAGTTACTTATTGAGGTCAGGATAATAAAGAATTTGCTGAAATCTTAAATGTGAAATGAGAGGGGATAATTATTGGTTATTGATTCTATTGTGTGAATTAGCATCTCTGTCTCTGTCTGACCCCCTAACACAACAAGGATCTTGAAGGCATGGGACCCAGGACATGTAATTTTTGTAGGTATTAAGGGATCTGAAGAATGAGAAAAGATGACTTCAGAAATATTGTTTACAGGAAATTATACACCAGAACCCCCTATCTTTCTGCCTATCTATCTACCCATCTATCTATTATCTCTCCATCTATTTATTTAATGCAATGAATCATGATGCTATTTCTACATCCTGGGCATTTATGGATGAACTTGCATCCATTGCCCACCTGGAGCTCCACAGACAGGGCAGACCTGAGCTCATAATCAAACACAGTAAAAAGTGTTTAAAGATCTGGAGACACACTGAACCCTTCTTGGTGATTGCCACAAGATATTGAGCTAAGCGGGAACTTGAAGGGGAAATCAACACTTTCCAAATGGATTTAGTAGGAAATAAATGTGGCCAAAACTGTAGGAGAGGATGA
Source organism: Sciurus carolinensis (assembly GCF_902686445.1). Classification (NCBI taxonomy): domain Eukaryota; kingdom Metazoa; phylum Chordata; class Mammalia; order Rodentia; family Sciuridae; genus Sciurus; species Sciurus carolinensis. The sequence goes on along the minus strand of NC_062223.1, from coordinate 128,299,040 downwards.
GATGACCTGAGAAAAGAAAGTAGCTCCCTTTGTGGGAGCTGCAGGGAACAGTGAGAGATACTGCACAAGAAAGCTAAGGAGTCTCATCCCACAGTAGTGGAGCCACTGAAGGGGCTAAGGCAGAAAACACAGGAAGAAGCAGTAAACATCTAACTGTAGAAATCAGATCAACAATGCAATACTCATGGTTTTCTTACACATGCATTTCTAAAATTTTAAGGATGAAGAAATGAGAAGGAATGCTTAAAAACCTGGAGTATTGAGGAGGGAAGAAGCAAGTTTTATAGGAGTTCTGGATTTTCCTTTAAGCTGGGCATTTTGAGAGGATAGAAACCTACTGAGAACCTCTAATTCCAGCTAATGATTGTGTCAACACAGTAACCAAACAGGGAAAATATAACAAAAAGGGGACACTGGGTAAGTAAAGCCAAAGTCCAATAATTCCATTTCAATTTTCTTGTTTGGTTTTTGACAATGATTGAATTAAGTACAAATTGCCAAGCTTCCTTTCTCCTTGGACTGCTTGTACCAATCTTGGTCTCTTTGGGATTCATTTTTCTATAACAGAGAAGGAAGAAGGGAGTGCTTATTGATTCTCTGAGGCTGGTGCTCAGTGCTGGAGGGCACAGACCGTGGTCTGCATGCAGCTTATTATCAGTTCCACTTCCGTTTAAAAAAATCATAACTTTTTACAGGAGAACCCCAGATGATCTTTTCTAGAGTCACATGAAGGATGCGTGAATGTGGCCCAAGTGTGTTATTTTCCTGACTTAGCAAGCTAGCCCTCCTCCCCATGGGTCCTCCAGAATGCTGCTGTAAAGACTGGAGGTAATGGAAAAATAATCCAGAGAGAAGGGAGGAGAAAAAGCAGAGGTATTTCTGGTCATCGGCTTCTGTTGCTTTTGGCACTTCAAAAGTGAGATTCCCTGGCTGCCTGTGGCTGTCTCAAATGGGAGGGGAGGCCAAGTGCAGGGGACATTCAGGAGCCCTTTCAGGTTCTTCGGCAGTTCCTGTTAAGCTTTGTTATTTGTTTATTTTTACATTTCAGTGGTTTCTAATTCATGGACACAGGTGGGGAGAAAGGGAAAGGAAGGAGTAGTCACTTAGATGTGGCTTCTAGGTCTCTCAGGACAGTTTTTCCCTGTGATGGAGGAATTGGATGCTGCAGTTACAGTATGTGGCCACTGGGCGGCAGACTCTCAGTGTGATCTGACGCAGAGGTGGCTTATTTGTCATCTGAATCTTACAGAAGATGGCCTGGGGTCCAATACCAAACCAAAAACTTCCAGGAACTATGGATCTTAGATGTGTTACAAGGCCTGGTTTGGCTTTCGGTACTCGAAGTTAATTCTAGAGTCTAACCTGATGCTGTTTCAGGTTTTCCCAGCACTGATCACTAGTGGAGGATGAAAAATGGAGCAGGATTGTGAGGGACTGTCAACTCTCCTCCTGGTAAAGCCAGATGGATTTGTCTGACGCGGATTCTATTCACTGTCTTAGATTGCGCTCTGTTGTCTTTTCTTCATGTTATTAAAACACTGTCTGTGTTAGCCTGGTGAGTTCCAAATTTGAGTGGCATGTTTGTTTTATTTGTTCTGTAGCATGTAGCACTGATGAGCTGGGTGTGGTCATCGGGCAGGGCAGCAGGTGGAGATGACCTGACCCTGTAAACAGAGAGCAAGCCCCTCCTGGTGTTTGATGCCCCAGGTTTCTCGTTGTCAAATTCAGGTCCTGGCCCAGCACCTCTCCTCCCAACAGAGACGGAGTATCCAGAGCCAATTCCAAGAGACTGAAATTCCAGGAGGATGTAGAGAAGTGGGGCATTTAACCTGAGAGAGAACAGAGGTAGGCACTCTATGAAGTGTTTGTGGAGTTGGGGGGAATTGTCTAATCAGCCTTTTTGTTTCTTGAAAGCCAGTCCAAATTCGTTCTGATTCCTAGGTCAGTTTTAGTACCAAAATAATTTGTGTCAAAAGTTCAGGTCAGTTACATTCGCCATGCTGCATGCACCCATGACACTTGGTCACTGCAAGAATAACACCCCTTCCCTTCTCCTCTGCAGATTTCCTTTTCCCTCTTGTCCTTTCAACGTCTTGCTTCCCTTTGCTTCATATTTGGCTCCTTTCCTTCCTATTTTCCCTCCCCAACTCCTGCCACTGTGGTCTCAGGACCTATATAGTTTGGATCTTAATGTTTTCCAAAGGCCCATGTGGAAAAGGCATGGTTGCCAACCCATGATGCTATAGGTAGGTGTTGGAACCCTCAAGAGGTGAGGCCTCGTGGAAGCAAGTAGGTTATTGGAGGTGGGCCCTGAAGGGGATATTGGAACCCTAGCCCCTTCCTGTCGCTCTTTCTGCTTCCCTGCTGCCACGAGCTGCTGCTCTAGCACATGTTTCATGCCGTGGTATTCTGACTCATCGCTACCTGGAAACCATGGAGTCAACCAAACATGGACTGAAACTGTGAGCCAAAAGTATATCTTTTCTCCTTTAAGTTGATTTTCTCAGGTAGTTTGTCACAGTAACCAAAGGCTAACTAACACAGGATCCTCAGTCACACTTTCCATTATTCTCTACTACCATAAAGACTACTTGTGGTGGCTAATTTCATGTGTCAACTTGGTTAGGCTATGGTGCACAGTCTTATGGTTTAATTCCTTTCTAGATATTGATTTGAAGGTATTTTTAGATGCAATTAATACTTAAATCAGTAGACTTCAAGTAAAGCAGATGATCCTTTACAAAATATCTGTGGCGTGGGGAGACTTGTCCAATCTGTAGGCCTGGACTTGAGAAGAGCTGAGGTCCCAGAGGAGGAAGGTTTTTTCAGAACGACTTCAGACTCAAAACTGCAACATTAGCTTTTCTCTGGGTCTCAGCCTAAGGTCCTGTCTTGAAGATTTCAGACTAGCCAGCCCCCAAGATCATGAGTCAATTCCTTAATTCTGTCCCCCACCCCATCCTACTAGTTCTGTTTCTCTGGAAAGTTCTGTGTAATACACCACTCTCTCTGTTCAATGCCCTGATGAAAGGGCATGCTCCCTAGAGCCCCTTTGACTGGAAGCTACTTTTTTTCTGATCTCAATGCACCAGGGCCCAAAGTGGAATGTTCTCTCAGTACTTACCCCTGCTTCCAGATGTCTTGTGTTTTTATAAAAGCTCCCCTTCATTTGACCCCTCCAATAAACAACCCATATTTGTTGCAGGCTGTTTCTCCTCATTAGGTCAGAATTTGTACCTATCTCAGAATCATCTTCCCTGTTGCCTGCTGTAAGCCTAGTAGAACTTTATATGTAGGTACATGGCTTGTCCTAACAGCCCAGCCCCCCGCATCTTGACCTCCTGCTCCAATGACCTGCATCTCCTCTCCTCTCCAGCTTAACCTCAATCTTGGCATCATTGAGACTCTTCCCCAGCAAAACCAATGTTCTCTTCACTAACTGGTCTTTTGCTCTTTTCAGTATTCTTAAGACCTTCATCAAACCAAGTGGTCTTTGATCTCGCACACATCTCTGGTTCCTTGGTCTCTCCACATCCTTCTTGGCTACCACCCTCTTTCCAAGTCTCCCTTCCCTCCATGCTACACCCTATGGTTGATCCTCTGGACCATACATCCATCAATAGCTTCCTTGGTTTCCTTGTGACACTTCCTCTCTCACTAAGTTGTACTCTTCAGAAGGGCAGAGGTGACATCGATTGTGTTCACCTTGTATATTTACAGTAGTACAATGCAAATATATATGTATATGCAGGTATACCAAAAGATATATACAAATATGTATATATATACAAATATAGTTAATGAAATGTATATGTATACATATCTACATACTTGTACATACAAATATATGTACATATATATATTTGCTTAATGATTGAATTTCACACATGCCCAGCAAAACCCCAACTCTGGCTGTTCTTCAAGTCCTTACCTTTGATCTTACACCCTGGGAACAGCAGTGATAAAAGGAATCATACAACAATGTTGACTATTTTTAACTGTGATTTTTTTAACTATTTTTTTTTTTTTTTTTTTTTTTTTGTACTGGGGATTGAAACCAGGAGTGCTTAATCCCTGAACAATCTCTCCAACCTTCCTGAACAATCTCTCCAACCTTCCTGAACAATCTCTCCAACCTTTTTATTTTTTATATTGAGACAGGGTCTCTCTAAGTTGCTTAGGGCCTTGCTAAGTTGCTGAGGCTGGCCTCAAACTCGTGATCCTCCTGCCTTAACCTCCCAAGTTACAGGTGTGCACTGCCATCCTTGGTTTAAATTACAGTTTTATAAGTAAAATTCATGGTCTGCTAACTCAGAACTCAGCTTATCCTCAACTCTTTCACTTCTTGTAGGTTAGGTCCTTCTTCCATCATGCCGCATGCCTGGTTCAAACCTTCTTCCTCCATCACTTCCAGTTTCTTTTTAATATTTCAGCCCTGTTTCTTACAGTACTTATTCACAGTTTATGGGGAAGAGTAAACCTACCAGGACTCATCTGCTTCTGAACTTCTCCACAGCTTTCTACAACTCCCTTGCCTCCTTCCCTCTCACCCCCTAACAAGTAGACATGCCACCTGTTCCCAGCCAACAAGAACCTCTGAGGATGGACCCTTCTACTCAGGGAGCCCCATTTCCTGCTCTTTTCCAAAAAGACGTCTGTCAGCAGTGTTGAGTCTGTCTGCCCTTGGGCAACCAGGGTTATGAGAGAGAGGGGTGTGGGGACCCAGGAGGGATCATGTTTCCTGACTTGGAGCCCCTGTATGGTAACAGGAGCTTGTGAGGCCACCCCCTCCCCACCCCATGCCTCCACTGAGCTTGTGAGAGAGCAAGAGGAACTGAAGAGCCTGAGGGGTGAGGGGCCCACTTTGGTGAGGTTCCAGGCTTTGGGTGGTTCCCAGGGTCTCCTGAGCAGTTTGACAGTCGCAGAAATTTCCAGGACAATGGTGCTGCTACCTGGCCAAGCAGAGCAATCACTGCTTTTGGTCCTTTATACTAAGTGGACTTCTGACTTTTCTCTGTGCTCAGCCTGTGCAGGTAGCAGGAGGCTGAGCCCAAAGCCCAGGACAGCTCCCAGATGTCCCTACAAGACTAGGGACTTGTCAGAGCCCCTTATGTCAAGGCCTTGTTTGGGCTGGGGTTCAGGATTCCGTTTTGGGACCTTTGTTTTAGTGGACATTTTAAAAGTCACAAAAATGTTAAGTAAATGTGAACTTGGGACACTTGTCATTTTCTGCCAGACCCAGCTGTTACTTTTCCATCATAAGGGTCACCTGGGTTGGTCTGATGCAGTTTACCTACCTTCATGTGTTCTTAAGGAGAGTTTGGCAACGCCAGTCTTCACATTTTTGGTTTTGTCTGTTTTGTTGTAAACCAGTCCTGAGTTGGATTCTAATGGCCTCAGTGGGGGAAGATGGTAGTAGAGATTTTTCTTTGTGGCTGATTTTGAGCTTTTGATGAGAAATTCATACAGGCTCAATTCACAATAGCCAACCTATGGAACCAACCTAGATGCCCTTCAACAGATGATTGGCTAAAGAAAAAGTGCTATATATACACAATGGAATATTACACAGTCATAAAGGAGAATGAAATTATGACATTTGTTGGTAAATGGATGGAATTGGAGGGTATCATGCTAAGTGAAATAAGCCATTCCCCCAAAACCAAAGATCAAATATTCTATCAGATATGTGGATGCTAACCTATAACAAAGGAGGGGAGGGGAGGGAAAGTATAGAAGTTCATTGGATTAAACAAAGGGGAATGAGGGGAAGGGGAGGATGGGAATAGGAAAGACAGTAGAATGATCAGACATAACTTCCTTATGCTCATATAGGAATACATGACCAATGTAACTCCATATCATGTACAACCACAAGAATGGGATACTAATTAGAATAAGTTATATTCTATGTATGTATAATATGTCAAATATACTCTACTGTCATGTATATCTAAAAAGAACAAAATTTTAAAAAGAAATTCATACAGGCTTCAATGGACAGTCCCTCAGGTCATACTTGTATCCTATTGTCCCCAGGGGCAAGAGGTGATGATATTTAGACAGAAAAACTGAGACTCACTGGTTTCTTGGGAAGTTCCACCCTGTCCCTTGTCCCTGAATCATTACAGCCCCAGATTAGGGATGCACATCCAGGAGGAGTCCAGAAACTCTTATTCTCTAAAAAACAAAGAGATTGCTCATTGCTCATAGAAGGAACCACCAATCAGCAGCGGGGCAGACAGGTCCCTTTCCAGCTTTAGTTCCAACACCTGCGCTGCATGCCCCCTCCTCGCCTGCTGCCCCCGTCCTGGAAAAGCTCCTATGCCCTCCTGCACAGGTATCCATCCCTAGGCCTCTGCACTTCCCAGTTTTCTCTCTGCTCGCTGGGATCAGTTCAGAGAGCTCCTCTTCTGGAAAGGCTCTGGATAAACCTCAGAGGGGCGTCATTGCCCTGCAGTGTTGTAGAGTCCCTTGGGCCCTTTAGAGCTCTCCTGCAGCCAGCTTTGAGCGCCTCATGGAAAGGGACTGTACCTGCCTATCCTCCCCCGCAGGTCCCTGTTTGGGCCCAGGCACCCAGTGGGAACTCGGGAAGAGCTCGCTGAATGGCTGGCGTAGTGGTCCAGGGTATGCATGAGGGTGCAGGGGAGACTAGGTAGGGCTGCCCGCGCGGCGTGGCTTTTGTTCTCTGCCTCTTTCCCAGCCTCAACCAAGCAGTTCTCAGTTCGCTGCATTGCACCACCAGCATCTGACCAGAAGGGGTCTCTGCAGCGCAGATCACGAGTTTTGGTTCTCAAGTCTACATACAGCCACAAGGAGTGGCTAGGAGGGCACCTCCTAGTCAAGAAGTCAGGCTACCCTGAAAATCCAGCTGGTGCTCAGTAACCGCTGAAGAGAAGCACTCAGCACCTCTCTTTCGGAGGAGAAATTCCCTTTAAATTTGGCCTCCCTGTGGAAGGTGTGTTTCAAGACCCCTGTGTCCCCATAGAAGACAGCTTCTTGTTTCTCCTCTCCTATTTTCTTTAAAATATAATATGCAGAGAAGAACTTTCTTTGTATAACAATGTGTGTGTGTGTGTGTGTGTATAAAGAGAAGAACTTCCTGAACTGAGTGTTTCTCCTATGGCCACAAGTGAATATCAACAATAAGAACACTAAGAATTCAAAAGGAAAAAGAGAGAGAAAAAAAGAATTGGTAGTCAGAGTTTATTGATTTTTTCCCCTAAGTAATTTTTATATGACCTACCAGTTGTCCAAATACTATGTACCAGTTTCTTGACCAATTAATGAGGCACTTCTTGTTCAAAGCACTTCCCCCCACCCACGTCTGACACCTATCAGGATGACTATTATAAAAATAATGGAGGGGATGTGAGAAACAAATCTTGGCATATTTGATGGGAATGCAAAATGGTACAGCTACTATGGAAAACAGTATCGGGATCCTCAAAAAAAATTAAAACCCAAACTCTCATGTAGTGCAGGAATTCTACATGTAGGTCTTTATCTGAAAGAATTGAAATCAGGGACTTGAAAAAATATTATCACTCTCCCGTTCATTGAAGCACTATCGACAATAGCTAAGATGCAGAAACAACCTAAACATCTTTCAACAGATGAATGGATAAAGAAAATGTGGTATATTCATCTTTAAAAAAAGAAGGAAATCTTGGCATATATGACGGCATGAATGAACCTAGAGGGCATTATGCTAAGTTAAAGAAGCCCATCACTCAAGAGTCCATTGATTTTGTTAACATGTAGTGAGTTCCTCTTAGTCATCTCCTGTAAATGATTCCCTGATCCATGGTAACTTTTATGTATGTGGTCTACCAAGAAAGAGAACCTAAGTATTAACTCCTGTTTGTTGAGCGCTTATTCTGTGCCAGGACCATGGCTAGGCAGTTGACATTTTTCATTCCAATCCGTTAGTGGCCCAGTCTGGGAAGTATGGAAGGCAGTGTGCTGTGTGGTTGGGTCCAGGCTCCAGGCCATACCACCTAGGTTCAAACCTGGTTTTGGCAATTACCAGCTGTGGAGCTTCCTAACTCACTCTTGGTCTCTGTTTTCTCACTTGTGCAAAGTGGATAATAATAGCATGTATATCAGAGGGGTTTGGAGGATTAAGTGGTCTAACATGCTAAGGACTAAGAACAGAGGCTGCAAGATAGTAAGCAATCACAAAAGTATTGTAATCTATCCTCCATATCTGCTGGTTCTGCATGCTCAGATTCAACCAGCTTTGGCTCATAGATGATGTAGTTAGTTCTGGGATGGTTGCAGCTACACTGAACACGTACAGATTTTTCATCTTGTTATTATTCCCTGAATGATACAGTATAAACTATTTACTTATCATTTCCATTGTATAGGTATTATAACTAATCTAAAGATGATTTAAAGATGAGTGTATGTGCCTAGGTTATATGTGAATGTCATACTTTATACAAGGGACTTGGGCACCTGTAGATTTTGGTACCTGCAGGAGGTTCTGGTACCAATCCCATGAAGATAACAAAAGATGATTGTATTTTTGTTCTATGATATACAGAAAAGGAAATTGAATCGGAGAGTTTAAAAAGTAACACATCTGTGCTGGAGTTGAATCCAATTCCTGTTTTATACCAAAATACAGTCTCTTCTCAGATATATGGACACGTACATAAACAGGTTGATTGTGTGGAAACTGGGTTAGTAACACAGCTACTTGGTTTTCCTACACACTGACCTTGCATCAGGCCTAGAAACTGACTTGTACTGACTGATCAGATGGGAAGGCTTGAGGCATCTCAGCATATCCTTTTGTTCCCCACCCTTCCAAGGTTGGCCTTCAGAGGGCGCCATTGAGCTATATTCACCAAGTTCCAGGCCAAAGGACCCCACAAGTACAATTTGAAATTACTCATGATGAAAAGAAAAACTCAAAGGCTGAAATCCAAACTGCTAAGACTTTTATCTTTATTACAAAACAGCTCTTACAAACAAAATCGCTCCGCTGCAAGAATGAGAGGACTTTTCAGAAGTCAAGGTTATTGCAGCTCATGTTCTTTCTTTTCTTTGCTCATCATACTTTAAAAAGAAAGCTACCTTAAAACAAAACAAAACAAAGAAGCAACAAAGACACACACAACTCTGGAGAGGGTATCAGTGTCAGAATCTGCAGCCTTAACCTTGTCAGGAGAGGGGTTGTACAGCCTGTCTCCAAAACAGAATAAAACAAATGTTTAACTCTGTTTAATGCTGACAGGAATCTAATATTGTCAGAGAGCATGGAAGGCCTGGAAAAGAATTAGGACCAATTTTTTTCTTTACTTATTTGCCAAATCTGAGGTTCCAAACTGGGTCACGTCCCTGGAAGTTTTCAACAGGAAAGGCTACTGTCATTGAACACCAAGTGCCCACCTGGGGTGTTGTCCTGTCCACTTCCAGACCCCTGGGCTAGCCCTTAACTGCACCCACAGGCAGCCTCACTGAGTTTTGGATTGGACTTGAAACCACCAGAGCTCTTGGAGAGTGGTCAAAGGCTCGCAGTTACCCTTTTGCCCATGCACAGGACAGAACAGCATGATCACAGTATATCTCTGTCTCTTCTCTCAGGCACAAACTAAATGTGAAAGAGAGGCAGTCTTGCTGGAAAGAGAATACTTCCAGGGGGTGTAGCACAGTGGCACAGTGCTTGTCTAGCATGTAGAAGGCCCTGGGCTCAATCCTCAGCATCACAAAAATAAATCAAAATAAGTAAAAAGAGAGAGAGACCTGGCTTTCTGGCTGGGGATGTAGCTTAGTAGTAAGATGCTTGCCTAATGTGAGCAAGGCCCTGGTTCAATCCCCAGCACTGAAAAAAAAAAAAAAAATCTTTTAAATTAAGAGATAGAGAATGCTCCCAATTCTGTGACTTTTAGACGTCATCTGACAAATGTTTTCAGACCATCTCTAAATGAAAGAACTGTCAATCACATTAGCCTGTTTCAGTTCTTCCTCACAAACTCTTGTGAGCTTCCCTGTTTTCCAGGGTGGGGAGGGTAAAGTGACTTACTTGTGGCACTTCTACTGGAGTGACTATGTTGAGATTCTAACTCTGTAAATAATCAAGAGTTTCAACTTTTGCTGAGCAGTAGGCAGGATCAAGGATCAGATTCACTCAGCTTCTCCTCACCTTTGCAGGGCTTCCCAGGGCTGTGCAGATAAGAGAGTTTTTTGCTCTTCACCTCAACCATGCCTCCTCCCACTCTCCCAAGTTCAGCTTTATCAAAAAGCCCTCACTGCTGGCAAATAGATCAGGGCCAATCTGGTAGGACATGAAGTGTATCAGCACATCTCCTGCAGTGTCCCCCATTCTGCTCTTAGCCTTCCTGGCTTTACATTCAACTGTTCTGAATTCTAGCCTGAATTCTGCTCTGTAAAATGCAGAAACTTCCAGGAGGGATGGTTGGTTTAGTTTCTAATGTCTTCAGGTGATCTAGTTAATATTCCTTTCTTGACTAAGAAAAGAAAAGAAAAAAGCAGGAAATGAAAGGAGAAAAGTCAGGAAGTAAAAAAAGGGATGAGGGGTTGTCTTCTAGTTTGACTTAGGACAGACATATCCTGAGACCACGCACCATGAAATGAGGTGTGTCCCCATATAGCATCTCCTGATGCCCACTTCAGAAAACAACCCAGTCTCCCCTCCCAGGCCTACCTGCCTAATCTGAATATTATTACCTGTCCTGCACACACTTTGATGACATAAATGTGAAATGTGATCTAACAGCGAAGGCTGCTTTCTGCCATGGAGTGTGGGTTATCTTCGGTACTCTTTAGTAGCAAAGAAAGAATGAGATTGTACTATAGAAAATACCTAATTCTGTTTTCAGGGGATCACTTGCGAAAATATTCTTAAAATGGATTTAAAAAAAAAAAAAAAACCCTAACCATTTAACCTATTAAGAAAAAAAAAAAAAAAAAGCCAAGTCCATCAGCTTTTTTAAAAAAGATGAACAAAGTTAATAGTTTCCAGGCTTGGGTTGGGGTTTTTCACTCTTTTGTTTGTTTCTGAGATGTTTTTGAATCTTACCTTTAACAAGAAATTTCACACCTCCCTCTGAACTGTAGTAACCTTGAATACTGAGCTCAACCTTATTTGAGGCTTTGAGGGAACTGCTTTAGGATCTCTCAACAAATGCAATCGTGAGAACTGAAGTCCTGGAGAATCTTCAAGTTGCAAATACCTTGCAGCTCCCTTAGTGTCCCTGCTTCAGAGAAACCACTTCTTAAAGGCCTCAGAAGTGTGTTCATGTGGGACACATCTGAACAATGTCTGGGGTCATTGGCAACCCCAAACACATGCCTGGCCTGAGGGACCTGGTATATTTCTTCCCCTCCCCAGGCAGGAGGCAGCTGGATTCTAACTTACTTCAAACAGGTCACACTCAGTGACTGGGAGCACATATGGGGCATTGCAATGTCAAGCAGCACTCTTTCCTCAGTACTGTCCCTGCGTGTTTCCTCGGTGTTTCAGCCAGGGTGGTCCTGATAAGAACTCTGTAGCCAACAGAGAATTCTTTGCTCATGACCTGCTTGCAGTGGTGGCTCCTGAGCTCACTAGGGGTACAGGAGCTAGGAGATGTGGAGGAGTCGAACAGGCCCTGGAGTGTTATGGGGCAGCCTCCCCATCATTCCTCTCTCTCTTTCTTCCACTTTTCCTTCCTACTGTTCCCCTGTGGGTTACTTTCCTTGTTTGTCCTTTTCCCCATAGGTGATAAAATCTACCGCACCCTCACATTTCCAACAAGGCCAAAGAGGGGCTGGCATGCTCCTTCTGGTGGCCATTCCTTGCAAGACACAGGGGAAGACTGTTTCCCAAATTAGCAAGAGAAGCTGGATTTCCTTTGAACTCTGGGATGAACTAGCCTAAAGATCTGGCTGGGCTCCCAGACTGCCTTGAGTCCCAGGGCATGTGGGGGGTTGGAGCCATGAGTAGCTAGCTCCCACTGTGGCACCAGTATGGCCAGCCAGGGTGGGCTGTGGGACAGAGTGGGGGGTCAGGGGTCTGACCCTCAGAGCCTTGGCCACCAACTCCACCCACTTAACAATTCATGGCATCTAATTGCTCTTTCCTTTTCATTTTATTTAGTAACTGGGTTCAGCCCAGGAAACTCTGGCTTCCAATCCTTGAGTGTTTTGACTCAGGCACCGTAAACTGTCTGATTTCTTGGACAAACACAATCTTGAGGAATTTTTCTCTTTACACAATGGCCGGGCTCTGTGAATGTCATGGTTCTCCATTCAGGCCTCAGTCACTTATTTTCCCCTTCCTACAGACGTCAAACTACTTAAAATAAATATTCCCTTTGGTTTGGGGGCCCTTTCCTTTGCATTACTCACCTTTATCTCTGGAATTAGAAGGCATCTGTCAGCAGAGATAGTGTTTGTACCTGCTCTTGCACAGAGAGGGAGAAATAGACTGGGCCATGAGACCTAAATTACATCTTAGTTCATCTTCGGCTTTAAAGATTTCACTCCTTGACCATATGGTGCCATAGGCCTGTTTGGAGTGACCACGGACTGCCTTCCTGCTCCAACACCCCCTCCTCAGTGTTTCCAGGCAACCACCTGAGTCCTCTTCCAGAAGCAAACCTGATCACATCTCACCTGCCTCTGCTGGAAATCTGAGGACTCTGCGATAGAGCCCCACTGCTCTGTCAGGCAAGCAGAACCTTTCCCCATGTGGCTATACCCCTCCCACCTTGTTCTTCTCATTCCTTGTCTCTTCTCTGCCTCACCCTAACGTGAGGTGCTGTCTTGGCATATGTGAGTCCTTCTTCCTGGGATGTCTGTGCCCTTCCTTATTGAATTTGGACTCATACATAAAGACCCACTTCAGATTTTATCGTGTGAGGCCTTCCTGTACAGAAAGGGCCTCTCCTCTGTTGGAGGTGGTTGTGGGGGGTCTCTCTTACAAGAACTCACTGCATTATACTGTGACCAGCAACTCTTCATCCATCCAAAGAGCATCTAGCTTATTCCTCATTATTTATTTATTTATTTGGTATTGAGGTTTGAACTCAGGGGCACTCAACCACTGAGCCACATCCCCAGCCCTATTTTGTATTTTATTTAGAGACAGAGTCTCACTGAGTTGCTTAGTACCTTGCTTTTGCTGAGATTGGCTTTGAATTCTTGATCCTCCTACCTCAGCCTCCTGAGCCATTAAGAAGCTAACTATGCTTAATTCCTCTTTTCCTTCTTCTGCTTTTTTGTCCTCCTCTTTTTTGATAGCTAATTATATGATCTTTGAGAACTCTTCTGGGCATGGTGTGGTGCCTGGTATTCTTAAAAAAAAGTTTCACATGCTAATTTTTTGTATTATCAAATATCTGCAATATTTAGGCATAGACTACATATTTTGCGTTTGTTATTTTGTTTAAATATCTCATTTGAAACCTTGTGAGTTAGATTTTATTTCTCATTTTTTCCATGAAAAAAACTAAGTTTTGTGAACTTAAATAAATGCTGCAAGGTTCCACTGTTAGCAATGGTAGAATTCATGCACAGGTCAAAGAGACCTCAGATCCTGGTATTGTTGGACATAGCAATTGTGTGGATACCCTGCACATGGGAGTAGGACCAAGAGGACTTGGCCCCAGAGGCTTGCTGTGAGAGCTGGCCTTTCAGTGCCTTCATCTTCCCCTTAGGAATGGAAATGGACACATCGATATGTGGTTCTCAGGATAATCACTAAGGGCCACAGGTTCATAATAACCTGCTTGTATATTTTAGGCATTCCAAAGAAATAAGACAAATTTATTGTGTTTAACTTATCAAAGAAATTCATCCCTGGGGATAATCAGCTGCAGTGAACCTAAGTTGCTAGGGAAAACCAGGAGGTTTTTATCTTCAGCCTCAGGATAGGAGCAAACGTGTTTGGCAGACTCAGGTGTAAGAATGCTTAGGAACCATGGCAATATCAGCTAACACTGAATGGAAATAGCTTAGTGTGAGAAAAATCTCTGCAAATAAAGTGTTGGAGAAAGATGGAAGTTGGTGGGGAGGCAAATGTGACAGCAACCTAGCATGTCCCAGAGTTTGGATTTTTTGAGTTTTGAAATGTTTGCATGTACATAATAAATGACATAAGTTTGGGATGGGCCCCAAGTCTAAACACAAAATTTATTTATTTCATATATACACAGCCTGGAAGTATTTTATGCATTATTTTAAATAATTTTGTGCATAAACAAAGTTTCATGGTGTGGAAATTTCCCATTGGTGCTTGAATTTTTTTGAATTTTGGAGCATTTCAGATTTTATATTTGGATTGGGGTGTTTAATCTATAATAGATACCTACACAGACTCACTCTTTTAACCACTCTTTATTGAATGATTTACTACATTTTAGGAGTAAGATGGGCAAAGACCAACAGACAAGCAAAATGGCAAGTGATGGAAGTTGCTGTTATTCAGAAAAAGAAAGTCTGCAGGGTAAAAGGGTGCATGGGGAACTTGATGGAGTGTGTGTGCTGCCTTGTGTGGAGTGGTCCTGGGGCAGGGGGCATTCCTGATATGAAGCCAGACCCCAGCTCATACCTGGCTGGTGCTCATGATGGTTACAACCCCATTCCCATTATTGAAGTAGAAGACACTTGGCCTAGAAGCTCGATTCTATTTATGGAAACATACAGACTGGTGATTTGAAATTTTCTGGGTCTTGCCCAGAAAACCCACTTATTGCACCTTATTGCCATGGAAACTCTAATGATAGCCACATACTGTAGAATCCTATCTCACTATTAAGTGGGGAATAGGCAGCAAGAAAACCAGCCCTTGGTCAGCATGCTTCTCTCTTTTAGTACTGGGTTCTTTGTTTCCTACTGAAAAACAGCGACTGAAACTGATCACCCTGACAGCTCACTAGATGCCTGTCCCTCCCTCTTCAGGCCCCAGCCAGTCTCTGCATTGCTATCTTCCTCCTCTCCTAAGTACATGGGCTCATCTGATTGTACCTCTTCTTGTTTGAGAAGTTATCCTATCTCACCAAGTTTGCCCAGTTACACTGAAATCGAGATAGTCCTGTTGTGTCAAAACTTACTGGTACCCAGAATGCATCTCTGAACTCCTACCCACCTCTTTTCTTCAAAAACAGGAAGTTGCCCCAGGCCAGTGTTAATCAGCCCCAATACCCCAAGGTTTAGATTTCATCAGAGCTCAGAGAGTTAGTCTAAAATACGGCAAGTTAGGTCTCTCCACCACCTGTTTCTTCCAGGCTCCTAGATTTCTCCCTCTGCCCTGATCCTCATCCTTGGATTCAGATTCAGGCTTCTTGGGTGAGACCTTCAAGAAAGACAATGGTGGGTTTGGAGACCCACCTTCTCAAAGACTTCAGGGGCATATTCTGCAGGTGGGCAGTCATTTGTGGTGATTGGAACAAAGAATATGACATCAGATTTCTTCCTTTCTTTCTTTTTTTGACACAGCATCTTGTTATGTTGGCTAGGCTGGCCTTGAACTTCTGCACCCAAGCAGTCTTCCCACCTCAGTCTCCCAAGTGCTGGGACTACAGGTGTGCGCTACTAGGAATCCTTTGTTTGTTATGTGACTTGGTTGATTGTATTGCCTCAGATCCCAAGTGATCCATTCATGTATTATGTCACTATAGTGGAAATACTTATAAAAAATAACTGTCGTGTTATAGGAGAAAAAATTTTGACTTTATCTTAAGTGTTATTCTTGGGTAGATGGAAACATAGATGCAAGGACTCAGGTGCTGGTGATCAGGACAGGAGGAAAGGCCTGTGCCTCTCAGTAGTACCCTTTGCTGTGCTCTCAGCCATCCTTGGTGAGACCTGGCCTGGGCCCATGGGTCTGATGGTGCAGCCAAGAGAGCTGACTGGCATAACTCTTTCCCCTTGTCTGTTGTCTAGGCCACATTCCCTTCCCCTTCCCTTCTAATCTCTATCCACTCTGATCTCTCTTCCTCATCTAAATCTGGATTCCTTTCTGTATAAATACGAGACTTTTTCTGTTGATTGATGGAATGAATAATGAATGAACACATTCCCTACTCCATCATTGATATCGTCACTATTCCCTCGATCCCATTTGATTATCAACTGCTGAAAAATATTAGAACATGGAAAGGAATCCAAAACTGAATTGTGTTTTGGGGGCAAGAGAAGAAGGAGTTTGAGACAAGAGTCAACAAATTCAAGATAGAGATGTAGTAGGAGGGATTCATACTGGCTCTCCCTCTGAAAGTCTATTCTTTCTTTTCCTCAGGTACCTCACAGAGGTATCTTGGGGACCTGACTTTCTTCTCCCAGCTCTTTGCTGCCATCTCATCTGTCCCAAGCCCATCTCTGGGATAGGATGCTGAGTGTGTACTTTCCTAGAAATAAGCATGTGGCATTTCCTGACGCAACGTCTCCAGGTTGCTTTAGGCTTTGCAAGGCCTTGTGGCCTAGAGAAGAGATGACAGATTGGGTCACGCAGCTCCCTCCGTGAGAGAAGTTAAGAAAGTTTATAACTTTGTCTTGGGACATTTGTTGAAGTCATGTTTTAAGAGACACATCACATCTGATGCACCAGGAACCAACCACCAAGCTGTCAGATGCATAGGTTCTCAGGCCCTGAGACCCTATGGGAAATTGTCTATAGGGCCCCACAGCCTGGGAAACTGGCCTAGAGATTTTATAGAGTGACTAATATCCTACAGGGATCAGTCCAGTCCCAGGGCTTGCAATAGGGTCAGCAGGCCAGCCCCTTTTTGAGCAGCACCCCTGGGATTGTTCATGTCCATCTGGAAGAAACTAGTCTCTGAGTTTGATTCAGGACTTCTTTCTCATTCTCACCTCTCACCCCAGCCCTGTGATTTACACATTTTAAATGTTCTGTTGGGAAATCCCACAGCATTCAACAGGCAAGTAGTGATACTCAAATATTCACATTGTAGTCAAAGGTATGTAGTGGGGGAGGAGGGGAACAGAGTTGCTGCAGAGAAAAGGAGAGAAAGGGAGAGGGAGAGGGAGAGAAGTGACCTAGGAATCTGTGTTGCTAAAATTTAAAACTGTGATAATATTTTTATTTTAATAATCCTGACACATCTGACTCTATGTGACAACTTTCAACTTAATTCACCATTTATAATTTAGTTTTAGGATTAAGTGAAACAGTGTCATAGACACTGTTTCTCCCCATTTAGGTCATTGGGTGCAAGGGATGGTCTAAGTTTAGATGTTTAACTAGTTGTTCCTGATCTGGGGCTTCTTCCCTATTGCCCAGCTGTGGGCATCTGCTTGATCATTTTTGTTCATAGGGTGAAGGATCTCCAAATCCCTAATCATTCTGAGCTCCCGAGATTTTACCTGGGGTCCCTGATGTGGATTCAGTTGTTCTTCTACATTGAGAACAGGTGAAGACTGGAGCTGGAAGAGGTCCAGGGAGGAAGTGTGGTGAAGTGGACATGCCCTAAATTTGGATAACCCCAAAATATTTTACATCCTAACTTACTGAGTGACTCTATCAACCATTTGAGGTTTATTTGTACCTGTGGGAATCTCCATGTCTCTGAGGGTCTCGTATGTTGCACTGCACATGGTAATTGCTCTATAAATAAAGTCCTTATTCTTTTCTAGCTAGTCATCTTATTTTACCCAGATGAGACTAGAATGCAGGTGGGAGTCTCCCATACACCAGGGATTTGGTTAATACTCCTTGAGGAGAATTAAGTGATTTGTTCAAGGTGACAAACCCAGAACCCAGGTCTCTGGGCTCCAATTCAGGGCTCTTTAGAATCAGTTTCACCTTGTGTCTTCTCTGAATAGATTTCCTCTCTGTTTTCAATCACAGAAGCACCAAAGGCACTATGATCCCTTTTTTCCTAAAACTGACTCAGCTGAGGATGTGATATGGATACCAGTGAGTTTAGCTCTCCTTGCTTCCCGGGGACCAGTCGGAGCAGCTGGCTTCTCTAACTAAAGCCCCCTGGCTTGTAGCAGCTGGAGGCTGAACTGGGGATGGGAAAGAAGGCAAAAAGTCCATGCAGAGGAGGAACTGGCAGATAAAGCTCTCTCCCATGCAAGCCTGGCTAGAAGTTGATAAGCCATCTTCAGAGATGTACAAGGAGCTGTCTGCCACTGCTTCCTTACAAAACCATGACTCAGGAACATTGTTCACATCCTCAGGATGGCACAAGAGTTAAAAATAAATCCTGAAATGCAGTCCAAAGAGACCCTGGTGAAAGGGAGGGGCAGGCATGGAGGGGAGCTGGAGAGGGCCAAGAACAAGGAGCTTGGAGATGAGGGATGCTCTGGGGAAGGAAGGAGAGAAAAAGCAGGGAGGGTGCATATGGACAAGAGGTGCACAAAAGGAGAGGGAGAAATGGAGTTAGAGCCTGAATCAGGAGAGAGTCTATCCAAGATGAAAAGTTCTAGGAAGAAGAAGATGTTAACTGCATACAAACCTGGAATTAACACATTTGTTAATTTCAAATGGTGAAACCCAGACTGGTTGCTTTACTCAAGATGGCAGACTACTCTCCTCCTGTCCCTAACTGAGAGTGTCCCCACTCTTGGCACTGTGTTCTCTACCTTCTTCAGAGATGCCATAAATGTCTTTAGTTATCACTTCTCAGCTGGAGACCGCAAATCTTCACCACCTCTCTCATCTCTGGCCTGAAGTTGGGTCAGTATTTTCAGTTGCCTGTAGCATTGGTTTTACTCCATACTGCTGAGAATCCTCAAGATTGGAGGGTTAGGAGGGACTACTGAGGGGTAGTGCTCATGGCACTCCTTGTTTTAAGTAGTGTGTCTCCTTTTTAATTCATTTTATGCTTTAGGTTTTCTCCTAAGGTATTATTTGAGAAAAAGAGGTTTTTTGGTTTTTTTTTTTTTTTTTTTTTTTTTTTTGTGGCAGTGAATGACTTATAGATTGGAATCATCTGGTAAAATTTAAAATGTCCCAAATTTAATGTATTCTCCCTCCCCATCTGTTTCCCTGCCCTCCGCCTTTTCCTCCTTCCTCAGATACTGCATCTGTTCTCCAGCACCTCAGACCCAAGAGCATGATTTCCACCCACACACCTAACTCCTGGAAAATGCCTCTTAGACTTGGCACTTTGTCTTCTTACCAGCTGTGAATTCCTTGGTCCCTTCCTGCTTGGGCCTAGGTGTCTGACCAGCTTCTCTCTCCTTCTCCTTTCTAGCTGTGCACCTCTGTCTAAGCTCCCTTTACTACTTGCACTGCTTTGCTGCAAAATCCCCCAGTGCTCCTCTCAATGCCTGTCCTGGAAATCCTCTGACCAGAATGTACTGTGTCCTGGCCTGGCACCCTGCAGGGTTGGCTCATCCCTCCACCTGTCTGGGATGCAGACCTCCTTCAGTCCTGTCTTGACCATCCTTTGGTTTTCCTTACATCCAACATTCTATACTTCCTTCTCCAAGACCTCCCTAATTATTTTAACCCTTTCTTCTTCCTGAGTGCTTGCCATCTTTACAGTCTATGATGTACAGCCTAACATTTGTTGCACACAGGTTACTGGATGCCTGACTTGGGGCCTGGCCCCTACCTTCTGCAAAAGCTGGGAACTCTTAGCTTCTGGTTCTGTATGCTCTCCTCCCTTCAGTGCCCCAACTTTCCCTAGTCGCAGTGGACCTCTCAGGCCAGTCTCACTTGTTCTTGGGATCACTTGTTCTTGCAAGTCCCAGATGGGTGTAGTCCTTGACTTCATATGTATGGATGCATGTGAAGTTGATTTAGACTTCTCAGCTTCCAGGTCCGTGACTCCACCAACAAGAGGGTCTAAGCTCCCCAAGTCTTTGTGTTTGCTCATCCTCTGTGGAGCTCCCTTTGCACATTTGTATTAGTCAGGGTTCTCTAGAGGAACAGAATCAACAGGAAGTATGATTCTAAAAAGGGGATTTATTAGATTGGTTTACAGGACCAGAATCTGGGTAGTCCACAATGGCTGTCTGCAACTGAAGAGCTGGAAGAACCAGCAGCTGTGTAGTCCAAGAGGTGGAAGCCCCAGAACAAGGAGTATCAACAGTGCTACCCTAGTCCAAGACCACGGCTTCTGGAAACTACCTGGAGAATCACTGGAAGAGTCTGCTTTGGAAGAGTGAAGAAATAAGAGTCTGATATCTTCAGATGATTGAAGCAGCAATCAAGAACCCTTTTAAGACTCAAGCTTGCATCTGTATCTGCATCTGCTTTCTTGTTCTTCCAACTTTCATTCCTCCAAGCCACTATCCTATTGGGCGGTGCTACCCATGCTTAGGGAGGGTCTCCACTTTAGTTCATTATCCCACATTCCAATCATTCCTAGACGTGCCCTCCTTGACACACCCAGAAGCTTCTTAATCACTGGCATCTCTTAATCCAATCAAGTTGACAATTCAAATTCAAATTAACCATTACAACATTCTTATTCACTACCCTGTAGTCTTTGTCCTTTGGACAGGCCAGTCTTCTTCCAACCAAGCCCTTTGCATATGATACCTCTTTCCACCATCTTGGACTGAGTTGCTTTTAGTAATCCACCTTCAATTCAAAATTTACTTCCTAAGGGATTCTTTCCCTCACTGCCCAGGCTGTGTCAATACCGCTCTTTTATGTTCTCAAAACATCCTATGGTTTACTTTAACCGTCACAATCTTATGTTTATTTTCTGAAGACCCATTCTCTAATAGAGCATATGCTTAACTGGGACAGGAGCCTAGTTCTTCTACACTGCTTTCTGCCCTGTTCCTGACACTGAGTACCATAGATAGTCTGATTTGGAATGGAATATAGATTCATTAAAAAACTATAGTAAAAATACTTTGGATTTGACTTGGGAGTAAAGGGCCAGCTGCTACTAGACCCAAGGATCCTGTCTTCCAGACTTACTGCTGGAGGCTTGACTTTGCTTTTGACTGCAGTCTTTTGGTGCTGAGCCAAGGGCCAGCTTGGTAAACACATCTCTATCCTTTTGCATTTTCTCTTATTACTTGCAATAAAAAAGTAATCTCTGGCTAAAATTCTCACTTCCTTCAATATCCCTGGCAGAGCCTCTTCCCCAACCCTACCTCCTGTCTTCCCCAACCCCTACCTCTCCATCCCTGGAACAAAATGGAGGAGCAGATAAACACAAAAATGAGGCAGAGCCAACTTTGTGAGTCTCATTTCTGGGCTAGCTTGAGAGGAGGTGGGGACAGATCTGGAGGTAGAGCTAAAAATCAAGAGAAGAGAGAAGTCTCCCTAATGGGACCCCAGAGTCCAGCGGGATGGGATGGGACCCTAAGAGACCTATGGAGAGCATTCATGTTGGGCCTCAGAGTCCTACATGTGTATCCATCCATCCATCCATCCATTCATCTATTCATCCATCCATCCATCTATCCATCTATCTATCCATTACTGCCACATTCCCCCAGAGTCCATCACAGTCCTCTTGTCACAGAACTCACAGTCTTGTGGAGACTCAGACACCAAAGAGGTCAATGAACCATGGATTACAAATGGACTATTTGATCATGAATGGGAGAAACTAGGTTTCTGACTGGAGAACCATGATACCTCCATCTTGGACCAGAAAGTTGAGTACAGGAGCAAGGGTAGGTTCTCAGACTGGTCTTCCTTCCTAGCTCTATTCTCCTGGCTATTCTGCCTTCCAGTGACCTTCCTTTAAACATCTCCCTTTGCTCCTGACCCTGTTTTCTGTGTTCTAATTTCCTGCCCTGTTGGTACTTGCCTACCTTTGGTTTCTGTCCATCACAATGTTTGAGACCCTAGAGACTTGCCTTTTCTTTAAACTTGGGTGTTTATAGTGGAAGCTCTTGAGTCCCAGATTTTGGGTCACCTCCCAATCACCAGATCCCATGGATCTGGAGGTTCAGAGGAGACATTAAAAGTAGGCATGCTGGTCCCTTGAGCTTTTGGTTCTCTCTCTTTTCCAGTTCCTCCCTCCCTCATTCACCATCAGTTGGTGTTTTTCTCTCTTCTGCATCTTTTCTCACCTCTTGGTGTTTCCATCCCTCTGCTGTATGGAGGACAAGTGGTCTGAAGATAGAAAGGAGAACCCTGCTCCTGGGGCAGCCCATCCTTTCCCCAGCCATATGGACAGACTTTGTTTCAATTGTCGCCTTTCTGATATGGGCCAAGTTGATTTGTGGCAGCCCTGTGACCATCACTTCATCCTTTCCCACTTCTGTCCTATGCTTCTTAGTTCTGTCAGACTCATGGGAGAAGGAAGTAGGCAATTTACTTTTCCCTTTCTTGCAAAATGAGAATGCCAAGTAGAAAGAACCTTGAAACATTTGGGCTGTGCTTTCTGATACACAGTATATAGTTTTGTTAGATTCCGTCTCCCTTTCTTTCTAGGAGTAAAACATTTTGGAAGGAAAATGCATTTAATGTTTTCATACTCTTCTTTCTCCTTACTCATCAGGAAAGCTCAGCTCACTGGCTGCCTGTCTTAGTGAGCCTAGGGATGCTAGGCTTAGGCTGGATTCAAATCACAGTGCAGCTATTCATCTGCTTGTGCAACTTTGGGTAAGTTACTTCATCATTCTGAAACTTTTTTTTCTCATTTATCCAATAGAGGCAAAATAATAATTACTTCCTAGATTGTTCATGTATGAGAATTGAATTGATTAAAGTATTTGAAGAGGCAGGCACAGTGCCTGGTGTATCCTTCTCATTTCAATTATCCAGCGGCTCCTAAGTCCCTCATGTTCATTTCTGCAAACTGTACTGGGACTGGATCCTGCATTTGGGTGGGCAGAGAAGCAGCAGCTGGGGCTGGGTAGATCCTTTTACAGACAAGGTTCTAGTCCTTGTGAGGGGCCTGGGTCTGTGCTGGGGAGTGGGAGTGCTGGCAGCCAGGGCCTCTCCCCAGGAGATGGAGCACACATTAAAGGCCATCGCAGCTCAGGAACTGGGCCCGCTGCGCAGAGCATCTGGATGCTCTTAGATCTCTGTCTGGACCCTTCTGCTTGTCTTATAGGATCACTTATCAGTGGCAGGCAGGCCAGGCCTTTGGCTTTCCTCCCTGGGGCCCAGCCTGGCCTTCCTATGCATAAACAGTGTCAAGCAGGGGGCAGGTGGGGCAGCTGCTCCAGGACCTGCAGACGAGGCTCCCCTGCAGGATCTTCCTTCCTCACCCGCCCTCACCGCACATGCTGCCGTCTTAGTGTAAACGTGGGGACTCCTGTCTGGGCCTGGGTGTCCTTTACTAGACTCTCCACGTGTTTAGACGAGACATGCATAGAAATCAGAAGAAATTTCGAAATTGTTCAGAAAGTGAGCATGTGGAAGAAACCTCCCCCTCACCTCCGTTCTTTTCAAAATCCTCCAGATATTGAACCCCTTCCCTCAGGATTTGGTTCCACTTTCTGATGTTAGACTGCTGCTTATATTCTTGGTATTGACATCTTGGTGAATCTGCTGGTGCAGGCTGGCTGGCCTCTCTGGACACAGCGCCCCAGGTGTTATAGTTCTGCCCCAAGGAGGGATTCCAGGAGGGATCTCAGGCTGGGGACAGGAGGGCACTGCCAACACCAGAAAGCTTTTTAGGGGACACCTCAGATCACTCTGGAGGAAGAAACTGAATACCTGGTCCTGTTTTACTTTTCCACTCTGGCAGCTGTGTGACACCACAGTCCTTGACCTTCCTGTGCTTCTTCACTGGGTCTCAGGATGCCACACGTGCTTGGCTTCCCTCCAGCTTCTGCTTGTTCCTTGTCTTCTTTTCAACCTCTTCCCTTTGTCCCCTTCTCGGTCCTCTGCTCTTTCTCATTCACTTCCTGGTGGTTCCAGCCAGGCTCAGGACTTCAGAAAGCATCTCTGGGCCGGGAACCCCACCTTGGGGACTCCAGCCCCACTCCCTTTGGCTCCACAGGCCCGTACGGAGCTCACACAGCGGACACCTCGGAATTCACACGGCCTCCACTGAGAGCCTGTTCTCTGCCACATGCCGCCGCCTGGTTCCGTTCTGTCCCCCTCCGTGATTTCACTTCCACACTGCTGGTTTCTGAGGCTGAATGTGGAGTTGTGCCAGGCTTCTCTCTGTTTCTCGAAGCCTCCTTCCAACGTGTCAACAGATCCTACTCTACTCTTAGACTCTATCCAGTGTGTCCACCTGCTTCTCCTCCTGGTCTGAGCCACCTTCCTGTCTCATTTGGACTTCTACAATGACTGCCTCCCCAGCCTCCCTGACTCCTGCTTGATTTCCTGTCACAGAAGAGGCCACAGTGGACAGGTCATGGTTTTCTACTTCCCTCACCTCCTTCAAGACTTTTCTCGAAGGTCTCAAATGCCCCCTCCCCCACACCCACACGGCCTGCCGTGACGGTTCTGTGTGGAAGAACAAGAGACTGGCTGTGTCCTCTCCTTTCTATACCCTCTCATCTCTGCTGCCTTACCCTCTCTTTTCCCCATAGTACTTTAATTATTTCATTTATTTATTTTTCTAGTACTGGGGGTTAAGCCCAGGCGTACTGTACCACTGAGCTACATTCCCAGTGCTTTTTATTTTTTATTTTGAAACAGGGTCTCCCTAAGTTGCCCAGGCTGGTCTCAAACTTGGGATCCTACTGCCTCAGCCTCATGAGTCACTGGGCTTACAGGCAGACTCTTTGTTTATTGGCTTTGTTCTCCTCCCAGACTATAAGCCCTGGCAGGAAACTTTTGCCTTTTCATCCCAGAACCTGGTGACACATGACAGGTGCTTTGAGGTGCTTTGAGATGAACACACCATTGTTGCCGTTGGAGTCTGTCCCTTCTCACCCTTAGGCTGAGGTCTGAATGTCATTTCCCACAGGGACCACCCCAAGTAGAACAGGGTCCTTGCCCCTCATTACTGTTCTCTTCCAGGGTCCTTCAGAGGTCATTGTCAAAACTTTGTAAATGCATATTTGCTTGAGTACTAAGGTTTACCATTTGTCTACTTCCTGGGCTGCAAACCCATCCATAGTGTGTTGCTTTATTCCCTAGGGTTTTTCTAGTACCTGGCATAGGTATACTGGGAATAGGTGCTAAGTAAATGTTGGTTGAATAAATAGGAAAACACTTACGGTATACTGTCTTGTTTGATGCTCACAGTCATACTGTGAAATAAATTTTATCACAGTGTCTAGCTCTTTGAAGCAATTTGAGGCTCAGAGAGGTTGAGTAATTTACTCACAAACTCAGAGCATGTGGGAAAGTCAACCTGGAGTCAGGTCTATCTGACTGAGTGTGTGTGGGTGTGGGTGCATTCACATGAGAATCTTTATTTTTTTCTGTGGAGTTGCACTGTGCAGGCAGCTGCTTCTCTTCTCTGGAGGACTGTCCAAGGCTACTTTATCTCATTACCCCTAGACCCAAGCCCAAACAAGTTAAATGCTGCCACAGAGGACTCTGTTAGGCTTCCTTACTGGCATGAAACCCACCCTGGAGATCCCAATGCCCTGTACTGTGAGGTTCCAGGTTGCCTATTGCCCTCTCAGCACCATGAAATCCTCTACTTCCAAGGGAACAAAAGACCCAAAGTCCTGCCCTTTGCTCACAAAGCATTGACTTTGAGGGAATTTGAGTACATGCAGCTACCCAAGCCACCTCCAATTGTAGGATCTGTCTTGTCCAGACTCCAGTGCAAGGCAAGAGACTCTGTGGTTGGCCTGCTGCAAGCCTACTATGGGTATGACTGAGAAGGACCAACATCCTCCTTGCCCTGTGCACCCATAGCCAAGGGCTGCACCTGCATCCCACAAGGAGCGGACTGAACCTTTCTACAGGAAGGGGAGAGGGAGGGGAAGTACAAAAGAGGGCTCCTTAAATGTAGTTGGGGAGGACCACAGGCTGCATTTCCTGAATTCATTGATGAGAGACAGGTGAAGATGAGCAGCAGCCCAGAGCCCACAGTCAGACCCAGCTGTGCAGTTCCTCCAAATGCCGTGACCATGGCATCAGCAAGAGCAGCAGCGGGAGCTTTTCCAGACTCAGTCACTTCTTGGGAATGAGGATGGATCCATGGCAGCCTCAGGTGAACAGCAGTGGCCACCTCACTTGCTAGAGGATGCAGCTGAGTCAGGCAGTAGGGCTGGGACTGGGACAGACACCAGGTTTAGACATTGTGTCAAGCCTGTAATCTTTTAGCTGTTGCTCCACCTTGTTGGTAATGCATGGCCTAATTTTGGAAATTGAGGTCTGTTCTTTTGTCTTCCGTAGTAGGTAGAGCCAAATGGCAAATGAAATGAACTCATTTTTGAAAATTAATATCTCTGAAACTTTCCCCCAGTTATGATATGGAATACAATCACTTTGGTCCACCTGATGTCATGCTGTGCCCCAAGCTTCTTTCAGGCTGAACTTTGGATTCCTGAGTAGCAGAGTTGTGTTGCTTGTCGGTAACACTACACAGGGTCAAGCTCAAGTTTGGGAGCCTGGGAGCCTGGGTATGGTGTCTGGGAAAGACTGACAGGCAGGCCTTTGAGTGGGACAGGGACGTAGGAGATGTTGAGTTTCACTGGGGTTATTCGTTATTGCATCCCAACCTGGCACATACACACACACACTCATACATACATACTCGCTTAATTTGCAACAGGCAATCCCAAGCAACTCATTCAGTGCTGTTGCTGTTCTATCAAATAAGTATAGATCTATAAATAGATCTTGTGATTTGCTTCAAAAAGTGACAAGTGGGCAGAAACGATTTCACAAACAAGCTAAAATATTGACTGACTTTGTGTCATTTACTCGGATGTTGCTTGTGTTTCTGGGATTGTATATTTTCAGGCAGATCTGCCCCATCTTTCCCTGGTAGGAGCAGTGATTTTTGGAGGGTTTTTTAGTTGTGTTGGGATGATTTCTTCATTTGAACTAGCTTTTGGCTTCATTGTTTGGGTAAAATATTAATCTGCATGTTTTCTTAAAAAAATTAGACTCATTTCAGAGTGTTACAAATACAAACTGGAATCTATTGGAAAAGAGAGAGAGAAAGAAAAGGAGAAAGAGATGGTGGGAAGGAGGGGAAGGATGGAGGGAAAAAGGGAAAGGGGAGAAAAAAGAAAATGAGGTGAATTCTCCCTGGGTGTTACCATAGTTTGGCAATGTTCAAGGTAAGTCCGCAATGACAAGAACACACCTGTTCCCACTTCTCATTCTGCTCTCACAACTACAGACTTGGTACTACACACTCAGGTTCAAGGGGCCAGTCTTCATTGTCTCATGATCCAATCACAAATTATGATGGACATGAAACACGGAAACCAGTTTCTCCCCCAAACTGCAAGGGCTGCTCTGGCTCCATACAAACTAGAGAGAGCATGTGGAAGCATCTAGACCTAGATCTGAGGGAAAGACTGTGCTCATCAAGTCTTCCCTCTGTCAGCTTTGCACTTCTGGCTTCCCTCATCCCCATCTGTGCATCTGGGCTTACAGGTGGTCCTAGGGTCCATCTTCATTCTGTGTCAGTCCTGGTAATGGCACCTAGGATGCTGTGACTTTGGCCCATTTGCCCATTTTTTAAAATAGTGTTGTCTTAGACATTATTACCCTACGTACATGTATGATTACATGGATGGTGTGAATCTACATTGTGCACAACCATAGAAATGAAAAGTTGTAAACTATTTGTGTACAATGAATCAAAATGCCCTCTGTAAAAATAAAAATAAAAATATAAAGGGGGGAGGGAAGATAGTGTTGTCTTGAGGCCAAAAGCATGGGCCATGAGAACAGTAGGTTCTCATGCAATGGATAAAATTTGTGCTCAGTAATCTCAGTTACACATCCCTTCACCTGCTATACTGGTCTCTTGGGACTGAAAGGTTGCCTTGGTTTTTTTTGGCCTAATCCTCAAGTTCACTGAACAGACTGAAATCCTGGCCTAGAGGGAGAAACCATTTCCCCAAGGGTGCCAGATCCAGTTTCATGTGCTCCCCCACCATCCCTAACTGGATCTTTTACAACTGGACACATGTCTCAACTCCAGCACCGCTGTCAAGTGCCCCAGGATGGCTCCTTGAACATCCTTAGCACTTGGCTGTGCTTGGTACCTGATCACCTGGCTGCTGAGCAGAACCTGCTTCTGGCCCTGGCTCTGGGTGACATCCCAGTTTGCATCCTACCTTCCGTCATCTTCCTCTTGCCAGCAGTTTGTGCACCCATGCTCGTTCACATTACAGCAACTCACAGGTGAGACAACAGAGTCAGAGAGGCAAAAATGTCTGGCCAAGGATGCCTGAATGGTTGTAGGCATGGTTGGTTCAGAACCTACCAGAACTTTAAACCCTGTGCCTGTGAGTTTTTCCCCTGGATTAGTACAGGTGGCTGCAAACTCCCACATTCTGTGGCACATGAACAAATAGGAGCCCAGTGCATATCACAGACATCACTTATAACCACACAACCAGATATCAGCTCGCCCCCACACTTGGCTCCACATGTGTGGCAGTCCCAGTCAGCCCAGGATGAGGCATTTACCGGTCTTTGGTCCCTGCCAACCCTGAGCTGCACAAACCACACGGCCCCACGCTGCAGGTGGTGATTTGCATGGGGTGGCATAGCCTCTCCCGGGAGGTTCGGCCTATCTAAGTTTCTTTTCTGTACAGCATCTCTAAAAAGAGAGAAAAACAAGACACTAGTCACTCTGCTTCGACTCAGACTTAGGTGTTTCAAAGCCTCCTGTGTCTATTTCTGGCCCATTGTCATCGGGTCTGGGAGGAAGGCCTGGTGGCAGTTCTTTGCTTGAAAGATAGAAACAGAACATTGTTTCTGCCGGCTTTGATTTAATGGCCAAAAACAGTTATAGGAAACTGTTGAGCAGATGTTCTATAAAACTCAGAAAAGATTGGGTCTTTGAGAAGGGCTATTTTTAGACAAATGCTTCCTACCATGGAGGGGTTCGGTGCTCACAAAAGGGACAGAAAATCTAAAGAGAGAGAGAGAGAGAGAGAGAGAGAGATACACACACACACTTGGAGGGAGCTTTGAACATTTTGATGACCACATCTTACTTTTCCTTCCATTTTTAATATTTTTAATATCAATTAAATGTATCTGGCCACCTACAGAGGATGGGGTATGAATTACAGGCGAGGAAGAGGAGTTTTGTCTTAGATTTTCCTTTCTAAAGTGAGGATTTGCCAAGTGTTAGAACATCTATATTTTGTCTCATTCTCCTCCTTCTGTTTAGTGTTCCAGCAACCGGGAAAGTCTGGTTTTCCTTGGCCTCTTTGCTTTCTTGCTTCCCTTTGCCTGAACTAATCTTTTCTCATCTCATCCATCCCTGCCTTCCTTGACCTCTGCCTCTTTTGCCGTAAGCCTTCATTTTGTTCTGGGACAGGCACCTCCTCCTCCAGGAAGCCTTCCCTGAGTTCTCTGTGATGAACTTATGTCATCCTTCATTACACTTCCGACTCAGTCTGCTCACTGCATCTGCTTCCTTTCTGTTTCAGATTCACTCTTAGGCTGGAAGCTCTATGAGGTTGCAGACTCTATCCTAATGACCTTTCTGCAGTCACCACTTAGCACTTAGCACTGGTTAGCACAATAATAAATGCACAGAATGAAAGTTTATTGAATGAATGGATGGATAGAAGAAAAAAGAGAGTGAGCAATTAAGGAGGTTTTTATCCTGCTGATAAAGTTTCACTTCACCTACAGGAACAAGAATCAATCCTTTTTGTTTCTGTTGTTCAAATCAAACCCAGATCTGTTACTACCATAAGATAATAAAAATAATTCTCATACTATGAGGTGGTTAGTAGTATTTTCAGGAAACTGAGGCTTTGGGACAATCAGTTAAAGAGCTGACATGTGAAAGCATTCAGATTTCTTTTAATTTCAAGTCTTTTGTTTTCTTCACTCTATTAGGGAGAATAATTTTCTTGGGGGCAGAACTTGGATGTGTGTCTCCAGAAAGAGACCCCATGAAGGGACAAGGTACAGAAAAGGGAGGTGGGGAAATCTCAGAGAACAACCTTACTGCTGCTTCTGGGGCCATATCCAGCTGGACTGAGGACAATCCAGGTCAGTCCAGTTGAAGACCACAGATGACCTTCCATGTTCTCTCTCATTCTCAGGCCTTTGACCAGTGTCTAAAAGACAGGTGAAGAGCAAAGACCAACACCTCCAACTTTCTGGCAAAGCCTGGACCCCAGTCCCCAGAACACCAGTTCTCTTCATTTACTCTCTCCTTCCCATGGTCTCCCTGGCTGGCCCAGGCCCTTTGCAGAGAAACTGGTTGAGTGTTAGGTAAGTTCTGGTATCTGGAAAAAGAATCATTGAGGGTGCACAAGGGCCAATGGCCACATCACCGTGCTCTGGGCGAGAGTTTCAGAGTTTCCTGGAAGCTGGACCTGGGCAGGACTTTCTTTTCATGGCCTTTTAATGAATGTTTCCACCTCCTTTTATTTTCTTAGACTAATCCCCTCCTTTTTCTGAACACTTACTTTGTTGTAGTTACTGTGCTAAGTGCACTAGAAAATCATGGCTCTTATCTTTGTTTATGATTCTTTTTTTAAAAAACACCTAGTATTAAAAACATTTCCATGCTATGAGGATCATTGTCTTCTTAATGTTTTCAATAATTCTAAGTGCTGAGTTCTGTTCTCACCTTTGTTCTACAGATGAGGAAACCTGCTGGATTAGTAGGATTAAGTGACTTACTCAGAGTCCTGCAACAGCTGATTAAAAGTAACTGGAGTTCAAGCTCAGGTTTGGCTGATGCCAGAGGCCACATTTTTAAAGACTTCACTATCTATTGTAATTTCCAGTCTTTTTCTTTTTCTTTTTTTTTGTGCTGCTAGGAATGGAACCCAAGGCCTTGCTCATACCAAGCAAATGCTCTACCACTGAGCCACACCCCATGCTTTTCCAGTGGTTTTTGACTAAGGTCCTTGTGAAGCTTTTTCTCCATGGAATATTTCCTTTCTGATCTTTGCACACTCTCTCAGATGATTTTTCTTCCCAAAGTTCTTTGCTCTTTTTCCAGGACTCTTCATTAGATTTCTTATTCTGACCATTAAGGTCTGCAGGGAAGAGGGAGACATTTGCTGCTAAAGTAAAGTATCCTGAAAGTGAAAGAACTGCTGACAAGTGTGGAATGTCAAGAGCCTTCCTGGAAACATGCAAACAGCATGCACAGTGCCTCCTACCCCTTTATCTGCAGTTTCAAGATCCTCAGTTGCAGTTGCCCATGGTCAAAATATTAAATGGAAAATTCCAGAAATCAAAAATCCACAAGTTTTTAATAATTTATATTGCAGTTTATATTATCACAATTGTTCTATTTTATTATTAGTTTCTGTTGTTAATCTCTTATTGTGCCCAATTAAAATATTGAATCTTATCATAGATATGTATGTAAAGAAAAAAGCATACTATATGCAGAGTTTTTTACTATCGGTGATATAAGGTGTACTCTGTAGATAAGGGGGAACTGCTCTATTAGAAATAGCTAGCCAAGTATTTTTTTTCCAGTCTTTTTCTTAGGGCTATCGCTAAGCTACTTTGTTTTCTTTTTTACTTGTCTTCTGTCTTTGAGCCACCAATACAGAGATCAGAAAATATTTGGTGAGCATTTCTGCATCAGTCAGGCTAGGCTAGGTTATGCTGTGGTAACAAAAGTCAAACTTCAGTGTCTTGAAGCAACATTCACTCATGTTCCACCATCACTGTGACTGGTAGGGGGCTTCATTCCATGGTGTCTGAAGCATTCTGACTCCAGGCTAATAAACAGCTTTTACCTGACACATGCTAGAAAGAGAAACAGAATGACCAAAGCTCTTCAGTGGTCCTTTGCCAGCAGTGACTGTGCTGGAATTTCATCAGTTCTGTGTTCATTCCCAATTTCAGAACAAGGAAGTAGGATCGTTCTGTGTGTCTAGATTGAGGATAACTGTTCATCAAAGTGAACAACTTTTGATGTGTTAACATTGGGTTAGGTTTTATCGAAAACAACAACAACAATGAAATAAACATGAGTCTGAACCTTGCTATAAAGGAGCTTTTTCTGTGGTTAGGGAAGTGGGACTCCTCCCACCTCAAATGCCTAAAACACATTATGAGTTGGTCTAAAGTAATGCACATTGCCAAGTCACGTAGAGGGGGACAGGAGGATCTCAGGTAAGCTGTTTGCAAGCCCTGAGAAGGCAAACAGGAGAATCTGACCTAAAAAATACCCTAGCTAGTGTAATGTTTACTGCAAAAGAGCAATTATATACATTTCAGGGTGACTGGATCTTTAGAGTTGATTGGAGTTAGTTTCCTTAACCCTTTCTCATCTAACTCTTTACTTGCCTCCACTAAAAATTCACGTCACTTTACTTGTTCTTCTCATAAGTTACAAGCTCTTTAAGGACAGAATGATACTTTATCTTTTATTTTTGTTTCTTATCAAATATCTGGAACAAAGAAGGGCTCATTACATGTTTGGATGAGTTAATCCTGCTAAGTTATCTGAAAACAGGTTTCATTGAAAGCATGAGGGCCACCCACGGAGGCACTGGTCCTGTCATCTGGGCACTCAGGACTCGGCATTTCTGTTCTTTCCCGTCCAGACCAGCTCACTCTGACTCAGTCCCACAGTACAACTTCTCTTCCTCAAACATCTTCTTATATACATTTTTTTTTTTGCCTGGCCATCCCAGAAAGGAAACATCCTAGTCTTCTAAAACAGAAATTATGTAGAACAAATGTGCTTTCCTGCTAAGACCAGGGTCAACATGACCAAGGATGATAAAGCTCTGAGTTTTAATGCTGGAAGGACTCTATAGGGGTCTTCTGGTCCAAACTTGCCAATTCCTTTGTGGAAAGTGGATCTTGAACAGCATAGGTGACACTCTTAGGGCTTTATGGAATTCACTGAGAGAGCTGGGCTAGAATCCAGGTGCTTTGACTCACAGGTCACTGCTCTTTATACTCTGGATTTATAGGCGCATGTTGCTGTTTAGACTTGTCAGTAAACTTTACATTGACCTTGTATTTCTCTTTGTATCAAGACAATGTTTAAAGCAAGACAGATACAACTAAAGGAAACCAAAATATTGTGGTTTCTATGGCAAGAGGAGAACAATCCTGAAGCCAACATAAATATGAGTGCTCATGGAAACCTCAGTTCATCACGAACTTAACCTCTATGAATGACATCTGAGCTACAAGGGTGGAGCTTGAAATCCCAGGTGGAGCTGAGCAATAATTTAGACTGGCATGAATGGGCAACCTCTGAGTCTCAGGAGAGACCACCATCATCATTTTGTGAAAAACAGGTGGGATTTGAAAGCAGATGTGGCTCTACTCCTAATTGTACCTGATTTTGGAGGTTTCGTTGTGTTACCTGTAAAATAGGTTGAGAATTCTACCCAGCCCAACTTGCATGATTATCCCACACATCAAATATGACAATGATAATGAGGATGCTCAGTGAACCGTGCATTAGTTGTTGCTAGATCCTGATTCTTGAAACATGGCATCTAAGAAAGAGATTATTTCTCTCCTGAGCCTGAGAAAGGAATGGAAAGAAAATGGAGTTATCCAAGTTTATCAACTATGACATGAGCATGCTTCTTAGTTCAACCATCATTTAGGAGTTTGATAGGAAAGATGTGAAAGAGAAAAAGTGGAAAGCAGAGAGGGGCATAGAAGACACATGAGAGCCAGTTGAGGCTCCGGGAGGGTGGGAAAGGCAACAACCACCTTCCAGAAATAGGGATAAGGTTGAAATTATCCAATGAATAAGAGCAAAGCTTTTGACACTCATTTCTCTTCTCTGAAAGCATTGATTCCCCAAAAATAAACCAAGAACGGAAAGGCATCATGGGCCTGTAGTCAAGAGATGAGCTTACAAGTCAGACTCTGTGAAGTTGAATTCAGTTTTTCACTTACTTGTGTCAACGTCAGCAAATTATTATTTTTTATTTTAATTTATTTTTATTGTAAACAAAAGGGATACATTTTGTTTCTGTTTGTACATGGAGTAACAGCATACCATTTGTGTAATCATACATTTACATAGGGTAATGGTATTTGATTCAGTCTGTTATTTTTTCCTTCCCCCCACCCCTCCCACCCCTCTTTTCCCTCTATACAGTCCCTCCTTCCTCCATTCTTGCCCCCCTCCCACCCCTCATTATGTGTCATCATCCGCTTATCAGCGAGATCATTTGTCCTTTGTTTTTTTGAGATTGGCTTATCTCACTTAGCATGATATTCTCCAATTTCATCCATTTGCCTGCAAATGCCATAATTTTATCATTCTTTATGGCTGAGTAATATTCCATTGTATATATATGCCACAGTTTCTTTATCCATTCATCAATTGAAGGACATCTAGATTGGTTCCACAATCTGGCTATTGTAAATTGAGCAGCTATGAACATTGATGTGGCTGCATCTCTGTAGTATGCTGATTTTAAGTCCTTTGGGTATAGGCCAAGGAATGGGATAGCTGGGTCAAATGGTGGGTCCATTCCAAGTTTTCTAAGGAATCTTCGCACTGCTTTCCAGAGTAGCTGCACTAATTTGCAGCCCCACCAGCAACATGAGTGTACCTTTTTCCCCACATCCTCTCCAACACCTATTGTTGCTTGTATTCTTGATAATGACCATTCTAATTGGGGTGAGATAGAATCTTAGTGTAGTTTTGATTTGCATTTCTCTATTACTAAAGATGGTGAACATTTTTCATATGTTTGTTGATTGCTTGTAGATCTTCTTCTGTGAAGTATCTGTTCATATCCTTAACCCATTTGTTGATTGGGTTATTTGTATTCTTCATGTAGAGTTTTTTGTTTTCTTTATATATTCTGGAAATTAGTGCTTTATCCACCTTCAGCAAATTATTTAACCTCTGGTAGACTTACTTTTTCCTCTCAGCAAAATGGAAATAATAATACTGCCTCTTTTAGAGTTTGTTGAACAAAATAATACATATCAAATATTTAGCCCAGTTCCTGATAAGCAGTAAGTGTCCAGTAAGTGTTAGCTCTTTGTGTTATTGACAATGCAGTCATTAGTAGGGAAATGCCTTTGGAATTTGATCTGAAATGGTATTCAGTGGGGCTCCTGCTATACAGATGAACCTGGGAATTCTTGTACACGGTCTCCTTCCCCTCTTCCTATAAACTTGGGCTTCTTTTCAATCAGTCTTAATTAATTGAACATTTTATCAAGTATGTCTGCAGTGCTGACCACAATCAAAGGCAAATTTGCCCATGAGGAACTCAGTGAATTAGTACCAATTTAAGAATGTCACAAGCTGATATAATTTCTTTACTTTTGATGGCCCTGTGGATTGTGAAATCAGGAATAGGTAATCCTCTCCTGCTCCTATTAGGTTGTCACAGTTACACACTTCAGCTTCCTGATAGTCAATGAAGTTCCAACACAGCCTTCTATGGTAATGCAAGCTTCACTTCCACAACGCCTCCACTACATTGTTATAACTGGTATCATAATTAGCTGAGACCCTATTTCCTGTTTTCTGAAGCCATATTTGCTGTAACCTAGGATAAATAAACTCCAAAGCAGTCATTAGACCAGGAAGCATTTTTTGGTCCTATATCCTGCCCTGGCAGGGAGATAGGACCAGATGAGCTAATGGGTCTTTCCATCCTAAATGCTATGACAGCTGCCATAGTAATAATGGCAGGAACATCAGAACAGTGAGTGGAAGATTGAAAGGGCCAGTGGACTGGGTCGAATTTTTGTTTTTTATCAGCACAGGGAAATGAGACATCAAGGCAGCCATTAATATTCTGAATGAATATTAAAAGTAGAACAAAATTTGGACTCAGCTGATCTAAGATGTGTAATAGTCTCGTGACCAAAGGGATAGGTAACAACAGCAATAAAAACCAAATCAACAGATAATAATAAAAATAATATTAAAATAAACCCCATTGGAATTATATTTTAGATCTGGAGGGAAAATAGTCCACCACTTCCTTTGATTTGGTGACAGAGATGTAGTGGGATAGAGTGTCTGACTGGCAGTAAAGGACAATTGAATCTTTCCAAAAACAGTAACTGATACACTCAGTATTAGGAAGTCAAAAGGGATCCAATCATCTAGCTGTGTGTGGGACGGAGTCTAGTGGAATTAGGCCTATAGACCACAAGTCTCTGTGATGCTAACAAGTTCCCCTAGACCTTAACTTCCAGTCAAGTAGCTAGAATTCCCATGGTCTGCTCAGAGAGTGAAATCTACTGGTAATGTGGTCTAAAGCAAGAAGACCAAGGAATACAATCAAGTCCTATCTGTGCAAATTGGCTATCATCCAAATCAATTCTTGAGTTTTCAATTTCATCATTTATTAAATGGAGAAAATACAATTTTTCCTACAATTTCCCTGTAGGACAAATGTGTTGAAAGTGCGAGCTTTTTGGATTTAAAAAGGAATCATCTACATATGCATGAAATGATTTACGTCCCTGCCTTTCAACCTTACCATCATGTCCCCAGTCAAACTCTTTTCTTGCCTGGACTGCAGAATTTCTCTGGCTGCTTTCTCAAGCTATGTTTTGGCTGCAGGGTGACTGGGAAGGACAGGTTTGGCATTGAGAAGGTATCTAGCCCATGAATGTGGGTGGCATTGAAGAGAGCCAGGAGAATTATTACTGTCTTTGGCTGCCTTTCTCTGTTCCCAGGTCCCTCCATGGGACCATTTTCCTACCTCCTTTCCAGTGTTTTGGGGGAATATAGAGGTACTGTGCAGAGGTTGCCCCTTTCATAGAGCGGACCACAGGGAGTCCATTTGTGTGGTCACCTTTCTAACTTCTTCTGGCATAGTGGGAGGAGAATGGGCCTTGGGCAGATATTAAAGCCATTTCTATAAAATCGATGCTGCAAGTCAATGAGAAGCCTGAACTCGGCCTTCCAGGCAGGATTTGCCAAAGAACAAAGATCTGATTCATACTAACTCATTGACTGCCTTTTTGTAATTTCCCCCCCTTAATATTATAAATGCAGGCAACCAGGAATGCAGGCTTCCCAGATGAGGATTTGCACAAATCATTTTTGTTTTCCATTTTCTGTGTATTTCCTGCCCACCCCCATCGCCAACCCAATGCACCCCACGAACACACCATCACTGTGGGGAGAGGAACTGGAGCTGCCTTTGTTTGGAAGAGAAGGAAGCCAAGCATGCAAGGAGAAGAGAGGGTTTTGGAGGATGACTTCCACCATCCTCCCAGAGCCTAATGGAATAGGAGGGGTGGTTACCTGGAACCAGGCAACACATTTTTGAGATAACGAAGATAGATTGACCCCGCAGACCTCTGGGAAGGAAGCTGCCCATCCTGCATCTGGTTCTTCCTAGGTGTTTTTCAAGGTGTACTGCAAACTGTGTGAGTGGTTGGCTGCAAACTGTTCAATAAGTCAGCAGTTTCCTCAGAAGATGTTCATGTAGAAATTTGATTCTGCCAAGGGAAGCATTAGGGCTGCTGACTAAAAATCATACAGAGTTGTTTAAACAACATTTGGCACATTCATTTGCATGCCATAAATGCATAAAACTGTGCAGCTCTTTTCTATGGTTGCTGGCTTATGTAGACTGAAGGTAGCCATTGGCAAAGTTTCCTACAGCTTAGGTTTGAATGTCTCACATCCCTGGGACTCTGAGTAAAGGAGTAAACCATGATGGGCAAGAACTCTACTGAAGGATGGGAAGATTGAGGCACAGACATTTATGAAAAGATTTTTCTGGAATTGGTCTCTTTGATTCTCATAGCCTCCCTGTAAACTGCACCAAAAAATAAAAAGCCTGATTTTCATTTTGAGAATTGAAGTGGTCAGGTTTATCTTGTCCTGACATATCAGGCATCATAGGAGAAATTGTTATGGGCCAGCACCTTCTAATACAAATGATCTCTTCTGTTAAAAAGCAGACATTTCAAAAAAGAAATGTTTTGAAAGTCATGTGATAGTGAAAAGTCAAGTAGAACAGAATATTATCAAGAAAGTATACATTCCCATCCCCACAGCAGACCCCACTCTCAGGAGCTAACCACTTAAATCATGTCTATTTTTTATTTTTACTTTTTTGTAGCTATTTCCATATTTTATATAATATATTTCATCTACTTCTTGTTTTAATCATTTTAAACTGTACCAATTGACTATCAATTCAAAACAAAAAATATGCTGTTTAATTACACTACACCCAATTCAACTCATCAATTCATAGTCATTAAGTGATTCATTTTTTTCCCCCTTTGGGCTGTCATTATAACATTGAATACCATATCTTTATTTTTATTGATTGATTCATTATCCTTAGACAAAGTAACTGATTTCATACTTTGTAAACTGAGGAATCTAGCACCCCCATATTAGTAGACATCTCTACCTACTAATGTTATCAATGTTTAATTAGCATTCCATTTTGTAACCAAAATTAATTCATCTATACTTCATCTATAAATTGACTCTAAAAGTTGAAATTTGTGTTAAGATAATTATATATTCATATTAAGTTGATTCAACACAGAATAAACTTCTGGGACCAGATTTTACAGAATGAGGTATGATTCTATGCCACTAAATCCATGCACCAGGAAAAAATATTCCAAGTTTTAAGATCAGAGGATGTCTCTTCTTATATACTGTGAACTAGTTAAAATTAGACATGCTCTATTGTTTATCATATAACTTTCCTTTATAGCTTTTTGTTTTTCCTGGTATTTCTAATTGCTTTTCTTTTCTCATTAATTAATGCAGTTGATGTTTTCATGTTGCATCCAACTTTTTAAATAATTAGTTAAAGATTACCCTATAATCTTTTAAAAATACTCTGCTGTTCCAATTTGAAACTTTTCTTTTTATATGTATATCTGTCTCCTAGACAAGATTCACTTTTTCTCATTTTATTTTTTTTCTTTCATCCATTTTCCTTTTGTTAAAATACTCTTTATTTCTGTAGAAAGGTTTTGTGGGAGATAAACATTCACATTCTTTGTGGGTCTGAAATTATTCTTCTTCTATTTTATTTCATTAACACTTGATTCACATTTTAGGTACACTTTTGTTTTGGTAGTAGGGATTGAACTCAGGGTTATTTAACTGCTGAGTCACAGCTTCATTTTATTTATTTATTTATTTATTTATTTATTTATTTATTTATTTATACCAAGGATTGAGCCCAGGGACACTTAACCACTGAGCCACATCCCCAGCTCTTTTTTATATTTTATTTAGAGACAGGGTCTTGCTAAGTTGCTGAGGCTGACTTTGAACTTGTGATCCTCCTGCCTCAGCATCCCCAGCTGCTGGGATTAAAAGCACATGCCACTGCATCTGGCAGGTATACAATTTAAGTTTCAAAATAATTTCACTTCAAGATTTTTAAGACCTTGCTTTAGTATTCTTTATCATTAAGTCTTGGTAATCCGAAGGCTAATTAGCAAATAAAGCTAATGCCTTCAATTTATTTTCATTCTTTTGTAGGTAACTTCTCAACTTCTTTCTAAAAGCTTCTTTTGTCTTCTCTTATTCTTGGATGAAACTTCAATCTTTTGATTAGTGACTTTCTTTGGTTCTCATAAATTTTCTTCCAATACTTTTTTCCTTTTCTTTCTTCTTTGAGAACTTCATGAGGTGAATGTTAGGCATCTTGGATTGATGTCTGTCAACTTATTTCATATTTTATATTTCCCACCTTCTTGTTTTTTGCTCCAAGAGACTTCTTTGAGTTCATGCTATTGAATTTTTATTAGACAATCATAAGTTTTAGTTTCATAGATTCATTCATCCATCATTCATTCACTTGTTTAGTAAATGTCTATTGAGCCATTGTTATGAACCATACATTCTTTTTGGTCTTGGTATACAGCAATGAATGAAACCTACAAATTCTCTTTTCTCTTAATGGGAGCACAGACAAATAACAAATGAATGAACAAGTAGAAATATGAGATGGTGATACGTGTTATGGGAAAAAATAAAGCAGAATAAAGTACATAAGGACTGTTGAGAATGGGGGCAGTATTTTATATGGAATAGTCAGGTAAGTTATCAACTTCACATGACATATGTGAAGTGAAGGAGAAATCTATGTGATATTGCAGTAGAAAGAGCAAGTGCAAAGACCCTGAGGTAGGAGCTACCTTATACCTCTAATCTTTTTCCATAAGAGCCCCACATGACATTTTGGGAGATTCTTAACTACATCTAAAATTTTAAGATACTCATATTTTGTTGCACTTGACAGGATCACAGCATCCATTTGCAACTAAACTTGAAGACAAATTTGACACATATTTTCTTTTTCAATTGGCACATATTAATTGTATGTAATACATGTATATTTTCAACTAAATGAACCTATATTGTCCTTGAGGACCAAGAATCAGGCAAAATACTTGAAAATACAAAGATAAATAGGTCACAGTCCTATATAAATGTAAACAAATAAGTCATACTCATGGCACCAATCACTGGATTTGCATACACGGTAAATGGCAATGTGAATTGGGGATGTGAATACCTGATCTTGCAGAGATGCCACTGGTGGTTCCACGGAAGGATGAAATCAGGCAGAGAAGATTCAGAGAGGAGATGAAGACTGAATAAGATTTTGTTATGGGGACAAGACAGAGGATAACATTCCAGGTGATAGTGAGCACATGCAGCGCTATAACAAAATAAATTTCCATGGAGAATTCTTATTAATTCAGTCAAGCTTCTTGGGGCTGAAAGTAGCCCAGGCACATCGACTTAATTTTCCTCTGAGAGAGAGAAATGAAGGAGTTAAAATGCAGTTGGACAAGAAGAGTACAAATCTCAACAAGTGCTTACTTACACATGACTTTCCTCTGTTTTTTAAAATATCAATTTGCTAAGTATGTTTATCTTGGATTAGAGGAGGTATATGAGGCAGAGAAGCCAGAGCTGAATGAAGAATTAGGAACTTGAGGACTAACACCAGTGTATTAACTTTTATCAGATTATTCTTGCATGGTTACATCTACTGGAATTTGAAAAATTGAATTATACAGCATTTCTAAATGTTTGGATACTGTTCCCAAAGTTTGCTTTCCCCTAACTTCCATCAACTGGACCTCATTTGATGCCTTGAAATAAAACATTTCCTCTTCTACATTACAGCCCTTAACATATTTTAAAGCATCAGCAAAGATGGTGATTACCAGTGAATTAGCAGATTCCTAGAGTCAAATGGAACCATTGCTGCCCTCTGGTCTAGCTTCTCCACAGCATCCTGCTAGATGCTCCTACAGCTCTGTCTCCACTTACCCACTGCTTTTCCCAGGCACTCCTTTCTATTTTGAATGCCTCCAAATGCTCAAAAGCTCTCTAAAATGTTCAAAAGCACTTCATCATTTTGATCTAAAATATATTTCCCCATAGAGTTTATCCACAGATCCAAGTTTGTGATACTTGTCTAACACAAGGCACTTGTATTTCCAACAATGGAATATTATAACAGATTGTAGCACTGAGACAGGGCAGGTTTCATCTGAACTACCACAAACAAAATCTCCAATGCCTTTCATATGCAAAGTGTTTTACTTTTCAAAGCATTTTCTCTTTCCCTCCCCCCCCCCCCCCCTCTCTCTCTCTCTCTCTCTCTCTCTCTCTCTCTCTCTCTCATTTTGTTTTCAACATCTCAATTGAGAAGAGATCTGCTAGGAGCACTGCTAGAAGGGAGAGGTGCTCAACTTAATGTGGATTATTACTGTTTGGTAACATCAGCAAGCAGGAAGTATCTCTGAAGATGCTCGTTGGTGGGATGTCGTCATTCTCCAGAATCCTCCTTGCTGATGTGTGGGAATATCAGCACCTCCTGAGATAATGAGATGAGCTGGAGTTATTCCTTACTCCCCTCCTATTTCACACCAGAATCACAAGTCTCTGGGTTCAGTGGAATTCATGATAAAAGCAAAACCTCAGGCGCTTCTTTGTATCTTCTCTGTGGATATGCTACAGAAGACTCTCTGGTGAGAGATGCTGACTTTTTCTGAGATACCCAAATTGACAGACACCAGAGATATGCAGAGATAAAATGCAAACCTGTGCTAATCTCCAGATTTTTGTTAGAATGTTACATGAATGACGTGGCTAGCCGGGTTGTGGGGAAAATCCTTTGTATCAGGCAATGGGCATGAAAATTTTCTCAAGAACCCAGTTGTGCAGGATTACATATAAAATATCAGAAAACATGGCTAATCTTTCTATGAATTGCAATATCAGAACTCAGGAATTCCTTTATATTCCAAAATCATAGGCAAATTGAGTCCTTCATTCAATTTCAGAGGTTACAGTGGAAAACATTGCCTCTTCCTAGTCTCTCTTTGATGTGAAACACAAAATCCTTACTGGGTCTTTTAAAAGAGGAAAGATTAACTTTTCTGTTAATGGCCCAAAGAAAATGAATGTGTCTTATGTTTCTTCATAATTTCACTCTGGCTGGAGTCTGCAAGAAGGTAGTGACTTCCTTGAAAATCCAGGAGTGGGTTTTGCTACCTCAGAGGCAGGGAGCTCAGATAAGCCTGGTGGCAGAAGCACATATAAAGGTCACTGTGTCATTCCTGGGCTCAGAACAGACCTCTCACCTCCAGCAGGAGACTGGTGCTGTTTGCAACAGAAGCTGATGAAGCCAACCCATCTTCTGATGAGCGATAAAAGGCATCACGTTTCATTGTTTCAGGGGAAAGGAAATGGAAAAATT
The DNA here is from genome assembly GCF_902686445.1 of Sciurus carolinensis. NCBI lineage: Eukaryota > Metazoa > Chordata > Mammalia > Rodentia > Sciuridae > Sciurus > Sciurus carolinensis. The sequence goes on along the minus strand of NC_062223.1, from coordinate 128,256,413 downwards.
AAAGGCAAACCAAACAAAGGATGAAGGGAAAGAGGAAATCCCTCTCATATGGAACACACGTACTTGGCAAAGTGTAGCAGTTAAGAAACTGCATTATGTGAATTATATAGTAGAAGTCTTCCTTTTGGACTTTAGAAAACAACTATGTGATTCTTCATAGATGAAAAAAAAAACAGTGTCCAGAGAGACCTGGTCCCAAAACATACAACGAGTTAGTAAAACTAGAAATCAAATCCAGGTCTATCAGATCCAGAATTTATCTCATTACTAGAAGAGTCAGTAGGAAATAAAGTCAAATAGAGTTAGTAGGAAAAAAATCTGACATATGCTAAATTTCTGACTTTTCCGGAATACATATGAGAATATTAGGCAGGACTTTTAAAAAATACTGTGGAAGGTAATCATTTAATGACCTTAAAAGTAGATTAAGATTTGTAACTAAGAAAAAATGAGTGAAAATACTGTGTGTAGGCCAGGTGTAGTGGTGCACACTTGTAATCCCAGGCACTCTGGAAGTTGAGGTAGAAGGAGCACAAGTTCAAGGCCAGGCCGAGAAACTTAGTGAGAACCTGAATCAAAATGAACAAACAAATACATAAATAAAGAAATAGGACTGGGGGTATAACTCAGTGGTAAAAGCACCCCTGAATTCAATCCTCAGTACTTTGAAGAAGAAGAAGAAGATGGAAAAGAAGAAGAAAAGGAGGAGGGGGAAGAGGTGGAGGAGGAGGAGGAGAAGGAAGGAGGAGAAGTGTCTATTTTATTCTGTGTAACAAAAACTCATTTGCATAGAAAAGACTGGAAAAATAATATTCTTTGAGGTGTCATCACTGACTACGTACGTCTAGGTGAGGGGTTACAGATAAATTCAATCTTCTCATTTTGACTTCTTCCATATTTACCAAGGGTTACATAATTAACACACTACCATTAGATTAAAAAAGAATAATCATTTGAAAAATGAAATAGAAGGCAGCATTTCTTTTGGATTCAAGATTAAAGTCCCTGGGTCTGAGGCAGTGAGGCCTGGGTTCCATCCCCAGGAATCAAAAAAAAAAAAAAAAAATTCTTAGAAAGTGACTCTAAAGGAAGTTTTTAATTTCAATATAAATTCTGCACCATAAGCACCCTTGAGTTTTGATTATCTTTAGGGATGACGTATGACCCTTCCATACCTCTTTCTGATCAAAAGATCGAGCCCTACTTTAAGCAAGGAACAATAATTTTTTTTTAACTTTTACTCTGTTTCTTTTTATCTTCTTTAGAAGTATCTATTATCCAAATAACCAGAGCTTCCAAAAACATTTTTGAAATGCCACCAAAATAAGATAAAAAGTGCTAGACTTTTATCATGTTGTGCCTTGACCAGGGATGAGCTATGATGATACAAGATACGAGAAACAGCCCTGATTATGAGTTCAATTTCATTAGATAACGAGCCAGTTTGTCTCCAGTCATGAGCATGTCACTGGCAACTTCAAATGCTTTCTGGTTGGTATGCAGTCGAGTTCAAGTTTATGTGATTTCCTTAGCTGGCTTAAAAATGAAATCAAGGGACAAATGATGCTTTATGCTTATTAGCAAGTTCAAATACTGAAATTTACAACCAAAATGCTTTTGTTTTTTTAATATTCTATGCTTGTCTTATATCAAGACAGAGGTCCTATTTCTATACATCTGCATACTATGAGAGGTGCTCTGAACTCAGTGGACATTAATAAAAATGAGTGGTGTATTTCAGGTTGTCTTTAGATGTGAAACTCATGGAAAACAAACTAAGAGGGAAATAAAGCCCCCTAGTCTAGATTCAGTCTGTAAATTACAAGTCAATTTCTTTTATTTCACTCCTCCTTAAGGAAAATAAAAGTAGGGATGTATTGAGATAAATACTCAAATAATCTGGGAAAACCACACCAGATGTATGGACTGAATTATCCAGATAACAGACAAAAAGAATCTGGTGCAAAGTGGTGACTCATTCTGTCTGTTTACACAGCCTGAATTTTCTGGTTAATTGTGAGCTCTTCACTTCACTTTGGGCTGCATAAAAGATAAATTATTCTCCTGACAGGTTTATTTTTGTGTTGATTGGAAAAAAGTGCATGCTTAAACAGTTGCACAGTGCATATTGGAGAGGACAGATATGGGTGCTAAAATTGATATTATGCCATTTGACATCAGCAGAAGCAATGATAAGAGGATGAAAGATCAAAGAATCAATAGGTAAGAAATTATTAGATAAGTTAGGTTGTATGTCCAACATCCAAACACCCATTTACCCATCTCTTTATCTATCCACCCATCCATCTGTCCATTATTAGTCTGTTTATCCATCTAGACTCCCATCCATCCATCCATTCATTCACTCATTTATCCATCCATCAAATATTTATCTAGCATTTTTGTTATATTTCAGGCACAGTAAAAAGAGTTGAAGAAACAATGATAAACAAGGCTAGGGCTGGGGAGATAACTCAGCTGGTAGAGTGCTTGCCTTGCAAGTACAAGGCCCTGAATTCGATCCCCGGTACCAAAAAAAAAAAAAAAAAAAAAAAAGACTAAGACCTTTCTTGCCTTGTGGTTCTACAATAAACAAAGAGGAGGAATATTGTATCAATATTTATGATCTCATTTTTGATACATGAGGCAATGTAGTACAGGATTTAAACAGACAGTAGGAAGATAGAATCTAGTAAGAGAAAGCAGAGAAGAGTGGTCAGAGAAAACCTTGCAGAAGTAGAATTCAGGTTGGAACCAGATGTATGAATGTCTGAGACATCTGGATCATCTTACCTTGTCTCTCCAAGTCCCTGAGTGCAGAGATATACTCTTGGCTATGTTGAAGAAGAAAGGGAAGTATTCAGGATAAAGATGTCAGCAGCTAACCTGGCATTTGGATGAAATGATGTTCCAAAAAAAAAAAAAAAAAAGGCTAAAAAACCAACCAGTCCACTTTCATTCATCAGCCTTAGGCCAAAATAATGAATATGTTAACATCTGATGAAGGTGACTTTCTATAAATCTCTCAGCACATTCGTGCCTGTTGTTACTGGACTTCTGATCCTAGGCACGTTTTGAAACAGCCAGACCCATGATGATCTTTCTGTGGTACACTGAATTGCTCTTTTCTCTCCTTGGTCTATGGGGGTTTGAGCTGTACTTTGAAGTTCTAGACATTTGGTGAGAAAATAGGAGGATTACTCCATCAACAGATAAATTAATCTAAATTTTGCTTCTTCAGTGTGGCTAATCCAGTTCCCAGCATAGACCTATAGACTCATCCAAGGTACCCAAAATACAGTTGACATTAATTTCTACAGGTAAGCTAACCAGTTAGCTTTGTAGAAATATGGCCAGTTGTTTTTATCAGCTTTCTCTTAAGAGATGAATCTCTCTGATTCCTTTTACTTATATGAAAGGTGATAAGATTGAGGAATCCCCTAAGATTCTTAGCTCACGAACTCACGTCTTCTAGAATTTTTGGTCATGATGGTCTTGCCCTGGAAGCATATCTTGTCTGAGCAGATGCTACTGAGTTAGTGCAGACACAGGCCATGGATAGAGCTGTCCAAGACACAGAGACAGTGTGCAGCTGAGGCAGCAGCTTCTAAGCATTTTGGAGAAAGCAGGGCTTAGAGTGCCTCTGGGAAGCCCTTGCAGACTTCCACAGAGGAGGGCAAATTTAGGACCACTTTATCCAGGGTAAATCAGAGAATACATGAATTGTCCCCATGTCCCTCCTGTGGGGGCGGGCTACCTTCTAAAGTGGGACTAGAAAACATGTTTGGGGAAGCTCAAAGGGTTGGTTCTTTTGGTAGTTGTCTTGTGGAAGAGGACTCGATTCTGAGACTGGGCTCCATCTGTAATCAGTGGACGGTTTCAAAAGGGAAAATGAATGCAGTCAGTACTACCTGATATGTGCCACCAAGACACAACTGCGATGGTCCTACCGACTCAGCAAGACACCTTTACTAGCAAGTGTGTCCTAATTTCATTACTGGGTGCTGCATTAGTCTCTTGTCTTCTGATCAACAAACCAGCATTCCTGCCAGGAGGGAGAACAGTCCCTGGGTTCTCCTCCTCTGAGGATCCTCAGAGTGCAGTGAGGACACTGGAGTGGGAAGTAGGAGCCTTGTCTAGCCCTCAGTCTGCCACTGACACTATGGTTACTGAGTACAGACTGTTAAGAGCACTGAATTAAATACTCGGTGCTCACTACTTCAATTCTTACAATAATCCCTGAGATGCATTATATCATTGTCTGAATTTTATCTGTCAGGAAACTAAAGATCAAAAATCGTAAGTAAAATTTCTGTGAGCACATAGAAAGATGCAGGGCTGGGATATGACCTCAAAATAGATGCTGTAACCCTATGTAATACTGTAATCTTCATCAGGTTTATAGAGTTGCACATTTAAAATAAAATTGCACTTTTCGTTCATATTGCAGATGGACTACAATATTGTATGAAAACCAGAAAACACAAGCAAATGAAAAAAAAAATACTAAGATAAAAAAATCTCCCTTAACATCAGAAATGACTGCTTAGGTGATTTATGCTTTTCGATCTTAAAAATGATGGTATGCTGTATGTATTTTGAGCTGTTTCACTAGGACTTTCATTATTCACCCAGTTCATATTATGTACAAGGGAGTATGCTGGGGAGGCACTTTATGTGACTATTAATGATAAGCAAATGTCAAAAACAGACCCTTTCCTCCCAGAATCACATTCTAGTGGGGGAGATAAGGCAGGAAAGACGTGGGAAGGAGATATAAGAACTTAAAGAGTGAGTTGCAACAACATAGGCACAAAATAGCTACATGAAAAACTGCAGGGGAAGAACACTGGACTCTTTAAGGAGACCCAGAGGAGAAGGAACTAGAACTGCAATTTAAGAGATTTGGCAAGGATGACTGGGGATGCTGAAATGAAGGAGTGGTTTTGAGGGGACTGACTGGGAAAGATGGCATTGCTGAATGTACTACAGAGCGCTCAGTAGCAACAGGGCAATATGGCTAGCAATCAAGTGAAAAAGGTCCAGTATTGGTATAAAAATAAGAGAAAATCTGGAGGGCTGCTTATCAAACTGTAAACAGGTGACTTTTCAATGTGAGATTGTGTGAAAGGGGGCAGGAGTGGTAATGCTTAGTTTTGAATTCACACCCTTCTGTATGGATTGAATAAGCTACAGCCACGTTCTCATCTTGTAATTGGACTGAAAACTGGGCAGGAGTTAGATTGACAGAGTGAAGAACTGAAGGATATTTTGAGGTAGAAGGGACCAGGGGGATGGAGTGACATGAAGTACAGGGAAAGGAATAGGGATCAAAGGAGGTGGCAAGAGAGGGGTTTCCAGCAGGCTATCCGATGCCACGCAATCATCCATTGTGTTGGGGCTCTCTGAATTTGTGAGCTCCAAAAGATGATCAGCAGCCCCAGTAGAAACAGGATGGATTGATGGACCTTTTACAAATGTTTTTTCAGGGAACCCATCAGGGGCTGTAGCCCTGGTCCATTTAACAATGAAATTAAAAACAGCAGGTTGATGGCAGCAATAATGGAGCAACACATTATGGGTTCCTGGGGGGACTCTGCCAAGAAATTCAGCCTCTCCTTGGATAGGCGATCTGGCACCCACAGAAGGACCAGCACCTGGGTGCCAGATGTGAGTGCGCATATGTGTGCCACTGCAGTTCCATCTGTGGCTGAAGACCGAGGCTTGGCTTTTGATCATGGAAACGAGAACCGTTCATTACAAAGTACAGGATAAGAAGTTCCAGAGCTGGAGTGTGAAAAGCAAAGGTTCTCCGCTCCTTGCTTTCCTTTCATCTTATCTTCTAGGGCCTCTTCTGTATTTGGTGACAACTGTGCTTAGAATAGTGTCTGGCTCTTACCTCCACTGTTTGATAGTTTGTTTAGATCCTGTTGGGATTACAGGCATGTGCCACCACACCACTGCTCCTGGGTTGTAACGATTCTTGAAGCCACTCTCCCCACGCAAGAGGAACTTATATTTGAGATGGAGATTGGTGGTACATTTAAAGAGAAACAAAACATTAGCTATTTATCACCCTTCACATAATATCTCATCTTTTCTTCCCTTTCACTTAGGAAAATGCCTTCTGATGCTTCACAAGATTCCTTATAACCAGGAAAGCTACTAGGGAGGCTGAGATAGGAGGATCACAAGTTCAAAGCCAGTCTGGGTAACTTAGCAAACACTTGTCCCAAAATAAAAAATTAAAAGGGCTGGGGATATAGCTCAGTGGTAGTGCTTCTGAATTCACCAATATTGCTAAAAAAAAAATCATTACAAGTTGCTGTGAAGAGGACTTCTGCATTTTTGAGGGGTTAGGGTAGGAAAGAGATCCTGGTGGAAGAGTCCAGGATCCTTGTAAAGCTAGGATTCGGGGAATTTACCTGTTTTTCTTCTTAGGAGATACCATTACAGCCATTTTTAAACATGCAGTTGTGCACAGTAAGTGCATTTACATGTTGTGCAACTGTTAATGTCATTTGCCTTCAGAATGTTTTCATTATCCCCGACAGAAATTGTCCCCATGAAACCCTGACTTCTCATTCTTCTCTCCTCTAATCCCTGTTAACCTCTATTGCATTTTCTGTCTATTGTAGGTCATTTAAATAAGTGAAATTATGCAATATTTGACATTTTGTGTCTGGTTTACTTCATGTAGCACATTGTCTTCAAGGTTCATCCACCTTGTAGCTTGTGTCAGAATCTCATTCTTTAGGGCTGAATAATATTCCACTGTAGGTATACACTACATTTTGCTAATTCATTTATCAGCAGATGAACATGTGTGTTTTTTCAACCTTTTGACTATTATGAATCGTGCTGCTTTCAATATTGTTGTACAAACATCTGCTTTCAGTTCTTTGGGCTATATATCTAGAAGTTAAATAACTGGCTTATATGGTGATTCTGCTTTATTATTTTAAGGAATGACCATACTGCTTTCCACAGCAACACATGGCGTTCAATTTCTCTATGTCCTTGCTATCATTTTCTGTTTCTTGGATATTAGGAATCTTAATACATTGGTTTCTCATTGTAGTGTTGATTACATTTCTCTAACAATATGTATTACAATATATTGACCATGTTTTCATGTGCTTATTGGCTATTTCTGTATCTTTGGAGAAATGTATGCTCTAGTCTTTTCCTTTTTTTTTAACAGGTTAGTTGTTGTAAAATTGTAGGAGTTCTTTATATAGTCTGAATATTAATTTCTTGTTAGATAAGTGATTTGCAAATATTTTCAGTCATTCTATAGATTTTCTTTTCTTTTTTTATTTCTTTCAATATCAAGGATCTTACCAAGTGTCTTGCACATGCTTGGCAAGTGCTCTACTGCTGAGCTACATTCCTAGCCCTTCTTATTTTATTTTGAGACAAGTTCTTGATAATTTGCCCAGACTGGCTTCAAACTTGCTATTCTCTTGCCTCAGCTTCTCTAATGCTGGGATTATAGGAGGGCCAACTCCCAGTTCCTTTTCACTATGAGAATGTCCTTTGACTTATAATTTACATGCATGAGTGTGTGTGTGTGTGTGTGTGTGTGTTACTCGAACACTCTGCCATCCCAGACATTTTTATTCTTTAGTTTGAGGCAGGTCCTCCCCAAGTTGCAGGGAATGTCCTCAAATTTGCAATCCCCCTCCCTTAGCCACTGTAGTAGCTCGTATTACAGACACACACCACCATGCCTGGAAAAATATTTAGCTTTGATGAAGTACAACTTATCTATTTTTTCACCTATTTTTTGGTGTTATATCCAAGGAATTCATTGACAAATCCAGTATCATGAAATTTTCTCTTAAATTTCTTCTAAGAGTTTTATAGCTTTAGCTCTTATGCTCAGGTCTTTGATCCATTTTGAATTAGTTTTTGCATATGGTGGGAGGTAAGAGTCCAGCTTCGTTCTTTTTCACATGGATACACCTCTACTGCTGCATTTCTAAAGATGCTGCTTAAAATAAGATTTAGGTGTCTACATGGGCATTTGTGAGGCAATTTATGGCAGCAGTGGCTTATTTTGCATCTTTGGATTTCCAGTTTTCACCATGATAGGTTGTAGCAGAGAAAGGAGCTAATGTTTTAAAGGGTTGCTATCTATATGAACTCTTTGGGGGCAACTCTAACTCCAGACCTCCCACTAATCACAATTTGGGCAATAATTCACTTGTCTATTTTTTTCAATTATCACGCAAACATAGCAGATACAACTGTAACTAGTTGTGGTTCATGTGATCGACCATGTACTTTTTATTTTATTTTTGGTACCAGAGATTGAACCCAGGGGCACTTAACCACTGAGTCACTTCCCCAGCCCTTTTTTATTTTTTATTTTGAGATGGGGTCTTGTTAAATTGCTTACCTAAGTTGCTGAGGTTGGATTTGAACTTACAATTCTCCTGCCTCAGCCTCCTGAGCTGCTGTGATTACAGGTGTGTATCACCATACCCACAGACCAAGCACTCTTCAAATGGGGCAGTGTGCAAAAATTGGGCTTTAGGGACAGGTAGACCCTTCCTCACTTTTATAGACTTCTCTCATAGTATGCATTGCACTCTATGGAGATAATTGATTGATGTGTTTGTCTTCCCATGATAGAGTGAGCTTGGTAGATTCCCAGTGCCTAGAACAGTGCTTGGTACAAACATTTATTAAACTAAATGGGACCAATAGCACCATCTCTTCTTTTTTTTTTCAAGCCTTGTTAATGTGCAAAGACAAAATATAAGCTATAAAATTTTACTTTAAATAAGATGTGATCTTAACTGCATTGCTAACTTTATACAATGAAGGATAAGGATGGTATTTCTTTGAATGACATTCATTAGACTTTTATGAACTTTCAATGTTCAGCTTTTGTTTTTTTTATTAAAAATGGAAAGGAATTAACCACGATAAATTTGAACTCATCTATTACTTAGAGTAAATGGAATCTTAGAAATATAGCCTTATATTTAGTAGGCAAATACTAACTTTTCCTAATGAAATAACCCTATTCATAGAAATGAGATTACACTGTAGCATTCTTACCATGATCCAGAATGTGTGAATAAGATGCTATATATTTTTACCTAGAGCAGATATAAGACTTTTGTAGTGTTTACATTTGCTGTAATGAAACACACATAGATATATGTACCTTTTTATTCCTGCACCATGGGCCATGAATCGGGGCCACTAATGTTCATCTGTTTTAGAGATCACATAACACCAGCCTCACGTAAAGAGGGCATTTTAGTTTTACTTTCCAGAAGTCCCAACCCCCTATTCTGTCAACTCTCTTCCATTGGCAGTCAGGTGCCACATAACTACATATACAGTCAAGGATGGACTGTATATACTAGGTGGTCTCATAAGATCACATTGGTCACAGCTATCTTAATCTGTGTAAGTCCATGCTATTATACTCATACAAGGCAAAACTGCTGACTGATGCATTTCTTAGAATGTATCCCATGTCACTGACACACAACTATAATTATTTTCTTCTACTTAGTAAATAAGGCATTTCACATCAGTTTAATAGAAATGAGAAGCCTGAGCAGCTGAGTGGGTGATAGCTGTTAAGCTTGCTGGCAGTTCCTTGAACTGATCTTACAGCAGCTCCCTGCAACCCATCCCTTGCCTGGGTTAGTGGGGCTGCATTGAGAAAGTCAAACAACATGGAGCATTTATATGCACATGTTCAGGAGAAAGTAAATCTAATGCATCCGCAATGATAAGAATCAGTGTGATCCCACAGAGTTCCCTTTTGTTTATCTCCCTCCTCACTTCTCCCCAAGGCTGTTATATTTAACTGAATAATAATTTGAAGGATAAAAAATAAAGTGTGATTTGGTGTTGTCCCAGTCCCTTTGGACCACAGCACCTATTGTACAGACTACTACCCTGGTGCCAGGGATTAATGGAAGACTGCCTTTTCTCTAGCTTTCCCTGGCTTGACCACACCCCCCAATTTAAGAGGCAGCTCTATTAGGAACATTATGGTCTTTGCATCCTCTTTAGCCTCAGAGCGGAGGATTCCCTCAGGTAGTTGGAAAGAGACCGCAGACCTTGAGGAAAGCTCGCTCCGAAACTATTCTTCACTGTCTCTCCAGCAAAGTAGTAAGTGAGGTGTGAGTTTCTGCTTAAAACTTTTCATTCCATTTTCCTTTTCCTGCCCGCCCCCCATTTGGTGAAATTAAAGGGAAAATTAATGGAAACTTTCAGGATACAAGCAGGTTTCTCTTCCTCTTTTTTATATCTTCCTAGAATAGCCCATTTAATTGTATAATATTATTTTTCAAAAATACTTTCTAACCTTCATAGAGTAATCTGAAATCCAGATTGTCTGTCATTCTTTTCCAAAAGCGAAATCATGCACGTTTTAGATCTTTGCAGATCACTTGTCACAAACTCTGAGTTTTCTTCGCTGATTGGAGCACTTCTAAAGAAATAAAACTGTAGTTCAACGTAGAAATTCCTTTCTTTTTTCCTCTTTTACTTCTAGTGAGCCTATTGTTTTACCCTATTGTTTTACTTTTTTCTTTTCCCTAGCAGCTTAATAAAATGAAGCTACTTTATAGAAAGAAAGTGCTGCAGGTTTGAGTCCTGCAAGGCAAACTAGCCTGATGAGTGTTTTCCCGCTGTCTTGCGACTCCCGACTCCGTTCTCCAAGGGTCTACCAATCCTTTGGACTGTAGTTGTAACGTGGTGCATGTGGGTGGGCAGGGGAGTCTCCAGTTAGGGGAGCATTCTTCCCAGTGTTAGAGGGCTGGACTCCAGTGGCTCAGCTATGGAGAAGCAGGGGGTGTGGGTGACAATTTCTCTCCATTCGCTGGTTGTCTCCAGCAATTCCACTTTGTATGTGTCTTCTTATCTACTGTTAAAAATGTTTCTATTACCTCCTTTGAAAGTAGTATTTTCTGTGTGTGAATTGTACAGAAAGATACTGGGTTACTGAGATCAAGTCTTCCGAATGTAGGTTTTCTTTATTAGCTTTCTTTTCTTTTTTAATCCCAAGGCCATTTTTCTTCCTACTTCATACCGCTGCCTTGCATGGGGAGGGGGTGGGCACGGAGGCATTTGTTAAACAACAGGAAATACAGATCCTAAAACGATAACTCTGGCAACTCCATTTGATTTGTAAAATTACTGACACTTTAACCCTTTCATCAGTTGTGGTTCTGGATTGCTTCACCTCCTTTTTATCTCAAGAGAAAACCCTCAATAGATATGGATTATGTGGGGAGGGCAACTGGGTGGCCACTGTTGTGTTGAGACTTTACTTACCTGGCGTTCCTGAATAGAGAGGAAAGGAGAGCTAATGAGTTAATGTCTGCAAAGTGCTTTGAAGATGAAAAGGCCTTTTCATGTGTTTGGGTATTGTAGTTACTAATATTAATATTTGAAGAAGCATGCTGCTTCTAATTGTAAATCAACAACTTCCATCCTTGCCAACTTAGTAGTGAAATAACAAACAGTGCTGGCGGCTACGTAGCCTCTTCCGTCCTGGTTCCTCCTGGTTCCTCTGCTGAGGATGTGAGAAGTGATTCTGATTATGGAGGGGCATCTTTGCCTTACAGGCTCCTGACACAGAAGTGCTAGTTGCTAAAAAGTGCAAGGGGGTCCTAGAGTGGTGTATAAAGGGGTGGGATCCGCGGACACTTGGCTGTCTGTGACATTTGAGAACCAGCTGAGAGCGTGGATCTGGGCCATTTATTTGTCCTAGATGCAGATGGCATTCAAAGGCAAGTAGAATTAGAACTGGTACCCACACTGACTTTGGACTCGGGAAAGTGACTGTGCACTTGATCTCTCTCAGAGATTAGCTTTGCAACTGAGAGCAAGTTATTGAACATAATTGTGCCTTATTTTCTTCATCTCTAAAATGTGAATGATCATTTGTGCCCCACCTGTTCTCAAAGATGAGTGACTAGAAGTAAATACCACAGAACTTTGAATAATAGAAATGCCAATAGGCTCAGGACAGTTTGAAGTAATGTACTGAGGAACTGGGTCCCTAAAGGGGTGAGGCAGAAGCAAGCAAATGCTTTGGAAAAATGATCGGCACCTATAGATCTCTCTCTGATTGCACAGAAAGCTTCCTTGCACTGGCCATTTCTGCTCTCTCAAATTCTACTGTGCCTCATGGTTTTATTTATTGAATAGAGTTTCCCCCCACACCTACTATCTTTTCTAATTACTCATTCACACTTCTCAATTATTCACATCAAAAAGCAGAAGAATGGACACATCCCAAAAGCTGGGCTCCCCTCTCCCTTTCCTCTCCCTTCTCTTTTCTTCCCTCTCTCACTACTTTCTTCCTTCTTTCCTCCCTCCATTCCCTTTTAAAATTCTCTTTGGATTTAAAATGTACTTAGTATTTGAATGAAGTTAACTGTTATATAGCAATTTAGTGGCATTTGAGGCAAATCTTGTAAATTTCTTCAATCCTGGAGAAACTGAGATAAGGACACATAGCTTTTTTTTTTTTTTTTTTAACCTCCTCATCTCCTTTATCTTTACTCAACTGAAAATGTAGCTTTCTGGGATTCATCTTTTAATCTAACTAATTTTCTGCCTATCATCTCTGGTTTCCTCCACTTCACCTGAGGAAGGATTGTAATCTCTAAAGTTTATTAAGCAATTGGTGCCTTCCACTGACTTTGCTAGATGCTTTGTGTGGATTCATGGTGGGACCCTGATTAGAACCAAGGGGATCGAGCCCAGAGCTTGTGATTGGAATAGCATATCATAGGAATCTAAAGAACTCTGAGACACTCCAAGTTAGGCTGAATTTTTCTGCTTATTTGGGAGAACACCATGGATTAGGCCTATTTTCCCAAGGAAAATCCATGGATTAAGTGTTCATTAAGAAGATACTGACTCTGAATGCGCAAGATAGCATACGTCTGTAATCCTAGCACCTCCAGAGGCTGAGGCAGGAGTTCAAAATCAGTCTCAGGAAGTTTGGGAGACACCATCTCAAAATAAAAATACAAAGGATTGAGAATGGAGCTCAGGGTAAATTGCCCTTGGTTCAATCCCCAGCATTGAAAATAAGTAAGTAAGTAAGTAAATAAATAAATAAATAAATAAATAAAGTAACTTTGGAAGAAGGTTATAGGGTCTATCTATTTGCCTGGATTAGTAAACTGATCCCTCTTGTGATGTCACTTCCTTGTGTTCAGCCTTGTTTGGGTGCTGTGACAGATATGAAAGAGAAAATGGTCTTTTATCTGCAGTTTTAATTTACATTTCTCTTTTTTAATGAGTGAAGTTAGCTATCTTGTTGTTTATTAATAGCAAATTTTATTTCCTTTCTCTGTGTTTCAAAAGGGTTATGATTTTGTCAATTTACATGTTAGGAAGGATAGTTCTTTGTGATATGAGCTGTAAATATCTCCCTTAGTTGTCTTTTTAAAACAAGTTTGTTTATGATGCTTCTTTCCATAAAATATTTATTTTTATGTAATAAACAGTACCAGTGAAATAATTTATGAGTTGGGGATTTTGAGTCATGAAAGGTTAGATAGTTCTTGCTTACTTCAGATTTGTAAAGAAAAAATTTTCATGTTTTTTTCTTATTATTTAGTGGTTGTGTTATTTAAAAAATATTTTAGGTACATATGGAATTTATCATGGTATATGAGGTAAGGAAGGAATATTACTTTATTTATCCCTACAACATTTATTGACTACTTATTTTTCCCAGTGATTTGAGATGATGTCCTATTTATACATTCAATTTCTATATGTATCTGAGTGTACTTACATCTGAGCATTCTGTTTTGCTAATAGACCAGTATGATACTCTTAAATTATTTAGACTTTTAAAAATGTCTTAATGTGTTTTAGTGCTGTTCCCACTTCTATGTTTATTTTTTTTCACTAAATTTAGCATCAGGTGATATAGCTTAAAACTTTTAAGTTTTCTTTGAGATTTTGTTAAATTTACAAATTAATTTACAAAGTAATATGGTTCTTCTATTTGTAGAAAGGCTATTTTTTTACTTCAGTGGTGTTTTAATTTTTATTTTTAATAAGTCTCACATTTTTATTGATAAACATATTAATATATTTTCTGTTACTGTTATATATGAAATCTTTTCTTCCATTAAATTGCCCAAAAGATTGTTTGAATATATGTAAACTATTGATTTTTTGTATGTTGATTTTATACTTGGCAATCTGATTGAGCTATTTTACTATTTGTATTAGTTAATAAAATATCTTGAATCTAAAAATAAAAAAATATGCTTAAATAACATTCTTAAAATAACAAAATTTTAGAAAGGAAAAAAAATGTGGGGGAGAGTTGTGAGGGAAAGTTGTGGTTATACAAAGGCATCTGGAGGGTTCCTTGTAGTGATGGAACTGTACTGTATCTTGACTGGTTTGTGGATACATGAATTCCATACATGATGATAATTTGTAGAACTAAACACACATAGAAATGTAAAACTAGGGAAATCTAAATAAGTTTGTGTGGACATCATTTACCTGGTTGTGATATGATAGTGTACTATAGTTTTATAACTTTTATCATCGGGGAAGGTGGGCAAAAGGCATACAGGATGTCCATTATTTCTTACAACTGCATGAGACTCTACCATTATCTCAAGATATGTTGAATTTTAAAACAGCAGTCATCTTTTTTCAATTGCGATAGTATAAGCAGGTTATTCCATTTTTTCACAGATAAAGCAAAATACATATTAAAAAAATAAATAATATACAAATCCCGTCTTTTAAATTTACATAAATTTTTCTTTTTGCAGTACTGGGGATTGAACCCAGAGATGCTCTACTGCTGACCCACACCTCTCCTGTTGCTGCCCTTTCAATTTTTTATTTTGAGACAGTGTCTCCCTAAGTTGCTAAGGCTGGTCCTGAACTTGGGATTCTCCTGCCTCAGCCTCCTGAGTAGCTGGGATTAGAGGCAAGTGCCAGTTTTTCTAGCTAAAATTGATATAATTATTTTAGAAAAGAACATTCTACTGGAAAAGAGGTTACAAGTAAAAGACAGTATAATTGGTAAGCAGCATGCTAATGTCTTTACTTGTTTTTTCAAGCCCACAGTATCTAGAGCACTGAGGGAAGAATGTTTTTGATTTGTTTTCCCCCAAAGCAAGAGAGTAGGTTTAACATTCCCCTGACCAAAGCCCAGGTGTTTCAAGAACTCTAAGGGGAGTCTGGTCAGACTTATTAGGATGAGAATGAAAAAGCAAACAGTGCAAATGTTAGGAAAATACTCTCTATGGGACGAAAAAGCTTTTTCAAGGGATGTAGACAATGCTGGGATTTTAGACTTTTTAGATTTTTAAAAACTTTTCATTTTTAAATAATTCCAGATGCACAACAGATTGCAACACAAAAGGAAGTTTCCAAAAATTGGGGACTTTTAAAATCATGAAAAATATAAGGGAAAGAAACTTTTGGTGCTTCCATTGACCCCTCAACCTAAATGATTCCTGTGGATGGGGAAAGCCCATTGCCAGATTTGTGATATAAGAGGCTAAAGAAATTAAACCAGGGCTTCTTCAGAAAGAAGTTTTGTCAGAAGTGGCCATCACCTGGCAGGTGGTTTGAGAAGCCCAGACAGGTCCAGAGCAACTTGAGCTCTCCAGCCAGGTTCGTGTTGCACCTAAGATTGCCAAGTGTTTCAGCCTTGGTACAGATGTCTTCTTGTCTGTTTCTCAGTAGGCTGTGCCTCCCAAACAATCATGTTGTTAAAAATACTCAGAAATGTGATCATATAAGTGCAACAACGCTGCCTTGCTCCTCAAGGTGAGATCTTATGATCTGCTGCATTATCATGTTCTCAGTTCACATCACACTGCTTTGTTAACAGAATCCCAGGGTTATTCATATGCACGTTTTAGTTTGGGTGGCACTGCTTTAAAGGAAAGCAAGAGTGAATGAGCAAAAAGAAAAGAAAGAAAAAAAGAAAGAAAACACTCAACAACAACAAAATGCAATGTTTTCCAGAGCAGTTTACAACTTCCTTGTATTTATAGCTAGCTGTGTTACTCCACAAAAGATTGACATTTATATCAAAAAGATGTTGGTTTTACTCAGGAAGCTGCAATAGTTCCCCATTTGTGCTATGCAATCTTTCAATGAGTCCTGAGTGCTGTGAGAAAAATGCTTGCTTCTTGGTTTTACGCATAACAATGGTATAAACTGCCTGCCATTCCACAGAAATCTTGGCTCTTTTCTCCTGCAAAATTCTTGATAAATGCTACTAAACCTACGATTTTGAAAAGGAATACTTTTTAATGATTTAAATGCAAATCATTAGAAAAAGAGGTGAGAATTCTAGCTTTAATTCTTAAATAAACAGCCTCTGATACCTGGGGCAGTAAAAATAACTAATCAATTACTATTGCTACTATTAGTGAGTCCTGACTAATTGACAGGTAACTGTTGATAAAATAGCAAGAATACTAGCGATTTATTACAATTTCATCATGTATAAAATGCTCTGCTAAGTACTTTCATTTGTATAATCCTCTTCAATTATCCTGAAAGGGTTGGTATTATTATCTTCACTTTATAGTTGAAGAAAGTAAGACTGTGAATTTAAGAAATTTGGTGATTACTAAGGGGCTTTGTTTTCACCCATAGTCTGTAACTCCAGAGGGCTTGCTAAACATGCAAACTCTCAGGGCTCAGTTCATTCAAACAAAAAATGAACCAACTTGATGAATTTTTTTCCAACTTCAAATTCATTGAATTTGCAAAATTCAATTCATTCATTATAGACGAATGCCAGCAAGCTGTTTGGCATTATACTGAGAAATTGGAACCTCACAACTTGGGCAATAAAACAAATCAAACTCCACCATGAAAACCATAATCAGACACAGTCCAAAAAGTTACTTTCAAAATTTGGGGGATCTAAGTCAGTTGGCATCTTGTAGTTCAATTTTATAGGGACGTTATTCAAAGAATCTAGCCTCCTTTAATTTTTTTCCCTCAATCTCTCTATTTGTGGTGAATCTGAGTTTTGTTGAGACTCTTTTAGGACCAGAACCAAATTTATTTCAGATTAAATCCAACATAGTCTGCACGCTATGGGTTGAAAGGAAATTATTTAAAATTCTGGGCTCTCAGGGATTTCTTTGGCACCCATTGGATAAGTGTTGACATTTTTCAGTCTTTCAGGCCTTCAGGTTGGATGGACTTAGTCAAGAATCTTTTATACCCTGATCTCTCCTACTTCCGTTGTTAGGAAGCAAGGAGTACTTCATTCCTCCGGTTTATTTGTTTATTTTGTTTCCAGGTTCTTTGTAAAGAACAATTGTAACTTATTTATTCAGTTAGTTATGAGTACCCAACGTATTTATGGTGTTGGAGTATAATTGAAGACCAAGGGTGATCATTCATTGAATTTCTTGGTTAAACACAGATGTGAGGAATAGCATTTCAGCATCAGAAATTAACACTTTGACTATGCAGCAATTCATTGAATGTTGTCCTTGATCTTCCAGAGGATGTTCCCACATGAAGTCTGATAGACTAGAATTTTTTTTTTTTCAATGCTGCGGACTGAACCCAAGGCTTTGTGCATGCTTGGCAAGGGCTCTACCACTGAGCTGCAACCCCAGCCTAGGGCTGATAGACTAAAGGTAGTAGTTAGTTTCTGACAGGTTTCAGAGACAGGTTTAGCATTCTCTGGTTAAATTCCTAGACATATTAGAGTTGGTGGTTTTAATGTACTCCCTTAATGCTTATGAGAAATATCACCTTCACTCCTGTTGTTGACAAAGTTCCCCAGCAGCGTGATAGTAAGGGAACTTTTTCCATCCAGGAGGAAATGCAAACATATGTAACACTCCTTATTTCCTAACTGCTATGGGACATTGGAGTAAAGACATCTTTTATCTCTATTGTTTGGGAGATACTCTAGTGACCTACTCTTCCAAGAAGTAAAAAACAATCTACTCTTGTAATATTATGACATAATCCATTTCAGTGTTCTGAGAAAGATTAGTTGAGCTATGTCCATTCATACTGAACTTGAAAATGTTGTGCTTAGTTGGGAGATTTTTCTCTTTAGACAATTAGGAGATGGATATGAGTCATTTTTGTTTAAGAAAGGGTTAGGGGAATAATTACCAGTGAAGGTGGAAGAAATTAGAGTGGTGCTAATTATTCTGTGAGTTTCTGCTTTGTGAACTTAACGAAAGAGTAGGTGATTTAGTTTAAGATATAGAAGCCAATAGCACATAATTCAGAACACCACTTTTTTTGGTCTGCAGGGTACTTAAAGAAAGAATGCTTATTACTGTAATGTTAGAATATCTAGTCAAGACGATGAGGTTCGTATAGATTTAGGAATGAGACAGAGAAACCATGTTCAATTGTAACCATTTTTCTTTTCTATGAATTGTAATGATAAGTTTCCTTGGGGGAGTGAGAAATGTTCAGTTATCTAAACAGGCATTCTTTTAAAATTGAGTTCTTAGAAAATTGGACATAGTAGCCTTTGTTGTACTGACACATTAGAGGAGACATCTACTGAAATTACTCAAGAAATTCAGATGAACTATTCATGGGAAATAGAAAAAGATGGAGGAGGCTAGAGAAAGTCAATCTGGTACATTGAGTAGTTCACACAAATAATATGATCATGTTTACAGTTATCATTTTAGAAGCCTAACCTCAGGGTTATGTGTGGACACAATTTGTTATAGTAAATGACTTCCTTTTTTGTCACAAAGATATCTTTATCCTCTTGGATATGTTCAAGCTCTGAAATGTGGACTATTGTACATATCAATTCTATTTCAAGTAAATTCACTTTCCTTCAAAACATATGTGCTGCATGTATACATACACCATCTAAAAAGACACCATCCCTACTCTCAAGTAACTCAGAATTTAGCAGTAGAGAAGATCTATACATAGAAGTATCATGACTTCGTTGCATTGTTAGAGGAAATTCCAGGAGAAGGATCAAGGATTTATATGTAAATGCCCAGGAATATCAGAGAAAACTATCTGAAAGAGATGATGCTCCAAGTCTTTAAAAACACATTTATATGCTATACTTGGCTCTGTTTCCTCAAATTCTACCAAATTCTATCAATTTAATGTCAATTAAAATATTTGAAAAATATGCAACTGTACAGAACATGTACATATTTCTTTTTTGTTTCTAATCCCTAAATAACACAGTAAAACAACTATTTATATTGTATTAGTATCACAAACAACACAGAGATGATTTGAAGTCTTATAGAAAGATATGCATGGTTATATGCACATACTACACTATTTTACACAAAGGACTTAGGCATTTGTGGATTTTGGCAGTCTAAGATAAGGTGATTTTATGGAACCAAGCTCCTCTGGGTATCAAGGGGTGACTGTATTCAGAAGGAAGAAATTTAATCTACAATCTACATTGTAGATTAAAGATGTAGCCTAGATACCATGGGTGCTTCCTTTAAATGACTAGTCCTTTTGGAAGTCAAACTCACTCTCTTCTGCATCCCAAGACAAAAGGATATCTAAAACTTTTTATATAAATTGATGGGAAACTTAAATTGTTGACATCAAGGAGAAATGCTAGTTGTAAATCTAGTGAAATTTTGCAGAGCTTTCCAAGAAGAAGGAGGAAAACTAAAATTGACATGTTCTGCCACAGCTTCTTGAATTTTTGTCTTCTCCATGTAATCTTCATAACCAGGAGAGGTTGTCCTGTAATTCCTAGCCTGTGCAGCTAACATGAAATCTAGAGGGCAAGTTCAAATTTAAAACATTGGCCTTTGCTTGTGTCATTATAAATTCAGCTTATCTGTCATGGAATGTAGTTCATATGTATCGAAACAGAGAATGTATACATTCTTTGTCCCCAAAATATTACTTTTAGGTATTTAATGTGAATAGAAAATATTTTAGGAATTTTTACAGTGATAAGGAAGTGAAGAAAAATTAAATTACAATAGTAAGTGTTCATTAAGAAAAATGTGATACGTAAATACAATACAATGCTTGCCAGTCTTAGATTCCAGGATATAGAGGTACATTTATTGACATAGAAAAATGCTCATTGCATTATATCAAAGAACAATGAAAATACCTATTGTACACAGCACAGAGAGAATAATATGATGGCAAATTTATGATGATATGTATGTGTTATATGTATCTATATTTACATAGATACATTTAAGAATACTTAGAAGAATGTTAGACAAAATATTAACATAATTACATCTAAGATGGTAGTATTTCAAGTGATTTTGATGTCCATTTGAGTCTTTTAGGTAATTTTAAAACAACTTTTGCAATGAAGACAAACAATTTTGGCAAAAAGAATTTACAAAAAAGAGTTTTAAAGTGCAGTTTATTGGACTACTTACTGAAAGGCATACACTTTCTTTTAAGAGCAGATAACCCAAAATGAAAAACTTTTAATTGATGTCACAGTTATGTAGAAATATAGCCAAGCAGGTCAGAGTTGATGTGAACCAATTCACATGTGAACCTTGACTGAGGCCTCATCTCTTTGGGATTTCTTACCCTTCTGCTGCCTTGGCCCCAAACATCCCTCTCACTCCCTCCTAACCTTTTCTTCAGTTTGTGAGTCACTGAACCTGCCCTGGTGAGATGTGGGTAAAAGGAAGTGTCAGCTTGCAGATCCTGGCCTGGTTACAAGGCTTTCAGAGGGAGGGCGGGAAGTTGGGCAGTTGGAGCAGTGGTCACATGCTTTCCATAGACCTCGTCCCAGAGTCAAATGGAAAACTAGTTCTAAAGACACTCATATAAATCAAAGTGTTAACTATGTTGTCCTCTCCATTGATTGCTTGTTTTTGTCCCTAAAAATCTAGGATGATGAAGATAAGAAGCCCAGGAGAAGATGCTGAAGGCCTAGGGTCAGGTCAACTGGGCTAATGAACAGTATGACCATAGCTTTCTTCTTATCTGTAAAAACAGGGCTTACATGAATTAAAAGATGTGTGCAAGTTTTCTGAATTAGACTCTGATGTTCAGCATTTATCTGTGTGACAAGCACCTGCCAACACTGGTCTAGGATCTGGTGAAGGAACAGATTAAGTCCCTGCCCTGGGGGAGCTTGAGCTCTAATGGGGTGGTGTTTGGGGGAGATGATAAACAAACAAGGAAGCGTCTGAGTGGGGAAAGGTGCAGCTATTTGTACACGGTGGTGGGAAAGGCTTTGTAGATAAGGTCACCTTAAATAGCTGTGTGAATAGAAGGAAGCACTTTTCACTTAGAAACCAATCATGAAACACACTCCTTATTTCAAGTGGTCTTTATCTAGACCTCTATCCAGATTCACACACGAGAAACATACATATCCACATCAGACCCACCTGTTACACTTTTGGTTTTGTGAGACCATTTCCTTTTTCCATACGTACATTCATTGGTCAATCCATGCACTGATTTGAAAGACAGTGAGTTTCTCTTTTGCTCCATGATCTGTCTTAAGTGCTAGAGATGCAGAAGTACAAAAGGCAGGGTACCTCACTTCAAGTAGCTCGGAGTCTAGTGAGGGGACAAATAGAAAGAGGTATTGGCAAGATAGTGTGATAAGCACAGGTGATACACCAATGGTACTCTGGAAAGCATGGAAAAGGAGCAACTAGCCCCAGCTGGGTGGTTTGGAAAACTTCCAAGAAGAGCAACCCTCTGAGACTAAGCCTCAACCCTTGAGGAGGGGTCACTAGTTCTAGGGAGCAGGAGGATGGAGGAGCATTTCTAGCAGAGGCGTAATTTGGGATGGGCAGAGAGATGAGAAATTTCCTAAGAGTACAGCAAAGAGTGCCCTGTTCAGAAGTGGAGGGTGCAGTGGGGCTTGCTGAGCGAGGTGCTGGGGAGGTGGAGGGAGGCAGGAGGCTCTGAAAGGAGCTTGGCAGTCTTGCTTGAGACCAGGTACTCTGGTGCTTTGGAGGTGCTGGTCCCATTCAAGAAAAATGAACTTAGCACTTTCTGCAACTCCGTTAAGGAGTGTTCAAATCATTTCTGTACCCAGGCAGGTCTCACTGCTGCTTCTCAGCTGGGGAGTAAATCTTAAAATCACACAGTTGTTTTCCATTTAGGTAATAAACATGTGTAGTGCCAAGACAAAACGCTGGTCCAGCTGATGTTCAAGCTGTTGTCATGTGGGAAGGAATTCTCTTTGGTCAAAAAGCCAAGAAGAATCAATCTCTCTCTCTCTCTCTCTCTCTCTCTCTCTCTCTCTCTCTCTCACACACACACACACACACACACACACACTCCAAACACTCCTTTTATATCTTCTGAAAGAGTTTAGCTTTCCAGCAGCTGTTGTATGTCACAATCTACAAGTGGAAAAAGGGTGGGTTCTTTTTTCTTTCTCCAAAAAATAATAAAGCAGCAATCCATTTCTGTCCCAGAGTTATTTCCTGCAATGAGAGCCCTTGAGATCCCTGGCAACTCCCTCTTTTCAGTTTCCTCCCTGGGCAAAGGGCTTTTCCCCAAGGGAAATGTCATTCATATAGTCAAGAATATGGTCCAGCACAGAAAGCACCAGATGTTGGGCCAGAGGTTTCCTCCCTCACTCTGTCAATTGGAAGAGAAAACATATTTCCACTGAACCTTTTTCCTAGCATGTTGCTGTGAGGAGGAGTGTCGTCTGGCTGGCAGACAGAAACTCATGTTGTCTTTGAGCTGGGCTCCAGGATGCTGCTGCCAATTTCAAAGTCCTTGCTCTTATAAATATATAAGTAAAATAGGCATCCTGAAGGTCAAGGTTCTTTGCTGCTTGTGGGAGTCTAGGGATGACGCATAGAGCCCTGTGGTCACACCTTACTGTGAGCAATCTTCCATGATTTCCTATTCCCTGCACCCAGCAGAACTAACTGCTTCTTTTCTTTTTGCCATATTGTTGGCAAACTGCACATAACATTATGTTTTACATGAGCCTGTCTTCTCCACTGCCTGAAGGTAGAGACTCTTTCTTAGCCTCATTATCTTGAGTCTGGTAGAATCCAAGGGTCATGTGGTCAGGAACCTTTGTTTATTAGGTGTGTCTTAAGTGCCCAGAATAGTGCCTAGAATGTAATAGGAACATATTAATTATTTACTGAATGAACGATATGATTAGTAAATGAGTATGGTCCACCAGTGTTCAAGAGATTGCTGATGGTTTTGGGGTAGAAATAAGACATTTTTATGGTTTGAAAGAACCTGCATTCCCCCAGGCCTGGACATTTCCACCAGAAAGTTGAATGGCTTGCATGAAGTCACACTCCCTCATCCCTGGACATCTACAATAGTAACAGTTTTGCTCCTGGACCCTGGAGGACTGGCCAATTTTTTCCCAGCAGATCTGTTCTTGGTCTAGTTAAACTCAGGATGGCACAATCATGGGGGTAGCGTCTAAGTTTCATCCTTGAGTAGATCAAAACATTGAAGTGAATATATATGGCTTGATGATTCGTTAGTGTCTTAAAATTCAATTTTGAGAATTGAATTGAAAAATAAAGAATGCTTCAGTGAGGAAGAGGCCATGGAGTTCATGGAGACTCTTCTGACAATTCAGGATTAGGACAGGTCTGTGGTGACCTACGTGATGTGTACCTTATTATTCTATGCTCAATGTCTAGCTCAGGGTCTGAGACATAGTGACTGCTGACTATTTTTAGGAACAGACACTGAATGGGCAAGCACTGAGGCTGATGTTAATAGCATCTTGAACCCTTTGACCTTTTCTACCATTCAGCTTCACCGCTGGGGAACTCTTCCTGGGAGTCATCTGCAGTAGAAATCAACCTCCTGAAAAACTGGAGGACGAAATCTTGATTAGCATAGCCTAGCTATCCAGAATGCTTTTAAAAATTCCCTTTAAGTTAATGTTATTTGAACTGCATTCTACCTTTGGGAGAAAAGACACCATAATAAGGCAAAGTAGTTAAAAAAAAAAAAACAGTTCTAGGACAAGTCATAGCTTCAGAAGGATATTAGTGGCTCAGAGATTGCAGCTGTTAGTATAATTTTTATATTGTTGAGTCTGTTTATTTCATTTAAATACATTTTAGAAAAAAGTAGTCATGTCATTGGTTGTCATGCTGTAGCAAGACGGTGAACCAAAACTGCAAATCAAACGTCAGACCTATCCTCATACTCTTTTTATTGAGATGTTTAAGTGCTTTAAACTTTCACGAGAATAGCAAAAAAGGTCAAATACAACCTGGAAAAGAGTAAGGTTGGAATGTCACTTTCTAACAATAGGAATTTGGCCTCTGATCGATACACCTAGGAATTTAATCTTATTCATTCAAGAAAGACATATTTTTTTGTGTGTGTAGTATTGAATTTATAAAAGTGTGTGAACTAATGCACTCTAGAAAGCACTTAGGTCAACAGAAATGTTTGATATATAAATGATTTTCCTGATGACTGGCAGCTAGCTGGAAAACCCCTCCAACTAGAACATTCCTCAAGCATTTAGCTGGTCAGACTTCAATGGAGATAATAGCTCTCAACAAGAGTTATTTAATAGCCCTTCTCCTATTTTCAAGATGAATACAGTTCAATTCCTTTTGTAGGGCTTCTCTCTGTCTATCTGTGCCTTGGGGTACTGGTTGACATGGCTCTTTAGAGAAACTTTTTCCATTCTTCTTTCCTCTAACCTTCCCTTTTTTATTGCTTTATCAACTAATTTATGGCACAAGTACATATTGAATTCCTGCTATGTGCCAGACCTGCTTCAAGGTGGGGGAACAGGTGATGCATAGATGGACATTTTATTTAAAAAGAAACACAGGATCTGTCCCTGCCCAGAAATTCTACAAAAGGCACCTTCTGTAGATCCTTTTGGTATGTGTTGTCTTCAGCACACAGACTTGATCTATTGTACACAGTCTTTCTGTCGGGGCTGTCTCTATCTGGGGTCTGCCCCATTTCTGTGCTATGGATGGGTCACTTATCTTCATGAATTTCAGTTTCCTTCTCTGCCTCACACAAAAAAGTAACCGAATGATTCCTTAGAAGATTCCTAGTTCTAAGACTTGCACTCTCTTTGGGTGTTCCAGTCTACAAACCTGTGCACCTCCAGGGCTCAGCCTATATTGTCTCTTTCACAGGTGCTGAGAGAAGAATGAACTACTTTGTGGACTCCACCATGAGCAGCCCTGTCCCTTACCCAGCATCTCGTCCTGCAGTGGTGGTGAGTGGTGGTCCATGGTGATCCCTTCTCTGTCTCGAGACACCCAACTGCTCTTATTCCCAACCCCTTTGCTTCCAGTTCCCTGACTTTCCCTCTGCAGAGAAGCCAGGGTTGGAATCAGCTTTGAACCAGTTTGGAGGAGCTCAACTGTGATATTATTTACTTTTTTATTAGTGTGAAAAGTAGAAATCCAAGACTCATGGATTTGCTGAAGGAGAATTTTAGAATGTTTGAGTTTCAGAGAATGTGATGTAAACATGATTCAGTTAAAACCAGGTGATTTTCATAATTCAGTTCATTTGGTGAGAATTTTCATGTACTGATGTACCTTAGACCTGTTCTTATTAAATTTATTTTGGGTCTTAGATGTGAAAGCTAAATAGCACATTTTTTTTTTAACCCAGGGGTGCTTTACCACTGAGCCACATCTCCAGCTCTTTTATTTTTTTATTTTGAGGCAGGGACTCACTAAGTTCCTGAGGGTCTCATCTGAGCCTCCTAAGTCTCTGGGGTACAGGTGTGTGCCTCTGTGCCTGGCTATAACACAGGTTTTCTAATCAGAGAGATTGAAAGTGAAAATAAGATGAAATGAGACAATAAGTTTATGGGGAAATTTCATGACTCTTAGATTAAAAGGGATAAAACGAACTTTAAAATAGGACTCTATTTTTTTTTTTTTTTGGCCATAGGGAAGAAGACCCTCGCTCAGGCTATAACCTGATCCCTGAAAATGCTTAGATAAATTCTGTTAAAATTTACTACATGAGAGATTCTATAATGTTGTCATTGATCAATTCCACTGTTAAAGGAAACTTTCATGTTAACATGTTAACTGATATGTCATTACTCTTTCTGAATTCTGCATGTCTTTATACAAAGATAGCCATCATCAATGTTGAATTCTTTTACACACTCTGCAAATGGATATGTTTATTATTAAATCTTCCCAATACACTTATGGGTTTAAATAGACACCAATCAACCAGAGCTCTTTCCTGACTTTGCACTATGCTCTGACTGAGGTTCTCTATAATTTTTAATGTTGGCACCCTTAAATTACAATGAGAACCTCTCAGTATAATTATATTTGAAAAGATCTGAATTGTTTGAAACTCTTTTTTGTAGTATTGATAAATAATTGCTCAAATGCTATTTGTATATTCAAGGGAAAAGACACATTTTAAGGATAATTAACACATCTTTCTTCATTCTTGTTCTATAACATTTTTCTTCCTTTAAAAATGGCTTCGGGCCTGGGGTTGTGGCTCAGTGGTAAAGTGCTTACTTAGCATGTGTGAGGCACTGGGTCCGATCCTCAGCACCACATATAAATAAATAAATTAATTAAATATAAAAAGCATTCTGTCCATCTACAACTAATATATATATATATATTTTTTTTTAAATGGCTTCTGTTTTCACAAAGGCACTATTTACTATTCAAAAAGATTAGACTCAGAAAAAAGTTTAGATCATAATTTACATCAGCAATATGTGTAAACACACACACACACACACACACACACACACTGAGGCAAGGAGTTACTGGAGTTTGCTTAATAGAAATTGCCAAGGGACGTGCAGTTTAAGGTCATGTAAAGGACTGGAGAGGTTGCCAGAGAAAGTTCCTCCTGCTTCTGACAGAAAGGTTATCATCTAAGGTCAGCAGAAATTACACTCCATTTTCTTAGAGATGATATTGTAGATTTGTTAAAATAAATAATGATATTATGATTTGGTAGCAAGATGTGTCATTGACTTTGAAAATATGATTTAAAGTCAGCCTATGCTAATTCTCTTTACTAGAATGGTAATCAATTAAGCAAGATGAGTATGTGGTAGAGTGTATTTGTACACAAAATTGGTACACAAATATGTACCTATTTTATTTTAGACAGCATTTTACTGTCTAAAATTAATAAAAGTATATAAGATTTAGATATGTTATTATCCTAGATGTGATATCTGGAAAGTGTAAGAGATTAAAAAAACTCCAGGCCAATCAACCTAAGTGCATATTTTGAACTAACAACCTCCATCTCCAATGGAATACAATGGGTATTTTTAATACATTCTGAATGCTTTCCATTGGTTTGAAAACAAAGAATTCATCTCTCCCCTGCCAACAGTTCTATCATTTCAGCAATATTGGAAAAGTATTATCAACATGTGACATTCTTTTCACAGCACTCGAAGTAGCTTGGGTAAAAGCAGAAGGTTGCATAAGAGAGTTGCTAAGTTATTGTTCCAGCACCTTGACTCATAACTTCTCTCTGGACCTCAGTTTCTCCATCACTGGAGCTACTTAGGCAACCCTTCAGAACCACAGAGCAAGCAAAGAAGTCTTTTAACTTCTTATCTCTGATAAAAAAAATAAGCAAGTAAATAACATTTATTAGTACAAGTTCAAGTTCAATAAACTGACTTTAATGGATAACTTCCAATATTAGGCAGGACAATAAACAGTCAAGGATTCCGTAAAGTGTCTGCAAAATATAACCTTGGAATATTGGCACTAGAGAGTCTAGCAAGTACACTTTACACCCTGAATTTGGTGGAGGAATGAGCACAACTTCATTAACTTTGCAATTTGAGAAAGTTGAAACCTCAGGTACCCAGTGACTTCCCAGCTCTGTCATAGCCTCGATGTCTAGAACTCAACCCATGGAACTTAATCAAATAATCCAAGTCCTCCTGCCTGGTGCCATAGTCTTTATTGAGTTAAGATGGAGTCATTGAGAGAAGAAACTTTGTCCTAGGAATGGCAAGTTTGAGGGGGAAAGGAAAACCATGAGAGCCACTGGGGTTTCCAACATGGGATGATTTTGCTCTCCCAAGGGAAGGGACATGCTTGGTGGTCAATATTTGTGAAGTGCTACTGTCATCTAGTTGACAGGAATGTGAATAAACTTCCCACAATACAGAATACAGGCCCCCTATGACAAAGACTTATCCAGTCCCTGGAGTCAATTGTGCTGGACTTGAGAAACCATGTTCAAGTGTAGCCATGGAGCAGCTTCAAGTTGAAAGGCAGAATGGTACTCTGTGCACAGACTGGTCTAAGAAGGTCTTGGTTACTGGTAAATTGTTGCTTTAGGAAGGAAAATCTAAAAAAAGAAAAAAGAAAAAAAAAAGAGAATATACTCCTATTCTTAGGGACTCTATTTAGCACACCACTTTAGTTGACTAAGAAACAATCTTATAAAATAGGATACAAATATTTTCTAATCCCAAAATATTGCCAAGTCTCAGATTCCTGATTTTTAAAAATTAGAGGTCGCATTAAATTATTTGGTTATTTACCTTACTGTAAGAATGCTTAAAATAATTGAACCACAGTTGTTAAAATTCATGCCACTGCCAGGTGATAACCATTTCATGCAGAACTTGCATTCTCTTCCTTGGGGTCAGTTTGTCAAAGCAAGACACATGTTTTCCTGCTTGTAAGGTCAGCACCTCAAGGAGACTATAATGATGTCACAGCCCAGGAGGTAGAGAGACAGCACTTTTGGAAGTTGTCTGGCCTTTGTGTGGGCGGGGTGCTATTTCCAGGTACTTATATGGGTTGTGTGTTGGGGACCCTTTCATCCTAGAGGAGGAAGTGCTCCTTCCTGTTATGTTACCCCTACTAGCCCTTCCTGAGCCCTGGAAGTCTCTCCAGCACTGGCTCACTGGCCCTCTCATGCGTCATCCTTTTTTTCATGCCATGAGCCTGGCCAGCTCAGGGAGGACAGGCATAACAGGGCTGGGCTGCTCCTGGTTTTGATTAAACATGCCCCAGGTCTTGGTGACCTCACCAGCAGGGAGGATGTGTGGAGGCGGTCCTCAGAGAATAGTGACCCTGGGGCCATGCCGACATTAGGAAGCACCTTGAGCTATTTAGAGGAAAGGGATAGTCACTGACCACTCACCTCCTCTTAGAGCTTTGAATTTTTAGGGATATATCAATTTTCCCTTGGGGAAAGGTGGATGCCAAGGTTGGTACGCCACATGGAAGACACCAGTGTCCAAAAGGTCCAATGCATACTCCCAAATGTTAAAATTCCCTATAGTAAATCTCTGGGTTTAGGGGACATCCCTGGTGCTTTGAGAGTGGGGTGACTGCATTGAAATTTATCACTTTTTTGCCTT
The DNA here is from genome assembly GCF_902686445.1 of Sciurus carolinensis. NCBI lineage: Eukaryota > Metazoa > Chordata > Mammalia > Rodentia > Sciuridae > Sciurus > Sciurus carolinensis. Next base: position 128,227,090 of record NC_062223.1, on the reverse strand, counting down.
CTCTAGGTCAAATATGCTTTTCTTATAAATATGGTGCCTTTATTTTCCAAATGAAAATAGGGACTCAGAAACTGTTCAACAGAAGATTTTTTTTTAAAACTTATGAATTTTTTATATGACAGACTTCATAGTTATGTAAGTTGGATAATATATTAGATACTTAATTATTCTTATTGGACAGAATAGTGATGTGAAACCAGGACTGTTCTATATATATGATCACTAAATGGACAAGGTGGTGGAAAAATGCCAGAACGCATGCTGGATGGAAGCTTGAGAGGGGGATGAGGGGGCTGTGAGGCATTGGCTAGCTCTGGGCATTTGCTGCTCCCTTTCTGTGCAGTGCCAGTGGGACTTGGGCCACCAGGTTGGCTGAATCTCAAGTTGGTACTAGCAAAGGTGAGTAGCCTGGTCATGAGACTCAGCTAAGTGCATTATTAACATGAGTTCCAAAGTATGCCTTCAGACATAAGCTCTCTGAGGCCCAGGAATCCTTTGAGAATAACTGTGGATCTTGCCAATCTCTCCATGGTTTGAGCAGATCCTTCTTTATACATTTTCTTTCTCTCTTCTATGATTGATTGGTTGATTAACTCACAATTCTATTTTCACCTTTAGACACTCTGGTAAAGAAGAAAGGAACCCATTTTACTCCTGTCTATTTTATACCAGATATATGAGATGAAATCTTTAGTACTGGGCCTAGTAGCTATTGAATACAACTGCCTTAAGTTTATTTTCTGCTTCTAGAAGAGAATATTTCAGTGTGAGTAATGTATAAAAAGATACATTTATTTGACTCATGGTTCTGGAGACTGGGAAGCTTAAAATCATGGGACCGCATCTGGTGATGGTTTTATGCTGCATCATAATGTGGTGGAAGTTATTACGTGACTGGACAATGTATGAGAGAGTGTAAGCGAGAGAGAAAGAGAAGGAAGGGAACATGAATTTATCCTTTCTCAGGAACCTAACTCTATGCGATAATGGCATTCATTCATTCATGAGGGCAGGGTCCTCAGTGTCTAGTGATCTTTAATGGTCCCACCTCATTGTCCATTTTGATGCAATTAAATTTCAACACAAGATTTGGAGGAGTCAGTCAAATAATAGCAGAGTGTTAGACAACTATAGTAAAAAAACACTTGGGCCTCAGAATCAGAAAGACCTGGGTTAAATCCTGGTCTTTATCCTTAGCCAAAAACCTTGGGCAATCTACTTAACCTTACTGAACCTCAGTGTTCTCATCTATAAAATAGGCAGAGTTTAACTTATCACAGAAGATCTCTGTTATGCTTAAATGAGAAATTCTTGTCAAGTACCTCCACAAAAATGAGCTCAGTATATTCCCTTTTCTTTTTATTCACTGTGTCTTCTCTCTTTAATCTGGATTTGGGGGTTGTGTTAGATGGGTACTTGGGGGAAAGAATGGAAATGATTTCCACCTGTTGTTCATACAAGGGTGTCGCCAGAATAAGATGGGGCTCCTGGGGTGAAGATGGAGACATTCTTATTGGGAAACCTTGTTTCATCATCACCCTGCATGAGAAACAACTCTCTTGCCACCAGATCAAAGTTCTCTTGTCATAGGCTGGTGGTTTATAGTCCATTGTGTAAACAGACTTGTTTCTCTTATCTTGAGTAATTGGAGTTTAATTGGGTCTTTTGGGGAAGTAAGTCCCCTTCCTACCAATGCACTCTTCACCCCACTCTGTAGGCCTCAAGATTTAAGCCTTGGGTGTATTCACAGGAAAATTAGAGTGAAGCCTGGTGTTTCTTGTGTAGCAATTGAGCATGCTAACTATAAAACTTAGAGCATATGCCCTTCCCTTATCTTAGGGGAATCCTGGAGAGCAATGGATAAAGGTATTTGGGATTAGAAAAGTGGGATACAGAAAAGAAATTTAGAATCTAAGTGGAAACCAGAAAAGGATTTTTTCTTGTTGCTCAGGATGGAGAGATTGTTGAACTATACTGTTTAGGAAAGTTATTTGTACTCATAAGTCTTAGTGTTAAAGAAATTGAAGAAAAAAGAGCAATTACAAATATATTTTTCTAGCAGTTAGAAAATGAGGCTTTTCTAAGCTACTAGGTTTAATGAACACAAACCAGAGAATTTTAGAGTCATGCCATAACTTAAAGACCTTATCATCATATCTGGAAATTAAGGTTCTGAGAGATCAAATGAATTGCCATGTTTACAAAGCTGGACAGGAGTGGAGTGTTGTCCAAATCTCCTGACTATTGGCTGAGGATACTCTTGTATTAGTCCATTTGTGTTTCTATAACAAAATACCTGAGACCAAATGATTTTGAAAGAACAGAAGATTATTGCTCTCAGTACCAAAACTAGGGAGATCAAGATCAAAGCTCTGGCAAGTTCTTAGTTGGGTGAGGGGCCCAGTCTCTTTTGCCAACATGGTGCCTTGTTGCTACATCCGCCAGGAGGGACTAATGCTGTATCTTCACATGGCAGAAGGGCTGAAAGGGACTGGATCACGCACTCCTTTGAGCACTTTTATCAGAGTCCTAATCTCATCTGTGAGGTTCCACCCTCATGACTTAATTCCTAGAGATCCCACCTTTTAACACCATAATACTGGTGATTAAGTTTCAACATATGGGTAACAGGGAACACATTCAGACCATAGCAGCACTGAACTGCCAAATTTTTCTTATTCATTTCCATTTAGATATTTGGTAATATGTAAGAATGTATAACAACCTTTCATTCATGCATTATACACCTTATTTATGAAACACTGATCTTTCTTGATTTTGGAAAGAATCAAAACTTCATTTTATAGACCACTGAGCAAATCAGAATACTGGCTAGTCTTTTAGCCATGCAAGTTCTCCCAACCAAATTCCATCACGGGGTTCTGAGTCAGCCTCATTGTCCATCACCACACTGAAGGATGCCTAAGGTTGTCACCCTGGGTCTCATTGAGAGTCCGAAAGCTTCATGTTGATTGAGTGGCAACTTAGAGATCTGCAGAATTCAAAGTTGGCAAAGGATACACAGGTCACCCAAGACCTCTCAGCAAGAGAGTGCCAACACCAGGCACTCGGGTTGTGGACAGAGTTCAGAGGTCCTTTCCACCTTCTACCCCCACGGTGCCTTTTGGCCACATCTCAGCAAGTTCTGCTGCAAGCGGAGGCCCTCGTGCTCTCAGGTTGATGTGAGGGGTTGCAGTGTTGCTGTTGGATGCATCTCCATCACCTTGCTGTGCTGGCCAGGTGGTCCATATGGCAGCCCAGTACAGCTTTACATTAAGAACACAGTAGATATTTTCTTTGTCACAGCCTTCTCTCTGGTCTTTTGAGATTTTTCTCTTAGAAACCTATAGTGTGTCAGGCCTACCCTTTCACCAAGGCCCTAGCCTATCACTCTTTTGTTCTAAAAAGAATTTCCTGACCTTGAATCTAAAATTAAATTGCCCTTTGAGAGTTTCCTATTTTGTCTGTTCCTGCCTCTCCTGGTGGCTGCACCACCCTCCTCTCTCTCTTCCGTGATAGGCATTCTTGGGAAAAGTGAGGAAGAGTTCTGCTCTGCCTCCTTCTCTTGTGCCTCTCAAGGGAGCAGGACAAAGGTTCCCTACTGAGCAGAGGGGTACTTCTGTGATCCAAATTCCCCCTTCACATCACCAAAGCAGCTTTATCTGTAATGTTTGACAATCAGTGTAAGGAGGTGCTGCTTCATAGAGCACCTTCTGAGGATGAGGAAGTCCAGACTTCATTAGAAGTCTGTGGAGTTGATCAACCCACAGTGTCAAGGGGCAACTGAGTGCAATGAAGTGAACGTTTTTAAGCTGAGAAATGGCCAATGTATTGTGCAATGTTTTATAGTCTCTATGATATAAGAGCCCCTATAACTGTTCAGTAGCAAAGCACTTCCTGAGTTTCACTCTTCTTCTTCCAAAAACATGGGGAATGTGGTGGTAAAACAGTGTTTTGGGAGACAAACAATGTAAAGACTTTATAACACATTTTAAGGGACATTGTATGACATAAATCCACATGATGACTCTGAGAGCTTTTGGTTGCATTGATTTTCCCACCCTGGTGTAGCTGTTGATCTGATAAAAGATTGTCAGTCACGAGGTCAGCAGAAAGAATGTGGATGGATCAGCAAAATGGAGCCTTAGAGTTGGCAAGGAACTTGCAGACCGTGCGGGTCAACCTCCTCAGGAAGCAAAAGCTTAGGGAGGTTAAGTGACAGGCCAGAGGTTAGGCATCCCCTTGGTGGTGGAGCAGGACTTGAACTCAAGCTTTCTGATTCATAGTCTTCTGTCTTTTCTGCTAGCGTCGTGAGTGTCTACTGCATTCTTTGGTAATAATACACAGTTAACCCTGCAGATATTAAATCAGTGTCTATGCACCCAGTGTTACTCAGCATCACCTCCAGGTTTAGAACGGCTTTAGAAGGTGGCAGCAGCTAGAAGTATTCATAGTGTCATTTACAAGTATGACCTAAGACTAAGCCCTAGGATTCTGTAGGCAACCAAAAGAAAGACAGGATTTATGCATAGGCATGCACAGAAGGTGAGTGATCAAGGAGTTAATAGATGAACACCTGGACACTGAAGGTCGCTTGGCTCAAGCCAAAACTAGCTGGAAGAACAGCTCATATGCACTCTCACAGACACACGGACTCCATATGTTTGATCTGCCATCATAAAAGTATTCCCCTGTTCCCTCTTTTCCAATTTTGTGGGGCTTTGGGGGACAGAGAGAAGGAAGACTGTGAGCAAATGGATGCATTTTGAGATGCGACAAGGCTGGAGGGGGGAAGGGGAAGAGGTGACTCTAGAGACAGAACTGCAAGTGCTGGAGAAGGGAGGTTGAGCTGGGAAGGGACCAGTTTCTGACCCTGAAGCATTGAGCCATGGAGTTAGGGAGAGGCCACAAGATAGGAGCCCGTCGCAGCAGAGAGAGTGGACATGGTCAGCTGAGGCAGTAGCCATTAGAGCTGGCATGCCCTTGAAGCGGAGCAGGGACAGGGCATGTCCTCGTCCTAGTGGTTTCCAGACTTCCAGGGCTTCATTTCACTAGTTTCCAGGACCAGGAAAGTGCAGTGCCTAGGCTGTGGGCTTGCACCCTTTGGTAGCTTCTTTTGAGAGAGAAAAGGGAGAGCTCCACTATTCCCAATTCTTTCTTCAGAACTGGACTAGATTGGTGAGGTGTGTGTGTGTGTGTGTGTGTGTGTGGTGTGTTGCCCAAAATTCAGTAATCAAGCTGAATAGTATCTTTATGCAATACTTTTAAAGAATCAGAATTAATGCAAGAGTTAATGCAAAAATCATGCAAAAGTTAATGCAAAAATCATTAGGAGAAAAACAAAACAAATCGGCATTACTGATTTGTCCTTTTACTTGGCCCTCATGTGGCTTGGCAGGGCTCTGCCACTCTGTCAGCCTTCTTCTACTCTTCTGCCCCTATCCAACACATCTTACTTTGTACCATCAGCTGAGTCTTTCTAGAACATATTGATTCACCATGTCACATACACCATCACCAGTGGTTTTCCTGTAAGGTCAGATTCCTGTCTGGTGTTCAGGTCTTAATGCTATACCTCCATCTCTAGTTATTACCATTTAACAGTCATTTGAAGCATCCTTGCTGCCCAAGAGCATGCCTCTCCCTCATGCTTGTCACCACCAACCACAGTCTTCACCTTTCTCCAAAACACCTATGTGAATCTTATTCTTCCTTACATAGTTGTGTGCATTTTTTTTTCTTTTTTTCTTTTTTTTTTACCTTTAGTTATGCCACCTTCTTATTCTTTTGCTCTCTTGGTCCTTCACCTAATGTTCAAGGTCAACCTTACAATTCTTACCTTAGTCTGCTTCCTCCAGGAAGCCTACCCTGTTATTATTCCCCTCCCCTACATGTTGGATCTTAATCCTCTTACACCCCCTCACTGTACCTTCCTGTTTACTTGTCTGTGTCCTCTTAAGGGCATGCTTCAGTTTTTGTTCATATTGTATTCTTAGCATCTTACTTAACACTTAACATAGACTAGATACACCATGCACATTAGTTCCATGAATGTACATTATCACAATTCATCAAGTACCTATTATGGAGAAGCAACTATCATTTTAAAGCAAATTATTGTTTGAGCCATGTGCTCCAGGTAGAAGAAAACATGGTCTGAAATAAAACCAACTAGGGTTAGAATTTTACCTCCATTTTTTTTTATCAGTCATGTGGCCTTTGGAAATTTACTTGCCCTCTCAAGTCTCAACAGACAGTTGCTCTTCTGTAAAATGGAGATGAAAATACTAATCTTGCAAGACCAAGTCTGCATGATGCTTAGGACAGCTGGTACCCACAGGTGTGTGATGTGTGTTAGTGCCTTTCAACAATCACCCGTGGCATGAACAAATGAGAAACTGTCAGATGGTTTTCTCAAAACTGTTACAGAGATTGGGTGTGTTGCTTGCAACTCATCCACTTATCTCCATCCATTTGCAACCAAGAAAGGAAGGTATCAAGAAAGAGATTAGCTGGGCAGGAACTTGTTTTAGGTGGTGCCCTGTAATGAGGTGGTGTCTGTGCTGCCCAGATTTCTGACCTGCTAGTACTCTGCTTCTTTCTCCTCAACTGAGATAGTTTCATAATGAAATTGGAACTGGTGATGTGGTTCTCTTGAGTAAAAATGTCATTTTCATATTCTATGCAATAGTTAGGTCAGTTCATGAAATGTCTAATAAACGGGCAGCTGTCTCCATAACAGAACCATCAAAGGCTTCTCAGGAGAGTACACCAGCAGAGATGCTCAGGGTTTATAATAGATTTGGACATTATTGCCTTCTGATTCATAAAAATGGGGTCCTCTGGCTCCATTGAGGATAACTACCAAGGAAGTATGTCTTAAGCACACAGTTTTATTTATAAAATAAATTGAACTACTCCTCTTGACAAAGAACCTCATTTGTAGACAGAAGAGGCTGTATTAAAAAAAAGCCAACCACATAAAATCAAGCTAATATCATGCAAGTTGTCTCTCAAAAGCTGTGAGTTGACCTACAATAAGCCTACATTGACACCATCCACATTGGGGATGATTATTATTTTATATCCCACCTACTGACTTATTGTTCTCCCTTTCTTCTCTCCTTGGCACATTGAGATCATTTTCTTTCAACACCTCTTTACCTATTCCATCTTGCTTTTAATAACATTCCTATAGCTGGGAAATCCCCAACTTTAAAATCTGAATTGTAGGGCTTCTCAGTTATTCACCACCTTAGCAGGGCCTATAACAAGTCATCCATTACCTGTTTACAAGGATTCGACTTATACTACCTGCTACCCTCTTACAAAGATGCTATTTATACTACTCATTACCATCTTATAGTAATCCTACTTAATACTATCACTTCCCACTTATAAGGACCCTACTTATACAACCACTACTATCTTACAAGGATCTTGTGTAAACTATGTACACATTTTTTGTCTCAACCTAACACAGATGTGGATAACTTAGGGTACTCCTCATACCATTTAGAATCAAAATTTCCTCCCTTGGAACCCTATTCTTACAACTCTGATACTTGATGTTGAATTTCAAGAAAGGATCTGAACGAATAAGAAAATATAGAAATAGATATCAAAACCACATAGCTTGAATGGAAAAGTGCAAGAAGTGTGTCTAAAGTCAATTTGGATTAAAAATGTTGTCGAGAATTTGCTTATTGTTGGAACTTCAAGAGAAATACTTCATGTAAAGTGTAGTTGCTTCAGGAGCTTATAGAATGCAAAGAACATGTAAGCAAAATGGTTTTTGGCCAAAATCAGGCAACATTCACTGATCAAATTTCATTAGCATATTTTTGCTGATTTTCCTAAGTGTCTTGTCCCCAGGCACATATAGGTGGTGAATTCACCTCTGTTCTGGTTATATTTTCCTAGTTCTCTAGGCCTCCTGGGAGCAGAAGACCAATGATGTTAGTTTGATAAGACAACTTCAAGGCATCTCCATGGAGCCCCAGGTGTAACTACATTTCCAGCACCTTAGTGCAGTTGGTAGATGAACAGTTCCAAAGCAGACTTCATCCATTCCTGATTTAATAGTTTTATGACTACTATGGAAAACAAGATCCAAGTTAACAAGATTCTAAGATGAGCACAATTCCTTCTTCTATGTTTGGGGTTCAGTTTTCATTCTTCTCTGTGTCAATACACTTCTTCAGTTATTTTTACTAAGCTTAAGTGAATAAACCGTTGCAAAAAGGGAGAGAGTAGTAATAGGTCTTTGTATCTAACATAATGTTGCTGAATTCTTGACACTAAAGGGGAGTAAAGGCATAAGGGGTTCTCCAACCTGAGAATCTGATTGGAGTCAGCAAGCTACTCTTTAGGAATGAGAATACTATCTTAGCTACATTTATTAGAACCTTACCATCACATTAAATCCTAACAGAATTTGGTGTTATTAATTAGGGATTTTATGGGAGTAAATGGGCCTTAATAGACCCGAGTAAGAATATAAAAGAAAATAGAAAAGTTGAGTCAGTATAGATTAAACTTCTAGTCTCAGGAAATCTTTCAGTGAATCTTCTGCTTCTATTTTTGTGTCCTAATGTTTAACCCGCTTGCCTCATCTGAGGAATGTCGAGAGGCTCTTATATTAAAATAAACCAACTTTGTATTGAGGACCAGTCTTCACCTATACTACATATTATCTGCATTTCACACTGCACAAAATTTTATTAAATGCATTTCATACTTTATTTTGTTTTATGTATAATTTTCTTATATGAACTATTTCATTCAATCTTCCTACCTCTGTCATTCTATAATTGAATAAACTGAGGATTAGATTAAGGAGCAGGCCCAGGTTCCCATTGGCAAGTGGTAGAGCCAGGATTTGAATCTACACACATCTGGCTTCAGTGGTTTTTCATCCTGCAAAAAATGGTCTTCTATACTTCTGTATAGCACATTTGTCTTCCTTGGACAATGTTGGGTGGATCATATGTTTTATGAATTCTATAAAACTGGTAAGAAGATGGCACAAATATCCAAGTATTGGGAGAAATGGACAATTCTTGTTTAGTAACTGAAGTCATTAAAACTTATACTCAGAGGCTAACTGGAAAACAAGATGAATTTACAATGTAGATTCTATTTTTGTTTTTCCTTTGGCCTTTGTTAACTATGAGCTTTATGATATTGGAATGTCTTGTAAAAATATTCTTTCATGGTATTTTCATAGAATAAGATAACCATAAAAAGAAATCCAGGATAGAATTAATTTAATATGATGGGCATTTGCCTTGCTGTTAACCATGAATCTTTATCTGAGGGTTAGAAAAGGCGGTCCTTAAATGCATAATTAAATGGATGGAGGTAAATGTACACGTAGTGTAAGTCAGAAATTCTTCTCATTCCCTGTGAAGTTTGGAGGATACACAGGAAGGAAATCCATAGTTGGTTTTGTTCTATTATCATCTATGGATATTTCTACTTATATGTGATTGGATGGTGTGAAATTCATACTTCCATTAGGGATAAACCCTAGAGGTTTTTCTCCTAATGCATTTCCTTTTATGTTTCCTGGTTACAGAGGCAAGGACCTATCAACAATTTTGAAGATCCTCGAATGACCTATGGCTACCAGTCCAGTTACCACCAGCAAAGACCTTGCTACCCATTCTGGGATGAGATGGCCACTCAGGAAGTTCCTACTGGTCTTGAACATTGTGGCTCAGGTAGGAACATAAGCACAAGCTGGAAATGAGCATCAAGTTGAAGGACAAAGGAAATCTAATGAGGGCTGCATTTTCTGGAATAATAGCTGCCATGGCTTAGGCGGGTACAGACACTATTGTTCTCTCATGGAAAGTCCCAGGCTTCTCAATCATTTTGGGTTACTTTGTCTACCAGGAAAATTCAACTCTAGGAATGGGCCCAAGAGAGGTTGCTTTAGGTCTCCATTTTGTAAATAGTTTTGCCTAACATGCATTTCCGGACATCCATTTTGGTGGGGTTGCTGACAAAGAACATACACATTTTGCAATCATAAAGGATAAAGTAGCAAGAACAACAACAAAAGAATGAAGTAGAAAAATAGAGGTGCAGTGTATGAATTACTTATCTTCTCACAGAACATAATTTCTTTCTTTCATTCATCATCTCTTTCCATTATTCTCTACCTCTCTGCCCATGCCTACCAGTATCTGGTCTCTTTTTATCTCTGCCCACCTCCCCGCACTCTTTCACAGCAGATCCTTCCTCTTAACATTCCTTTTCCTTGTTTGGCTTGCTGGTTATAGTGCTGCCATCTGGTGAAGGAGAGTCAAAGCTCCAGGGAGCTTTCTGGAATAAATAGATCTACTTTACCAAGGACCCAAGAAGTTCAAAGTCCTTACTTCCACTCTCTTTTCAGGATTCACTCCATTGCTCACACTTTCCATTAGTCTCAGTTTACTGTCCAGCAGTTTTTAAAAATACAAAATGTAAGACTTGAATTTGGGGATCTTGAAATGATTAATTCAGATATTACTATGGTTTGGATTTGGGTAACCCCCAAAGTTCCTGTGTTAATGCAGGAATGTTCTGAGTTGCAATGATTGGACTGTGAGAGCTGTAATGTAATCAATCCATCCTAGTTTGAATGGACTGGTAACTCTAGGCAGGTGGGGCATGGTTGGGGAGGTGATCACTAGGGGCATGCTCTGGAAGAATTCATCTTCCCAAGACCCCCTCCCATTTCTCTCTGCTTTCTGGTTGCCAAGAGGAGAGCAGTGCTCTACCATGCCCTTCTGCCATGATGTTCTGCCTCACCAAAGTCACAAAGCAATGAAGTTCTTGGACCATGGACTAAATCTCTTAAACCATGAATAAAACAAAACAAAACAAACAAACAAAAACCCCACAAACTTTTCCTTCTCTAAGTTGTTCTTGGCAGGTATCTCGGTCACAACAATGAATAACTAACACAGATTTTAATTTAAGTTTAACTTTCCCTGAGATCATGTTATGATAATAGATCCAAATCAAAAACCCAGTCAAAATTTGTGTTTTTCCCCAGGATGGATTCTTAGCACAAGCAATGTCATTACTCTTAAATACTGAAAATATGTACTTCTGAGGTATTACATAGAATTAAGCCACGGGTTGGGAAGTCAATCAAAATTAAATGCAAAATTTTTTTTTGCTCAGTATCCTTTTGTATAACATGTTTTTAGGGTAAACTATTTTTATAACAGTAGAGAAAGAAAAAAAAATGATTGCTTTGTTGTCCATAGTAGTTTATCTTCCATCAAAAATAGAGAGATACAGGGCAAGATGCTGTAGGTCTTGGTAGGATGTGGTGTGTGGGGTGGAGGAGGCATAGGGGTTGCTTTGCACTTGTCTGCTACTATCTGGGACAGAATGAAATCAATCTCTATGTTCTGTATTCTCTTGACTCCATAGCCATTGATCTTTGAGGTATTTTTTTGGCATTGTCTTGTATCCCAGATACAATAACATTTTTTTGCGATCATGTTCTGTTGTTATCTTAATCCCTCTAAGCATGAATACAAATTTCTCAGTTATCTACCCATTTCACAACAAGGCTAGAAAGATTTTGTACCTGTCCACAGGTTATACTTAAGGTATTAAAATTTGAGAACATGAAAGAAAAGTGACCCTTTAACCTTTTTAAACAAAACAGATTTTATTTGTATAAGTAAAAGGTCAAAATGGTGTATCTATATCTGTATAATTCTTGAATCCTACTAATGCCACAATGCTTAAGTTTTCTATCTCCCAATGCAATGAGATTAAAAGTACCTGGTCTTTTGCTGGGTACAGTGGCCCATACCTGAATTCTTAGCTACTCTGGACACTGAGACAGGAAGATTGTGAGCTCAAGGTCAACCTGGGCAATTTAGCAAGACCCTGTCTCCAAAACAGAATAGGACAGGGAATGTAGCTCAGAGGTTGAAGGCTCCTAGGTTTAATCCCCAATATCAGGGAAAAAATAAATAAAAGAAGGAAAAGAAAGAAAGAAAAGCTAAAGCTACCCGATCTTTAACTTTCAGTTCTGGGTTTTGCTTCTGCTTCTGCTTGTTAGGTCTTAATAATGGCTGAGGCTTCCCACTTGCTCATGGCCTCAAGATGAAATGTCTCTTCTTCACAGCAAAGAGAATGGGCTGCCTCTTGTTAAACTGAGAGAACTACATAAACTCCCAAGTGGAGATGATTGTCATTCACTTCCTCACCAACGTTCTCAAAGGTTTTAAAAATTTTTACTTCAGGACTAATGAAAGAGTGTCTATGAAGCATATGAAGAACCCTGCAGGATGAACTGACTTTAAAATGCTTGGATTTAATAGCAGTATAGCGTAATCTTCATTCCATAGTCTACTGGGAATGGAAACTGGGGTCACTCAGACTTGTGGTTTTGGGGTAGGATGGGAAGAGGGAAGTATATAATAACCATTCCTAGAACTGATCTGGGCTGCCCTCAACTGTAGCTCAGCAATGGTAGAAAACTTCCATGGGGGGTTCGGCTCCCTTACCAGTTGGTGGCAATCTTTTTGCAAATGTGAACTGTAGCTCCACTGCCTCAGGCTCCCTCTGATGGAAATGTCTGGCAAGAACCCTGAGTCTTTCCAGCCCCTCCTTTGCCTTTTGAGCTGTCCAGATGAAGGAGCTGCAGGGACTGTTCCTGGGCTGTGGTCCAGCTCGCCTCAGTGCTGGGTGTCATTTGGAAGGCGATCGTGAGGTTATGAGGAAGGGAGATGAAGACAAGGACCAACCAATGATTTCTCCAGCTGTGGCATATTTCCTTGGAGATGTGTTGAATAAAAAGAAAGGGAGAAAAAATACTCTACTTTTTTTTTTTTTTTTTTTTCATTTTCTTTTATCCTATTTATAACTTCGGTTTCCTTCCCGTCCTCCATCTCATGGCTACTTCCCACCCCGGCTCCCCCCTCACGTTCGTGCTCTCAGAAGGGATGAATGAACTTCTTTTCCAAGGATTACACATCTGTCAGTGACTGGACTATAACAGGAGGGGCCATGGAGGAATGATAAGGCCCCCTCACGGCGGCCTTCATCTGAACATGGTTCCTATTTGTGAAGGGGCAGAGGCTGAGGAGGAAGAGAGGAATGGAGGGAGGGAGGGTGGCGGGGAGAATACAGCTGAGCAAAAACATGAATGGGGGAAAGCTCTACCAGGTGAGGGGAAAGAAGGCTCAGTAACCAAGGTGAGTTGGGAATCAAATGGACAGCATACATGGTAAAAGGGTTACAGAGGAAGAAGGACAAGATGTGTGAAACTGGACAGAAACTAAAGACAGGTCTTGGTAAAGAGGTGGAGAATAATGGGAAGAGAATATGAAAGATGAATGGGAAGGGAAAAAAAGTGGGGAGCCCGGAAAAAGACAAGGCGAGAGGGGAGGGGGAAATGACATGAAAGAGAAAAATAGATGATTCTGAGGACATTAACTATACAGCTAAAAAGGGAAGCTGCATTTGCATGCAATTGCCTGTGCAGCTGTACATTTCTTCATGACAATCTTGTAGTCATCATTTTCTTTCATTTTTACCTCCTCCTCCCGGCTGCCTATGTGCTGCCCGCCCCCCACCCCACATCAGCCTGGAGCCATTATGGAGAGCCAATGGGGGCTGAGAGCTGGTGTTCTGCATGAATGAATGGGCCCTTTCTGTCTGAGCTTCTCGTCATCCTTCTGTCAGGGAACCTTGTGAATCAATGGAGCCCCTTACACAAGACAGGGCTGAAATGTCTGTTACTGTTTATAGTCTGACTGGAGTAGAGCCCACTGATACTGCCTTCTCTCTGTTCCCTTCCTCTGTTCTTGCCCTGAGCTTCGGCTCTGTCTCTCAATCATCGTTACAAGAATCACGTTTAAAAAATCGTCAGTTCCCTAAGAACTCATTCTTGTTTTATTGTCATTAACTATCATGACAAGTTTCTAGGCACAACCAGGTGGAGAAGTGACAGGGTAGATGCAAACAATTTTCAAATGGAAACAGTAAGGTTCAGAGTGGAGCCCAGACTTAACTGGAGTCAAGCGATGCCTCTCTTTTACTAGGAACTAGAAAACTCACATCAGAGAGTGACTGAACTGACCCAGGCCATGTGGCTGACTGTAAGACCACAGCCCATTCCTTAATTGCCAGCTGTCAATATTTGAGGTCAACTTCCCAAACTTATAGATGTTATTTTTGCAATTAAAGCGAACTTCTACAAAATACTTGCTTGGAGTTAGGAAGCAGTCAATAACTATAGAACATAGTATACCCAACTTTTCTTCATGAGATTAAACCTTATTACCATGGTCCTTTATTTGAGAAACAAGGCAATCCTTTTTTTTTTTTTTTTCCTTCTTCTTCTTCTTATATAATGTAGTTTGATACTTTTTGTTTGCTGAATGCAGTAAAATCCTCATCTATCCACATGCTCAGAATACCTGCCACTGCCACATCTCATTCCTCATGAGAAAGGATAGGGTGTGTGTGTGTGTGTAGATACAGATATAGATATATAGCATAGTGGTAAAGAACCCAGACTCAAAAAAAAAAAAAAAAAAAAAAGAACCCAGACTCTTGACCCAGATTGTTTAGGTATATATCAGCTCTTCTAAATTGTGTGACTTTAGGTAATTTGATTATGTTTCCTTATGCATATAGAGGGTTCTCAAAGTGTGTTCCCCAGACCAGGAACATTAATATTGCCAGATAACTTGCTAGAAATGCAAAATCTCAAGCCTAGCTTAGACTTATTGAACCAGAAACCCCATGGGTGCATCTGAATCACCTGGAAGGCTTGTTAAAACACAGGTTGTGAGGTTCTACCCCCAGGGTTTCTGATTCAATGGGTCTAGGCTAGGGCTCAGGAAATTGTATTTCTGACAAGCTTTCAGGTGCCGCTTGATCCAGCTGGTGCAGACATCACACTTTGAGAACCACTAAGTTAATATATGCAAAGCATAAAACAGTACCTCACTTAGTAAGCATGATAGGAATGTTTGCTATTATAAATCACTATCCTAAAGAGCATTTGGGAGTCCAAAAATGTCTGGATATCATTGAGTCAGAAAGTGACTCACTGATTAGTTTAACACATCTGATGACCAGTGTCACATACTGGATACTGAGAAGACAGATGGAGAAAGGAGAAAACTCAGTCCTTGCCTCTAAGTGACTTTTATTCAAATGTGTATATGCTAGGGGTACTTTACATAATAGAGCAAATGTTTCCCATATGCAATATTATTCTTATTTATAACACAAAGGTTGGCAATGTCAGTGGGTGACTTTGGATCTCACTATTTAAATTTTCTAAAAGAAATTTACTAATAAAATGATGGAACTGAAAAATATCTTTCCCAAATAAACTTTGGAAGTTCAAGTGAGAGATAATGTGGAGAGTCGGGTTCATACTGTCCCCTGGGGCTTTCTTAGGCATCCAGGCGGCTGGAAGAGATCAAACCTGGGCAGTGTTTGGAACAGGCTATCCACAGCCAGGTGGGAAGTTTCAGCAGAAAAACAGATGCCTGCATGCGCTTTTAAGTGTTGAGAAGGTTGAAGGAATGCCAGAGGGACTTGTCAAATGGAGATTCACCTTGCTCCGAAATGTTTATTCTTGTAGTGGGTTTGTTCTTTCAACTGGCCATCTCAGATGGCTCTGGGGTTTAAAGAAAATGGTGTTTAAAACTCTATCTCCTGCACATATCTGTTCTTTCCTCCTTCGGATGAGTTTTCTTTTTCTAGAAGACTGTTTCCAGTTCTTTTTTCTTTAAAAAAAAAAAAAAAATTGACCCAAAGAGTTGTGTGTTTCATGGATGTTGTAATATTAAATATTACAATATTGGGTTAATATTATTCCCAAGAGGATGTTGGACTGTTCCTCCTAAGGAAGATGTATAGGCAGGTGGTCTAATGAAGTGAACCAGGAATCCTGCTGGAAAGCCCCTTCTCAGAATTTTATTTTATTGTACTTTCTCAATTTTCCAACTCAAGGTGGAACTGTCTTAAATTTTCCAAAGACAAAAACATGCAACTATTCTATGGCACGAAACTGGGGAATAAAACACCTTTCAGTTAATCAGGTCCAAACACTAAGGGAGATGGGATATATGGTCCTTCTCAGATTCTGACTTGGGAGTTGTGGTGTCTGGGAAGGAGCCAGCTGTGGCTGGCAGGTTTTGTCCTTTCACAGAAGAACATTGTTGGGGCCTACTTGCCCTAACAAACAACTCTGAGGGGACAGTTCAGAGAGAGGCTTGAGGCAGGAACAATTTTGGCAGGAATAGTGTTGGCATACCCCAATCCATCTCTGTAGGGACCCAAGGAAATGTAAGAGGAAAGCAGAGTCAGCCTAGCCCACAAAGGACACAAGGAAGAGTATCCTCACACTTGTGCTATCATTGTGTTCTTCTGATGAGATATCTATGAATACCTGACCCTGTTCTCCATAAGTGAAGGATGTCACTCTGATAGGCTGAATACTAAAGTGACCCTGTTTAACAGTGCTTCGTATTTTCTACGAAGCTCCCTTGGTAGCTTTTGAACCTAATGCTATTTCATATTCATATTACAAGAATTTTCACCTCTCTCTCTCTCTTCTCTCTCAAGGGTCTTGCTAAGTCATTCAGGCTGGCCTTGAACTTGGCGATCTCCCTGCCTCAGTCTTCCAAATAGCTGGGATTACAGGCATTCACCCCTGCCTGGCTGGCATAGTGTTTTGAGTGTAAGCTAACGGGAGTTGAATCTATACAGAGGGCTTAGTCTGGTGTTGTGAAAAGAAGGAGAACACTCCTTGCATCTTGTTGGCACTGAATTTTTGGTTTAAGTTCCCCTGAATTTCCTTGATGTATACACTTGTCTCAAAGAGTTCTTGTGTCTATTCAATGGCAGTACTATACTTAAAAGTTCATGGACTCTAGCAGGTGACCAATAAATGCTACCTGCCTTCTTTTTTCCTTCCAGCATGGTTTGAGTATAAATTCAAGTAAGCCAAGGAAACTAGATGCCCTACTGTTACCTAATGAATCTTGCCCACTCTCATCTTTGCCCAAATATGTTTTTGTAACAACTGGGTACATTGCTCTTCATTGTGACTCATTTTACCAGTGAAAGGAGAGGGATGCCTGGGGAGAATCAGAAAAAGAAACTGGGCCAGGTTAGGGATTGGTGCTCACTTCAATGGGAAAGGTCTTTACAAATGGAAATCACTTTTACTGGTTCTTGGGTAGGAAGGTAATCAAGATGGAGAAAGCGGAGCCTCAGGGCAGGGCGAGTTACAATTAGAATGCAAAGGTAACGTTGGCCTGAGCAGTGAATGATTCCTTGCTTCTCAAAAAGCCTAGGAAGTAACAGCATTGCACTGGAACTCCCAGGGGGCTGCAGAGAGGAAAAAAAAAAAGTTCTTTTAACATTTTCAAACCACAAATATTTAGTCCGAGTTGGGAAAAGGTCCCTGGGGGCACCGAGTTCTTATTGGATCCAAGCAGTTTGACCCCTCTTCTGGAATGGGGGCAGGGGGCGGGGGACGCCGTTGGCTGGCGTCTGTCCCCGCTCAGTGCGGCTCCGGCCCGGCAGTCCGCAAGCCGGACGCCGCCGAGCTCTGTGAATGGAAATCTTTGGGTGGGTGGATGATGCGAGGGCTGGAGCTCAGCGGAGGGGAGAGGGGTGTGTGAGAGAGTAGAGGGGGTGGGGGATGGCCGCGCAGGGACAGCCTGTAGTACTCATGTCTGGCCAGGGACAGACTTACTCTCTCTCCAGATGTTCTCTGTGTTTATAGCTGCTGAAGCGGGAGACCCAGCTCCCTCATTAATAAGTTGCTTTCTTGCACTGCAGCCAGGGGTCTCAGCCCAGAACTTGCAGCTGGAGGCTTGCGTTCCGCTCCCCTCCCCCAGCCTCCCCATCCCTAACCCCTACCCCGCCTTCCTCTCCTGCAAGCCTCCCAAAATACACGAGCACACAAAAAGAAAAACACCAGCAGATTTTTTATTTCAGAGAGTAAACACTTGGGCCGTGGGGGTCTGGAGGTTATGGGAAAAGAGGAAACCGTCAGGCTAATCAGGCAGCGCACACTTCCCCTGCTGAAATAAAACAGAAATCATTGCTCCGCAGGGTTGGCCGGTTAACCCTGGCGCTGCCAGCGAGGTGGGCGCGGCGAAGCTGGCTGGGAGGTGGGGCGGTCAGCACCCGGGGCTGCAGCTCGGATCCTCCAGCCAGGCGAGACCTGAGAGGTGTGGGCTGCCCGAAGCTGGGATTAAGAAATAGGCGGTTAGAACAGAAGAGATTCTGGACTTAGATTTAATTTTGCAAGAGGCTAGAGGGAGTTCTAGATGGGTCGGGGAGATAGCGGTCGCAGTAAGGCAGTGTAACGCTCTGCCCCCAGTGCTAACGTGCTTCGCTACGGTTTAGAAATGAACTAGAGTTGGGTGGGACTGATGGGTCTGGCTTGTAGTTCTGCCATGTACCATCTTGCCACCAGGAGCAAATCACCGAAACTTTCTTAGCCTCAATTTCTTCATTTGTAATGTAAGGGTGTCCCAACTCACAGAAGTACTGTGAAGCAAAAAGAAAAGTACTGTGGCCCAAAGAAGGCTCGGAACTGATGATTTCATAGGCTGCTGTCAATTGATCAGGTTCCCCCTGCCCCTCCAATCTCTCTCTCTCTTTTATTCTTTCCCTACTAACTGCCTTCAGTTTCCATCTTCACTCATTTGTCCCCTTGCTGTCTGTCTGGAGAACATAAATATCTCATGGGATGGAGGTCACAGGTCAAACACAAGGCCTAATTGCACGCAGAGAAATCATCTTTCCACCCATGTGTGGGCAGCTTGGTTGTCCTCGGGGCGAGTGGCCCCTTCTTTCAGTTCAGCCCTGGTCGCATTTCACCATGGTCAGTTGGTCATCTCCCTAGATCACTATTTTTCTATAACAGGGACCTGTTATTTCACTCCACTCTTGAACATCCCAGCTAGGCTCACTCAAGAGTCTTGCAAATTGTTTGACTCTTTTGGATTTTCTTGCTATTTAAGAAAATAGAACTTTGGAAATCGTTCACATCCTTGCAGATGGGATTAAAATACCCCAACCCAAAGGTACCAATTCTCAAAGTCATTTTACCAATCTTTCCCATACTTCCCAAAGTGGTGCTTGAGAAGTAGAAATGCCAGTGAGTTAAATGTCAATGGAAGCAGGATTCTGGTTGCCTTTGCCTTTTTCACTTGATGAAATACTTAACTCACACACACATATATATACATATTTTTTTAAATCAACCCTGACAACTTTCTGCCAAGTCTTTGACCTGCTGATTCTCACGGAGCAAAGGCTTTTGTCAGAGATGAGATCCTGTTGAAATTATGTATGAGAATGTTTCTAAGGTCTGTTGCTTTCCACTGATTCTCAAAGTGGTCTGGGATCTCCCAAGAGGTTGAGAGGTACTATCCTAAGGGAAGAGGCAGCATTGCGCCCTCCTGCAGCATGTTGTACTTAGAGGGTACACCATGATGTCTTGTTGAACAGCAATGAATTCACTGGTATAAACTCCCTTCCTATAAATCCCTTCTCTCTGCTCTGGTTAATCCCAAGAGAATGTATTTGAATCTGGAAACCATCTCCATCCCATTGTCTCAAGTATCACAGCCTTGCCTGAAGTCTAGCCATGTCTTTCCTTTCTTTTTTTCAACACTCTTTTTATTTCATGCCCCTGTGCAAACACCCATGAAGGTTATGGATCCATGACCTGTCTAAAGTGAGTGGGAGATAGGCATGTGGATGGGCCACATGGGTCTACTTCACAACATCATAGGAAAGCTGCACTGAGATCTGTTTCTTATGGATTTTCTAGTAAGCAATAGATCCCCCCCCCATCATTCTTATCTCAGTCGGGAGGAAAAAGTGTGGTAGATATAGTGCCTCCCCACTCAATGTATACAAAAACAACAATGGCAGATAAACCACTGGGTTATAGAATCTCCCACCCAACTGACCCTAACCCTTGGTCATCCTTTAGTCTTAGCCCCCATTTCTGATCTTTGCTTTCTTTTGGAACCATGGACTGTTCTATCCACTGCTACAAACTAGACCTCTCTAATCTAGGGAGAAAGGTTACCAGCTACTTTGAACTATCCAATTATGTCTCAGCTTTTCCTCCTTGGCCAATATATCAGGTGGATCATCCTAGCTGAGCAGGCTTGGAGCTTACATTCTGGTGAATGCTCATAGTTTGAATGAGTTTTATAAAGAAAATTGTGGCTACCTCTGGGAATAGACACATCTATAAACCATTCCTGAATTCTGGCAAAGAATCAAAATAATAGAAAACCAGGCTAGGTAGGGCTCTCCTGTAATCCCAGTGGCTCTGGAGGCTGAGACAGGAGGATCTTGAGTTCAAAGCCAGCCTCAGCAATGGAGAGGTACTAAACTACTAAGCATGAGACCCTGTCTCTAAATCAAATACAAAATAGGGTTGGGGATGTGGCTCAGTGGTTGAGTGCCCCTGAGTTCAGTATCTCCCCTGACCAAAAAAAAAAAAATAATAGTAATAATAATGGAAGAGTTGCTTCATTCACTTTAACCATGCATGGAATATTTAGGCATTTTCTCAGTACTTTGTGTTTTAAAAATTCTGAGTTTAGATTTCCTGAATAATAAAACCAATCTAGTTTAGATTTTTGGAATAATAAAACCAATCTATCACAATACAAAGTTTTGTTGAATATCAGTCTTTTTTTTTAAGCATGGTCTAGATCCATTTGAATTTCCATTTAGATATCTGTGCATATGCTTATATTTCTATGTTGCTTCCCTCCTGACCAATTACAAAATCGAGAGTATTGATGAAGAATAATTCATAGCCCATTTTTTCTCCAATTTTAAATAATCTCATTCTAGGAAGCTCAGGAGAAGGCCTGACCTTTTAGAACTCTTTGAGAGGTAGGTATCATTCATTAAATATCTTCTTTAAGTGATCTCACGTATGGGGTCTTTAGCTTTTACAGTACTCCTATTATTCCCATTTTACAGATGAGATGAACGAGATTCAGACAGGCAATGTTATCTCCCCAAAGAAACCTAACTTATTCAGAAGGCAGAGAGAGGATTCATAATTAAATTGAAATCTTAACTCCAAATTCATTCTCTCAACCATTATGCAAACTTCGCTTGCTCAGACATTTTTTTCCATCTTTATTGTTACCTTCCCCTTAGTGACTAATGTCTATCCTCCAGGATAAGAGAATATAAGCTTCCCTAGCTTTCCCACAATCCAGAGACCCATAAAAATCTCGTAGAGATGAAATAGGAAAACGAGTCACTGTTGCCTGATTAGTTTTGGACCTTCTTTTGGGTTTCTTTTGGTGCAACAATGGTTATTTAAGAGCATGATTAAGCCTGGTAATTTACAAGACTTTTCCTGAGAATAATTTTCCCTTCCTTGGATATTCTGTTAGGGTCTGAAGTGTTTTTTTTTTTTTCTTCTTCTTCTTCTTTCTCCTTTATCTAAATATGACACTCCCTTTGCCCCCTTACTCTGCCACCCCCAGTTGACCTGCTCTGTGAGCAGACAGAGTCACCCAGCAAGACTAAACCCTAAGAAGTTTCTGAAAGGTTATAGCCTTGAAGCCGTCCACAGTGTACATAGCACGTGCTGAAGTTTACACAGACTTCTCAGACCTCTGAATAGAGAGACTAATTGTGGGGAAGCTGCTTTTCAGCACACAGGATGGGCTGTTCCCTGTGGGTTTTACTATCAAAAGGCTTTTAAAAGTGCAGTGTAGCCATTGTTGAATATTTCACAATGAATTAAATACCATTTCTCTCCTCGCAGCTGTTCCGTGTGAGTGAGCGCAGAGTGTATTTTTTTTCTTCCTGGCAGAAGACGTCTGCTGTATAAACCCAAGCACTGGAGTAATGAGATTATTTGTGTGCGAATTCTTTAGGAAAAGCATTTCTTTATTTTAAACTCAATGTGATGTAGGGCTGCTGCTCTGGAGATGGGGAGAGGGAGAGCCTTAGCAAAGAATGGAATTAAAATGTCTCTGAGCAGAACTGGGAGAAGGGCTTGGGTTGAGGCGTCTAGCTTCAGCATATTTATCCACTTTTCCCTAGGGCTGCCTGCGTCTCTCAGCCCTACTGACTGGGCAATGGAGGAGGGAAATTCCATATTTATTTATTAAACAATTAATCACTTTTCCATCTGCCCTTTCAAAATTCCTTCCTGATCTCACAAGTTTTAAATGGAGCTAAAGGAACACTTGTTTTGCTCTCTGTTTTTATCTCAATGAGTTCTTTTTAAAATTAACTTGTAAAATACATGAGGAAAATGTAATACTTAGGGTGGTTTCTGTGATTTGCATATATTCAGCCTTCATGGTGCTGTACCATTAGAGCTATACCAAGTGCTATGGTTTGGATATGGTCTGAGTGTATCCCTGAGGTCTCATATGCTGGAAGCTTGGTCCCCAGTTTAATACTGAGAGGTGGTGGAACCCTTAAGAAGAAGGCCTGGTGGGAAGTGATTAGGTCTTTAAAAGGATAGATGCTTTTCTAGTGGGAGCATAACCTGGTTCTCCTGAAAACTCCCTTGAGTGGGGGTTATTATAAGCGAGCCTGGCACCTCCCCTGAATTTCTTTTACTTTCTGTCTTGCCACATGGCCTCTCTACCTCTCATACATGTTCCTGCCATTGTTACATTATTTGCCATGAGGTCCTCATCAGAGTCAATCAGATGTTTATGTACTCTTCATTCTTCAGAACTATGAATGAAATAGACCTCTTTTCTTTATAACTACTAAGCCTCAGGTATCTTGTTACAGCAACAGAAAATGGACTAAGACACCAAGAATCCACACATCTTTCTTTGCTTAACTTACTTTTCCTCTTTAATTTTTTAAAATTACCTTTTGTAGAAACTGAACTTCAGGTGAGTAGTGAGTCGGAACTAAGTATAAAATCAATTAAGATTAAATACCATTGTAGACCTAACTCTCCTAAAATATCATCAGGGAGTCACCAGCTGTTCTTTAGCTTCATTGGTGAATAAGAAAAACATGGGATTAAATGAGGGCAAGAGGTATTTAGATTAACTAGGGGGAAATTGGATTCTAAAGTTGGTTATTAAAGGAGTTTGTGTTTTACTTCTTCCCTCAACTATCTTTCTGGGTATTTCAGAAGGAGTTTACATGATTTTTTTTTTTTATTGTTCTCTATCTGTTTCTACTACATGTGACAAAAATTTCAAAAAGTTTTCATGAAATTTGAAGGAAATATTGTAGGGAACTCAAGTGGGAAAGAAAAGGTCAGATATGAAAAGAAAGTTGAGTTCAGAGTAATCTTTTAATTCTGCTTCAATGAGAGGAAGATTAAAAAGGACTCTGACTGGGTGTGCTGATACATGAACTGGATGAATAAGATCGGGGGATGAGGAGAGAAAGTTGGAAACATCCTGTACCTCTCCCATTATTATTATTTTTATTATATTATTATTATTACTCTTTATTTCCAAAATCTCCCCAAGGTCTAAGGCATAGTAGGCAGGTGGAAGTTAATCACTTTCCCCTCCCTTTAATGGAAGTGAAAGTTGGGCAGGAGAGAGAGAGAGAGAGAGAGAGAGAGAGAGAGAGAGAGAGAGAGAGATCTGTTCTGTTCTGGTTGCCTCTGAACCCTATCTTTGTCCTCTTCCTGACTATGACCTGGTACTTTTCCATGTACAAATATATACCATGATTAGTTCATTTAAAAATAATCACTATAAAATAGTACATCTCTTTAAAGAAAATTTGAAAATTAAAGAATAATAATGGGCAAAGGCTACCTGAGGTTTAACACATTGAGGTGTTTTTATGGGCATTTTTCTGTGACTGGTTTACCTGGATCCTGCACAGATGCCCTCAGTTACAACAGAGCTATTGCTCCCTCCCTGCCTCTGTGTCCTCATCTTTATCCTCCATCTTGTCTCCATGAAGGAAACTGTTGGCTACCCATCCCAGAGCTAGACAGTTGGTCCTTCTTCATTCCCTCCTTTCTACTTTATCCCTTGTGTTGGTTAGGGCTCCTTATGTTTATACAATGGTAGAAAACTGGTTCAAACTATCGTAGAGAGAATTTATTGACTTTCAGATGGGAAGTACAGTAGAAGAGGCAGCCTCCTCCTTTTCCTCTCTTGCCTGCTCTCTTCCTTCCTCTCCTTTTCCTCCTCTCTAGCTCATCACTTTGCTTTGCTAGAAGAAGGAAAGTCCATGGTCATAGACATCATCAAAAAATGTTTTCCTTGTCATGCTCATGTATAAAATTCCTGAGATGCATGCCCATCCCTAAGGCAGTTAATGAAATGATGGGGATGGGGTAGTCTAAATGACCGTGTTGGGGCTTGTACTCCCTCTGTGAATAGGAGGCATTGAGGGTACTGTGCTTAGCAGTTCCACTAGAGCTCTACTATGTGAAGAAGAATTTATTTCCTAAAAGAAAGTAGGAGGGGTTTGGCATTATAAGTAGAAGGAAAAAACTCAGGAGAGAAAAGCAGCAGGTGACCACCACCGTGCCCTTATATTCAGGCAGTCATTGAGTCGTGTCAACTTTATCTTCTAAATAGCTCTTGAATTTGTCCTATCTTCGTTATTATTGTGTGCACCTTAATTCAGGACCTGATTGTGTCCTCATGATATTGATGAGTACCTGTGTGTAGAAATAATTGCAGTGTGTTATAACCATGGCTTTTGTCTTCCCTATGAAACTGTAAGCACCTCAAGGGTAAGGGTTTTGTCCTTGTCATGTTCTTGGTACCTAGCTGAGTGCCTGAATTGTCACAGGCACTCAGTTAAGGTCTGTTGAATAAACCAGCCAGGATTATTTCATTTACCAGAATGGTTGTGATTACTGCCCCAGAATTTAAAATCAGTTAAGAAGTTCTAAAATCTCTCCTCTCTCTCTCTCTCTCTCTCTCTCTCTCTCTCTCTCTCTCACACACACACACACACACACACACACACACATACACCTTCAATCCTAAAGTCTTAGATTGATCCAGAAGAGGGGTGTCTGGAGCTGGAGATATAGTTCAGTTGATAGAGTACCTGCCTCGCAAGCACACGACCCTGGGTTCAATCCCCAGCACCGCAAAAAAAGAGGGGTATCTGTATGTGTGTATGTTAATGGTTCTTCTCCCCCTAAAGCTAAGGGACTTTACCATTTATTTCTATATCCCTGGTTCTTAGTCCAATAATTGCCACATAGCAGATGAGTTGATCAATATCTGTACACTGGTTGTCTGAATTCATCGCAGGTGGTGGAGGTGTATGTTGATATCTTGGCTCTTAATTGGATCGTAGGATTGATTTAGTGTCTGTCACATTAGACCACCTCTATTCTGTCCCTTCTCAATCAATGCATATTTAGTGAGGTCTTATTCTGCATGAGGTCCTGGGG
Organism: Sciurus carolinensis; assembly: GCF_902686445.1. NCBI lineage: Eukaryota > Metazoa > Chordata > Mammalia > Rodentia > Sciuridae > Sciurus > Sciurus carolinensis. The sequence goes on along the minus strand of NC_062223.1, from coordinate 128,201,673 downwards.
CTACAGAGTACCATCCACATAGCCTGGATGGAGAGCTCAGAAAGACATACCAGGCTGGGCAGATTTGAAAGAGCCCTGCGGGGGTGGGGATGTTGAAAGGAATGTTTCTGCTGCAGACCACAGGTAAGACCACTGCAACCAGGATCCCTCTGTGGCCTCTGGATTATGTGAAAGTGAGGGTCTGCCTTGAGGACCACTCATTTCTCCAAACTTGGTCAGCAGAAGGAGGACAGAATTTGATTTGCAAAGGGGTTGTTTTAGATGTTTAGAATAGTGGCCACCCTGATTCTGCTTTATGTATCTCAGATCACTGTTATTCTTTTCTTCTCTGCCCTGTGTTGATTTTCACCTCCCTGGCCCTTGCCCAGCCCCTCCTTGGCCTTCCTGCCTGCATTTAGAGATGAGTTTAGGTTTTGCCTGTGCCTCCCAACCTGAATGAAATATTCCATTCTTGGGTCTGTTGCTCCTCACTTCATTAGTGTTCCTGATGTTTATAAAGCCAGGAGATAATATTTTTAGGTTCCATTTGGAGTTTCCCGGGCAGCCTATTTCTAAGCCACTTAGGAAGTTTAGAAAAGAAGGTCACAGAAATGTTAGATGTTTTTCCACTGAACTTTGGTTAAGCACATGGTCTTAAGATGGTGTTCATAGACCCCACTGGGCAGACTTCACTAGATGATAGAAAATTCTTTTTCCTTCTTTCATTTATCTTGTTTTTACCTCTGGAAAAACAAAGTTGTTTTATTTTTTTAAAAACAATTATATTGAGGTTGTCCATTTAAAGTTGCAACTTAAGTTTTTTTTTTTTTTTTTTTTTAGTATATTCACAGTATTGATCAAAAGTCACCACAATATAATTTTAGAACATTTTTTGTTGTTTCTAAAAGAAATCTCATCTCCATTTGTAGTCAGTCTCTTTTATCCATCATCTCCCTCACTGTCATATCTTAGGAACCATTGGTTCAATTTTGATCCTTATAAATTTGCTTGGGAGGCTGAGACAAGAGAATTTGGAGTTCAAAGCCAGGCTCAGCAACTAAGCAACTCAGTGAGACCCTGTCTCTAAATAAAATACAAAAAAGGGTTGGGAATGTGGCTCAGTGGCTGAGTGCCCCACAATTCCATCCCCAGTACAAAAAAAAAAAAAAAAAAAAAAAAAGCCTATTCTGGACTTCTTGAATAAATGGAACCATGCAATATGTGATTTTTTTAGTGACTGACCTCTATCATATGACATGATACTTTTAAGGTTCATCTATGTTGTAACATTTATCACTTCATTTCTTTTTATCTCCCAAATAATATTCCTTTACATAACTATGCCACATTTTATTTATGAACATTTGAATTGTCTCCACTTTGTTGCTACTACAAATAATGCTGCTATGAACACTCATGTACACATTCTTCATGAACATGTTTCCATTTCTGCTGGGTATAGACCTAGGAGTAGAATCATTGGGTCATGAGATAACTATATGTTTAACTATTTATGGAATGGCCAAACTATTTTCCAAAGTGGCTACACCATTTTCCATTATCATCAGAGAATGTGTGAGGGTTCCAACTTCTCTGCTTCCTCTCCAATACTTATTCTTGTCTCTTTTTTTATTGTAGCCTGCATGGTGAATGTGAAGTAATATTTTGTTGTGATTTAGATTTGCAGTGCCTTAATGATTCATGTTGTTTAGCATATTTTCATGGGCTTATTGGTCATTTGAATATATTCTTTGGTGAAATGTCTATTCGAATCCTTGACTCATTTTTTAAATTAGGTCATACGAGTTCTTTATATAGTTTAGATGAGATGATTCTCTTGTCAGATATATAATTTACAAACATCTCCTATAATGTCAGTTGTCATGTTATAATTTGCCACATAAAAAAAGATTTTAGTTTTGATCTAGCCCAATTTATCTACATTTCTCTTTTGTTTTAATGCTTTTGGTGATGTATCAAAGAAATCACTGCCTAATGTAAAGTTGTGACAATTTACTCCCATTTGTCTTACCCAAGAGTTGTGTAGCTTTGGCTTCTCCATTTATGTCTATGATTCATTTTGAGTTCATTTTTATGCACTGTGTGAAATAAGAGGTTACAACTTCTTTCCTTTGCCTGTGTACATCTGGCTGTTCACATGCCGTTAAAACTACTTTTTCCCATTGTCTGGCTATTCTTATGGATAAGGATTTTTTTAAAAAAATATATAGGTCACCTATATTTATGAATTGCTCTTTTGATCTATGACATAAATAATTATTTGTCTTGACTGGCTCTTCAACATTGCTCTGTATGTAAAGGAATGTTTCCAGGATACCTGAGTTTAGGCTTTCTTGATATTTGTGTATGTGTGTTTGTGTGTTTTTGTTGCATTTAAAAAATCTTGCCATTTATTATTTATTTCGAGTCAGACACTGCCAAACATTTTACATACATTGCCCTATTTAAATCTTACCCCAAATCCTGTGAATTATTATTAACTCCATTTTACAGATCAGAATGCTGGGGTTTACATAATTGAAATAATTTGCCAAAAGTTACACTGCTTGTAAGTCACAGACTGAATTTGAGCTCAGGTCAGCTCGAGTCTGCAATATAGTATCAAACATGGTGCTGGGCCCTGGGCAGGCTATCTGAAGCAATAACATCCCCAAAAGAATGTAGAGCAACTGTTATGTGTGTGGTTTGTGAAGAATGCACAATCTGCCAATCTAGTTTTGCTAAATGGTTATCAATTTCTTCATCTCTAAATAGGAACATTAACACCCTCCCCTTACCTCCTGTACTACAAACCAAAACAAACAGTATTTACTTTTTAAGCTTCTTCAGTATATTTGAACTTAAAGAAATCAGCAGATTTTTTCTAGGATCATTCCATCATACTTGCATGAATCAATTAAATAAATCTCTTAAGGTAAATTTGCCATCTATATCTGTAATATTGATGTTTCTTTTTCACTTTCCTTGCCTTGTCTTTGATGTGTTTCAGAGAAAGTCATTAACAGTTGCCAGGTAAACATCGTGAATCTGTAAGGTTTAACAGAGACAAGAAGTTTAATAAAATTAATATATTTAACTTGGGCATTTTGAAGGCACAAACACTGTGAATCCAAGAGAAGTGGAAACATCTCTTATAGTGGAGGTGTCAAAACCTACTATACCTGAGGTTATTCCCCAAGCCCTCCACCCTGTCTGGTTACTCTTTCTCCCTTCTTACAGATGCCCACTTGCCCCTGGTGCATAATTTGAGGTATGTGGCTTTAAAACAATGAAACATTTCCCAGAATGTATTGTTTGTGTGATTGTGTGTTTGTAATCTCGTGTCATATTTATTCTGAAATTTCTATTACAACATGTTACTATGAAATCCCAATACACATGTATAAGTGGGGGAAAAAAAAACACGAAACATTAGTTTTGTGGCCAGCTGTTCTCATTTCCAAGACTTCCCAATGTTTTCCTGCTGCAGCTGCAGGGAGATATGCTGCAGACATTAAAGCTTTGGGTGCAAGAGTTTATTTCATGTCAGTTTCCCTCGCCCCTTAGTTCCCATGGGAAGGGAGCTGCCTCTTTGCTCTCCTTTCCCTCATCCCCAGCTGTGATTTTATTCCTCCTCTGGTTCCTTTTGGAGCTCAGGCAGATGGGATCCTACGGTATCCACCTCCTGAGGACAGCTCTGCTCATTCCTATGCTGCTTAGAGATGGGTAGGAATTCGTGTTAATCATTTCGTCATCCACCACTCCATGCCTTCTCTCCCTTTCCCCCTACACACTCTTTCTTGGTGGGAAAATCATGACTCAGATGGTTTATGGTACTTAAGTGATAAAAGGTCTAATAAGAAATCTAACAAATTATGACAAAAGACTTGGCAGGAAAAAAAACACATTTAAAGGTCTTTTGAGTGGTAGGTGAGAGTGATTTTGGACACATGAATAATTTGGAAGAGTTGAGCTAATGTGTATCTTTAGTATTTTGCACAGCTGACTTGGATCAGAGTTGTGTGAAACACTGGATAGAGTCTCTGGACAGATACTGTAGGGAGAGACTGGGATGCTTCCTCTCCTCTTTGAATTTCTAAGAGATGCTGTGAAATGATGTTGGTCGAAGTGCTTTGTGATCTTCCATGCTAGAGCAGGTGAAGCATTGCTGTTTCTTCAATAAGAGAAAAGAGAAGATGCTTATTCACATTTAGTTTTGAGGTTTGACACGTAAAGGATTTAAAGTGATCAAAATCCTAAGAGTGTTTCCTAATTGCTTTTCCAAGGGATTCTATTTGCCAAATTATGTGGCTAGCTACACTGAAGTCATTGCTTAAGTAACTTGTTGATGGAATGTATTGACATGAACTGTCAGCATGGCTGCTCTCTATAGTCAGTTCTGAGCTCTTCTTCCTTCTAATGAGAGATTTCTTGTGTCTTGAATTGTCTATATTAAGCCTTTTAACATGGCTCAAAACTTCAGTTGGATTCAGAAAACAGCCACTTCTTGTCCACCTAATATGAGCTACTCTCCAAAATCTTATAAAACATTGTGTTTACCTAATACTTAATCTTGTACCCCATATCCACATGACAGCACTCATGTTTGCAATACATGTTTCTTATTTTCTGTTCTTACTCTTTGGTTAAAGCGCATTGATCATTATGCACCTGATATTTCTATTTGAGTAATACCATGGCCTTTATACGTACATTCATTTCCACTCATTTTTCTCTTTCAATCATGTTTTCTGTTTATCTTTGTTGTAACAGTTTATTTCTGCTTTGTAGGTGATTTTTTAGGACCTCGATAAATTAACAGGTGTGACTTTTACAGGCTCAGTGCTCCCTAGTTCTTTATTTTGAGACTAACCTCTATCTTGAGGAGACAAATCTATATGAAAATGCAGATCTCTTTGTTATTTATGGTACTATGTTATTTTTCTTTGGTACTGGGAATTGAACCCAGGGCCTTATAAATGCTAGGCAAGCACTGTGCCACTGAGCTCCAGTTCCAGCCCTATTGTTGGATTTTTTGCATGTCTTAGAGGTCTTGGATGATTAGTCTTCTTTAAGGTAGCATCTGAGAATGGAGGCACACCATGGCAAAGGAGAGTAATAAAGAGCTTATTGCCAGCCAGAGTCTAATTTTACAGCTTTTGATCCATTATGATCATTGTGAAGTGGGCATTCCACTTCAGCATGTAGGACACTTGCCAAAACAAGGCGACAGCCAAACCAACGAGTGCTTTCACCCTTAGTCTCAGCCAGAGGTTACAGACTCTTTTATTGATATGATTATTTATTAACTGAATAAGCCTGGAAACTTTCCTTGTTGCTGTAGGTCTTGATTTCTTGCTCTCTGTGGAAGGCACCCATACATATTAGAAAATACACCTTTTTTTTTTTTCAAAAAAATTGAGATTGTGATAGTAAAATAACAAAGCGAGAACTGACTCCAAATGCCATCATGCACAGAAGTAAAGTTGTACAAGAATCATCAGGCAGTGGGTTCTGCTAAAAGGCTTTGTATGCCAGAGATGGGAATCATTCGTGATTTTCGCTGTTTTTAAATGTTTGGGAATTTAACAGAGTTCGAAATTCACTTTTGATATTTAAATTGTATATGGAAATACATTAAAAATTAGTTGTCCACTCATTTGTATAGAACATCAAAGAAGATTGGTTAGTCTTCCTAAAAATATTTAGAAGGAAAGGTTTGTGTGAGTCTGAAGATTAAATTAATGAGAAACCTCATAGGCTGAAGTTGGCTTGAAAAGTTAAGCTCAGAACTATCAAGAAGATTTAGAAAATGGCTGGTCTGGTATTCCTCCATTTTTTATTATTAAAAAACTTGTGAATAAGCCAGGTGCAGTGGTGCACATGTATAATCCTATCTACTTGGGAAAGCTGAGGCAGGGAGATTGTATATTTGAGGCTAGCCTCAGCCTGCCTCAAAATAAAAAATAAGGACTGGGAATGTAGCTCAGTGGTAAAGTGCCCCTGGGTTCAATCCCAGCACAAATTTTAAAAAAATCACCCAAAAGATACTCGTATACTTGTATATGATAAGGAATGTGTGTGTACAAATGTGTGAGCATGTATATGAGATCTGGTAGGCTCAGATGAGAGAACTGTGCCATAAAATAATAATGCCCTTTTCTAAGCATGAAGGCCATCTATAGTGAAGATATTGTAGACCTGAATTTATCATCTCAGATCATATTTATTGTAAAATGGATTGTATTCATTCATTCATTCATTCATTCCTTATTTCATTTGCTTCTCCATTTATTCAGTATCTATTCTCCCAACATTTTTCAAGTGTTCACCCTAAGTCACTGTGCTTCAAGCTGGAAATTTAAATTCAAAATGAATTGAATGTGGTTCTTGCCCTTTGGGGGATCTGATTATTTTCAGTCATGTTGTAAGTGCTCCATCAGAAGCCTGTATGTACCCACTTGAAGGCTGCTTGTCACGAGAAGGCAGAAGAGGAAGGGTCTGATTGCATCCATCTGTAAGGAGTCTTTGAAGAAATTTAGCGTGAGAGGTGGCATATTATTGCATAATCATGTTTTTAAAATTTTGATGGGAATATTTTTTCTTTTTCCTGTTTTCCTATGTAATACCTCCCCAGAAGCTTGTGTGTCGTGTCACACAGGTCCGAAAATTCCCAGGAAGAGTGAAGAGCTGCCTGCAGCCATCTTGGGTGTGTCCCCTGGAACCCATGTCACTGGGGTTAAAGTCCTTGGCAAACGCCCCACTCCAGTGGTAGCAGCAGCCCTTCTGGACTGTCATATGGGTGCGACACCCCCAAAGATTTAACACTCTGATAAAAACTTTTGTTTTCCCATAAACTTATTTTTAAAAGAATATCAACTTGGTCTTTGAGCTGGAGGTGACTAGAGTCTGAACTGTGGTTCAGCGGAGCCTGAACGAAATCAACAGTATTGATAAGGATGGCTTTCCAGGGGCGATGGCTAATTGGAGATGGGGGTGGGGCCATGAGACAGAACATTAGCCCATCTATCTCGGCCTCTTTGCAGAGGTTTCCGACTGAGGGAAGCTAATCAGGAGACCTGCATGGGGAGAGAGGCGTGTTATTTAATTAGCTTTACAATGGGGTGACTTGAAGGCACGTGGTGGTTTTAATAGAGGGAGATAGATGTCCTTTTTTGCAGGGCTAATTGTTGGGAAAAAGCAGGGTCTTTGTTCAGGCCCAGCATGAGGGCTCTGATCTCTTGGAGCCTAGGGCTGCCCCTGCTTATAATTTTAGACAGAGCTATTCAAGGCTGCTCTATAGAGAAAAGAAGAACAAGAACAGTATTGTGTATGCAGGATCACTGCCCAAACCTCCCCAAAGTCACTGGGAAAAGAAAAAAAGAGAAAAAAGAAAAGAAAAGGAGAGCCAGAGGACCCAGCCATGTGCATTTTGGAGTATTTTCCCGTCGTTTATTTGCCATGGCTGTTGGAAAGGGCAAAGTTACACTTTCATCAACTTGGAGCTGAGGTGGCGTGACTTAACTAAACACCCCCAGAAAACCAATTAAGTCTGCTTTCCCACAATACGGCATTCGTCTTGCCAAAACAGAGCGGGCAGCTAGTAAGGAGCCTACGTGTGTTCCATGCTGCCAGTCTTGGTGGCAAGGTGCCAAGCAATGGCAGTGCCAGAATGCAAATTGTGGAGCCGATGCCCCTAAATAGCAAAATCTATGTTGCCAGACGGCAGTACCAGGAGCAGCCATGATTCTGAATGTCGGTTCAAGGGATAAGTGGAGAACGTTTCCTCGGATTCTTTTGAACCTTGGTCAGCACAGGTAGTCAACAGCAGTGAGAAAAACCTCATCCCAATTCTGGGTGGCAAGTAAAATGCATGTGTATGGCACAATTCAAGATGGGTAGGGATTCCTATTTATAGCAGCTGGAAAGTCAAATGGTAAGGCCGATTGCTTAAGATCTTATTTTGTTCATGTTGTACAAAATCACTGAATGGGTGTCAAATCTGCAACCCAAAGAAAAGAGACCTCAATATGGGCAGGAGTCCTTAAGGATGCATTTAAGTCTCTGCTGCTAATTCGTAGTGCTGCTGTGAGCACGATTAGAACTTCCACAACCATTATCTCACATCCTTGTAATTAGAATTAATTTCTGTTCATTCAAGAGCGATAGTGTTAAGGATTTGTGTGATTTACTTCCTTAGACCTGTCTTTTTCACAAAGTCATAATTTTAATGGCATACACCAACAGAGGATGTCATGGCCTCCCCTCTTCAAGAAGAACAGTATGTACCCTGGTTTGGATCAACATTCATGAGAAGTTTATTTGCTAACTAAATCCAAAGTCACAATTCTGATTAATTTGGGGGGTGGGTGGTACTGGAGATTGAAGCCAGAGGCGCTTTACCACTGAACTACATCCCCAGCCCATTTAATTTTTTCTTTTGAGACAGGGTCTCACTAAGTTGCTTAGGGCCTCCCTGAGTTGCTGAGACTGGTTTTGAACTTGTGATTCTCCTGCCTCCCAAGTCACTGGGATTGGAGGCGTGTGTCACCACATCTGGCCTGATTTTTAAAATTGACAGGAGCAGCTAAGAGTTTTTGAGTGCTCATTCTTTACCAGGCACAGTAGAAAACAGTGGAAAACATTTGGCATGCATTCATTTCATATTTAGCTCAACTCTGGGCACTTTTATTAACTCCCTTGAAGAAATTGAGGCTTTCTGAGTACAAAGGATTGACAGTCGGAGAATGCTGAAATTCAAATTCAAACTTTTGTCTATCTACTGCCCAAACTTGTGTCATTAATCACATTACCTTCCAGTTTTTGAGAGTTTAAGTGTATTCTATATAGGAGGGACACTTAAATCTGATAGTTTCTTCTTGGCTGAGAACTGCAAGTCTTCGTATGGGCTGTTTGGAAGCAGGAACATTTATTTGGATTCACTTCACTACCTCCACACCTCAGTTTATAGGTCAGTTCAATTTCAAAAAACAAAAAAATCCCTGTGGAAGAAAGTAGTAAAAAAAAAAAAAAAAAAAAAAAAAAAAAAAAAATGTGTGTGTGTGTATGATCTTTCCTGGATCTGAAATAGTTGTTGCCAGCCATCTGGTCTCTCAATGCTATGGAATTCTGTAGAAGTCCAGGGTATTTTTGATTTTTTAAAATTCTCAACATTATTTGGGATTTTTAATTCCTGGAAAGGGATCTCTCCTGGGAACTTGCCACCAGAGAGCTGACTGCCGTTTGTTCTTCCTCCCACAGACAGCTGCCAGCTCCCCACCCAGCTGCACCCTTTCCCCCTCCCCTTGGGTCCCTTGTGGTGCTCCCCACCCAGGGCCCTTTTGTGATGAAGGCTTTCAAGATGATTTCCCAATCTGGGGAGAACACATGTTTCTGATCAACCTGATGAAATACATTTCCATTAAGAGGTAACTTCTCTGTGGTTTCTACTTTCTTCATTCTCCACGTTACCTATCATTACCTATCATTTGGAGCCCCCAAGCTCTTGAATGTGTTTCATAGGCCTGACAGATTACACAGTGCTGCCTTGCATGTCACACATGTGGGATTTGCTTTTCTCCTCTTCATCAACTCAGAGGAAGAAAGGTTTTTATCGTATGGGAGCCAATCCAGACAGATGAGGCGTGAGTTGAGTCTGTTCCACCTTGTGTCATTGGCTGCATCATCCACCTCCATTACAGGACAATGCCCTATGCAGATGGAGAAAGCACAGCTGGCTTCTGAGAAATTACACAGGACTTCTCATCTCTCCTTCGAGGTGAAGACTGGAGAATCAAATATGAACTGTGATCACAGCAAAGTTGACATATCCCTTCTTAAGGTTGTTTGCATCTGAGTGAGTGGTATGGTTGGTGATGCTCAGTAAATTCTAAATATCAGTAATTACACTGGACACCCTAAAGTTGTTTTTCTGGATTTATGCTTTTTGCATATTTCATGATACATACTTTGTGCACACTTTTCAGGAGAGTACACACCAAAAAAGAGGTTTGAAGAACTGGGATTTACCAAGTGTTGAACATTTCACTTTCTCTGGTGTTAGAATTAGCACTGATAAGAGCAGGATTCATATTAATTCATTGTAATACCATCTGTAACTGAGTGACAGATGGGTAAGTGGAGATAAATAAAATGTTATAGATAACTGCAATTGTGCACTCAAAGAATGTTATATTTACAGGTTAGTGAGATGCTTTCAGTGTGGCACATTTTCTTTTCCTTGGGCTTCTTATATAGACCCGATTCTAGAAAAAGCGATGTGAAATAATAATGTGTTCATGATCCCCATTATAGCACAAGAGTAATGACAGACCCCAACCAAGCCCATTATTTCCTTGATTTCTATGGTTTAAGATCAACCAGTTTTTCTCCTATAATGTCTTGATTATCCACTAGCAAAATACAAAACAGTTTCTGAAACAGTATTCCACCATGGCAAGAGAGGTTAGGTCTTCTTTACACATGTCTGTGCCAACGGCTATGTTGGTGAGGCTCAGTTAACCTCCCTGTCTTTTCCCTTCCCATCTCAACACATTTCTATCACCACCCATCTTTACTTTCAACCCACCCACTTCCTCACTATAGGGATACCTGTAGAACAAAATGTCATATTTCAAAATACAGTGCTTCTGGGGACCTGACCAATTAAAGCAAATTTGAGAAGACAAAGGGGATTCGTACCTGGCACTGGGTTCCCAATAAAGTGTGTAGCAATGGACTCTTTCTTGTAAGAATGGAAAAAAATTGAGTTCATTGCATGCATTTTGCTTATCTTACAAATAATGTGCATAGCAATTATACATCTTACCTTCACGGCCGGCAGTGAAATGAAAGATTCAACTCCAAATTCAGAAAGTCCTAAAGACAGTTTCTGAGCAGCAGTCTGTGAAGATGAGCAGCATGCTGTATAAAATGTACAGACTAATCATAAAACAGTTGTTTTGCTATGTGGTGAGTCAAATGCCAATTTTCACAAACAACTGCATGTATCTACACTCAGAGGGAAACTCAATAGAATATTGTGATCTTAGCAATGTTCTCCTTCAGGTGGATGAATGGGAGAATAAGCAGAATATGAAAAATAAAATGTTATAATGACCTTTTTTGGTTACAAAGAGTCAGATGAACTCCTACCACCTTCAAATGAACACTATAGGAGGTAATAGTGACTGAACCTTACTTGCTGCCCTTAAGTAGACAGACATGCATATTCCAGTGCACACTTAGGGGTGTGCTTAGGCTGCTGAGCAGAGAAAGGGCAACCTGTAGGGATGTGGTTAAAGCTTCCAAGAGAGAAATTCTTTGCATGACAAATGTCCGTGTAGGGAAAACACTGAGAAATATCCTCTATGTTCTGTCTAGACTTTCAGTTTGACCTGCCCTTGTATCTTCTGTGACCTTCTGAGACCCCTTCACCTCAATTCTACCCTGGATCCTTTGCATATCTTTTAGTTTGAGGAACTCTCATGGAGCTGTTTTTTGATTCCATGCCTGTGGCCATGTGGGACATTTAAGTTGGCTTGATAAAGGGACTGGATACATTAACAGTTCTCAATGTCATCTTGTAATCTAAGAACGTAAGTTCCAGGACAACAAGCAGGTAGAATCACTGTGACTCCAAGTCTTTACCTCCTCCCCTTCACTACCCATGACTTACTTCATTCCCAGAGGAGATCTCTTCTATTACTTCTCCCTTTACCATCTTCCCTTTTCCTATCAGGACTTTTTCATCTTCTAGTTCCATCTTTTTCTTCTACTTAATTCCCAGCACCACGAATAGGATGGAGAAATTCTTCACCGTATCTCTGCTCCTTGATCTAGGGTGGTACATGTTAGTCTTTTGGGACAACTGACTTTGCATTTTAAAATGAAAGTGAGAGGGTTGGGGAGAGGGAAGAAGGTTCCATAATAAAATTATCTTAATGTGAGGTTCAAACCACAACTGCAGAGAACATCTGTTTTGAAGTTTGCTGTTGTAACCTAAGAGAAAAGTTGGGTAAGATCAGAGGAAGACTGTAGCCTTCCACCCGGATGGAACCACCTGCCAGCCTGGGGTTTGGGGTGGGAATTCTGTTCCCATAGGGGCCAAGTTTCTTGCTAGGAACCTGATTCTCTACTTCTGCCATGTTACTCTGCGCTAATGCCATCATCTTCCACCACCTTGAGAGGCCAATTTAGGACAACTTAAATTGGAATCCAAGTTACATGATCCTCACAGGTTTGTAGGGTAGCCTATATTCTGCATTATCCAGCTCCAGGAGGGCGCAACAATTCTAAGAATCAAGCTCAGTCTGCTTCAGGGAAGCAAACTGGCCTTGGGGGTGGAGGTAGTCTTGATTGGCAGCTCCTTGACTTTCTGTCTGAGCTGTGTCTGATTTGTTGCAAGAAAAATACGTGATGTCTAAATTGATGGATTTTAAAATGTCGCTTGGTCTGTGGATTAGGCCAATCCATCCCACATTGTTGGGGCTGCAGATGCAGTTGAATGGTTCATAATTATAGTCTAAAGAAACTGCAGACAGTAATAGAGCCAACCCAGACCCTTTTTCTCCTTATAGCCCATGCCAAGCTGTCTCCCACAGAGAATGACAGTGTGGTTATCCTGCAGTATACTTGCCCTGAGACAACATTTCTACTGAAGGAAATATTGCTGGATTTCTAGAAATTGAGTCGAATCATCTATCTGTTTTGTTGTACGTGGGATCTTGCTCTGTGTCTCCGGGATGTCTGGAACAGACCAAGTGAGTGACCTTGGCTTGTCAAGGTGATATCTGTAAATTTGCCAGGAGATGCCATGGAAGGAACAGCAATTGAGGGACCTGGTTCTGATCCCAACACTGTCTTCTTCAGGTGGCAGGACCCTGAGCAGAGTGATTTGATCCCACTCAAACTTGTTGTTCTCTTCTGGTAACTAGGAGGACTACATTTGGAGAACATTAATAGGATTCCATCTACCTTGATCATGTAAGGATGAAGATCTAAGATTTGTCTCCAAAGAGGCATCACTAATATGATCTTTCAGAATTCGAACTACAGTTTTCTTGTAATTCTTAAAACAAATACAAATCTATTTTCTTTTCCAATTAGGCTGTGCTGAATTTCTCAAGTGGGGCCAAAGCTGGATACTTTTCAACTAAAGCACTGAAGAAGGGACTTTAAGAGATATTTAAATTAAGCATAATAGTTATCCCCTTGGAGACAGTTCAGGTAAATTGAGGGTTTGAGCTATTCTGTAAAGACATGGCTGAAGAGAAAGAGTTAAAATGATTTCTCACATACTGTAGCATATACTGGATCTTAAAAAATATAATGTTTCATATTCATTGAACATTTTTACTTACCTAGACATAGAGCTAAAAGCTTTGTATACATCATCTCATTTAAGCCCCCAGTCTTAAAAGGTAGGTGCTATTTAAACATGGAGGAACTGAGTTTCAAGATTAAGTGACTAACTATGGTAGGTAATTCAGCTAATTAGTTGGTGGAGTTGGAATCTGGACCCGGGTCTTTTTCCAGAGCCCACATTACCCCTACGATCTGTTTTATTAAAGAGAGATTTCCAGGGCACATAGGCCCCCAACACTTCCCCTCCCTCCTCTCTTTCTCCTTCCTAACTGCAGTTCTTATCACCTATTGTTTATTGTACCTCCCAAACAATAGCTAATGACTGTATTACATGCTCTAGAGCTGGGGGTGATTTTATTCCCTGAAGCAGAGAAGAGGTTATGACACAAAAAGGTTAAGTGGCATTGGGTGAGGTCACAGAGTCAGTGAGCAGTGAGCAACACCACCTCTGAATCCAAGCCTTGGGTAACTGAACTCACCCTAAGGACTTTTGGAATCTGAGTTTAATTAAGAGAGTTATTTTAATTTTCCTTCCTATCTCTGACTTTCCATTTTATTGCTGTTTGATAATGGTAGATATTGAAGCCCCAGGCGTTTTTCTTTCCTAGTGTGTTTTTTTAAAAGACTGAACTTATCATATAGAAACCACTTGCTTTAGAGTTAATGTTTCGAAGTCTTTTTCTGAGTATGACAGGGACAGTTGCCTTTTCTCAGACAAAAAAGGAGACCACAAATGCAGCTCAAACAGGTTGTTAATTGAGAGCTTGAGAACTTTTTTTTTTTTTAAATCTTACATTTATACCAGTAAATCAACATCTGTGAGTCATAAACTCGCTCTGGATCAGCCGTTAGTGGTCTGAATGTTTTTGTACCTGCCTTCAGTAAAGCATATTTTAGCTCAAAACTCAGAGATTCTTTGTTTTGTTGAAGTTTAAAATTTAGGAGCAGACAACATTCTAGCACACTTTTGGAGAGGAAAAGTGAGTGTTCCATGATTGTTTGAAAGTAGGTGTATTTTTCAATTTTTTTTTTTCATTAAGTTTGGGGTGAAATTGAGGGAGGACTAACAAATAAAGGAGAAAGTTTGCTTTTTACACATTCCGTATGTTGAGGGAACTCCTATATAATACTGACATATTTTGGACATCTTTCATCTATCTCCATTCTCCTATGCTCCAATTCCTGCAACCCTTTCTTGACCTTTTTTGACTTGATGTTCCCAGTTTAGGGAGATTCAGCACTTGGTTGGATGTAATTAGCTAAAGCCCAAGGAATGTTTAAAAATACAAATCTGTTTTCTTCCTAGTGTGGAAGGAACAGACTATTGAGTTACAAGCAAAACCAAAGAAGTTATTTGTTTGATTTTTTTTTTCTTTTGAGTGCCTTAATAATCAGTAGATACAGTCTTGAAATATCTTGCTCAAATAAATGAAAGGCAAGGCTTGATTGCTCTTATTTTGCTAGTGGGGAAACTGAAGCACATGTGAACCACACTGGATATGGGGTGTTGGGAATAGAGATTCTGCTCTGTCAGGAGGGCAAAATTGTTGGCATCTTTTAATCCATCTTCACAAGCCATAGCATATGGAATTCAACCCATGAGTTAGGAAGAATTGGTGGCAGAGTAGAAGCCCACAGTGAGCAAAAGAACGATAGTTCCTTTTCAACACATATTTATTGACCATCTGTTATGTCTTAGGCACTGGGCTAGGCATTGTTTTTTTAGGATATAATAAGATGAAAATGTCTTTTGAATTCCATAAGAACATTTAGAAAAATCTACTTGTGTCTTAATGAGAATAAACATTTTCATATATCAAAATGGAATAATCAGGTATGACACAGGCCTTGATTGGATTGTGCCAAATATATAAAAATATTTTAACCTGACTTTATTAGTGATCCTTATCCCAAGGAAAGTTCAATGAAGTCCAAGATTAGATGTATATCTTCTGATTACATATAGGTTCATGTAGAAGAAACTTTCCTGAAGGTTTTTGGTGATCCCTGGCTATCTCATTTTGTTCAACCTCATTCTCTGACTTGGACTCAAACATTTTGATCTTCTGTGTTTAGGAACTGGGTTAGAAACAGGATAATTGACTAGTTGATTTGTCATTGTTGAAGAACTAGAAGGAATATATTTTCTCATTGCTAGAGTGAGAAGTGTTTACAGTTGAATCACAGCAAGCTTTTTAGAGTCTCAGGTTGGTGGGTGTTAGGAGCTGTGTTTAGGCTAACGTGGGGAAGAAAGTGGAAGAGCAGACTAAGGAAGAGAGAAAGGAGTTATTCAGAGAAGTTGCATTTGCAAATAGAAAAGTACTTACACTTGGATTTTTAAAAAATAGCATTTTCTTAGAATAGCACCAACCAAACAAAATTCCCCCAAACGACTCTTTATTTGCTCAGTCCTTATACTAATGTCCCAGTCAATAAGGCTGGATTAGTGTGAGAAGGTTTTCTTGCTGCTCATTTGGGTGTGTGAATGTACAATTCATTCATCAGCTGTTTCCCTAAGCTTTTCCCAGGATCAGAAGTGTCTGTTCTTGTCATCTGGAGGCCAGTATTGTTTTCTCATACCTTCTGGAAACACAGCTGGATTCCAACAGTCTTTGTTCTTTCAAAAATTAGGATGATCACATACAACTATTTTCTTCTGGTCACTGAAGAAAGGGGTATAATCTGGAGGTTGGACCAGGAGCCAGGGACTTGCTTTCTATTTCTGGCTCCTTCCCTTATTTGCTGTGGGAAACCTGCAAGTTACCAATGCTCCAAGGAGACAAAACTGGTTTTAGGTACAGGTAAGCAGGTGTGTTAAAATTTACCAGAGTCAGAGGTTACAGTTAAAGGCAAATGATGGGAGTTCAACATATGCTTAGAAATTTGGAAACAGAATTAAAAATATCTTTTGCAGAGGTTGTTTAGGGAGCTTTATGCTTAATCTTTTAATTAATCAAAGGTGGATATCAATGCTTGACTCCAGCTATGTTACATGATTCTATGTACTGGTTGTTTTGCTAATTAGGATCCACTCTCTCCATTTATAATAAGTAATTATCAGTGGCAAATTGTGAATTATTCGGGATCATATTGTGTTATCTAAGGTGCTGGGAGTCGCCAAATGTAACAGGGGCTGTGCATTGTGATTCTGTCATGACTGCAAATGATGTACTCCAGAAATTCAAACCAGAGCCTCTGCATTATCACTTTTTTGGTGGTGGTGGGAGGATTGTCCTTTTTATCTAGTAGAGGAGAATCTGTGAAAGGAAAGGCAAAGCTTTAGCCAACGGTGACATAATTAGAGGAACAGAATAATTAGAAAGAAACTACAGCTTCCACTTCTTTCCACCCACTGTATAGGTAAAATTGAGTATTTCTGGAAGTCGGCGACTGGGTTCCAATTTAGGGCCTCCATTATGCACTCCCCCGCAAACGCAGGTTTATTTGGGCTTGCATTTTGGGGTTCCATGTAGGATTGGTTCTGATCAAGCCCAGTAAAGCAAGATTTCTGTTTACCGAAGCTGTCCCTGTCAATTACCATTCCACGGGTGGGTTTTGAAAAGCTAAAGGCTCCGTTTTAGAAACAGCCTTGGTTCCTGACTCACTATCCGGCTGGAGTCCAATATTCAGAAAACCCTCTGAGGACACCAGTTCATGAAACTCCTGGGTCTGCCCACAGGCTCGCCCCTTCATCCACATGCCTCACGTCCTGTGTGTCAGTCTTTGTGAATGAATGATGTACACGCACTTGGAAAACTATGCTGCTACCAGGAGCGGCTTAGCAGCGGGTGACCAAGTTCTGAAGAATGCGTGGAGAATCAGACCGACTCTCCCCGAAACGGTCGAAGCAGCCCCTGCTTCTGGCCTGCTCAGTCGCTCGGGATCCTTCCTCCCTGGCGGTGGGTTCGGCGGCCTAAGCACTGCGCGCTTAGCGGCTGGCTGGTTGGGCTCAACGCGCCGCCCGCGCTTCCTTTCACTTTGGGTCTCTGGCGGCGATTGGCCGCGGGTGTCCGGCCCGGCCCCGCCCCCTCGCTCGGTGCCCCGCCCCTGGCTCCCTCCCGCGTGGATCGCCTGGGCCGGGGCGGGCGGAGGCCGGGGTTCTGCACTGCAGGAACGCCCTAAAGAGGAGGGGAGAGCGTTGGAGGAAGAGAGGGAGGGAGATCGCGGCTGGAAAGAGTAAGAGCGAGCCGTAGCAGCGCCGGCGAGGGCGGAGAGGAGGGAGCCGGGCTAGTGTCGCGGAGGAGGGAGAGGGCAAGGCGCAGGCGAGACTGGGACCCAGGCGCGCTCACTTCTCCGCAAAGTGCCAACTTCCCGGGAGACAGTGCCGGGCGCGCACCGTCCAGGCGCTGGGGAAAGTCAGCAGGAATTTGAGAGTTTGGGGGAAGAAAGTCGGATTTCCCCCATCCCCTTTCCCCTGTTAAGAATCCCTATTAAAAAGAAAAACAACAACAGTAGCAGCAAACTTGCTATCATCCCGTCTGTCCCCCACTTCTGGCACCATGAAGGCGGCCGTCGATCTCAAACCGACTCTAACCATCATCAAGACAGAAAAAGTCGATCTGGAGCTTTTCCCCTCCCCGGGTGAGTGGTGACTGCCGAGGCCCCCACCCAGCTCCGGGGTCTCCTCCACTTCTGTGCTTCTTCGGTTCTCCCTTCTGAGCTGTGCGTTTCTGCAGGAGCAGGGGATGCTGTTGGCAGCTGGAGAGAGGGAGAAGCGAGGAGGAAGGCTGTTGGTGGCCCAAGACCCTTGATTTGGGTGGTGGTATTTATTTTCACAGCTGCGTTTTTGTGAGTAGTGGGGAAAAAAGCTTACAGAATTTCCAGCGTCTGCATTCTTTTATTTTATTTTATTTTTTATAATTTTCCCATATAAGCGAGGGCCCTCTAGTCTTTATTTCTTATGATTATCGAGGGCTCAGACACCACCTCATAGGACATCGACTCTGTGTCCCTCAGAATGGAAGCTGGTTGAGTACCCTGGGCAGTAAAAGCTGGAAGGGTGTCTAACGGGCTGGCCCTAGAGCCTGAGAGCTATTTTCAAATAATGTCTTGCCTTCCTGAGCTCCCCTGTCACATGTCCCTGTGCTGTCTAGCTCCTGTTTTCTAGGTTGAGGGATAGGAGGCAGGAGGAGAACTGAAAGTATCCTCTTTGGAAAAGTCCGATCCTATTTACACAGGTTACTAACTTTACTCATTTATCTTCTGCCATCAAGTTGTCCTCTGGTACCAAAGATCTTAGAAGAAGAAAAGCATCCCAACACCAGATGAGACTTGTGTCTTTGGTTCATGGTGTTGTCTAATTCTTTGATTTGTAAGGTTTTAAAGAAGACAGGGGTAGAAAAGAAATTTCATTTATGTTTTAGACACAAATTTTGGTGTTGAGCAGATGGAGTCCAACTGTACAGGATTCCTGGAACTAATGCAGTTCGAGAGGGAATATGCTTTCTTTAGGGGAACTGCCAGCTATCCTTAAAGATTAGTGGTCAGAGAGGTGAAAGCTATAGGGAGGAGGTGATATATTCTAGAAAATAATCATAGTATCATGCATCTCTATTGTGCCCGATTATTAATAAGTTTAGTTACTATGGCCTGCCCTTTCTTTGCCTCTGCCATTTGTTGCTTATTTTAACCCTTTCTTAATCTGCCTAAATTTTCAACACAAGCTAAGTTGATGTTTTGTCATTCTGAGATCTTTCAGAAATGTTAATAAAGACATTTAAGTCAGGTTCTTTCCCCATGGGTCTCCTAACTTTCAATCCCAGGATTGCTCTGCACCGGGAAGATCAAACTTCTTGTCATCAGGATGATGGTCAGAGCAATGCTGAGATCTGCTATAGCCATGGAGACATTTCAAACTTAGAGCTACAATTCAGAAATGATCCTTTATAATGGTTGCATTTGGGGGTTCAAGGGAGCCAGAGTAAGTTTGGTTTGTCACAATTGATCCAAACCATATATAGGAGTAGAAAGATAGTTCACAATGTAGACATAAACTCAACTAATAGGTCCTTTCCTTAAAAATGGCTTGTTTATATGTGTTGTTATGTGTGTTTATGGAGAAGAGACAGATTTGGTCATCTGGGAAATGTCATGTAGATATGTCAGTTCACATACCTACAACAGACCTTTAGTGCTGGTAATGAACAAGGCCCCCTGACAACACATGTTTTAGATCACAGTAAACAGCTGAAGCTTTTTTTTTTTTTTTTTTTTTTTGGAATTTAATACTGAATCTTAGAGATTTAAAGTATAAGGTACTATTATTTTAGATAATGATAAATGTGAACCCTGTGCAAGTAACTTGATTTAACTTTCCCATCTGTAAAATGGGGACAGTGAAGCTTATTGCTGTAGTCAACAGTCATTACAATAAGCACCTTTACAATGAATTTCTTGCTCATAAAGGGTTCCAAGCCACAGAGCAGGCTGTGTAAGTCACCTTCAATACAACAAAATTTTAATTGGCCAAAGAAAGCTGGCAGTCTTCTGCCTTTATTATATTAAGGTTTGATTTCTAGCACTTTCTTGGGGAAAATAAAAAGGAAACTTGAAAATATATGTAGAATAACTAAATTTTAGCTTACCTTTTCCTTGGACTTTAATTGCTTATGTGTAAATATTATGCCTGTGTTATAGAGAGGGAAACAGAGGCACAGAAAAGGTAAGTAACTTGTGTAATAATATCCAGAAAGCCAGTGGCTGAAGCAAAATTAGTTCTAGTTTCCAACTTCTCAGTATATATTTTCATGAGTACTATTATAAGTTACCATTGAAAGCTTAGCAAGAAACTTCAATTAAGACCTGAACTTGCAGGTGCATAGATGGAAGAAACTTGACCAGGCTGCCTGCTTTTCAGTGCAAGGACAAGACATTGACTGAATGCAGGTTTGCCTTGCCCATCAGACCATATAGGACATGTGTTTAAAATTTAACTGTTCACAGCGTGACTTTGTGTCCACAGCTGTGACTTAAATATTTGTCAGAATGATTTTCTTTGAGTTGCTTAATTTCTTATGTGTGGGGACAACTAGTGGATCTTATCTGGCTTCAGTGATTAAGCCAAAATTTCCTTTCTGCCCATTCCCAAATTTATGAGAGCCAAATATTAGCAATAGGGAGGTGGGGTGTCCAAACAGGAGTCAAAAGGCCTGGAGTATTTACCTGCCTTTGTGGTTAGAAACTGGCAAGAACATTTATTCACTTGTATTCTATATCGAAACCTCACAGGATTTTGACAATGTGAAATATCCAATTAACATATACTTTGAAATAACATTGACTCTGAGTATCCCTCATGAGTATAAAGTGGGATATACTGTTGAATTGCACCATTCTCAGATTTTAGATAGGAAAAAACCAAACACAACCATTGAGTTGTTCCTGATTCTTTTCTGGATGTGTAGTTCACCAAGACGGGGTTGAGGCCACCAAGGCTGGGTGCCAAAGCAAACACATTCCCAAGTCATTTCATTTTTCCTCTCCTTCCCCATTCCACTCCACCTTCTTGGTGAGGTGAGCCTAGTTCCAGATAAGAGTTCTAATTCTGGATGTTTACCCATTTATAGGAATGAAAGGACCAGCCCTGATGTGCTTTCTACACAGGGAAGAGAGTGTCTATGGGTGTGTGTGTGGGGACTTTTATTGTTCTGAGAGATAGGAAGAAGCTTCATCCTTTGCCAGCATGGACAGTCTTTGCATCTTCATCAGTGTAGACAGAAAAGCAGAACTACTGGGCTATTAGGATTACTTGCGCACTTCGCTTCCAGGTCCCCACTGACCGCACTCCATTAATGACTAAAAAGCCTGGTAGTTCAGAGCAGGGACTCTGGAGCCAGCCTGTCTGGGTGTGAATCCCAGCTCATCCACTTAGGGGCTGTGTGACTTTGGGTAATTACTTAATCTCTCTGTGCTTCACTCCTGCATGTGTTTAATAATCATTTTACTTCATAGGGTTGGCAGGATTAAAACTATGAATATATGCAAAATCTTAGCAGTGTCTGACCTGTAATAGATTCTATTTAACAGTTAACTGGAAAGCCAATTTATAAAAAGTGACCTCTACCAGTGTAGGATTTTCAGAGGCCCTTGAAATTTTTGTGAGGCAGTAGGGTAGCTGCATTATATCTCTCTTTCAATATATTAGTATTTGAGAGGGAAAGAGGGTAAAGTTAAAGAAGACTACTTAGCTGAGATCTCATGCCAATGAAGCTTCTGTGTTCCAGAGAGCAAACATGGTGAGCAGGTAACTTCCAGAGTGTCTCTAGGCCCAGCTATCACAGTTAGTGGTCCAGGGGCTGGTCAGTTACTTAGGGAGATGGAGGTGTCAGTGTTGCCTCAAAGCAGGAAGTTCACCAAGTCTGGGGTCAAGGGGGACAGGATTGGTAGAAGAGTGGAGTTTTTCCATTATACAGGGTTGAGAAATGCAGCATGTCCAGCTATTATAAAAAACATCTCACATTTTATTTATTTATTTGGTTGGCAGAACTTGCATTCCTGGCATTTTTGGTTGGTTTGTGTTGCTGTTTTTTTTTTTTTTTTTTTTGTCTGTGTAACATTTTTTTTCCCCTTAAAGAGGCCAGACCACCATGTAGGAACATTGACTCCCTCCAGGAAACAAAGCAACCTATGGTCAACTTCCCAAAGCCCAGCTTGCTCTGGGCTCCATCAACATCCCTGCAAAGTCTCTGCAAAATGGAGAGCTGGTTGGTGTAGGTCAAGATTTTCTAGGAAAGAGAATCTCCCAGTTCCAAAGAGTATGGAAGATAACTCTCCAGTGGCAACAGAGAGAGTTTAATTATAGCCATCTCTCTGTTTGCAGAATAAATAACGCATGGCTATGGTACCATTTCACGAGCTTGCCTTGAAGGTGAATTCTTGCCTTCCCAGAGTCACTTCTAAGCTTCACATTTACTTTGGGATGGGGGAGATACTATTCTCTCCATTTTTTTCAGATGAAGAAAATGATATTCAGAGAGGTGCATACTTTGTATAATGCCACATTTCGAAACTTATAAACTGATGGGATGTTGTAGGCATTTTGTACCTAAAATAAAAAAGCCACATTATTCTCAGGAACTCTGGAACTTAAAACATGGGTGTTATGAGAAGGCAGTGCAAATTGGTGCTTTGGGGGTTCAGATGGTTTGGGGTTTCAGGGAGTACAAGGGTTTCCCTGCTATCTCTGCAGTCAGGTGGCTTCATTATCACCTGAGTGCTCCAGACTACTTGGGGAAAGGGTGTCCCCACACCTGGCCACCCAGATGTGTTACTTTAAGAAGATAATTAAAGGTTCCAGCAAAACTGACCTCATATGGTTGAGAGGAGAACTAGGGTTCTTGTGTTTTCAATGTCTTCCAGATGTCCTTGGCTGACTTGCAGGTGGGAAGGTAGTAATGTTCATTTCCAAGATTGATCCTTCCCTGAGCCTCCAGATTCTGCCCATTTTTCCTCCTCTATGGGCCATTCTGCTTTGCTTTGCTTTGTTCACAATCTAGATGATAAAAGATGTCGATCAGCACCCAGGTTCATTTTCTTAAGACAGTTGAAGTTTAATTTCCCTGCTTAGAAAGAGGCAGTAGGAGTTACATTGGAGGTCCATGCAGCAAATAGATTTTATTTTTTCCCATAAGATCATTTTTTTAAAAAAGTCCATTTTGTGTGTCAATGCATGTTGTTTGGAGTTATAAAGGTCTAAGGAAGGAAGGGGAACCCCAGAATTCTTCTACATGCAGACCTGCTAGCCATCCACAAGTGCATGGCTAATGGAGAACCAAATTCCTTGGGTCCTTATCTATAGCTAAGCTATTGGTTCTTCTATCACCACATTATGGGTGGGGGGCGGGGAGGTGTTTTCCCAAATACTTAGCATCCTTGGGTCCACGTGGTCAACACAAAGGAATTTGTATATGAACAACAGTCCCCATGTTTTAGATAGCAGCTACATAGTGACACTTTGGTCCCATTTCTCTGCTCAGATGGAATCCCTAATAGGATTTGCCTGAGTTTGCAGTAATTCAGGGCTGTGAATGTCAAGTCCTTTAAAATCTGTCATATTTTACCTGTTATGTGTCTTTAGCAACTTTTTCTCAGTTGGGTTAAAAACATCTTTTTTCAAAACTTCAGTGGATGTTTTCCAGATTTCATCAATAGGCTATTTCCAATTGACTGCTTTTCTGAAGCCCTTTCTGTGTTACCTGTATCTTTTAATTGTATAGTTTATTTAATCTCTATGCAGAAAGATATTGGTATGTAGTGTAGGTTGTGGTAGGTCTGATTTCATTGGCAAAGAGCCATGCTTACAGATACACTCAAAATATTGCTGTGCAAGCCATAAATATTTATTATTTGTCCAACATTGTCAGATTTTCCAGGTTCTTCCCAGTTGATTACAGCTAGGGTTCCAGTCGGACACTTGACACTCCAAATGTGGCTTCTTACTGCCTTTATATGACTTTTTTTTTTCAGTTGTGATTTTGTGTAACATTCAGTTCTATGTCGGAGAGTTGTAAAATAATCTACCTAGAGAGTACTATTAGACCCAAGTAGAATTGGGGATTTTGGGGTTGTTGGATTTCAGATCCTGATGGCATATAGATAGGGGGATCGTACAATTTATCATCCAAACTAGAACATTCTTGAGAGTATAAAGGAGCACTCTTTATAATACTAGAATGATAAGACTGAGCTAGGACTCTTGTAGAAGACATGGATCACTCATTTAGACACTAAATTTGGATCATACTACTCTTTAGAATGTCTTCACTCAGTTGCTAATCTGAGGGTTTAAACCATGCAAAGTAAGTAAACAAGACGAGATTAAGAATTTGAAACAATTTAAATTCAATGTGGTTTCCCCCAACCATGAGCTATATTTTTACATTTGTTTTTGACACATAATGTAATATTTCTCAGCGCCTGAGAAACAAGTCAAAATCAACCTCAAACAAATTCACATCAAACATTTGAAACCTTTCGATAGCTTCAGGTAGCTGTGATAGCTGTTAATTTTTGCTTTGCAAGGTTCTGCAGAGGAACTGTAAACTTTACATGTTGTGTGTGTGTATGTGTGTGTGTGAGAGAGAGAGAGAGAGAGAGAGAGAGAGAGAGAGAGAGATTATGATCTTTTGAGTTGGGGGAAATGTCATTCCATAAGTGAAGACAATTAAAATTTTTGTTTTGTTTCAATGTTTATCCAAGATGAGAAGTTTTACTGCTGAGATAAAAGGGGGCAAAAAGGGCTGGGGAGATAGCTCAGCTGGTAGAGTGCTTGCCTTGCAAGCACAAGGCCCTGAGTTCAACCCCTAGCATTGCCAAAAGGAAAAAAAAGGGGGGGGGGGGGCAAGGAAAGTTTTTTTTTTTTTTTTTTTTTTTTTTACTTACTACTAAAGTGGATGACAACAAAAACAAAAGTAAACAAGTCCTTGGTTCATCAGAAAGGGTGGAGGGGACTGGTGGGTTCAGTTGCAACATCTTTTTTTGGCGCTACAAAAAGAAAAGAAGAAGGAAGAAGGAGGGTAGGGCAAGAGTAAGAAACTGGGAGAAAGAACTAATGAAAGAATGAACGAACAAGAGGAAATAATTTTAAAAGGAATGTAAAGAGTTAAGCAATGTTTCCTAGCCTTTTGGAGAAGTCCCCATCTGGACCAAGGGTTGCACTTGACTGGGAATCCCAGCCTCAGGTGGCACAGTGGGCAGTCTTGGGTCTGTTGTTTTTGCTCTTTGGGTGTTTCTGAATACTTTAAAATCAGAGTGTATGACTCATCAGGGTGACTTGAGGGATGTTCTCTGTGGGTTCCAGGGGCTTCCATGGCTATTAGTGCAGGGGGACCAGGGTTTGAACTGATGAAAATATGCATGGATCAATGGTTATTTGTAGTTTCTGTGCCTGTTGGGCCCTCTCTTTCATCAGTTCTGGAGTAGGTCAGTTTCGTGGACCAGCATCAGGCAGAGAATGGCATTTCTGAAGCATTTGAAGGAGGTGAAAGAACAGGGGAAGGGCAATCTTCAACATAGAAAAGAACATGAGAAGGCTTCAAGTTTGGAATGAAAGAAAGGCTTACATAGACCAGAAGGAAAAGTCTTGGTTGTAGTAAAGGAAGAGGGAAGAAGGTATAAGGCCAGGACCACTTAAGTAGCAACATGTGGAATCTCAGGATGATTTTTGCCTTTGAAAGTGGGGAGATTTTTAAGGACAGAGCAGTGTTATTGAATAAGCTTATGAGAGAGGTGATTTTTTTTTTTGCATTACTTTTCCTCCCACTCATACTGTTAGTTGTTAAAACCTCTATCTCAGTTTATCAGAAAAGCGTTAAACCTCAGAGAACATGACAGAATCAAGCAGGTACATATTGTCAAGGTACAAATGGAAAATAATCTAGGTCAGGCAAGGGTATCTATTAAACTGCGTGTTTGTAGATATATAGTTTTTGAATTCTTTAGGAACTCCCACTGTGTGATAGGCATTATACCTGTTCAGTTTTAATTAATGTTGTTTTTTGTACAATTATAGTTTTGTACAAGAGTAACTCATTGTTATTCACATTCAAATAAAAATGTGTCCTTGAGTAGTTTTAAAATACCTTTTTGGGAATTCATCACGGAATTTTCAGTGGAAAAAATTTCATGTGATATACTTTTATACTCTAATATTTATACATTTTTCCTATTTGCTATTTCCTGCCTAACATTTTAGTTAATTCTATACACTATGCATATGTTGTTTTGCATCATTGAGAGGGAATCACACATGATAATAGTAGAAAGTAAATATTGTGTATGAAATGAATGGAGGGTCCACTAGGGGGGCCCAGCACCAGCTGGAGGGTCAGGGGGCTTCGATTCTGGCTATGACTTTGCAAATCATCTGTCTGATCTTGGACAAACCATTTCATTTATTTTTTTCTGGCACTCATTTCTTTGTTAGTCAAATAAATTAATGAGAGAAGATGACTTGTAAGGTGTCTCCTAACACTGTTACTTTAGGTAATATTTAAAATAATTGAAGCTTGCAAAGAGTACTGACTGCCATTCAAGAAGTGGGCAGTTTGCTAAATTCTGTTAATACAACTCAGGTCATTGGGGGAGCTGGGGGTGCTTCTGTGAAGGGCAACTTCTGAAGAGAGAGGTTTTAGGAATTGATGCAGGTCTTGCCCACTGTTGGGGAAACCGAGGCACACTGTCTCAGGTGACACTGGATCAAGTGTCACACCTTCCTTTTGGTCTTGCAACATGTAACAGCTTCATTTCTCTGTAAGGCTTTGCTACTGTGGCAGTGGAAGGAAGCTCTAGCGTGGGGTCCAAGCTGGAGGAAGGAGATGTGTGTTAGGGGTCCTGTAGGTGAAGGGGACTCTGTTTGTGCCATCAGACCTGAGCACGTGGTCTGAGTAATGAGCTTATTTCATCTAAGCTGCCCCTTCTTGTTGCTCTGCTCTGTTGAGAAACAGTCCCCTCCTGCATCAGGAATGCGTGCTGCTGTGAGCCACCTCAGCACCTCTTCCTGACAAACCCAGTGAGTCAAGGCCCTGCTGCCTGTTTGCAGAGGGAAAGGCCCAGGCCTGCTTGCTGGGCTGTTCACAGGATGGTGCCTGGGCAGTAACCAGCTGACCCTTGAGCAGCACAGGCTACAAGGTAGAGTCGGGGACAGACAAGATAGCACCTGCTTTGGCTCCCCAGCCTTCCAGGAAGCTACAACTAACTGTGTGTTGGGTGTGGTCAGCATAGTCTGCCTTGCTTTTCAAAAGCCGCTCTTGTCGTAGTGGAAGTATCTTTTCCCTGCACATCATTGCTATCTGAAATCTCACTTTATTTAGTTATTTCCACATTTTGAGCAGGATCTGTCACAGTTACCCTTTTCTTCGAGAAGCAAGGACCTAAATTCAACAAGCCAATGTTTTTGGGAAAAAACAAGGAAAATGACTGTCGACCCCAGGGTAGAGTTTTATTTACTGGTGTGCATTTCCACTCACCTTTTCTTTTCATGTTGCGTTTTATTTTCTATTAGATATTGGATACTAACTTTGTGCCAAGAACCTCCTTATTTTACTCTAACACATGATATAAAGCATAATTCCATTTTACAGATGAAGAAACAGGTTAAACAATTTGCCCAAGGTCACTAAGCTGTGGAGTGGAGTTTAGATTCAAACCCAGCTGTAGCCAATTCTAAAATTGGGCATCTGCTCTCTTAAGAATTCTCGGAGGGCTGGGGAGATAGCTCAGCTGGTAGAGTGCTTGCCTTGAAAGCACATAGGCCCTGAGTTCAATCCCCAGTACTGCCAAAAAAAAAAAAAAAAAAAAAAATTCTTGGAAATATTTGGATGTTTGTTGAATCGGGGTGAAATACTAAGATCTGCTATACATATTGTTTACCAGTTTATCTTAATACTTGGTTATAATCTAGTAGGTAGTGTTTGACATGCGCCTTTACTACATTTGAGCCCATAGTAATCCATCAAGGTACCAAAATTTTACAAATAAGGGAGGTGCAGAGCAGGGAGGCCAAGTTGCTTCCCCAAGGTTGCATGGCAATGAAGTGGCAAAGTTAGATGTGAAGCCAGAATTCACCAAGTGCCCTCACATTTGCATCCAGACACACCCATTTCCAATATATTTTTGTTTTAATTAATAGTAAGTGCATTCACTTAAACTTTAATACTAACAAACAGTAGTTTAAAGTCAAAGTGTCAACAAGACATTCTCTTCCCTTTTGCAGGTGGTAGGTTTCCTCTGCATACTTTATATGTACTTAAGGAGTCCCATGCAGTTGGTTGACTATTGAGCTATGAAGCAGGTTGCATGAACCCCAGTCACATAGGATCTAGAGAGGTTGCACCAATATCCATGATAGGATGGCAAGATAGTTCCTTCTCAAGAAGGAAAAGGAGGATGGGTGTGGTGGCACACACTTGTAACCTCAGTGACTCCAGAGGCTAAGGCAGGGAGAACTGCAAGTTTGAGGCCGGCTTGGTAACTTAGCAAGACCCTGTCTCAAAATAAAAAGGGCTGACGATGAAACTCAGTGGTAGAACACCTTTGAGTCCAAACCCTAGCACCACACACACACACACACCCAACAAGAAAAAGAAATGTGAACACATTTTTTTTTTAAATTTAAAAAGATTTGGAAAAAACATACACACACACACACACACACCTACTTCAACAACACATTTTATTAGGGAGATAATCTGATACAACTAAAATAATATAATCTGATACAACGTATAAATATACACACATACACACAAACACTTATATGTGTGTATATGTATTTATACACCCAGAGTTTAGCAAAGTTGTATTGGATTATCTCCTTAACACAATGTGTTGTTCTTACATTCCTAGCAATAAAAGTAAGCTTCCCTCCCACCCCTATCTAGTTTTGGTCATGCTAGAAACCAGAGCATTCCAGAGCCAAATGACAGGTTGTTAGCCCAGGAAGTATTCCTTTGGCATGTTGCTATTTCCTTACAAGTGGGTGTAAATCCTAGGTAACCAGTGGTGTCCTTGGGTGCCTCTGGATTATTGGGGAGGAGAAGGTGGCCATGGGAAGTAGGGGGTGGGACATCTGATTGTAGCAAAAATACAGAGAAGAGTTTTAATTTTGGCATTTTTAAAAAATCTGGGACTTTCTTAATGCTTGCCAGGAAAATTTTAGCACTTGTAAAGTAAATCCTAGAGTGACCACAGTGTATGTCTCCTTAAACTAGAGTTCAGGCTCCTGGCTTAATACTCTCCATTTGGAACAGCTTTGGGTCAGGCCTAGGGGTCCTTGATCTTGCTGTTGCCAGGTTGAACATTTTCTGTGCTATTGACTGAGTGGGTCTGCATGGGTGGTCATCCCATGTCCTTCTGTTGTCTGGAGAAAGAATCAGAATACCTGAATCTGTTTTCACTCTGAGACCCCAGATGATAATCACATCTCTGCACTATCTCTGTATGTTTTCTTATTGAAGGAGTTTGCTTCCAGTGAGTGAGTTGCCTTTCTTTGGGAGAGAGTGGGAGAGATAATGAGTTCACATTTCAAAAGTGCTCTGGAATCATTGGTGATACAAAGAATATTATTAAATTAGTGGGAGATAGGATACAAAGTGGTGTTGCTGAATACATAAGAACTCCCCATGGGTGAATCATGCACATGTGTACAGGAAATGCATTCTTGATTTCACATAGATCAAGAGTTCAATCTTACACCTTCCCTGTCTCCTAATGGAAATCAAATGTTCTTCAAAACTGCTGGGTGCTTTTTCTTAGTCTCTATATGTAGCTGTGTTGCAGGTACAAGGAGTAAAAGAAGTGAAGCTAATATTTACAGAGCACCTACTATGTGCTAAGTGCTTTATAGAAATAATTACTTTCTTTAAATAATTCTACAATGTTAGTGTTTTAATCCTCATTTTTGTAGGTAAAAATTGATTTCAGAATGGTTCAGATAATTTGCCCAGGGTCATACACTTTCAAAGTTAAAATATGAACTTAAATCTTTCCTGATTGTAATGGCCTGCCTACTTAGAACCTATTCTGAGAGAAAACTTGACAACATTCTTTTAAGAGGCCTTGGTTCTGTGCAGTATGTTCTCTTTCAGACTCCTCATTTTTTATCAGGGTGAGGAAGAAAAGATTCAGTTTATCTATAAATATTTACCATAGAGATGTGTAGTAGAGGGAAAGGAGAAAAAAAAGAAAAACATAGTTCATGTATTTTCCATGGTACATCTGAAAATGCACCATGGACAAATGAAAGAAGATAGACAAATGAAAGGTGGCTTACTAAATTTAATAAACTTGGGGGTTCTTTGCCCTCCCCCCCATTTCCAGACTGGGACATCGAGGAATGAAGAGAGGGCTCCACCCATGCTTGAGAATTTTCCAGGGAGGGGACATTTGGAGACACAAGTCTAGGCCTCGAGGCCACTTGATGCAGCAGGAATGTTTGTAGAAAAATAAACACACACATGGAATGAATCAACATCTACGTGGTGGACCTAGGGTTCCTCTGATTCAACTGGAGATTTTTTTTTTTTTTTTTTTTTTAATAAAGCACCTATTTCTGGATTTAAGTAGGTTTCTCTTAGGGGATCTTTGTGGTTTTTCTATCTTCTGTGATGGGTGGGTCCATGGAAAAACTTCGAAATTTCATGCTGGATACAGAGTCTCCAAAGGATTTGGGTACTGGGTAGACAGTGACTTAGTTTTTAATGAGATGGGACCCTGACAACTTGCCCTGGACTCACAGGACTTTGCCCAGCATATTCTGCCTGCTGGCATGGTGCAGGCAGTGAGCAGTGAACAAAGATAAAGCAAATCTCCAGTTGCCCTTAGCTGCCTTGCTTTGTAAGAAAATAGTATTTTCAGTGCTTTTATAGGCTAACCAATTCCAGGGAGGTAATATTTGAATTTCCAAAAATTGGTACAAGATACACACAAGGCTCCTCCTACACAAGCTAGTCACAGTATTTGTTAATCTTCCCCAAATTCCTGTTCCGACAGAGTCTAAGTGTAATTTGTCTCATTTAGTAATTGGTACTTGATTCTTGTTTTAATTACTCAGGTAGGCTTATTTATGCCACAGATTTCTTAACATAATCTTACGATATAGAGAAATTCACATTTTCCCATTTGGTAGAGAAGATCTCCAAGTCAAAGGGAAAAGATTTAAACGTGTTTTTTTTTTTTTTTTATAGTAAATGATCTTCATTTCTGAATCACATCACCTTATTTTATGATGCGGGTTATAGTAATATTCCTCACTTGAGGCAGATAAGACAGCCCTGGGTTTGAATTCAGACTTACTGCTTACTAATTTGTCCTCAAAATTATTTAACTTCCCTAAGCTTTGCTTTTCTGATCCTTAAATGGAGATAATAATAAAGAGCTTTCAGGACTTTTTCAAGGATTAGAGATAATTCCTGTAAAATCCTTTTTCACTGCCACAGGGTCTCAACCAACAGTATTATCATTATCTCGTAGGCCACCAAATTCTGTACAAATGTTCATTGCTGCTGACGCTGTTATTACTTCAGCGGTTGTTAAAACTGTGGTTACCGTTAACCTGGTTACAGAAAATTTTCCACTTGACACCCCCATAACCAAGTGGGCCAGAACAGTCCCTGTGGCCAGTTACATTATTTTCCAATCCCTCTCACGCGTACTTACCATGCCTGAGTTCGGACTTGGGTCAGTTTCCAACTCTGAAGTGTTATTTTCAGGCTTTACCCTGGCCTCTTCAATGCGGTGGCTTCTTAGAATGGTTATCAGGACCCTGAATTATTTTCATTGATGAAGTACTCCTCTTTGTCTTGGCATCCTTTCTTTCCTGAGAGGTATCCTGAGCATGGAAGGTTTAAGAGGGAAAACCATAGACTGCTGACACAGAAAGGGGCTTACCCTTGTCCCAGGTGTCACTTCCTAAACCTGACTGCCCTCCTCAAAGGGACAGTGAAGGTCCAGGTCAATAAATTCATTTGGCAACCTCCATAAGATACAAAAATATGGGAAAAAGCCCATTGTCTTTTCTTGCCCGGTCTCTGGCCTGTCCCCTACGTGTGTGTTAGACTATCCCCACTCTAGCCGACTTCCTAAAGTGCCGTGCAACTAAAGAAATCTGTAGTAACCGTGTACTTCTGGGGTTTGCCAGTTGCTGATTGCAGTGGTTGATTTACAGCCAGAATCTGGCACCTAGAAAAGGGGATCGTGTGTCTTTAAACAGCTGTGCGCCAGTGTGTGTAAATGTGCTTGCTAATCCAGTGACTAATTCAGTATATTATAAAGAAGCAATGAGCCAGCTGCCAAGGCAGGGCTGGATCCCAACTGGAGTGGTGTGTGAGGCTCAGAGAATTATTTCTTGAATTCTGACACACACACACACACACACACACACACACACACACACTTCCCTGAATTTCATCTTGTCGGTTCCCTGAACCAGAGTCAGCACTTGCCTTTTCTGGTTCCTGCCCCTCCTGCTCCTTTTCCCTCCTCCTCCCTGTGTTTACTCATCTGAGGGTGGGGCCCTGCTCAATCTTAGTCAGGGCCAGGGAACCAATCAGAGCTGCTTCAGGGCATTCCAGGGGACCGAACTCACAGATCCCTCTCGGAAAAGAATTTCCCAAAAAGATCCCTTGCCGTCACAGTGTTGTGACTACGCCTTCTTCAGTTCCCGTCCAGGGATCTTGTGCCTATGTTTGTTTGCTTGAGGTTCACCTTCTATCTGCCCCCGCCTCTGTCACCTCACTGGGGTTGGGAGAGAAACCTCCAGCCAGGGAGCAAGAACCAGAGTCTAATGAATACTTCTTTCCTCAGTGAGCCTTGTAAAAATGCAAACGTTGCTTTGGAGGAGGGCTTGGGCGGCCTTTGCTGGAATCATCTTTGGGCAAGGGTTTTTGTTTGTCTCTTGGAGTCCTCGGTCTTTCCTCTGAGTTCTCAGCATAAGTGGTCCCAGAAGCTGCAGACACCAGGTGTCTGCCTCTGGAAGTGGACCTTGCCCAACTGCTCCGAATGTCACAGTGAGCATAGCCTAGCTAACATGTTAAGCATTACCATGTGTCAGAGGTGGGTGTGGGTCGCTCATCCTCTCTGTCTTCCCCTCTCCGTAATGCCATCCATCTATTGTTGGCACTGTCCTTGTCACTGTATCTCCCCTCCCCATCAGCAGGCTCTTTCCTGGCCCCTCCTTCAGTGCTTCTGAAACCCAGCGCCTGCCTCAATCTCCATTGCAAAACTTCTCACATTAGCCATCATTGTAGTATTTCTCTCTGGTTGTGAGCACATAGCTATTGTTTGAGCAATAAGGTGCCATTTGTTTTGTTCACTAGAAGGGAAACTCCAAATGAGTGTCCCTGACTCTCAGTTACCAAGCAGATTCTGTTGCATTACATGGTGGGTCAGTAGTAGATCCTTCTCTTTTAAAATTTATTGTTATTTAAATTGAGATAAAATTCACAGGACAAAAATACATCATTTTAAAGTACAGGGTTCAGTGGGTTTTAGTACATTCAGAGTTGTTCACAGTCGTTGCCCACATCTAATTTTGGTATCTTTTAATCACCCCCAAAGTAGCCCCATGCCCACTCTCAGTCCATAGTTCTTTGTGAATTAAAGAACTGCTGTCTATCAGGGAATGAGGAAGTGGGCCCCTGTTGCCAATGAGAGCTTGGAACACACACCTGGGTGAGCTCTGCATCTCCCCATCTCCAAGGACCTTTTCAGTTCCTTCTCCCTCCTCACTCAAGCTCAGGCTGCATTGAGATTGCTCTCTTGGTTGGACTCCATGGTGGAATGAGCCAGTGTACGTCTGGGCTGGGTGGAGATAATGAGCGCTTTCACCAGCTGCATGCAGACAGTTCAGTCCGGGGAGCTTGGGCTGTGGTGGCTGCAATTTCCTAATGGCTTCCTGATGAGGCAGAGCCATTTATTAGCAGCGGATGAGGGCTTTGCATCCTGGTCTCTCCCTTTCCCACCTGACCCAGGCAGATGGAGAGTGGCTTGGGCTGCCTGCCCCTTGCATTGATCCCTTTTCCTCTACTCTCCACCTATTGGTCTGTCTTGTCCATTGATCTGGAGATTGGGTTTGCCTGGCGACCCTGTCAGCCTCTCTTGGGTTTGCTGCTGGAAGAAGCATCCAGGCTGTCTGCTCTGGGCCTGTGTGGGCGAGACTTTGGGGCAGCAGTGGGATTGCCAGAATGCTGTAGTCTGTATGTTTGGGGCCATTAGGAGAGACCCATTGTGAAAAGAAGAGGGAGAAACCTGTGTGGGCTACAATAGGTCAAAGCTAGGTGTGTCCTTCCTTGAAGCTTTAGGTCTCTGCTACCTATATACAATTTGCATTTAGAATTGGAACTGCTTATATTGCTTCAGGCCTTCATGCTTTTGGGGGGGTTAGACAGTTTCATTATAGACACAGAGGTTCAATTCATAGACCTTTGCCCTTGATTTTATGCCTTGGCTTTGTCACTGGGGTTTGTTGTATCCCTTTTTGGTTACCCTGTTTGGAACACCAGCGGGGCTGGAATGGCAGTGTTAGCTATCAAATGACACCATGACTTATTGTTCTTCTTTTAGTGAGTTTTAGATAAAGGTCCCTGAAATTAACTGCTTATCTTTGCTTTTTCTGGATAGACAGGGATAGTACCTTCACATTTCAGAACTGGTGTCCATAATGGTATTGTGCAATTAAAGTTGGGTTTCATAGATTTCTTGTTTTATGATTCCTTATATACGGCAGGAATCTGCTCGAAGGAAAGTCTTCAACAGTAGAGTGTGACCATTGTTACTCAAAACTTATAACCAGCAGTGGAAGCAGATAGCGTCATGGGTCCATTGAATCCTTTAATATTTGTTGGATCTTTAGATAATTTGTCTCTCTGTGGGTCTTAAGAAATGGACAGGAATATTGTTTATCAAGAACGATGAACCAGGGTGCTTGTTATGCAGACCTGGAGGACACTTTCCCTCCCAATTCATGGCAGTAAGTAAACAGCAGTGGTGTAGAAGGGGGGGAGGGAACAAAGAAAAAAAAAATGACAGGGAGTCACAAGGTCTAGAATTAGTAACTATGTGACCTAAGGCTATTGGTGTCAACTCTGAGCTTCATTACCCCATCTGTAAAAGAAAATGTTTTAAGTAGATGACGTCTAAGGTTCCTTCTCATTCTGAGTTCCAGGAATAGCGTAGGACCCCTGACCAACGATAGACCTCAGCTCCTCCTTCTTTCCAGCAGCTTCCTTTTCATTCATCTTATAATTGTGTCTGGTTGCCAGGAGGGAGAACCTCCCTCTGAGGAGTTGTTAAAGTTTTACAACAAATTCTGTACATTCTTCTTTTCTGCTTTTTTGGCTACAGATATGGGTTTATGCAGCACATATCCAGAGTGAGGAGGACAGAGGAGCAGAGACAAGGAAACGTGTGAACACTGAAGTAGAATACATGGGGTGGTACTTATTGCTCCAAGCTATAAAAAAGGCCAAAGCTGAAGAAAATAGGGGCCAAAATTATAGATTAGGTAGGTCTGCGTAAACCATAGAGTAGCCTCAGATGACAGGGTTAGTGGTGAACCTAATGGTTTGGGGAGAGTAACCCATTCTCCCTCCAAACTTGGTCTCTCTGGGTCCTAAGTACCTCGTTAGTAGCTCTGGAAACTTCAGTTCGGACTCTGAAATTATTACATAAGTGCCTTAAAGTAATAGGATTTCTGGCTCATTAGGGACACACATTTGGGTTTACAAAACTGAGTGGGGCCTGTATTCCATAAATTGTGGAATATGTAAAGCCTGAGACTCTAAGCTCCAGATGTTCTGGTTTGGGGCCATGCCATTGGTTTTTGGTGCGTTTTGTGGTGCACGGGCATTTTTTGAAGACTGTGATAGGTGAAGAGGGGATCTGTGTCCTGCACTTGCCAAACATGCTCTGGGTGGGAATTTTTGCATCTTCTCTGATGTCAGCCTTGCTTCAGGGTAGAAATGTGTCTCTCTTTGCCTTCTCTCCATTCCAACCATGTGGCTCCCATGTGGCTGTCTTACATTACACTAGGATGAGTCAGCAGGGCCCTTGGAAAGAACTGAATATTTAGCCTGTAGGGAGTTAAGGGTGGAGAGAAGTAGAATCAGTGTTGAATGAAATACTGAACCAGGTCATGTGGCTCACGCAGCCACTTGGATCTTTACTGTGTGGTGTATTTTAGGTGGTCAGTGCTTCATCTGAGTTTCAGTCTCTACCATCTGCATAGAATGAAAGATATACTGGAGTGCTTGCTTGCTGTCATCTCATGCATATTATCTCATTTATCTTAGTAGTTCAAGTTTATTAGGGCATCCTCCACATGGTCTGAACCCTGAGATTGACTCATGTACTTGTTTTTTTTTGGTGCTGGGGAATCGAACCCAGGGCCTTGTGCTTACAAGGCAAGCACTCTACTGACTGAGCTATCTCCCCAGCCCCTTGACTCATGTACTTGTGAAGATAATGAAGATAGTGTGGGGTTAGGGAAGGAACCTAGTTCTTTCCATGTAACCAGTGTCAGCTGTTGACCCTAGTGATGTCTAACCCTTACCTGCTCTGTTTTAAGCTTTTAAATTATAGGGCATTAAGTGCTTGCCACTAATTTCCTCTCAATATGGAAACAAGACCTGGCATATTCACCCTGAAATATATCCCCAGCTATTTAAATAAAAAGGTGGAAAATTATCTTATTTAGGACTCCTTTCTACACACTCTAATATTGTTTTCCAGGAACAAGGAAGGAAGTCAGTGACAGAAAGACAGAGGCACTGGTAGAAAGCTGAAGCCACTCTGCAGGGGAATCAGTATTAATTCCTGAATTTCTTGCTTTTGAGAGATTATAGCTTTGCACTTAGAATTCTTATGGCTGTAATGTGAACTGGTCCAGGGGGTGCTGTTGCTGTTTATCATGCTTTAATGCCATGAGCTTTGGTGACACTCAGAAAGAAGGAGGTGACTACTGGCAGGGACTCGGTCCTATGTCTCTTTCTCTGTGCCATTCTCCAGGGCCCAGACTCTGCAGTTTTAGTTTGGTGTCTATTGCAGGCTAATCTGACCACTGATGGCCCTTTTGAGTAAACCTGCAGGAAAATTAAGAATATAAATAACACAGTTGGGAAGGGTTAAAATTGATTATCACTCCAAAGTCATGTTGGAACAAAAGGTGAAATTCCAGAAACTAGAGAAACCATCTACAGGGGCTGAAGATGAGGGAAAGAAGAGATTTCCATTGAGATTCGTTGCAAACATATCTGTGAATGTCAACTCTTGACCTCTTTATTCCGCTCTAGAGAAGTGAGGAGGGAACTTTCCCATGGAAAAACTCTTTTATGGTGTCCTTAAACATGTTTAATTAACAGACCTGATAAGACTGTTGGCTCAGGAACCATAGAGCTGACCTCCATCGATTCCAAGAAGCAAACTTCTTCACTGGGCTAAAGACATCCTTTAGGCAGAGCAGGAACTGTGTGAGCAAAAAAGAAGCCCATTCCTAAGCAGGCAACATTCTTGGTGACCTCATCTTCCTCCTAGCTCGGGTCCAGTTGGAGCTATGCATACAGGGCAGACTTCCAGTTCCTCCTGTCTGGGACTCACAGTGGCAGATATAAATAGACCAACACTTTGTCTGTAGCCATTGTGCTCTAACTGCCCATTGTTTCTAGAAGCAAAGCTTTGCTTTGCTGCAGCATGCTCTTGCTGTCTCTCTCTTTCTCCTGTCTCTCCACTCTTTTCCCCTTTCTTTCTGTATTGTGCAGAAGTCTGAATCTCAGCTCAGCCATTCCCATCTGCTGCCTTTGCATTCGTTTGGTGTTTAGGGAGAAACTTGAAGCGGGGAATTGACTTCACATGGTAGAGCTGCTGAATACCGTGGCCTCATCTTTTGATTTCAGTAATACTTTTGTCTCAGTTTTTCCATGATATATTTGTGGTCAAGATGAAGATATGTGGCTCTGATGATAGTCAAGTCAGGAGGATTTGTAACTCATTGAGCAACTATACCCAGAGGGTCTTGATTAATGTGTCAGTGTCAAAGTAATGCATGGTCTTTAGTGTTATGTTATGGGGCTCAGTACTTGGTCATTGCCTTTTCAACATTTTTATCAGGGGCTTAGAATAGAGAAAGATGCAGAACACATACTTAGTAAGTTGCAGCTGGTGCAAAGCTGAGATGGGTACGTGATAGGACGAGGATGGATTCATGACACAAAAAATCTCTAGGCCTGGGCACATGGATCAAAGCAAACAAGGTGAAGTTTAATGTGGAGAAATGTAAAACTCTACTCTGAGGTTAATAAAATCCAGTCAATATGTGCAGTTTATGTGGAGCATATCAGTTTATATGGAGAGGGGTAGCAGTGTACTTTGAGTGACTTTGGGGGTGTGTCTATTAATGTTGTCCTGGTCTTCCATGACCAAAACTTGTGGGGTACAGTGATCATTTTGGTCTCATTTTGTGCTTGAGAAGTATGTTTGTCTGTAGATGCTTATGAAGCTCTTTAGGGACACAGAAATGCTTTTAGATGGGGGTGGATGACCAAAAACCATGTTACCACGAGTAGTTTGAGGAATCTGGGAATTTAAAAACCTGGACAGAAGGGATGACAAAGGAGAGCAGTTGAAAAACTTTTAGATAAGAAAGATTAAATTTGCAATGTGTCTTCAGCCAGAAGAACTGGGGTCGATGGGTAGAACTAAGAAGGCAGATTTAACCCAATGTGAGGGATCACTTTTTAATCATTGTCATGGCTTATGAGTGAAATGGAATGGCTCGGAGTAGGGAGCAACTGGGTGTCTGAGGTGAGGCAGCTTTTGGGGATGGATGGTGGGTTTCCCCAGGTTCTGCCATGTCATGGATCACCCCTCGTTCCTTTGTCGATTAGGCAGTGTGGGCTGGATGTGTTATGTGCTTTGCTTTCCTGCTGGTGCCTGGCATAGTGAGAATCTTTGTCTCCTACACTGGGAAAATGGACTTAGCTATTCTTATTTTTCGTCGTGGTTTCCCTGGGTTGAAAACAGACAGTCGTGCTGTGTGAATGTGTATGAGTGTGCATTTTCCTTCTCTGTCCAGATTTATTTATTAAAAGAAAAACACATCTGCATAAAAAAGCCTTAGAACTAGGAAGAATGTCCACTTTGTTTTTCTTTCTGTAGCACCAAGACATGTGGGGTTTCAGCTTCCTCTGAGGGGTTTTTGAAGACTGGCTTTCATCTCAAACAAGGCTTTTTCCCATTGGAAAGACGGTCCTTTTTTGGTTTAAAAATGTATTTATATAATGTATAAATAAATAAGAAAGTGGGGAGAGAATTTCCTTTCAAAACTTATGGAAAAATGTTTTCTGAACTTTATCAATTGAGAGTAAGTCGCTGCCCCATCCCAGCCTGTCCCCAGCCTGCCTTCTCTTTTAATTCCAGTTAAAATTTTTCTAATATTTCCTTCCTCTGCTCTCTTCTTTCTTTCTTTTTGCATCTCCTTCTCTGCCAGCTCTTCCCCTTCTTTCTCTTCCCAGGTCCTGCCTGGGGTCCCTCCTCCTGTGGCCATGGCCCCATGGCACCCAGCTCCTCTCTCCTTTCTCTGAAGCCCCTCTTCCTTCTGCCCTTCCCAGGCTAGGTCTGAGCCACTGGAGTACTCGCTGGAAAGAGGCCCGTCTCAGTGTTTGTTTCCTGCGTGGGAGGGAGAGGCAGGCCTTGAGAAAACAGTTCAAAAGTGCAGAAAAACTTCACCTCTTCCAGCCTAAATAAATGGGCTCCACTCCATTTGTTTGCCCAGATTTTTCCTTTGCCCATAGAGAAACCTCCTGATCCTCTACCTTGCCCCGCCCAGCCTTCCTGGTGATTCTCAAGGACCCCTCTTGGCCATGTCTTCATTGCCCCAGACCAGTGCCAAGTGGGCCCTGAGCCGAGGCTGGAGCAGGCCAGTGCTGGGTAAGATGTGTAGTAGTGCCTGTGATTCTGTGTCGTGCTGCTGTCTGCAGAAAGTCTTAGGATGGAGGCTCATCCCTCTGCAGAAAGAACTTTTTCTGTAGCGAAAATGAGAAGAAATGTTCTTGTGTCCCATCATGTCTGCTTCCCCTGTTCTTAACTCTGCAAGTCGCCACAGAGAAGAAATACTCAACTTTCATGTCTGAAGATCTGAATTTAAGTCCTGGCACATTGCTTTGCCGTTTAATCTTCTTGGGTAAATCACTAAAGTGACGGTTGCAAACCTCAGTTTCCTTGCCTGAGGGGAGGAGGTTATACTAAACTTGGTTGTTTTGAGGGACGCACTCAACTATTGGAGAAAATACTTTCCCAAGTGAAAAATTCTATCCAGATAGCCCTAATGATAAATACAGGAGGGAATAAGTGAAATTAAAATAAACTGGTTATCCCAAATTAACTGGCATCTTCGGGATCTTAGAGGTGGAAGCTTCACACACTCCTAGGAAGATGTGGAATATCAAATGTTTTCCATGTTCTCAGGTGGGGCTATTCTAAGTCATGTCAATACCAAAAGCCTGACCCTGTTGTATTTTAGTGGAGGGCAAGGCAGGATTTCCCTCATTCAGAATTGTAAGGGCTGGGAGTGTAGCTCAGTGGTAGAGTGTTTGCCTAGCATATTGGAGGTCCTGAGTTACATCCCTAGCATGTGCCTGGGCACACACACAAGTGCATCATGGGAAGAACCAATAGGATGCAGTATGGTTGGCTGTAAAGCTGCAGGAAAGGGCCATGCTCCCACTTTCTCCTTAGTGATATGGAGACTGTGGCTCTGTGGTTTTTATGACAAAGAAATCATACTGTTCTGGAACATTTAGGACTTATAAAAATAAATTATTTGGTGAGAGTCAAGTGTAATCCTGTATGTAGGAAATGATTTGAAACATGTGAAGCACTCTGTATGGGGTTTGAATGATTATCCAAAACTAAGTTATTCTTTAACTCTCTCTCTTTTCCTTCCTTCTTTCATTTCTTCCTGTCTTTCCTTTTTTAATTTTTTCCTGGTGCTGGGGATTTATGAGAGTGTCATTAATCTAAAGGTCCATAAATGACTATGGTAAAATGCAACTTGAGTTTTGGCAAATTCCAAATGTAGAGAAAAGGGTTTTGAACGCAAAATTACACTTTGATTTTGTGCCATATTGATAGGATTTTTTTTAAGACCAAAGACCCATTGGATTCATGTAACTGTGAAATTTCATGGCAAACATATTTCAGATAATTGCCTGAAAAAGGATTTCCCCCTTAGCAGATTGAAGGATGCAGAATAGGTATGAAATTAATCCAATGAAAAAGAAAGAGCCAGTTTTAGATGATTTCAATTTCCACTTGTATCTTAGAATGCGATTTTTTTTTCCTCCATTATGCTCATTTTCTCAGTTGTTTAATTGTACCTGGGGGAATTGTCACATCCTTCTCCTTGTTGTCTCTCTAAGCATTAGGTAATCCAATCATATATTTTTTTCAGTAATATTTTATAAGATGTTAAAGCAAGCCACCAATAATTTATTGAGCATCTACTATGTATTAGGCCTTGGCATTTTCACATGCCTTTCATGTAATCCTCATTGAAAGGCAGGTAGAACATGGTACAGAATGAAAGCAAGCTGCTCCTCAGGAACTTTGAGACTGTCTCATGTACCTTCACTTGACAAAACTGCTAGAGATAACACATATTAAGAAGTTTTTTTATTTTTACTTTTTTTTAGCAGGGCACCTTCATTCAAATATGTCCTCACTTTCAGGCCATTTACCCAATGTTTTGGGTGGGAAATTTGAACTGTTCTAAGGAACACAAAGAGAAAATTTAAATGCAGGACCCAGGGGGTGGTTCTGCTTGCTGGCTCTGATCCTGGAACGGAAGAGCCTTTCTGGGTTTCCCTGAACACCTGGAGTTGATTTGGGCTGTGCTCTGCCTTCCAGTACGTTTGCTGAGCTGGAGGATGGTGGAGGGGCTAGGAAAGAAATAAATCCAGTGATTAAAAATAGCTTTTGCATGTCAGGTGCCTGAACGAATTTGGGAACCTGCCTGCAATCCCTTTTGTCTGGCAGGTCTGAACCCCGACGCTGCCGAATTACAACTGCTTTCATTTGTTTTTCCTGCTTCCCTACCATGTAATGGTCAAGGGCTCATTGGAACCATGTGTGTGTCTGGTGAGTCACCAAATCCTCAGGACTTCAGTGGTAATAATGTGTTAAAACTCCTTTTGGGGGATGGGGCAGGGGGTGGCTGAAGGGAAGGAGGGAAAAGTCTGAGGTCACTTCCTACAGATGTTCAAAGTGCCTGGCTGTCTCTGCAGGCTTCTTTCTTAGGCCCTGCTGCAGGACCCAGGGCTGGCTTCATGGTGAAGTTTGGAGCATGCTCTGTCCTGTAGCAAACCATCTCTTTTGTCCTAGGGCAGCTTCCCTGTGTGAAGAGGCATCTACCTCAGAGTTGGCACATTGTACCCAAACAGCGTGCATTCCCTAGTGGCTGTGTGCATTGGCTGTAATTTGAGACCGGCTCCCATTTTTGAGCATTCAGGTCCGTGGAGGGTGAATTGGGGATTTTCTGTGCCACTTCTCTTTTCTTTGGAGTGGTGTCTGTTGGCCAATGCTTTAGAGGTGGTTGGGCAGGCAACCAGGTGTATGTTTCCCTAATTGATAAAGGAGTCCATTGCAGGTATCGTGGCAACCTGTCGTTGGGGACAATGATGGACTGTTTGATTGGATGGGTGACCCCAAGCAAGGTCACTGAGCCATTTCTTGTTTAGTTATTGTTGAGACAAGACTTCTGCTTGTCCTCTATCACTTTGTCACATCATTACATTTACGAAAACCAAGCCAGGGACTGAGGAAGGACACTTCTCTCCCTTCTTTACATTAACCTCAGCCAGAAGTGTTGTGGATTATATTAACTCCTTTGGATGGAAGTTCTGCCTGTCAGGCTTCTAGTGCCTCTAGTGGAGGATAGGAAGACCCTGGCTCTTGCTACTCCCCCTCCATTTTTTCATGAATGACAGAGGGCAGTGAGATCATGAATCTCTTCATTAGGTACGTCCTCTTGGAGGCCAACAGCAACTTCTCAAGGACAATCAACTCCGGAGCCATTGCTATCAGTTCCTATGGCCACAGCCATTTTGGTCTGAAGGAGTAAAGGGACCTTGTCACCTACACTGGGGCTTGTTCTAGGAAACTTTGCCATGGCCCTATGGTACTTTGAAGTTGTCCTTTTGGTACTTGCCAAATCTCCAGTATTTTTTTTTTTTTCTTTTCTTTTTTTGTATGTTCCTAGTTAGGGTTGAAAGTCCATGAGAATATGGTCCACTAGGAAGAATATTCCCTGAAGCCTTCTGTACGCAGGATGTAGGAGTCAAAGGGACCAGCTACCATCTTCATTAGAAATCATCCCTTTCTGATTCAACTTTGTCAACTTCTGGATCATGATAGTGTGACTTTAACAGAAGTTCTGTGATCCAAATGGGCCAATAAATATAGACTCAATGTAAGCACGAGGGGAAGTAATTTGAAGCTCTTTTCTCTGTCCTTGAGTATATCATCCTTTTGCAAGCTTTGATATCATGATCCTCTGTTATGTCAAACAATCAATCTGAAAATAAATTATTAGTGAAATCACATGTTGCCTGGGATTAGCTTTGTAATTCTTCATTGTGGTGTGTACATGTGTGTATGAGATGAAATTTTAACTGGGAAGGTTGGTAGATTTTGAGTAGGGGTTCATAATACATTTCCTTCTACTTTTGTGTATGTCTTGAAATTGCCAGGTGAACACTGTAAAACTTGTTGAAGGATAGAGACATCACCTCTTAACTGAATGCTTCTTTCTTTCTTTCCTCCTTTCTCTCTTTCTTTCTTTTCTTTATTTTTATTTTTTTATTTTTGCAGTACTGAAGATGGAACCCAGGGCCTTGTGCATGCTAGGCAAGTGCTTTACTATGGAACTATACCTCCAGCCCCTTAGCAGATCTCTTTTAGACATGAATCGAATAAGTGACTTACCCAGTGATAATATATCAATGGTTTAGTGAGATCAGAACTCCCAGATTTTGACCAACAAGCCAAGTCAACCTCATGATGTCCCTCTCCTTTTTCCTTATCTTCAGAATCCTGTTTTTTTTTATTTGGATAATTGTTTTTTACCCCCTATCCATATAAATCAGAAGCATTCTTCCTTAATTACATAAAGGTTAAGCCTTATATTATGTATACAATGACCCATTAGGGTGACTCAGGTTATTAATGGCAGGGAAGGAAACCAGGTTGTCATTTAATCCATCTGCATCATGTGGAAGGAAGGAACCCTCACTATCCTTAGTCCTAGGAAGGGAGAAGAATATAGATGATTCTGTAAATGGCTTTTAATAATGTCTTTATGGGGCTAGCCATATGAAATGCAGGGTTTCTTGGAATAGTTTTAAGTGTTGAATTAGTTCTTCAAATTTATCTGATTTTCAAACAAAGAAAGGTCTCATTGTCTCTTAGCTCTTAATTTTTTTTTTTTTTTAAATTTGTGATCTGTTCCCATTTGCAGTGTAATAGAGCAGAAAGATCCTGACTTTTAAGAGTTGGAAGACTGGCTTC
This sequence comes from Sciurus carolinensis, assembly GCF_902686445.1. Lineage (NCBI taxonomy): Eukaryota > Metazoa > Chordata > Mammalia > Rodentia > Sciuridae > Sciurus > Sciurus carolinensis. The sequence goes on along the minus strand of NC_062223.1, from coordinate 128,157,279 downwards.
TGGCCCTAGTTGGTCTCTCCTCCTGTGATTTAGACCTTTAATCTGAAGAAGTTTTGTTTCCTCATCTGGAGAATGGGAACCCTGTATATACCTTTCTATACCCCTGAGAGATAAAATAGTATATGTGGAGGTTTCTGGCAATCTGTATAGCAGTTCTCAGATGTAAGGCACATCATTCATCCTTGGTATTTGGTTCATGCTGCTCTGATTGTGACATAATCCAACTCACATGGCTAGTCTCATTGTAATCCACTGGGATTTGGCCCTGATCAGTGGTATACATGGCTGGGACCTGTGCGATGGATTTCTTATCTTTAGCTGTGTCTCTTAACACCCTAGGATTCCAGATGTTCTAGTCTTCTCTTCGTCATTTATTGGGCACATGGAGAGAAAAACTGGTGAGGCCAGTAAGACAATATGTCTTGAACTTCTTGCTGAACAAAAGCTACTTCAAGTTTAAATTCTATGTAATATTGTCGATATGAGCCATTCAGTTTCAGAGAACTCAAGAATGGTATAAAAAGACACATGAAACACCCTTGAAGGGTTCTTAGAAATGGAACAGCCCTTCACTTCAAGTTACATACGAGCGAATGGAAACCCCTGTTTTACATTTCACTTGAAACATGTATGAGGTGGTTGGGAGTTAGGCCACAGTGAAAATGAGCAGATGTTTCCCGCATTGAAAATACCACAGGCTCAGTATGCCTTGCAGATGCAAGGAGAGCTCCTACTCACCTTGACACTGTGCAGTCTTGGATGGTTATTCATTCACTAACTTAAGTACAACTTTCCTTTCAGACACCTAGAGTTATTATAATAAATATTAACTCAGATTTAGGATCCTAAGAAATGACCAGTGAGCAAGAAATCTAATTATAACATTTATGTCACCAATTTCCAGAGCATGTGTTGAAGAGTATCCACTGTACACTGTATTGGCACTGTCTTTCTTCAGGGTGGGTTCTCAGCATTTTGAGACAAATGTGTTATTTGAATTTGTATAGTGTAATTATTAACACAAAGGCCATTTCAGTATTTTTCCATAATTAGTTAACATCTACAGAGGTACTAATTAAATGTCTAAGTGCTGTTCCTAAAATGAGAAATATTTGGTGCTAATGTGAAAGTATTATAATAGGTAGTGAACTAAAATATTTAAAAAATAATAGAGATGTCTGCTTGGGCTAACCCACCTGTAATGATTTCATCATTATTATTATTGATCTGAGTAATTACCAGAACTGCTACAGTTATGAGCAAGCTACCCAGAGAGACTTCTTGCATTAGTGTTTTATATGATGAATTTAATTCTTTCTGTTAATATCCACTTATGAGCAAAATTATTCACTATCATTGAAGTACAATACCCATACCACTGAAAAAAGACAATTCTGACTAACTGTTCACTTACATATAGAAGTTTTTTTTTTTTTTTTTAAACAAAATATCACATTTTTCCAATGTGGGGAAAGCTCTGATTTTCTCTTCTGCATTTTTTGGGTCCAAGGACATTGCTGTGCCATCTACTGGAGCTTGAGCTCTGGATTTGATATCATTTGGACTTGATCCACATGCAGGTATCTCAAGTGTGCTGGGATGGGTTTACAGTTGGACTCTGAGAACTTTTTCAGGAGATCCAACACTTGAATCCCACAGCCAAAGGGACAGTGACCAGGTATCACCAATGGGACCCCTGTGCCACTTTGGCTGACTGCACGTGGACTCGGGGTTTTAAAGAGGGCGGTGAGGTGGACAGGCAAAATAGTGACTCCAGCTGCTTCCTTCAGAAAGAACAAGTGAGAATCCGGAAATGCCAGCTCCAAAAACAGGAAGCAGAAACCTGAGTGGGGAATCGTCCACTCAGCACTCCTGCCTAGACCCTGTTGCCAGAGTGTGTAGTTAGAGGAAGTGGACTTAGGGAAACCTCTCTCTTAGGCTTTCTTCTGTCACCCTTGACCTTCACCACACAAGGGCACCACGCTGTTCAGGTGCTCATGTTTAGGAGGTGCCTGAGGCCTCCCAGCCAGTCTGATCCTTCAGCTCCAGTCTGCAGCAGAACTGCGGCCTGTCGGTTTGGCCTGGCCTGCATTTTCCACGAGTTGTCCTGGCCAGTTTCCGTCATCAAGTAAAGTCCTTTTCATCAAGTCATAAATTTAACAGAGGGAACAAACACAAAACAAAACTCGCACAGTTCAAGTTCATGAATTTATGTTGGATGGGAGTGAAGGGAGGAAAGTTGATTCAAGTTTGGAAAATTTCAATTCACAAAGTATTTGTCGATTGACTTGAATGTTTAGCCTTGTGCTAGGAATTGGGGATTTTGTAGTTGCCCCTTCTCTCAGAAGCAACACTCTGGTTAACTGCAGTCCTTGTGTTTGTTTGTTTGTTTGTTTTTTGGTAGTGAAAATGACTTCCCTTATAAAGGGGAGACATTTCTGGACCTGCCACTTAGCTGTTCTCTGACTCGTCGAGTGAGGACGAATGGGGAGCATTGATGTTTTTCTCAGTGACTCATTTGATGATTCCTTCATTGTTTGAATGGATGGATGTTATGTAATCAACATTCCATCCCTTTCCCCCATTTTATTTTTCCCTAACAATCTGGGATTTTCCATCATTTTGTCAGTCTTCCTGGAGGGAGGCATGGTGATTTTTCCATTAGATTTTTTTGGGGCATGTCCCAGAGCAATCCAAATCATTACTCTCTGGAACTTTGGTTTCCCTTTCATTAGCAGAGCCTGGGATAGCTACTACAGTGAGCCCTCCTGTCCTTCCTGGTCAGAGATTGGACTATGAGCAGTTTCCTGAAAGCAAACAGGAGGGAAGTTGCCACCTGTTCTTTGTTTGTGCAATATAATTTCCATTCATTTTGACATTCAGAGGCAATATATTTGCTTCTTTTCTGGAGATTGCCATTTATCTTTTTCCTTCTACGTTCCCAGTTTTTTTAAGCCAGTAACACATTATGTATGTTCAGGGATTTCTTTTTAACTAGACAAAGTTTGGAAATGACTACAAAGGAACTTCTGTAGTACCTTTGTGTGAAACTTGGCACTTTTATAAGTCAATTTCAACCTGTGGTACACTGAAGATTCAGGCCTCTAAAATAATCATTGCAGTGAAGTGCATCCCGGCCAAAGGTCACAGTAAGGCTGGGAGGGATTAACTTTGGGTGAGAAATTGAAACTGAGATAAATTCAGGAGATGTTTGACTTTAGCCACTTTGCAATAGTTACTTTGCAATAGTTACGAACCTTTGCAATAGTTATGAACCTGTGAACGGGGTGGGCAGTTGCGGGAGGGGCAGGACAGAGCAGAGGTAAAGATACACGTGGGTCTATCTAGTGATGACACGTTGGCAAATCTGCAGGTGTTGATACACCTGTATCACCTTTGTAAACCGAGTTTTATGGATTTTACCTGCTACTGTATTCAGCCTTCAAGTTTGCCTGCTTACCTTATCAGCATCACCTTCTTTCTAGTCACCAAAGCCACCATCAGCTTTCACCAGAACTAATGCCCATAACTTTCTTACAAGTCTTCCCACATCCATTCATACTCACTTTCTAAACCATTTCTTACAGAATAGCCAAGGCTATCTTAAAACCAAATTGGTCAGCTCATTCCTTTGCGTAAACCTCAGTGACTTTCTGTTTTCCTTAGGATAAAATGGTAGATTCCTTAGCAGGTTTCCTGCTTACCTCTTCAACTTCATCTCAAGCCACTGTGCTCCTTGGTCACTGTGCTTCAGCTGCATTGACCTTTTTGGAACTCACACATGTCAAATCCCCTTTTGGATCTAATTACCTTCATCTGTACTATTCCCTTTGGCTAGAATTATAGTCCTCTTCCTTACTGCTCATCAGGGTCACCTGGATTCTGTGTTAAAAAACAGATTTCTGGGCTCTACTCTGACACCAATATGCCTGGTATGGGTCTGAAAATTTGAATTTGATAATTTCCAGTGATGCTGATATAGCTGCTCTGTGCACCATGCTTTGAGAACCATTGGACTGGAAGTCTTTGCTTCCTACATGCCCATGCATCTCTCAAATCTCAGGTCAAATATTTCTCTTTTCCTAAGAGATGCTCTTCCTGGATTCTCCAGGCTTGCAGGAATTCCTGTTTATGTTAACATGCATCTTGTACTTGTCTTTTGAAACCTTTATTGACATTGTTTTTGACCATTTAATTGTGTCAATAGATTTTTAATGACTATATTCACTGCACAAATCAGGTATCTAGGGGTCATTTGTCTTGTTTACTGCTGTTTCTTTTTCTGATTCCTTGCATATAACAAGTGCTAAATGATTATTGATTCAATAAATAAATATTCCTTTCTTTTTCATAGATAACTGTAAATATGTAGTAATGCTAATGTTTTCAGTGAATTTGAAAGATAAGAAGGGACTATATATGGTTAAACTTCTAGAGGCATACAGAAAGAATAGCATATTTTATTTGTTAGGGATGCAGGACATTATAGGCAAGAATTAGGGTTTTTTTTTTTTGTGTGTGTGTGTGTGTTTTAAGGGGCCTAGCATGTTGTGGAAAGCCCCTTAAATTTTACCTGCTCTAATGAGGATGTTAACATAGTTCTTTTTCAGCTTGCTTTCTTCAATCTATCCATACTCTGTCTTATGAATGCTTAATTGTCAATTTAATTTGTCATTCATATGTTCTTTTTTATTATTTGTTCTTTTTTATATATGACATTAGAATGTATTTTGATACATATATTTGATACATTTGATACATACATGGAGTATAACTTCCCATTCTTCTGGTAGTACATGATGTGGAATTATATTGATTGTATATTCATATATAAACACAGGAAAGTAATGTCCAATTCATTTTACTAACTTTCCCACTCCCAATCCCCCTCCCTTCCCTTCATTCCCCTTTGTCTAATCCAAAGTACTTCTATTTTTCCCTTCCCCTCCCCCACTCATTTGGAGTTAGCATCCACATATCAGAGAGAACATTTGGCCTTTGGTTTTTTGAGATTGTCTTATTTCACTTAGCATGATAGTTTCCAGTTCCATCCAATTATTAGCAAATGTCATAATTTCATTGCTCTTTATGGCTGAATAATATCCCATTTTTTCTTACAGATATGGAATGTGCAGATGTCCCACTATTAACTCCAAGCAGCAAAGAAATGATGTCCCAAGCATTGAAAGCTACTTTCAGTGGTTTCACAAAAGAGCAACAACGACTGGGAATCCCAAAAGGTATGCTGTTGTAGTTGGAAAAAGAGAGACCAGGGCCAGAGCTGTAGGGAAGGCTCATTCTCTCATCTATAGTGTGGCAGACATTGGACTAATTACACTAGAATCAGCAGCTCTGAGTTGTCATAGATGTCCATCAGAACAACCATAAACACACATATGGATGATGATCCACCTCCCAGTTTTGTCCTTGCCATTTTCTTCTTAGCACAGTGACTCGAGTCTGTGTATTCAAATGCTCTATTGATCTTTGAAAACTTCCAAGGCCAGGCCCTATTCAAAATGGATTTGGTCTTAATCGCTGGTGGCATCCATATTTTTTAAGTTCTTTAAATGATTCTAAAGTGCCAACAAGTTGGGGAAACTTTGTCTCAGAGTCATTCTGGGCCAGCATTTGTTGAAATCAGTGAGCTGTATTTCCTGAAATTTACTGATTTCTCTTTTCTCTTCCATGTACTTTGGTAAAACGTGTTTGCCCGTAGGGTGTTCTTATCTGAAAGGGTTTATTAAATTGAAGGGGTCTGGAATTGTCAGAAAGAAGAAGTGAGTTTAGAACACATCGTCCTTCACCAAGGAGCATTTTTCATGAGCAATCCAGAGTGGAAGGGACACATTTCTGTTAAGAGTAAGACTGTCTTTAGATCAGGACAGTTCTGCTGTTCGATGAGTGACCTCCAGCCTCATTAAACATGAGCTTTAGATAGAGTCTGTGAATGTGCCTATACATCTTTTTCCATGTTTTACAACCTTCCCACAAACCTCAGAGGGCAGCGATACCCAACAGCCTTTCACAATCACAAGGCAGAATAAAGTGAATTCTGACCACTGGGTTTTCCAGCATCTCATGACGCAGTCTGCTAGATTGAAGTGGGTACCCTTGGAGCACCTGTGATGTGACCACTACTACCTGCTGTCTGCTGAGTTTTTTGAGTGTCACTGGCAGGTATAACCGTATTAAACCTCAGGTCACATAAGAAGATTATATATCATCTGTACTACAGTGCTACTCAGAGCAGAGCCTGTGGTATGTACAGCTTTACCTGGGTATCGAGAATGATGTAGGCACATAATAATGTCATTTCCAAGCACCATTTGAATGATTTAGGAATACTAATTGCTACGATTTATTTCTAAGCATCATTGAGTAAGATAAAAATAATTGAGAATAATGATCCCAAGTACATTACAAGGCTTAAGAGTAGGGATAGGCATGTGCAATTTGTAGAAAACACTTCAGTTTGTTATTATTGTTATTAAAGAAGTCATTTATTCCCTTGTCTGGAGATTTTTTTAAGTCTAATGGAAATAAGTCAGTGAGAGAGGAGATTCATGGAAAACTTTGCCTCCATGGAAGGCAGGAAATACTCACATAAGTGTGACTTTGTGGCTGACTATAGTTCCTCCTAGCTGACAAAATAGAGGAGGTGGAATGTTGAATGTGGAGAGGAGGGTAATGGAGATGCGTGTGGTCTGAATTCACAGGCTGGCACCTCCTAATTCAGTGGATAGGATAGTGTCCTCATGTATGTGTAAGTTCTTCAGCATCTTCTCCAGAACCCAATTTATTCCATCTTCATTGCTCTCTTCCCTTAGACCCCCGGCAGTGGACAGAAACCCATGTTCGGGATTGGGTGATGTGGGCTGTGAATGAGTTCAGCCTGAAGGGTGTGGACTTCCAAAAGTTCTGCATGAACGGAGCAGCCCTCTGTGCCCTGGGTAAAGACTGCTTCCTTGAGCTGGCTCCAGACTTTGTTGGAGACATCTTATGGGAACATCTAGAGATTCTGCAAAAAGGTAAATGTGTGGCAACTGTGTGTGTGGCAGGTGGGGCGTTGTGTGAAGTTGCTGTAAGAGCAGGTAGGACTGACCCAGTGGTGAGACACCAGTGCCATTATCTGTGGCTGCCAGCCATGGCTTAAGCGGTTCATGGGGGATGTTCCTGGTGTTGTGCCTGTCATCTAGCAGGTGCTCAGTGTGTGTTTGTTTCTTTTTCTTCTAAGTATTAGGAGTTCAGATTTTAATCTTTTGGCACGATTGTACTCCTGTAGCTTCTTGTTGGGCAAAATTCTGATCTAGTCTTTCTCTTAGAACCATGCACTATTTGAAAAAGCAGTGCCCACAGCCAACCTTGGAATAGATTTAGGGTTTTTTTTCTTGGCAATCTTAGTACTCCCTTGTTCTATAGCCACATAATACCTGGTCTACAGGAAAGCTTAGTTTCTCCAAGGTCATTAATAGGACAGGCTTCTCTGCCCACTAACCGGACGGGAATTCAGTGGCCACAATACCTTTTACATCTGGAGCAGCAACTGAGGTTATATCAGGACGCTGTGTCGCAACCTTGTAATGACATGGCCTTCCCTACCGGCCTCCTCCAACCTTTTTGGACCAAGTGACTCATGTCCCACAGCTCTGGCTGAGTATAGAAACAGCAACAGGCGGCAAACTGGGGTGTTTTTACACTTATTTTTCTGTATTTCTTCTTAAAATAAATCGTAGTTACCAGCAGTCAGCATTGCCCTCCAGATGACTGTAAGCCTAGAAGCCCGTTGCCCTCTCTAACCCAGGCCCACCCTCTCCCTGTGGTCCACCAACTCCAACCCTTGGCACAGACACAGGGGGAAGGGTGCAAAGCTCAGGATTAGCACTCTTGTTCCGTATAATGCCTTCCTTTGTTTAAGACTATTTTCCACTCCTGCAGGGCTCAAGAGAGACTTGAATTAGATTCTTAGGGGCACAGAAGTGAAATCTTGAGTCCTTCTTTTTAACCTCTCTGCTGAAAAATAATAAATAAATGAACACACTCGACTGTCAAGTGAATCTTTCTGCGGCTGCCGCTACCCAGGGCTGGCGGGCAGCTTCACAGTCTTCTCAGCACCAGCATGTTATCAGTGTAGCTGCACGCACGCCCACTCCTAGGTGTTGACATGAGCAACCTGTTTATAGAGGGAACAGATATGGCAGACTCCTCACAGATCTGATTTAACTGCTGGCTTCTAAACAACAGCAGATTCCACCAGACCATGTAACTCAAATATGTTCTACAAATATAATGTTTCTCTGTGTTTATTGTAATGGAGCTGCCAGGTGCTCTTGGGTTGTCTAAACCTGCCCTGATCATGTTATAATTAATATCTACAGAGTGCCTCCTTGTTTCCAAAGTGCTTCAAAATACATTTTCTCATTGTATTATCAAAATAACCCTGTGAGATAGGAAGGGCAAGGACTACTGTGGTCCTTGTTTATGAAACAAGGCTCAGATTAGGTTATTTCCTCAATTTCCTTAAACTTTTTGATTTAACTTTTAAATATATTTTTCATTTAACTTTTTCATATTTATTTTTGTGGTACTGGGGATTGAACCCAGGGTGCTCTTCCACTGAGCTATATCCCCCATACTTTTTACTTTTTGTTTTAAGACACAGTTGCTGAGGTTGGCCTTGAACTTGTGATCTGCTTGCTTTAACCTCCCAGTCATTTTGGGATTAGACATGCACCACTGAATCTGACTTTTTTTTTTTTTTGGTACTAGGGATTGAACCCAGGGGTGCTTAACCACTGAGCTACAACCCCCAGCCCTTTTTATATTTTATTTAGAGACAGCATCTCACTAAGTTACTTAGGACCTTGCTAAGTTGCTGAGACTGGTCTTTAAAATTTAACTTCCTGCCCTGTGTTCTTTCTGTGATAATGGGGATTCATGTGGAACTTCAGGACCCTTAGATAGATTTTACCTGCTTTTTTGCAAAGGAATAACATAAGGATAAATAGTATGTAATTGAGTATGTTTGAGAAAAGAAATCATATCATCCCACCCAATGTTCCATCAAGAAAGGCAGTGAAAAACCATCCCTCTTCAGATTCATGTACTTGAAGAAATGAGCAAGATGTTTGTACTGAGGCCATAGCTTTGGTTCTGTCATGAAACCAAAGCCACACAGCACCCAAGAACATAGCTGTTTGGGGTGGGGTGGAAGGCCAAAGGTACAGGGGATGTTTCAATCTGATAAGCCACTAAAACAAAGTTTAATCATTTTATCTCAACTGGGAACTGTTTTTTTCCCCTGTACAGGCATAAACTTGTTTACCCATCAGCCCTTGTGCCCAACAAGCTATCAGATACCTGAGGAAAAGCCTAAACCAACATGCTGTCTTTATGTCTGATTGTTACAGTCAGATGGCTCCGTAAAAGAGTCAGAAGCTAACCTATGTGATTCTAGGGTAACCAGAGGATTCCAAGCTTACTGTGACTTGGTGGAAAGCATTTCTGTCCTTGGTTACCCTTCCTCTCCATCCCTTTCTACTTCACTGGGAAGGTGGCATCTGGCAGCAGTTTGATTATGTTGCTCTTCTGTCTCTTTACCCAAGCCCTTGTGGTTCACCAAGTGAAGTCACCTTACCAGTGTCCCCACTTCTTGTCTGGGCCTGAACTTGAATTCTGAGAGCAGTGGGGAAAACACAGAACAAAAACCAGACATCTGTTATAAGAAGTTGAAGATATAAGATCTACCTGCCTAAAGATTGCAATGTATTTCTGAAAAGGTTTCCACTGATCAGTTTGAGGGTTAGGCAGTCTTGGTAACCTCCTGAGAGACAGAGTCAAACCTTTGATTCTAATCTCTAACATGGTACTTGCACATATAGCTGAAAGATATTGACAGTGAGTGCTGGGTGTTTTCCCAACCCTGGATGATTACTCACTGATTCTCTTTCCAAGATATTAAATCCCATTTTTCAGCTACTGAAATAATAAACTTAACCATACTTTCATGATCTCATCCCTAGACAAGGCCCCAGTCAGGGTAGACTCAGACACCAACTCAGTTAATGAATTTGCAGATTTCTTAGAAAAAGAGTTGAGATCATTGTGGTCCTGAATCCAAGATCCTTTTAGGCCAAGTGTTACTTGCATGCTGGCTTCTTTATCTCACTCCCTACCCTGTCCATTGCAGAGGATGTGAAACCGTATCAAGTTAATGGAGTCAACCCTGCCTATCCAGAATCCCGCTATACCTCGGATTACTTCATTAGTAAGTTGCATCTTCGCTACTGTTCCCTTGCTTTGCTCATTATAATGGGACACTAGGAAAGGTCCCATCTCAGTTGATCTCAGCCTCCTTCATGGTAATTCCATGGAAAATCGTATTTTCTTAACTGTAGACACATTGTTATTTATTTTATTACTTCACAAATACAAAGGTTCAACCTATGTCCCTGCCTTATGAACCTGCAAATTCTTCGACACTACAGAGGAACATTACAACCTGGCCCTAAATTTTTGATCTATTTGATCCTATAGACTATAGTGGCCATCAGAGGATTGTGTTAGGAATTTGATCTTGGTCTTGTTCTTTCCTTTATAACTAGTGGAGTTGACAGTATTTCCTCTAAAATCCTCATTTAAGAGCATGCCATGTAGCTTTGCCAGAAAGCAAATATTTATCCTTTATAGTTAAGGATAGCTAAGTCCTAGGGAGGTGGCTAGAGGAACAGAATTAGTGCAAGGTTCTCCTTATCTGATGGCTTTCAAAGGGAGTTGTAAACAGATTTATTTTCATTTTATCTTTTTACTTTGCTTCAATTTTTATTCCAATAACGGCAATAATATTAGCTACTGTATGTCAAGAGCTTACTGAGTGTCAAAAATATTGGTAGGCATTTTACATAAATACTATCATTTGATCTCTATTACAATGCTCTGAAGAAGATTGCAATCACCCTTATTGATAAGGAAATTAAGCCAGAAAAGGGAAGTTTCTTATCAAGGGTCACAGTGGGATTAAAAACCCAAGGCCTTTGACAAAGTTTTTCCCTCTTAATCTCTAAGGTAGCCAGCTCATTCCATGTTGTAGGGCCTTTGTAGGTGGTGAAAAACTGCTTGTTTTAGGTATACATTTCTCTCTCTCCAATAGTAAATGTTCTTCATCTCCAGGCTACGGTATTGAGCATGCTCAGTGCGTCCCTCCATCTGAGTTCTCAGAGCCCAGCTTCATCACAGAATCCTACCAGACACTCCATCCCATCAGCTCAGAGGAGCTCCTCTCCCTCAAGTATGAGAACGACTACCCTTCCGTCATTCTCCGGGACCCTCTCCAGACAGACACCTTGCAGACTGACTACTTTGCCATCAAACAAGAAGTTGTAACCCCAGACAACATGTGCATGGGGAGGACCAGTCGCGGTAGGTTAGATCTCTTTAAAAACTCTTTGGTTTCTAAGAATTACCTACCTACTTTTGTGAATTTTGTCAGTCCTAATTTACCCCCTTATTATTAGCCCTCTAGATTCCTTAGCTTCAGCTTTCCCATCTTAGAATGTCCAGGTGTTGAGACTTTTCCATCCATCACATCCATCATGATGACAAAAGCTCCTCAGGGTCAGAATTTAAGTCTGGTAGGATCAACAATCAAATGACTTATTTGGGTAAAATATTTTATCCAAATAGTAACTCTAGTTGAATCTGGTCACTTTTTAAGGGCTTGCTCTCTTTCCTCTGAGAGGATTTTGCTCAAGGTGTACATAAAGAAAAATTGATTCATATCATGACCATCTTGAAAAACCTGTAAGCTTTGTATATATCCTGATATTTTTTCCACTATTTTCCTGAGTCAGACTCTAGAACCTGACTTGGTACCTGGAATGACCTCTGCTGCTCAGTCTGGGATCTTTAGCCTCCTGTGACTTCTTTGGTTTGGGAAGATACAAGATGGTTAACCAACAGTTTATTTGGAACCAGTCATCAGCAGAGTGGTGAAAGTGTGTATTTAGGTAGAGGACCAGGGAAAGAGGTGTCCAGAGACTTCCAAAAGAAGGTACTCTTGTTGATGTGGCTATTATAATAATGATAAAACATTCACTGGCAGTGAAGTAAATGTTTCAGAATAGAGTTGGTTGACATGAAGCAAGAAAGGTAAAATACACTCAACTTTGAAGATCAGTGCAGAAACACTCAGAGGTATACATAAAACCACATAAAAACGTGTCCAGATTGTTTTGTTTCTAAGAAAAGTGCTGTCTATTATAAAGAGGGGCTTGGTCATCCAAGAAAGAGCTAGCTGATTTCTGAAAAGCTAGAAAGGATGATTTTTCTGATGGATAAATTGGAAAGAATTATAAGTAGGAAGAGGATCAGGAGAAAGCTAAGCCAAGTGATTGATGAATCATTTGCTCTCAGAAGTCAGACTTGGGCCAGCCTATCAGTGATTTCTCTTTCAACGACTGACTCCCTGTTCTGTGGTTTTTGGCAGGAGATCCCAAGGAACCCATACTTTGGAGAATCACCAGTGCACTTTGTAGGCCATACACGCTCTCATCTTCTCTAAGCAATCAGACTCACACTTCCTCCCAGAAAGCTTTGGGATAACCAACAGTCCCTGTGCAGGGAAAGTCCCTGCAAAAATCAGAACCCATAATTGTCCTTCTTAGGGCCCCAGGGTGTTTGTGTTTTCAGACCAAAGGGGATGGGCGGGACCAGTTCTGCCTTCCCCTTTCTGAGTCTTTTATTTTGGGTGCATGTCTATTTTAATACATTCACACAGTGTGTATGTGTCTTTCTTCTCAGGCAGGTCAAAGAATTAGATCAACTTTCTTTCTCATGGTGCTTTCTCTGCATATATGTAATGAGACTGAGTTGTGGGTTTGGGGTTCAGCCATATTGTAACTTTGGATAGATCTACTGTCACATTGTTTTGAAATTGCGTCTGGCTTTGCATTTGTGTAATTGCCCCTTTCCCCTCTCCTTTTCTTGGTTCTTGGTTTTGGTCCCCACCACCCCTTCAACCCCAAACTAATGACTGTAAACCAAAAGTGACCCTTGTAAAGGAACATGAAGTATTTCTCTTTGGCTCCACTCTCACTTCTTCCCTCCAAGATTTAGGCTACAAAAACTTAAGGGAAAGACCATTTTGTGTAGGTCAGCTTTCTGTATGTTAGAAGTGCTGCAAATAAGACCAATTCCAAGGGCTGACTGAATCTGAGATGGTGTGATAGGTCCAGACTGAAAGCATTACTGTTAACAGATTGTTATTAATAATCATGGTATTCATATACTGCATTATAGTTTACAAAGTACTTCTCTGTCCCACTTACTGGGACTCTAAGGACTGTCTTTGTGTTAATCTGTTCAGCGGGTTGCTGTAGGGCTCCTGTCTACTGTTATGAGCGCTCTGAGGTCTGTTTTGTGGAGTCACAGAGTTTTGGAAGGACCTTGTTGAGGCATTTCTGAGAAAAGCTGGCCAGTGGATGTCTCAGAGGTCACGTGCTTCCCTGCGTGAGCACAGTAGCAGAACCAAATGTCTAATCCAGTTGGATTCAACCCATTTTTGGAGAAAATACCCGTAAATGAATGTTTCCAGCTCTAGGGTTGTGAAATAGAGCTAAAATGAAAGCTGCCTTCTGCTATAAACCGCAGTTCTCAACTGAGTTGCATTTGGCTCATGTTTGGGAGGTTGCCAGAGAGTGGTTATAGCCTAGTTTAGTGCCCTTGCTTATTGGACTCCTTGGAAACTCAACTGTCTTGCTTGTGGAAATTCTGATCTCCTTGCCCTCCAAATATAAAGGTGGCTGATAGAGATAAGAATCATTTCAGGAGACTTAAGCATTGATAGTATCTGAATATTGGTGACTTGGTGGGATGTTCTTCATGAAAATATAAGTTCTCTTTCTTAGACTTTTGGCATGCTTGTCTCACAGAGAAATTGAATGACTCTTAAGATCAATAGCTGGTATGAACAAACACCTTTTTATGAGATGCCAGAAAATTTCCTGTTCTACTATAAAAAGGCCAAGGCATTCTGTTTGTGAACTATTTCTCTGAGTCATTTAATGTGAACTGGAAGAGACGACTCCTTTACTTTTAATGATAATAAAGAGGTACAGATGTGACAGGGAATGGGTAGGCTAGACTGACCACTCCATGAGGCTCTTTGATTTGCCTTCTGGAGTTTACCCTTAGTGGATGAATAGAGGAAGGAATAAGATGAAGCAGATAATACGTCCTTTCTATTATAAGCAGTACTGGAGGGAATAGGGATTACAGAAAATCTACAACACTGGATTGTATAAAAAGTACATACTCGAATATATTTTATATGTATTTTTAAAAAAATTTTGGGGACAGCATATTTTCCTATGAATTTAATTTTAATTTGGGCACCTGTTCATATTTGAACTTTGTTTGTTTCACCAATCCACACTGTTGAAGGGGAGAATATTCTGGAAGTACACTAATGAGAGGTTATGCAAGCCAAGCTTATTCTAGAATTTGAAATTTATAGATCAACCAGTCTTGAACAATTGGAAACATTTAGAGGTCTTTCTGTAGAAAAGTTTGTACCTCCTTTTGCCTCTTGGCATGTGCTACATCAAGGTGGCCATCTAGTCTATAATTTGCTGTAAGTTGCCTGAAAATTCTCTGAACATAAAATATAGAAAACATTCCTAGGAATCTTTTAGCTCTTAGATGCATTTATTTTCCTCAAAAAATTTTTTTTGTTAGCCTCCTTTTTAATGGCATTTTTTGCCAATGGAAATTTCTCCAAGAGCTATTGTGCAATCGTAGCAGCTGTTTATAACCTGGTTTGGGAAATTAATGAACTTGCATGATCTTGTGGTCAGTTAAGAATGCCTTGAGCAACTCACAGAGTAGAGAATTTCTGACACTGCTATAGCCCTTAACTCCTTAATCAGCTTCTTTTTTTTTTCACTCTCCATACTTCCCCAGTGAAGCATACATTTCAAGTACAGAATCATTACTTGAAAAGGATAATGAATGTGATTTTGTATTTAAAAGATTGATAGTTTTTTTTTTTTTTCCCTCTAATCTCCTGGAAATAGCATCCCATAACTTCCTTCTCTATTTGGGAAGGCATAAAGGCAGGACATGTATTTCATTTGAAAATAGTATTTGGGAAAAATGTTAAAAATAACATTTCAGTTCCAAGGTCAAGAAAGGTCAGTCTGCTCTTAGTCTAATGGATTTTTTTTCTTATGATCAAAATACTTTGCAAATTGAAACTTTTGAAATCATGTCATTGGCTTGAGGTGGAAAAGGATTTCCTCTGACACTGCTCTGATTTCTTCATTATTTCAATGGTTCTTTTATATCAACTGGAAATTCCATAATATCATGTATGATTCTCAGCTTTGAGATTTCTGACTTCAGAATTTTTGAGATCCCAAATACTGCTGTGTCTCTCTGAGAGATACGAGCAGCATTTGACTCTGAGCCTCTGAACTAGGAGCTATAAGCCAGGCAGAGAGAAGCGGTGGCTTCAGATTGCAACCCAACCCCCTTTCCCAGAGAAAATCTGGAGCTTCTATTCCCATGAGCCCCTCCCTTCCTCCACCTCTCTTGCAGATCTTATTAGCCACCTGTCCCATATGAGGGTTTTTACAGTTGTTTTTCCCAATTCCTCCTCCCCTCTCCTTTTCCTACCTCCTCCTTTACCTCCAGGTAAACTCGGGGGCCAGGACTCTTTTGAGAGCATAGAGAGCTACGATAGTTGTGACCGCCTCACCCAGTCCTGGAGCAGCCAGTCATCTTTCAACAGCCTGCAGCGTGTTCCTTCCTATGACAGCTTCGACTCAGAGGACTACCCGGCTGCACTGCCCAACCACAAGCCCAAGGGCACCTTCAAGGACTATGTGCGTGACCGTGCTGACCTCAACAAGGACAAGCCTGTCATTCCTGCTGCTGCCCTGGCTGGCTACACAGGTAGGCCCTCTGCTCTTTCCTAGGCAGGCTGTCTGCACATTCGTATGGGGGCTGGGGTGGAGGTCAGGGGAAGGCACTGTGCTATCTACCCAGAGACCAAATGACACACTCTTTCTTTTTGGGTAGAGTGGAAAGATGTCTCTAAGAGTTTGTCAGTCTCTCAAGCTACTCTGCTTGTGAATAACCATTGATTTTTGGAGGCAAGTAGTATTCTATCCCAAAGTGGAATTTCTAAGACTGGCAGGAAACTTACATTTTTGGCCTTTTCTATATCTAGGGGAAGGGAACTATAATGATTTGGTGTTCTTGGAAACTTGGTCTAGTGGCCTGGCATCAAGGAACATTCTCTGGCCTGCTCTTGGGAGGTCTTTCCAAATACAAAACCAGCAACTGCCTTTCTCAAAGGCATAATTGAATGGCCTATAAGCTAGGCTGTTTTGTAGTACAGTTATCATTAGGCTAGCTGTTCTAATGTGGGAAAAGTGTTCTTTGTGGGCTTAAACACTGTCCAGATCCATCCTGGCCTTACATAGGAAGCCTTTTTTCCTCACTTAGTTTTATGGTCATTTTTTTTTTTTCCCAGGAGTGAAAACTTTAATTATAGTAGCAGTGAGTGAAGAAAGATGGCAGAAAACAGAAGATGTACATTACAAGCTTGGGCTTTGGTTGAAAATCTGGGAATAGAGTAGATCATTGATTGTTCAAATGAATTATATGGCACATAAGCTGCCGATTCTGGGAAATAGTACAGTTGGTATCTGAGAAATGTCCAACAAAGCATTAGTTGATGTGTTGCTCATCCAATCCTTTCTCTAAGATGTGTTTTCTAAAATGTGTTGTATTGTGGGTGAGCTTGTTTTAGGCTTTGATGACTGAGATGTAGTCTAGGCCTTTATTCTCTTCTAATATCCTCTACCCTGGACAGGTTATGTGTGAACTCTGTGTGATAGAAGACAGCAGAATCTGTGTTTCTATGGACATACCTGTCTGATCTGAGAGTGTTAGGTACCTGTTGTGCAGGAAGTCTCAGGATTTGTCTGAGGAAGTCCTACTTATCTTTGAAAACAAAACTCAAACAGTTAAAATTACTCCCCCCTCAAAGATCAAGGGTACATTACTTATTTTCCTTTCACAAAGATTCCAGTGTGGTTTGCCTGGACAGTGCTCAGGAATTGTGTAATCATGGTCTTTATACAGAATCATAGGTGAGGAAAGATCCCCTCTTCATTCTTTCTAAAATATCCCATGGTCTTGGCTTGAACATGGCTAACAGGTGGGCACTACATTTCAAGGGAGTCCTTTCCAGTCTCTGGATGGCAGATTGTTAAAGAGTTTACCCATTTTCATTCAAGACATCTCGGAATGAGGAAAAGTATATTGTATCTCTCTCAGGATGTACACCAGTGCCAGTGCCTGTAGGTAGAACTAGACTCTGGTTGGATGCACTGATGGAGGACGGAAGGGAGAAGTCTGCTTAATTGGAAAGAGAAGTAAAAGCCCAAGATAGTTCTAAAATGATTGACATCACCATTGTTTGGATATTGTTTTACAGGTGCTTGCCCTCCCTCCCCCTCCCTCTTTTCCTCCCTTCCCTTACCTCCCTCCCTCCCTCCCTTCCTTCCTTCCTTCCTTCCTTCCTTCCTTCTTTCCTTCCCACCTGCAATTAGGGGCAAAATAGTAAGTGGAAGAGAGGAGGGATTATGAGCATTTATAAGTCTTAAAGACTGAGGCAACCTTTTGAATTAAAAAAAAAAAAATAGTACTTTAAGTATCTGACCATGCTGTTGTTTCTTCTTTATAGTTGGGGTTTAACTTTGCAGACTCTCTCAAATAGTGGTGAGAATAATAGCGCAGAAAACAGAAGTCCTCTGTGTTCCCTCCCGGCTCTATCACACTGGGTGATTTTAAACAAATTCACCTTGTACCCTGTTCTTCTTTTAGTGAAGTGGAAGTGTTCATCCTTATCTTGCTGGTAGAAGATGTGTGAAAATGCAGTTGAACCAAATCAATTAATTAAGCAAATGAGTGCTAGACAGTGTGCTAGACATGGGAGGAAAATCCCCTATTTATAACAGATCAATTATTTCAGCAAATGAGCATGTGTTGAGTGCAGATAAGACAGTAGCCCTCAAGGGCTTGCTGTCCTACAGGATGCAGGTTATTGTAAATGACCTTAGACTCAAACTGGATTCTCTAATTGTTGTGGTCTGAATGAAGGTTGGGGTATGTTAGATGTATGGGAGCAGCCCCAATTTTTATATTTTTACTGTGTATTCCATGTCTAGTTAACACCCTTTGTCTGCACTGCAGGCCAAAAGTACATGGTGGTTCCCGGATCTTGTACCCTTCTTGCAGCCCCTTCTCATTTAAGATGCAGTCTAAGGAATGGGGAAGAGGATGGAACATACCCATTCTGCTTCTGCCTCATTCCCCACCAAAGGCAATGCCTACAAATTAGTGTCTGGCTTTAGGTAGACATTTAAGATGAGGCAAAATTTGAAAAAGTCCTTTGTAACATGGAAATCATTGTAAAGTGGCGGAAATACTTTTTTCTTGTTCATAAAAGTTACACATATTTTCTATCTCAGGTTCTGTCCCTGTTTTCTATCTTAAATTTCAATTGTTCCAAAATGTGTGTGGCCACTCAGGAGCAACAATTCTATCTATACATCGTGACTAGCTGACCCAAAGTCATGGGTGGATATTTAGACTCAGAGCTGGGAAGACTCCATCTTTCTGCCCTTAGACCACAAGCCAAGCTTTTACTTGTATCACCTTCAAAGAAATACATTTTACTTCTTCATAGGATGTCTTAGTTACTGCACTGTAAGTGTGGAAATCAGTTACAAACTGAATTTTCACATTCTCTTGCACTGTTACATTCTTTCTCCAAAGATAAGAAAATTGCATCAACCTTCACTGGGCTCCCATAGCAACTTGGTAAATTAGGTCGAGATGTGGGGGCAGATAACGTGGCTTGAAAGCCTGCCTGTTAGCTGAGTTAAGAATACATCAAATGCAGTGTTGGCTTCCGCCAAAATGTACCTCCTTACCTTACTGTGAACTGCTTACGGTTATCAAGCTGATACAATCAGAAAGCTCCATTTTCTCTTGTTCAAAGATACATTCTGAACTCCTTCTAATTACAACACAGTCTGAGGAAAGCAGCCCAGTGTTTTCTATATGTTTTATAGATTTTAGTTAAATGCTTTCCTGATCCTTGAAAAACATAGACCTCTCTGATTCTTTTTAGTTTGTTTGTTTTTCCATTTCAGCAGAAATAGAGCATTCTGTTGGATTATCATATAGAACTCTCTCTTCCCCTCTCTTCTTCCAGGCCCATTTATAGATGGTGAAACTGAGGCACAGAGAAAGTGACTTATTCAAGGCTGTGAAATTTCAAACTATAGGAAGGTAGAAGTTGCTCCTGAATTAAATCTTAAGTGCCAGATGTTTCATTCTGAATACAAAATCTGTTCTCCTTATTAAGGGTTCAGAGAATGCTCCTTGGATCTGTCTGTTGCTTCCGTGGAGGGTTGAGAACCTTGTCTCCATCTTATCACTTACACACACTGTACACATGAGGGTATGTGGGAGAGAGTAGAGCTAGACTTTGGCTTTGGTCCAGAGTTACTGGACTGTGAATCACCTTTATTGAATGTCACTCCAGGTGGCCAGACATAACCACAGATAAGGGTCCATTCCTACCATGTCTGCTGTTGTTAATGTGTGGGTCTGGTGGAAAAGCCCTTGTTAAGGTCTAGGTATATCCCTACCCTTTGAGTTGCAGTTATGAATGAAGTGGTTCTCTTTTTACCTGGAGCCTGCAAAAGGCCAAGCCCAAAGTCATCCATTAACTGTCATGGAATTGTGTTTGTATAGATTTTTGTAAGCAGATAGTCTCTCAGTTTAAGACTCAATTGGGACTATCTGGGATTCAAGTTCCAAGTCTCGTGTGTGTGTGTATGTGTGTGTGTGTGTATGTGAGAGAGAGAGAGAAAGAGAGAGAGAATCATATTAAAATTAGCACTTTAGAAAAACTTCGTTTTATTGAAAATTTGAGATTTTGTAAATAAACCCTTTTGCACTTAAAAAAAAAAGAAAGAAAGAAAATTAGCACGTTAGTAGAAAAAGAAGCCTCATATACTTCCCCTATAGGTCATAAATTGCTTCTGCCCTGAAATGAACTTTCTTCTTGTCATTTATAGATGGCACTGGAGCCAATCTGAAGTCATATAAGAAAGTCCCCAGGCCAAGCCCAGAACTTTGGAGTTCTAACTTGCAGTTGAGTTTTAGATATTAGTAATCCAAAGCTACTGCTAAAACATGTTTTTGAGAATAACAAAGTTTACTGCAAAAAGAAGTGTTTCTAAACCCTTCAATTCAGAATGCAACCTGAGATTTGGCAGCATTACATAAAATCACAGTTTTCTGAAGGAAAGCAGGGTTGCAAAATAATTTCAGTGTACTTGGGTACAAATGACTGCAAAAGCTATTGGTAGTGAACCTAGATAAGGAAAGGTGAGAGGGGTCACCAAGGCAAGCTACCAGGGTAGTGTGAATTTATGCAGATTTTAAATGTTCTAAACACAGGTGGCTATGTTGTTAGGGCCAGTGCAGAGCTTTTCAATTTGGGGGGATTACTGGAGCCAGCCTCTGGAATACAAAATCTCTCCATACAAATGATATTGATTATAAGACGATGTGAGTTGAATGAAGTCAAGAAAGGCCAATTTGTTGACATGAGCGTAGAACTCTGGTGCCCAGTCTGTGCAGTAGCCACCATTTCAGAAGCCCAAAGAAGTTAAGCGACTTTATGGGGGTTTTTGGGTCAGGCGAAGCTAGGGCTGGCTCCCAGCATTGTGGAAGCCATCAGTCTCAGTGCTGTGCACCTGATGGGTAAGAGGAAAAGAGCTTAGGAATGAGCAAGCTGAGAAACAGAGCATCTTTGCTTGCTTACTCAGAGGCCATGGTGGGTAGCAGGTAGCAGGGAAACCAGCCAGATCCCTCAGCTTAAACAGACCTTCCTGCTGGCCAACAGCTCAGAAGCTAGGAGGGATGCTGATTTGCTGTGCTTGGCAGTGGATCCTAAGGGATGGACATGTGGGATGGACTTGTGTGTGGGGGTGTTCCTCAATAGAGTAATAGGCTAACATGTTGTTTGGTTGTAAGATTGACAGGGGAATACTTAGGAAGACTAGGGAGGAAAATTCCCAGAAAGATTTGAACTAGATGGGAGGGAAAGCCCTTTTTTCAGTTTTTCTGCAGAAAAGCTTTACTCCTTCTGCTTCTTAACTAATTAGCTTTGTGATGATGTTTCTTAATCATCTTCCTCTGGTATAGTTAGAGGACTTGACCTCACTAGTAACTTTTTTCTAAATGTCTTTGAGAAGATGTGGAAAATGGAGGTTCCCTATTTCCGTTGGTGGTTTTTGAAGGCCACAATCGGTGGCTGAACCACCTGTCTTAATTTAGCTCTGGTAGTACTTTGGAAGCTGTATTTCAAGCAGAAAAAGTTCATTTACACTTTACCATCTGCCCTGACCTTGCTGCTATTTATCTCTCTCTGAGACCTTGTGGGTGCCTGCCTGGATTTGGGACAGCAGGAAACTCACCACTTGACCCTTTTATCCTGTAAACTGTCCTCCTGACTGTCTGAATCTCACATTTTTGGGGTCACTGTTTCTTTAACAAAATCTCATTACAAATGATGGAATTGGGTGGTAGCTGTTCTGGAATTTCACTCTGTCTCCAGTCTGAAGCTCCGCCTTTTTTCCTTTGAAGCAAAATGTTTCCCTTGAGCAAAATGCAGCCAGCATGCTACTGAAATATCCACAAAAGTCCTAGTTGCCTTTAAGTAGTAAGCCTTGGAAACCCCCTGTCACTTCTATTGGGAAAGGCCCTGCCAGATGTCCCGGATAGTCTTACTTTGCCCCTTGGCATCTCTTTCTTTTCCCTGGATGGCCTTCCCTGCCAGGGAGAATAAGTGGTAACTATCCGGGTGGAGGCTCCATTCCAGAAAAGCACAGCCCCTCCCCTGTTCTTTGTCAGATGACTTACATGTGATACCTGAAGATTGGTTGCAATGTCAGCACCCATCTGTCACTTGGGAATGCCTTCAGATTGAAGTCCAGGTTAGACACATGAGAGGGTGGCCATCCAGTGCTGCTTTATTACCAATTACATTTCAGTGCCTATGTCCTGTAGAAATTATGAGTCTGCCAATGGCCAGCTCTGTGACCTTGGGCATTGCTCATATCTCCATGCCTCTTTTTTCTCATCTGCAAAATGGTAATAGTTTGGTCTCATAGGCTTATTGTGAGAATTAACAAATGAGTTTTTGGAAAGCCCCCAGGACAGTGTTGGTACATAGGAAGTACTCTCTAAGTACCAGCTGTTACTACTATTCCATATTATTCTCTAAACTTCTTACCTTTCCAGGATAGTTCTAAGTTCTTTGAGGTCAGGGGACAATGCATCTTATTCATAGAATTCTAGCAATTGCAGAATTGGGGTGCAGCAGTTCAGTTATGCAGCTCAGTCAAAATGAGTTAAGCTCCTACTGTATGCTAGTATTTTTCATATAGTCTATTAGTATTTTAACCCCTGCTAAAAACCACATGAAGAAGGTTCTGTTATCCTTATTGTACAAATGGGGGGTTGATTTTTTTTTTTTTTTGAGGATGTCTAGCCCAAAGCCATGTAGCATACAAGGAAGATGCCTTTCAAGTTTTTCACAATGCGTGACAATTAATAAGAAAATAGTGTGTTAGTTTGGGACTGCTGAGAAGTAGATGCCAAGACTTGACTTGCAAGTCATTTATGGGAGGAGCATCTATGAAGGACAAGGAGGAGGGAGAAAGAGAAATTGCTGGGAGCCTTTAGACTATGCTGCAGGTCTGGAAGGAAGGAGATTTGTGTAAGAAAAGCCACAGCTGTAGCTGAATTCCAAGAATGTTTGGACAGGCTGGAGGGGAATCCTTGGTCAGAATTGCCCAGTGGAGGAGATCCATGTGTCACAGGAGTGGGCGTGCATGACCATGTTCAATCCCTGACTGCAGCAGCCCCCAAGGAAGCAGAGCCTTGGGGTGGACATGGTAGAACCATTCTGCAACAGGAGATCTGAATAGCACAAAGTTTTGAATGCATGTCAGACCTGACCCATGAACATGGGTCATATAGGCCAGCACAGCTTTTCCATCTGGCTCAATGTAAGTCGGGACTCAGGACCATGTGTCTCAATGCTCTTGGTGGCCCATGATGTGCTTCTGAGCTCAGTGCATAATGTTGGCTGTAACTCACCCAAGGCATTGTTTTCTGCGTGACTCACCTCCCCCTGAGAGATAACAAGAGTGAAAGTTCTCCCAGGATGATTGAATGTGAAAGTTTAAACTCTGCAGGGAGGTTGGGAGGTGCTGGAGAAATGGTCCCAGGCAGAACTCTGTGGAGGTGTTTGACCTTCAGAGCAAGGAGGTACAGTTCTTTGTGAAGGTCTCACCAGTCTGGGTTCTCTGGCCTTGATTCTTTAACTGCATAGGTAGGACACTTTCAGCTCATCACATTATGGGGAACCAAAAGATTTTGCTATGTATCTCCATATAGTGCTGTTAATATTATGGTTTGTTTTGCCCCAAGCTGGCCACAATGCCTTGCACTTGAGGGGTGTTCAGAAATCATTTTCTGGGTAAATGCTTGAAAATTCCAGTGTATTAGTGATTGCTTGGGATCCAGTTCACCTCCTCAAGACTTCTAATGTGCTTGACCAATGGTTTCTCTCATCTATGATATGCAGGGAAAACTTTCCCCCAGGATAAAATCAATTCCAGAAATGAACTTGAGAATCCTACTGAGAAAGATATAGTTTTCAGACCTTCTGCAGTCCTGTTCATAGTTTTCAGACTTCTGCAGTCCTGTTCTCTAAACCTAATCAATGAACCCATCCTTTTTCTTATTATGTGTATACTTAGGAAAGCATTTCTTTTAGATATTTAGGAAAAAAAAAAACACATTTATTTGATTTTAAAGAAATTTCTCATCCACTAACCCTAAATCCAAGCCTAAGCCATCTCTGGTGATTTCTTTAAAATAATCAGTTCCCTAGAAGAAAGACATCAGGAGGAAAAACCTATGAAGAAACCCACTTCCTGACTTGAACTCACTGTCCCGCTGTCCAAGTTTACATCTGAGTGTTAGGCTGAACCTAGCTAGGCACCATTTGTGGTGGGTTTAGAGGAGAGAGGTGGCTGCATTTGAATAGAGGCTTCCCCTTTAAAAAAGGGGACCTGTCTCCTTTCTCCTGCCCCACCCCCACATGTGTCCTTGAACAAGTGCAGGTGTGCAGAAGGAGCAAAACAAAGGTCTTTCCTCCATGTACTAAAAATGTATAACTGCCTGGTTCTCAGACTCAAGCCATACTGACCAAATGGGCTCCACTTAAGTCTGTGCCAGTTGGGTGAGGCAATCCTGCTGGCCCCTGCCAGCTGGCTGGGCTTGCTGCTGAGCCCCGTCCTGGGCACTGATGGCAGGACAAGACAACCTCCTATACCTCAGTTAATGCTGGCAGGATCTGTCTCTTTGGGACTGCTGGCCAACTCACTCTGGGTCAGTGCCACATGATGATAGGGTGGAGTGAGCTTGGTGAGAACATGAATGATTAGGGAGAAAAGCACATTGGTGGGGGAAAGAGGATCTAAGTCCATCTGTGGCCAAGATTTCCCCAAACCAGAAATGTCTCTGATACTTTCACTTGCAAAGCAGTTTGCATCTGGTATCTCTTGGTGTAGACCTACTTTTAATTAGAACAAAGATCCCTCACATTAAAAATTTTAAGTGGTTATTTTCATTTAAAATATTTAGAAGTTTTACATTTATCTACTTTAACTTTTTTTTAAACCTTCAACTTTCTACTTGCTGAAAGTTGCCATATGAAAGGCCAGTTTAATTCTCAGAGGCCTAATTAAATTTTACTTAATGCTTTTGCAATTAAAAAATTCTATCTCTTTTTGTTTTTTGTTTTTCTTTAAAGATTCTGTTTTTAAAAATGCTTTTTCCTGCTCTTTCATTCTTCTGTTTAATTTCATTGTTGTATTTTCCGTTGCTTCCAAACTGGTCTGCACTGAGGTTGTTCTTTAGGGTCTCTCTCTTTCTTAAAAAAAGATAAAAATAAAATATACATATATATTTGCATATTAAGAACTTAATTTATATCTCTGTAATGTGAAGAGGAGCAAAGATTATTATTTCCATTTTAGGCATAAGAAAATAAAGCCCAGAGAGGTTAAATGCGTTGCACAAGATTGCACAGTGAATCAGGGATGAATTGAGATCAAAGTCCTGTACCCTTGACTCCCCATGTGGGACTTTCCCAGGGGCATGTTTATATTTTAGTTTTATAGGATGCTGTCATCTCTCAGTCCTCTGCTGCCTAACATATGACATGTTTTCTTTTAAAAATTTTTTGAAATCTTCCCTCCTTTTTGGAGGATCTAACATGTCAAAGATACGAACTTGACAGTCAAAAGGTGGTTTTAATTGCTTTGAGAGCTGTTTTCTAACTTATTTCCTTTGTTTGATACTGATTATCTCAGCACTAAGTAAATGCAAGTTCTTGAAATTACTGTTCATCCTCAGTTTCCTCAGGTGTGTTTTTTAAGCACCTGATAAGGATATTCTTTGTTGTTGTGAGTCAGATTATTAGAATTTGTATTCCCAATCACTGCCCTTGAATGCCCAGCCATTGATATAGGAACATATTTATAGAATATAATGACTGTGCAATGATTCGCTAAACCAACCCATTGTTCGCTGGTGGTAGAATGTACCATAGATGCATTATGTTAGAGAAGAGATGAGGTCGGGTGCAGGTGGTGGTATAGGAAAGCCAGAACTCAGAAGAGATGGGAGACAGCACCTGTGGCATGACATAGAGCCAAATCCAAGCCGTCTCCGCTCTTTTCTTTAAAAGCTCTTCCCAGGGCCTTGATCACCAATAAATCCAGCTGTGTCACCCACAGGCAGAAGAGTCTGTATAGCTCCAGGTTGGATTTGGTTGAAAAAGCAAGAAACCATCAGACTGTTTTTTGTTTGCCATTAAATTTCATGTCACAGGGACTTAATGGAGCTAGAGATATTTTGCAGTCTTTGGTGACTGGTGACTTAAGAGGGGGTTGACAGCAAGGTGGTGATGCTTAGATGCTGGGGTCCCCCTCTCCACCTTCAGAGGTGGGTTCTCTTGCGGGAGTATGAATAGAAGATACGTTCGTGAACAGATGGGTCATTTCTGGATTCGAGTGTTCTGTTTTTGCTGTCATCGTTTGGCTGTGGGTAGAGACACCTGGCTGTAAGGGAGGGGCCCAACAGGCCCGTTCTCTGTTTTAAGGCCACCTGCCAGATGTATGCTACCAGGGCAGAGTCAGCCCTGTTGCAAGGGTGACCAACCATGAGAGTTTCATAGGTTAAAATAAGTGTGGTGTCCTGCCCACACTGAGGTATTTGATTTGAATTTCAGAGTA
Source organism: Sciurus carolinensis (assembly GCF_902686445.1). NCBI lineage: Eukaryota > Metazoa > Chordata > Mammalia > Rodentia > Sciuridae > Sciurus > Sciurus carolinensis. The sequence continues at coordinate 128,130,817 of NC_062223.1, read as the reverse complement.
GAGCTAAAGGATTTTAGCTTCTCAAAGTAACAATTAACCCCCAAAGGACAGGAGGTGTGGTAGTTTTTATTTTGGGGACATGTTGATGCAACATAGCCCAGGAGTCACCCATATTGTTTGGCTCCAAATATAATTTAAGAGAAGGAGTTTGGGTGTCTTTGCAAATCCTCATGTCTTGTTATCAGGGGAGGACTCTTACTAAAGCCATTCAGTTAGCATTTATGGAGTACCTACTAAAGATGAGACATTGAACCTGCTCTGGGAACATAAGGAGCAATAAGATAGAAGGAGCTGAAACTGGAGTCATTCAACAACAAATTTTTGTTGGGTGGTGTTTGTTAATGAGGGATTTGTTGGTAAGCCACTGTTCTAGGCTTTGGGTCACAGCAGTGAAAACACGAAGTGCTGCCCTCGAAACATAGATTCTAGTGATGAGAGAGATGGACACTGAGCAAACCATTAGGGTTGGTCTTGGTGTTAGCAGACCACAATGAAACTAGGAGGAGTCTGCTCAGCTGCCCAGCATTGACCCCTGTCTGGAGAGAAGTCAAATACCTTGTTAGCCTCCCACCAGGAACAAATGACAGAAGGCGCATTTGTGGTTGAAATGGAAACGAGGAAGGAGTAGAAGGAAAACCTGAAGTCCAACCCCAAATCCTTGTTCGTTCACCACCTGTGAGGAGGTCATTGCCATGGGCAGACAACCCCCAAACCTGGAAAACAAGAAGGAAGATACAAGTTGGCAAGTGGGAAGGCTTATTATCAAGAATATCTTGCTAAAATTTCATTCTAGCCCATTACTATATATTTAAGTTGCTCAGTTCTTAGCCTCAGATTAAGGGACCAAAAAGCAGGGGACTTTTAATAACCAACCTTCATTGAGGTGGTAGACTTTGAAGTTCTTAGATAGGAAAGAGAGACTTAAAGTATGGCCAAAAAAGCAGAAATTTACTTAGAGCTTTACCTATTTTTCCCCCCTAAAAAAGGAATCGTTGTCTTAGATTCGTGGTGTCTTGAGGGTCCTCTCAGTGAGTGGGGTTGCGGGTGTGTCTTCAGTTTGATTTGCTCTTTTGGCCTGAAAATCCCTCTAGGTACCCACTTGATATTTCTGTGTCAAATTCTTCTGGTGGGGACTGTCAGTGTAGTAGAAAGAATTTCCCTGCTGTTCAGAAGCTGAGAAGGAAGGAGCAGTCAGAGAAAATTCCCCGGCTGCAGGCAGGCAGGAAGGCGGGGGGGGGGGGTGACCCGCAGGGGTGTGGAGACCCAGAGAGATGGGAGACCCGGCCTGTGGTGTGTGGCGCCCTCCCTCCTGCACTGCTTTGGGAAGGGACCTCCTCCTAACAGGGACCCCTCTGTTGTCGTGGCTCAGAGCTCCACTTGAGAAGCATAGTTTCCCAGTGATGCCACTGGATTCCTGATGTGTGACACTGCAGGGCAGCATGGTGAAGGGCGCTGTTGACTGCTTGGGGGCCCCAGACAGGGACACCATTGTGAGTCACATTTAACATGTGAGCTCCCCTTTCCCATGACTGGAGCTATTCTTAGTGCTCGTCTCTGCTCCGGGGGATGAAAGTCACTGGGACCACTGTCCACTTGGGTAGGTGAACGGGGCTGGGTCCAGGGATGAGGGGGAGGTGCAGGGAGAATGGAGGAAGAGGCTTTGTAATTTTAGAGGGATGAGCCCTGTGGCCCTGTGGATTTGAGTAGATCGATGCTAGGTCGTGCAGAAACATTCACTGGGAGAATTGTCACTAAGAGTACAAGACTCATTCATTGTTTCCACATGTCTGCGGCATAGACTTGGATGTGGCTGGCAGATGTTCAAAGCCAGTGTGCGCTGCAGCCCCAGAGCTGCCTCCATGCCGTGTGTCTCCACTTGGCCCTAATTTCCCCTTCTAGACCTGAAATGAGGGTGACACCTTGCCATAGTAGAAGTAGCCTCCTGTGTGGGACCATCCAGGGCACAGAGTTGGCCTGAGGCCAGAATTCTTGCAGAGGTGCAGAGTTTGTGGCTGGGAGAACCTGAGAAGAATTCCAGGTCTTTCTTGTTTCTGTTGCTCTGCACAAGGAAAGGGCAGTTTAGGAGTCAGGAGAAAGGCCCAGGAGGGAAAGGGGAGGGGAAGGTTGGGAATAGATCACATTCCTCTCCTTTGGTGCAAGGACCTGGGCTTTCTGAAGAGGGAGAGTACCTGGGTGCTTATCAGCCTGGGGTGTTTACAGGGGCGGGGACTTGGGCTGACATTGCCATGGTGTTGACTTTCCTACTGTGAAGTTAACCAGAGACATTTCTTAACATTCAAGTTCCTGTATTTTCTTTGGGCTCATCCCTTTCCTACTCTTCCCCCACCCCTTATTCCCTTTCATGTAAATAGAAAAAAAAAAAAAAAAAGAATTTGAGAGTACAGCGCCTGGAACTTGGGTTCCCAGATTTAACATATGTTTATTCCTTCTGGACATAGGATAATTCACAGTGAGGTAAAAACTTTCTCAGACAAGGGCTCACCCTGTCCTCTGGCCATATTTGCAGAAGTCAGGGGTCAGATATACTCAGAGAAAGGGCTGGAGCAAAAGACTGCATGACATTTCAGTTCTAGAAGTGGCACTGAAGGAAAATCGTAATAATTCTGTCTGAGGTGCTCCTGTCTGAGCTGATGCTGACGATGTGAACTGAAATCCCCTTCTTGACTTGTGGCTGTGAGTGTCACGGGCAGGAGACTGTTCTGTATTCTTGGACTGTCCTTTCTGGGGCTTACAGATGTGCTTGCTGCTCCCTGCCTCTAGCTAGGACTGCCTGGTTTTCTCTTGTCTTTTCATCCCTTTCCTCAGCCTGGTATATGAACTCTTCTATCCAAGAGATGTTAAGACAGTGAAAGTAAAAGCCCAGGCTGGGAGGCAGTATTACGGCTGGCTGTCTAGTATTCTGAGACTACTGCAAGAGGTGGGGAAGAGTTTTTTTTTTTTTTAAAGCCAGGACATTTTATACTTTTCTCCACTGTAACCAGATGGGTAGTTTAGATACCAGGCTTTTTTGACTTGATCTTGTCTAGGGGCAACATGGTGTTGAAATGAAGAATTTGGGGCCACACCACCTGGGTTCCAGTTCCAGCTACTCCACTTGTGATAATGAAATCTCTGCACAAGTTAGAGAGCCACACAGTGCCCCAGTTTTCTCTGCTGTAAAATAATAGAAGCAAATAGAATAACCACAGCATTTAGACTCCTAGACTTATTGTGAAGAATCATGAGATGCCTGTGAAGTATCACTCAGTTGTGTGTACAGAGGGTGCACAATGAATCATGGCCTCTTAAGTTCTTTTCTCTGCCAGGGGTTTTAGAGAAAACTCTCACCTCCAAATATGTAAGGTCTGTACTGTTGGCATAGGGGTATTCTCATATCAGAACTTTGGGATAGCTGATTTTTCTGTTTCTGTCTCTCTCCAGGGTTCTGATTGAATTTCTATAGTCACTATGAACTTCATCAGAAAACCTGTAATGTCCAGGACCTCTTGCAGGTGCATTTCTTAAGAGCAGTTTACTTTCTTACCTCCTGGGCCCATTAGAATGTCTTCTCAATGGATTCCTCATATAGTGTCATATTTACTTTTGTGAACCCAGATAGGGAACAGTAGCTGCCAACATTTCTCAACTCCAAGAAGTCCCCCAGAAACCTGAGGGGTGTACTAAATGATTTTTTTTTTTTAACAGTAGGTGGGTACAGGAAGCAAATGCTCTACCTGTGTTGCCATCTGGGCTGTATCTTTGGGTGGTCATTTATTTTGAAGGCATTCACCAAATTCTTTTATTCTTGAATACATGTAAGGTATACTTTCTGCAAGATGGTTTTAAAGAGCTAGAGGTATATTCTCAGAAAGCTGAAGTAGAGCTATTTCACATTCCATGTTTAGCTTGGGTGTGCTGAGTAGGGGGGCCTGGAAACCACCATTAGGAAGTAGTTACTGAATAAAGGTTTCCTTTGGCTCTTGGATGATGATACCCATCAGTAGCTGTTTCCTCCTATGGGGTTAGTGGAGGTTACCCTGGTGCTTTGAGTCTGACCTTGGAGCAAAGTCGCATTGCTCTTCTCTCCCTTTGCTGTGCTAATAGGAAAGAAACAGTAAGAACATTTGCACTCAGCTTACAGCAGGGAGGTGGAAAGTAGATTTGAGGAACAAGTAGAATGATGTGGGGGAAGATGCCTCAAAGGAGTATAAGATAGAATAAGGAACTGCTCTTATAGAACATGAAGAGCATTTTTTTTAAGATGAAGAGGAATCCTAAAAATTATTTCCTGTTGCATCAGATACATTTAAAATTTCCAAGGTTAAGGGTTAGAGTCTTAGCAAATCAAGTTTCCTCATGAGATGGGGAATCCCAGGCCTCATCTACGCAATGGGCCATTCCCAGTCCCATCCTGCTCAGATTGGCTCTGAGATGATGTCATAGGCAGTGTAGACATGTAACAAGCAATACAGGCAACTGGACCCGGTGTTGTCTCTCTAGCAACGCCCATAAATTAGATGGGAACCACTGGCAGCATTGTCATTTCAGAATAGAAAGGTATCCTAAAAGGAAGACTGGGTGACATAAATCCTTTAGCATAGGAAATTTAATATAAGGGTATACTGGGCATTCCAGAAAAAAACTCTTGGCAGTGTAGATGCTGGGACGAGAGAGAGAGAGAGAGAGAGAGAGAGAGTTGGAGTTGAAATTGAGATATATGAACCTATGAAGACAGTCTGAGACAGACCTCACCCAACTTCCCAACTTTTGGGGTCTCCTTGGGTGGCAAGTTAATTCCTCAGATAGTAATAATGCATTCCTTTCTTCTCTGGGTGCTTGCCTGTAAGTGACCCGGGAGGGTGGAGTGATGGTGGAGAGGAATATCATACCTGAAGGACACCCAACATCTGTTTTCTTACAAAAGGAAGAAAGTGACCCTTCTCCTTCACAAATCTGGGGTCAGAGGCTCCTTACTGCAGAGGAGTGCTTGTGAACTGGGACTTCTGCTTGGGGTTGGCAAAGACATGCCTACATTAATACCTTTCTTACTTCTCGAGGCAAATATCATACTTAGTTTTTGACTTCACAAGGGATTATGTTTTCTCAGATATCTCAGAAGATAGAAGCTGCATTTTCTTTCTAGAGTTTGTTTAGCAATAAAAGCGGATTGATTTTAAATCAGTCAAAATAGAGCAATTGATACATTTTCCCTCCCTTCCCTCCTTCCTCCCTCCCTCCCTCCCTCTTCCTTCCTCCCTCCCTCCCTCCCTCCCTCCCTCCCTCCCTTCCTTCCTTCCTTCCTTCCTTCTCTCCTTCTTAGATCTTCACTTTTCCTTTTATTTGGGTGCTTTCTCCAATATTTGCACTGTAGGTTGCCTTCCTTTCTCCTGGCTGGATGAACTGGGAGAGGAGAAAGGGAATTCTGTGAAATGGGATTGGTTGCTCAGAGCACTGAGTTTGTGGTGTAATGATTCACTGTGACTTGTGTTTCCAGGCAGTGGACCGATCCAGCTGTGGCAATTTCTTCTGGAATTACTCACTGATAAATCCTGTCAGTCTTTTATCAGCTGGACAGGAGATGGCTGGGAATTCAAGCTTTCTGACCCAGATGAGGTAAGAAAGAAATGACCTGAGAGTTCTGGATTGAGGAAGATGAGGAAACCCTGGGAAGGGGCCGAGGTTTAGATGACATTTTCTAGGATTATAATCCCAGCTCTGCTCCTTGCTTGCCTGTATGACCTTGAGCAAGTGATGCAGCCCACCCGAGCCTTTTTTTCATCATTGGGAAAGCCGAAAACATCCACAGTGCCCATTTGTTTTCCAGGATTGACTGATGTATACTTGAAATGCCTGGCGCATAGTAGGCTCTTTGTCAACAATGTTGCCTTCCCTGACTTCCTAGCACAGTGGCTCTGTGAATGGCAGGGGCCAGACAGTTCAAGAGGCCTTGGAAGATTGGTGCAGCTGTTCATTCATTCATTCTTTCATTACATAAATGCTTATTGAGGGGTTGTTCTGTGTCATGCCCAATTTCCATGATAAAAAACAATGAACCACAGAGACAAGATCTCTGTTCTGGGCAGACATGAGAAAATATTTGTACTCTAGTACAGAAAAAATGCTTCCTGCTGTTGAAGGGTAGGTAGGATTGAAGCTCAGCCCCTCCCTTTCACATACTCCCATTTTATTTTGTGCTTTCAAAGCAAGGAAATTCTACGAATAAGGGGAAAGAGGAATCTATACTGTGGTTCTTCTTTTTTCTCCAAATCAAAAAAATTTAACCCCATTACCTAGAAGTTCAAGGGCACTGCATATTCATCTTAAAAAGATAACTTGCCTACTGTCATTACCCAACCCTAGGACCTAAAGTTCAGAATTGTGTCATTTGCAGCATTGTGAATGGAACTAATAGACATTATATTAAGTGAAATCAATCAGACACAGAAAGACAAATACTGCATGTTCTCACATGTGGGAGACCACAAAGTCGATCTCGTAGAAGTAGACAGTCGGGCTGAGGGTGTAACTCAGTGGTAGAGCACCCATCTAGCATGCATGAGGCCCTTGGTTCAACTCCCATTACCACCAAAAAGATAAAAAATAAAAAAAGAAGTAGGTGATAAAGAGTGGTTGCCAAAGCCTAAGAAGAAGTTGGGGGATGGGGTGGAGAGAGGATGGAAGAGGCTGGTTAATGAGCACAGGTTGCTGTTGGATAGGAGAGATAACTTCTAAAGTTCTGTAGCACAGTAGGATGACTATGGTTGACAACAGTTAATTGAATATTTCAAAAGAGGTAGTAGAGAGATTTTTGAATGGCCCTTATAGAAAGTACACATAAATGTCTCAGGTACTAGACATGCCAATTATCTTGATCATCACATGTTGTGTACATGTGTTGAAAGGTTACATTGTACCCCACAAATCTTATTATATGCCAATTAAAATAAGAATATATATATATATATATATATATATATATTTTTTTTTTTTTTTTTTGCGGTACTGGGGATCAAACTCAGGGCCTTGTGCTTGAGAGGCAAGCACTCTACCAGCTGAGCTATCTCCTCAGCCCCAAGAATATATTTTAAAAAAAGAAAAATGGAATTCAGAGGAGATAGTTCAGAAAAATATCTTTCATGTGTCCATGAATCTCATCATCTTATTTGAACCTCACAGGCCATCATGAATGGGCATAAATATAATAAACATATTTTAAGGTCATCCTTGTAGCTTTTTACCCATCAATCCTCCTTTAAATTTTTTTTTCTCAATTTTTATTTTTTTAAATTCCAGGTGGCCAGAAGATGGGGAAAGAGAAAAAACAAACCTAAGATGAACTACGAGAAACTGAGCCGTGGTCTTCGCTACTATTATGACAAAAACATCATCCACAAGACAGCTGGTAAACGCTATGTATACCGCTTTGTCTGTGATCTGCAGAGCCTGCTGGGATACACCCCTGAGGAACTCCATGCCATGTTGGATGTCAAGCCAGATGCCGACGAGTGATGGACCAGGAAGGGGCTGGGGGACCCTTCTGACACCTTTCAAAGAACAACCGCTTTGGTTGGACTCATATTTTTTAATTGTTATTCTATTTTTTATTTTCCAGAACTCATTTTTTACATTCAGGGGTGGGAATTAAGGGAGCTGCAGCTGTAGTCCATTGTACGTGGTCACAAAGGGAAAGCCAGGACTTGTGGGGTGGGTGGGGCAAGACATTCTTGAGCAAATTTTCAGGAAAGAAAGAAAGGTCTTAGAAGCTTGAAGTATCTGACTTAAGGGAGGAGGAAGAGACTAATAATATGTCCAATCATTTTTTTTACTTCACCTATGAAAAAAAATGCATCTTGAGTTATGGACCCACTAGAAAGAGAAATTGTCACATCCAGACTCATGAGACTGATGAAAAGCAATTGGTTTGCTTATGTTTTTAAATCTGGGAGGGAGAAAAAAAGGACGGGGGATAAAAACATTTTCTTTGGGGAATGCACTAAAAGCCAAGAATTATTTACCTTTTATTCTACTTTTTGAAACAGAGATGGACTTCAGTGGGGGAGGGGCCAAAACTGTTTTTGTGTTAAAATTGATTTTAATTAAATTTTGTGCCAGTATTTTTTTTCTAAAAAATCGTCTTAAGCTCTAAGGTGGTCTCAGTGTTGCAGTATCACATGTTTGTTCTTATTTGCTGACTGAGGATTCTGTCACAATGAAAGAAAACTGTTTATATAGACCCCATTGGAAAATGAAGCTCTGTCACTGAGGTCAGGGATCCCAAATTCATGTGACTTATATATGAAGGAAATATTAATGCTGATTTGGGTACAGGAGAACTGCACATGTGAATTTCATTGATAATTTAAAAATAATTATCACACCCCATTACTTAGTTTGTCACTAGTGAAGTCTCGGGGTCTGGACTTAATGTTAAGCTAATAAGCATTAAGTCTTTGAACTGAATGTATTTTGCAGCCCTGGTTTTAGACTATATTCAATGTTGGTGCGCTATTGAAGTTGTGGAAAGGAAATCAAAGGGGGAAGATTAACTTGGTTCTTGAGTAAGTCTCTACCTGTAACATAAGTGACTTAGAATAGAAGCTATATGCATGGGCATTACCCTTCTAGTCTTAAAAAGTAAGTCCTAAAATGCATGTCATTCCAAATCAACACTCTATAATTTCTCCTTTATGTTTTATTTCCCCGTAATCCCCACATTTACTGTTCCCCACCCCACTGTTATTCAGTAGGCAGAATGTACAGCTTTCTGATAAGTGAGTGAAAGAGTAACTTCAGACACGAAGAGTATAGTCTTGCTGGGTTTTAGAAGCCATGGAAATTAAGAGAGCATTTCAGTTCAAGGTGACTTGGCTGTCTGGGAAAAGAAGTACAGGCTTTCCTTTGAAGAACTGAAGCTAGTTAGGTAGGATGTCAGGTGAGACTGAGCATGCAGAGGACATGAAGGCCTGGGTGGTATTGGGGCCTCATGCTTGACTCTCTTGTCTTGGCAGAGGGTAGAGAGTTCACTGTGGAAGGGAGGAATGACTTGAAGGCAGAGGAAACAAAGGAAGGAGCTTGAGTGAAGAAAATAAGGTGGTCCATGAGATACAAATTTAGTTTTAGTTCTCCCCAAGTTTAAACATAAGCATAGTCAACTGTGGCGGTCATCTTTCTGCTGGTTGTGAGGGGGGCTCTGAAAATGAGGTTTGGGGGCAAAAACCAACATCTAACTGGGGAGGAAGCGTGCCTAAAAAATCAGAATTCCTCCCGCTTTTTACACCCCAGTTAAAAGATTGACAGCAGACTTCCATGAACAAGGGGAGAAACAAGATGAGCTTCTCAGGGCTGGTCCCTTTTGGGACTTAGCTAAGAAACTGGAAGCACTACCTTCTAGCCTATCTTCATGAAAATTGACTGCTGACTCCCAGATGTCCTTTTAGATCCTAAATTTTCAGGAACAAAGCTCTGTGATCCATGAGTATCCTCATACTGATCAATTGGAGCATCCACATGCAAAGTAAAGGCAGAATTGTCCCAGTTATGTATTTTGATCTTACGGATGCAGGTGCCTTAATGAAGCTCTCAGAATAATTTCGGAGCTGCTCAGGGAGTGTTAGGTGGAACCATTCGGACTACATTATTTTCTTTTAGATGATATGATCTTTGTTGGGCACTGGCAAAGGGTGTTTGTGTGTGCGTGCGTGTGTGTGTGTGTGTGTGTGTGTGTTTGCAGACATGCAAAACTGCAGCTGAAATAATACCTGAGTTTTGTAGTTAAGTCTTTCCACATGTTGATAAGGGTGAGAGTAGAACCAAGGCCAGGTATGGGTCATTGCTTGCTATTTGCAATCAGGCATAAAATCCCTTTCTCAAGTCATCAGCCTTTCCTATGGAATTTATGCTGAAAACTCCCCTTCTGAGTCTGTGTAACACCCGCAATCCCTATAGCAGATAAGATGTAAGAAAGTGCCTCCTAGCGCTCCCCAGCCTGCTTCTTTACTAAGATGCCCTTTCTCTAGGGCCACTGATTTCAGGATTTGTAGATAGTGTATTAGTTCAGACAGCTTTGTCCATCTGGCCAGATGCTTTCTCCCCTCTTGTCCAAAGGCCAGAGACCATCCCAGGAAGAGTGGTGGTGGGTGGTTTATACACTGGAAATGTAGCAGCATTGTTGCATTTATGCTTTTTAAAAACACGTTAACTTCAGAGGAAGGACGGGCAAATCTGGTCTAACTGGGTGAAACCCTTATTTTCTTGGAGATGCCTTAACCAATATGGGTTTTGGCTTTTGGGCTCAGAGTCACCTGTGTTCCTTTCTCCACTCAAGGCAAGGATGTCCCTACCTGGAGCCCTGATTTTGTGCCCATGGGGATTGGTGGTAGCATTCAAAGATCAGAGGCGCTCTTCCTCACTTTGGAGACGAACACTCTGGGTTTTAAAGCATTAACCTGCCTAACCTTCATGGTGAAAAATACACCTCTTTTTTAGTCATGCTGTGCATGTTGCTTTCTCTGTTGGGGTCTATATAAATTTGTTGAACTCTTATCTACATTCCAAAGAAGTGTCAAGGAACCATAAATATATGTATACATATACATATATGAAATATATATATTAAAATAAAATTATCTCTATCAGGAATACTGCCTCAGTTATTGAACTTTTTTTTAAAGAAAACTTTTTTTTTTAAGCTGAGAAGTATTGGGGTAAAAAAGATGTTATATTGTGTTTGACTATTTTCCAACTTGTATTTTCATATAATTTATATTTTTTAAATGCTGAAAATTTAAAAGCAAGATTAAAAAAAAAAAGGAAAAGCAGGTGCTTTTTAAAAATCAGAACTGAGGTAGCTTAGAGATGTAGCGATGTAAGTGTCTATGTGTTTTTTTTTTTTTTTAAATGCAAAAAAAAAAATTTCTTACCGGGGAGTTTTTTTGTTTGTTTATTTTAGTAGCTGATGCTGGCACATCATTTTGCTGGAGAGTTTTTTATATACTGTAGCCTGATTTCATATTGTATTTTAAACTGTGTGAAATTAAAAACAAAGAAATTCATTCATAACGATGTGGTTTTGACTTGATTCTTTCCTGTCTGGATCATGTAGTGAAACAGGACAAATTAACCGGCTAGAGACAAACAAGAAGAGATGCCATCCAGTCTTTCAATCCCACTAGTTCAGGACCATGTTAAATAAAGATTTCCTAATAAAGGGTTAACTCTCACAGGATTACAGGGAGGTCATCCAGCATCCTGATTATTGAATATGTTGTGTCACCCTTTTTGGAATGCCCCTGGCCTTGTCATACCTTATTCATGTCTGAAGGACTAAGCCACATGAAGAAAAAAATTTAATGACTCAACAGGTAGACATTTCAGTGAGGTGCTGTTCCTGATGTGAATATAGAAAGTGGAATACCTTAGGTGCTCTGAACAGGGAGCATTATTTTTGTTTCTTCTTCTGATAGTATCTTTGCTCTGAAGCAATTTGGGACCCTCTCACCTATTCCTTTGGTCCTGTTTCATTAGGACTGATGAGATCTTTGAGAGTCCCCAGCAGTCCATGTCATAAATAAAACACATATTTCTAAGTGCACAGAGAAGAGTGCTTAGGAATGCAATCTGCATGGTGCCTTTTCCTTGTTGTTGGAACTGTAGAAGGTGGATGTTTTTAATTAACACCAACATTTGCAACATGAATCCCAACTCACAGCTGGAAAGAAAATTTTTGCTGAATTGTTCACAAAGAGAGCTCTGTTTTTGGAAAATCTCTTTTTTCAGTCCTTGCGCTTGAGGTTTGCTGAGTACACGTTAAACACAGACTGTGTGGTCTAGTGGTCAGGGAGCCCAACTGGCCATAAAGAAGGCTCTGGACCCTAAATCCCAGAGAGACCACTGCCACTCACTGGGAGACTTTGGGAAAACAGTTTGAAGTTCTTATATGTTTTAGTTTCCAGCTGCAAACCTGGGCAAAGCCACAACTCCTAAGGCAACCTGTGGCCACATGAGAACTCCTCTCTTCCCTGAATAAGCAGTTCATAGGTTTCTGCCTCAGTCAAGGTTTTGGTCAGAGAGTTTTCCTTCAATGCCAAGTTGGTATTATCCTTGATTTAATGCTGACTGGAGTAGAAGATTAAGATGTAGTTGAATAAAACCAGTTTAGGTCTCTTTCTCCAAATAGAAGCTAGAGTTCTAATGGGGAGCTCTCAAGAAACAGCTTGGTGGTCTCTCTTAATACCTCCATATTGAAGCTGTAGTAGGGAAGGGGCTGAATGAGAGCAACACCTTCAACAGCAATTGTAGGATTTGGGAAGATGGGGAAGGGCGAGAGGAAGAGACCCAGGGAGTCATTCAAAAGAAGGTGATGATCAAAATCTGTAGATATCACATGCTTTCTGGAGGTAATAGAATAAGAAAATTGGCCAAGTCTGACTGCTGACACAGCTTTGGAGAAAACTCTAAAACCAAAGTTCTCCCCTGAATCCTCCACAAAGCTTGAGCAACAGAGTTGTATTAGTTCATATTCTGTTGCTATAAGAAAATACACGAGAAAATAAAAAAAGGAAAAGAGATTTATTTGGCTCATAGTTTTGAAGGTCAAATGTCAAGATTGGCAGCCCTATCTGTTTGGCCTCTGGTGAGAACCTCACCAGAGCATGTGCAAGAGGATAACTCCCATGATGAGATAGGAAGCCAGAGGGATTCAGGGACTAGACTTACTCTTTATAGTAACTCACTCAGATGAGAGAACTAACACATTTCTTGAGACCAGCATTAATCCCCAGGGCAATGCCCCATGACCTAATTCCCCCTGTCTAGGTCCCATGACTTAAAGGTTCTGTCACATCAACATCACCACACGGGGGGCTCAGTTGCCAGCACAGGAACCTTTAAGTGTCACATTCAAATCATGTTTGAACCATAGCAAGCACTTTATAGTATAATTGAAATGTAACTATTTTAACCTGAGAAGGAGGAAGATTGTGACTTGTGCTTTGGGTAAAACGAGGGAGGCAATGTAAACTAGAGGTGGCACACTGACAGATTGCATGACAGAGATGTTGTGGTTGGCCTTCAGACAGTGGGGAAGCCCACCTAGCCAGCTCAAGTGAATCATGTACTACAGCAGGGTAATGGGACAGTTTTTGAACTCTGGCATTCCTTTATAGCAACACCCCATGAGCATGGAGTAAGCAGCCCTCTTAGATGAACATGAATCTCCCATGTCCTCTCTAGTGGGTCAATTCCACACATTTACTTTCTTGCCCAGTCCCTGAGGAATTTGAGTTTGTGACCCTTGTTGCAGATGTCTATCCACAGTCCATATTTACTTGGCATGAAACACGTTTAATTCAGTGTACAGAGTACAAGAAATCATCTGGGTCATCAAAGAACTACCTAACTTCTAAGTCCTCGTTCTTTTCATTATGCCATGTTGCTACCATAGAACTCAAAAGGTCTCCTTCAGTCATGTGTAGGACCCTGGTTACCAAGAGATACACTGCATACCCAAACATGGGACAAGGACAATCTTTTAGCAAGGATGCTTTTTCACTTTCTAAGTCCTTCTGACTGCTTCTTTTCCCCAGTGACTATTCTGGCAGTATTTTGTGATATGGTTTCAGTTGTACAGAAACCCTTCTCTAGTGCAGATATAGACATACCTGGTCCCCCAGTAGCTGGTTTGAGGACCTGGCCCTGGTCATTTGGGTATATATGTTGGTCAACTTTTCATCATTGTGACCAAAATACCTAAAAAGAACAACCTAGAGGAAAATTTTGGCTCACAGTTTCAGAGGTTCAGTCTCTGGTTGACTGCTCATTGCTCTGGGTCCAAAATGAGGCAGAACATCATGGCAGAAGAGCTTAGCAGAGCTCTCCTCTGTTCATGGCTGCCAGGAATGAGAGCAAGTGAGAGAAAGAGAGAGAGAGAGAGAGAGAGAGAGAGAGAGAGAGAGAGAGAGAGAGAGAGAGGAGGGAGAAGGGGTCAAAGGGCATATGAGTCCTTCCAGGGCACACCCTGGAAGTAGATGGGCAGAGGAAAGGATTCTCCCGTTCAATCACTATTAGAGTCCTCCAGCCATGCCCCACCTGCTGACAGTTACAACTCCACTCTGTCCATTCAAACGAGGATGGACTGATTAGGTCATAGCTCTCACAATTCAGTCATTTCACCTTGGAGTATTTCTCATTAATATAAGAGCTTTTAGAAGGCAACTCATATCCAAACCATAACAGCATACCATGTTGATTTAGCTTGCTGCTTGTTGTTCACTGCTCTGTGAAATCCACCCAAGCTGTGAGAATCTTCCCCAAAGAACAATAAATAACAGAATAGATGAGCATTTTCCAGGCATGTTTTTGGAAGGAGACACAGATTAAAGATACTAATTAAAGTAGGTGTTGACCAGTTGGTGAAAAATTTTAAGTTGAGGAACAAAAGCATTAATTGAGAATTTAGAACCCCAAATTAGGTGGATCTGGCCTTAGTGCCCTTTGGTCATTGCCATTTCCTGGTTTAATCTTTGTCCCCATCCCTTTCCCCTTTTCCATTTTCCTGGCAAATACATCTGTCCTGGGAAAATTAGTCTCATTCAGTTGCCTGGCGTATCTCAATGTGCTGACGTCCAAAGTAATGATAGTGATGATCATCTGCCCATAGCAACACTAGGAAATCAACAACGACCAGGTCTTGTGATACCATCCACAATCCCCAAAGCCTGTTTGAGTTTACAAGCCTATCTCTAATCTCTTGTCCCTGCCATTCAGGCTTTAGTGCTCTCTCAGCCCCAGTGTTTGTACAGAGCTTTGATGTCAGGTCAGCTGTGGTTACTCCATGTGATATGACATAGAGGAGCAAGGGAGATTTCAGCAGCCACTTGTGGGAATTGCTAAGAACAAGAAATAGCCACTATCTTTTCTCTGCATACTCCACACTATCAGCCTGAGCCACTGGTTCTGAACAGTAGCAGACTATTTTTAACCCCCTTATAGGCACACCTGAAATTTCAGTTATGACTCTCCTTTCACCCTCAAGGTCTATCTCCCAGATGTGCATGGAGATGATTAAGAGTCTAGAGATTCTGGAATAAGTGGCAAAGGCTTCATAAACATGAGGTTACTGATGATGACTGCTCTCTTTGGTCTGGGATTTTTTTTTTTCGAGGTAAGAATATTCCAAACTTTAGAAGAACAGATGTGACTGGGAGCTTCTGAACAGATTTGGAAATTGTGTAGTATTCATAAGGAATGGTTGTGGTCCTCACAGCTGTCAAGAGAAGGCAAGTTCAAAACTCTAATAGTGATTGAACTGGAGAATCCTTTCCTCTGCCCATCTACTCCTAAGGTAGATCTATTTTGTTCTATTTGTTTTGGCTTTGATAGCGATAATAAAGTTTACAAATGCAGTACAGTCAAAGCACTTTTAATTTGCCACCAATACACATCAGGAAAAAAGAAAGGAAGAAAAGGAAAGGAAAGGAAAGGAAAGGAAAGAAAAGAAAAGAAAAGAAAAGAAAAGAAATGAAAAGAAAAGAAAAGTAAAGGTAGGAGTGATGGTAGAGGCATTGATCAATGTGACCAGTGTTTGGGGCTAAGGGATATTTTATTCTGTTTTCCCTATGGTCAAATTTTCATGATGGTAGCACAGAACTGTGCACTTAAGCCCAAGAGGATTTAAGGTATTCTCCTCACTGACTGATCATGGAGCACTGGAGAGTACAGCCTCCTCAGGATAGGCCTTGGAAACTGTATTGATTCTAGGCACAGGTGTTTTGCACAGGAGCAAGTAGGGGCCAGGTGTGTGCCACCTGCATGATGGTGACACCAGTTTACTGCTCTGGAGTCCATGTGTGTGACCTCTTGAAATCCCATATCAGAACCCTTGCCACAAATTCTGAACAACCTTACCTCTGCCACCACAGGTAACAACAACAAACCTGAAACTTAGTCAGAAAAACCCATTAAAACCCAGGGAAAGCATGCATCCTGGTATATCTGGGATAGTCCCAATGTCTACCCATTGTCCTAGCATGACTGCTCGTGGCAATTCATTGTGCCTCATACTGCTTCACACATCCTCCTTATTAAACCCAGTGAAGGCCTAGAAGATGGTGAATGGGAGAACAAGTGCAAGCATTCTCAAAGTCCACATTTTAGAGTCAAGAGGGACCTTAAATGTGATCTACTCCAGTCTTTTCAATTATGCATTCAAGAACTCAAGCTCCAGAAAGGACAAAGGACTTTCCCAATGTGACCCCATGAGTGATAGAACTGCTGCTAGAAAGTAGTCTACTTCTCCCCATGCCTTCCCCCGACCCCTGCCAGCACTGTCCTGACCTTCAAAATGTATCAAATCTCCCCCAATATCCTGGCAATACATCCTGGCTTAAAGCTGACCCCCTAGATGATTTATATTGATCATGATGATTATTTCTATTCTATCTGGTAGACTCAAGAATCTTCTAACTGTTGAGGTTTGGACTGGGGATAGGAGTATAAGAAAAGTGGATCCTGGGGTGGTGGGAGGTCTTATATAGTTTTGTTTGCAGAAACTCAAAATGCAGGGTCTCTGAAGTCCCAGTTCATGGGACTATAAGATGCTATAACTAGAAGTATCTGACATAATGACACCACCAAACAAATTTATTCAGATAACTAACATTCATCGAGCATCTACGATGTGTTTGGCATTTGGGTTGAATACTTCCTTAGTAAACCCGTAAGAAAAAGAAGGTAAACAGGACTTTTTATTTTAGTTTGATTGTAGTAAATTAAGGGTTATAGCCAAGTAAAGAGAGAAGTCCCAGTGAGATGACACTATGATTTGCCACTAGGAGAAGATAAATCTAAAAGAATTTATGGCCTGAGGGTGAGTAGCAGTTAGGTAGGTGGAAAGGAAAAGAAGTTCAGATAAAGAGAAAGCATGTGCCAAGCCTAGAGGTGAACAGTATGTGGACTGAGAGAGAAATTGAGTGCTTTTCGGAACCAGAGCATAGAGCAGAAGTGGGAGGTCATGGGAGAGACAATGCACAAGAGTTGATCCAGGGACTTGCAGGTGCCATGCAAAGAGTAATGTAGAGTCCTGGAGATCTTCCCCTAGGCTGAGTACATGACACGACCATGCTCAGAAAACTCATTCTGAGTGCGGAGAACAGAGGAGAGGAGACAAGGATGGGGGCAGAGAGACCAGCTGGGAAACTGTTGCATTTGCTCTGAACAGTGCTACAAGAGAAGTGTCAGGGGGCACATCAGAAAGGTATTTAGGGTGCACAATTGCCAGTACTGGGTGATGGGCTGCTGTGTTGTGGTGGGCACTGTGCTAGGACCCTGGCTGTGGGTGGTATGAAAAGATGATGTTGTGGATTCCTGTCCTCAGTTACAATATTGGAGTATGGATTTTAGATCTAGAAAGAATCTTAGTGATAAAGTTCTTTATTGTATAGATAAAAGGTCTAAGGGTAAGAGAGTGTAGGTCACTTGTCTAAGATCACATTACTAAGTGGTGACAGACAAAAGTGGGACTTTGGTCTACTTACTCCATGGCCAACTCTGTATCAAGAGAGAGTTGGGGACTTCGTTGCTTTAAATAGAATCAAGTTGTCTTTCTTTCTTCTCTCCTCCCATGCCTCTTTCCCTCCTTCCTTCTTTCTTTCCTTCCTCCTTCCTCCCTTCCTCTGAGGATAAGCTTACAAATGGAAGTGACAGTCCTCTCTACATGACTGACATAGACTGTCTCTTCTCCTCAGGGTGCTAATCTCTCCCTGGAGCCCTGGGCATCTGCCTCCATCCCAAGCTGTAATTGAAAGAAAAAGACAAGGTGTTCATTTCCCAGCACCAGCTGCTGTGCTGAGACTGCTAAGCCTCATTTTCCAAGTGAACCTTGAGCATTATTCCCAGAATCCTACTTGAGACATAGGAAAGAGCAAGTGTCTCTTTGTCCAGTCAGTATTATTATGTCTTCCAACTCCAATTCTGTATCTGGGTCTGAAACCCCTTCTTGTGGGCTAACAGCCTCCTGCTTTTAAAAAAACTGCTTTGTATTTTTGTAACCCTTGGTGGTTCTTCCTCTCTTTTTTAAATCTATTCCATTTATTCTCCATCTTGAGTTTCCTCCCTTTGTGCCTCATATCTTGAAATCCCAGAGAAGAAATTTGGTAAGTCAGAGAAAAGAGGCAGTGACATTTCAGAGTATGGACTCTGAGGCTAGACCCCATGGTTTTAAATCCTGGCCCTGACTTTTGTGAGGGGTGTGAACTTGGACAAGTTAGTCAAACTCTCTGTGCCTCAATTTCTTCATCTGTGAAATGGGGATAATAGAACCAAACTCATAGGCTTGCTGGGTGATTGCCAGTTAATCTGTGTTGGGTCCAGACATGTAGTGAGTACTATGTAAGTAGGAGCTATTAGTATATCTGAACTGTAGTTCAGGAAGTTCTCTTCCTTCTTTGAGAATCATGTTTTCCCTGGGCTCCTAGACTTCAGCATTCAGGGTGAGAACTCTGGAGGGCCTGTCTGGAGGAGTATTTGCTTCCTACCTTTCCAGTCCTTGGACTGGTCCCTGGGTTCTGAGGCCTCCCTGTCTGCTGTGCGCCCTGCCTGCCCTTGCAGCTGCAGGTGGGCCCAGCAGCTGGCTCCTGGCATGCAAAGGCAAAGGCTATTCTGCCAGCTCCAGGACTCAGCGTTTTCCACTACTCCTCACTGTTTGTTTCCCTCTCTGGGTTCCCCCCTGCTGAGCTGGGACTTCTGAATGATGTCCAACAGTAATGCTGGGCCTGCCCAAAGTCCTCTCCCACTACTGAGCTCCATGCCTTCCTCTCGCCTCCTCCCGTTGGCAGGCAGAAGGCAGCGGGCCTGGCTGGCCCATGCAGAAAGCTCACACACAAAGTGCCATTGTACGAGGCTGGTCTGTGGGAGACAAATGAAAGGGATTTCAAAATCAACGGCAAGTTATTTTTATCCATGGAAGGGCTGAAATGTCTTTATTTTCCATCTTGGAAAACAAACATTAAGGGTTCATTGTACTGCAGAGGGTGTTTTCATTTATCTTGGTATTCAAAAATTTAGGAGGGAGGTTCCGAAAGACCTGGAACCAGAAAGGATGAAATCCAGAAAACCAGGCAACTGCAGTAATCTAGGCTGGGGAACTGGGAGAGTGGTCCTGAATCCGGGGCTGCTTCTTATCCAGGGCTCTGAGTGTGCAGTGAGGTCCTCCTGGGTGGGCACCTTCCTGCTCTCTTCCAACTACCTGCTGACACCCCTGGGCTTCCCTGGATTGCTTTTGTCATCCAATCCCCAGCTTTCTATGTCAGAGTGGTTGCACTCAGGCAGGGGTCTCCAAAGTTCCCAGTCCAGGGATCACACAGTAACATAGGATAAGGAAGGAAATCGTTAGAACTTCCATTCATAGTCATTGCAATTCAAAACGGGAAAGACATTTTTATTTACTCAATAACGAATACACCTATCAACCCTGGTACCCTCAGTAAGGCTTCCTGGGGGTAATTTGCATATATGCAAAGTACTATGTGGGAAAGTGGGAAATATGCGTGTGTATGTGTGTAGGTGTGTGTGCACTGGTCTATATTGTTCCTTTTCCAGCATATGAAGGTATTTTAAGGTTTATATTTGCACATCGAGTACATTTACAAACCCATGTAATTTTAATAAGATAACCCTTGCAAACTGGACAGGTAGCTTAGTGTTTTTTGCAGTGAGACTGAATTGTAAACAACATTCAGAAGAATTCAGGCTCAGGAAGACAAGAAAAAAGCCATATTACTTTTTCTACTCTTGAAATAAATTATACTCATCAGCTGAAAGTTGAAATTAGGTTGATGATGATTTAATTTGATTTGACAAAATTTAGCCAAAGCACTTTCCAAATTATCAGGACTATATTAAATGTAGATTTACATTCATTGTCATTAATAATGATTAGGGATATTAAATTGTTAGACAATGCTATCAGATATTACCAGGTGAACATAATTTATAAGTAAATAAATATGCATGTATTAAAGGTGTCTCTTAAAGATGTTTATTGACAGAAATATAATGTCAGGACAATTTTGAGAAGATTACTCTGAAGGAATATTTGTTGAGGGTCAACAAGATTTCTGATTGTTTTGGGAAAAGCCCAACATTTGAGATCAGTAAAATTCAGTTTAAATTATGGCTCTACCACTTAAATAGGGTTTATATGTTCAGTTTATTAGTCTGCTTTGGGAAGACATGAAACTTCTCTGAGCCTCAGTTTCTTGAAAATGATAATACCTCCCAGGTCTGTTTTGAGGATCAACAGCATACATCATGTTAAGTAACTAAAAGAGTTCTTGACAAGCAGTAAATGCTTAAGAACTATTCTGCTCTTCTTGTTTTCTCTTTGCTTTTGCTGGGAAGCTAGAGACCAACAGTCTTGAGATGGAATCCATTCTCTTCGAAATCCTACCACTGGCTTTAGGACAGCATCCCCTCATGACTGAGAAGGTAGGCCTGTGCTTTTCAGCTCATCGCTGATGACTCTTGGCTCTCGGAGGGGAGAGGGTTTGAGCGTGTTTCAAAACCACTTTGGCGGAGCCTCCTGATGGCTTTCTAACCAGTTTGCAATAAATGGTTGTATGCTGGTTTTCCTCCAGTTCCCAGCAGACAACTCTGTTTTTAGAAGGTATCACACAACAGTGCCACAGCTGGCAGTAATTGGCCCCCCATGATGCAACTCGGCCAGAGGTCTCAGAGGCAAAAGAGCTATGGAAACTAAGAGGCCTCCACTGAGCCTAGGGCCTGGCCTTTGGCAGAGCATTTGGCACAGTCAAGCTATGCTCTAAAAAAGGGAAAAAAGGCAATGTGTGTGCACATGGGAGAGTGGGTGTGAGAAGCCAGTAGACTTCTTCTAGTTCCTTTCCTTGATTTTCATCTTACATGGAAGGATGAGAAATGAAGGATACTGAAGCTACCTAAGCTTGAGAATCATGATCTTCCTCACTACCACCTTTCATCCACATTGTTGCTCAAATTAGAATTTACTTCATCTGATAAAAGTCATGTACTAGCTTCAAGAGATCATCACCAGCTTGCAGGCATGGTACATATTGGGGCCCCTTACCCATCCAACCCACCATTTTAGACAGAACTTCAGGATCAAGTCTTAGTTCTAGACCCACCACTCCTTGCAAGGGTGTCCTTGGAGAGCTTCCAGGAAATCAGAGATTCAATTCCAAGCTGTAAGATCAATAAATGTTTCATCAACGGTCCTACACTGGGGGATGCAGGAGAAGGCAAACAAGGCGCCCAAAGCAGGTTGCACTCAAAGCATCAGAAACATGTTGTGAACATTGAAAGAGACCCTCTCCAAAATAGTTTTATTAAATACTACTTTATTATTTTAAAAGGTCATACACACATGCACACATATGTCAGTGTGTTGCTATTTGGAGGTGGTGTAAACTTAAAGAGGCAGGGCATGGTGGGAGGTCTTTAGGTACCCTCAAAGGAGATTGTGGGACCCTGGTTTGTTTCTCTCTCTCTCTCTCTTTTGTTTTCCAGTCCTGAAGTTTGTGGTTTTGTTCTATCACTTTCTCCACTGTGAAATGATACCATTCCCCAGAGGACTAAAAACAATGGGTCCACCCAATCATGGACTAGTACTTCCAAAATTGTGAACCAAAATAAACCTTTTTTATCTTTAAGTTCAATATCTCTAGTATCTGTTATAGTAACGAAAAACCAGCACAACACTGAAAAATATTTGGGACTAAATTAAAAACCAACTGATGGTCTTTACTATTGAAATCTTGGTATAAATCCTTTTAGTACACACACACACACATACATATATATATATATACATATACATACATATGGCATTGGTAATAATTTTTATTGCAATCAAATTTATATACAATGATATGAGAGGATATTGTTTGGTTTAAAAACTTTTAATAAATATACCATATGAGGAACAATCCAGACGGTTCCCATATCTACACTCTACAGTTAATCACAATTCTGATTTCTATTATCAAAGATTAGTTTTGCCTATTATTTGTCTACATAATTCATGGGGCATTGGGTAGGTTCTAAAAGGTATTGCATCAGTAATGGAGCAAAATTAGCTATATCCTAAATGTTTTGCTCTTCCTGCTTCATAAAGTTTAAAATCAAGACTTTTAAGAGTCAAACTATTTCCAAGTTACTTAGCTCAAGAATATTTTTAGGAATTCAAAAATATCCAGCAAGTCTACATTGTCTGGCACCTAATAGGGAATAACCAGGTATATAAAAAAACAGGAAAATATGACCCATAATGAAGAAAAAAAAATTGTCCATTTGAAAATTTCCAAGAAATGACACATACAATTAGTGCCATTTTTACACTTAGTGTACACAATTAGTACACAAGGACACTGAAAGGCAGCAATACTTTTACATGTTCAAGAATCTACAGAAAGACTAAACAAGCTAAGTAGAGATGCGAAACATATAAAAATATCCAAGTTAAAGTTCTAGATATGAATGTTATAACATATGATATGAAAGATACCTCACATGGAATGTATGGTAGATTCAGTACTGCAGAAGAAAAAAGATTAGTGAACTTAAAGTTACAGTGATAGATACTATCCAAAATAAAGCATAAGAAGGGAATACTGAAAAAAAATGAGGAGCATGTTAATGAGGTGTGGGGCAGTTTTAAGTGTCCAAATACAAACATATATTCGAATCTTCAAAGGGATAGTGACAGAAAAAAATATTTGGAGAATCATTCATGGATAAAACTATTCCAAATTGTATTAAAACTTAAAAATCACAGATCCATGAAGGAAAAGCCCAACAAACCTTAAGGGTAAGAAACATAGAAAAATAAACACTAAGGCACATTGTAATCAAATTTCTTAAGGTTAGTGATTAAAAAGATCTTAAAAGTAACCAGAGAAGTGAACACATAGCATACAGAGGATCAAAAGTAAGAGTGACAGATTTCTCATTGGAAAGAAATAAATCAGGAAGACCCTATACACTATATTTAACATAGTGAAAGAAAAAAACAATCAGCTTAGAATTCTATATCTAGTGAAATTACCTTTCAAACATAGCCAGACACAATATATTGAAAGATTTCAACACCAGTAGAAATGTACTGTATGAAATCATAAAGGATATCCTTCAAACAGAAGAAAAATGATACCAGATGGAAATCTACATGATAGAATTAAAAACCTTGGTAACAGAAGTTATGTGGGCAAATACTTCTCTTAGTTAAAGCCCTTTAAAAGAAAATTAATCATTTAATGCAAACAAAAACAATGCGAGGTAGGGTTTACCACATATGTAGAAATAAAATATGTGACAATAGTAATACAAAGTTCAGAATGCATGGAATGGAAGTAGATTGTTGTAAGGCTTTATAATATATAGAAAATATTATCATATGAATCAAAAGCTGACTGTGATAAGTTAAAGATATATTTGATGATCATCTTAAATCAACCATCCAAAAAATACAGTAAGGGATATAAAATGAATACTAAAAATATACAATCATTCTAAAAAACAGCATAAAGAGAGAGGAAAGGGAATAAATTACAGATGAAACAAATGGAAAAAAATAGCCAGTGGAAAAGTTAAAAACCTATTATATGAATAATCACATTAAACACCTCAAAGTCAGAGAACTTAGATTGGATAAAAAGAAAGATTCAACAAAACATTACCTTTAGGAAATGTTTTGTATAAAGACATGTGTGGGTTAAAATGGAAAGATGAAAACAATATGCAATGTTAAAGCTCATTAAAATAAAGCTAAGGTGGCTGTATTCATATCAGGGAAAAGTAGACTTTAGAGCAAAGAATACTACCCAGGATAAAGAGGATTAATCATAAAGTAGTCAGCTCACTAGGATAACATAACAATCCTAAATGTTTATGTACCTAATAACTGGCTTTCAAAACACATGAAGCAAAAACTGATAAGGAAGAAATAAGCATATTCAGAGTTACAGAGATTTCAATTGATAGAAAATGTCTACAGACAGTCCACAGTAAACAACTAGAAGATTTGAACAATATGATTAACCAAATTGACCTAATTGACAATTTTAGAACATTCTACCCAACAACAGCAGAATATACTTTCTTTTCAAATATTGGTGAACCATTTACTGTGATAGAATATATAATGGGTTATAACACAAATTCTAATAAATTCAAAAGGAGTCAACCACAGAAAATCTGCTCCTCATTCAAGATGGAATTAAATGAGAAATCAATGTCAGAAAGATACATGGAAAATCCCTTAGTAGTCCCAAGTCTGTATTCATTAATAACTCATGGGTCATAGACAAAATCAAGATAGAAATTAGGAATTATTTTCAACTTAACGAAAATAAAAGCACAACCCTAAAAAATGTGTGGGATATAGTTCAAGTCGTGCTTAGAGGAACATTTATGGCCAAAGGGCTTTATATTAGAAAAGGGGAGAAAAACACCCTCAAATCATTGAACTCAGCTTCTTATCTTAAGACATTAGGAGGGAAAAAAGCAAATAAAACCCAAAGAACACAAAAGGAAATACATTAAAAGATCAGAGACCAGATCAATACACTGCACAACAGAAAAGCAATAGAGAAAATTGATGAAACCAAGAGATGATTCTTTGGGATTATTAAAATCAATACTCCTCTAGCTAGATTTATAATAGGGAAAAATAAGAGAAGTGCCAACATCAAGAATGAGAAAGGTGGCATAACTCATGAGGATAAAGTAATATACACTATATGATTCCACATATAAAGTTCTAGAAAAAAGCAAATTATTCAGTGCTGTGAGATAGTTGATGGGGAGGGGCATGAAGGAGGAATGGATTATAAAGAAGCACAAGGAGACTTTAGAAGCTGATGAAATGTTTGCTATTTTGATTATGGTGCTGGTTTCATGAGTGCATACCCATAAAAGCTGATCACATTGGACATTTTACACACGTGCAGCTTAGCGCACTTTAATTAGAGCTTAATACAGATTTTTAGTAATGTTGCCAGTGGCTGATTAGCTCAGTTGTTTGATGCCTGGTGTTAACAAGGCCAAGCCCCTGAGCTCAAGTCTTTCACAAGCCAGTTAGCTTCTATACTTTCAGTAGCCACAAAACTCACCTCTATTTTTCTAAGTTTTAGAGTCATTGATGTAGAATGTAAATGGCTCAAGGAAACCCACAACCACTATAAGGAAAAAATAATTTCTCAAAGTAAATTGTTTACAGACAATGGATATTAGCAGATTCTGAATTTATGATGGAGAGCGCTGGTTTTTCTTGTTTAAAAAAATGGTTTCTAACTGATGCTGCCTAATTCTGAATTTCACTTCATCCTCACTGAAGACTTAATTAAATGACATATTAAGGACAACGAGCCAAGTATTGTCACTTAACATGCATATTTTCATGTCATTTCTTTGTATCTAAATGTCTGTTTTTCCTTTTTCTTCTTTTTAGTAAGATATAAATCATACCATTGAAGTATGATTGACATATAATAAACTGCACAAATTAATATGTACAATTTGATAGGGTTTCACATAAAGTACACTGTGCAACCATCACCGCATTAAAGGTAATGAACAAACCCATAACTCCAGTTTCCTGAAGGCCTTGTGTAATCAATCCCTTTCAACCACAAATTTCCTGTTCCCATCGCCTGTCCTCAGGCAACTGATCTGTTTTCTGTCATTGTAGATTAGCTTGAATCTTCTAGGATTTTGTGTAAGTGGAATCATATATGCTATGTTTCTTCTTGTTTGACTTTTTTCCTTCAGCACAATGATTTTGAGATTTATTAATGCTATTGCATTTATCAATTAATTCCTCTTTTATTACCGAGAAACATTTTATTGTGTAGATATACCATGGTTTGCTTATGCATATATCTGTTGATGTGCATTTGATTTATCTACAGTTTTTGATCACTACAACAAAGCTGCTATGAATATTCACTAAAAACCCTTTTTTAGAGATATATATGTTTGATGACCTTGGGTAAATTTCTAGGAGTGGGATAGCAAGTTAATGTAGGAGATGAATGTTTTACTTTTTTTCACATCATTTTTATAATAGATTTAAGTTTATAGGAAAGTTAAAAGATAGTACTGATAGCCCATACCCAAATTTACTATTAGCACCTTACATTAATATGGTGTATTTTTCACAGTTAAAGAACTAACATTGATACTTTAATAACTGAAGTCCTTATTTTATGTAGATTACCTACGTTTCTACCCAATATCCTTTTTGTTCCAGGACCCCATCTAGGTCACCACATGGCATGTCTCTGACAATCTTTTTGGCTGTGATGTTTGAGCCTTTATTTTTGATGACCTTGATTATTTTGAGGGACACGATTAAGTATCTTGTCTAATGTTTCTCAAGTGAGATTTATCTGATGTTTTTCTCATGACTAGATTGGGGTTATACACTTTTGAGAGGCTATGTTCACCTTTTAAGAAACTTCCATACCATGTTCATGGCATTTGAGCTATATTGCATTCTTACCAGCTATGTTTGAGAGTTGTAGTTGCTCCTCATCTTTGTCAATACTTGATATGTCAGCCATTTTATCTTTAGATGTTCTAATGAGTAGGGTGAGATATCAAGGTTGTTTTCAATTGCATTGATATTTGGTATTTCTTCATATGCTGATGGGCGATTTGTACGTCTCCTATGTAGTGTCTGCTATGACTTGGATGAGTGTCCACCAAATGTTCATGGGTTGGAAACAATGGTGGTACTCTTGGGAGGTGATGGAATCTTTGGGAGGTGGGTACTTGTGGGTGGTCCTTCCACCATTGAACCTCTCTTTACTTCCTGGCTCATAATGTAAGCCACTTGCTCTACCACATGCTCCTGCTATAATGTACTGCCTCTCCACATGACCAGGATGATGGGATCACCCAGTCTTGGATCTCCAGAATCATGAGCTAAATCTTTTCTCTTCATAAGTATTTCATTGTAGTAATGCAAAGCTTACTAACACAGTGTCCAAATCTTCTGCCATTTTCTTATTGTGTTGTTTGTGTTCTTTTGAGTTGTGAAAGTCCTTGATATATTTGGGATACAATTTTTGTTTTTAAATTATTTTGGTCAAATATACGTGCTTAAATATGTTCTTGTAGTCTGTGATTTGGTTTTTAGTTTTCTTAATAATATCTTTTGAAGAGCAGATTAAAAAAATTGAAGAGATTCAATTTATTTTTTCTTCTATGGTTTGCCATGGTATCAGGAATATCCTACTTAACCCCCAAATTTTATACTGTTTACTTATTAAAGTTGTATAGGATTAAGTTTTCCATTCAGATTGATGAGTCATTTGATTTAAGTTTTATTGAATATAGATCAAAGTTAAGTTTTTGCACAGCAATATTCAATTGTTGCACTACCACTTGTTGAAAAAATTAAGTCACAGTATTTTTAGCATGTTTGTAAAAAATCAATTGAATAAATATGCATAGTTCCAATTCTGAACCCTCCATTCTCTTCTAATAGATGTTTATATGTTGTTCTGAACTATTTGCCACCAATTCCAAAATATCTTGATTATCACAGTATACAATAAATCTTAAAATTAGGTAGGGTGAGTCTTCCAACTTTGTGTGTGTTTTCTAGTTGTTTAAAAAATAAACATTGCTCTGATCCTTTGCATTTCTGTACAAACTTTAGAATCCATTTATAAGTTCTACAAAAGAGAAGATGGAATTGATATTAATATTGGATTGAATTTATAGATACTTTTGTAAAGAATTATTATCTGAATAATATTTGGTCTTTCTACCCATAAGCATCATATACATTATCATTTATTTTAGTCTTTAATTTCTTACAGGAATATTTTATTCATTTTACTGTAGAACTACTGGGCATTTCTATTAGATTTGTTATATTTTTGTGTTTTGTGGCAACACAATAAATGGAAATTCAAATATTTTTACTTTTCACTGTTCACAGTGTATAGAATAAAGTTCATTTTTGTACATTCACACTATGTCCTATAGTAATACTAAATTCATTTATTAGTTCTAAAATTCCTCGGGTTTTCTTTCTTTCCCCTTGGATTTTCTTGATGTAAAAAAATCGTGTTATCTGCAAATAAGCATAGTTTTTCTTTTTCTTTCTCAATAATTATGTCTTTTTATTTATTCCATCTTTCCCTCTTTGGTTTTATCACAACCTCCTGAACCATCGTGATATTTGGATATAGTTTGTGTAATTGAGAGTGAAGTCAACGCTCAATGATCTTTCCAAATTTCTTTATTCTCTGACTTTAAGGCAAATACCTATCACCATATAGATCAAAATAATAAACAATTATTAGTCTCAAACTTAAAAATGAAATATGAATATATTTAATATGATGATGGACAAATATTATTTTTGTTTTGCTTTGAGTGGAATAATGGAGTATATAACCTGTGATATGTTAATACCTATCATTTGCATGCTATTTTGGGAATTCAAAAAGTAGAAAAATAATAAAAAAATTCCTGGAGAAGTCATAAGTTTGATGTTTTAAAAATTCCATTTCTGTAGGCAGTAAAGGTTTTTGTAACAAAGAATGGGAAATAACCACGGAGGAATAATATTTGGTGTAATGAGGGAGATTGTAAAGTTTAACTCAATTTAGAAAATTCATCTAGAACTATAATCCCCTATCTCAGAGTATCAGGACTAACAACATAAAAAATAACAAAATAGACATAACAATGATACAATAATACAACAGACAGAACTTGGGGTTCTTAGGACAGAGTTACAATTGCAACATTTGCTTATATTTGTGCAGTAGCTTATAAATAAAATTACAGCTTACTTTGGGACACTTGCCCAAAACCTTTGCAATCAATAAGGCCTTATTCAAAAATGACCATCTTGACATGTTCTTGTAATGATCATCAAGGGATACAGAAGAAGCTCAGTGGTAGTGAAATAAAGGGAACCACAGTGAGGACATTGACTTTCCCTTGGCCAATAAGCAGTTTGGTAACAACTGTAAAAAACAATCTGTGATTGTATCTGCTGCTATTTGTAGAAAGTTGTATGTATGTTTGTTTCTGCTGATCATTTGTTCACAGTTCATTCTATATAACATTTTTGGTAACTATTTTTTTTCTTAGGTTTTACACATCCTGAATAATGGTACCAGCTCCTAACCCTTGATCTAGATAGTCCTATCTGTGCTATAACCCTATATGTGCTATGAAGATTAGTAGGTAGGAAAGGGTATTTCAAGGGTTCCACTTATTACTACTATTATATCTATCACACTATGTTTATTGAGTAGCACCTTTGAAATTTTAAGGTACAAGAACTTGACTTTATTTTCTGCATCTGTAAAAATTGGAAAAATAGTAGTTAACATTTTCAGAATTTCTGCTATTAGAAAAGTACTGTACTAGATACTTCACATAAATCTTAAAATAATAGCACCCATCTTCTAGGGCTGTATGAAAATTAAAATAGATGTTGAATGTAAAGCACAAAGCCCAACTCCTGAATATTAGGAAAAATCATTACGATGTTAAGCTGTTACTACTACTACTACAGTTAGATATTTGAATTGTTGACCATTTTAATCACAGTTCCATGCTATGATATTTTTCTTCGCATATATAATCTTGCATGTCTAGGACAAGTTCCTAAGGTTGAACTCTTTCAAGTGGTATAATTGTTGAGACTCAGTTGTAAGAAATAAGGAACACCTGAGCTCGCCTAAAAAAAAAAAAAAAAAAAGTATATTTAGATTAGAGGTGAGTGATGTATCTGTGACAGTCAGGAAGGCAGCTGGAACTGGAAAAGTCCAGAACCACGGATTTAAAAGTCTTCAGCACTTCCTCTCCATGTCTTGTTTTTTCCCACTGTACACCTGTGGCATTTTTCTTTCTCAGGGCAGGCATGAATCTCCCTCTTTCTCTGTGCCAATTTAAAAGTCTCCAGGACAGGACTCAGCACCTATTCCTGGCCATGGGGATGTGACTGTGGGGAAAGGACAACTGTTTGCTAGGGCTGGGACCTTCTCTTCTGGCTGGGACCTTCTCTTCTGGGTGTTCACAGCAGAGGCAACTCACTGAATTTCCACTCTTATTAGGTCAAAATTCACATGTGTAACAATTTTAAAGTGTATTCCCATATCTCACTCTAAAAGGTTCTCAATTTCCACCAGTGGTAAATATGAGCAACCGCTTCTAAATCAAACTAAGAACTTTCCAACCTGTTCCATTAGTTCCAGGTCTTTCAAGTCTAATGTATAATTTAGGTAAAGATGATATTGGAGAGAAAGGATCTAATGTTATGTCATTTTTTTTCCTAATGTAGAACTCTTCTTATATGTCTTTGGCTCATTATTATATGTCCTTTACTGTAGTCTCCTTTTCTTCTGTCCCTAATTTGGGGTGTTCTTAAAGAAGCCAGGATCATCCTCACCCCAGGTACCCTCTCAAAAGTTCACTTAGCGTTTTTGTAATAACGATTCCAAAATCTTTATCCTCCTTCTGACTTTGCTACATTATGTTTTAGCAACATAATTTTTATAATACTTAAGGCCAGAGGCTGAGATATGGTCTTGGAGGGCTCCCTTTCCTTCCCCTACCATATCTAATCTCTCACCAAGCTTGTTTGTCAAACAAGTAGGCATTGTTTTTTCTATCTCCCTACCACTTATTTCTGTGCATAAGAAGGCCACAAATGACAGACCCTCAGCTCAAGTTTAAATTTTCTGTTTAAGTCACATGTATGAATTAACTCATCTCTGGTCCCAAATTCTCTTAGTGGATCAGGTTCCCATTTTTGGACCTCATAGTCATGGCCAAAGGTCAGGGTCACATGGCAGAAGTATGAATGGCCCTAAGGGTGGGATGGGATATGTTATTTCCAGAAAAGGTTCAGGGAGGAAAACTCCATAGGTGACTGTAACATGAGTCATTGAAACATCATAGAAAGAAGTGCAAGTGTCATCAGTAATCAGAATTGGGATATACTTGGTAACTTTCTGGTGAGCTTTACATTTAAATATAAATATTCTGGGTAAATAAAGCGCAACTTTATACTGGAATATTTTGTATAATTATTTCATGAAAAAAACCTGAAAATAAAAATAATGTAGATGGAAAAGGACACATCCCAACTTTCTTTCACTTAAGTAGAAAGCCATATCACCTGCTATCAGCAGTCTTTTCAGCCTCTCATTATTCACATCTAGACATGCATCAGGAGAATCCCCTGAGGACAAGGTCTGTAGCCTCCAGCTCACTGTTGCTTTGAGCTGCTGGAGTGACAACAGCATTCTGGGTTTTCCCAGCTGTGAGTCCAGAGGCTTTAGCATGAGTTGTTTTAGGATTAGGAAGAGTCAGCGAGGAGGTCTAGAGGAGGCTTCCTTATAATTTAAAATATCACCCCTACTGCACCAACAATTAAAATGAAACCCATAGGAAATAGTTAAACTCAAGGAGACAGCCACTCTTTTGACTCCTAGAATATTAGGCAGGTTGGATAAATGCATTAAGCGCTGTCTGCCTCATCTCCCACCCTATACCCCTTTCATGCGGAATTGCTTTCATTTAGGGGGTTGGTTGTATAATCTCATGCCTCTGGGCTTATGTAACTGTTGCGTTTGGATTTTCTGTGTGGCAGGAGTTCACTCCTCTTGGTGATGTAGTATTTTATTCCTCTACCACTGTCCAGCTCCAGTATTTTCTTTCCTACACATTCTTCCCCCCAGTTTTCCCTTCTCATCCACTTCTGCTGGTATAACAGTGCCTGCCCATGGAACCCATCACATTTTCTCTTTTACTCTTCAACATTCAACAAATCAGTTGAACACCAGCTTTATGTTAAATAGTGTGTCCAGTATTTGACTGGACTTGAATAGGTTGAAAATGGATGATGGAGAAGCATGATTCTTGCTTTAAATTAGTTTTCCAAATCTGAGAGACACCAAAAGGAAAATGCCATATGACATAATTAAAAGTGACAAAGTGGATGTGTGTGTAGGGTAAGGCATAGGCAATGTTCTTCTCTTCCCGCTGGCTGTTTCCTTTAAAGTAGTGGGAATTCCATTAGTGTAACACTCCCTGTCTTTCTCTGCTGTATCTTTGCTGTGCTCCAAGAAATAACATATCTGATTGGTGAGTTTTGAAAGAGGAAATTAGTCCTGTCCATATGGGATTCATGTTCTTTTCTGATAGTCCCCACCCTAATTCTGGCACTGGTATAGGTCCTCAAGTGGGGAAGTCTGTGTCTATTTCGACCTTGCCTGGTAAGGAAAGTTAACCGAATTCTGGGGACATTATTAGAAAGATCCCTTGTCCAGTTCCTCTATGGTACAAGCTCACCACTATCTGTGTCAGTTTTATCAATAACGAGAGTAACACTGGGGCTTCCTGACTCATATTCCTTATTTTTGATCTTTTCACTCTGAGTTCAGGTAGGGAATAGGCAAGCTATGTTCCAGCCCCTTGAAACCTCACCTCTCTAATAAAGTGCAAAGAACTCTGAGAAAGGGGAACCCAGAGGATCAGAGAAGTCCAAAAAGAAGCAATGCAAGAACTCCCAGCAAAGCAATAGGAGTGTACTTGTGGACAGAGAAACTGTTCCTAACACAGAGAGCTATGTCTCCAGAGGAGCAAAGTGTTTTCATGGATGAATGCACCACCAGGTTGATGGGCTGATGAATTGGGACTTGAGGAAAATAGAAATCGTATTATAAAAAGCTCTGCCATGTTAAGGAATTTAGTTATTTTTCTATAACCAAAGGGGAACCCATTAAGGAATTTTGAATTGAGGAATCCTTTGAGGAAATTTGGGCATCAAAAATATGTGAACAGAAGTAAAAAACTGGCTTCGTGGAGATGAGTGACAGTTTCAGGCTGTTGACTGCTTGTACACTAGTCCATGTTAGAGGTGACAATGGGAGAGGAACAAACTGAGGGGACTCTAGAGATCTTAGACAAGCAGACTATAGGATATGCTGATGGGATTTCAGACTCGAGTCTCTGGAAGCATGGAAAAGATGAAGTGCCTCTGACTAATAATGCATGTGTTTTGCCACCTAAGATACTGCATTATAATTCATTGACAATTCAAGGACACTTGGTCATAACCTCCTGAGAGTATGACTTCCATTTGAGTATCAGAGGGACTTGCACATTGCCTGATACCTGTACACTGAAAACACTTCTTTAATTTTTTAACATTTTTCGAAAACAATTTTTTTTTTGAAAAACAGTGCTATAGTTAGGAAATGGACTATCTCCCAAAGTTCCATGTGTTAAGGGTTGGTCCTTGTGGGGTACTATTGGGAGATGGTGGAACCTTCAGGAGATGAGTCCTAGTGGGAGGCCTTTAGGTCTTTGAGGGCCCCTGTATTTTTTTTTTTGAATTGTTGAATCAAACTGCACTTATTTATTTTGTTTATTTTTTATTTACGAACTGAGTAGTTTTGCTGTGTCATTTGCCTCTGCCTTAATGTGCTACCATGGACCTAAAGCAATGGGGCAACCAGATCATGGACTGGAACCTCCAAAACACTGAGGCCAAATAAACCTTTTCTCTTTATAAGTTAATTATTTCAGTTATTTTGTTATGGTGATGGAAAGCTAAGACACAATACAGTATTTATTATGTGTCAGGCACTATTCTAGATGCTTTACAAACATTTTTCACATATTCTTTGTAACAATGCTACAATATATCTTAATATTCTCCCTTTATAGATTAGGGAACAGAGGCACAGAAAGATAAAGTAACTTACCTGGTATAGTACAAAGTGGCTGAGCTGGGTTTCAAGTTCAGGTATTCCGGCTTCAGAGATATCTCTCCTATTTATTGTATTACACTGAATAAATAGATAAATCTCTATACTCTACTAAATTAATATGCCTAAATTGACTTCCATTCTCCTTCAATTGATGAACATCTTTGAAACTTAGCCGACTTAGCTGAGATGTCCACTGATATTACACACTTCCTTGAACCAAGGCTGGGTTCACAGCCCCTCCTGTGTATTTCCTTTGTCCAATCCTTATCTCTGTCCTAGGACAGACCTACCCTCTTGCAGCTGCCTATTTATTTCCGTTTCCCTCCTAGCTTGTGGCTACAGGATGGCTACAGATTGTGTCTAATACGTGTCTGTGGACTGAGCACCTACCCTTCGTTTATTTTGGCTAAAATCAGAAACAAATGATCCAGCAAGATAGATCCAGCAGTGTGCCAGGATGACACTTGAGAGATGGAGTAGGAGTTGACCAGGGGCAGGTGAAATGCAGGCAGAACAAGAGACTGCTCTTTAGGGTCCCAGTCTTCTAATCTCAGGAAGAGAGACTTCCCTTCCAGTGAAGGTTCCAGACATCTGTTTCTCATCTGCCTATTCACTTATGATTTTCTTCCTCTTCCTCCCTCTGACTCTTGGGGTTGGCTGCAGCTGGAAAGCTCGTGTGGAAGTGAAGTTCTCGGTAAATCACTGAGAAGGCTCCAGGGCTTTGGGGCTCATTTTTCACTGAAAAAAAAAAAAAAAAAAATCAAAAGAGTGGAGGCAAGTGAGGGTGAGAAAAGGAAAGCCAGCCTGGGCTATCTCTGTATAGTGAATAGGGAGTGAGAAAATGGGTGAGTGTGTATGTGAATGTGTGTCCAGGTGTTGGCTGGGATCCTTCCATAGCATCCTTGGTAGGAGGCAAGGAGTCAAAGCTGCCACATGACTGAGGCTGGCAGATCTCCCCACAGTCTCATGCCCTGTCCCACTAGCGGTGAGGCTGCTGTCCTTCTATGAGAAGTGTCTTTGCAAAGGCCAGGTCCTGCTCTGTGCTGGCCGCCCACACACTTCACAGGAAAGTAAACAGGGCCAGGGAGCTCACGCCCAGATGACTTGGCATTTGTGGCCAAATTGAAGCCAAGTTAGGCAGAGGAGGCTGTGAGTCCATAAAAATTAAGTATTGGGAAATGCCATCTTCTAGTAGGGTGGGTGGTAAAACTTCATTTCTCGAGAACAAGGTTGCTTTTTTAAGTTGAAACTGCTTTCAACTTAGCAGCTGCTTTCATGTTGGACATTTGGTGAAAACCAGGTTAGGGGAGAAGGTTCCACAGGCTCAGAAAAATCACAGATGAACCCATAGGATAATCGAGTGCCTGAGTTCTCAGAGACACTGCAACTCTGTGTAAATCATTTACCATTCAGGACTTATTTCATCAGTATTTATAACTCAAATGATGCTGTACCAGGAATAAATGTATTTTGCAATGAGATTCTCAAGGGGTAATACTAATGATGACTCTCTGTTACAAACGTCATGATTTTTAGGGGACTTTCTTTTACAGGAATTTCAGACA
Organism: Sciurus carolinensis; assembly: GCF_902686445.1. Lineage (NCBI taxonomy): Eukaryota > Metazoa > Chordata > Mammalia > Rodentia > Sciuridae > Sciurus > Sciurus carolinensis. The sequence continues at coordinate 128,095,470 of NC_062223.1, read as the reverse complement.
TTGTTGATTCTTTGAAAGACTTGGAACCATCTAGAAGGAGCTATAGGAGGGTAGTGTGTGGTTTGGGGTTCATCTGTGATCTCCTCCATTTCTTGTCCCATCAAAGTCCTAGAGAGATGGTAGAACTGATTCTCAGACTAGGGAGCTTTCAATTAGTGCATTGACCCAACTTAGTAGACTAAATTTGAGACTCACATAATATACAAAAGGATTTCTGTGTCATGTCCAAGGGTAAGGAACAGCCTGGGAAATTCAGTTTCCAGAAAATGTTGAGGGTTTATGAGAATAACAGAAGAGATTTGAAATCAAGATCTCTGACAATCCAGAACTTGAGATTCCCATTACTCAAGTGTCTTTTTTTTTTTTTTTTTTTTTAAGAATTCCCAGGAAAAACCTCCTGCTCTGCACAATATTTGCTCTCAAACTTCCATTTAACTCTGAGAATAAAGTAAATGACTAATGCTCTGGTATATGATGACAATGTACTGGCAGGATTCAAATGAAGAGGTAAATGATCTCTATCAGAGCCTGAGGGAAATGGGCAAACAAACTCTAGTTCCTGAACTAAATGGAACAGATACTCCCCACCCTACTATGGACAGAGGGGCAGAGTCCCATTTAAAAAGGCTTTGATTTTGCTGGACATAGTGGCTCATGCCTGTAAAAATCTCAGCAGCTTGGGATGCTGAGGCAGGAGGATCACATATTAGAAATGAACCTCAGCAACGTAGCAAGACCCTGTTTCTAAATAAAAACAAAAAAGGAGTTGGGGATGTGGCTCAGTGGTTAAGCATCCCTGGGTTCAATCCTTGGGGTGAAAAAAAAAAAAAGCTTTTATTTTAATTCCCTGTACCTGGACCTAACTTTTCTTAGAATGAGTCTGTGCCAGAGATCCCACAGGGCTAAGGAAAATACATTTTTTAGATTTTACTCAATCATGAATTTGACAGAATGCATTACCAGGTTTAATCCAGCTATATTATCCAGCAGATTGAGTAATAATAGTTAAAATAACAGCAAAGATAACATCTAGCATTGGCAGAGTCTTTGCTATGTGCCAGGCACTGTGCTGACTGTTCTTCATAAAACATATCATTTAATATTTACAACACTAAGAGGAATGTGCTCTTATTACCCCCACCCTATGAATAAACTGAGGCAAAGCAGAAAGCAGTTAAACAATTTGGCCACATTCATACAACTAATAAGAGGCTGAGTTTATTCAGACCTAAACTGGTGGACTGCAGAGTCTCTACTTCTCCCACTGTGTTTACTGCTTCTTTGGAAACAGATCTGGGATGTAAGTCAACACTTAGCCCACAGTCTCCTTGAAGCATCACTTGATATCTCTTTGCTACTGTTCACTAGTAAACATGACTGATATTTGGAGTACAAAGTGGGCAAGTCTCCAAGGAGTTGAGATGCTGAGTACCTTTCTTCTTCCAACACCCCCAAGATAACTACTGACAAAATCTGTACTTCTGATACTCCATGTTAATTCCATGTCAGTGGCTGAATATGGGTGAGAAGGAAAAAGGAAGTCTTGGTTACTAGGACCTACTGAGAATGTAGTAAAGGAGTACAACTAACCCTGGGAATGTCAGGGTATGATTTTCTCTGAGCAAATCTGAAGGAAGGGTGAGGAGAGGACAGGTCTTCCATTGCTCCCAGTTTCCCATCTCACTTGGATATACATGATGGAAAGAATGAGTATGGCAGAATATTCGCAGGCCAACCGAAGAGCATGCCCTAGAATTGAACAGCTCAGCCAGAGGGGAGCTGGACCCTGCCACAATACCCTGAGAATACAGTGGTGGCCAGCCTTGTACAGCGACCTGTGATTCTTCATATCATTTGGACTACTCTCAGAAACAAATTCCCTGCACTGGAGAGAAGAATACCCCTTCCCTCAGCCCACACCAAGGCTTTAGACCTGTGGTTGGTATCCTCTGTTCCTTTGCTCTATGGCTCCAAGCTTAAATGGGGAACCTGTGTTGACATTTTGGAGGGGAAACAACAACAAAAAAGAAACATGTTCCAATTCCTTTTCCTGCAGCTACGATCCTTAGGGAAACTTTGCATTTGGGGAGTGCTACAGCCCACAGGGAGCTTTGTGTATCTTCTGTACCACCTTCAGCAGGATACAGGCCAGGGATGAGGGATCTGCATGAGAGGAAGCAGCTGAGGGGAGGGATCCTGTGCCTCCGATGTTGAGCACTGAAAAATGCCATAGCCAAGGTGGAGCCAGTCAGAAATGGCCCTTCTTGGTGCTGGAGGGAACTCAGGCTTTGAATGTATCTGAAAGGCTCTCCCAACACTGAGGCTGGAGGGGGCTGGGATCTCCACTTGCCTGCCTCTCTAGGGGGTCCTCTTTAGCAACTAAAGAGGATGCACTTTTTTTTTTTTTTTTAATTTTCCTGGTTTGAAACTTGATATAGCCTAACGGCAGGTCACATGGACAGTTGGTAGAACCTTGGTTGTCTTGTTCAAAGGCCCAGTTTCCAGTCCAGCAAGTTACCAAGTCCCCTCAAGCCTAATCTACCAATCAAAAGTAAGAATACTAGACATTTTGTAGGCTAGTTATGAGACTCAACTGAGACTATGAATGTCAAGATGGCTCATGAATTATAATGAGCTACTCCCATATAAGAGATGACTATTATTACCTAAGCAAGGCAGTAGTTTATTAGTTAATAATATATGGTAATTATGTTATTACTTAGTAATATAAGCAGCTAATATATAGTAGACATTGCATTAAATACTGTAATAAAACGTCTATAAAATCTATTTAACTATAAATATATACATATAGTGCCCGAACTGTGGCTATTGAAACCCTCCATTGGTTTCCCACTGGAAATAGAATCCTAACCACACCCTCTGACAGTCCTATAAAAGTCACCTAGTACTCTGTTTTATGACCAGGCACGATTCTAGGAACTGGTAATAAATAAGACTGGTGTTCTCCAGGGGCCTACCTTCTCCTGCAACAGACTAAAACCAATTATATAAAAAGAATGAAGATGATTTTGGACGTTAATGGACACTTAAAATAACATAGAAGACAAGGTAGACTGTTACTGAGAGTGGGAAGCACAGCAGTTTTAGGGTGTTGGTTCTCTTCTGCGGAGGTGATTTTGTGCCGGAAACCTAGAAGAGGTGAGAGCCACCTTGTGTGTGTCTGCTGGCACTGAGAAGAGCAACTGTGAAGATCCTGCAGCAGAAGCACACTAGAAGACTAGAAAGTAGGCCTGGTGGGGTTGCCAGAACAGATGCATGAGTAGGGCCGGTGTACCAGTAGGCTTTTAGTTCCACCAGAGGGTGTGGTTCGGATCTTATTTCCAGTGGGAAACCATCGCAAGGTTTCAGCAGGAAGAAACAAGACTGATTCAAAATTTAAAAAGAGCTCTTTGGCTGTTGGCGGGCAAGACTTAGAGGGAGGCAGGAATGGAAATACTGAGATCCTACATTAACTCAACTGATGATCCTAAGAACCTAAGGGAAAGCATATTCTTATATTAAGGGGGACACAAAGACTTTAGGGAGCCAGAGTGGCTTTTTGCAAAGCTGTACTGCAGTGAGTCCTGGAGCCAGGATTTGAGCCCAGGTGGTTGGGATTTCAGAGCCTGCGTTCATGAACCTTGGGTATTTTGTTACTTTCATCAAAAGCCCAAAAGCCACTGCGAGTACTGCTGTTAATTGTGGCTCACCAGCGAGCTGAGCTGGGGAGAGGCAGCGTGGGCGGGGCTGGGCTCGCTGGGGGAAGAGCAGCAGCAGCTGTTATTCACATCAGGTCTGCAGGGCTGGCTGGGCCTGGTTGTAGCAGGAGCCTTGCTCCACCCTCCCACGGGTTTTCCCAGCTCCGTCACAGGGTCTCCATTCCCACCATGGCATGTCCCAGCGGTTCCGTTTGTGTGTGTACCCAGAGCGCTCCACTGAGGCCTGTGGTCACGGAATGGCTTCGCTCCATGCTCTGCCACAGGTTGCAAGCCATAGGGTGAAGGTCGGACCGTTCTGTTTGCCACAACAGCTGCGTCCATGGCAACAGCGTGTGATATCACTGGAAAAGCGATTTGTAAAAGTACTGAGCTGGAAGGAGCTGCGGCAGAAGATAGAGGGAGCAGGCTCTATGAAGATGCTCCAAGGGCTCATACACGCGGGCCCTTTTTGCTGTCCTTGGCCTATCAGACCTTTTCATTCAGGCTTAGTACATCCAGATGTTCATCCCATAGCTCAGGCGGATCTAGGCCAGATGTGAACTGTTTCTTTTTCATTCCATCTCACGAATATTTCTAGTCACCTGGCTCTCTGAGCCCCACGGCCCCTTTGGGCTGGAGGGGGTTAATGGGGACCAACCCTCCCTGGGGTGCCTTCCCTTCTGCTTTGTGATGCCCCCAGGTCACTCTCAGAGGCCAGCAGGATTTGCTGTCCAAAGGACTTCAAGAGACATACAAGCAGTCTTTTCTTAGAAACAGGAAACTGTATTTGGGCCAAGTAAAAATGAAGTGAAGCACCCAGAAACCTGAGGGTTGCTCCAAACTCAGCGGCCTGGAGGCAGACAGGGAGGGTTCAGCTTCTGGCAGGGCTCCCCGACTCCTTCTCATGAATGAGATCGATCTCAGCTGTGGTCTCCGGCGTTCTTCATTGCACTCAGATCATTATGTAAGTGCTGTTAACAAATCCATTGAAATACTCTCAGCAAGCTCTTTCTTCAGTCCTTTCAGTATATGAATCAACACAGTATTACTTAGTTATTTTTCATAACCTCATAACTTTTTCAGTGGACAGATACTACTCACTATTGGGATTGAAAAGACTATTGTGCTGCTTAGGCAGACACAGAGGAGAATGTAATAAAATGAAGTTCATGTTTTTTTCTGAACATGGCTGGAGTAGTAATTGGGAACGCACTCACTTGGGGTGTCATTTGCTGAACTGCTTCATAAGTCTGTAAATTCTTCTTTCAAGGATTAAGTAAATGTCTCTATTCTCCTAGGGGATGAGGGCCACATCTCCTTGTTCACAATGGCATCCCCAACACCTAGCTTCATGCCTGAAATTTGATTGAATACTCAATAAGCAGATGTAGGGTAAATGAATGAACAAATACATGAATTAAATCAATGAAGCTAGTTCTTGATTCATCAATATCATAATAAACTTGCATTGGAGTGGGGAGTGTGGGTGAAAAATAGGATAGAGACAGGGTAGGTCTGATGGTCAGGAGAAGGAACATGAACACTGAAATCAGAAGAGCCGGCGTTTAGTCTTGGTTCTGTGACCTCAGACAAGTTGCTCAATCTCTCTGAGCCTCAATTTCCTCATCTCTCAAGCAAGATCTTTAACATCTCCTGATAGTATTTATTATAATTATCAGGATTAAACGAGACAAAGTTGGGAGAGATGTAATGGAGCTGCTGCACACTTTTGATGAGGTGGCACTCAAACTTGGGTCTGCCACTCATCTCTTGTAAATGTACTGTGTAATTTATTTCCCCACTGATACAACTCAGTATCTGGTTCCATAATCAACCAGTTTCCTACACTCTTCTTTCAGGCCACAGAGCTGGAAATCCTCCTGACCCAGGTATGCTTGCTTCCCTTGGGCAGGTGTCTTCACCCAAGTGTGTTCAGTCTTTTCCCTTTGTGGCTACCCGAATTGTCCACACAAGGAGTCCAGGTGAGCAGAACCTGGTTAGAATGTCTTCATGAGTTTTTGATGCTGTGGAGTGACAACCACTGGTGGAATATTTTCGCTTCCAGCGAAAACTAAATACTGAGGCTGGTGATGAGCATTAATCACTGAGTAGGACTCAGCATTCCTTTATGAGCAGCAACTCCTGCTGAGAGGGGAGGGCACCAGTGTCCAAGTCCTCCTGCTCTGCCCTGCTCATCCCATCCCGCCACCACCTACGCTTGCACAGGCGCCTCAGTGACAGCTCTTCTGGGGGCAGCCTCCCCACCCACCCCATGGCACTTGGGCTTTCCAATGAGCCTGCCAGCTGAGGGAGTGGTTTCTGTGGTATGGTCTGCCACAGCTCATTTTCCATGAGGGTCACCAGGCAACCACCAGAAAGTGACAACTCCTGACGCAAACTGTGCTTCACCCAGAGACAAGCTCCGTATCCCATTACTAAGGCTGGAGTGGCTCCAGGTGGGCTGTGCCAAGGGTGGTGTTCTCGAGAGGTCAGATTGGAGGATTCGAGCTGTATTCTCAGCAGGGTTCATAAGCTATGAGATCTGGGGCCAAGTTGGTGAGGCCGTATTGCAGAATGGGGGCAAGGAGAGTAGGTAGAAACAGCAAAGTTAAAAAAAAATCAGACATTGATCTCAAATGAAACATTTTCCTTTTTTCCATACTAACTGGAACATTTTCCTGTTAAGGTGTCACCCAGGAAATAAATCGTTGTATTACTTTAAAAATAATAATGATATCTCATTTTTATATGATGATTTACAGGGTTGAAAGTGGATTTATTTCCATGTTTGAAATTTATTCTTCCACTAGCCATTTGGGGTAAGTATAGGAAGGGGTGTCCTCTCTGTTTTAGCAAAGGGGAAATTGAAGCTCATAGAGAAATTTGCCAGCTCTTGTTGTATCAGTAAGCAATTACCTGACAGAGACCAATCTTAGGTCTTCCTCTTACATTGAACTGTAGCATTAGTCCAGTCTGCTTTCCTAAGGTCTCTGTTTTCCCTTGAAATTCTAGTTATTGATCCAGTCATTTACTTATTTATTTATTTATTTTTTGGTACCAGGGATTGATCTCAGGGGTACTTGACCACTGAGCCACATCCTCAGCCCTATTTTGTATTTTATTTAGAGACAGGGTCTCCCTGAGTTGCTTATTGCCTCGCTTTTACTGAGACTGGCTTTAACCTTGTGATCCTCCTGTCTCAGTCTCCTGAGTCACTGGGATTACAGGCATGTGCCATTGCACTTGGCTCATTTACTCATTTATTAATTTCAAATACCTATGGAATGCCCACTACATGCTACGTATTTATAAAGCAGGAATTATGCCATGCAAATACCCTGCCCTTTGTGGTTTTTCTTGGGCATGTGCTGTATGATCTCTTGGCTTAGTATCCACACACCTGCTGTGTAACAGAGGTGTTGTTAACCAGTAACAGAGGAGAAACCCTCAGAGAATAATCTGTGCAGGGTTACATGTTACAAGTAGGGAAGAGAGAGACAGTTCAATATCTGTCTTCAAAGCTGTGCTCATAACCATCAGCAATTTGTACAGACACCTAATGGAGAGAGATTTGTTTAAGCAAGCATCCTCCTTACCAGAATCGCTCCATATCCACTTTGACTACCAGTACCACCTACATGATTTCAACAAATCATATCCTTAAGATGTCTGTTTTTATTTTTGACTTTTTAAAATTTTCTGTTTATATTTCTTATGAGGCAAAGGAGCAGAGTTTAGGGGTTCCAGTCAATATCAAGTGTATTATGGCTAAACAGACTGGTATCATGATAACATTTTTCAAATCTCTCTTATGCCAGAACTCTGTTAAGTACTTTGTACATAATACCTCACTTAATTTTTACAAAACTCTGATGAAAGAGGAACTGTAGTCCCTCCTTAGCCAAGGTTCCACATTCTGCAGTTTTAGCTACCTATCCTTGGAACTGTTATATGGAAAATTCTAGAAAACAATAAGTTTTAAATTATCTACCATTCTGAGTAGTAACTAACGTATGTGCTACCCACCCATTAGTTATCCAGTATCATTTTTGTCATCAGATAGATGAAGTATGGCAGTGCTTGTATATAGATTTCAGTACATATTCAGTGGTTTCAGGCATACACTGGAGATCTTAGAATGTATTCATCCTGGATTCAGGGATGGGTGGGTGTGGAGGGTGACATTATTTTCATCTTTATTTTACAGATGATGAGCCTAAGAATAACCTAGCGAAGGTTAGAGTACTAAGTTTGTCATCCAAGATTCAATTCACTTCCTATGGAATAAAAAATCCTGACAGATTGTCCTAAGGAGTAGTTGTGGAAAATATTTAGTGGCTAGAACTGAGGGAGAGGAGACAAAGGGGTAAAAGTCAGTGGATTTTTCGTGTTGGCTTTGTTAGGTTACATGTTTATCTAACATATTTAGGTGGTAAATTGGAATTGGTTCTAAATGAAAACTTTTTCCTCCAAATCTGAACTATAGGATTATAAAAAGTCATTCATCAATCCACTGAGAATGTGGGAGGAGCCTCCTCACATACTTAGCATTGGATTTTTAAATGTCTACATTTTATGATTCTTAAAATGTTATATGCTTATGGCAAAAATAAGAACATAAAAAAAGGTGAAGGAAACCAAAACTTTTCTAATCTTACCACTCCAAGACAATCCCTGCTACCACTCTGGCACATTAATGTCCTTTCTAGACCTTCTTAAAATATACAGTTTCATCCCAATAGTTCTTTTCCATATCCATGTGCAAGATCACCTCTCTCTTCAGAATCGAGTTCTCCCTTGATTCCCATGGGGAAAGACAGATGCGCACCAACAGCTCTGGCTCCAGGCCCGATCCTCTTTTACCTTGAACTTTCACCTTTCGGTTGCACAGGAGTTAATGGGGAAAGTCAGGTCACCCTGGCCTTTGTTGTCTCCAGAAGGACTTCGCTGACCCACGCTCCCGTGCAGCCTAAGGGCATCAGCCTCTGCTACTGAGCCATACATTTCCCCTGACGGGAGCTCTTGCTAGTCCTCCCTAGACTGCACACATGTGCGAGCAGACAAGCAAGATTCACGGCTGTCTGGCTTCTCCCTGTCCTCCCCCAGATGAGTTGAAGCCAGATGACAGCACCAGACAGACCTGAGGAGGATCGATGGCAAGCCAAGAAGAAATGAACGATATCTGGTCCCAGCTTGGGCTTTGGCTTAATCACTACCACATGAGCACAATCAGGACTGCACAGCATCGTTGGGATTAGAATAGCGTTTCCTTTAGGGAGAAAATGGGGATAAGAGCTGTTACCACATGAGATCTCTACCATCCCAGATTTCACCCTTTCAACCATAATCACTATTCTTAATATTTATCGAATGCCTCTCACTTGCCAGGCATGGTGTTAAATGCTCTGGATGGATTTACCTCATTAGTTCTTATAACACACCACTAAGGAAGGTATTATTGTTATCCCCATTTTGGAAAAGAAGACTCTAAGGCTCAAAGAGATGAGATCATGTATTCAGTCAACTTGCTGGTAAGTGGTGGAGCTGATTTGAAACTAGGCAGTCCTCTGTTGTTTTAGTCAGCTTCTTTGCTGCTGTGATTAAATGATATGACCAGCACAATTTCAGAGGATGGCGGAGGGAAGCAGTTTACAAGGTGATCAGGAAGCAGAGAGAATCTCCACTCTCCAGATACAAAATACATACTCCATAGCCATGCCTCAATTCCCACCTACTCCAGCAACACCCTACCATTTGATTTTTAAATTTCTACATTTTAGGATTCTTAAAATGTTATATTAAGAACATTTCATGATTAGGTGAAGATTTGGGGCTCCAGGCAAGGCATCATGGCAGAGGGAAGCAGCTTGCATCATCAGGAAGCAGAGAGACAGAGAGAGTCTCCACTCTTCAGATACAAAATATATACCCCAAATCTACACCACAATTCCAATCTCCTCCAGCCACACCCTACCATTTCACTTAATCCCAACAGGGATTACTTCATTGATTGGCTTAAGACTCTTATAACCCCATCATTTCTCCTCTGAACCTGCATTGTCTCACCTGTGAGCCTTTGGGGGATACCTCACATCCAAACCAGAGCATCTGTTAATCCTAAACCTTCTCTTGAGGTGCATTTTCATTTATTCCTTTTACTCATTCATTCATTCATTCATGTATTCATTCTTCATTCACTAAGCACATGAATTCAAGCTGCCACCATCTCTTCCTGGATAATATGCGACAACTTCCTAAATCTTGTCCTTCTAATATAGTTTCAGTGTTGGCTGCATGCTGGTACTACCTGAGAAAGTTTTAGTGATTCTGACCACGTCCCTCTCCTGCCGAAAGCACTTTTCTCAGCTGAAAACTCCAGTTCTTGCCGTGGCCTGTGGCTTTGTAACATCTGGTCTCTTCCCCAGCATCAGTCTTACATTATACGAGCCATCCCTCACTCTCTGCATGCTGTCATTCTGACTTTCTTGACTTTCTGAAGTGCTGCATGTTTCTTCCTGCCTCAAGTCCTTCCCTGCTGTGCACAGTTCTCTTCCCCTCTGCCTGTTTGACTCCTATTAATTCTTTATGTCTTAACTTGGCATAGCTGATTACAGAAATGGACACCCTCCTCATGTGGCTACTGTTCACACTTTGATGTTACAGCTCTTCCCATTGAGAGCTAGAGTCTCACAGGGTAGGGCCAGTGAATTTGGGCTGGTCTTGTGACTTGCCTTGGTCAAAAGACAGCAGCAGAAGCATTGTTGCACCAATTCTGAGTCTGGAACTTAGGAGTCCATGTAGGCTTCTGTTCACTTTCTTGGAAAGGGTTCCATGTGAACAAGCCTGATCTAGCCTGACGGAGAATCCCAGCTGAAGTCCTTCTAGACCAGCCAATTCACAGCTGAGTTGGAAGCTGACCACAACACCCTGAGGAAATTCAGTGGAGAGCAGAGCCAGAACCAGATTAGCAGAACTTTCCAACTAATCCATACATTTATGAATGATCATAAAAATGAATATTGTTTTGAATTATTACATTTTGGGTTGATTTGTTATGCAACAATAGATAGCTGATGTACTTAGATGTCATTTTCCATTTTCTTCTAGTGTAGGCTTGATAGCTATATTTACAGACACCATGATGTTGTGTACTTGTCAATTGGGCCATTTATAATAATTCAAAGATAAAAGTTGTATGATTGAAATTGATATTTTTTATCTTTCTGATTAGACTTTTGTCTCCATGAGATCAAAGGCCATATATGATTTGTTTCTTGAAATATTTTTTATCTTTTTAAAATTGTTCTTTTAGATATACATGACAGTAGAGTGTATTTTATTTTATTTTATTTTATTTTTATTGTAAACAAATGGGATACATGTTGTTTCTCTGTTGTACATGGTGTAAAGGCATACCATTGTGTAATCATAAATTTACATAGGGTAATGTTGTTTGATTCATTCTGTTATTTTTCCCTTCCCTCCCACCCCTCCCACCCCTCTTTTCCCTCTATACAGTCCTTCCTTCCTCCATTCTTGCCCCCCTCCCTAACCCTAACTCTATCCCTAACACTAACCCCTTCCACCCCCCATTATGTGTCATCATCCACTTATTAGCGATATCATTCGTCCTTTGGTTTTTTGAGATTGGCTTATCTCACTTAGCATGATATTCTCCAATTTCATCCATTTGCCTGCAAATGCCATAATTTTATCATTCTTTATGGCTGAGTAATATAGTAGAGTGTATTTTGACATATTATAAATACATGGAGTATAGCTTATTCTAATTAAATCCCATTCTTATGGTTGTACATGATATGGAGTTACCTTGGCTATTGTGAATTGAGTTGCTATAAACATTGATGTGGCTGTGTCACTATAATATGCTGATTTTAAGTTCTTTGGGTATATTGAGGAGTGGGATACCTGGTCAAATGGTGGGTCCATTCCAAGTTTTCTAAGGAATCTCCATACTGCTTTCCAGAGTGGTTGCATCAACTTGCAGTCCCACCAGCAATGTATGAGTGAACCTTTTTCCTCACATTCTGAACATTTATTGTTACTTGTATTCTTGATAGTTACCATTCTGACTGGAGTGAGATAGAACCTCAGTGTAGTTTTAATTCACACTTCTTTGCTAGAGATGTTGAACATTTTTTCATATATTCTTCTTGTTAAATCTTTGAGTAGTATTTTGTGTATTCTGAAGATTAATACTCTGAGGTGCAGAGATAAAGATTTTCTCCAATTTTGTAGGTTCTCTGTTTACCTCCTTGATTGTTTCCTTTGCTGTGAAGAATCTTTTAGTTTGATACCACCCCATTTATTGATTCTTGATTTTACCTCTTGTGCTTCAGGAGTTTTCTTGAGGAAGTTTATTTCTAAGTTAACATGGTGGAGAGTCGGACCTACTTTTTCTTCTAGTAGGCACAGGGTCTCAGTTCTAATGCCTGGCTCCTTGATTCATTTTGAGTTGAGTTTTGTGCAGAGTGAGAGGTAGGGGTTCAATTTCTTTCTACTACATATGGATTTCCAGTTTTTCCAGCACCATGTTGAAGAGGCTGTCTTTTCTCCAGTGTATGATTCTGGTGCCTTGTCTAGTATGAGATAATTGTATTATGTGGATTTTTCTCTGTGTCTTCTATTCTGTTCTGTTGGTCATCATGTCTGTCTTGTCCAATACCATGCCATTTTTGTTACTGTAGCTCTGTAGTGTAATTTAAGATCTGGTAGTGTGATGCTTCCTGCTCCACTTTTATCATGAAGGATTGCTTTGGCTATTCTGGGTCTCTTATTTTTCATTATTCTAAATGGAGAAAAACAAAGTATTCACTCTAAAAGCAGGAACAAGATAGGGATGCCCTCTTTCACCACGCCTATTCAACATAGTCCTTGAAACCCTAGCCAGAGCAATTAGAAAAAAAAAAAGAAAACAAATTAAAGGATATGAATAGGAAAAGAAGAACTCAAACTACTCTGTTTGATGATACACTTCTATCATTAGAACACTCAAAAAGCTCCACCAGAAAACTTCTAAAAATCATATATAAATTTGGCAAAGTAGCAGGGTATAAAATTAATACCCCCAAATCAATTGCATTTCTATACACCAATGATGAATCAGCTGAAAGAGAAATCAGGAAAACCATACCATTCACAGTAGTCTCAAAAAACAAATGAACAAACAAAAAACCTTGGAACTCAGTCAACAAAAGAGGTGAAAGACCCCTACAATGAAAACTATAGAACACTAAAGAAAGAAATTGAAGAAGACCTTAAAAAAATGGAAAGTTGTTCCATGTTCTTGGATAGGTAGAATTAATATTTTTTAAAATTTTATTATTATTTTGATTCATTGTACACAAATGGTGTACAAATTTTGCTTCTCTGGTTGTACATGAAGTAGAGTCACACCATTTGTGTAATCATACATTTACATAGGGTAATGATGTTTGTCTTATTCTATTATCTTTTTTCCCCCACCCTCTCTCCACCCCTCATTTTCTCTACACAATACATCCTTCCTGCATTCTTGCTTTATCTCCCCACCCCGCATCATGTATCATCATCCACTAATCAGAGAAATCATTTGGCCTTTGGTTTTTTGGAATTGACTTATTTCACTTAGCATGATATTCTCCAACTCCATCCATTTACCTACAAATGCCATAATTTTATTCTTTATGACTGAATAATATTTCATTGTGTGTATATACCACAATTTCTTTATCCATTCATCTGTTGAAGGACATCTAGGTTGGTTCCACAATCTGACTATTGTGAATTGAGCAGCTATGAACACTGATGTGGCTGCATCACTGTAGTATGCTGATTTAAAGTCCTTTGGGTATAGACCAAGGAGTGGGATAGCTAGGTCAAATGGTGGTTCCATTCTGAGTTTTCTAAGGAATCTCCACAGTTTTCCAGAGTGGCTGCATCAATTTGCAACCCCACCAGCAATGTACAAGTGCACATTTTCCCCCACATCCTCGCCAACACCTATTGTTGCTTGTATTCTTGATAATCGCCATTCTAATTGGGGTGAGATGGAATCTTAGGGTAGTTTTGATTTGCATTTCTCTTTTTACTAGAGATGTTAAACATTTTTTCATATATCTGATGATTGCTTATAGATCTTCTGTGAATTGCTCATTTCCTTAGCCCATTTATTAATTGGGATATTTGTATTCTTGGCATAAAGTTTTTTGAGTTCTTATCAGAGGACTCATCACTTATGAATAGAAATGCATTACATTTGTGAATGTTGATCTTATATCCTGCTACTTTGCTGAATTCATTTATGAGTTCTAGAATGAATATTGTCAAAATAGCCATACTACCAAAAGTGCTATACATATTTAATGCAATTTCTATTAAAAGTCCAATAACATTCTTCACAGAAATAGAAAAAACAGTCCTGAAACTTATTTTTTATCATTTATTTATCTTATATCATTTATCATATCTTATTTTTGCACAAATTAAGTACTAAAAAATTTGTGATAAAATGAATGCAAGAATGAATGAATGGGTTCACTAAATATTTGTACAATGTTTTCCACATATTGGATACTATGTAAGTTCTAAAGGTCTAAGACTGAACAAGGCATAATCCTTACTTTTAAATTGTTCACATTTTAAAAGCTGGGACATGAACATGTAAACAAAAGTTTTATATCAGGTCAATAAGTGCAATTGGAGGTTGCATTTAGTGTTTATGAGAGGAGGATACAGTAGTGGGCTGAATATACCTTGTGAAAAGAAGTTTCTAGAAAATACAGAGGAAATACTTGAGATGATGGCTTCACATCTGATGGGAATGTTGCAAAATGCATTTAAATAACAAAAGTAGTACTGCCACTGGCAACATAATTTTTCATTTTTTAATGATTTATTTATTTGGATTCATTGTAAACAAATGGGGTACAACTTGTTTCTCTGGTTGTACATGAAGTAGAGTCATACCATTTGTGGAACTGTACATAGGGTAATGATGTTTGTCTCATTCTGTTATTTTCCCTCCCCCCCATCCCTCTCACCCTTCTTTTCCCTCTATACGATCCATCCTTCCTCCATTCTTGCCTCCCTTCCCCCCATTATATATCATCATCAGCTTATCAGGGAGATCATTTGTCCTTTGGTGTTTTTCAGATTGGCTCATCTCACTTAGCCTGATATTCTCCAACTTCATCCATTTGCCTGCAAATGCCATAATTTATTCTTCTTTATGACTGAGTAATATTCCATTGTGTATTATATACCACATTTTCTTTATCCATTCATCAATTAAAGGGCACCTAGGTTGGTTCCACAATCTGGCTATTGTGAATTGAGCAGCTATGAACATTGATGTGACTGCATCATTGTAGAATGCTGATTTGAAGTCCTTTGGGTATAGGCCAAGGAGTGGGATAGCTGGGTCAAATGGTGGGTCCATTCCAAGTTTTCTAAGGAATCACCATACTGCTTTCCAGAGTGGCTGCACTAATTTGCCACTCCACCAGCAATGTATGAGTGTACCTTTTTCCCCACATCCTTGCCAACACCTATTGTTGCTTGTATTCTTGATAATCACCATTCCAATTGGGGTGAGATGGAATCTTAGGGTAGTTTTGATTTGCATTTCCCTTATTACTAGAGATGTTGAACATTTTTTCATATATCTGTTGATTGTTTGTAGATCTTCTGTGAAGTATCTGTTCATTTCCTTAGCCCATTTGTTGATTGGGTTATTTGTATTCTTGGTGTAGAGATTTTTGAGTCTTTATATATTCTGGAAATTAGTGCTCTATCTGAAGCTGTTCCAGTTCCTTCTAGCTTTTAGCCCTGGTATTGAGAAATCTGCTGATATCTGTATTGGTTTCCCCTGAATGTAATTTGATTTTTTCTCTTTTCAGAGAATAAAATTTGTCTTTATTTTAGTATGTTACTATTTTCATATAATGTTGCCTTGGTGTGGGTCTGTTTTAATTTTGTAATTGGAGTCCTATAAGCCTCTTGTACTGATTTTCCATTTCATTCTTCAGATTTGGGAAATTTTCTGATATTATTTCATTGAATAGATTGTTCATTCCTTTGGTTTGTTTCTCTAAGCCTTCCTCAATCCCAATAATTCTTAAATTCGGCCTTTTCATGATATCCCATAATTCTTTTAGATTCTGTTCATGATTTCTTACCATCTTCTCTGTTTGGCCAACTTTGTTTTCAAGATTAAATATTTTGTCTTCAATGTGTGAGGTTCTGTCTTCCAGGTGTTCTATCCTATTGGTTATGCTTTCTATGGAGTTTTTAACTTGGTTTATTGTTTCCTTCATTTCAACGATTTCAGTTTGTTTTTTTTTTTTTTTTCAGTATCTCCAACTCTTTATTGAAATGATCTCTTGCTTCCCATATTTGGTCTTTTAACTGTTGATTGGTGCGATCATTTAATGCCTGCATTTGCTCTTTCATCTCCTCCTTCAATGCCTGCATTTGCTCTTTCATCGCCTCATTTGCTTCCCTGATTGTTTTAATTATGTACATTCTGAACTCCCTTTCTGACATTTCTTCTGCTGTGCTGTCATTGGGTTTTATTGATACAGTATCTAGGTTTGTTTGGGACACTTTCTTCCCTTGTTTTCTCATATTGGTCAGATGTCAGTGGGACTCTGAGATATTGCAGATATCCTCTATTGGCTTATAGTGTCCCTGTAGATTTCCAGTGTATCACCTCTTAGCCTTCAGTAGCCTGAAGTCTTGGAGGAACTTGTTAATGCAGTGCTTCTGAAGAAAGCTGCCCCTAGCCCCCTACTTGTTCCAGGGCTTGGAGCTGGCTCTGTGCGGAAAGGCTCTCACTGGGGGGCCTGCACTGCGCAGCTGGCCGTGTGGGAGGAGCCCACCACCGGAGTGTGCAAAGCTACCTGGGGAAGTCTCTAGTTGCCCTGCCCTGCTCTGATAAGCCACCCCTATCCATGCCTGCCACCCAGGCCAAGCTTCACCCAGTGGGGGAGACTCACCCCGTGACTCTATTTTAGTCCAAGTCTCTCAATGCCTCCCCTTCTTGAGTCCTGGGTTCTGGAGCGACTGGAGATCAGTCACCCTCTAGGCCGCCATCTTGGATCACCCCGTGGTAAGAGCCTGTGGCTAGAGGGGGCAGGGCCGCCTGGAGAAGTCTCTGGCTGCCCTGCCCTGATCCCAGAGGCTGCTTGCGGATTGAAGCTCTCCGTTGGCTCAGGAACTTGTGGCTGGCTCTGTGTAGAAAGGCTCTCACTGGGCGGTCTGCTCCGAGAAGCTAGCCTTGAAAGGCACCTCCCGCCGCAGGGGGCCGGGCTTCTTGGGGAAGTCCCTGGCTGCCCTTTCCTGGTCCCTGAAGCCGCTTGCAGGCCGGAGCATGCCGCGCTGGGCTCTGGACTCGGAGCTGGTTCTGATCAGAAAGGCTCTCACTGGGGGGCCTGCTCCGAGAAGCTGGAGAAGCTGGCCATGTGGGAGGGGCCCACCGCCAGAGTGCGCAGGGCTGCTTGTGGAAGACTCTAGCTGCCCTGCCCTGCTCTGATAAGCTGCCCCTATCTGTGCCTGCCACCCAGGCCGAGTTTTACCCGGTGTGCGAGACTCACCTGTGGCTCTATTTTAGTCCGAGTCTCTCAGTGCCTCCCCTTCTTGACTCCTGGGTTCTGGAGCGACTAGAGATGCAATCACCCTTTAGTCCACCATCTTGGATCGCCCTTCTTCTCCCCCTCCTAATTCCTCCTCCTTCTCCAACTTTGACCTGGCTAATGAACCACCCCCATACTGGTCTCCTGCAGTAGAGGCCCCTCCAGCCCCTACTCCTTCATCTTCTTTGCCTTGCTCTGTTTCTGCTCCCCCACCCCTCCACCCAGCCTAATCAGTTTTCCATCACAAGGTCCCATGCATATGTTCTAGCCCCGCTTATGGGAGGTGGATAGTGTGGAGGGAGTGATCAGAGTCCATATTCTTTTCTCGCTCTCCGATCTTTCCCAGATAGAGAAGTGGCTAGGCTCCTTCACCTCCAACTCCACAAACATCATTAAGGAATTTCAGTATCTTAGTCTTATGACCTTACCTGGCATGACATTTATATGATCATGTCCAACACCTTGAACTCTGAGTGCAGGAGTGCAGGAGAGTCTGGGAACAGGAGCACAATTATGCACATGAGGTTCACCAATCTACCTGACCCATCCCTGAAGTCCCATCCCAATGGGACTAAACACAGGAATCAGATGTCTGCAGTAGGATGAGTTCAAAACCTGCATCCTTGTGGGTCTTTGAAAGACTGCCATTAAACCCATTAATTTTGATAAAGTTCAGGAAGTAAGACAGGACAAAACTGAAAACCCACCTGCCTTTCTGAGTTGCCTCACAGAGGCCATGCTCAAATATACTAATTGGGACCCTGAAACTCTGGAGGGATGACAGTTACTCATGACTTATTTTTTTTTTCCCCAAAGCTATGCAGACATGAAGGCTAAATTGAAGTAGTTGGAGAGGGGATCCCTTATCCCACAGACAGAGGTTCTAGGGGTGACATTCAGGGTGTATAATGGAAGGGAAGAAAAAAAAAAAAAACTAAAATACCTAAACCAAAGTCTTTCAGCCAGCTATATCTGCCTAGCTGGCCATTAATAGGGACAACCTAGCTTTCAGAAGACCTCCAAGTCCATGCTTCAAGTGCAGAAAAGAGGACCACTGAACACAAGCTTGCTTCAACCCCCAGCAACCCCCAGGTCCTTGTCCAAAATGCCAACAATGGGACGTTGGGCAGTGGATTGCCCTGGTGCTCAGAGAAGTGCCAGGTCACCCTCACCCCCCTGCCCCCAGTGACTTACTGGAATTGGCAGACTGTTGGGTGTTAGCTTTGCAAACTGCTCTTATTGAGGTTGCTTCCGTGTCCTTTAAGACATGCCCTCTTTTAAATCTAGCCACTGTCTTACCCCTACCTTCCAACATACATGCTTCAGCAACCCATAGCTGCCTTGAGATTCTGGAAGTTATTTCCCTGCCCCTCCAATGTTCAGGAGGGGGCCTTACACAACCCTACTTTCATATGATTCACTGATGGGGGCTCTTTTCTTCATGAAGGGATCCAATGGACTAGATATGCCATTGTCTCTCTGGAAAAGGTTGTAAAATCAGGACCACTACCTAACAGTACCACCAACCAACAGGCGGAATTAATTACCCTCACTAGCACACTCACCCTCGCAAAGGGAAAATCCCTTACAATCTACACTGACTCCAAATATGCTTTTTAAGTTATCCTTTCCCATGCCACTATTTGGAAAGATAGGGACCTTCTTACCACAAAAGGGAACTCCATCACCAACTCTAGCTACATCCTAAACCTCCTTGAGGCTCTTGGCCTCCCAGCAACTATAGGCCTTGTACATTGCCAAGCTCATCAGACAGATCAATCATTCATTTCTTCAGGCAACAACAAGGCAGATGAGGAGGCTAGAGGAGCAGCCTCATCATCCATACCAGCCCCCATTATGACTCTCCATGATCCCTTACCTCCACCGCCCCCCAACAGGGAGATACTTTCCTACTTCCATCATCTATTCCATCCCAACCTTTCTTCACTCTCACAATTTGCTAAGACTCATTTGCAACTATCTTCCTCTGACAACTCATTTCTGAAAGAACTCTTCCACATGTGATTTTTGCCCATGAACCTATCTTACAACCATCAGACCCCCTACTTTTCCAACTCACCAGGCCCGTGGTGCCATTCCAGGAGTAGACTGCCAACTTGGTTTCACTCATAAGCCCACAGTAAGAAAATCTAAATACCTTTTGGTTATGGTAGACACCTTCTTGGGATGGGTTGAAGCCATCCCCACTTCCAACAAAAAGGGCACTAATTGTTTCTACCTTCATCCTTCATGAAATCATTCCTTGCTTTGTAGTGCCTACCTGCTTCCAGTCAGATAATGGGCCTTAATTCATCTCCCAAGTTTCCCAACAACTTGGCAAGGTTTTGGAGACACTTGGCACTTCCATATTCCCTTTCACCCAAAGTCACTGGGTAAAGTAGAAAATAAACTGAACTCTTAAATGTCTTAACCAAACTTCCTTTAGAACTTCACCTTGACTGGGTTAAACCGCCTCTTGCTCTTCTGCATCTTTGCTCAGTCCCAAAGAAACCTGCCAATATCTCTCCTTTTGAACTGATGTACAGTCATTCCATCCTTCCCCCAGGGTTATTGCCCCTTCTTCCCCCTTTTCCTTCTCATATATTCATTACTCTCCTAAGTAGGGACTCCATATGGTGATATTGGCTACACCAATGACTGTTAAGGTGCAAGGTTTACTGGGATGGCTACACATTTGTTGGGTTAAGTTCTACTCTCAATCCACAAACTCCTCTCCAGCTTCTAACCCTCAGGCTTCTTCCAAACAATACTTGGCCACCCCGTGGGGACCTCTCTGCCTCAGGCTGAAGACCATCAAGCCCTCCACCCTTCTTTCCATTCTGGAGGTCAAGGACCAGAACACCAAGGTACCAGACAACCACACCCAGTCATGAAGACTGGACTGCCTGCTAGATTCTTGCCTTTCCTGCTCTTCACCCTGTCTGCCATTTTCCTAACTATTGGAATTTTTCCCCAATAGATCTGTCCAGCTTGTGTTACAGCACTATCAGGACCTTATAAAGGATGAATCGGAACCTGGCTACAAGTGCTCTCCCTAGGGGAACTATCCAGTCCCCACCCCCCACCTGCTGCAAAGACATCTCCTTCCCCTGAATCAGTTCTATGCCCATGTCCAGCAGGAAGCAGTCATTGAAGATGGATCTTTGTCCATATTCCCAAGAAGGATCTTCTTATAAAAATAAAAATGGGAGAATGAAAGGAACAAGGCTGTAGCCATTTTTCCCCTGATTCTGATTCTTCCCCCTCCCCACACACTATTTTTCAATCTAGATTGTTAACTTCCTCCTAGTCATTGATCCAATTAACCCGTGGGCTTCCACTACTTGAGGGTAGTTCCCCTGCTATTAGTGCTCTTTCTATTTCTCGCACCCTTAAGGGCAGACACTCTCTTCGTCAGATTATTAAAATCTCTTGTGGAAGTTCCCACATCCAGAGTGGTTTTCTGGGTGATTTCACAAACAAAATGAATAAATTGGTTTGATTTATCCCAAGATTCACCTTAATTACATAAACTTGAACTTTTACATAAAAATTCTTCTAGGATAACAGTTTCTCTGAAACAGACTCTTCATTCCCTTAAAATTGACTTAAATATTAGAAGTTAAGTTTCTTTATTTTCTAGGAAACTATTCTGAATCATTGGAAAATACTAGATTTATATAAATATGTGTTATTTTCTCTAAACTAATTAGGACATAGGTCCTTTAGCATATTCTATGATCCCATTTTTTTGTAAGTATTTAATTGTCATATACTAAGTATTCATAGTTATGGGGTACAGTGTGACATCTCAATGCATGTATACAAGGTTTGAAGATCAGATCGGGGTAATTGGTATGTATATCACCTCAGACATTCATTGTTTCTTTGTGTTGGGAACATTCAAAATTCTGTATCCTAGCTATATGGAAATATTCAATGAATCATTGGCAACCCTAGTTATCTTATTGTGCTGTAGAACATTAGTAGCTATTCCTCCTTTCCAATTGTACCCCTGTCTCATTAACCATACTCTATTCCTCCCTTTTCTAAAGTCTGGTAACCATTATTCTCTCCTTTTCTTCTTTGAGATCAATATTTAGCTTCCAAAGTAAAAATGTATAGTATTTTTATTTCTGTGCCTGGCATATTTTCCTCCAGTTCCATTTGTGTTCCTGCAAATGACAAAATTTCATTCTATTTTATAACTAAATAATATTCCAGTGTGCATGTCTACCACACGTTCTTTAATCTCTTAGTCCATTACAGAGGTGAGAAATTTCCTCTTTTAGATACACAGGAGAGACCCCAGCTTCAGTTCTACAACTTGAGGCAGAGGTCCAAGTTAATACACAAACACAGGTACTCATCAGAATAGGTCTCCAAGGTTCTATCTCCTTTGCAGAAGGTGTAGAAGACAAATAGACAAACAAAAAAGAATAAGTCAGATTCTCTACTGCTGTGTCTTCTGAGAGATCAATAAATGCTCAGAAGGTAGAATTAGATTCCCAATCATTGTTACCTTCTGTGAGGAGTAACACACAAATCATACCCAGAACCAGACTTGACCAAGTACAGAAATGAAAACAAAGACAGAAAGTCAGGAGAAAGAGATCAGAGAAAGAATCGTGGTGTGTTAAGTTGCAGGTGCCATTTGGAAATCATTCTGGGAATCCAGGAAAGACCTTCCTGGGCTTAAATAATCCATGAGATGCCATTTCAGGTGAGAAGATATTGGCTCTGGAAGGTTAGTCTGTGGGACCTCTAAAACTTTTGTAAAGAATAAATTTAAAAATGTTAAGAATGTGAGTCTCATTCAAATCTAGTAGGATGATTTTTCTAACATATATATTAATACATTATTGAAGGAACCAGTCAGGTGTTGAAACTGGTTCACTGGCTCAAAGGGACAGCTTTGAGGAACTGGGTATTTAATTGGCATTATAAAAATAAAATGAAATAAAATAAATTCATTAAAGAAAAAAAAGCCTAAAACAAAAGAGTAATCAGAATAGATATCAAATTGTTTAAAATCCTACAGAATTTGATATCTATTCTTATTATTGCAGAGTAATAAAACTGTAACCTTTAGGATTTTTTTTTTTTTTTACTAGATCAAAATATAGAAGTCAATCTGAAAATTTACAATTTCTGGGAGCTAATAAAATTGTAAAAGGAGAGTCAAATTCCCCAAGAAAACTAAAGAATCCTTGGGTGGGCATATTAAACAATGCTCTACTATAAGATTGAAAGGAAATACCACCCACACTTCTTTCAGTTTTTCCATTTTTAGACAATTTTTCCCCTTAATATTTCATTACTCTATTCTGCTTCTATGACTCAAACATGTCTCCCTCCTACCCCCAAATTACTCCACTTCCTCTTGGATTTTCTGAGCAGACTTGAATCCTAGAGAGCAAGCATTTTAGACATGGGTGTTTAAATCTCTCTTGTAACCTAAATCAGTTTCACTAACTTTTTTCCTCTGAGTCATCCCCAAGATTAGACCCTCATTTCTTTTTGTCTGTTTTTTTTTTTTTTCCCCCCTAAAATAATGTACTATTACTCTGGTATGGGAGAAATTGTAGCTTAGGACTCCAAAATCTAAAACCTTATTCTAGACTTAGGTAACTAATTAAGCTATGTATTTTATTCTGGGGTGATGGTTGGACCTGTGGATAAACCATATAAATTTAAATTTTTTACACATTTCCCTCTTATGGCTCAAAAAGAAATTCAAAATAACATTAAAAAATTATTACCTCATGTACATATATGACTGTATGACTGATGTGATCCTACAATATGTATAATCAGAAAAATGAGAGATTACACTCCCTTTATGAATAATCTATCAAAACGTATAAATTCATTCTACTGTCATATACAATAAATTAGAACAAATTAAATTTTTTTTTTTTGAAAAATGAGCAACATTATGACTATTGATCCAGGACTATTCCTGGTTTTAAAATGTAAAGCTAGCATCTCATATTAGTACTCTTTGGCACAAATGCAAAGTAGTTACTTTTGAAGCTTCAAATCTAGACCTACTGCTCCATTGAGTAGAAAAGTTAAACCAATAAACACTGTTCTGAGTATCCCATCTTCAAGACTGCCTGGCTCCTCCCTTTCTGCTGTAGTTCCTTCAGATATGTATTAGGAAGATTTTCTTATTCCTTTGATCAAATTCTTACTAGAATTACCACAGTTTGCACATGTTTACCAAGTCAGTCCCTACCCCCTGCCCCATTTATCTGACATTTTGCTAAGGTCTGTGGGTGTTAAGAAAAGCTACTCATCTGCAAACAAAGCTGCAATAAGCTTCAGTGACTTAACAAAGGTCAAAATCCCATATGGTTTACATATATGGTAGATCTATGTTTACCATCACAAACTGCACTACTTAAAAGTCAACCACACAACTATAGAAACCAGCCCCAAAGTTTAAGGTTTAAGTTTGTAGTTTCTAAAATCTATAGGTTAAAGCCCACAATCCAGGCCCCATTGAAAGTCCTTATCTACAGGTTTGGTTTAGTTTCCAAATTCAAATCTCTGACTATTTCTAAAGACTTCTCATCTTTGAGTTCTGAGGGAAAACAAATAGCCTCCACTTTGTTTCCCTGCCTTACTTCAGAACCAAGTGAAAGACAGTCTATTCTGTTGAGAGTTTGAAGGCAAAACTTTTGTCTTTATTAACAATGAAAATTTGAAAATACAGCTTAGGTGTGAAGGTCATGTAAGAGTCTCAGCATTGCATGAGTCATTCATTTCTTCACTGCCCCAAAGTGCAGACAGACTACTTAACAGCTATGCAATGGTGGAGATAGTGTGGGTGAAGAGTTGGCCAAGTCACATAGCCACACACATTCTGAAGGCAGATCTAGATAAGGTAGTCTTCAGCAGACTAAGGGAGTGATAAGAAAGTAGGAATGTCCTCTAACAGAGCTCTTTTCATTATGGAACATAAAATCCAATATTAGTCATAGAGAACTGGACTCATTTTTCTCCCATCAGGTCCTTGGAATAAAAAAAAACCTGACAGTTGTTGGGATCTCAGAGTGTCCTCTTCATTTATGATTCTCATTCATTTATTCAGAAATATTTATTGATATTTTACTATGTACTCCACATGGAACCAGAAACTGGAAAAACAATAAGATGCATCTGGTTCCAGCTTCCATTAAATTTCCAATTTAGTGTACAAGATAGAAATTGAGGAAATGCTTACCAATCATGACTGCCAAAATGCAAGAAGACACAAGGCACTCAGAGACTCAGGTGTTTGATAGGAACTTTTTCTCTGAAAATGGAGGAAAATTCAAATTCACCTGGTTTAAGTTAAAAAAAAAATAAAAAGAATTGGATTTGCTCACATCATTAAAAAGCTGAAGTCTTCAGGCACATCTGGCTCTGGGAGTCTCAAAATCATCTGAATCCGAGTTCTCTTTCTCCATTTCATTGCTGGGTCTGCTGTACATGCACATTTTCAGAATGCTCTTGGAGACACAATGCTCTAGATCTTGCATCTCAACCTTAAACTCAGTGGAGAAGAACATGAATCTTTATTCCAGCATTCTCAGAAAAAATCTACTTGGGTTAAGAACCCATCTCCATGCCAATCACTGTTTGGTGTGGAGTCCCACCTAAATGAGATAAATATTTGGTCTAAGAGTAGGGTGGTTGTGGGGGTGGGGGAGAATAGTTCCTTGGAAAGGGTGGACTGAGCTTATTAACAGAAGCTTGAATGAATACAGGGGAATAAAGCTATTGATGCACACTAACAGAAGATTTTCTGTTAGGAAATATGACATTTTAGTGAGCTGAAGGACTTATTTAAATTATCTAAGAGTTACTTAAATTATAAGGAAGGTAGAGGGAAAATCACTTGTGTAGATTGCCAGGGAGTGTTTCATGCCACCATGATCAAAAAATGATCCAAGAGTAGGAGAGGGATGGCAGAGAAGGTTGGAGACACAGACAGGTACCGGCTCACATCTAGTCTTGAGGGTCATAAATAGGTCATTTAAATGTGGCAATATGGGTCAAGGGGGGAGGGTAAAGAAGAGACTAAGTGAAGCAAAAGTTTAAAGAGGAATTCACCTAGGTGACTATAATATTCTGCAGTGAACATTCCATTATAATCTCAAGAATCTGCCCATTAAAAAATGTCTTTAAATGTAGAACCATCTAATATTTTTTCCTTGAAGTATGTTATCCTTTAGCTGAGCCTTAGAAATCATCTTTCCTGCCAGAGATGTTTAATCTAATGGCAATTAGTAGGAAGGGGATATGACTTACATACTGAGAAATGATATTATCATCTTTCTATTTTGATTTTGACTCACATATCCTTCAATTAACTTCTTTATCTCTCAATGGCTGGAACTGGGCTCAGTTCCAAGCAATAGTAGTTCAGTATTAATTTTAAGAAGAACGAGTGTGCAGTGTCTCAGCATAGCCATAGTTTCAGGAAACACAAGACGTTGGGGCTGAATCATGGGGTGAGCATGAGGCTCCATTCTCCCTGGGCATCAAGATAACTCAGAAGATGAAACAATCTTAGAGAATATAAAGGCAATAGAAAAGTCAGCTGGAAAACTCTCTTCAAATTGCTGCCAACACTTCACTTCACCATTCTGCAGATTATTAAGAGATCAAAAACAACCTATGAACTTAAGGGGGCAAATCAGAACTTTTGCTGCCAATACTAGTGAGAAAGCTAATGACTGACAAATATTTGTATCTCAATGAAACTGGAATAAAATCAACAATTCCTTTCTCAGGGAAATGAAGATCAGAAAGAAGTGTCATAGAGACAGACTGGAATGATATTAAAACATGGTGTGAATCCTATTGCTAAAGGAGGATTAGTAAAATTGATTTGACAACATTCTCTTAAGCTTTACTTTTCTGAAGCCATGGCAGAGAAAATTAGGGGGATTGCTGGAACTGGCAGAATCTGTCATCTTTCAGAAAACTAGGAAGTGACAAATTAAAAAATAGTCTTGTTTATGCCAGATGTGGACAGCTGCTGATTCAGAAGTATAGGAAATCTTGGGCTAAGAGGAAAAAAAAAAAAAAAAAAAAGGGAAGAATATATATGATATATAGTGGTAGATAGGAGTCTGTGTTAGGAATAGGGAGACATTGAACAGGGCATCTATGTTCCTGAGAATCAAAAGTGTGGAAAATAGAAATTGAGATCTTGGGGATAGGAGGGTAACAGGGAACATTTGAGAGCTATCTTAATATTGGTCCACATAGAGAAAAAGGTAAAGACCCTTCCTCCTTGCACTTATGTCTGCTAAACTCCCCAGTTTAGAATGCTTCTGACAAGAAAACCCTGCATTTATGTTGCGTGAAGAAGGGTCTTCGTTTGGGGACAGGAGTGCCTAAATATATATGCAGTGAGTCTCTTTGCTTCTTGGAATAAAGCTAACTCTCTCTCAATTTGCGAACTAAAAAAAAAGGAACTATTTTAAGAGCAAACAGTTTTTTTTCAAAGTCAGCTAGAAGAAGAACTAGAAAAACATTAGGCTGCACTGAAAGGAAATCAGGCTGTGGCGTTTTAAAATTTAGGTCAAATTCCAGAGCTTTAGTACTGAATTCCTCTGGGCAATTTCTATCAGATATATCCTTAATAGCCTGCATCCAGTGTCAGAAGAGATTTGTAAGCAGTCTGTAGACTAACAGAGTTGAAAAATTGCTCTGAGTTTATTTGATCCGATCTTTCAAGGAAGAATGATTGTTCTTTTTAATATTTCTTTTTGGGATTCAAAATGCCATGCGAATGTCCCCTAATTGTTTGGGGTCAGATGAAATCTGGCAGGGCAGAGATCGTCTTTGGTTTTGCAAATTGAGGATTGCACAACTTGAGGAATGGATAACAACTTCCTAAAGAATGACTTTCTCAGCATATGGGAACCACAAAGGAGTTAGGAAGGTCTTGAAGCAAACCGGCTGGCAAGAGCCACATTCTGCGGAAGATCACAAAGAATCACTGGGGGCTCTCCCTACCACAGCAAGAGTGGATGCCACAGCTCATGTAGGCCCACTTACAATATTGCTAGCCTTTCCCCGCCTCTTTTTAGCCTTGTTCTGAATCAGAAGGTTCAGTTTTTAGTTGCAGGGTTTCTGGAAAAATAGAAGCTGCCATTTTTTCCCCCCCATCTTTCCCTTCTAAAGAGATTGAAGGAGGCAGAGTGAAGTTTGTGTACAGTTTGCATGAGAGTCAGAAGTGCTTATAACTGTGTAAGTTAGGGAAAGACACAGCTTACTACAATGGTTGCTCAGAAGCAGACTGGGGAGATGTGGTGACACATTACTGGAGATCCAGGCAAGGGTGAGTGTGTAGTAGGACCTGGTGAGAGAGGACAAGGGCTATTAACAGGTCAGCCTGCTTCCGGGTTCTTCATTATAGTACAAGGTTATCCTTGTGGTGGAATTTTTCCTGTGGAAGTTTCCTTCCTTCCCTCCCTTCCTTCCCTCCCTCCTTTCCTTCCTCCCTCCCTCCCTTTCTTCCTTCCTTTCTTTTCCTTTGTCCTCTCCCTTTCCTCCCTTCCTCCTTCTTTTCATCTCTTTCCCCCTCTTACCTCCCTTCTCTTTCTTCCTTCCCTTATCTCTCATTTATCTAGACATAAATTTTTCAAGATCTTTCCCCTCTGATCCTTCACCTCTCCCACCCCATCATTGATGAAGCAAAGACAAGGAGTATTTAGAGAATGTTTAATGACAAGATAGTCAGGATAGGATTGTGGGGGAGGTAAGAAATTGGTGACAATATGGGGACTACCAGAACTTTTTGTGTGGTGGACAGCATCAACTTCTCATTTTCTTTATGATTTTTACCTTCTACATCAAATTTTGCTTTTTTGTGCCTTTAAATTTGGGTGATTAATTATCAGAGATATATATTTATTTTCCTTACCCTTTAATAAACTTGAACTTCTCTCTGTGGAGAAAGGATTACATCAAATAATAGAACAATAGAAAGGGTGCTTCTTTCCTGGTATTTGCTTCTCCACATTGAAAGTCCTTCAGACACACTGTCTCTGGGAGCTGGGGAGATTTGACCTGTTCACATTGCTTTCCCCTCACCATTTTCCCAGAAGTAGGTACCCATGGTCTACTGAGCAAAGACCTGTTGAGAAATCCAGGTCATGGCCAAAGGATGCTTTGAAGGAATAGTGTGTGAAGCAGCTTTACACAGAACTTCCCAATTCATAAAATGTAACAAAAGTCAAGACTGCTAGAGGTCATGAAGTCCAAACGGCTTCATTTCACAATGAGGGAAACTGGGGTTCAGAGAAGGTAAGTGACTCACCCAGGACTCCTCCTTAGGATGAGTTGGAACCTAACATTTAGAGGCCCTATTCCTTGTCTATTGCACTTTTTGGTCCACTAGAAAACACTCAGGACTCTTCTTTCCCATCTCTAAACCCTGGAGAAGTTGAGAGGGGACATATGTGGGTGGCTTTACTCCCAGGTGTTTCCTGCATTCCTCAGACTTGTCAGCTGCCCCACTGGAAGACTGTCTTCTTCTCCCTGACTCTTGAGATTCCTGGTTCACAGTCCAGGCCGACACTGGACATTTCCTTCCCAGGGGCAACCAGGGCAGGTCAGCAGTTTCCATCTTCCCTAGATCAGAAGTGGCAAGGCCTCAGAACTCTTGCTTCTTAAGACTCAGCTCAATCTCTACCTGACTCAGCAGAGGTTTCTGGATCCTCAGATGAGTGCTAACCAGAAGCAAGTCGATTGTCTTTCTGTTTCTGTAATGAGAAGACCAAAAAAAGCTGACGATGACCATTGAGGAAGAAAATGCACACGCATAAACACAGCAATCTCTACCCTATAAATAACCCTAATTAAAATGAAAACACCCACACGCTCTCATCTTTTTTATTTTTTCTGCTGGACATCATGGGAGGTCCTTGTAGCAGAACCTCTGGCACTTGCCAACAATAACCAGGCTCTGAGAAAGACGTTGCTATGCTTCTCCAATTTTTCTTGCCAGCTCAAATCTTAACTATTTTCTGAGACTTCATTCTGGTCCTTTTCTCTTTCCTTTTCTGTCTTGTCAGGTAATTTTTAGAGCCCCTATCTTGGACTCCATATTCCTTCCTGAAGTTTCAAGCATTATCCAGTTGATTTATGAAAGCAGTTCCATGGGGTTTCATTCATCATGTGTTTAACATGGCGTCATGAGGGTTTCCCTTGGAGGAAGGCGTTGAGGCTATTCTAGTCTCATTTTAAAAATGGACCAGATAACATTAGACATAGCACAGAAGTCTCTTTCTCTTATAAACCAGTGGGAGTCAGAGATATAGCTCAGCTGTCTGGGACTCAAAAGGAGGGCACCAGAATGACTGAGTCTCTGCACATGGAGGTGCTGCTGCAGCTGGCCGGCCTTAAGCAAGCTGACTTCATGCACATTTCTCACCAAAGTTGGAACTAGGCCTGTCCTTCTGTCTCCTGAAAGAGTGATTTAAGTTTTTCATATTCGGACCTGCAGGCTGGAGTGATTATAGGGCCCAAACTATACAGCTCCAAAACACTCTGTGGGAAAGACAATGAGAGAAGCACGAAATAATAACATTATCCAGCTTAGAATTAGCATTTGTCAAATTTTAACTTGGAAAATATGACCATTTAACCCCTAAGTTTGTTAACAAATGAAATAGATTTGGAGAAGGTTTACTTGCTCAAGTTCATGTTGCTGAACAGCAGCAGTGCTAGGGTCACTCATAAATGAAGCAATTCTAGGTGGTCTCTTCAATATCACACGCCACATTTGTATGTCTCATGCCAGCTTTGGATCTCTAAACACTCCCACATACTTAGGCCACAAATATTTATCAGGCATAAATATTTAAGCCCCTCTGTGCTTCCAAGCATCTACTTTATCATCTGTTGAATGACATTGAGCTGATCTGTTTCTATCTCTGCCTCTTCTTCCTGTGTCAACACTGGAATCATTTTAATTATCATCAGAATGCTGATACCTGTGCTTACTAAATTTTACTGATTTTATGTAATCAGACTGTTCTAGATGTTTAGGAAGATATAAAAGATATCAAACACATTATTCTTTATTCTAGCAGTCTAAGGTATAAGATATGCATGTCTAATTCTTTTATTGTCCTACACAGGAAGATTATAAAAAATCACTTACTTATTAAATAAAATTTAAACATGCTAATATAATGCACAAAGTAATTCTTTACTTGATCCTGTCATCTAATTCCCTACACAAGGTCCAACTATTTGGATTCCTTAACTTCAATCACTTTCTGAACCGAGTGGCCTCTTTCTTATCATGTAAGATTCATTTCAAATGCTACTTTTTCCTAATTACCTTCATCTAGAAGTGGCTTTGAAAAAATTCGTCAGCATGTTCTTTGTTATGACAAAGACATCTATTACATGGGTTTTATATCCTCTGGTTTTCCCATCTTCTCCCTGCAGTGAGGTTGAGTCCTATAGATCAATGGTCCAATGCTATATGAATTTAGGCTGAAACACTTCATGTGAATCTCTTGGCTTTACCACTCATCATTACTCCCACCATTAACTGTGCCTCTCTGGACCATCTTGAACTCTGATGAATTTGTTAACATCACATCTGAATGCTTGTAGATCAGCAGCAGTACCATTTGGACTAACCAGCCCTTCTAGGAACTAGCAAGTTTGGGGGTCTTTAATGAATTCCCTGTGGCTTTCCCATCCCCTTGAAGTTCTTTCCATTACAGGAATTCTACCCTGAACTTTAAAAGTTGATTTAATGATTTGCTGTTTTACATATTCAGAGAATTTTTACCACCTAAATTGGAGGAATTTTTAAGTAGAAAATTATGTTGGTTCTGAGTGAATTTTTGAATAAATGATTATAGACTTTCATAGAAGTTGCATGTAACCCATTTTATTTTATTATTTTTTGATGACTTTGACAAAGGCAGTTTGATTTTATAAGATTAGAAAATCTTATCTACTGACTTGCATGTAGATAGAAAAGAAAAATTATTGAGAGTCAGTATATGTGGTACCAATCCTTTTGGGTGTAAATTTAATTCAAAGCTATACTCTCTTTGATAAGCTAGCCTTTTGAATTTAGCAAGTATTAGCATACACACTCTCTGGAGCTCTTTCATTAAAAAATATCCTTGAATATTCCCCTTTTAATTGGTAAAAAGGAGGAAAAAGGACAACAAAATTACATCTCCTCTTAGGTGTTTAGGAAACATAGTGTTGCTTATTTATTTTTGCTGTAACATAGATTGCTACCCAATAATTTTGGTCATAAGGAATCTTGGTAAATTTTGAAACATCTCTCCCTGATGCATGAGCATTTTGACTGAGGTCAGTGATGAGAATTTAGGATCTTGGTATGGCCTCAGAAGGAAACTGTATGACCTGGTACTGAGCAGACTCAGATTCTCAGGACTCTTGAGAATCTTGGATGAAGTGAGTTAGTCCTTATCCCAGTATGAGTTGGATGAGTGGTCTCCAAAACATTTCTATTAGCTTACTCTCTGAGTGCATGCAACTCTACCAAGAGAACACTCCACCAAGTCAGATTATTTGATAATACATAAACTGCTGTTGCAAGCTATGGGAAAACAATAAAATGTCAGGAAAATGCTATTTATTGTCAAGCTCAGTCCTCCATTTGACTTCTGAGTTGGACATAGTCACAGTTCTCCAGATCAGAACCAGAAAGATTTTTCATAACAGGACTCTAGAAAGTATGGTTGCTTCTTAGAATCTGTTTGAGAAACCAGTCTGGAATCTCCTGAGCTAATAGGTCTATTGGTCTGTTTTTCACTTTTAATTTTGATCATTCATTGACCTTTCTAAGAGAATTTAGAAGGAGCAGTTTTCAAGGGACAGTTAGCAATGAAGATAGAAAATAGGGTGATTATACTGACTAAATGACTAGGTGACTTTGGAATCCACTAACCTGTATCTGAGTCCTATTTTGCCATTAAAAACTATCTGAACTTGATCAACTTATTAATTTCAAAAAATGTTGATTTTTTTCACCCCCAAATCAAAGTACTAATAAAATTAGTACCTACCTCCAAAGGTTGTGGTAAAGATTAAATGAAATAATGTAGACTTGTCCCTCAGTGTCCACGGGGGATTGGTTCCAGGATCTCCCATGGATACCAAAATCCACAGATGCTGAAATTCCTTATATAAAATGGTATAGTGTTGTTAGATAACCTACACATCCTCCCATATGTTTGATTCATCTCTGGATTACTCAGAATACTTAATACAATATAAATGCTTTGCAAATTGTAGTTACCCTCTATTGGTTAGGGAATAATGACAAGAAAAACGTCCATGCGTTTTCAGTACAGATGCAATTTTTTTCTGATGGTTGAGTTCATCCATGCAGAATCCACATATATGGAAGACAGATTGTTAGCAGTGCTCAAAAAGGCTTAATTATCCTATGCCAAGTTAGAGCCACTCTTGCCTCATTATCTCCAGGTACTTTGAAATTTAAACTTGACATTTTCACGAGGATCTGCTACTTCTCAATGGAGAACAGTGGTTGGCACCAGGCATACTTGTGATCATCAGGCTGTCTTAAAATTTACTTTTCTGAACGATCCTGAACTTATTTTGGGCTTCTCATCAACGGTTTGGTTTAGTTGTTGCTGGTTAATATGGATCTATTTCCAATTCAGATAAAACCTTTAGTATAATAACAGGATTGAAAAAATTAGCTGAGAGTTTCATTTGAGTCAGTGATGATCTGTGACATCATTAAAAATGACAATGGAACCTCGGATTTTGTTAATAGATACCTGAGACTAGAATAGGGTAATGATGGTCCTGCTGAATTCAGGGCTGGTCAGAACTCATCTGAAGCAGCTTATTAACACTTGAGAATTGCACTTTAAAAGAAACATGGACAAAATACAACAAGTTAAAAAATCTGGAACCAGTGTAGTGGACATCCTTGAAACCAAGTAACTAAGGATAATTGGAAGCACTGGAAAGACCAGATAAAATGGGGCACCATCATTATCTTCAAGTATTTATAAAGGAAAATAATTGAGTACTGTCCTCACTCCTCCTAATAAGAGGATTCAGAGAATTATAAGGAGCCCAGTGGGGAAGAAATTGAGGTAGGATCAATTTTGGGTTTAATGTTAGGAAAGTAAACTCCATGAGAATAGGAAGTTTTGTTTTGTTTTGTTTTGTTTGTACACTTCTTTTCCCTAGTGTCTAAAATAGACTTTAGGGTGGTAGTTTTTCTTCTTTTCATTTGTTTGTTTGTTTACTGCTTTTCTTAAGTGTCTAAAACAGAGCTTGGGCAATTAGTTGACAATGATAAGCAT
Source organism: Sciurus carolinensis (assembly GCF_902686445.1). Taxonomy (NCBI): domain Eukaryota; kingdom Metazoa; phylum Chordata; class Mammalia; order Rodentia; family Sciuridae; genus Sciurus; species Sciurus carolinensis. The sequence goes on along the minus strand of NC_062223.1, from coordinate 128,061,780 downwards.
TTGTTGAATGAATGAATAATGATTTTTTAAAAGCAGCTAGAGATTGAAATGAACTGGGATGCAGTAGGAAGTAATGAGTTCTTCATTCCTGAAATTACCCAGGCATGATCTTTGGTGAGATGTGATAGAAGACATTCAAACATGTGGGCTGGACTAGGTCACCTTCAAGGTCTATACCAAACTTGACATATAATTATTGTATCAATCATGGAAAGGACCAGTATCCAGTAAGCAATCATGAAGTTTGGTGCCATTCCAAAGCACTCTCTCAACAATCCATTTATTCCCTGACACCCTATTCCCAATTTTGAGTTTTGGTTGTCGTAAACTCATAGCTCATAAAGGGGCTCATTTGTTAATTGAATAATTATGGTGACTTTCCTCTGATCTGGCAAGAACCTGACTTTCAGCTCTGACTTCCACCAGTGTCCCAAATGGAATCTGGCAGTCATCAAGAACACGGTGAGGACACACTTTTCACTCAAGATACATGATGGAGGAGTTTTTCCTTCCTCACCTCTCCCTACCACAGAGGTTGAAAACTTGTTGCTCCATCATTATTCTGCTCGTGGTGGGAGCCCTTGTCCACACACTCTATCCCACACTTAAAAAAAAAAAAAAAAAATGATCAGAGCCGGAATCAAATTCCCTGAGCTCCTAACTGGTGTGTAGACTCTGAACATAAACACGATCCTGGCATTCATCATGGGTAATAGAAACCAGAGATGAACCGTCACGTAGTTGGCTCTTCTGTTGCTGAGTCAATGCAACCTTTAAAAACACACTAAAAAATGCACACACTGGCTAGGAATAGAGCATGAAAGAAATTCCAAGGAGTATTTTCTTTCTTTCCTTTTTTCCTAGCTTCTCTTATTTTAATTATGCAGGAATTCAGTCACCAGAAAAACATAAAGAATTAAAAATAGAAGCAGGACTTCTAAAGATTTGCAATACAGTAGTATGTGGAGAGAAAGCTTCTTATTTATAGGCCATTCTGGTAACAAGAGATTTAACTATTTCAATATGAACAACATGCAATGTCCATCTGGTGGCTGCCTCTTCCCTGCAGTTGCTGATCTCAGCAACCATGTTGCTGGCATAGATTAGTGAACAAGAACTCATCTTGCAGTTAGAAGATCTGAGTTTAAAATCTACTTTGTTCATTTATTGTTTCTGTGACTCTGGGTAAATTACTTTGTTTGTTCTAAGTTGAGCTAACTCACCTGCAAAACAAGAAAGAATATCCACTACACAGGATTTTAATGAAGATTTAATGACATAATCGTCTGTCTAGTCCAGACCCTGAAATGTAGCAGACACTTGACAAGGTTAATTGATTGTAGATTTGGTTGTGGTTGTGAAACAGTTCAGGAACATGAAGCCTGACATTACCCAAGTTCAAGAACATAATAGCCATTCTTTATCAAACCGCTTGCCCACAAATCAATCAATCAATATTTATGTATTTATATATTTATATACGTGTGTATATACATCTGTATAGAGTTTTTTTTTTGTTATGGCATTTCACACTGCCAGAATAATATATGAAATAATATAATATAATATAATGATATGAAATCTTTTTTTTTTGGTCATGCTAATATGACTTTATTGTTAGAGTCAATGGATGCCCAGAAAAATATGGCAAAAAATGCAGCATCTAGCCCAGTTGATTCAGGATTGATATGCTCTAAAGAGAAGACACTGAAAATGAGATGAGCAACCCAGTGGAAATTAGAGGAGACTTATCTTCATTTGGACATCCATCAACCATAATCTGCTAAACTATCATTCTAATTAGTACTTACACATTTTACTCAGGTTCTGTCTGATCCCTAAGCCCAATTACTTCCCAGACCATTATTTATTACCTAGTGTAGTAAGGTTGATAGAAGTGTTCCCATTTCACAGTAAATGGGAACAAACCAAAGAAATGAAGTAATTTCCTGAAATCACCCAATGTCTGCTCTGGGATTCAGAGGGATTTTGAGTTATTTTAGAATATTAGAATGAAGCTGGGTCTGGCTAATAACCTCTGTTGAGCCTTGAGCACAAGGCCATGTGTGAAAGTGGCTCACTGAAAGTCGAGTGTTCAATGAGCAAGCGTGCTCCATATGGCCGGGGAGACTATTTTATAACTCACTGTTCAAAGAAGAACTTTTCTGAGTATGAAAAGGGGGGACTATAATAAATATCTGGAGGAATACATATAAATGGGATAGTTGTGGAAAATCCAAGACATATGCCAGCTATCTAAGGCAGACTACCCTGGGGACCTGTCTGTGGATCTTGGAATACCAGGGAGGTCTCTCCCCACAGTGGCTTCAGTTTGACCCTGGAACTTGCAGCCCAGGCTTCCTCAGAGACTCTTGGTTTAGATTTCTGGAAATGACAACCTTCTGAGTCAACTGCATGTCCTGGTTTGTGCTGCATTTAGTGGCTATCATGTGCTGAAGAGAGAAAAGCATATAATTGTAGTTAATTACATAAATGGTTCTTGTCACCTTGATCTATTTAACTGGAATCAGAATTTCTGGAAGGTAATAAAAAGAATCATACAAAATATTTAGCATATGTCCAGAACATGGCATTTCTTTCTGTGGGTAAAAAATTTTTGTTTCTTATACTTTTTTTGTTTGTTTGTTTTGGTATCAGGAATTGAATCCATGGGTACTTAACCACTGAGCAACATCGCTAGTCATTTTATTTTTTATTTTGAGACACAGTCTCACTAAGTCCCTGAGGCTGGCTTTGAATTTGCACTCTTCTTGCCTCAGCCTCCTGAGCCACTGGGATTACAAGTTTGGGCCACCATGCCCAGCTGTTTCTTTTACATTTAACTATTTTTTGGGAAAAACTGGTTTTAAGCTTCTGAATCAAATACAGGTTTTCTTAGACTCTTTGTGCCTTTGATTTCCTCTTTAAGTCTTCTGTGAAAGTTCATTTGGTGGTTTCATAATATTGCAGTAAATTAAGCTCCTTATATGTGATTCACAAAACTGCTTAACATGGCATTGTGATATAATGGAAATGAAAAGAGGCTAGAAAGAATAGTGTTCTGTGTTTTGACCCAAGTTTGCCATTAAACAGTTCTTGACATGGAATGAGTTACTTGAATTTTCTAGGTATCAGTACCAGCATTTTCTTTCTGTTTCTGTCTGTCCCTTTATGAATAAATATAAATATTCATGAGTGTATACAGAAGTCATTAAGTTAATGGACATCTGGGTGTTTGCCACGCTACTCTGGCTGTTACAAATAATATTGCTATGGACACTCCTATATGGGTTTTTGTGTGGACATGTTTCATTTATATTAAGACTCTATCTATCTGTTTGAACTTCAGAAGAACTGCCAGAATTTTCCAAAGTAGCTGCCATTTTATATTTTCACAAGTGATGTATATTGCTTCCATTTTTCCACATCCTCACCAACACTTGTTATTATCTGTATTTTTTATTCTAGCCATTCTGTTGGATGTAAAGTGATAACTCATGGTGCTCTTGATTTGCATTTTTCTGATGGTTCCTATAACTGCTCTTATCAACATACAAGTATTTACCTTGATTGGTGTTCAGAATCTTGGAATATTGCAAGTCTACTGGGCATTCCTAAACATAGGACAGGGTGGGAAATTAGTAGTAAAAGATATGTTCAAAGTTCACCTGTAAGTTACAGAGGAAAACTTGATCAACTGAGTCCCTGCCACAAGAGGCTGGCAGCCTCTGCTGAGGGAGGATTGAGTGTAAGGTATTTCCTTTAGGCTGGAGCCTCTGCCTGCCAGCTGTCTGATGTCCATCAGTGATCAGCACATTAGCAGATTATTCCTGGTCCAACACCTCTGCTCTTTCCCCAGTGGTTTGTTTGTCTAATGGCACTTCACCAACATGAGAAAGAGACCCACATGTCCCTCAAACATGCATCCATTTTTCAGTTTCCAGGGTGACATTTGCTTGCTCTGATCTTGGTGTCTGTCTCATGCAGTCTCTTGCTCTATCAAATGGATTGTGTTAAAACTTAGTTTGAGAACGAAAAGTAATCAAGAGAAAAATGTGTCATTTTTCAAGGTTTGAAACCCATCATTTTAAAGCAAACAACATCAGTGAAGACAAATGATAGGATGATGGATGCAGAGAGCATCGTATTCTCATGGGTCTCTTTTGCTTATGTAGTTCTTATATTTTGTGGACACTGAAATTAGCAGTGAAGATACTTTTTTGAAACATCCATGCCTGGACCCCAGGGTCTGATTATCTAATCAAGGTGGAGTTTGAACAACTGCTTTTATGTTTTTTCCTAAGTTCCATCTTTACCTCTGTTGCTGGAATTGAGAAGAAGAGATATGAATAATCAAAACCAGTGAATAATTTAAGGTTGTACATATTTGGCTTCATAACAAAATATAGGTTTTACTTACACTATTTTGCTTACACTAGGTTTACTTTTCATGTTGTTTTGTGAGTGTTAGAGTGTTAAAACACTATTAGAATGATCTTATGTATGTGTACTGGCAGGGACAGACAATAAGAAATACAGTCTTTGGATAAAAAATGTGGTATATATATGTGCAATGGAGTTTTTTTCAATCATAAGGAAAAATGAAATTATGTCATTTGCAGGAAAATGGATGGAACTGAAGAACATTAAGTAAAGTCAAGGGTTGTATGTTTTCACTTATATGTAGAAGCTAAAGAAGAAAAAGGAAAAGAAAGGATCTGATGAAAATTAAAGGGAGACCTGTACAGAAAAGGGACAAGGGGAGGGAGAAGTGGAGGAAAAAAGGAAATACTGGGGAATGATATTGACCAAATTATGCTGTTACATTGTGTGCATGTACAAATATACAATAACAAATCCCACCATTATGTACAACTATATGCACCAATAAATATGGGAAAAAATGAAATACATTCTTTATTCTATGTCTCTAGAACAAAATGTAAACTTTTTATATTCAATTGTGAAAACTTCCATGGTCTATTCTCTTTACTTCTTCAACCTATCTTGTGCTATGTCCCACTTGATAATCTATGTATTTATTAGTCAGCATTCTATAAAACCATGAGGATATATATAGATATATGATGGAATTTATTATGAGGTATTAGCTCATGCAATTACGGAGACTGAGAAGTCCCACCATATGCCATTTGCAAGCTGGATAATGAGGAAAAACTTCAGTCTGGGTCTGAAGGCCTGAGACCTGGGGTGGGGTTGAGAGTGGGGGACCCTAGTTAAGTCCTGGGATACAAAGGGCCAAGACACTGGAAATCTGATGTTCAATAGCAGGAGGAGTTTAATGTTCCAGTCCCAGAAGGAGAAGGAATTGACCTTTCTTACTCTTGTTGCATTTTTTTGTTTTGTGTGGACCCTAAATGAATTATAAACACCCACATTGGGGAGGGTGTTTCTTCTTTACTCAGTTTACTGAATCGAATGTTGATCTTTTTCAAAAACGCCTTGGACATACCCAGAAAAAATGTTTAACAGCTGACTGGGTATTCTTTAACCCAGCCAAATTGACCCCTAAAATTAACCATCACAATCTATACCATAGTCATATTAGGGTGCTTAACATTTCTTTGAATGTTCATTTCTTTCTTCATGACTTGGCATGTGTTTATTTTCTTTACTTGGAATTTTTTCTCTCCAACTTGTCCATCTGGTAAATTCATGTTAATTCTTCAAGACTCAGCTCAATGGTCTCCTCTGTGAAAATCCCTCTCTGTTCTCCTTCTACAGAGATAGCCTCTCCTTCCATTGTACAAAAGAAATTTCTTTTCCCCACAATTATTGAGCACTTACTACATATATGCTATCCACTGTGCTAGGCTGTAAAGCAATTAAAACATGGCCCAGTTACCACTTAGCTTTCTTGAAATAACAGAGGAGGAAAAATATGCAGAAAATTATAATGTAAAGTCTCTGGAATTTGAAGGACGCTTTGGGAGCAGAGGAGAAGGTATATAACCTATGGAGGAAGATATTATTTCCATCTTTTGAGTAAACTGACATCTGAGCTGAGTCTCAAAAGATGAGCAAGAATTAACCCAGAAGAGAGGGCGGGAAAGCAGACTAATGGCAAAAGAAGAAACCGAGGACTCAACTTGATGGCAAGAAAAAGATGATACATGTGTGAGACAATCATCAAAGAAGCTGCAGAACATAACGTGAAAGCATCATAGGGGAGCAGATGGTAACGGTGGTGGAGAGGTAGGTAAAGATCTGTTCTGAAATAGTTATTCTAAGACACTCCCTATCCTCTCATTTCTTTGAGAGAAGGAATTTTATTTTATTCAGATTTATATTTCAGTGGCCAGTAAACTACAATTTATTGTGGGCATTTCGAATACACTAATTGGATGAATGAATGGGCAAATGAGCACTGGGAGGCTGGGATCACAAATTATCTGTGAACCATTCATACAGAGGAAACATGGATTTTCACAAAAGCATTTGGTTGACTTTGAGAAAGGATGTTGATTTCATTCCTTTTACTTCCCATTTTATCCATTTTATTACCACATATTTCAAAAAAAAAAAAAAGCAAGAAAGAAAAAAAAAAAAAGCAAAAGGTCTGGCCAATATCAAAACAAAGCAGACCACTCTGGTTTTAATTACCTTTTTCAAGGCTGCACTCGTTGAGCAAAGGCTGCCTGGATCTAACTTGAACTGTGATCAGAAACATTTTGTCTGCTTCTCTTGCAAGCGCTGACTGGTGCGCATGAAGCTTATATTGATAAGAGTTGAGTTTTAGGTTTTATCTTTTAATAGGGATGATAAGATCCTAATGCCTCAGCCCTCTCTGCTATCTGGATACTGATGGTGGGAACAGTCACCAAAGTGATGTCCTGGGCGGTGGCGGTGGGGCCCTGGGTTAACCTCAGAGAAACACAAATATGAGTGGGTGGAGTGGTTGTTTTCCATGAGAATCTTTCTCCCTCTCTTTCACAGCCTGGCCCACATGATTGGGCCCTTTGCCAGCAAGCAAAGCAATGGATTATTTTTTCCATTGGTCAGAGGAAGTTTTCTTTCTTTTTTATTTTTTTTCTTCTTCTTCTTTTTGTGAATGGAGATAAAAAACTTTCATTTTAAAGGAGAACTTCAGGAATTTCATTTTAGTAAAATGCAAGACTACTCAGTTTCCTGGGAAGTGTTGAAGAAAAGCTGAGCAACAAGGGTCCTTGGAGTCAGGCAGGCTCAAATGCAAATCCTGTCTCTATGGTAGCCCAGCTGTGCTCCTCTTGAAGTTGCTGTACCTTTTTAAGCTTTGTTTTTCTTGACAATAATATGGGGAAAACATTAGGTAATAAAATGAAATGAGTGCAAGTTAAGTATTTAGTATACATTCAGTGTTTATTATTTCCCTTCTTTTGCTCTTGAACTAAGACAAAGGATTACATGTTCTCCACAAGTTTTCTGTGTATTTGGGAACAGCATCATAAACACAAACCTAGGATGTCCCAGGGAAAGGAAACTTTGCATATACAATGTCTTATGCCACCAGCTGATCTCATTCTCTTCAACACACCAAATATTTATTAAGTATATATTTTTGCTTAAAACTGCTTTAGCCTGTGGGGTTTACAACTGGATAAGAGATACTGATGTCTATCTTCAAGAAACTCGTCTCTTACTACAGTGACAGAAATTCATACACAAAACTGGTAAATAGTAAAAAGCATACTGTGTATGTGTACATGCACAAAATAAGTAGTTTTGGGAGGGGAGAGATCCGCAAGTGTTGGAGGAATGACAGGGGATGGACAATGAACAAAATAACATTCTCATAATTTTTTTACCTTCTGGGTCATAGGTTGGTCAGAGTCTTTAGATTTCAAAATTACCCAGTTAATTTCTCTGTTAATACCATTCTACATTCCCTTAAGTGCCGAGAAACTTTGGTACTTCTCTACTTCTGAACCACGTATTTCTTTCCATTCTCCAGTTGCAGAAATGAAACTCTTTCTTCCAGTCCCAGCTAAATTTTTAGTTTCCCTAAGCCTTCTCTCCTTTTGCATATCTATTACCTAATGTAGGCACTATGTACTATTTTAGAAGTGAACATAATTGTTCTTGTAAATGATTTTGAAAGTTAACTTCTCTCAAAAATATTCCACTGACCTCCAAACTAACCTCAGACTTTTCATAACTTCCCAATATTCATCTCTCAATTCTTCCTGTCCCTACCTTCTTCCACTTTATTTCTTACCAGGGACAAGGAGCAAGAGCTTCTGCAGCAGTCTAAAGCTTCCTCTGCTGCTAGCTTTCCTTGAAGTCAACTCAACAGTCAGAAGAAAAAGGAGAATGCTATACTTTTGCAGCAAACTGGCACATCTCAAGAAACTCATGAAGACAGATAGATAGATCAGTGGTACAGAAGCTGAATAGGCACATTATATCAAAGAAGAACATAGAAGAACATAGAGTTAAAATACTGGTATGGATACCATTTGTATATTTCAAGAAGGCATGACCAAGGGAAAATACACTCACTTTGTTCTAGCATAAAAGTAAACCAAAGGATTGAAACAGAAAAACAAACAGAAAACCACAATGCAATCATTCTGTAAAATTATTAATCTTGCTGTTATTATCTTCTGACATGCATGTATTGATTTAAAGTGTTTTGATATTCTAGATAAACTTTGAAACTACCAAACCATAAGCAAAATTCCGTAAATATTCTTTCAGTTGTTCCCCTCTAGAATGGGAATGATCACTAAGATTTGAATAGTGATTTTCTAACCAGAAGTGACTCATAGCCTGTCAAGGCCTTAGGACCTTGACTGTTGAGTTTTTAAAAATACCTTGAAAATTAGTGAATCTAATAGGACAATTAAAATTCAGTAAGACTTTGAGTCTTGGGATGTATAGGGATGTTCTGAAAACAAATGTATTTAAGGAACCCACTGAGCAAGGCTCCAACTCCTGCTCAGTTCCTGATAGAGTTGGATTCTACTGATATCACCCCATATTCCCTCTGGGTCCTGGTTTATTTACCCTGTTTATCCCTGTGGGTCATAGATGAGAGACCAAGCAAGATGAACTTGTAGCAGAAATGTAATGGGGTCAGCCTGTTCTCAGTTCCATATTTACTTGCTTAACTTGGTTTTTCTAGATCTCAGCTCCTAACAGGACTTGTTTCAAACCCTTTATCAAAAAGAGCTCTCTTGTGCCATTTGCAATTTGTCAGGAAGGGGTAAATTTCCTCCCTCCATCCTTTTTCCCTCTCTCTTTTCCTCTTTTTCCTCTCTCTCTCTCTTTCTTTCTTTCATAGTTCTAAAGTGATTTCAGAGCATAGAGCAGCTGCTTTTTTTTGCCACTTTGCTGACTGAATTCATAGCATTTGCTTTGCCTTTTACTCCCTGAATCAAATGGAAACTCATTGGCAGGGATATAAACACATGTTCATTTCCACCTCTTTTTTTTTTTTTTTTCTTTCTTTCTTTTATCAGGAAAAACATTGAAAAAACAGATTGCATATCCAGGCCATAGGTGCTTGAAATTCTCGCCCTTGTCATATCTATTATCTCAGTAATAAAAGCATTGTAGATAATGTAAATCTAACCAGCTTTTTCCTCATTTAGGCCCTGAAGTCAATATCCTAGGCTTTCTCTCTCCTTTTGGGGACAGGAACTAGGCACTTTCAGGAATTTAGTTCCATCATAAATGAAGCAAAAATTTGAACCATACTCTGTTGGTCATTTCCAAGTAAAATCAGTCTTTCTTTTTCCTTCCTTCCTTCCTTCCTTCCTTCCTTCCTTCCTTCCTTCCTTCCTTCCTTCCTCTCTCTCTCTCTCTCTCTCTCTCTCTCTCTCTCTCTCTTTCTTTCTTTCTTTCAATTCAAGGTAAGGTAAAGGCAGCTTTGGTACCACCACCTCAGTAAAAGCCACAGGGTGCTGCTGTTGAGAACTCTGCTCTGGAACTCTACATACCTGGAACTCACCCACCCTTCCTAAGTCACACTTGGGGTATTTGAAACCTCGGAATTCCTTGTCCAAATGACCTTTAGTCTGGATCTCTTCCTAGAGTGTGTTCTCTGTAGGGTAGAACATGTACACTTCTTAATCCTCAAGGGTGGCTAAGGCCTAGCCCTTTATGGGGGTACAGATGGATGCTGAACTTCACTTAGAAGATGGGTGAGATGGGGAGACATGGGGATAGAGATGTTCTGGTGCAGAATTCATGGGGGACTGAGAATTACGAGTTTGCACTGGGCCTTAGAGGTTTTCATGAAGGTAAGAGTGGAAGTATAGAACATATTTAGTTGATGAACAGTGAGCTTGATACACAGTATTTGAATATTTAGATTTATGGTATGTTGCTTTCCATTTATACTTTTGCCCAAGACCCCCACATATTAAAGGAGACCCTGGGGGAAAAGATATGTTTTTTTCTTAGGTTCTTTGGTCTGATGAGTTAAGTCAGTAGGAATGAGTTGCATAGTGTTTTAGTCAGCTTTTACATTGCTATGATTTAAATATCTGACAGGAACAACTTAGAGGAGGAAAAGTTTATTTGGGGCTCACAGGTTTCAGAGGTCTCAGCCTATAGGCAGCTGACAGAGTAATGGTACTCTGCCACCAAGGTGAGGCAGGACAGCATGGGAAAAGGGCCCAGTGGAGGAAAGTTGTTCCTCTATGGCAGGATCAGGAAGCAGAGAAAGAGAAAGGAAGGGGAAGGGGTGAAAGGGCAGATGCCTGCTTCCAGGGCATGCTCTGGTAACCCACCTCCTCAAGCAACACCCCACCTGTCTACTTACCACCCAGTCAGTCCACCAAACTGAGATGGACTGATTAGCTTTCACGATCTAATAATTTTACCTCTGAATATTAGTGTGTTAGCAAGAACTTTTGGGGGACAACTCACATCTAAATCATAACAAGTAGTCTTCCCTTATCCATAGTTTGACTTTCTGAGGTTTTAGTTAACTATATAGTTAATCAAGTTCTTAAAACATTAAATGGACAATTTCAGAAGTAAATAATTCATAAGTATTAAATAACTTCTATTATATTATTGTAATTTTTCTATTTTGTTAGTTGCTATTATTGATTTCTTAATGTATCTTTTTATAAGTTTAAAATTTTCATAAGTGTATATACATAGGAAAAAATAGTATTTCTAGGGTTTGGTATCCTCCATGCTTTCAGGCATCTACTGGGGGTCGTGGAATGTATTCCCAAAAGATAAGGGGTTTACTTTATGTCTGGTGAGTGGACCTTGTTACCTTTTTTGGAGTCAGGGGGAGGTAGGTAGGAAATCTGCTGTTCTGGAAAGTACCTGATATTTGGAGCAAAAGATACCTGGATTTCCACAAATACTTGTTAAGCATTTATTGTGTGTCAACAACGGAGCTCAATGCTGGGGTAGATAAAACACAGCCAAAATCCTCAGGAAACTTATAGTAGGGAAATGGATGGTTGTACAAAATAATGACAAGACAGTGTGTTAAAAGTCACTGTGAGCCAACACATACTTTCCACAAATGAGTGGACATCTAAATGAAGGAACAGTTCACTGAGGGAAAGTTGAGGAGGGCTTAACAGAGGTGACATTTAACCTGGATATTTAACCTGAAATTCACACTTGTTTTCTGGGGGAAAGGAAGAAAGCATTATTGGAGGGAATGAACTATAACAAAAAATGGAGGCATAAGAAGGGCTCTAACCTCCCTATGAGAATTAACTTTGTGATTTTCGAGAGATTTGTATCAACCTTAGTTTCCTCATCTTTATAGTAGGGATCATAAAATAACAATTATGTGAGATAGTGGTTTGAAAAAAACACATATTTAAAAATTTAAACCTAAATCTTAATTATTGTTAAAAGTGAGGCTTCAGACTTGGGTTCCTTTAAATCCCACTTGGGAAGTAAGTACTCTGCTGATTTTGGCACAAGAGTTGGGATGTCTCCCTGAGGCCCTGTTAGTATGCATCCTGAGAATAAACATAGTCACATCTGGTCTTTCTTACAGAAGGAACACTGGGTTCAGGGTGGGCTGGCTGAGGAATGGTCGTGTGGGTTGATGTAAGGAGGAGAATTAGGAACACGACTACTGGCTCTTTAGTGACATTCCTCTTTCCTTAAAAGTAAACCAATGCTTTCATGTAGCTCAGCAGTGGAGCTGAGTCCGCGACCCATGATTATGCAATACAAATAACAGCATCTTCTGTATTTGAGGACAGTCTTCTCTGATTCCCCTTGTGGAGCCCTCCTGCCCAGATTTAGTCTTCTTTATCATTTTCAGGCAAGAGACAAGGATTCCCAGTCTTCTTTTGGGCTAGGAGAGCTGATTAGTAAGCAACCTAAGGATGAAGACTGTGTCTTACATAAATCAGAATCCCTGGGACCCTGAGCCAATAATGGGCATGTCCATTTGTCAAGTGAGTGAGTTATTGGGAAGGAGGCTGTCCTCCAGGCTGGGGCAGATTCCCTTTCTTGCTGCCTTAGAAAGACAAAGTGTTTTGTGTGCTCTGGGCAGCTCTTCAAGCCCGTGGCTGTCCAGCCCTAATTGCTGAGTGCCAGCTCCTGTGAAGACACATCAATGACAGAGCATCTTACTTGGGGTCATCTCCTCCAGGGCAGACCCCACAGCTCAGCTCCTAGGACATTGACAGCTTCTGTTTCACATCTGTTTTTACTTCTGGCTGGGCCTCCTGGGTCACTGCCTTGGCCCAGCGTTCTCCCCTTTCACCTTGTTCCCACTCCAGGTCAGGACTGAGAGACCTTCTCTTCTCTTCCCAACCCCTGGGGGCCTCACCCTGCTCTCTGACCAGCCTGTCCCTGTTCAGCTCCTGCCAGCCTGGCTTGCTCTTGTCACTGAATGCTTGTTTGCCACTCACATGTGCTCATCCTGACCTTTGGGTCTTGGAATGTCAGCTTGCACATGGAGGGAAGGAATCCAGCCTGCTAGATGCATTAGATCCTCAAGTCATCAGAACTCAGGGAGGCTTCTTGACATTAACATTGTGTCAGCTGTGTGTTTTCCTGACTTGTCAGCCCCTCCCCCTCCTGCTCAATCATTTGAGTCAGAGTTGATGGGACATGCCTAAATGCAGGGCTGGATTGTTTACAGCAAAAAGGAGAGAGAATACAGTTTTCTTCTTCTTCCTTCTTTACAGTACTTTTATTTGGTACCAATACATCCTTCATACCAAAAAGTATGCCTAAAAAACATTCGCTACAAAAGAGCACTGGATAGAGGGGTCAGAAAACCCTCTGTAGTTATATCAGTGGTCATTTAGGAACACAGTGGGAAGGAGTTTCTAGTCCGGTTGTGAAGACAGAACATGAAACCATAGTAAACCATAGGAAAAAGACGATTAAGTGCTGAGTTGTGGAGTACAGACTCTAATTGCTATGAAAGGTCAGAACTGAGAGACTATGGAGGTCGTGAATACCTGAGAAATCTGCTTGGAGAAGATGGAGATTGAACCTGGTCAGTAAGGATGGAAAGAGGTGTGAGTGTGTGTGCATAGGCACCTATTATATCCTCAGCATCTAATCTCAAAGACAATCAATATGTATGTTGCATAAATTAATGCATTGGAAGGAGAAGAAAGGACAAAGCGAGAGATATGAATATACCAATGAATGGGGCATATATGCAACCCAATAGACTGACAAGGCAGGAATGAGTTGGGGGCGGACTAGGTAGGGACCAGGCTGCATTGGTAGTGGGAGGGGAGAAAAAATGTAAATGCTAACTAGTTGTCCAAATTTCTAGTCAGAGGACATTCACACTGTTTGGTGTGCCTGGTGGTACCCATCAACACAGAGGATACTGAACAAAGATCACATTTCACTGTATGAGCTAGTTTTCTCATTCTGGGGGTTGGTGGGAAAATATTGCCAGTATCACAGAGATAAAAACATGGTACAGCAGATAAGGAGGATAGGGTCACTGCAGGTAAGCAATATGGGTCACTGAGATAGGTCTCTATTCCACAGGAAAGTTAAACAATCCAGACTTTCAGGCCACAAATCCAGACCCAAACAAGACTATAAAAATGGGAGGGAGTGGTCGTAGAAAGAGAATTTTGTGCCTGGTGTGCACAAATGCAGCTGGACCAGAATGGCTGGATGGGACAAACCTGCTTTAGTATTATTACTCCTCTAGCAACGGTGAAAATCAGTGAAAAATTTGGTCCTATGAATGGGTTTAGGATATAAGCACCAGAATATATCTGTCATTCTATTATATCATACATGCATTTGCTGATTTATACTACAGACCTTTATTGAATGTCTATTATGTGCAAGACCTGCATATATCAGTCATTGTATTTTAGCCAAGGACTTTTGAGTTTACATTCTATTGCAGAGGGAGGCAAATGAAGAAATAAGAGAAAGAGATGGAAAAATTTATTTCTTTTGTCAGGAATAACCAGATACTTAAAGAACAAGGAATTTAAGAGTACCAAATTTAACATGATTGGCTGTTCCTCCAGAAATGGACCTTTTCTTGTTCTAGAACAGAGGCTGAGATTAAACAAACAAATGAAACCCAGGGTAAGATGAGACTATGGCCAAAGTTGGGGCAATTTCAAGAGGACACTTGACAAACGTAACATGAGGACCCATGAAGCAGCATAAATGTGCTTATAGAGAGAACAATACAGAGTCTTTGATAGCATATATGCTCTAGAAAATACATCTTAGTTGAACTAATGGAGCCACATGAATAGATAAGTGAAGGTCACAGAGGGACAGTGCAGGGTAGCTTGCAAATCTTCAGAGAGTTAGAAATAATCAAGATTTCAATACAGTCTTGCACTTTGTAGCTGTGTGAACTTAGAAGAACTAAACCTCCTGTTTTACTCATTTTTTTTCTGTCACTGTGACCAAAAGGCCTGACAAGAATATTTAGAGGAGGAAAAGTTTATTTGGCTCACAGTTTCAGAGGTCTCTGTCCATAGATGGCTGACTCTGTAGGTCTGGGCCCCAGGTGAGGCAAAACATTGGGGCAGAAGAATATGGTGGAGGAAAGCAGCTCAGGACAAGGCAATCAAGAAGCAAAGAGAGCGCCACTCACCAGGCACAAAATATAAACCCTAAAGGCATGCCCTCAGCAATCTACTTCCTCCTACCTGCCTACGGGTACTGCCCAATTAATCCATATCAGTAGATTAATTCACTGATTAGGTGAATTCATTTAACCATTTCACCTCTGAAAATTCTTGTATTTTCTAAAACATGAGTTTTTGGAGGATACCTTATATCTAAATGATAACATCACCTTAAGTCTGTTTTTTAAAATCGTAAAATAAAGACATTAATAAATCAATTAATTAACTTTGATTATTATGTGATCTGTTTAGCACAGAGCCTGGCAAACTGGATGTGCACAAAGTAGATTGGAACTATTTCCCGACTATCCCTTGAGAAATGGAGGGTGGGTGATGAATTGTGGAGGCAGGAAGAGAAATTGGATCTTCAGAAACAGCACAGGGGAGCAGGAAGCAGAATGTCATTTTAAACACGAGAACTGGGAAGGAATGAAAGAAACAAAGACCTGTTTTCAGGCTGAGAAGCAAATTAGAATCCTCCAATGATCTGGCTCCTATAAGGAACGTTGGTTTACGTAGCAGTGTGATCACTCTTGCCTCAAGTGAAATGGCTTGATCTCTTATGTTTTCCAAAGGAATTCATCCTTGAATGTGTGGCCCTGTTTGCTCATGGCTGAAAGTTATGTTACTGAGTACATATAGTTGTATGTGTGCATAAACTACACCTGTGCAACACATTTATGTATAGTTGCAATGCCATAGGAAAATTTAGTGTCTGGTTCATTTTCCTGCATGAGTCATTGTCCATTTAGTAGGATCTGGAGTGAGTGTGTTTCTGTGTAAATTTTCCAGAAACCAATGCATCAGATTTCTGGTTTAAAGAGTTGGCTTTTTTTTTTTTCCAAGTATTTTCTTAGATAAATTTCTGGTCTTTAAGATTCCCTTCCCCTTTTATGCTTCTACCCTTCTACCCCATGTGGAATGTGAGAATGCTTATGTGACCTCATGGTGGTAGGGAAAAAATTCTCAGATCTCCATGCTGGGCTCAATCCTGCAGTTCTCTTTTTGAAGACACTGGTTGGTTGGACTTATGTTCCCTGAGGCAGGCCTAATACTTTTCTGTCTTTTAAGACTTTGTTCTGCCTCCTATTGCTAAAGTCTATGGTCCCAGCCATCTGCTCTGGTGGTAGTGTCCACTAGGTAGGGGTCAGAGACACATGCTCTATTCTTTCCTTTCTCCAGGTATCCTAGAACCTTTGATGCTCTATCTCTGATCTCTCTGTGCTCTCTCTTCTGAGCCAGTTTAGATGCAATCCTGATCTAACTACCAGTCATCCCAAAAAGCAATGTTTCTTGTCCTTGGTTCCATATTGGAATCAGCTGGGAAAATTTTTCCAAATACTGATGTCTGGATCCTATGTCCACATATTATGTTCTAAGTGGTCTGGGCATGTGAAGATAATTCTGATTCGTAGCCAAGTTTGAGAACTATGCCCCAGAGACTTGCAACCTCCCACAGAATAGGAACTGGGTCAGTAACCCTTGTATTTTTGGAGTCCATCTTGCCTTTGCAGATGTTTTCATTAGGGCCAATTCCATTGCTTAACAGTTCCACACCCACAGTAGGGAGTGGAAATGAGGACACAAATGGCAACTTCTTTATCCCACTTCTTTCTTTTTCTTTTTTTAAAACCAGAAAAGGAGGAATTTTCTGTGTTTCACTTTCTTTTCTCTCCAAAACACCCTTTACATGGCATGTCTTCTTTTTCATCCCAAACATTTCTGTTGCTCATGTACTGATGTGTCCACAGGAGTTTAAAGAATTTCAAAGAATAAAATTGTTTTTTGAAAAGCCTAGTGATTAGGGCTATTGTATTGAGGAGGACTAAAAAAAAATACATTCTAGATATCCAAACTAAATAATATTTTTTTCCATTTCTACATAACAATCTCAAGCCATCCTAAGAGAAATTTAAAAAAAATAAAGAGGAAAGAAAAGCTCAATAAAATTTATCATTTATATACATGTTAGTTTGCCATGGCTACCATAACAAAATATCACAAGCTGCGTAGCTTGAGCAACAGCAATTTTTTTCTTAAAATTCTGGAGGCTAGATGTTCAAGATAAGAGTATAACAGGGATGGTTTCCTATTTGGCCCCTAATGGAAGAAACTGTTCAAGGCTCCTGTCCTTGAATTTAGATGTCTGCCTTCTTGCAATGTGGTCCTCACATGGTTTTCTTCTATACATGCACATACCTGGTGTCTGCTTTTGTGTTCAAATTTCCTCTTCTTATAAGGGCAGTTAAGATTGGATTAGGAACTACCCTAACTAACCTTAATTGCTTCTTTAAAGATCTTCTCTCTAAACCTGGTTACATTGTGTAACCATGGATGTATAGTGCATTAGGATTTCAACACATGAATTTTCGGAGATGCACTTCAGCCCTTAACAACAACTTATTTACATGTGCATTCACATAAGAATGACAGGGAAGTGAGATCCAGAATTTGTATCACTTTAGACCCTATGTAGCTTACAAAGCATATTTGTAATTAATATTTGATTTAATCTGAACAAATTATTATAGATAATAATTTGTTAAGTAGACAGAATCTAGGTGATTTTTTTCAAAATCACTGAGATATTAATTATGTCATGGTTTGGATGTGAGGTGTCCCCCAAAATCTCATGTGTGAGACAATGCAAGAAGGTTTAGAGGAGAAATGATTGGGGTTATGAAAGCTGTAACCCAATTGCTGAATTAATCCCTTGATGGAATTAAGTGAGTGGTAATTGAAGGCAGGAAGGGTGTGACTGGAGGAGGTGGCTCATTGGGGGTGTGCCTTTGGGGTACATAGTTTGTATCTGGCAAGTGGAGTCTCTCTGCTGCCTGATCATCATGTGAGCTGCTTCCCTCCACCACATTCTTCTGCCAAGATATTTAGCCTCATCTCCAGTCCCGAGAAATGGAGTCTGCTGTCTATGGACTGAGACCTCTGCAACTGTGACCACATATAAACTTTTCCTCCTCCAAAATTGTTCTGGTCAGTCTTTAAGTCACAGCAGCAAAAAAGCTGACTAAAACAAATGAAAATACAAGTTAAAACAAATGTGTTAGTTTCAGTGTTCTTATGTATCTACAGTGTAGGTTGAACAGTAATGGAATACAATAATTAAATAACAATACCCTAACCTGTTTTTTTTTTCAAAGGAGGGAATAGTTGAGAAAAATGACTAAGGCTAAATAGAAAATTAGTATAAACCCTAATACAATTGATGCCAGACCCCAAAGCTCAGTCTAAAGTAGATGTAAGAATAAAATATAAAACAGGTTCATTAGAAGAATCCAACCTGAACGCTTGCATGAAGTTTTACACCAAAGGTAACTCTTTAGGATAAAGATAAATATATAAACAAGTAAAACTAAATATTGGTTATAATCAGGATCCTTCACCCAGTTTGGGTAAATGAAATACAGAGCACAAAATGAATTGGTACAATCCATGTTTTACTACCTTTTTTATTGTTTAACTATGTTTAACTATGTTTTTTATTTAGACAGGATCTTACTAGATTTCCCAGTCTGGCCTTGATATTTTGGCATCAAGTGATCCTCCTACCTCAGCCCCCACTATAGATGGGACTATATCTGACTTCTGTTAGCTTTATAAACATAAATGTTTATAAAGTGATTTTGAGTCTATCTAATTGAATTTTCATAGTGATCCTTTGAGGAAATTATTATTATTACCTTCATTCTACTTTTGAGAAAATTGAGGCTCATGCAGTTTGAAATGCATTGTTAAAGATCACTCAACTGGGACTAAATTCCAAAGACTTAGGTTTGAGATTCTGTGTTATTTATAATGCACTAATGTAGCTATGCCTTTTCTTTAATTTCTCAGTAGACAGAAAATTTTAAAGCAGGCCCTCTGTTTTATGCATTGTTTGTCCAGTGCCTAGACCATTGCCTGGAACCTAGTACCTTGTTGATGTTAAGTATTAAGACAATAAATGTATTAACAGCTATCCAAAGGTTATATCTCAATTATAATGCCACTTGAATGTATAGTGTCATAAATGAAAAAAGTCCATATTTAAACTTATGGTGAAATGCCAGAATGCTAAGGATTCTAAAAGCCCACTGAGAGAGTGAGTGAAAGCAGAGAGTGAGTGAAAGAGAAAGAGTGAAAGGGAGAAAAGAGAGAGAGAGAGAGAGAGAGAGAGAGAGAGAGAGAGAGAGAGGGAGAAATATGAATACTTTATTCTGCAAGAAAGAAGATAGAAACATTGGAGTGATAGCATTTTGTTTCTGAGGAAAAATGAGTTTTCAGCCTTGAATTCTATACCCAACTAAGATATAAATTAAATTGTTAAGGTAAATAAAGTTTTTTTTTTCTTTTTTTAAATTTTAAGGAGTCAGAATCCTATTTATTTTTAAGAAGCTCCTGAGGAAGTTCTGGTGTTGGATAGGATGTCTTTTAATGCGAGAATGTAAACCCAACTGGCTTATGTAAAGATACTTATTGTCTCAAATAGCAAGTAGTCTGGAGTGGATAGGTATAATGTTGACACAATTATGTCACCAAAGTTTTAAGTTCTTTCCATTTTTCTTGATGAGACACATATTTCTTGGGATAATTTCTTTTGTATTTAAAGGTTACTTCTACTATTAGTTATTACATTCAGATATGATAATGTCCAGAGGAAGAAAGGACATTCTCTTTTTTTTTTTTTTAAATCAAAGACTTTACCAGAGATCCCTCAACAAACTTTCCTTCATGTTTCACAGTCACGGAATGGATACTATGCCTACTCTTAAACTTAGGTGAAAAGCATTAATATAATTGACTTATGAAGTTCAGGGTCATTAACCAAAGTACAGCTGTAGGATTTTGTTAGAAAGAAAGAGGCACTTGTGTCTGATACAGAGCTGCAGCAAACCAGAGTTATACCAATAAAGAAAACAAAGGTGTAGACATGATGAGGCTGATTCCAGAAAGGAGTCAGGGGAATCCCAAGACAAGCTGTATACATCTCTTATTAGAAACAGGAAGGAGGACCTAAGCAGAAGTCTATGAAAGACAAGAATGTGAAGAATTTTAGACATAAAATTTTAAATTATACTAAACAGGGAAATGTTTAAAAACTGGCATCTAAAAACTTCAGAAAAGGCATAAAGCATTACAGGAAGGAACTGTAATTGTGAAAACAAAACTTAATTTTGCTATGTACTATATTGAGATATTCCCAACAATGGAGATACTCTTGGTTGACTTTGAACTTCTAGAAGCAATCCAGAGGTGAGTCTTGGTTATAAAATGAGATCTAATTGCCATTCATTTTTTGAAGGAAGAAGTGTACGTGGGGGAAATTAGGAGGTAGAAGGAGAGCAAGGGAGAAGAGCTGGGAACTGAAGAAAAAAATAGGAATGTTAATATGCTTACCTTACAGAGTGGCAAGAAAACTATCAAAAGGTACAGTTTTTGTTAGTAGAATGAGAAATGAAAGTATATTAATAGCAGGTAGTTATGAAAGGATAGAGAATAAAAGAGGTAATTTTTGTTTATGAAGAGATTGGGTGTAGGGTAAAGTCATGTGAGTTAAATCCTAATCCTTCATTGTAGGTTTTCAAAAGATAATGTATAAAATAAATAAATTAAAGGGTAGAAGTGGGTGTGGTAGAATATGCCTCTTATTCAGTGGCTCGGGAGACTGAGGCAGGAGGATCACAAGTTCTAGGACAACCTTAGCAATTTAGTGAGACTCTAAGCAACTTGGTGAGACCCTGTCTTAAAATAAAAACAAATTGGGTGTGGCAGCTGGAGATGTAGCTGTGATAAGAGCCCCTGGGTTAACTCCCCAACAGCAAAAAAAAAAAAAAAAATGTAGAGGACAAAACATGTATTACCTAGAGATATAGTACTAACTCCGTCCTCCACTCAAAATATCTGAAATAATTAAATGTTTGCTCTAGGGAGAGATGGGCCTGGAAGTGAAGGAGTTATTTCAACCGTGTGTACACATATCATTTGACAACTGGAAATCTGTTGTAAAAAATGGTTTACTTTTACTTTCTGTCATCATAATGTAGGTAGATTTTGTATTATGCTCTTTCTAGTTACAGTTACATTATAAACATTTTTCTTGATTGTACATGGCCTTTATGATAATTCTTATAAATGGCTGTATCATGTTTTACATTGCTTTTCTGGAAATTCTGATCTATTCATACTCTTTCAGTTTCCTTGTCTATGGATAACTGAAAAAGGTAGTTGAAGCTTGGAACAAGTTTTTGTTTGTTTTGTTTGTTTTCGTTCTCTCTCTCTCTCTGAAAAGAACTGTTTTGACCTGGCCTCATGAACGCCATGCATTAACCACGTTCAAATTCCAGGCAGGGCTGTATAGGGGTCCTTGCTTATGGCAGTAGCCCCTGGGTGGTGCACCCATCCTGGAGACCTGCAAGATCAGAGACAGCTCCTTCATGGCTGGGCAGCATCACGCCAAGGTTGCCCTTTGCACTGACACTGCCCCCAAGTTCATTTGAAATGGGGGCTGCCAGAAAGAGGACGCTTCATTTGCAAAGTGAGGGCATGGTTTCAATTATTCTTTAGATCCATAAAAAAGAAAAGGGTGGGGGGTGGGGATAGATTTATGGCTTTAAATTCTCTTCTTTGCCGTTTATAAAACAGTATTTATCAGGTGTGGGGCACATGGCAGCTCTAAGGAGTGCCAGACAGGGATCAAAAGCAAAGCATAAAAACCTTCCCCTTTCAACATCCTTAATCTCCTCTTTCTATCTATAAATGGCCATATTAACCTCATGGCTCAGAAGAGAGATTCGTTTTGGCACTTTGCTGTCAGAGAATCAAGAGAGAGTGAGGGGCTGGCTTCTGTGTGCCAGGTCTGCTCGCCTCCCCTTTGATGTTTCCTTCAGAAGAACAGAAGCAAAGCCCAGAGCCCTCTGCACCACCTTTGTGCTGGAGAAGGTCCCTTCGTAGGGAGGCATTTACATCTTTTCCAGCAGAGCATCACATGATGGCATGGCTAGAGAAATAGCAACTCATTCATTCCTGCTGCTTGGTTTTTGTAAAGGATGGTTCTCTTGAACGACGGTATTACAAACTGGGAGTATTCCTTCCCTGTAGTAGAGAGAATAGCACATTGTAAAATCTTAAAATGATTAGAATGAAAGGTCATTTAATCAGAGTTTATCTAGAATGCAAATTTCATGAAAGTAGAAATTTTCTTTGATTTTATTCCCCACTAAATCCTCAGAGTTCAGTACCGTGCCCAGCACTAAACAAGAGTTCAACGTATACTTGTTGGGCAACTAAGTAATTGAATGCCTGGCCTCCCACTTTCAGAGACATTGGACTCCTGCACTGGGACTTAGATTGCAATTTCGACCTTGACTTCTACTCCCTTGGTGCACATCGTCACTTGTAACTTGGTCTTCTCTATGAAGGTACTGAAGCATATTTCACTTACTCCACTGAGTTGTGGGGATCAATTACCCACTCAACATATTTTAACTCATTTAATTACTGTATTCTAGAATTTGGGACTATTAGGTGAATAAGACTCAGAGACTAATGGAGAAGGAAGAAATAAACAAATGAAAAATAAATGCAGACCCCTGTGATTGCTACTAGGACAGTGACATTTTTACCAGGCTAGGAATCCTCTGGATATAGTGTATAGAGTGATCTTTCAGAAATATAAATCTAATCACATACTTCCACATGCTCCATTTATTTCCCTTTATCTTAGAATAAAGTCCCAAATTCCCTCCCTAGCATTCTACGCTAGGCCTACTCAGAGGATGTCCCTCCCCGTGATCTGTGATATCTTGGCTCTCAGCCACACCAGACTTCATGATTTATTGAAGATGCAAAGCATTATCTTGCCTCATGCCATTTTTGCTTCCCTTTAATCATTACCTGAGATTCTCTTCCTATATATGTTTGTGATTTTCAAATAGCAAAGTTCTTCATTTTTTATCTCCTTCCATATTACAATATAAGTCCCTCAAGCATAAAGACTGCTTCATTCTTTGCTATATCTCCAGCACCCAGGATAAATATAACACATAGTAGTTGTTAAGAAGTATTTGGTGAATGAATAAAACCATAATTTAGTGGAAGTTTAAGTGGAACTGTTAATAAATGCATGTAATTGGAGCATCACATTAGAAACATTTATGTAACTATTTATTTGCCATGATGGAAATGAACACATGATAGGCAAATAGGTACTCTATCACTGAGCTGCACACTTAGCCCTATTTTTTTTGGAGGGGGCTTTTTACATTTTTTAATTTAAATTTAAATTAAATTTAATTTTTTTACAGACTGTATTTTGATTCATTGTACACATTGGGGTACATCATTTCATTTCTATGGTTGTGCATGATGTAGATTCATACCATTTGTGTAATCAGACAAATACATAGGGTAATGATGTCTGTCTCATTCCACCATCTTTCATACTCCCCTCCCTTTCATTTCCTTCTATGTAATCTAAAGTTCTTCCATTCTTCTCTCACCCCTACCCCCACTCCCCTGTTATATATCATCCACTTAGTGTAGAAAATAAATAAATTATTAATGAGCTGTAATTTTATATTGTTTGAACATGTTTCAAGTCACGAGAATTCATCATCTCAGAGTAAATTCCACCTTTAGAAAGAGCCAATGGATTCTTAAGATTTGCCTTCAATTTTTACAATTTATAACTCAACAACAAAAATCACACAAATGTGAACACAAAATGGGTAAAGGACTTGAATAGACACTTCTCCACAAAAGTTATACAAATGACCATTAAG
This sequence comes from Sciurus carolinensis, assembly GCF_902686445.1. Taxonomy (NCBI): domain Eukaryota; kingdom Metazoa; phylum Chordata; class Mammalia; order Rodentia; family Sciuridae; genus Sciurus; species Sciurus carolinensis. The sequence goes on along the minus strand of NC_062223.1, from coordinate 128,037,929 downwards.
CACATGAAAAGACACTCCACAAGTTTTGGTAAGGGTTTAGAGAAATCGGAACCCTGGAGCCTGTTGGGAGTGAGGTATAATGGTGAAGTTGCTGTAGAAGAGTGTGGCGGTTCCTCAAAATTTAAACATAGAATCCCTATACCTTTCAGCAATCCTGCTTCTAGATATATTCCCAAATGAATGAAAAGAAGGGGCTTAAATAATATTTCCACAAACATGTTCAAAAGTAGCGAGAATGTGTAAGCAAACCAAATGCCTATGGAGGGATGAATGGATAAATAAACTGAGTATACACATACAATAGAATATTATTCATTCTCAAACAAGGAAGGACATTCTGACACATGATACGACTTGGATGAATCTTGTGAAGTAAAAGTGAAATAAGTCAGTCACAAAGGACAGATATTATATGATTCCATTTAAATAGTCACACTGACAGAAACAAAAAGGTGCTGGCAATTTCCTGCAGCTGGGGGAAGGAAGAAATGGGGAGTTGTTTAATGGGCTCAGCATTTCAGTTTGTGACGATGAAAATGTTCTGCGTATGGATGGTGGTGATGGTTGGATGACATAGTGAATGAGTTTAAAACCACCGAATTGTACATTTAAAAATTGACAAGATGATACATTTTATGCTGATATGTGTATTTTATCATAACAGTTTAGAAAGCTATGTTCTGCTAACATACACCAAATAAAAAAAATTATCTAAAGTACTTTGTTTTATCTACTAAGATATTAGTAGGAATATTTTAAGTCAATAATCCGTGAGTGTGAATCAGAAGGTTCCCAGTTGTCTTTTTTCCAGACTCTTCTCCCCTACTCACATGCCTATATTTCTTGCATGAACTGGTTTCCTAATTGCTCTTCTAGTTTTGTTTGTCACCCAATTTGGGAATGGCAGAGAACCCAGAACCACTAGCCATGTTTAACAGGTAGCAAACAATTTTTTTGTTGTTTGTTTTATGGAAATGTTAATGAACCTTGAGATGTTTGGAGGTATTTTAGGAAATGATGAGTTTCATGATCAGAATAAGATAAGGGTTTTGTACATGTAGGTGCATATGTTTGTAGGATTTTCTAGAACATTTTGTAGGTAATGGCATTGTTAGTTTCTAAGGGTGGGGTACACTATATTCACGGTTCTCAAATATTTTTGATCACAACCTTATTTTCCATCTTGACATGGTTTTCCATGAAATTTTATTTAAGAAAAATTTCAGTAGGGTAATTATTAACTCTGCTTCATTTGCTGGGTTCCATTGGTTCATGAGTTTTTATGTGTGTGCTCCAAGCACAAGAATTGCTTCTGGATCTGGGTTAAGGGGCTTTTTAGTTCTTGAAAACAATTTCCCTAAAATGTCCACTGAGAAAGTCAACTTGATTTTTTTTTTGGTATGGTACAGAATATATGCTTTGCCTAAATGAGTCTCTGTCACCCAAAACAGACTCTGTGCCTCGCAGTAGGATACAAAGTCAAGTCACATCATCTCATTTGAGTGCCACAAATCATACTTTAAAATTTTCAAAGGTTTCAAAAGCACACAACTTTGTGTATAACTCAGCAATTTCTTATGTAAAATCCCAAATTGCCAGATGTGTTTTACAATTTGGGAATTTGTGAAACTTTGAAATGTAATATAATGCTTATACTATTCTAGTCTACCCCAACAGGGTCTGGAGACACACACTTAAACAAAATGTCCATATTTACTTAATATTCATACTTAGGATAAATAAAGACTGTAAGTAAACTTCTATCAACCTGTAACAAAGAATTTTTAGTGACTCTCTGAAAATAATTTTTGTTTTCAGAGATTTTTGGATTTTGGAGTGGTGGACAAAAAATTACAGAGGCACTAGTGAAAAATGACACTGGGTTAATGTTAATAGACTTTTGCTGCCACTAAGACCTCATTTTTCTCTCAATATTTTGATCTTCAGTGGGACAAGGGAGAAATTTCCATAGAGAGAATACTTAAGGGAAAAGAGAAGGAATAATTTTTCCTAAATCTATCCTCCTTCCCACTTGATTATTGTTAATATATTCTCAGAAAGAACAATTAATTCAATTTTTCTAACTCTCCATCTTCAACTCAAAAAGGTTAAAACCCCCAAAAAAAAGGAAAAATAGTGAGATCGAGTCCACAAAGCAAATGTTCAGGAATGGTAGACTGATCGTGAAACCTCCAAGAGCGAACCTCACAGAATCTAGATCGTGGGATAAGCCAAGAGCCATAAATTAGAAGGTGTGACAGTTACTAACCACTTTCGTGACCTTTGGTAAATCCCATATCCTTAATGTTTTGTTCAGTCTCCCCAGCTACAAAATGAGGACTGGACAATCATTTTATGGTCCATTTAGTATCTCTAATCAAAGCAACCTTATCTACTAACAGGTTAACTGCAAGTGATGAATCTCTGAATTTGTGGTAACAAACAAATCAACAACTAACAATGGAATCTTCCTGTTCCTGGAAGACAGCCTTCAAAGAAGAATGCTACCCTGAAAGACACACATGGAAATTAATTTCCTCCATCCTTATGGACATTTTACTCGGCATGCAACATATTGAACTATATATTAAATGTCTCCAATACGGATTTCATTTAGATTTAATAAGTTAGAATTGCAAACACTAATGAAATACCAATAGAGTGATTAACAACATACGCTTTGAAGTTTCTCAAATATGTAACCCCCCAAAATTTTTTATTAAAAAAAATGTCCAGACATGCAACTTTACCCTTCAGTTTGTTTATTTTTTTTTCTTTCAGAGTTGAAATATCTCTCAAATGCTCAGTTCTGAACAAAGAGAAAAACAGCAGGAGGATTAAAAAAAAAAAGGGCTAAATTTCTGTCACACAGATCTCAGCAAGATGCAAAAATAAACTCCTTAAATGATGTTCCTTTTCCACAGCTCCCAGAGACAGGTTTGGTAACGCGGTTTGCAAACAGGCAGATTCAGCCCCCTTTCTCCCAGCCCCCACTCTGCCCAGCCCTCCTCTGTTGATCTTGTAACTTCTCCCATATTAATTAAAGATTCCTGAGACTTTGCTCCCCACCCCACTTCTTCCCTTTTCTGGGAGCCACCTAAGAACACAAATATAAAAACAGAAGCTAATTTTGCATTATCCCAACTTCAGGAAAATAGCACAGAACCATCACCAGGTCCAAACTCCCCCTGGATCTGAAGGCAGTGACTTGTCTCTTGTCACAGTTTGTAACAGAGCTGTGACCAAACATAGGTCCAAGACCTGTCTTTTTTCCAACTCCCGATGCTGCCTGCCATTCCAAATTATAATAAGGTAATTTTCTTCATAATGCACTGTTGTGATAAATCCCCCATTATGGCACAGAGTTAGACAGCTTCAGCCATGACATGAGCTTCAAGTAGTTGGGTCCTTATGAGTTCAGCACCTGAGAAAAATTAAGGGGAGAATTGAAAATCACATCCAGCTGGGCGTTAGCATGTGTTAAACAGGGTTTTGATGTTAAAGAGTTTTAAGTGCGTGACTGGTACACCTCAGGGCAAGGCCCAATCTTCCCTGAGAATCTGTTCTTGCTTTTCTTTCTTTTCTCCTTTAATCAGTCCCATTCAGTTTTCAATTCTCTTTCTCACTTTGCGAAGTGCCAGACAAATTACTGGTATCCTCTATGAACCTCTGGTTTCTCTTTGGTTTTTGAACTCATACCCCCTTGAGAATATTTCAGGGAAAATCTTCCTCAAAACACATTTAATAAAATTTTAGGAACATAATTAAAGCAAAGACCTTTATATAACTTTTATAGCACTTGATCTTCTATGTCCTAATCCTCTTCTGGAAAGTGCATTTTGCCTTAGTTTTTACTTTGATTGCTGTTCCATAATTCTTTTCACTCTTCAGCATCAAAAACCATGTCTTCAGAACCATGAACTGGTCCAGAATGTTAGGATTATCATTGCAAATTTGCTGATATTCAACTGTTTGAAATACAAAGGGGGCAGGTTCATTTGTTTAAATTGATACATTGGAAAGTAATCTGGAGCATACCAAGTCTCATTTTAGCAAATTTCTTTTTTCTCACAGTAGAGAAACCATGTAGTGAAACCAAGATCTTAATTGAACATTGAGTGTAGAAATTTTAAATATTTCTAAGAAAAAATTTGTTTACATTTGTGTATAGCAAATTTATTATGTCTCAGTTTTCCTGCAACAGTCTCCAGATTTTGCCTGTAGCACAGGCAACACAGCACACTGACCATTTTAGCATTTGCTCTGGCCTTTTCACTCCCTAACAAAGTGTTAATATTAATGGTTACATTGAAAAAATAGTTCCACTTTGTGAGGTTGAGTTTGGTGGAGCACATTGTATCCAAGGCTTCTGTTTCATCTAGTCCAGGTGGGGTTTTTTGTAGTGAGCAGAGGTCTCAACTCTAGAGGCAGTTAAATCAGTCTTCTAAGACACAACACATCAGTATCATTTTTCCAGGCAGGGAATGCCATGTGCTCACTGATCCATTGAAATGTGTTCAGATATAAGCAGTGTGAGATGGTTAATTCCGTCTGATCTTGAGTGGCACTAGGAAAAGCATTTGCACTTACTGCCCTCGTGGCTGCTTGGTTTGCCAGCCAATTGTAACATGTGTTTGACATGGTCTTTGCCATGACCTGGAGATGTGCAAAGCCATCATATCAGGGCTGCAGTCAGCAGTATCAACGGCAAGAGTGGAGAACTGTGTTAGGTGTCCATGAAATAGCAGATGAGCAGTGTTGTCCAGAGAATGAATTAATGTTGATGCTGTATTATGGTAATTTTGTCATTTACTGCATAACATAGATATATGGTCATTATTTTATTGTTTTGAGACACTTCGTTTTTTGCAATAGTCTACTTTGATAGTGTGATGGGCTGACAGATTTGGCTCCTTGGAAATGTTACAGGTCAGGCTATATGGGCAATGATCAAACAGACTCCATTTTGCTCTGAGACTCCATGTTATGTAGGAAATAAGCTTCTCCCATGGGAACACCCCTGCTCTGTACACATCATTAGTTACCTAGCATTACATGTTTAGCAATACAAAATGACAATTCTTATGTAATGAAAAACTGTTCTCTTCTGATCCCTATTGAGCCTAAACAATGTACCATGTGAACATTGATCGTGTGGATGTTAGTAACCATTCTTTAGTTTGTACCTAGGTAAGGGTCATTTTGACCCACTTCCCCCTCTGTTGATGATCTCGTGATGTTAGTTTGTAATTTGTAATCATAGCAACAGACACTTATGATTGACATGATTTTTGGTATAAGAACCCCTACAACCCTATGGTTGGGGCTGTTCTCCCAATAGCCATTTTGGGGCATTTTGTGAAACAGTTAGCTGGCTGGCTTAATAAAGACTCTCAAACTTGGACTTCTCAGTGGTGATAGGTCTGTTCTTAAGTTGTGCCCCATAACAATAAAATTAAGTTGCAAAGGAATTGAAGTACCTGTTGAATCAAAATATAAGCACTTAATTTTCAGTCTCAAGAAAGTTGATGATGTATAAGCAACTTGTACCAAATGCTGTCCACAGTGACTGTGTGCCCTGGAGGCTGTGGTGTTATCACTGACTACATGAGAACACAGACAAAAAAACACAAATCTGCTGAAGAAGCAACAAAATCTTCTGGAAAATTCATGGTTATTTTAAGAAGACTGTGCCTAAAGGCAATGTTTAACATCTGCAGTTATAGAAGGTGCTGTGAAGCATGACTTATGTACATTTTAAAAATGACTCCTACTGGATTAATATTTAAAATGTTTTATTCTAACATTTCTTGTGCATATAATACAAATATTCAAGTAATAGCTGTCATTGTGTAGCCTTCATTTATAGATGATAATATTCATGAGCAGTTAAATATTGTCAGTTTTATATTAGTTTATTCAACCAGATTTCTCATTTGAAGGACAGAAGACAGAAAAGTGAGTTGACAGATGACTTTCTGAATCCTACCAGACGTACATAATTAATACCATTCTGGTGGGGAGAAGAGAAGTTTATTGTCACAAAAAAACGGATGCCTTAGAGCATTACAGCTTAATTCTCTTAAAGAACGCTGGTTGAAAGAGGCTTAGTCACATGTTTTAAATTGGAAAGCCATAAAAACGATACCAAAAATTGTTTAGTTTTTCACCCATAGAATCAAGTAAAGCTTTGGAAGTTCATTCTTTCAAAGTGAAATTTCTGACATTATTTTGGATAATATCATAAGCTCAGTGAAGAATTTCAACACTGAGACAAACTTCCATATGTTGTGATAATAATACAAATGCACAGTGAGAGAGAGCACACAGTTGTAGTACAGCCAGTGTTCTTACTAAGTGAAGAAGCCTGTGGAATAGAACTGTACGTGGAGTGACTGGCAAGGTTATCATTCAACAGTGTCCATCCAAACAAGCAAACATTTCTACAGTTAGCATTAAGCTATTATTCATATTTATAACAGTTTTTAAAATATAGCTTCAACAATTAAATTTAAATTGTTACAGATGATTTTGAGTATCAGGAAAACTAAATAAAAGAGGTATGTGCTTTCCTACTTGTAACTGATCAAATTTAATTAATGTTTGGTTATGGTGTCACTCAAAAGTTCATGTGTGCGACAATGCAAGAAAGTTTACAGGAGAAATGATTAGGTTATGAGAGCCTTAATCCACTCAGTGCATTAATCCATGTAAATGGATTAATGGGGTAGTTAACTCTAGGCAGGCAGGGTGTGGCTGAAGGAGGTAGGTCTTTGAAGGTGGGTCATTGGGGCATATATTTTGTCCCTGATTTCCATGTCCTGAGTGGCTTTCCTTCTCCACACCCTTTCTCCTGTTCTCCTTCACCTCTAACCCAGAACAATGGAGTTGGCCATCTATGGACTAAGACCTCTAAATCAAACTGGGCTTGATGGTGCACACCTGTAATCCCAGTAGCTCAGGAGGCTGAGGCAGGAGAATCATGAGTTCAAAGCCAGGCTCAGCAATTTAGGGAGCTCTAAGCAACTCAGGAGATTCTGTCTCTAAATAAAATTAAAAAAAAGGACTGTGGATGTGAGGTTAAGCATCCCTTGGTTCCATACCTATTACAAAAACAAACAAACAAATCAAAGGAAAAAAAAAAAAAAACCTTCAAAAATCATGAGCCCCCCAAAACTTTACCTCCTCTACATTGTTCTTGCCAGGTCTTTTAGTCACAATGACAAAATTGCTGACTAAAACATGTTCTAAACCTTATGTAAATTGATCTAAATGTCCCATAAAGTTTTGACGTTTATTTGTAAATAATTTGTTTGAATTTTTATCACATTTTACTCCAAATCATTTGGAAATTTTCCATTGAATTTTTATGATTGGCATACCATAACACTTTAGTTTTTGAAGATTTTTGGAAAACTGCAATTACTGAAAGCAAAACTTGTAAGCAGGAAAATTTTGAAAATAAACAAACAAAGAAGAATTGAACTTGAATACAAAAGCAGGGCATACTAGATTCAATGAGACTTGAGAGCTCAAATAGAAGCTTTCATTCTGAAACTTAATGGGAACTTGAAAAAAGCTAACTTTTGGTAAGATCCTTTTGATAGAACTTTTATTATTTTGTATTTATTTGTTAGTTTGTGTGGTACTGAGGGTTGAACCGAGGACATCATGCCTTCTAGGAAAGTGCTTTACCCCTAAGCTATATCTCAGAACCAACTTTTATTTTTAATTAGATGCATTTACCTTTTCTTCCCAAATGGAATGAAATTGAGACAACTTATAATTTTGTGGCATATATGTTTTGTGAAACACTTTTGAAATTATAAATAGAGATATCTTATTTGAAGAGTTTGGTCTAATAAAAATATTTGTCAAAGAATGCAATTTCTTTGGAACCAAAAGGCAAAAACTTTTTAAATATTTGGAATGAAATACATGTATTTTTCCTTAGAAAGAACTAGAGTTAAGGCTATCCCCTATTAGCAGAATTTTCTCTGACTTCACCTGAGCACATATATTGAGTATTTTTTATAAAAAGTATCATGATCTAAAGTAAAAATTGGTTGAAAGTTCCATTAATTTCTAATTTATTAAATAAAAATTCAACCTTTTGTAGAAAAAATTCAACTGATTGCAGAAAAGTGCTGGGGAGTAATACTGGCCAAATTATATTGTCATATTGTGTATTGTGTGCACATGTGAATATGTAATAACAAATGTCATTATGTACAACTATAATGCACCAATAAAAATGTGGTAGAAAAAGATTGCAGGAAACTTTAGGACAAGATTTAAAATAAGAGTACTAATTTAATGAAATATTGCTCTTCAAAAAATACTTGTGGCAGAGTTTCACAGGCAGCTACAACTAAGAAACAGATTGAAGTATATAAGTACATGCCAAATATAATTATTCTGCTTATTTTTTTTAACATTTTTCAGTTGTTGATGGACCTTTTTTTTTAATATGCAGTGTTGAGAATCAAACCCAGGGCCTCACTGCATGCCAGGCAAGCACTCTGCCACTGAGCCACAATCCCAGCCCCTGGCTTATTTTTTAATGTTTAGAAAATTTATATGAAGAAGTTTTAAAACTTTTGCTTTCATGTACACAAATATATGATCTTTTTGTCTTTTGGAGATATTTTTGCAAGTCTTTTTGAAAGTCTTTTTACGTATCTATCACTATTATAAAACAAATTTTTACATCAAGAAATAACCTGTGGAATAATACTCTTCTTCTTTTCCATCTAATGAGGTCATCTCTTTTACATAGACAGATTCCAGCCTGACTACACAAGGAAAGATTTCTCTGAAACTTGTACCCTTTATTTACTGTCCATCATGTGAATCATCACTGAGTCTCTGTTATATTTTGCACTGAATTATCTTTTCATTCATTGTCTGTTGCTTTTAGATGGTGTATACCTTGCCTTATAGATTTTCTATCCCTACACAAAGTTGGTGCTCAAAGCAAAGTGTGTTGTTGAAGAGAATATGACCACACCATATTAAAGGAAAAGTGCTGGCTGTTCTGGGAAATTGGTGGGAGGCAAGGTGGTATACAAATGAAATTTGACTGTGGAAAATTTAGCAGTATGAAAACAATATTTCCAGCAGCCAAAAGAACTCTTACCACAGTTTTGGTCCTTCTGATGACAAAAAAGTTCGGGTGGTAAGGAGGGTTTTTATTTTAGTTAGCCAGAAATGATGAAGAGTAAGACTAGAAGAGAAAAGTATAAGAATAGAAGAACTGAGGGCAGATGTATAGTAGTCACATTTTAGAAGTGTGTTAGGGAAAAGAATGTGTCGAAATCAAGGGTGTTAAAGAAAAAAAAGAAAACCTTTATTGTAGTGGGAACGAACAGAAGAGAGGAAATGAGGATGAGTTTGGAAAAGGTAAATTTATTTCAATAGTATTTCATCTTAGCAGAGCCTAAAATGTGATGTGCTAACATTGATGAACAAAAACTGATCAAAAGGAAATTACAGTGGTAATGCAGAAAGCGAAGAATGGATTGATGTAAGGAATGTTGCATAAAAATATTCTCTAAGAGACTTCTATGGGTTCAACACCTCTAGCATGGGATTTTAGCAGTACAATGATAGCAATGATAACAACAGACCCTAGGGATTTTTAAATGAGGTTATTGATACAAATCTGTGCTGGAAATAAAGAGGAAATTATCATTTTTAGATTTATTCTTATGTTAAGAGCAATTTGAACATTTATGTACACATGAGATAATGTCTTTAAGTGAGCCCAATCTCCTGAATATAGAGCAGATTCCTAAGAGACACTGGTTTTCTGACATCTTCATATCCCAGTCATCTACAGAAGACTGGAGAGAATAAAATAAACACAGATATAAATAAAATAAAGAGAATTAGTTTTAGCCTAATCTGGGCTTGGAGAACATGGAATGAATGACACACAACACACAACCTTCCAGAACATATGTTTAGATTAAGAAGTGACTGAAAGAGAAGTGAAAATCAGGAAATATGTTCAGAATCTCACACTTTCTTAGAGGATTCTCTTATTTTTAAAATAATTATTAAGAAGAAGTTAGCCAACTTTAATATATTGTAAATAAGACTTTCAGAATCAGATTTAGGAGACCTGAATGTTTTCATCCTACAATAGATAGTGATTTGGGACAAGGTGATTTATCCCTGGGTTTCGCCTCTTAGAAATGGGGTTTGTGCTAGAGGACAGTCGGGACACTTTTTAATGCATGATTTTAAAACCTGATAATAGGACCCATTTATCCCATCAGGAAATGCAGGGGGTAGAACCAATGAGAGCAAAGGAACTGTCCGAGGTGCTTAGAAACATATGAGTGCGTTCATTCTCTGGAGTTATGACCAGAAGCCACAATACAACTCAATCTGCTATTCATCTGGTATTTCTACTATATTAAATACATTGTAAGCTTTTCTGTCAGTATCAAGTAAATATAATTCAAAATGAACACACAATTTCCTTTTGCTAAAGGGGATCAAACTACATATTTAGAATCATTTCTGTTCTCTCTCCGACTCGTTGCTGGTCTTTTGAAAAATCATTTTACCCATCATTATTTAGAGGAGCACATCACAACAGTTTGCTTGCCATATTGATTTTCTAAGAATCATATTTGAATTTCAAGTCATCCCAGGAGATATCAGGATATAAGCCTTATATCCTACCTCTTGAGGCAGGAGGAAGAGAAAAACTTGGACAAACACACAATTGACTATGGTATAAAAATAAACATAAAGGAAAGAAGAAGAGGAAGACACAGAGACAATGAAGGGGGGTCATTAAAAATAAACAACTCTGAGATGCTGGACCAGGCTGCATGGAAAGGAGTTTTTCTTGGTGTTATGTGTGGACTATGCTAGAAGGTCCTAGACTGATTGTGTACTCTAGACTAGTTGTTACAGCATCTTGCTCATCACCCACCTTGCCAGGAGGTAGTGGGTATAAGAATGTGGTGCTGGTGAATCTTAGTAAAATGGGAGGGGCAAACTCCTAGAAACTGAGAGTCTCGTACCAACTTTATATATTGAGATTTTTCTTTGCCTGTCGCCTACTTGGTTCTTCTTTCATCTTGTGTGATCCTGACCTTTCCTTCCTTTCCTGTTCAATGCTGACTTTGGAGTCACAGTTTGCATCTCATGGACTCTGGAGCATTGGATTGTTTGCCAGTCAATTCTCCCACTGACGCCATCCCAAGCTGCCCTTTCATTTATTGAATATTCAAGATGGCAGGCAGGGATTCATTCTGGCAAATATCACAGTATCAATAGCCTTTAACTCTTCATTCCAGCTCCATAGCTGACACACTGTTTCCATGGAGCTCACACACACAAACTCTCACAACAAGGAGTTGAGTTTGAAGGAATGATCAAGGATGATATGACACTAAACTCAGAGTTGTTCCTTCTTTTTAATGATCAAGGCTTTATTTTTTGACCAGTATTCTCTGTCTCTTTCTTCTTTGGAGATGTGTTTTCTCCCAAGATGTTCATCAGATATACATGCAAATAAACTGGGTAGACATTGTCCTAATATACCTCTCATATGCTCAGATACATGCCCAGACATACCCAAATCCTGGTAGTTTGTAGAGCTGAAGTTTCAGTTCAAGATGTCCCTATGTCTAAAAAGTGTTCCCTTTCAGGATAGAGCAATGGGTGTGTAGCAAATAATCTTTGAAGTTGCTAAATTTGCTTGGTATCAATATCCAGGCCAAGTGCCATGGGTTATGAATCTGAACCTGCTATAGATTAAGTGTGATTGTAGATTTCTAGAATTAAGTGTGATGTTCCAAATGACATGGCAGTGTTTTTGAGGTAATACTGCTATGGCACAGAAGAACCCAAGAGAGAATTTGGGAAGAACCACACAGTGTCCCAGCTTATGAGAAGGAAATTGACTTCTGCAGAGAATTTGGAGAATGCACAAGATAACCAAGACAGAAGCTCAGCTACATGGACTTAGTAAGTGGATGTGTTGGCAACAGCTCTGTGGTTTCATTTGCTTATTCTGAGAATAAATGTGCCAGAGCATTTTAAATACAGTAATATAGTTCTTTACTCAGCATACTGAGTTTTATATCATAGTCAGAGGAGACTAGCCAGTAACTTGTCAAAAATATAGATTTGGATTTTGCTAGAGAAGAGACTAAGGAATTTTTAACACCTCATACTGATGTTGATTTTCCTCCTACTCCAGTATTTCTTGCTTCCGCTCCCCCTTACTTCAAGGACTTCTTATATATTCATACAGTATTTCCAGGAATATTGCAAATGGAAGGTTTTCAGATAATGAGTTTGCCATATTGTTGGAAGTACCCTTGGCATTAGTGGACATTTAGTAATGGTATTAGATAAGCTGAATGAACTGAAACTGTACATAATGAGCATGTGTGATTAAGACAAAGATAAAAGTTTCAACAAAATGGGCTGAGAGAAAAGTTGAAATACGTGGAGGGGCAAGATATGGCCGATTAGGTGGGTCCCAGAGGTAGGAAGGGGTTGAAGATGGGAGAGTGGTCAACCCTGTTGGGCTTTGTAGGGGACTGGCAGAAAGGGGTGTTAGAAGGATAGTGGTGTTCAGATGTTGTTAGGTCACTTTTAAGAAAGTAGTTTTCATATGTGATGAGAGCAAGATCCAGATTATGAAGGACTGGGGAATGCGTGGGAAGAGAACAAGAAATGTGTCTGTGAAGCCAAGGTGGGAGACAGCGTGGTAGTTAGTGTGGGAAACACCAACTCTTCAAACAGAGTTTCTTTAACATAGGAAGACCATAAATTTGAAGTTTTATTCACACCTCCTCTAGGCATTCTCTAAGAGTTTCAGAATAAATCAGACTTTGTTCATTAACTGACTCCTCTGATGAATAGTGCACTTTATGCTTTTATTAAAACTTGGGGGTGTTGCTCGGCATGGTGGCTCATGCGTGTGGTCCCAGTGACTCTGGAGGATGGGGCAGGAGGATCATGAGTTTGAGGTCAGCCTCAGCAACTTCTTGAGACCCTATCTCAAAATGAAAAATAAAAGGACTGAGGTATAACTCAGTGGTAAAGGGCACCTGGTGCTTTACCCCAGTGCCAAAAATGACAAAAAAAAAAAAAAAAAATGGGGTGTTATATGTTGTTTTTTTTTTTTTTTAGATTATTTATTTTTTATTTAAAATCAAAACCAATAGGTTATTTGTGTTTGCATTCTACTTACCATACACCCTCAGGAAACACACATAGGTCTGAAGTGTCATCTTAGAAAAATAGGTTAACTATTTTTCATCAAATCCTGCACACCAAAGAATTTTTAATTTTAAAGGACAACTGAACTGTTTCTTTAAATTTTATGTAACATTTATATATATATATATATTTATATATATATATATATTATTATTGTAAGCAAATGGGATACATGTCATTTCTCTATTTGTACATGGAGTCAAGGCATACCATTTGTGTAATCATAAATTTACATAGGGCAATGTTGTTTGATTCATTGTTATTTTTTTTCCTTCCCCCCCACCCCTCCCAACACTCTTTTCCCTCTATACAGTCCTTCCTTCCTCCATTCTTACCACACTCCTTATCCCTAACCCTAAACCTAACCCTAACCCTAAAGCTTACCCCTCCCACCCCCCATTATATGTCCTCATCCGCTTATCAGCGAGATCATTCGTCCTTTAGTTTTTTGAGATTGGCTTATCTCACTTAGCATGATATTCTCCAATTTCATCCATTTGCCTGCAAATGCCATAATTTTATCATTCTTCATGGCGGAGTAATATTCCATTGTATATATATGCCACAGTTTCTTTATCCATTCATCAACTGAAGGGCATCTAGGTTGGTTCCACAATCTGGCTATGGTGAATTGAGCAGCAATGGACATTGATGTGGCTGTATCTCTGTAGTATGCTGATTTTAAGTCCTTTGGGTATAGGCCAAGGAGTGGGATAGCTGGGTCAAATGGTGGTTCCATTCCAAGCTTTCTGAGGAATCTCCATACTGCTTTCCAGAGTGGTTGCACTAATTTGCAACCCCACCAGCAATGTATGAGTGTACCTTTTTCCCCACATCCTCACCAACACCTATTGTTACTTGTGTTCTTGACAATCACCATTCTAATTGGGGTGAGATGGAATCTTAGGGTAGTTTTGATTTGCATTTCTCTTATTACTAGAGATGTTGAACATTTTTTCAAAAATAGACACATGAGTAATTATATATATATAATACACACATATATATCACATTTTCTTTATGATATTTGCCAGTAAATGGATGGAGTTGGAGAATATCATGCTAAGTGAAATAAACCAAACCCCAAAAAACCAAAGGCCAAATGTTTTCACAATAAGGCGGGGGTGCTCTAGGGAAGAATAGATTTACTTTATATCAGGTAGAGGGGAGTGAGGGGAGGGGAAGGGGTTTGGGAGTAGGAAGGATAGTAGAGTAAAACAGACATTATTACCTCATGTATATATATGACTGAATGATGTTATCTTACAACACATACAATCAGAAAAATGAGAAATTATACTCTATTTATGAATGATTTATCAAAATGTATAAATGCATTCTACTGTCATGTGTAACTAATTGGATCAAATAAAAATCATAAAAAAAGAAATAGGAAAGACAGTAGACTGAATTGGACATAACTTTCCATATTTGCATAATATGTCAAAAATGCATTGTACTGTCATGCATATCTATAAAGAACAAATTGAAAGAAAAAAACTAGACACCTGAAGCCAAGCATGGTGGCACATGCTTGTTAATCCCAGCAGTTTGGGAGGCTGAGGCAGGAGGATTGTAAGTTCAAAACCAGCCTCAGCAAAAGTGAAGTGCTAAGCAATTCAGTGAGACCCTGTCTCAAAGAAAAAAAAAAAAAAGAAAGAAAGAAAGTAGAAAATAGTTCAGCCTTTGGGTTTTTGGGCTTGGCCTATTTCACTTAGCATGATATTTTCCAACTTCATTCATTTACCAGCAAATGCCATGATTTTATTCTTCTTTATGGCTGAGTAATATTCTATTGTGTATATATACCACAGTTTCTTTATCCATTCATCAATTGAAGGGCATCTCGGTTGGTTCCACAATCTAGCTATTGTGAATTGAGCTGCTATGAACATTGATGTGACTGCATCACTGTAGTACGCTGATTTTAAGTCCTTTGGGTATAAACCGAGGAGTGGGATAGCTAGGTCAAATGGTTCCAAGTTTTCTGAGGAATCTCCATGCTGCTTTCCAGAGTGGTTGCACTAATTTGCAACCCCACCAGCAATGCATGATTGGGCCTTTTTCCTTACATCTATGCCAACACTTATTGCTTGGGTTCTTGATAATAGCCATTCTAATTGGAGTTAGATGAAATCTCTGATAAGTGGATGACTATACATAACGAGGGAGGGTGGCAGGGGGGGAGAGAAGAATGAAGAACTTTGGATGATATAGAGGAAAATGGGGTGGGAGGGAGTGGGAGACGGAAAGATAGTGGAATGAAACAGCCAGTATTACCTTATGTATATGTATGATTACATGAATGGTGTGAATCTACATCATGTATGACCATAGAAATGAAACATTGTACCCCATTTGTGCACAATGAATCAAAATGCAGTCTGTAAAAATTAAAAAAAAAATTAATAAAAAAATGTCTTGGTCAAACTGAAAAAAAAAAAAAAGAAAATAGTGACAGTGGTGGTCTGAAAACTTTGAAGGTTTATTCCATTTAAGAATACATTGATCACTCCCTTTACTCCACTGATAAACTTACAGACGGTGATAATAATACCAGAGACTATGGTAAACAGAACTATGTAAATTTTAACAATCATGACTTAATGCTAAAATGCATGTGGCATTGAAGAGCCCCTATGAAGTGCCTGTGAGTAAGAGTCTGGAAGGAAGCTGGTGTCTACTTCCCTAGAACCTTTGAAGGACCATTGGACGTTTATTCAAGGAGATGTTGTGACTTCATTTTGTCCAGGAATATTCCATTCTCCTCACTGAATGCATTAGACTCCGCTGTTTTTCTCAAGAACCAGCTGAAGGAAGTGGCAGAAGTGACAGATGAGCAGAAATAGAAGATGAGAAGAGGTGAGAAGGCAAGTGTGGAATGGGAGGGGCCACCAACTGCAGTTTCACACTCTTTCCCATCAGTGTTACCTGGAATTCCTGGACTGGGTGATCTGTTACCCAAGACCCTTCGTAATGACACCACCAACCTGTTCCCTAAAAATAGGATGGGGCGGGTTCGAACTTTTGTAAACCTCACACAAATTGGCATCAGATGCTTCTGCTGTCTTCTGAGGGTGTGAGGCTTGGGACTCCCTGTCACTGTCCCTCCCTGTTATGCTCTTGGGCTGTGAGGCAGCGCATCCCCCTGACAACCATGTCTCCTGCTAGGATGGGGTGGCAACTGCTCTGGCAGCGAATAAACCAAGTGATTCACCGTCATCCCATGTGGTCACCACATGTCCGGCCGCCCTGCTGCTTGTGGGAGTCTGCTGTTTGCCAGCATGAGATTAATTAGGGAACAGGGTAAACATGCGAGTTGCTTTCTGATAAGTGGAGGACAGCCAATTCAGGACAGGCTTTTAGCCCGCCTCCAGAAATCACTTACCCCCAGGGCCCATGTAAACACTGGCACTCACCCCTATGGAAACTTCTCCAACTCCAATAGCTGAATGGAGGAAGGCAAAGACGTAGGGAACATTCCTGTCTCCAAACTCTCAAACCCTAATACACCCCTTTGAAGAAAATAGATCCGTGCTTAAAGGTTAAAAATAAGTTGATCTAGCCAGTACATTTCTGATGAGGATGTTGATTGGAGAAAATACTCAAATAATTTTCCCCATAAAACAATAGAATCAGAGAGTATATAGTTTGTTTCAAGATTATCCAACAGTGTTGATCATGTTTTGTGTGTTTGGGGGCACGGACATATTTGAGACTCTGGTGAAAGTTGTAGTCTCTCTGGGTAAATGAATGCATACTCACACACATTCACTGAGTGAGAGGTAGAGACAGAGTTTTGGATACCATATCAGGATTGCTCTTTCTCTGAAACACATTTATGGGCCTCTTTATATGGGTTCAGGATAAAAAAAAAAATGCCAGTGTAGCATGTCATGGAAAATATTAGTAAAGCCTGTAAGTTTGATGAGAGCTCCCAGCATACCAGGAATTTTACTAGGTGTGTGATGGACATTATTTCTAATTTTCTTAACAATGTTGCAAAAGTAGGTATCATTTCTTTCCCCCTCCCCCTCCTCTCTCTCCTTCTTCTCTTCCTCCTCCTCTTCCTCCTCCTCCTCCTCTTCTTCTTCTTCTTCAGCAGATAAGAATATTGAAGCTGGGAGAGGTAAACTGATTTGCAGGGAAAGTGTTTCCCAGTGATCAGAAACCTAGACTCTGATGTCAAAGTGCTTGGTTTCAAATCCTGTTTTGTGCACTCATCAGAAGATTCCAAGCAAATTTCTCATCCCTTCATGTTTCAGCTTCTTCAGTTGTTTTGCCTCTGATGGAGTTACATCATAGGTTCCTGTGATTAAGTAGCAAAAGTCATGCCCAGTGCTAAGGACACTGATTGGTACTTGGTGTGTACTAGCTAAGTTTTCTTCTAAGGGAAATTATGGTCAAAGATCTCAAATAAATGGAAGAACCAAGAACCAAACCAAGTTCTATCAGGTTGCAGCCAGTATACTTTCTACCATACCATGAAAGTTTTCAAAACCTGTATTATATTTGTCTTTTGACAAATGATGTAATCATAACTTTAGTTTCTGCATCCATAAGATCTAGATAGTAATAGCAATAATAGAGTATCTCCTTACTTTGTTGGAAGGATTAGATAAGAGAACAACAAGTACATTCAGTAAATAAATACTGTGCCAATCAATATCCATTGTTGCTGTTGTCGGCAATGAATGGATGAATCTACCTCTAGACATATCTTAGATGACGCAAGTCATCTCAAGATGATCACAGTTCTGAAACTAAAATTCCACAATCACTCTTAAGGTGGGATATAATGTGGAATTTAACTATCCTGCTGGTCTCCAATAGCATTTGACAAAGGTAGAAAAGAAAAAAAAACATAATTTTTTTTTATTCAAACAAATGTTTGGGAATCACATTTAAGTTTATTCTAACATCGAAAGAACATAGTAATAGCCAACAAGTTCATCGTGTTGGCACAGAAACAGTTTTTAAAACATCGAGTTCATTGTCCTTGGTTGGAATGCATGATTTCAGTTACTTTTCAAAAGGTCAGTTTATTTCTGGGAGTAATATTTCTGCAATGCTAAGAATCAGAGGCCAAAAGGGGAAAGAGGGCGGAGCCTATGGAATAGATTATATCCCTGTCTAGGATCCCTTAGGGAAACTTATAAACCAGAGCTTCACAGCCTTAAAGTAGAGTCTTCCACTCCAGAATAGAATCATGATGTTGCAAGAGACCCATTTAATCAAATTTAGTTCCATCTTGTTCACAAAGGCTAATTCCCTAGACATCAATTTGGGTCTTCTCTCTGCCAACTCATGTCCATCAGCTCCTTCAAAAGTAATTCCTAGTATAGTATCAATATATTCAAAGGAGAGGATTTAGGTGTATACTATTCCAAGACGAAAGACACCATTTCTAGCTATCAGCTGTCCAGCCCAGTGGAAGAGATAGGTCTGCCAAAATCCCATCTCAGGACTTATAGTGTGGTAGGTGTTCAGTAAATGTCTGTTGAAAGAATTAATTCATGTTAATAAAAGTACAAGGTATTAGAGGAGAAAACTTGCTGTTCTTGTGGTGGTCAGAGAAGAATCCCCCAGGGAGGTGTCATAAGAACAATTTTACAGAAAGGTAATAATTTTCTGGGTGGTAAGAGAATTCATGCACTATCAAGAACCCCAACGTGGACACTACAGGGAGGACTCAGGGTTCCTCAGCTTTACTGAGGCTTCATGTGTGAGTGAGGAAGGACAAGGCAGCTGGCAAAATACCCAGGGGCAATCTGTCAATGCTTCAATATTCTGTAATTCTGAAAAGTCAAGGGAAGGCTCACATAAAGAATCTCTCTCTTTCATTTGTCCCCTTAGCATTTCATACGCACAAACCAGAGCATTTTGTACAGAGTCTTGGTGATGTAGTTGTCTCCTCTCAAACATGGAAGCCATCCCTCACCCAACCCCACCTGAAAGATCAAGCTCACATCCCTGCTTCAGTACCTACTATGACGTCATCACCTTCTTCACAGATGGTTAAGGTGAGTCTGGAATCCTGATCGAAGCTGGGCTGCTCCACAGGCAAGGCATGGGGTCTCACTAGTACTCCTTTAGTTGAAGAGAAGTGGCTGTCTGAGCTGCCCTCCCAAAAGAATGAATATGTGAACATGAAATAATGGAAAAAAGGGACCCGAGACACAACTGAGCCACCAGGACCCAAAGGAGGATTGAAGTGGATATAAGGAGGGGATGGGAGTCCAGGGGACTTTCTTGGGTTGGTATCCAATACTTGTGATACCTTTGAAGAATTATCTGTGGCCTCCTACAGGAACATAATTGAAAAGGGAACATTATGTACTGGACTGGATGATTAGAATCTCCCTTTTTGGGCTTCCCAACTGTGGCATCCTGTGCATGCCTATCAAGTTTATGATTAATTTTTAATGCCTGGAATTCCTAACTGGATTGTAAATTCCACAACAGCAGGCATTGTAGCTGCCGCTCCTTTGATGTTGCATTCTTAGTACTTAGTTTAGTAGTTGCTCAATGAGTAGCATTGAATGAATTATTGAGGGGTGTGTTGGTCTCCCTCCCATTCTTATCTCTGAAGGATATGCAGTTGGTAGTTTTGTTGAGATGGATAAAATAAGTGAAATCTTGTTTAAAACTTGGTTCCATCCAATCTTTTTCCCTGTAGTAAGGAATATGACAGGTTCTTCCTTTCGAAGGGAGCTGCTTCCTTTTGAAGTTGCACCTACGGACCTCTAAGAGAATCTTGCCTTCTCTTCTACCAGAGAATTCGATCCTCCCCAGAGTTTCTTTTCTCCCACTGGACAGTACTGAGTGTTTTGTGCAGCAGACACTCAGGAAATGCTTGCTGAGTTGACTTTTTAATGTGCTATATGAGAAAACAAAGAACAAAACATTTCAGATTTTTCTGAAACGAAGGAAGACATTTTGTAAAACTCATAAGAATGCAGAAGGACACTTTACAAGTACACATTTAGATTTTGGAGGTAGTACTATCTTCATTTTACATACAGGTATCCTGAGACCCAGTGGGTGAATACTTTGCTCTTCCGTGGTCATGGAGCTGCCATTTAAAGACTCCAGACTCTCTGTGTCCCTCTCCCACTGGGTATTTCCTCTTTACCTTGGAGGAAGGTAAGCATACCTGCTCTATGTCTGGCAAAAAGAGCCTGAAGGTGGTGAAGATATTTGCATAAAGAACCCAGAGTGTGTATCTTATCAATCTTGATTTCCTCTTAGCTTTGAAGTTTTCTCCAAGGCCTTAAGAATTTTCTTTATTCATGTACACGTAGCTCTGTAACTCCAAACAACACCCCAGCTACACACACACACACACAGACACACACACACACACACACACACCTATAATTTCTACAGACGGCTTTGATAGCTATCCGTGAGACCACATGTTCCCCCATTCATGCTTTTTCTTTCTTTTAAATATTTATAAAGGTTCACAAGCAGAAATAAAAGTCCTTCAGATTCAGAGCCAACTAAAAATAGTCCTTCTATTCCTTGCCAGGCAATCTGGCATCAATCAAGGCCATCGGAAAGATGCTAGGGAGGAAAGAAGAGAGCTGATAACCTTTTATCCAGTTTTTTGGTCATCTCTCTCTGTTATTAATAAGTAAGAAAGATTGACAGCCTGGGATGTAACCCAGATGTTTTTGGATTTCTGTGTTGAAGATTGCTGCTGCTGCTGCTGCTGCTGCTGCTGCTGCTTGGGTTCTTTGATAAAATGTGTCCACAAGGAGAGAGAGCTTAGAGTCAGATAATTTTTAGAACTTTAGTCATTGGGCAAAGAAAGTTGTTGGGGTGAGAACCTCATGAACTCACTAGACAACTGCCATTTCTGTGGGTTGGATTTGGGCTTAGCTTTAGGCTATTCCTTTCTGCATTGTTGACTAATCCAAGAGATATTTTTGACTCTGTTTACTGGCCCCAGGTGATGAGGCGGGGATCCAAGTACAATTACCAAGAGGCACAGAGGTAAATAGACAAGGGGACTTCATAGACATGGATAGGAACTAAAAATATATTTGGATAAATGAATATAACCGAACTTAATGAAACCTTTGTAGGGCTTGTTTAAGGACATAGATAAAAGAAATGGCAAACCAAATGACTTTGAATTTATTAGTGGCTAAAGGCCTGGCCTGACCCAGGAAGGAGGGCTGCAAGGAGGGGAAAGTCTTAAAACTTGGACTTTCCTGTGCTTCACTAGTCAACTTGGTCCAAATTCCTTTTCCTTGGACTTCATTGCTCAGGCTGTATGTGAATGGCTCCACCAGATAGAGTGAAGAACCTGAATGGAATAGGAAGTGCAATATACTGATTAAGTCCCTGAAAATTGGTAGGCCAAATAAGTCAACCATAAAATGAATATGGGCTCAGGGGGGTGAGAAGGAAATGAAGCTTGATCTAATTGTACATCATGTGAACTAACCAGAGTCATTGTGGCTGCAGAATGAGTGTGGGTCATTTGTCACGGAAGCATGAATTAAAAGGAGAGTTGGGGAAAAGACTTATGGACAAAGTCTCCTTGTAATAGAGAACTTCCTTCCTCTACCACATTTAAATGTGCCAGTTCTCCCTTATCCATGATTTTGCTTTCTGTGATTTCAGTTGACCACAGTAAACATGACCTGAAAATATTAAATGGAAAATTCCAGAAAAAAAATAAGTTTCAAATAACTCCTATTATAGTATATTGTAATTAATGTTCTATGTTATTATAGTCTGTTGTTAATCTCTTACTATGCCTAATGTATAAATTAATCTTTATCATAGGTTTATATGTACATGAAATATATCAGATATATGGGGTTCATTACTATCTACAATTTCAGGCATCTTCTGGATCTTAGAATGCATTCCCCATGGATAAGGGTTTACTCTATCTATAAGTTTTGGAGGATATGCTTGTTATGGTAGACACAAGGGTGTAAGAAACCCACGAAAACCACGCCTGATATGGGAAATCACATAAGGGAGTTTATTAAGCAAACAAAGTGTCTCCCTGCAGGGTAAGAGAGAAAATGAGAGGAAAAGAGAAAGGGTGTGCGCTAGAGAGAGGGGAAAAGCAAGGAGGAGAGAGAAAGAAAAGTGAATAGGAGAGAGAGAGCATGAGAAAAGATGGTGGGAAGCTATCCTTAAACACAGTTGAATTCCAGCAGGCTAACAGGGGACCTATAATGGAGGGATACTTGCAAGCTGACTGATGAACCAATAGCTAACTAGGATGTTCACAGACTGACAAGTAGTTGGGAGGCGGGGAAATGGCTGCAGCGGAAAAGGCGGGGAGAGCAGCTTTCAGACTGACAAGCTAGGTTGTGATACAACATAAAGGGCCGGGGAGCTGCTTTGTATTACACAGGGGTGGAGCAGAAAGCGGCAGATGGGATTCGGGTCTCCAATGCTCTAGTGCCATCATCTGCTTTCCAACCAGCTGTATGAGTATTCTGAAGTACTTTCACATCTCTGAATCTCAGTTTCTTATAGAGGAAAGGGTTTCCTCCATGTGATTTCTGGGATTCTATTCAGGTTGAGATTGTATGCATTTGAGCCCCTTATCCTTTTGTTCCCAGCATTGTTGGTAGTCTGCTGGGGGAGTGGCAAAGGAATTCCTGTCTTGGATCTGAAAATGGATCTTTTCATTGATTTGACTGACGTCAAACATATCCCTTAAACTGAGGTCCGCTGGGTGAGGGGAAAACGATGGTGGGAGTCATTCACCCTCTTCATCACAAAGAAATATTTTATCATGGACATTATTTAGAATTGGCTGTGCATGGTGATGATAAAAAGCAGACCAAGTTTTCAGCAGTTTTTGTCTTGTTTTTAAAATTCTATAGAAAATGTACTTCCTTATTGCCAGCACTGGAAGAAAACCTCTCACCTCCCAGTCCTTGAATACTCCTGTGGAGGATTTTTGATTGAAGAGGATGCACAGTTTCACTTCCATGCCTAGACTTAAGTCACAGTCAGCTGTTGATAGAAGGAGAATTTCCAAATGAAACCCCTAAGGCTTTGCAAAACACTCCAAAATTTGGAATACTTTTCTTAGCACAATTTCTTAAACTTATGCTCAATTAAAGTGAGTTGTTAAGTAACTTAGGAAGTGGTGAAGTATGGAGAAGAGGTTCCAAGACAGAGAAAAAAAGTACTGGGCATTTTTTCATATTTCATAAGTGTAAATAAGATAATCCATGCTTTATATAGGCCAGGGATAGTTTTGATTAGTAATTAGTCAAAGGTAAGCCATTGTTTCTTAAAAATTTCTGGGGGAGGGAGTCCTAGAAATTTTAGCTGTATCATTGGATCTATCAGGGATTTAGGAGCTTAGAGGTAACATAATCTGATGTCTTCAGGCTGAGAAAAGTCCCACATGCCTAACTGCAAAGCAATGACACCTGTCAGAACTGCTCCTGGACTTCTGAAATGGCCACCTTCAGTCACATTTAAGGAAGGTATTAATACGGCACATTACTGACATGCTTTTCAGGCTCATGTCTTCAGTCAATAGTTGTGTGACCTTATACCGCTTTCTTCTATTGTTCCCAGTTTATTCTCTGGAAAAATAAAATATTGCATTGTCAAATAATTTTATTTTTTTTAATCACCAACATTTAATGTTTTTGATGCCCAGTCTTTGGGTCTCATGGATGCTGTCTGACATCCGTGTCACCAGGCATGGAAGTTGCCTGTCATCCCTGTCATTGCCTAGGACGCCAGTGATCCACCCAATCAAGAAATGCCAGCTTGAGATCCAGGTCAAGGTGTGAGAATGGCCTCACTTCTTGCCCTTCCCAGTCTTACTTACAGCTTCCTCTCTCCTCTATATCCAATGTCACATCAATATTTATCATAGTTTTTTAACAGTGACTATGAAATTATCCAGGAAAAAATGATTTTTCCATCAGGGGACTTTAGATTGTTAAGAACGAACTATAGTCTGCAGGCCAAATCTAAAAGCCTGCTTTTTTTTTTTTTTTTTTTTTTTTTTTTAAATAAACAAAGACTTCTTGGAATACACCACATCCTTTTGTTTATTTATAGCCTATTGTGAGTTCTAGCTAGAATGGCAGTGATGAGCAGTCAACAGGGACTAAAAGACCCGCTGAGTCTGACCCACTTATTCACATTCAACCATGGCTGCTGAAGATAGAGATCAAGTGCTGACAACGGGCCACTTTTTGAGTTTTGATCCTTGCGAGAGCTATGTTATCTGTTCTTATTTTTTTTAATTGCCTAAAGTCTTGATTTATTAGGAATTTTTATTGGGAATTTCAGAGGTCTTCCAGTTCCTCCTTTCCTCTCCACTCCACCCCACCTTAGGGTGGGGGACATTTTGGTCATGGCGAATCCTCCTAGATGTGGAACTAATAACTCCTCAAAGCAGTTCTTGCTCTATTGCCTAATTCCAGTTTTTCTTCCATTGGACACGTATTTTTCCTTGCTTTTCACATATTGGTACAGGACCTGACTTCTGGAACCAGAGGAAATATGTCTGGTCCTTCTTCTAGTTTGTTATATCACAGTTGTGTTGATATTTTGCTCTTTCCCAAATAAATTTGTTACCTATGAAGCCTAGTGTTGCCCCTGGCCTACCTGGATTTGGGTTGCTGGTACAGGCTGGGCAACTAAGGACTCCCTGGACAGCTTGGGACGGGTAAAGAGAGGCACCAGTACTACTTCTTTCTGAAGAGAGAGAGACAGAATTGGGTATGAGGCAAATTCTTTAGGGAAGGGAGACAAAAATTCTTGCCGTGGGAATCATGAAGCTTGGGTATAGATGAGAAAGTTCTGCTGGCAAAAGATCTGGAATTGGGAACTAGGAAAACCAGAGTTGAGACAGGAGGGTACAAGTCAGAAACTGGTACAACATCTGTAAACAGAAGGCAGAGGTCCCTGTGACCCTGGTGTAAAGAACTGATGGAAGTCCAGCTGTTGTCATGACTACTGCTTAACTGAGAGATGGTGTGAGCAGTTGAGTTAGCAACCTCTTGAGTCCTTGGCTTGGGTTCCAACCCCACCTTTAACCCTGACCCAGGGCAAGATATTGAATAACTCTATATCCTCACTTACGAGAGTTAGACTAGTATCACCTATCCCTTAGGGTTGTCCTCAGGATTAAATGAGTTAACACATGGGAAGCACTTGGACAATGTAAATGCACCTGTTTTCAGTTTTATTTCTGTGATGCTGTCTGATGATATAACAGGTTTCACTAGTCTTTTTCTGCATTTACTGGTACCTATATATAATTACAGATGACATAGTTTCCAAACCCACACATTCAGAGATGCAAGCAAAACTTCCTTTATTTCTGATCTGAAATAACTCTTTACCCTATCCTATGGTCAATAAATGGATCACTTCCCACGTAAACTGAGTCATATTGGGATTTAAACTCGCTCAACGTGGGCTCTTTTCTCTTCTTCTTCATTACATCTCTGTGGGTCAATCTTAGTTTGTGGGGGAGGATAAGTCATTTTGAGCTTAGGGATAAGTGTCTTTAAGTGACTTTCTGGGACACTAGTCTGGTTTCTCTTTTTTAAAATTTTTTTTTATTTTTTCTAATTATACATGAGAGTAGAATGCATTTTGACACATCATGCATAAATGGTGCATAACTTTTCATTTTTCTAGTTGGACATAATGTAGAGTTACACAGGTTGTGTAATCATATGTGATAGGGTAATAATGTCTGATTCATTCTACTATAATTCCTACCCCCATAAGCCCTCCCTTCACTTCACTCCCCTCTGTCTAATCCAAAGTACTTCTATTCTTGTCACTGCCCTTATTGTGAATTAGCATCCACATATCAGAGAAAACATTCAACCTTTGGTTTTTGGGGATTGGCTTATTTCACTAAGCATAATATTCTCCAGTTCCATCCATTTACTGGCAAATGACATAATTTTATTCTTCTTTAAAGTTGAGTAATATTCCATTGTGTATATATATCACAATTTCTTTATCCATTCGTCTGTTGAAGGGCACCTAGCTTGGTTCCATAGTTTAACTATTGTGAATTGAGCTGCTATAAACATTGACATGGCTGTGTCACTGTAGTATGCTGATTTTAAGTTCTTTGGGTATAAATCTAGGAGTGAGATGACTGGGTCAAATGGTGGTTTCATTCAAGTTTTTTGAGGAATCTCCATACTACTTTCCATAGTGGTTGCACCAATTTGCAGTCCCACTAGCGATGGATGAGTGCTTGCCAACATTTATTGTTGTTTGTATTCTTGATGATTGCCATTCTGATTGGAGTGAGATGAAACCTCAGTGTAGTTTTGATTTGCTTTTCTCTCATTGCTAGAAATGTTAAGCATTTTTTCATGTATTTGTTAATCAATTGTATTTCTTCTTCTGTGAAGTGTCTCTTCAGTTCCTTAGCCCATTTATTGGTTGGGTTATTTGTTTTTTTGGTGTTAAGTTTTTTGAGTTCTTTATATATCCTGGAGATCAATGTTCTATCCTGTGTGCTGTTTTCTGTCAGATGTGCACACTCCACTGGCTTGTTGCCAACTGCTGTCAAGCTCCATCTGTGACATGCTTTGCAAACTGCTCTATGCTCATTTAACCTCTGCAGTGAGGTGTTTGCGATGCCACCAGTGACCACTGTGGCCCTTCCACGGGGATGAAAGTGACTGCATATTCTCCATGCTATACTGCCGCACATTGGAAGACTGTCCACTAGCCCACTTGTTTACACTCAGCCATGCTACTGTAGAGCCCAGGTTGACAATGGGCCACTTTTTGAGTTCTGAAACTTGCCACAGCTATTCCATTGGGAAGTTAAGTAGTCATTGCTTTTGCTCTGGGATCCTCCCTCTACTATTCCCAGCAGGTGGATTTTAACTTTCTGCTGGAGATTTTGTGAACGTTTTGCCAAAGATGGGGTCCTTTTTGTAGACTGACAAGTATTGAATTTCTGGTCACATTCCTATGATTTTTCCTTTTGACATGTGTTCAGTCTTTTATTTTCTTTTGGGTAGAGAAAATGTTTTTAGACCATAATGCATTCTTCTCCATACTTCTTCCTTTCAAAGACATGGTTCGTATGTTTGAATGCCTTCACTTTCAAGACTTTTATCATTGAAATTTGTTTTTAAGTGCAGATTTTCAAATTCAATTCCTTGAATTTGACTCTTGGTTTCTGGTGGATTTAACTGTGCTCCATAGAGTAGAGTGTAAAGTAAGTCATTATTCCTCATAGAATGTTAATAAAGACAGTAGAAATTGAAGAAGGGTGATGAGAAAAATGGGAAATGAGTCCAGTTAATAGCCCAAAGTTTTGTCCAGTTACACAATCCATAACATCTTCCTGTCATCAGGTTTTTATTCTGGACACAGTCATTCTGAAGAACAAAGGAGAAAAACAATCTTCACAAATAGATTCATAGTGTTAAAAATGAAGAAGCTTGAAAATGAACTTAAGTAGGAACCAAGCGAGTATCTTTATCATTGTTGTATGCATTGGTTTTACCTTCAGAAACATTCATCCTTTTGGCTTCAACAAAACTCAAGAGGAAATATCAGCAATTTTACCCCCAGATATTCAAAAGATGAACACCTTTCACCACCACAAATACTTTTAAAAAGAGAAGGGAAAAGAAATTCTGATACCCAATTTTTTCATCCTTCCCTCCCTCCCTTCTTTTCATTCTTCTTTCTTCCTCCTCCCTCCATCTCTCTCTTTATCTCACTCTCTCTCTCAAAGAAAGCAGTGGTTGAGTGCTTATTTTGGGGCACTATTCTATTCATTTCCCAATATCAAATTATGACTCTACATAAACTATAAGATTGTTCTGAAATTTAAGAGAATAAATAGACTTGAAAGTACAAGATACACTAAATGTATTAATGGAAGACAAATATTTTTGCTATGATTGGTAGGGCTGAAAATGAAATGAATGTAATGTACACTAAAATACATTGGGGCACCTCATGGAATGCTATCTATTGGTATGGAATTGACTAATTGTATCTCGCGTAACTGCTCTATGTTCTGGTGTTGTTTTTCAATACTGAAATTATTTTCACTTTTTTAAAATATAGGTTTCTATTATCTTTTTGTTATGGATGGGAAGAGTGGATTATCTGTTCTCACATAAACATCTCTTGTATCTTAAAGAGGAATGAAACATCTAACTTTTTTCTTATTCTCTTTTAGATTCTGGGCAATAAAATGATATAGATTTCTTTATACATCTCTAGGACCTATGATTTTTTTTATTGTAAACAAATGGGATATGTGTTGTTTCTCTGTTTGTACATGGAGTCAAGACATACCATTTGGGTAATCATAAATTTAAATAGGATAATGTTGTTTGATTCATTCTGTTATTTTTTCCTTTCCCCCCACCCCTCCCACCCCTCTTTTCCCTCTATACAGTCCTTCCTTCCTCCATTCTTACCACCCTCCTTAACCCTAACCCTAAACCTAACCCTAACCCTAATGCTAACCCCTCCCACCCCCCATTATATGTAGGATCTATGATTATGTTATGTTCTGATTACAAGAGAAGTTAATGATCCTTACTTTTGCACATATTCATTCATTTGATATAAAGTTATCTAACAGGTGTGGTGTTCCACATGCTATGCAAGAATTATGGTTTCGATTTAGAAATATCCCCTGAAAGCTCATGTTTTGAAGCATGATTCCCTGTGCAGCAAGTTTCAGTGCTAGGGCTTTATTTTTATTTTTATTTAGCTTTTATTTTTTCACAGACTGCATTTTGATTCATTGTACACAAATGAGGTACATCATTTCGTTTCTATGGTTGTACACGATGTAGATTTATATCATTCGTGTAATCATACATGTACATAGGGCAATGATGTCTGTCTCATTCCACCATTTTTCATACCCCATCCCTCTCATTTTCTTCTACTTATTCTAAAGTTCCCCCATTATTCTCTCATTCCCCACTCCCACCCCCATTATATATCATCCTCCACTTATCAGGGGAAACATTCAGCTTTTGGATTTTTGGGCTTGGCTTATTTCACTTAACATGATATTCTCCAATTCCATCCATTTATTTGCAAATGCCATAATATTATTCTTCTTTATGGCTGAATAGTACCCCATTGTGTATATATACCAGAGTTTCTTTATCCATTCATTTGTTGATTGGTTCCACAGTCTAGCTATTGAGAACTGAACTGCTATAAACATTGATGTGGCTGTGTTACTGTAGTTTGCTGATTTTAGGTCCTTTGGGTATAAACTGAGGAGTGAGATAACTGGGTCAAAAGGTGGGTCCATTCCAAGTTTTCTTAGGATTCTCCATACTGCTTTCCAGAGTGGCTGCACCAATTTGCAATTCCACCAGCAATGTAAAAGTGTTCAGTGTTAGGGTTTTTTAGGCAGTAATTAGGACTGTAACCACATCAGTGGATTAATCCATTTTGAATGGACTACTGGGTGGTAATTGTGGACAGAGAAAGTAGGTAACTGAAGGCATGCCTTTAGGAACTGTATCTTGTTCCTGGTTTCTTGTGTGTGCTCCCCCACCCCTGCTTCCTGGCTGCTACAAGCTGCTTTATGCGACTTTCCTCTGCAATACCCTTCCACCATAATGTTATCCTTCATCTGGGGTCCAGAGCAATGGAGTTGGCCTACCATGGACTGAGACCTCTGAAACCATGAACCTAAAATAAACTTCTCCTTCTCTAAGTTGTTCTTGTTAGTTATTTTACTTACAGTGATGAAAAGCTGACTAACACTCTGGGTATCCAAAGGAGGAATAAAGATGCATAAAAGGTAATTCATGTCCTTAAATTTCTTTCAACTCTAACAGAGAAACAGACATAAAAACAACCAAATCTATTAAAGATATAATGTAGGAAATGCTAATTAAGGTTACAAACTAACTGCTGAAAAAAGTCTGACTGAAAACATTGGGTATGTTTTATGGATTGGGTAAGATTGGAGACTCTACTTGAATTTAATTTTGTATAGGTGTAATTGGTACCAAGGGTAATGCTCATTCTTGGTCTGCAACTATGTGACACATGACTGTTGCAGATGATACTGTGGTGTGGATATAGGGACAGTAAATTTTTCCTGTGAAGAGTCATGTAATACTTTGGGTTTGTAGACCATAGTCTGTCTCAGCTTTGCAATTCTGTTGTAGTATGTGAGCAGTTATAGATGATACATAATTGAATGAGTGTAGCTAGATGTCAATTAAAGTTTATTTGTAGAAGTTCCAGATTTGTCACATGGGTTAGAGTATGCCATCCAGTGACCTTCAGAATTGGGAGGGATGTATCTAGAGTGACCTGAAAATTGGCTGAGTAATTGAGAGTACTGAAATCTGAGCTAAGGATTTTTATAGTTTTTATAGTAATGAGATGCCACTAGAGGGTTCTATCAGAAAAAATAAATAAGTAAGCCAACTTTTCTGATAATGTTCAGGATGGATGAAAGTGGAGAGAGAAATGAAGAAAAAATATCAGTTTACAGTTAATCCATCAATAGATTCTATTAAAAAGTAACAGATTTCTAACTGAAGTGACAGTGTGACAAGGGCTCTTCTCCACAGTTAGAAGTATACTCCTCCTCAGTTTTCTTGTGTAGGTCCGGAGCTCAGCAGGAAACAGAGGAGCATTTACACTGCATAATCTGAGAAGAGTTTAGTTAAGACAGTTTACAAAAATGTGGGCAGAATGTGGGGAAACCACAAGAAATGGTGTAATACACTCAGCCTCACAAGAATAGGTTGTTGGGGTCCCTGAAGGGATGAGAGGTGAAACCATTTTCTGGAAACTAGGAAGAATTGAAATGGAAAATGGTAGAACCCTAACCCCATTCTTGGCAATGCCACAGAATAGAAAACAACTATTATCTTGACCTCACTCTCCTTTCCTACAGGTGCTCCCTGCAAGAACACAAAAAGGTCAAGGCACAGGAAGTCAAAGGGTAGATGCACATTTGATGCAGGTTCAGCCTCCCAGGTCATGGAGTAGGATGAAGAAGGGTAAAGAGTACCCTGAAGGAAATAAAAAAATATCCATTTTCATAATGTGCGGAGATGAGGTTACTATCCTTGAAAAGAAGTGTGACAAAGACATTTATATCTTCCCAAACATCCATGTGCTTCCCAGCTCCCTTTATCAAAAAGGTCATGTGACTGAGTCTGGCTAATGGGCTATGAGAGGAAATGACATATCATTTCCAGGTTGAGAATTAAAGGCCCAGCACTTGAGCCTGTGGCTATCAATTTCTTTGCTATTGCAACTCAAGAGGCCAAATACGTTATAGCGTATCATTAGAGAAATAGATTGGAGCCTCATCTCTGGCAAGAAGAAACTCATTGTGGAGAACTACTGGATCTGTATCAGAGTTTGCATAATGAGAAATTAAACTTGCTGTTTTTATGGTTTACATGCCATTGAAATTTTGTGGGTTCATTTCTTCTTGCAGCATAACCTAATCCTCCTGCCTAATCCAGCTAGGAAATTTCTAGCCTCATGCGTTGAACTCTCAAAAATGTAATTGGCTATTATCATGTAGCTGAAGGAGAATTTTTCAGTACAGGAGTCTGCGATGCATTTAAGAAAGATCACTAACCACTGCTTTGTAGGTAGTAATCCTCTTTTTGTATGACGATGATGGATTATTACTGGTCCTACTACTCTTCTCATCTAACTTATTTGATATTATTTCTAAATGTGCTTCTTCATCAAACTTCACTTCCTCAGACTTCTCTTCTAGATAAAAGTTAGGCAATTCTTCAGAATTACTGTCTTTTGAAGAACAGAAGTCAATAGAATTGTTTGATGTGACCGGGAGATGAGATTGTAAATTTGAAGTTATAGAATCTCTCTATGACCTATGGAAAGAGCTTGTATTTTGAAATCCAATGTGCTTCTGTTTGAGTTTCACTCTGGTCACTTTTTAGCTATGTGACCTTATGCATGTTACTTAACTAAGCCTCAATTTTTTCTCTCTGTCAAATGATAATACTTACCCAAAACTGTAGGTATTTTTAAAAGATATGTTAAGAAAATAGTACGGTGGCTGCTGCCTCATATATAGCAGAAACTAAATGGTGGAAAATCTTCTTTACATTTGGTCATTGAAAATTCTGATGTATTTGTAGATGAATTATCATTTACAAATTTGAGTTAACCAGAACACAGTCTCAATTCTTAATTTCCTGTCTGGTTATGTTGAGTGGACTTGATTCTCAGTAGGGTTTTTGTGAAGATCAAAGTAGATATTCTTCTGCAGAGGGTATTATATAAAGAATAATGCTTAATTAAAAATGCAGAATTTTTTTTGGTGGGGAAGTTTGGAATAGGGGATCAGAGATTAGTCTATGAGTTCAAAAGATATAGTTACTGGCTCTGCATCATCATTTGAAGTCACACAATCATTGTTGAATCATTTATTTTCATCAGTTCCTGGTATTCTCATTATTAAAGCAGGAATGGGCATGCCTGGCTTGCCTGCTTTTCCTTTAAAGTTGGCAGGTTTTCTGTGAGGCTCAAAGAGATTAGCACATATGGAAAGTCATGGAAGCCTAATAGTTAAGAACAAGCCATTACAGTTATTTTCATATCCAGTAGGGCTTTGCAGTTGACAAAATGTTGCTAAATGAACAAGGTGGATGAATAAATATAAGCCAAATCAAAGGAAATAGAAAAGAGACTTGGAGTACAGGCACTTCCTCCTGTGGATGTAGAAGTGAACAGGGAAGTTCACTAGACTAGAGCACTGGAGTCTTATCAACCTGGCTGGATTTCTACAGTAGAAAAAGTCAGTTCATTCAATCCTCTCATTCGTTCATAAGGAAAGTTAATACAGAGGGAGGAATTGCTTATAGATTTTGGCAAAGCTGGAGTCCCAACTTTGTCTTCAAAACTTGGGATGAGCATGTTTGCACTATTCGGGGAGCATCCTCTGGATTTGATGAGGTCTCCTTCAGTCCTATGATTGTGCAGATTCTAGGAAAGTATGTTTGGCTTGGGTAGTACACACATGAATAAGATCATATTCATGTGCTTTGCTTTAGATCTACAAACTGTATTCGTTAACTTTCAGACTTTCCTCTTCAGAATAAGTCCTGAGATTATTTATAGTTGTGCTCTAAAAACTCTAGAGTGATAGGAAGGTAGGTTTTTCCAGCCTCTCGGGCTCTTTCCACACTTCCAAGTTCCCAAAGTTCCTCTTCAGTTGAGTAGAGGCATTCACACGTTGAGGTAAGCCTCCTCCAGATAGTCTAGGGTTTCCAGGCATATGTAAAGGTTTAGGCACATGAGTGATGTCATGTTCTGCCTGAACTTTGTCATAAATGCACTTTCCATGATGAATTATGCTTGCATTAAGGATCCTGAGAAAACAACAATGTTTGTGACCACTTCAGAGCAAACTTTGGCTTACGAAAGCTGAAACTTCTGAGCTAGCAGAAGCTGCTGACTTTTTAAAAGAGTGTTGTTTGTGTTGGTAAATTGGCTAGGTTATCGTTCCCTGACTCACTACTCAGAATTGACTGCATATGAGAGTACATGTGGGTGTACTGTGACCGGAAGTGAAATATCAATTGGTCAGGTAATCCTCTTTCATGCTATTGGTGGTTTCTTATCATAATTTGGAAGCATTCCAACATTGTATTTTAGTATATTTATTATGGAGGAAACATAAGTTATGCTTTGCATATTCTTTATATCCTTCAGCCTTGAAGAACAATGGGATAGCTCAAGTTCTCTTGACCTTGGGTAGGATAACTGGTAGCTCAAACAAACTTCCATGACTTGATTACCGAGATCTTCACCCCAAAAAGTGGATTAAACCTGGATCTTCAATGCAAAATGCAAGTGAAAATAATTTCTAACATTCTTTTAGAAAAACAGATTCTGTTTTTGACTCATAGGTATGGGTGTCTTTAATGAAATCATGTCTTAAGTTGAAAAGATAGAAATAGTTACTTTTGATTATATCATTTTTAATAGTATCCTAAAATTTAAAAATCTCTCAGTGTCAAAATTTTCTTTTTGACATGGTAGTTTTGACACTGTAGATGTGTATGTGTATGTGTGTATGTTTATTAGAGCAGATTTAAATCTGAATAAAAGTCTTTGGTTGATGAAGTTGATTAGGCATGAAGCACTTTAAATAGGGACATGGTGTTTCAGGCTAGCCCCAGGACCCCATGTTTCTGGTTTATGGTGTCCATCACACCTAGTAGAAATTAGGAGCAATGGGTTTGTAATTCCAGGTACTTGGGAGACTAAGGCAGGAAGATCACAAGTTCAAGGTCAGCCTGGGCAACTTAGATGTGGACATGGTCATGCTGGTTAGCATTTTAGTTAGTAAATGGAGGAGGATTATTAGGGTGCTCCTTTTCCTCTCGCAATCTTCATTTTATGAAAACACAGTAAACCCTATTCTACTTGTGCCTTTTAACCTAGTTTTAAAAAGTCATCTTCTTCTTTCTAATCTGTTGACTTACTGGAGTTGAGGATAATGAGAAGAAAGTCTTGTTTTTGCATATTCTGTGCTCCTAGGATATGGTAGCCATGGATTTTATTTCTTGCTATTGCTCCTTAAATTCAGGGTGATCTTAGTTAAGGCTTTTGAACTCACTTTGGGTCTGAAAAGTAAGATCAAATAAACTGGTCTATATCTAAGAGTTAAATTCCAAGAGACAGCAAATTTCAACATTTTTCTTGTTAGATAAGTCTGAAGTGAGGCAATTTCATCATATATTATCAAAGGAAATGGATAATATAAAGACAATAACAGAAAGGGGCAAAAAAAAAAAAAAGAGAGAGAGATGAAATAAAATGCTGACTTAAATTCATTTAAATTCCTTTTTTGAAGTTTTTAATTTTCAGAAGTTTGATTTGAGAATTAGGTGAAAGTGCAAAGCAATGTCTTTGAACAGGACCAGTAAGAGATAAAAAGAACCAGTATGTGGTGAATATCTTCTGATGGGAAGAAACAAGTTCAGGTATCTGTGGTGACACACTGTTTGTCTTCTTGTTTATCTCCTCAACCATCCTTCAGTCTGCACAGAACCATCAGAGAAAAACCACTGTAGTCATCACGTTGCCCCACATTTATCTTAGTGAGCTGACCTGAAAATTAAAATGGAAATTATTTTACTGCTCAGTTTCTGCTCTTGGTTGTTGCTGAATATTGTTCTGCATCAACTGTACACACAAAATACCTACTTAGTCATCTTCACTGTGGGGAAAGTTAGTTGGAGCCTTAACTGAGAATCCTCCCTCTTTAATCTGTCAACCAACCTGAGCAATTCTTAGAAATGATTCTTGAGATAAAAGAGAGTTGTTTTTGTTGTTTTATTTTAAAAATAATCCCCTCATCTAATAATTACTTTGCAGTTTAAAACAGCCTTTAAAATTCTTCTGCAAAGTATGTAAAGATATTTTCTTGTGGGATTGAAACTGAGAATTCTGTCGTTGTTTCATAGATAGGGTGTGGGGCTGGGAAAGCAAACATATTCACTCTCTGAAAGGCCACTGTTTTATGACTGGGGATTGTCAAAGGCTTAGAGGAGAAAAACCTACATGAAACCCATTGATACTCAATTCTGTGGTTGTGTATCCTGGAAAATCCCATAGCCCTGAATTTTGAAGCCATCATCCATAAGGAGAGATTCTAATACCATTTTGGATGCTCTCGTACATTTGTTGACAAAACCACATTGGCATCATTTATTTACTTGTATGTTGGTCAAAGCAGAACTTTAAGTTTTTGCAATTGTCCAGACTGTTTTTCTAAAATTCCCTAAATATACAATGTTTCATTCTTTTTATAAATATTTATTGCATACCTATTCTATACTAGGCTGGGATTTAAGGCATTTGACATAAATCAGGGATATGTGTCACCTTCCAGGAACTTGAAACCTGTATTATTTTCTTTTCTATAATAAAAAAGCCAACAGTTCTGTTTGATGTCCTTTCCATCTCCATTTCCCGTTATAATAGCCAACACTGTGCAGATAACACTTAGATCTCTTTCACAATGTTTGAAATCTGCTAAACTGTCATCTAAGATTTTCAATTCTCTGCTTTCCATACCTACCTATGTCTCAAGCCCAGAATATCTGGGATACTCCACATAAACCTTTCCCTGTCTTCCTCCAGCTAGGTTCTCTTTGTAACTTTTATGTCTCTTAGTGGTAGTTTTCCCGCAGACTCATGGTTGGCACCATCCTCCTCTATGGACCCTATGCACAGTATACCACCAGCACTTTGATTCAGCATCCTTATGTGTTCCTTGAAAGTTCTCTATCCTCGCTGATAGCTCATTCAAGGTTAGCTTGTGATCCCTTGCCCACTCTGATTATTATTTGCTGGTCCTCTGCTTCTTTTTCTTTTATCTTCATCATAGTGTGCTCTGTAGATTGATCTTTCTGTATCATTCTTCTGCTTAAATACCTCCACTGATTTCCCTTTATCTAGAAATAAATCCTAAACTAAACCATTTTCTGACCATAACTTCCAGTTTTGTTCATATCACCTATAATCCATGTATGCACATAGATTACTAATCTAGAAAATTGCTTTTTACAAACATTCATTACGCTGGGCCACACTGGAATGTGCTGTGGCAGCATTGCTTTCTATTTTGGTTTTATTTACTTCAAATTCTAGTTTAAGCATCCAATTCTTCATGAAAACCTATAATAGACTTCCTATGGCAATCAATACTTATGATGGATCTCTGTTGTCCTCAAAATATTTTTATTTGTAGAGGCATGACATGTACTTGTGGCAAATAAGTATCTTTAGTACATGAATAAGGTTGATCATGTTTATCTTCATTGCTCACAGTGTCTAGCCAAGAACTTTCTGAGAATATTTGTTGAGTAAAAAAAAAAAAGACAGAATAAATTTAGTTGGATGTGGTGGCACATGCCAGTAATACTAGTGATTCTGGAGGCTGAGGCAGGAGGATTGCAAATTCAAGGCCAGTCTCAGCAATTTAGTGAGGCCTGTCTCACAAAATGAAAAGGGTTGGGGACTTAGCTCAGTGGTAAAGCACCCCTGGGTTTAATCTCCAGTACCAAACAAAACAAAAGAAAGGAATAAATTCATTACTTAATAGGAGGTGGTAAGTGTACTAAGATAGTAAGTAAAACTCTGAAATCAGAATGTCTGATTTCTATTCCAGGCTCTGCCTCATAGTAATTGTGTGATTTTAGGCATGTTACTTCCCCTTCCTGTGCCTTGTATCATCACCCATAAAATAAGGATAGCACAAGTACCTTTCATGGAGTCATCATGAGAAGTAATTATTTTATTACCTAAAATGCTTAGACTGAATGGCCCAGAGTCAAGACCTCAAAGGCATTAGTTATCACTACTATTTTGCTATTACAAATGTGAAAGGGGAGTTTATATAGATAAACTGGAGTAACTGAATGAAGCTTCATGAGAAGGCAGGCAGGAGTTTTGGTGGATCATGAGTCATGGATCAGAAGATGGGACATTTTGCGATTTGCTTTCTTTAAGATCGCAAAGTCAGTGATCACATGGCACTATCCATTGTCAACCATAAAGATGGAACTTCTTTTCCCTAAGTTCTTTCATTGACTAGAGCAACAACTTTTTTTTAGGATCCTTTGTTACAGGGCATTTTTCTCCACATTTTAAGGGAGGGCCATGAAGGCTGAATTCAGGGCTGACTCCCCTCACCTCCTGGCCTCCTGCTGCCAAAAAACCCTCTGTGCTTAACCTTGGTCTGGCTCAGCTCAGGAAACATCTGCAAGGGCGGCTTCGGCTTCACAGTGACACATTCTCAGCATCAGACTGCCTGGCCTGGGGCAGCCTGCTGGGCCCACCTCCTCCAGTATGCTGTGCATGGGGAGGCTGAGGAAAGAGATCTGGGACTGGACTTGTCACCTGGGGCCCAGAGGGCTCAGATGACGTGATCCTATTGTCTAAAGGACAACCGTCTGTTGTTTTGTTCTTTTTAGTAAAATAAATAAAGCCTCCTGTTTCTATGGTAATGTCTGAGCCACCAGAGTGCAGCCTGATGGTCCCACCTGGACTCATGGTCTGGGCTCTCAGCCTAGGAGGGTTATGGTGCACGTGGGAGACTAATTATTTGCACAGCTCCAGCCTAATGAATAGCTTTGGATAGGGAACTTCCTGAAGTTGACTGGGGGAATACTCCACCCATGCAACTTGATTACAGAGACTGTTTTGAAGTACACTGCTATGACTCCCAGAAGGGAAGGCCATTTGATTGTCCAGGCTGTCCTTGTAAGTTAGGCATGCCTCACTCACCTCACACCTGAACACTCAGTGCATCCTGGGCACAGACACAAAGGTTCCTGGGCACCGCTCCCAAATGTTAGGTTTCCTGCATCCATCCCTTTTCCTGCTTCTCTTCCAGTGTTTGTCATTCCTGGAGTGAATGGGTTCCGCTTGGGTTGAGATGAAGAAGGATTCTGCAAGTTTTCTATGTTCTCTTTCCACCTTCCGGTGTATGTGAACCTCAGAGGGCACGTGTTCACCTGGTGGCCTTAGAAACCACTGGTTTTCCTTTTGGAACTGAAGGGTAGAACAAAGCTGTTTTCTGAGATGTTTTATATTAGCTACGCTCAGGTTCTATGTTGGATATACGGGAGTGTATTTCTGAAAGTAGGGGTTGTTTGATGGGCTTGCTCAATAGATGATTTATAACTGAGGATGAGAAAAATGAGGTCTTCTCTGCTGGAGTTTACAGTGATTTCTAGCTTCACTTGCTCTCAGCTTAGATCTTCTCTCACTGGGAACCTCTGCAGTCAGTTTGCTTCTTTGATATGGAAATGTGCACATTGATCCCTGTTGGAGGACCTGGAAGCCTCTGGGACCCTAGGGCTCAGGGAAGCAGTCTCAGGTTGAAAGTGGGAGAGAGGAATTCAGCCGGCCTCTGTTTCCACTTCCTTCCCTCACACTTCTGTCTGAAGTTTTGTTTCTCTTTGGTATTCTCTTTCTTAGGCACATTCTTCCCAGTGCTTAGGGAAATCTCTCCCTAAAGCCAAATAAACCAAGTCACAGCACAGGCTACCCTGCTCCTCAAAATGCATCTGGGGGTAAAAATGTAGAAATCTTAAAACTGAAGTGTGATTTGGGAATTGGGTGTGCTATGCCCTGCCATGAATAATTCAGTGATTTGCAGATTCTGCTTACTCTTTGCAGGCATTTGGATTTATTAAAAGAAAGCATTGGGCTCAGTGGAAGCAACAGAACCAAGACATAGTAAACTTACCCAAGATAATCACTAGGGACTTGCCACTGCACTTCCTCAGAATATGAGATATCATACATCTGAATTTTGAGACTTTTAAATCATGAGACTAAAGGTTGTATTTCAAAGTACAATCCTCTTTTTGGGTGATTATGTATTTAATTTAGTTCTGGGATTCTAAATGTTTCTGGAACAGCTCCTTGGGAAAAAACTACAGGCATTTTAGTTGTTGTACCCCTAGGGTTGACATGCTTTTCAAGGTCCTAAGATAATATTTCTAATCACACACACACAAAAAAAGATTTTCTGTCTCCAGAAATCAAATTTATATCTGAAAGAATAAATATAAACCACTATGCAGGATAATTAGTAGAGAATGTTTCATCTAGGAGGGCAGTTCTAATGATTAGGTTTCTAGTCATTCAATGCCACATGAACCCCAGTGAACCAAGTAGAGAATCCTCTCAGGATTCCTTTCAGGAATCCTCTCACTTGGCTGGCTTATGATGATACCTGTGATCTGAAAAACACAACTCCATAGAAGAAATAAGCTACTTTTCTACACAGGGACAGCATGTGAATGAAAAGTGTAGGTTTAGCATCTCCTGTCTAAAAATCCCAAATCTGCAATGCTTTAAAATTCAAAACTTCTTGAGTGTCTCCATGACACATCAAGTAGAAAATTCCATACCTAACCTCATGTGACAGGTGAAATTCAAGGTACAGGTACACTGAGGGCTGGAGGTATAGCTCAATATTAGAGCCTATGCTGAGCCAGCTTATGCAAGGACCTGGGTTCAATCCCCAACATTGGAAACCAAACACAAAACAAAACACAAGTGCACTAACATTATTTCATAAAATCACTTTCAGGTTGAGTATAGAGTGTATAAGAAACATAAATAAATTGCTTGATTAGACTTGGGTTTTATCCATAAGGTATTTCAATATGTACATGCAAATATTCAAAATATGAAAAAGAATTCAAAATTCAAAACGCTTCTGATCCCAAGCCTTCAGTTAAGCGATCCCTAACCTGCATTTCCATTGAGTCTGTCTCTCTGAAGTTTCCCAGACCTAACATGCTTTCCCATTCCTGGGACTCTTCCTGGACTGATGGCCATCATTCTTTGACTTACCTAAAAATTATAGTAACAAACAGAGGGGTCCTTTGGTATTTATTGACATGCTACATATAATGTGCACATCTGACATGTGGCAGGTTCTCAGTAAGTATTTTCTATTTTATGGATGCCTATACTGTTTTCTCTAATCTTTGTGTTTATTAGCCTGATTTCCCACTCTTCTGTGACCATATTAAGGTCAGGGGCTATGTAGATTTATCTCCATTCTTGAACACCAAGAACAGTGCTTACGACAATAAGTGTTCATTAAATGTGAGCAGAGTGGATGAATGAGTTAACAGGTAGCTCGGAAAGTTCTAAGACTTATGTCAGATTCTTCCATTTTCCTGAACTTATATTTACACAATTAACTTGCACATGTAACGGACTCACAAACTGATCTATAAAACATGCAAAATGATCTTCTATCATTGATCGTTTAGCATGTTCGGTAGATTCTAGTATTAGGATCCTCTGGAATTCAATCTCCCCACTTTCTCCGTCACTCTATTGACACACATGAGATCAAGCTCTGTTCTTTTATTATGAAGTATGTGTTGACTAACTCATGGGCTGAGAATTCAGTTCAAATCTTGATCCTTTCCTTTCCCTTTCATATAATCTTGGGAAAGTAACACAGTGAAATGGTCAGTGTGTAGCATTTATCGCTACTAGCGATTATCGTATGTACTTATCATCCAGCTTCCTCTGTAAGAGTGCAAGCAGCTCAAGGGCCAAGACTCTGTCTTGCTGACCACTGTGTCTATGGTGTGTGGAACAATGCCTGGAAACTAGGAGCTGCTCACTGATATTTGTTGTCAGAAATGCTGATGTAGTCGGTGTGAAGTGATGAGTACAGTTTCTCATACCCATTGGACACTCAACAAGTGGAAGCATCCATCTGGATTGTTCCATATCCTCCTTACCACCAGTCTTGCCTCCCTCTGTTCACTCGGCACTTGTGAACAAGAGTATTTCTTTATTGCAAGCATAATTATGTCATTGCCATTTTCAGTTCTTTAATGACTCTCCAGTATCTTCAGATTAAAGATCGGGCATTTTGGTGTTGTACCCCAGGCCAATTGTGATCTGGGTTCCACCCAAAGAGCCATGATTACCTCCTGCTTCAGGTGTGCTGCAGTCTCTGTTGTCTGCCCCTTTGCAAGGTTGTTGCCTGTGTTTTATGCTTGTCTAATTCTTAGCCTACGTTCCTAGAATTTGTCATTATTAAGAACTCAGCTCTGATCTCATGTCCCTGCAGAGACTTCTTGATGTTCTCCTGGTAAGTTTAGTCTCTTCAAGCATGTGTGTGTGTGTGTGTGTGTGTGCGTACATGTGTGTGTTATAGTCTCACATCAGACTGTACTATTTCTATTGCATCTATTAGCTCTACCAAATTGTAGCTCCAGCTAAATTGTCCTGCTCCCAGTATGTTATGAGTTAAGTGCAGACTGCACCTTATTATGCATCTTTGTTGAGTGAAGGAATGAATGGACGAATGATTAAATGAATACTTTTATATGTCAGGTATTGTACCTACTGAGTTTGTGTGGAGTGGTATTGGCTGGGCTACAGAGTCTGTGTTTGTTTATGGACTCTTTGGTGCTGCTGCTGTATTTTTTGCATGCTCCTTTTCTCTTTTGAGTATTTCTTTCTTTGGATCCATGACTTTAGCTTTATATGGAGCAGACTAGAGAAACTGGGTAGATAAGACACTGTTCTTCAGGGCTCTCCCTCTATGTGCAAGTAAGGATGTATCTGCTGGAGTGATAAACTCATTTCTGGCATTTCATTCTTTTGATGCTAATCTGGGTAACAGGAAAAGTTCCATCTCTCTTCCTCATACTTCCTATGTCTCCTTTCTATTCCAAGGAGGTCTATCCCAGCCATGGTGGTGTAATGGAATGGAGGGGTCATTGGGGAAGACAGAAGAGGTAGGTGCATGTCCCAATAAGCCACTTGAACCCTCTGAGGTTCTGTCTTCTCATTTACAAAAAGAGGGGTCATCTGGCTCCTTCTAGAATGTGACATTCTAGAATTACATGATGCCTATGGTGCTGATAAGGATGATCACATAGTAGTGATAGCCTTTGAAGAGGGTCAGTGGCGGGTTCATGTTCTCCAGGCAAGCCTTTGCCCCCTGTGGCATAAAATCAAAGAGGGCACATTTTGTTAATGTGCTTTATCTTGCCCATCAGCTTTGGGAACTAATTCCACCGGGTGATCACAGTTACTGGACCTTGTGGTCTAAGGAGATGCAATCCCAGAGCAGTTGCCCTCTGACCTGCTGACTGGCCTGTGCATTACTCACTCTGTCACCGGTCCTGAGACTGGCCTACTGCCTGCTGGGAGCTCCACATTCTGGAGCAGCAGCTGGGCCAGGAATGAAACAGGATGCTTGCTGGGTGAGAGGGCAGGGGTGGAGACTGTTGCACAGGGAGGATGATACAGCTCAGACCAAACATACACCCATACTCAACTTGTGCACCCAAGGAGCCATGGATGCACTGTGATCACAGACAGAGAGTGGATAGATGGACCCCAGGGAGAAGAGTGTCTGATTGTTGGTAATTGAATTCTAGGAATAGATCATGACTTTGCCAAACCAAATAACCAAAGCTGAGGGCAGCAGGGGCTGGTATGTTGGTGTCTTCTGTCACCTTTTGCTTGTGTTTCCCATTCATGGCAGAGCTCTGACTGCAATAACAAACAACACAGGCAGCCCAAAGCTCAGTTCCTGACGGACTTCATAGTGAGACAGATCAAACATCACAGTCAGCCTGGACTAGTGCCTGATTTAACAGGGAGCTCATCCTGGGGCCCGGAGCCTTGAAGCTTCCAAAGCAACCATGACTCCTGAGGCCTTAACAATTAATCCTTCCTAATGGGGTTCATGGTTTCTGTAGATGTACCCACCTTGTTTCTGCTAGAGTTAATGACTGATAAAAGAGGAGATGCCGAGATTCGGCAAGGTAAGCACTGAGGGAAGAAAGGACTTAGGTGACTTCAAGGCAGAACAAATGACCCAAACTCTAAACTCTGAGGTTTGCAACTGTCTTGTGAACTTGAGCAAGTTTCTTAATCACTCTGAGCTTTGGTTCTCTCATCATATGTATGGACAGTGGAAGGAGTTCCTTTTAACAATTAGGTATGAAAGCAAAGAACTGCAAAGTTGAAAGATTATAGTCATAGATTCGCTTAATTACAACTGTTTCCATTCATCCATGTGTATGTTCTAATGCAACATTCTGCAATAGGAGATGATATTTCTATGGAGAGTAAGGCAGGGATGAAGAAAAAAAGCAGAAAAGAAAAGAAAAAAAAAGAAAAATCTTAGGAAACACAAAAATGCCACATTTGTGTAAAGGATATGTCTTCCTTCTCTGATATTTGCCCACAAAGGGAGGGGTTTTTGTATGTTTTTTTTTTTTTTTTTTTTTTTTTTTTTTTTTATAGAACTGGCAGTACATACCCTTAGGCACCAAATGCTAGGGAACTAAGAGGTAAAATGAAAACTACAATTATTAGCAATTCCACATTGAGAAACATAGGGACACAGATTGTGTGTCTAAGTCCAACATCATTTGCTTTGACTCAGAAACCCAGTTGTTTAATGGAGAGACTGAAACACCTTTGGGAGTTACAGTCTATCACATGGAAACCTTAGTTCTGTAGGTTGTTTCCTTGTAGACAAAGTACTGAACTAGAACGAGATTTCTCTCAATGTAGGACATGCTGGGCTAAATCAAAGCTGGTAGACTCTGCTTCAGCAGTGGCCAGAGAGATGCTTGCAGAGTGCAGTAAACAGGACATGGAGGAAGTTGGGAGCTGGACTTGAGTTGTTAACAAGCCCCCCCACCCCATTGTCAGGAAACATGAGGAGCTGACGGCCACAGAGCACACAATGATGCAGCGGGAAGTAGCCTTTATAAATACACAGGGGTCAGGGCCAAGCCCTGCAAACAATAGGGGAAATGATGATGGCAGGGAGTGGGTGTGGGAGGTGGAGAAGGCCAGGATGAGTCCATCAATGACAATAACTGAGCAGGCAATGTGTGTGTGTGTGTGTGTGTGTTGTGTTGTGGGAGTGGGGGTTGTAGACAGTGGCCTGGGGGTTTGCAAATTAAA
Organism: Sciurus carolinensis; assembly: GCF_902686445.1. Classification (NCBI taxonomy): domain Eukaryota; kingdom Metazoa; phylum Chordata; class Mammalia; order Rodentia; family Sciuridae; genus Sciurus; species Sciurus carolinensis. The sequence goes on along the minus strand of NC_062223.1, from coordinate 127,993,169 downwards.
CAATACACATTTCCAGGTGACTCAGTAGCCACAACAGAGGGCAGGGGGGTCTGTAAATAGTCCACTGTGAGTCCCATTGTTCTTTCAGGAGCCTCTCCCTGGCCTCTACGTGTGGAAGATCACCATTTTGCTCCACTTACCAAAAGTTAATGGAGTGTTGAAAGGCTACCATTCCTCACCATGATGAAAGAGAGCTGTTGGATCCTATTCTTTGTCTATGTTCACTCTTGAAAGCAAATAGACCCTAGAAAAAGCTTGAGGATCCTGGAGTGCTAGGGTGCAGGGTCTGCAGAGCATCAGGCAGTGCTTTCAGAGCTGAGCTTTGATTTAATCTCCTTGGATCCATTTGGTATGTGACTGGGAGATGAATAGATTAGGATATCACCCTTCATTTGCTCTGTGGGGAAATGCATCTTTGTAACCAGAATATAACCTTGCAAATGAGATCAAATATTTGAAGTGCTGTGGAAAAGGTCATAAACCAAAGTGAGAATCTTAATCATTTGTCCAGCATGAATTATTCCTTGCTGGTCAAGCTAGTGAGTGACAGGCTATTTGTAAAGGTGCTTAAAAAATCTAGAACTTTCTTTCTTTTTTTTTTTTTTTGTGGGGTAGTTCTTAGTTCTTTTCCTTATTAGCTGGAGATGGCATAGACAACTTAAATTCTTTAGGTTTAATTTCCTATTACTGCCTGAGGTTTGTAATTCAGGATACCTACGAAATGCTAAACTTATGACAACAAGAAGATTTTGGACAAAGTCAATTTTTCTTTCTGTCTTTGCACAGCCATTTTCTGTTGAGCCCTGGAGGTTCACCTTTACCCTTGACATATAGCACATGTTCCATTTGTTCTTGGAGCAGGTGTGATTTCATGAAAATCAAAGAAAGATAAAGGAGAGAAGCTATCATCAAGTGCCATTTTAATTGTACCAGGTGTTTATAAAGGATGGCTTCTAAAGGTGGTTTCCATGTGCAAAAATATTTGTGACATTTGAAGACATCTCAAGGAGAAAGTGGAACATGTCTATAATCCCAGTGGCTCAGAAGGCTAAGGGAGGAGGATTGTGAGTTCAAAGCCAGCCTCAGCAACTTAAGCAACTTAACAAGTCCCTAAGCAACTCAGCAAGACTCTGTCTCTAAATAAAATATAAAAAAGGACTAGGGATGTGGCTCAGTAGTTAAGAGCCACTGGGTTTAATACCTGGTACCAAAAATTAAAAAAAAGTAATGAAAAAATAAAAATTGTGAACTTACTAGATTGAATGTTCTGTTTATCAGTTATTCGATTTTAGAGCACTTTGTTATGAACATAATTATTTAATTGAGTAATCTGTTATTTAATAGATTACCCCTTTCTCGAAAAGGTGTGCTTTCCCAAGATGGGCCCTGTGCCTCTCCAGTTAATGTGGTTCCAGTGCTCAGCATAGTTTTGGTAAGAGGTCTGTACAATTTGAAAGGCATTGCTTTGTATCTGGGTGTTCACATTCCTCTAGTCATAGAAAGAGGACTCCGCGATTTAGGACAATAAATTTTGCTTTAGTAGAAAAGAATATATTGTGAAAGGAAACAGCTATATTTACCCTAAGAGTACATTTACTCTATGTTTACTCAATACTCATCCATTTAATATTTATTGAGAGCCCACGTAATGGGCCTTCAGTAAACACAGAGGGAGTGAACAGGGGAAAGCATGCACTCTGAACATGTCTTTTCCACACTCAGTCTCTGCAAGGAGCCAGTTGGGAGCTGGGAACTGGGGGCACAGGTGTATTGTGGGGGCCTAAGCTCAGCTCTCAGGTCTGGGGATGCCATGATATTCAGGGTGCCCTCCAAGAAGGTGTTGGGCTTGCTGCATCTCTGATGACAGAGGAGCCATTTCTTATACATTCCACGGCAAATATAAAAAGGCAAAGTCTGGTTTAAATCAGAGTCCCTTTGAGTAAAATGAGAATGTATGAACTTTAGATGGAGGTTAAACTACTTTATATCTACAGCCTTGTGCTGCTTAATGACAATTTAGTAACTTAAATGATGGCATCCCATAAGATAATAAAGGAGCTGAAAAATTCCTGTCAACTAGTGATGTCATAGTGTTGTAGCACCACTGTGCATTGCCTGGCTGATGTGTTTGTGGTGACATTGGAGTGAGCAAACCTCCTCTACTGCTGATTCATACAAGTGTGCCACACACAACTGTGTGTCACACTTAGTACTTGATAATGAAAACATGACTGTTACTGGCCTATGTGTTTACTATATTATACCTTTGTCGTTATTTTAGTGTTCTTCCTTACTTATATAAAATAAAGGTTTACTATAAAATAACATGCCCTTGTATGCCGGCGGCAACCTCATTTATCTTGTATTTCAATTACATAATTTTTTTCTTGTAGGTGATTTAATCTGATATTATTTTGTTTCTTATGGTCCTAGGAGCAATAGTTTATAATACAGACACAAACCATATGGCCTAGGTGCAGAAAGCTGTACCCTCTAGGTTTGTGCAAGCATAATCTACAATGTTTGCATAATGATAAAATCACCTAATGATATATTTCCCAGTATATATCCCCTCGATTAAGCAATATATGAATGCATTTTAATGTCTGTTGTTTGAGACATACACTTAATAGACATTGATTTTGAATTTCAGTGAGGAAAGACTAATCAGAATAAGGACTTCAAACTTGTTAATTATACACTAATGTTAACCTTGATATATTGCTGGTGAAAAAATCAACAGCCATATCCTTTCTAGGAAAAAAATTATATTAAGCCATATTAAGGCTTTAATATACTTCTACTCTTTAGCCTTGGGATTTTATATTGAAAATCTTTAATGAAAATGGGGACAAAAACATATAAACAAAGGAGTTTATCAGAGATCTATAGAAGTAATTTTAAAAGTAGGAAATACTTTTTTTCTAATAATAGGGGATGTTTAATTAAATACTGGTACAAACAAATGATAGAATATATGATGGCACTGACAAAATTAATTAAATTAGTGACATTATTTAAATTACTTTTGTGTATAATTTGGATCAGTGACAATCATTTGACAAAATTGAAAAAATACAAAACACAAAATCATCTATAGAATTTCTGAACTAAGAAAAAAAACTAAGAAAAAAATATATATTTTTTACATATAAATGTAAAAAAGACTGAAACAATGTTGTAAAATATTAGTGGGTGATTTCTTTTCCGCATGTTGGAGTGGTAATTTTCTATTTTTTCTTGATATTTTTCTGCTTTTTAATATATTCAAATAATAAATCTCTGTGTTACAATCATTTCAAAAGCTATTTTAACTTTGCTTTGATATGTTTACTTTTGAAATTCCAAATTTAGATTTCTCTATTAATCTTTGGAAGAAATGAAGGCACAGGAGCTAGTCTCTTCAAAAAAGAAAGAGGGAGAGAGAGAGAGGAAAAGTCATGTAGAAGAAAATCCTTCAGTTTTGGAAAAGATCATGAGGGAATCACAAATATATCAAGACAGTTTACATATATATATGTATATATGTATGTATATGTAAGTATATGTCTGTATATATGCACATATATGTACACATAATCCCCATTCTCCCCACCCCCAGGCTTCTGATAAGCCATTGCAGGAAAAGAAGAAAATGAAGACAATGTTCCTATAAGAATGCCTTCAGCAGAGACTATGGGAAGTTCATGTGACAACTTTTAGTGATATGCTCAGGGTTACAAACACTAGGCAATGTAATGTTTTTTTGATATTAGAATGTTTTCAGGTGCAGATAAGTTTTCAAGAAAGGTTGAGCTAAATAAACTACAAACAAACACTGTAAGGATAATAGTTATAATATTGGAATGGGTTAAGAAATAAGGGCTAAATTTATTGTGTGCTCACCAAATACTGGGTGCTATTTTAGGTATTTTTATATGTGTGAACTCCTGTAATCCTGGCAGTTTGAAGAGATTACTACCTTCATTCCATAGATTAGTAGACTGAGCCTTAGAATGTCAAGCAAGGTCACAGGACTAATGGGGAAATCAGGAATTGAATCCGGAAAGTCTAGCTTAGAGTCTTTGCTTTTGCATCACAATATAACCCCTTACTGGTAATGAACATTCTGCACAATGCGAAAGGAATTGCATTATAATGAGGGTTTTGCATTCCCATGTCCAGGGAAAGAGGACTGTTCAGGAGGACAACAAACTGCACCTTAGTGGAAAATACTGCAGTGAAGAAAATAGCTATATTTGCCTCAAGATTGAAAGTCTTATTCAATACTCATCCATGCAATAAATATTTATTGAGGATATCCTGGAATCAGAGATAAAATACTTTACTTGAGAAAGAAAGACAAGGAAATGATATGCTGAAGGTCACCAAGACCTTTGGACTTATCCAGGACTGATGTAATTACACAGGTATTTTAAACAGGGCACTTTGACAATCTGAATAATATCTAGGAGACTACAGGATGAGAGATTTGGTAGTAACTTAGCAATCAAAGTTAGATATGTTGAGGGCTTAAAATGTAACATTGTCTGAACTGAATGAAAAAGAAATTGGTGGCTTTATTAATTTGGGTACCATCAGGGAAGAGATGGGACCCCACTTAGCTGGGTACTATAATGAATTTAATACAGGGGCTATTTAAAAAAAAAATGTGTGACTGGGATTTAAGGAATACAGTGTGATCCCAGCAGCACCAGAGAGGCTAAGACAAAGAGTCACAAGTTCAAAGCCAGCCTCAACAACTTACTTAGTGAGGCCCTGAGCAACTTAGTGAGACTCTGTTTCAAAATAAAAAATAAAAAGGGCTTGGAATGTGGCTCAGTGGTTGTGTCCCAAGCACTTAATCCCTGGTAGGACAACAACAACAACAACAACAACAACAACAAAAGATAGAAAGAAAGAAAAAGAAAAAGAAAGAACGAAAGATAGTGTGGGTTAAGCAGTGATCCCAGTTGGCAATATTAGGAGACAGGAATCCTTTATCACCTTCAGACTGATGGCCAGCAGGAAGGAATGTTTTCTAGAACCCAGGAAACGACCTGTGTAGAAGAGGATGCCTGATGGTCTAGCCCTTTGTCCAGGATGCTGCTGGTCCATGACAACCCCACAGCACACAGCACACAGGGAGGTAGCCCTCTCACTCTCCTGCCTTCTCCCTACCTCCCTCCAGTGCCCACCAGCTGGCAACCAGAGGGCCATGGAGCTCTGCAAGTTGATACTTATAAGCTAACTTCCTTGGGCATGCATATGGGAGAAGAGGAAGTGAAGCCGTTTAACTCAGTCTCCATTTGCATGTGGTAATAAGAGGGGATGGAACCTGCCATGAGTCCCAGGTTTTGGGGTCAATGTTTCTAGATCCTGAGAGAAGGAATATAGAACGATGTGTTGAATGAGGAAAAACAGGATATATTCTGTTGGGAATGCATTTTTGAAGTGTGTGTAACAAATTCATGTATAACTTCTAGAAGGTAGTCATCATATACTCAGCTATGACGAGAGATGGAAAACTACTAGCTACCATCAGTTTATATGGGTGAGAATGAAACCATCGTGGTAGACAAGTCAGTCAAGGAGGATGTGTAAAGTTATGTAACAAGTTGACTAAGAATTGGGAGGATCTCCCATTTTTTAAGAGAAGATGGAAGCAAAGTCACCAAGGAGAAGTAGCCTAAGGGTTCAGAATTCACTTAAACTTGGTTCTTTTTTCTGTGCCAGGCATAATAGCTTTTTATGGACTCCCACAGTTCTAAGGTGGAAACATAGCTTAGGCTGAGACTTGGGTTTGTCTGCTGGACCTCAGAATAGAACCCTGGCTGCTGACCTTTCCTCTCGAAGCCTTCTTTACCTCTCTGGGACAGGGTTTTTTGACCACATCCTACCTCACAGGGTGTTTTTAAGGATAAATGAGATAACGTCTGTGAAGCCCCTGGAGAGGAAGCCTCCTTGTAGATAAGCACACCCTCTGGTATTTTTAGCTGGAGAGTGCTGGGTGTTCAGGATATGCCATTTAGCAATTCCTGGAGCCTTGAAAAGGAAAGAGAAAGGGGTGGGGTGGGGGCAGGGAATCAGTAGACTACAACAATATCATTTTTCGAGAAATCCCTCCCACCCCGAGTGTAAGAATCCACGTCAAAGGAAACAAACACCATGTGTAGATAAAACAGGAAGGTGACAGGTTTGCTTGCTTGCAACCAAGTCAGGGAGATGCCAAAGGGCTTAGTCCTGGCTATTTGCTCACTCTAAGGGGCAGGGGTCCAATTGCTGGCTACTCCTCTGATAATGACCTGAGGGTTTGGCCACTCTCTGTCGTGAACAAAGTGACAGGAAACATCTTCATCACCCATGACTCCTCAAGAGGTAATGAGGTTGGTGTATGTGTGTGGGGGTGTATTTCCTGTCAAGATTCCAAAAAGGGTGCTCATGGAGGCAACAAGAATTGGCATGCTGATCCAACACGAGACAGGCTACAGAGTGATAACAGGGAATGGCCCACCCTCAGGTCCACATTTGCCTCCTAAGCATAAAGTCTTTCAGAGCTAATAACAGGAACCTGGGAGTGATAACTTACTTAGAGAAAGGTCTTAGAAGAGTTCATCTAAGGGCTTCATCAATGTTCTTTTCCTCTTTTCCATTTCTGGAGTCAAAGTGTTTATCTCTCAATCCCATGCTAGAGAGCTGAATGTCCCTGTGTTTGGGGAGGAAAGTTTACCTTCCCTGCTCCAGGTTCTGAGTCTGACATTTTGTTTGCATTATGTCATTTAACCCTATATACACACTTAGGTATTATCAGTACATTTGCACACATAAATAAGCTCAGACAGATATCGAAGTTTCAATATCAATAGCCAGATCTAGGTTTAAATTCTGTCTCTACTATATACAAGAAGCATGTTTAGGAAGTAATTTGACTCTTCCTAGCTCATTTTCTTTAACTATAACTTGGACAAAATAACTTCCATCACAGGATTATTATGACAGCTAAATGAGATAGATAGACAAAATTTGAACAACTAACCTATTAAACTCAGAAACCAAAGTGGCACAAAGTATAATTATGAGATATTGCTCCAACCACTTTCCCCCAAGTATCCAGTTGATGCAGAGTAAAATTAATGGGGGGAATGCAATGTTTTTTCCACCTTGGTCGTCTTGTTAATTTTTGTTTTCTTAAAACAGATAGAGTGTGCCCTCTGTAGACATGTGCGGAGATCTCCAGACCTGACTTTTGCTCCACATTTGTGAAACAGTGATGGACCTATTTTGGGGGCACTGGAGGTAGAGCTTATAGTACATCCCTAATATGTCTCCTGTTGAGTGGTTTAGTGTCAGAGCAGCAATCACTTACTTGCTAGATAAAGATTTGGGAGATACAATTTCCTCAGAAGATGGGAAGGTCTTAATCATACAAAGTCATAAAATAGTAGCATTCAAAAGATTCACTTCTTTTTTTTTTTTTTTTTTTTCTTCTTCTTTCGCAGTGTTGGGAATTGAACCCAGGGCCTTATGCTTGCAAAGCAAGCACTCTATGAACTGAGCTATATCCTCAGCCCAAGAATCTACTTATTTTAATTACAAATGAGGGAATTGGAATCCAATTAGGTCCAGTTCAAATTGTCACAGTTTGCTGAGGATTAAACTAGGGTTGGAGCTCCATTCTTCTTTACCTAAGGCTTCTTCTACTGTATCCTACTCTCTTTTTTGCATTTTATATCTTCTACGTCTTCTTTCACCTGACTTGCCTGGTTTTTAGAGTATTTCCCCCCAAAACAATGGAAATGGTTTATAATAATGCTTTCTCATTGGAAAATACTTCATGAAAGATTTGCATCATGAATGAACTTTACTTCCAGAAGTATCATACTCACTTTCTCAGATCTGTTTGGTTCTCCCTGTTACAAAGATTTGAATTCAAATCAGTTAGCTCAGATAGTGTAGAAAGCAATTCTCTTGGAGGGATCGCATGAAGAACAATGGCTCCTTTTTTCTTCTCATGCCAGTGTTTCCTGGATTCTTAGTATTATCCCTCATTTAGGGAATATTAAATATTACAGTTGTTATCCCATGCAATGACAAATCCTTGGCAGTGAATGCTTCTTACTACTAGAAAATTAGACATAGTGACAGGGTTAATTCCCAACAGGACAAAAAGGTGTTGGTGGTGCGAAGCTATTGCTGCCCTGGGATACACATCAATTCTGTCCCTGACAATCTGAATGGCAGTAGAGACTGAACTCATTTGTGCCCAGAATATTATCTCCTTTCATCCTTTATCTGGGCCTTTGATGCTCCTTAAGCTGTGAATGTGAAGGAAATCAAGGTGCTTTCTTCAAACTTGAGTTTGGAAATTCCATCTGTGTGAAGGTTGAAAATGATTGGGTAGCAATGAACTCCTAACGTGAAAAGGAAAGACCACCCCTTACATCAGCATACCCCATGTAACTTAAGTCCACCCTTCTGGCAAATCTCTTCACTGTTCATCAGGAGCAGAGGGAATTATCAGCCTATTGAGTGGAAAGGTTAAATGAGTTTTATCATCTTCTCACTAAAATGACAATCCTGGTGTCAGGTTTCATTTTGGTGATGAATGTTATGGTGGGGAGGGCTAGCAGGATGCCGTAGGCTCTCAGGCAGCCTGCAGAAGGACATTCAGGGGAACAGGCACTGCCTTATAGAGAGAAAGGCAGAGAAATGGTGTTCTGTGCTCTCTAGGAATGGTCTCTGTTTACCCAAGAATGTCTGAGAATTATGAATTCCAAAACACTTTTATCACATATATTTATGTCAATACAAATTTATGTCATCCACCACAATGAAACCATTCACTAAAGTCAGTGTGGGGTTCAAATCTCGTGATGCTACTACCATTGCCATTTTGGTTGATTCCTTCCTCCCACAGAATTTGTAAGCATTTATTCTACTATAAAACAACTACCTGGAATCCAAACAGTTGTGCATTGATGATATTTTTAGGTGAAGAAACCATTAAGATTTAAGGCAAAGCCAACCTCATATTTGATACTCAATAAGTTTGTGTTGAATAAAACAACACAAACATTATGCTGCACAATTTGTTTCCTTCCTCAGGGCCTTAATACACTGTGCTCCACAGATCACCAGCATCATTATCTACAAATGTTACCAAAAAAAAAAAAAAAAAAAAAAAAAAAAAAAAGAAAGAAAGAAGGAAAGAAAGAAAGAAAGAAAGAAAGAAAGAAAGAAAGAAAGAAAAGAAAAAATGCCAAGTCTCAGGTCCCACCTCCAGACTAACTGACTACTACCAGACTACTGTATTTGTAGCAAAATCCTCAAGTGATTTCTACGCATGTTAAAGTTTGAGAAGCACTGTTCCAAGACAGTCCCTATGGCTGCATGGTTTCCTCAAGGTAAATGCAGTCTTTTGTGTCTGTTAAGCATGATTGTAAGGGATCTAATGGATCTGGAAAATGGAACGAAGTAAGTGTATAGCATAAAGCCTATTCACATCCTTTTCTTGGGAAAAAAAATGCAGCTTTTAAAATACCTTAGTGATAAATCTCTCTTCTATTTCCAAATATTATTATTCGTGTATTCAACCGGGCTGAATCCCTTTCAAAGGTTTTGTGCTTCTAGAAAGTAAGGATCATATTTCAGTCATTTGTATATATCCCTGCAATTTTACATGTGATAACTAATTTTAAACTGTATATTGAATCTAAGTAAAATAGTTTCTGTCATAGCACTACCCATTCTCTCTTCAAACCACTAGTCATAATTTGCAGCTATTTATTTCATTAGTATCTGTTCCTTCATAAGATGAAAAAGTACAGGAGCAGGTGAAATTCATCTCATTCTCTCCTGTGTCGTGTTTGCCAAATTGATGAATACACAGTGGTAACTGTGTCATAAATATAAATGTTCTGAACACTTAATCAAGTCAGAACTTGTCATTCTACATTGAGAAAAAAGAAACCTTCCTTATTTTATATGAGAATAATTGCAACAGTTATCACCAGTTGTTAGTTCCTGTTGGTTCTACTGCTGGGCAGATTGAAAACATTTATGAACTCCCAAAAGGCCCTAGTTTGAAGTTCCTTTGCTCCATCTACTTTCTTATTCAGAAAGAAATTGTTTTCAATTCCCCAGGCTAGAAACTCTCCGTTTCAAGCTCTGAGAACTATCCATTTTTTTCTTTTGTTTGTTTGTTTGTTTTTCTTTCCCAGAACTGCCCTTCTCAAAGAAAGCAATAGGAATCCATTCATGTGCAGCATCACCTCGACCTCCAACAGTTGTGCCATCCAACAGATAATCTCTCTCTCTCTCTTCTTCTTCTTCTTTGTTGGCCCATGAGCATTTCCTCCAGCCCATGGGAGCTTTGGGTTTGTGCACATGCCTGTGTGTGTTGCGTCTCTTTGGCAGTTTTTACCATTCTGTGGGTGTTTTCTCGAACTGCGCTTGGAACCACCGCTACCAGCCGCTGCCGTTTGTGCAATTCTCTGCAAAAATGGCTTCAAGTGTTACCTTGCTGGTTCCACTTGGGGGCAACCACAATGATGAACAGGCACGAACCCCTTGACGCATACACTTCACCTCCCTGACAGGCAGATAAGATCAAACAGCAGGGCTGCAAGAGGTCTGACATGCTGGGTTTGCTCTGCAGAGGGGAGGTGAGGTGAGGTGAAGCCAAGGCCTCCCACTACCACACTTTCATTGTGCAGGCACTAGGGCTGCCAGTGTCCCTCTCTCCCATGCCCTGCTTTCCAGGAAGGCTGGCCTCAGTGGCAGAGCGACCTGGTTGAATTTCCAAAGGGGTCTATGAGTGCATATCAGACAGGGAAATGGGCCTAGAAAAATTTCCTTTCCAAGGACCTAGTTTTCTTTATATTGTCACTGAAATTATTCCTTTCCATCTTTTGCTATTTCTCCCCCCATTACATAATTGTAAGAAGAATTTCACATGGTGTGTGCATTTACACTGAGCCAGGTTCTGTGCCAAGGCTTTGACACATCTTCCCTCTAATTGCCTCTACCCTGAAAATGGACCTGATTTTGCCTCCACACTCTTGAGGGAAGTCATGCAGATGTCAGCTTCTAAACCAAAGCCAGGAGGACTTGTGGACCCCACAGCCAAGTTAGGCAGGCAGTGTATGCGATAGGATTTCTGATAGGCTTTCTATTTTTTTGTTTATCATGTAATGATTACTTGCAACTCAAAAGAGAAAAGCAACCCTTGATTGGAACAGGATTAGCTAGTAATCAAGTTGTGAGCAGGGATTATCTGGGTCTAATCTTTATTACAAAAGTCATACTTGGTGAACTTGACTGACATTGCCTCATAGTGCAACAGCCAATGGCAGGAGTCTGAAAAGCCCTAACAAGAGGAGCTTGTGCAAATTATTTGTATGTAGGAGAAGCTGTGAGATCTTGCACTGTGGTCCAATGTGGTGAGTGGTTCAGGAGCATTTATTCAGTTGAACTAAGGGTGGTAGGAGGAAAGGGATTTTTGTTTGTTTGTTTGTTTATGAATGAGAAAATAGTCTAGAAGAAAATTGGATTCATGATTCAACAACACAGTTGGTTAAAAAAAAGAAGACAGAAAGGAAAGGTGTCACAGCAAGAATATAATTTCTTCCCTAAAACTCTATAAAAAAGGCTATTATATACAACAAGCAGCTGTTCATTTTAGTTCTTTACAAAAATGCTGAGAGACAAAATTATCAAGGGGCAAGAAGCAGAGGGAAAAAAAAAAACAGAGACATGCTCTTATTTAATATCTGCAGTATTTCAGGTTGCTTCACTTTTCATGATGTGTTGCTACTTTTGTTTCATAGGTGGGGAATTTAAAGCTGGGAGTAATTTGCCCAAGGGCATTAGGTAAAAAGGAGTGGAGCTGGCATGGACTCTGCCAGGTATGACTGTCTCAGCCATACTCCCGCCTCCTGTCTCAAATGCAAAGCAGGTAGCCCAGGTTCTAACTCTGCCCCATGAGAGCTCACAACCCATCTAGGGTCCCTGGTTGTCCAAGTTTGCAGCAGGGGAGTTGTGCTTTTTCTCAGAACCTGCTTGAGCTGGGAAGTTGCAGTCCTTGCTTGCATTATGTCTTTTACCCATCAACCACAGCCATCCACCTCCCCCCTGCTGTGGCCTCTCTTTCTAGCCACATATGGTTGGCTCAATATGTACTTTAAAATTTTTTTCTCTGGTCCTAGTAGTCAGAGAAATAGGGTGCTCCTGGGATTACCCTGTCAGTCACTGTGAAAACACTCCCTGCCAATCCTCCAAGTTCCAGAGAAATCCACAAACATCACAATAGCCCCAGGGGCAACAGTAATGAAATCTTGTAAGACTCCTTGCCATTCCTCCTGCTGAATGGCAAAATTCTGATAGGCTCATCGTATTACTTCCAAGGTTTAAATACCCGCAAGCCTAGCAAAGGTCATTTGGGGATAATTAAGGAAACTGTATACCTAGATATCATTGAACTCATTCTGTGAAGGCTGTTCTAGCAAAAGGGAGCCCTCTTACCTTGAGCTGTTTGCACTGTTTTTTTCTTCTACTCTCCTTTGGTTTCTTTGGGCAGCCAACTGTCTCTTGGCCTGTTTCTCTTTGCCTAGGTTGGGTTAAAGATACTAAGTTGGTGCTGTGCAGAGTGGCTTTGGGGTACTGTTGGACCAGTAGTTCCTAGACATTACTAAGTACTCACATTTCCAATCTTGAGCAGCAAGTCTGCTGCCTTCAAACTTCAGGATCTCACGTTCCAAAGTTCCAGATAATGGGCCACTTGACAAACTCCTGAGTTTCTCTTTGCTCAGACAAAGAATCAGAAATTACTGGTCAAGAGAAGAATGAGAAGGGAGCTGGGGGCCTAATCAAGCCCTCCCCCACCTTCTCTGAACACCTAACTTGTTCTTACCACAGTTTCCTTTTCTTCAATACACAAAATGCAATAGGAGAGAAACCACATATACACACGTTAGAGACACTTGTGACTGTCTCTCAGATCCCCTGGTGCCTCTGTTCTCTCAATACTCCTCCCTTTTAGAGGAGTTGGAAAAGGTAACCTTTCTGTTTTCAGAAGCATCTTTTGAGTCATTCTGGTGCCCTACCCTTTATTCCAAAATTTTGAGCTAATGTGCTCACTTCACTCCTGACGATAGTGGCTATTTTAAGTCAGGGTGGTTATACTTTATTTGGTCACAGAATTTTAAGGTTGGGGGCACCTGCAGAGGCTTTCTCTTCCAATTCTGCCATTTTACACGTGGTACATGGAAGCACTGGGAAATAAAGAGCTCTGGCTCTGGTGGAGGAAACAGGACTCACTCTCTGGCCTCCACACTCTAGCCTGACAAACCCCTGACCATTAGCACAGCCTGTTTCTGTCTTTTTATTGAGTGTAGCATTGGGACCAGAAGGTTTTATAACTTGAAGCTCTTGTCACCTTTCTCCACTTGTTTTTCTTGTATTCAGTTACAAATCTGGCTCTGACCCTTGCTGAAGGGGTCATTGAAAATGACCCAGGGACAGAGAGAGAGGAATAAGCTTGGTCATGACCCAGTCAGTCCATGGTTACTGGATTTCTCAGGATGGGAGTCTTTTTACAGGGTGGAGAAGAGGAAGTGGAGGAAAGCAGGGGCTATGGAGAGAGGGTCCAGGGAAGAGGGTGGGCACCTGGCAACACCATTCATTCCAGTGACCCATGTTGAGGTCAGAAGCCTACTGGGAGCAGTAAAATAGCATCCACTGAGAAACTGGTGACTTAGGAATTCTCAGATAGCTTCACTGATTAAAAGAGGTGAAAGAAAGATGCTAATTTGAAAAATAGCTATTAGAAATGTCTTAAGGAAATAGTGGATTTGAAGTTTTAGAACTTATTAAAAATGTGGCATCTTGCTCCTCTCCCAGCTCAGGAGATTCTTACAAAGTTTCGCATTAGAGGTCAGGAGTATGTTTTTCTTATTATGTTGTTATTGGTGGTTTTTATCCAGACCCCAGACCCCAGACCCTAGCCCGTGTGTGTGTGTGTGTGTGTGTGTGTGTGTGTGCGCGTTTGTGTACTGACTTTTCCCTCCATACTAGGAATTAACACCAAGTCCTGGAACATACTACTACTGAGCTAAATTCCCTTTATATATTTTATTACAAGCAGGGTCTTGTTAAGTTGCCCTGGCCGGCCTTGAACTTGTGATCTTCCTGCTTTACTTTCTGAGTAGCTGGGATTACAGGCTGTGCCATCTCATCCAGTCTCATGTGTGTGTTATTTCTTAAAAAAAATTTTTATTTGTTCTAATTAGTTATACATGACAGTAGAATGTACTTAAACATTTTGATAAATCAGACATAAATGGAGTACGATTTCTCATTTTCTGATTGTATGTATCGTAGGATCACATGGGTCATGCAGTCATGTGTGTACATGAGATAATAATGTCTGTTTCACTCTACTCTCCTTCCTACCCCCATAAGCTTTCCCCTCCCTTTGCTCCCCTTTACCTAATATAAAGTAAATCTATTCTTCCCCATCACCCTAATTGCGAATTAGCATCTGCATATCAGAGAAAACATTTGACCTTTGGTTTTTGGGGTTTTGTTTATTTCACCTAGCATGATATTCTCCAACTCCAACCATTTACCAGCAAATTCCATCATTTTATTCTTTAAAGCTGAGTAATATTCCATCATATATGTTATAAATATATGTATATATTATATATGTATCTGTATATATGTGTCTATATATATATATATATGTATACACCCCACATTTTCTTTATTCATTCATCTGTTGAAGGGCACCTAGGTTGGTCCCATAGTTTAGCTATTGTGAGTTGAGCTGCTATTTTAAATAAATTTTTTTTAGGAAATAATTTCAGATTTATAAAAACATTGAAAAGATAGATTGAGAATTGAGTACACACTTCACCTTTATACTATTTCCCTTGATTTCATAAAATATGCTAATGAAATTTACTATTTTAATTGTTTTAAAGTGTACAGTTCCAGGACATTAAATATATTCATATGGTTGTACAAACATCACCATCATCCATCTCCAGAACTTTTTCATATTTCTACACTGAAACTCTGTACCCATTAAACACAACTGCCCATTCTTCCTTCTCTCAGTCCCTGGCAATTACCCTTCTGTTTTCTGTGTCTGTAGATTCTAGTGTTCTTGGTACCTCCATGAGTGGAATGCAGTATTTGTCTCTTTGTATCTAGCTTATTTAAATTGGCACAATTTTAGCATGTATCAGAATTCCATTCCCTTTATAGGCTGAATGCTATTTCATTGCATGTAGAAGTTACATTTTGTTTAATCATTTATGTGTTAATGGACATTTGGATCATTTCTACCTTTTGGCTCTTGTGAACAGCTGGGACCATGGGTGTGCAAAACATCTGTCTGAGTCCCTGCTTTTAATTCCTTTGAGTGTATACTGATGTTAATTTCCTACATAAGCATAACACATTAGTATTCATAAGCGACAGATTTATTCAGATTTCACCAATTTTTCCTTTAAAATCCAATCTTATGATAAGCACTCTAGGAAATTCTGGTTTATGGATCAAGGTTTAAGGAAGAAGTGTCTTAAACTGACTTTTAAAAATTGCATATTTCACACATTTAGCAGTGCTGGATGTTGAAGAGAAGCCTGCCCTAACCGTGGGTGTGTATGCTGAATCTGGGGCAGGGTCCATGACAGACGGTGGTGATTCACTGCCTTTCACTAGGTTGAAGTATTGCCATCTTTCAAAAAGGAAAACTTGATAGCATCGATTGCTCGAGAACTACCTATAACGTTCTAGAGAGAAGCTCTTGGATGTAAAGTTATTTTGGTAAGAACTCTCCAGACAAATGCTGACTAGGGAGAAACCACTCAGTGTTTCTTAAATCTCAGAAGCAGACTCATCAACAGAGAAAAGCATGGGAAGGAACATGAACTGGAGGTTTTCTTTATTTCTTGCTTTTCTGGCCCCGGCAGAACACAGGGTCTAGTCATACTGGTGACATCTACCTCCTGCTGCCATTGAACACAAACAAGAAGAGGTCAACTTTGGGTGATGGGTGGGATGCATGTTTAGTTTGAAGAAGCACATCTTGATTTGACAGGGGGTAATCCAGTTCTTCAATGTTCTGGTTTTCTTTCCCACATTAAAAAACAGAAAAAAAAAAAAAAAAAAAAAAAAAAAAACCCAAAACAATCATGCTTCATTTCCCAAGTAACTACTGCTAGTTTTAGTTCTTCATTTACTCAATGCTGATTTATTAAGAATGGAGCATGTTCTTCACAATGCTTCTGCCAGGCATCTAAGGTGGAGAGGCTGATCAATAGACTCTTCACCTTAAGACTCATGTGGTCTGGTGAAAGAATTGGGCGGATGTTCATGTAAACAAATCTGGGATCAATGGTTATTTTAATTTGAGGATTATTTTTGCATGAAATGGACAAGGATTTGACTAAATCATAAGAGTTCTGGGATTCTTTTATAGCAGCATTAGGTTCTCATAAAACAGCATGGGGGTATCATCTATAGAAACTAGCCCAACATAGCACTACAGAATCAAGCCTCTAATGACAGCACAGAGAGAAAGAGCTGAAGATGTCTAACATGTGAAACAGCCTCATTACTGCTGCCCCAGGAGTATGGTATTCTTCAGGTACCCTTTCAACTCAGTCTTCTCGTGAGAAAGATTTGGGAGCAAATGTGAAATGAGTCCATGGGGACATCTTTATAACAGTACTCTGGATGCAGCATGGGGATGTGCCTTTCACGGTGGAAGGATGTGAAACCAAAAGCAGAAACCCAAGCTACTCTAAGGAGGTGTTAAAACAAGGAAGCAAGGGGAATTCAGAGAGAGGGGAGGACCTGGGCTGAAACCTGGTTTGGATTCTATTAATCTCAGTGACTTGGGAAAAGCCCTAGAGGGTCCTTAGCTAAGAGAGAAGCAGTCATGACCTCAGTACTAAGGTTGTTACATCTTTTCGGAGAGGTGTCAATTCCTGGGGACCCCCTTGTGGCAACCCTGACTCAGAAGGAAACTCAGCAGCCACTGCAGCCACTGCAGCATATCATCACAGACCACTTCCTAAAGGGCTTTGGGTTTTCCCTAGAAGGCACTTGCTTGTGTACAGTCCTGCCAGGAACAGAGGGTATTAACAGCCGGCCAGGTCAGTTCTTTTTAACAAACATGCACATACCACAATATATACATAAAGGACAGCTGTAAGAATAGGAGAACAGAAATAAAGCAGAATTTGTACCTTTTCCTTGCTCTCTTCATGTATATACATACACATATGCACAGACTTGATTATATACAGTTTATTATCTGTGCCTTACAATGTGTACGTCAAAGGTAGACACAGAAACAGGAAAAACAGCTGGCGTGTGTGAGACCCTGAGTTCCATCCCAGCACCACCAGAAAAGAAAAGAAACAAGAAAAACCTCAAGAAGGGGAAGAGAAATAAAGCAGTCCATGACCTAGTTCAACCCTTCCTCCTTTGCATGCTCTAGGATAATAGGTATTATGCAAAGGCAGAATTCTGTGGTCATGTACGTTTAGGAAATTTGAATGGAAAAAATTCAAGCATTTATTGTTGGATCTCTTAGAATTGCTTACGTGCTAATGGAATCATAAATCTCTTTTCTAACATCTGTGGCCATTAAACAATTTTTGGGGAAAGCATCATGTAGTAGAGATCTGTGGAGTGCTCTTAGGGAGACAAACCTAGGCTGATGTAGTTATTTGTGTTTGAACGTTAGGACTTCCTGGGCTTCCTGGCAGGCAAGACGACTAAAGAAATACAATTTGTTATAAGTTTTTCATTAGGTTAAAGCCTACCTTTTTTTGGATTCTAAGTTATAAATGAATTTTTGAATTGGTTATATAAAATGAGGAGCTCACTGAAGCACATGATGAATTGTCTCCTAAGTAATGGTTTAATTGCAAAAGTAAAATAATTTTTATTTATCTATTTATCTGTTTTTTACCCCATATCAAGTGTAGGGTACAAGCTAGCCAAGGACTTATCCTGAAAACTTAAATGAAAGCACTGTGTCTGGGGGGAAGGGCTGTTGATGTCTGATGATCTTGTTTGATGAAAACTCCTAAGTTTAGTTTTCCTTGAACACTAAGTCATTTGTCTATGATCTGGATAGGGGGTGAAATTCCCTAACCTATAGTTCTTTTTTTATTTTTTATTTTTATTTTTGGAGTACAACTTTTCACTTCTCTGGTCATACAAGATGTAGAGTCATACCATTTGTATAATTGTACACATACATAGGGTTATGATATTTGTCTCATTCCACCATCTTTCCTTCCCCCTACTCCCCTCCCCTCCTGTCATTTCCCTCTACAGTATCCAATATTTCCTCCATTCTTTCCTTACCCACTCCCTTGCCCTGTTATGTATCAGCATCCACTTATCAGAGAAAACATTTGATCTTTAGTTCTTTGGAATTGGCTTATTTCACTTAGTGTGATATTCTCCAACTCCATCCATTTACCTGCAAATGCCATAATTTTATTCTTCTGTATGTCTGAGTAATATTCCATTGTGTATATATACAACCTTTATTCATATATTGAAGGGCATCTAGGCCTAACCTACATTTCAAATCTGTAGCAGGATCCAGAGGCTGCTTCCTAATTGAAGGGATTTTCATTTTTTTTTAAATTAATTTTATTTGTTCTAATTAGATGTAATATCAGATACACATATGATGAAGTTTGGATATTTTGTCAGAGTGTTGAGAAGGCTGGCTCTTAATTCACCTAAATAAAAGGTCTTTGTTCCTTTCACTCTCTCTAAAGATGGTCCCAGGGGAATCCCGTAGGCAAATAGTCTTTCTTTATAGGCCATCTTGTATTTGCTAGGATGCTCGGACAGGGGCTTGAGCAAGACCACGAAGACTGGCTAGGTTGAGTGGTGAAGTCAGATCATGGCATTAGGGTTAAGGAGGAGGACTGTCTTCTTTTTTAAATGACACAGGTTTTGAAAGGAAAGAAATGCAGAAAGTCTTCATCACAACTCTCTTATCTCCATGATGTCATTACTCCTTATTAGCACAAGCAGACTGGGGACAGTTATAGTGAAAGTCCTGATAAGGGGGAAGTGATCACTTTCAAACTAATCTGGTATATCTGTCATAAGATGGTGACAACCAAGGAACATTTAACTATTAAGTAATCAGTAGCATAGATCCTTAATTAGAGATATAGCAGTAGTTCCTCCTTGATTATCTCTCCAATCACCCCACCCTAACACACACACACACACACACACACACACACACACACACACACACATCCTACACTAACCAATTGGGTCTAGGTCTGTATCACTTTTTGATGCATCCATTGCCCCCAGTGCTTCTCTTTATCAGAGTTAGAATTTACCACATCATGTTGAAATTAACTGCTTATGTGTCATCCTCTCTAAACTACAAATTTCTCAAAGATACATTCAACATATTATCATTTTAAAATCCACCAAAGAGTGCAAAAAAATTTGATCAAGCATGTTGCATATATTATTTCTGGACTAATTTATGGATGCTCATTTATGCTGTGCTTACTGATGAAATTTGGTCAGATATTTCCTTCTTTGATTTGTCACTTTTTAAATTTGTTCTTTTTAGTTATACATGACAGTAGTGTTTTGACACATTATACATACATAGAGTAAAAATTCCTATTTTTGTGGTTGTACATGATGTGGAGTTACACTGGTTGTGTATTCAAATATAAACAAAGTTATGTTCAGTTCATTCTACTGTCTTTCACATTCCCAACCCCTCCTGCATTCCTTCCAGTCCCCGCTGTCCCATGAACCTCCAAGCCTCCCTCCTCACCAATCTATTTTGAGTCAGCATCCACGTGTCAGAGAGAACATTCGGTCTTTGTTTTTTTGGGATTGGTTTATTTCACTTAGCATGATAGTATCCACTTCCATTCATTTATCAGCAAATTTCATAATTTCATTCTTCTTATGACTGAGTAATATTCCACATTATCTTTATACATTGATCTATTGAAGGGTACCTAAGTTGGTTCCATAGTTTAGCTATTGTGAATTGAGCTGCTATGAACACTGATGTGGCTGCATCACTCTAGTATGCTGATTTTAAGTCCTTTGGGTATATGCAGAAGAGTGGGATAACTGTGTCAAATGATGGTTCCATTCCAAGTTTTCTGAGGAATACCCATACTGCTTTCCAGAGTGGTTGCATCAAATTGCACTCCCACCAGCAATGAATGAGCATACCCTTTTCCCCACATCTTCACCAGCATTTATTGTCACTTGTAGTCTTGATAATTGCCATTCTGAATGAAATGAGATGACATCTTAGAGTATGTTGATTTTCATGTCTCTTATAAAAATGTCAAACATTATTTCATTTATTTGTTTCATATATTTGGTGTATTTCTTCTGTGAAGTGTCTGTTCAGTTGCTTTGCCCATTTATTGATTTTTTTTGTTTTTTTTTTTATTGTTGTTGTTGTTGTTTTTTAAGTTCTTTCTATATCCTGGAGATTAATGTTCTATCTGAGGTGCAGGGGGTAAAGATTTTCTTCCATTCTATAGGCTCTCTCTTCACGTTCTAGATTGTTTCCTTTGATGTGAAGAGGCTTTTTAGTTTAGGAATCAATCCCATTTATTGATTCTTGATTTTATGCCTTGTTCTTTAGGAGTGTTGATGAAAAATTCAGTTCCAAAGCCTACATGATGGGATAGATTTCAGTCTACTTTTTCTTCTAGTAGGCACAGGGTCTCTGCTCTAATGCCTAGGTCCTTGATTCACTGTGAATTGACTTTTGTACAGGGTGAGAGAGAGGGGTCTAAATTCCTTTTGTTACATATGGATTTCCAGTTTTCCCAGCAACATTTGGTGAAGAGGCTATCTGTTTTCCAATGTATGTTTCTGCCATCTTTGTCTAGTGTAAGACAAACTATTAATGTGGATTTTTCTCTGTGTCTTCTATTCTGCACCGTTGGTCTTCATATCTGTTTTGGTGCCAATACCATGGTGTTTTTTGTGCTATAGGTATGTAGTGTAATTTCACATCTGGTATTGTGATGCCTCCTGCTTCTCTTTTCTCTCTGAGGATTGCTTTGGCTATTCTGGGTCTCTTATTTTTCCAAATAAATTTCATGACTGTGTTTTCTATTTCTATGAAGAATGCCATTGGAATTTTAATAAGTATTGCATTAAATCTGTGTAGTGCTTTTGGTAGTATGGTCATTTTGACAATATTAATTCTGTCTATCCAAGAACATGGGAGATCTTTCCATCTTCTAAGGTCTTCCTCAATTACTTTCTTTAGCATTCTGTAGTTTTCATTGTAGAGGTCTTTCACCTCTTTTTTTTTTTCTATTGATTCCCAAATATTTATTTTCTTCCAGGATATTGTGAATAGAATAGTTTTCCTAATTTCTCTTTCAGTTGATTCATCACTGATGTATGGAAACACAATTGATTTATGAGTCATTTTTATATTCTGTTAGTTTGCTGAATTCATTTATGAGTTCTAGAAGTTTCTGGTGGGTATTCTAAATATAGAATCATGTAATTGACTAATAGGGATAGTTTGAGTTCTTCTCTTTCTGTTCGTCCCTTTAATTTCTTTCTTCTAATTACTCTGGCTAGAGTTTCCAGGACAATGTTGAATAGAGGTGGTGAAAGAGGGCATCCCTGTCTTGTTCCAGTTTTTAGAGGGAATACTTCCAATTTTTCTCAATTTAGGCTGATGTTGGACTTGGGTTTAGCATATATGGCTTTTAAAATGTTGAGGTATGTTCCTTACTATCCCTAGTTTTTCTAGTGTTTCGAACATGAATGGATGCTGTATTTTGTCAAATGCTTTTTCTGCATCTATTGCAATAATCATGTGATTCTTGTCTTTAAGTCTACTGATGTGATGAATCACCTTTATTGATTTCCATATGTTGAACCAAACTTGCATCCCTGGGATGAATCCCACTTGATCATGGTGCATTATCTTTTTAATATGTTTTTGTATGCAAGTCGCCAGAATTTTGTTAAGAATTTTTGCATCTATGTTCATCAGGGATATTAGTCTGAAGTTTTCTTTCCTTGATGTGTCTTTGTCTGGTTTTGGTATCAGGGTGATACTAGCTTCATAGAATGATTTTGGAAGAGTTCCCTCTTTTTCTAGTTCATGGAATGATTTGAGGAGGATTGGTGTTCTTCTTTGAAGGTCTGGTAGAACTCAGCTGAGAATCCATCTGGTCCTGGGTTTTCTTTGATTGGTAAACTTTTGATGATGTCTTCAGTTTCATTGCTTGAAATTTATCTGTTTAAATTTTCTATATCCTCTTATGTCCTCCTATTTCAATTTGGGTAGATCATATGTCTCTAGAAATTTGTTGATGTCTTCAAGATTGTGTATTTTATTAGAGCATAAATTTTCAAAATATGTTCTGATTATCATCTGTATTTCAGTAAGGTCCATTGCCATATTTTCTTTTTCATGGCGAATTTTAGTAATTTGAGTTTTCTCTTTCTTCCTCTTTGTTGACTTGGCTAAGGATTTATCAATTTTATTTACATTTTTTCAAAGAATGAATTTTTTCTTTTGTTGTTTTTTTAGTTTCTTTTGTTTCAATTGTATTGATTTCAGCTCTGATTTTAATTATTTCCTGCCTTCTACTGCTTTTAGTGTTGATTTGTTCTTTTCTAGGCTTTAAGATGTAATGTTAGGTCATCTATTCATTGACTTTCTATTCTTTTAATGAATAAACTCAATGCAATGAACTTTCCTCCTAGCACTGCCTTCATAGTATCCCTGAGATTTTGATATGTTGTATCAATATTCTTATTTACCTCTAAGTACTTTTTTAATTTCACCTCTGATTTCTTCTGCTATCCATTGGCCATTGAATAGCATATTATTTAGTCTGCAGGTGTTAGTTTCTATTTTTTATTTTTTCCATTGATTTCTAATTTCATTCCATTATGATATGATAGGAAGGTATTATCTCTATTTTTTTTTTGTATTAACTAAGAGATGCTTTGTGGCCTAAGATATTGTCTATTTTAGAGAAGGATCTATGTGCTGCTGAGAAGAAAGTGTATTTAATCATTGATGGATGAAATATTCTATATATTATATATATATGTTAAGGCTAAATTATTGATTGTATTTTTTAAGTCTATAGCTTCTTTATTTAGTTTTTGTTTGGAGGATCTATCCAGTGGTGAGAGAGGTGTGTTAAAGTCACCCAGTATTATTGTGTTGTGGTCTATTTGCTTCTTGAAATTGAGAAGGGTTTTTTAATTCAAGTTACTTTAATAAAATGAGTGGCCCATTTGGAAATAACGGTTTTTAGTCTGGACCATAAAATGGAGCTAGCACTCCTAAAGAAATCACAAGGATTATTTCAGGAGGAATGTAACTTTGAAACATAACAAGAGTAACATAAATTTGAAGACAAACCAGGTCAGTCTCTTTTGTGAGTTCAAACTTGAGAAAATCAAAATAACAAGTACATGCCACTTATAGACAAGTAAATAATCTTTTTACTATCTCTTGATCTTAGGACCACTAGTCCACTCTTGTTACTTCAAAGTTTGTTTCATGTCTGGAAAAAAGAGAGATTGAAAGTTTCATGTAAAATGGAATTTCTTTTCTTTTAAAAATATTTTTAGATGTTTTTATGACTACATTATAGTTATACATAATAGCAGGGTTCATTTTGACATATTCATAACTGCATATAACATAGTTTACTCTACTCAATCCCTGGTACTTTTTCTTACCCTCGTCTCCTCTCTCCCTCTGATCTCCTTCCTCTACTGTATTGGTTTTTCTTCTCTTCACTTCTTCTTAAAAGTGGTGCACTATAGTTATATATGAAATCGAATGC
The DNA here is from genome assembly GCF_902686445.1 of Sciurus carolinensis. Classification (NCBI taxonomy): domain Eukaryota; kingdom Metazoa; phylum Chordata; class Mammalia; order Rodentia; family Sciuridae; genus Sciurus; species Sciurus carolinensis. The sequence continues at coordinate 127,969,296 of NC_062223.1, read as the reverse complement.
ATTGTGATACATTCATATATGCACATAGCAAGATGTGGTCACCTTCATTCCCCAGTTCTTCCCCTTTCCTTCCTCTTATGCCTCTCTCTTGATTTCCTGCCTCCTGGGTTTGGGGAGATAGCTCAGTTGGTAGAGTGCTCACCTCATAAGCACTAAGGCTCTGGGTTCAATCCCCAGCCCCACAAAACAAAAACAAAAACAAAAAACCCCAAAAAATCCTGTGACTGATTTCCTGCCTCTACTCCACAGATCTCCCTTCTATTTTTACAAGATCCCCTGGAATTTAATTTCTAAAATCTTTCCTTATATGCAAGTAATATGAACTCCTTCAAATAAGACTAAAAGAAAGAACTCTTTTGTTTTGATCTGTAATCTAACAGTTCCTCAAAAAAGCATTTTCAAGCATTGGAAAATTATGTTCTAGAAAAAGCTCTTTCCAGTAGAAATATATTGCAGGCTATATATGTATTTTTGAATTTCTAGTAGTCTTATTAAAAAAGTAAAAAGAAACAGGTGACATTAATTTTAATAGCATATTGTATTTGATCCAGTATATCCACAATATTGCTCTTTCTATATGCAATCAATATAAAATTTTCATATTTTATTTTGCATTATTGTTTTGTATTGATTCTTTGACATCCAGTGTGTTTTTTATACGTATAGAATATTTCAATTTGAATTGGTCACATTTCAGTACTCAATAGACACATGTAAACCAATGACTACTGCTGGTCTAGAAAATCCACCACATGAGGAAAATCTTTCTCTTTCTCTTACAACGTGTGATTTTGTTAAGAAGATATTGATGAGTCTAGTACTGATGAGTTGAGCAAAGTATTTGGTAATAGGTATTAACTGAGTTCGGTTTGAAGCTGTGTTCTACGCAGAGAACCTAGTTTTGAACAAAAGAGTCAATCTTTCTTTCCTTGTAGAGCTAACATTCTGCTATGTGCTACAAATGATAAGTTATACAAATACAGTCTATGTTAAATAGCGATGTGCTAAAAAAATTGGAATGGTAAAGAGGAATAAAGAATGTTGAGAAAGACATTCCAGTATTAACATATTTTGCGAGTTGCCTTTGGACTGCAAAGGTTAAGGATGTGTACAGGCAATATTCCATGAAAACCATGTTGTTTGGTAACTACGCTTTTTATTTTAAGTAAAGAAATTGATGAAATGCATAAATTCATCTGATTTTTAAAGATACACAGGCTGACCATGGGCTAAGCATTGTGAATGCAGCAATGAATAAAACAAACTTAATCTCTGTGCTCCTGGGGTTTATATCTTAGAAGGTTACCATTTAACATTTTCAAGGATAGAAATGCATAAAGATGGGCTGAATAATGATCTTTTGGACAAGGAAAGACTACATATGTTCATATACAATAGTGAGCCCATAAGATTATGTCACCACGTGACATCATATCCATCTTGATTTGCTAGTACACTCTACAATGTTTTCATAACAACAAAATGCCTAATTATGTCTTTCTCATAATGCATCTCCATTGTTAAATGGGACATATTGTAATTACAAATGGAGATCAGTCCCACAAATTCATATAGAATTCATATGACAAAAGGACCAAACCAGACCTCTGCTAGATTAAAGGGATATCTGAGTCCCCTGAGTTGACATGGAGGTAGGGTGGTTGGGAGAAGGAGCCATTGTGCAAACGCTCCATGTGCAAATGCTTCTGGTACTCCATCTAAGAAACAAAACAGAGTTTATCTGACTGGTGTGAGTGCAAAGAACTCTACCAGAATGAAATTGAGATCTTGGGTGGAATCTACCTGGACATGCAGGCCATGATGAAAACTCAGCTTCTATTCTAAAAGCAGTGGGAAGCTATTGAAAGTAGTTTGTTTCTTTTCAACCATGAAGATTTTACAGAAAGTAACTTAATGTCCTTTTGAAATACCCTGACCTTGAAGGTCAGATCATATGTCTTTTAGGCTCAGACAACCAATTCCTTATGGTGAGAGAACCTATGGGTTTCTAGATACTGTGACTTCAGGTGAAATTCATTAGGGACAGTCTCAATGTCCAGCCCTCGGACAAGAGACTTTTGGATGACTTTATGAGGACTATTGTAAATAAAAATGTTAATGAGACAAATATGGGGCAGAGTTCTAAATCAGAAGAGTTTCATGATAGCATAAAGGGAAGTTTTGGCTGCTTAGGACTGTCTTATATTAGACTTAGAAGCTACATCTTAGTCTTGACTATTGATAACTTGCTTTGGAGATTTCTATTTTGCCTTTGATGACTTTCCAAAAAATGTTTTTTGAAAGTGAGTAGAATATAGGGGGTAGGTAGTTATCAATTCATTTTCCCACTTTTAAAGAATTTCTTTGGCTCCATTACGATTGAAATGAAAGGCTGGTTCAGAACTTGTTAAGGTTCTCTAGAAGGTGTTATTGATGAACATAATTTTTATGTTATATTTATATAGGTCACATTCAATGATACAGTCAAATACATTCTAAAAAACTTGATAAGAAAAAATCTATACTTCTTTAGAGTCCAATAGGTGTGGCAAAAGGCAGAGATTTAAAATATTTTTGTATTAAGAGTTCTTTTGATGCTTTCCCTTGATTGAAAATAAGCAGAGAATAATGCACTCAAGGTCCTTCTCACTTAATTATAGAATGTCTCTTACACAAGAAATCTTAGTAGTAAGATTAACAGTAGTGATGGTCAAATTTTTTAAATTGGAACTATAGCTAAACTGCTTTCTAAATATGTCATGATATGTAACCTTTACAATAAACTCACAACACAGGCACTGATGTCATTACTATTCTGTAAAGCAGCAATCTAACATATAGAACGAATAGGTAACTTGCTTCAAATCATGGGCATTATGCTGTAGAGCAGGGTTTTGAACCTTGGCAGTATGAGTCAGAAGCTCATGTGCTTTTGGATCCTTCTCTCCTAGGTTAGTGATATTCCCCTTTACCTTGGAAAACACAAGAGGTCCATGGTGAGTGTGTCTTTTTAACTGAAATGATGCTGAGTGTGAGTCTTGCAAAACTATGGCCACAGAAATAACTGTAAGGTACTTCCAAAGTGGTCCCTGGACTGACTACCATGAGAACAGAGATCACTGCCTCCTCTTGCTCATTGGATGACACCTGTCTTGGAGGTATCATTCTGTCTCAAACGTGGTCTCCTGTGTGTGAACTGTCTTGTTGAGTGCAGGTGGGCTGAGGACATGTCCCTGAGATCCCTGAACTTTCTGCAGTGTTTAGAGATAAGTACCTCTGCACAGAGCATGCCTTATCAAAACTCCTAAACTCTTTTTTGTTCATTTACTTGTTTACCTAAGCTAAGTGTATTCAACGTGTACCTCTGGGCTATCAATCTTTTAACTGAAATGATTTTCTTTGGAAACCTAGGTTTATAAGATACTCATTTCAGGATATAAGAGGAAGAATCATTCTGCAGATCCTGTAGCAGTATGTGGTGATGAGAAACACTGGGTTTGATCAGTCAGGACAAATATGTGAAAAATTATGTGAAAAAGAACCTGAGGCAGGAAGAGATCCACTCTTCATGTGCTTCCAAGAGCAACCTTCCATCTATCGGGGTGTGAAGTAGGGAGAGGCAACCATGAAGGGACCGGGGGAGACTTCTTCCCTTGCCTCTGCTGTCTCCTGGGAATGTGCTCCTGAGCATCATTCCCTTTTCTCCAACTCTTCACTCCTTAGGAAAAAGCAGCATGGTCCTCCACTATTCAGAGCAATTCTTCAACAAAGAACAAAGAAAAAAAAGCAAATGAAATAAGTGAGGCTCTACAACTCAGTAATGTAATAGTAATATTCTGAACATGAATATAGTTGAGTATGTCATGAATACATGAGTATGCCAAGGACTACACCCCACACACACACTTTTCTTGGAAGGGACTTTAATTAAACCATTACGAATAGCTAAATTTTGATTTTAAATGCTTAAAAACTACAGGAAAATCTCCAAAGAGTAGGAAGGCCAAGGGAGGCAAAGTTATAGCCCATTTTTATAGCAATTTTGTAGGGCAGTCTGGAGACCAATGCAATCAAAGTAGGAGGAGGCATTTCCAACCTCCCTGGATAGCGAGGATTGAACTTCCAACCTCAGCTTGCCCAAGACATGAAGTTCTTTGAAAATGTTACAAGATCATCACCAAGTCTAGTTCTGAGTCCTTAGAGTGGGGAGCCATTTCTATGAGGGCAGTCACCTCTTTTCTCTAAAGAGCCATTCAGGTAACTCTCCATCTGTCACTCTGGAGAAAGAGAGATTAAGCAAATGTTCATCAGAGCACTGGTCTTTTCCACAGGAGTACCCTAGGATGCTCTCTTCTTTCGGCTTGTACCACCTCTCCTCATCCCACTTATCCTAATGGACTTTTCTGTTGGGTTCCTTATATTGGATTCTCTGCCACTGGCCATGATGGACAGATTTCATCATCACTCATTCCTTATAGACAAGTGGTCCTGTAAGCTTAGGACTATGTTTAGTAGCTCATAAGAGTTGCATCCCATACCAGAGCTCACACTCAGAATTGCATTCATCCTGCAGGATGAGGAAGGATGTGAGGCCACTCAGGGTACAGCAAATGAGAGACCACAACTATATTCATGTTCAGAACATTACTATTACATTACTGAGTTGTAGAGTCTCACTTATTTCATTTGCATTTTTTTCTTTGTTCTTTGTTGAAGAATTGCTCTGAATAGTGGAGGACCATGCTGCTTTTTCCTAAGGAGTGAAGAGTTGGAGAAAAGGGAATAATGCTCAGGAGCACATTCCCAGGAGACAGCAGAGGCAAGGGAAGAAGTCTCTCCTGGTCCCTTCATGGTTGCCTCTCCCTACTTCACACCCCGATAGATGGAAGGTTGCTCTTGGAAGCACAGCATCACATAACTCACTTTATTCACAGAAATCCATCTGAAGATCCCCAATGGATTGTGATGGTGGCTAAAAGAAATTCCAAGTTCTAAGGGATCACACTGAGAGGAACTGAAGGCAGTTTTCACAGGGACTCTCTCAGCATAATATACTAAAAGACCTATTGAGGCAAAGTGAAGGAAAGGGATAACTACAGAAATAAGACAAAATAAATCTTAAAGCCTGAAACACTTGGTAACACTGCTCCCTATTATGTCATGATCTATTTTATCTGTAATTATTTCCAGATTATTTTATCTAGTTATTAATGGTCATTTATATGATCTTTAAAATTCAAATAACTTGAGGGCAGAAATCATCAAATTATCTTTCCACAGTGAAGGTCAAAGAACACCACAGATCCCTTAGACTTGAGGCAGAGTACCTGATCAAGCAGTGGGTTCCTACTCAGAGGAGGTAGTTGCTTCCCATTGGAGAGGTTTTTGGGGTATCTGTCTAGGTGTCATGCAGAGTACTTGTACAAAGGTGGTAAGCACAATTCCCTCCAACATTGTAATTCTATGCCCTGAGTCCTTCAAGTGGTGCCCTTGAAGAAGGCCTATATAGCCAGATGTTTGGCTTTATGTAACACCCAAGGTATGCACGATTCAATATAATCTTTCCCATTATTTTCTCTCTAAATTCTTCCAAGACTTCCTCTTACCCTTAGTTTGGTACTGCAGAACACACACAGTTCACCTCATATACCTTGATATCTCTTGCCTTTAGTTTAGATCATCAACGAGTGCAAACCCTTGGTCTGTCCTTTCAGGATTCAACCTCAATACTATGTCTTCCATCGACTGTACCAGGTACCTCTTTTAGTTCTTGCACCCTAAGCACATCACAAGTATATTTTAATTTACTATCCATTTGTTTCTGTCCAATACATTGTAATACAGATCCTCGGGTTAAGGACCATGAATCATTTTCTCTATATCCTCAGTAACCAGTCTACTCCATCAATATAGTAGATGTTAAAAAAGTTTTTATTGAATTCATTCCTAAGTAACTAAAACTTAATTAATGAATGCCAAATGTGTCAATTTACTACTCAATTTAAACCCTGTCTAGTCACTATGGTCATCTACTAGTAACTTGGTTTAGACATGGGCAGGTATTGGCCATCTCTGTGTGCCAAAAAACTATTTTCAGTTTTTGCTCATAATGACCTGATCACCCAGCTTTTGGTTTATGTTCCATAGGCTGGAAAATAGGGTGAAAGTGTCAGTACAAAAAACATTGCCCCTTTTCCTATGAGTGAACCACCTGATCAGGAAGTTGTAAAAGTGTGAAGAATATCTCTTTCCCACAGTACTAATGCATGCACAGGCAATGTGGGCACCTCTCTGTAAGGTAGGGGTTTTGTCAGTGACTACTAATCTTTTGCAACAGACTGTTACTGTGTATGAAACCTCGACAACTAAAATCATTCCTTTTCACTTAAGGCTTATCTCCACGTATTTCCTTTTTACAAACAAAGGAGACCCTTGAAATGAGTATCACACAGATAATTTGAAAGGATTAGTCTCCATCACTAGAAAATTTTCTCCTACGACAATAGACCTCAGAAAGATTCTTGATGAAGAATTTAGTGTCCAGAAATATTTGGGTATAAAGTGCTGAAAGCAGAAGGAGGTGGGAGACCCCTGTGTGAAACTCTGTGTTGTATAAAGTAGCTCAAAATCTTAGGTGTACATTTGGGAGGGAAAAAGGTGGGGGCAAAGTGGAAAACTGACTCAACTTCTCAGCTTTATAATGGCACAGTCCTGCCCACCCCTAAAATGGTCCTTTATGGTTAGGGCACATTTTTCTTGATGTGCACAAGATATCACAAGATATCTTGGGTTTCTCTGTTTTCTCGTGAAGGTGTAAAGCTCTCTTTCTTCAGGGCGTGTCTCATTGCCACAGTTTAGAAGTGTAACATTTTGACAGCACCTTTGAAAATAGAGTGAAGCTTTGTGGCTACATATCTTCTTTGATTCTGCTTAAAGAAAACAAAACAAACAGGCTCCATGTTATGCAGAAAAGGCTCGAATCAAGTGACAAAATATTTATTGGCAGAGATGACACAGTGTGGTCACACATTTTATTTCCCACAAGCATGTGAGAAGTTCTGCTAACCCTCATTCTGTGAAATATTTTACTCCTTCTGTGGGAGATGCTTTTTGCTGCTAGGCATTGGAGGGACTCTCTATGGATATTTTCCCTTCAGAGCAAAAGTAGTGATGGAATGTCAAATCCTTGGAATTAATAAACACAAATAATTGAAGCATGGCACTTGACAGAATGGTCCTCCCCTGTGAATTTCCACATTTATCACCTGACTTGTCAGTTTTGCCTAATAAAACCCAAAAGTTCCTGCTGCATGTCTATTTGGTCATCTTATGCCAATCTAGAGTTGAGATTTTTAGAAAAATATAAATCCCGAGGTGCTCACCATGAGTTCTGTTTCACTTACAAATACAGACTCATAACAACGGTTCTTGTCCATCATTTGTCTTTCTATAGAACCTACTGGAAGATCAAGAAGTATTGCTTCTGAGGAAAAATTTTCTAGTGGGAGGATTGAAGAATGAACTTTTTTTTTTTTATCTTACAAAGACCACAACATGCTATTGAGGAAAGTTAAATAACTTTAGCAAAAATTAGAAAGTTGCTTCAAAGGACATACAGCACTTTCCCAGTATTTTCTCATTGGAGTCCTCTAGACTTGCCAATTCATGCTTATTCCATTCCAGAAATGAGAAAGGAGAGATCTGTAAGAGTGAAGCAGCATGTCTGGGGCCACAAAGTGTAGAGGTATCTGAGCTGACATCAAAACTTGTTTGCAGATTGTATAGTTTATTTTTTAGCTTTTAATTTTTATTTTCTGTGGTGCTGGGGATCAAGTCCAGGGCCTCTTTCATGCTAGGTGAACGCTCAACCACTGAGTACATCCCTAGCTCTAGGCTATATACTTGTAACTGTCACCAACCAGAGAAACAAAGGTGGGTTGGTTTCCATGTATTTATTATGATTCATTTTGAAACTTCAAACCAAACAACAAAGCAAAGCAAACAAACAAAACCAAAACAAAACACATGAGCTTAAGCAATTCTCAAACTTGAACAGCCAGAAAAAAAAAAAAAAAAGAAAGAAAAAAAAATTTTTTTCTTTTGGGGAAGCAAGTACAGATGGGCACCTGGTTGATTTCACTGGTATTAACTCACGTTTAACTCTGAAGGGCATCGTGGTCTTCTCCATCTTCCTAAACCAAGACTTTGGGCTGCTAATGAATCAGATTAAAAGTCCAAGAATTTATCTCTCTTCCATCACTACTTCTGCTGACTGCTGATTTAAAGATATGAACGCTTTCGATTATCTAACAGTTAGGCAGAAGGGAATCCAAATTTCAATGACACAGAGATGAGAGCCAAGACAATGCCTAAGAGTGACTGGCAATTAATTACACAGATAGCATCTTACATTTGGGAAGGACCTTAGAGGTCCAATCCAATCTCCCTACAGGAGTTGTTCACAGAAGACTTGACAATAGTCATGGCCTGGTCTCCTGAGCTGCGGATTTTCTTTGTCTTGAAGTGACTATTGCTGTTAGTCATCCGCCTCTTATTGTTAGACCATTTTGCCTCCATGGAATCAAGAATTTCCACCCCCATTTTTAGATTAGGAACTATGTTTACTAATAATCATTTCAATTGAAAAATATTCCCTTTACAGGCTGGTCCATCATACTCTGTCTCTTTGGAAATATGAAATCTACCTTAAAATTAAGAGCCATTTTAAAAGCAACACTGAAACTTCTGTATGATACCAGGAATTTCCAACAATGAAACAGGGCTCCAGAAATTACCAGTAAAACAAAGGAACATTTCCAGTGAGAAGAGGTAGGAACCCACGTGCAAAATCTAACAGAGCACATGTTGCAAAATGAAATCAGGAAACTGTATATCTCACCCCTACTCTGAATATGTTCCATGAGGGTGCAAAGCATGGCCTATGAAGGGGCTCAGAGATGTAATTGCTTTTGTCTGAAGAATGTGTCCTCAGGGAATGGTACCTATAGGCCCCAAAGTCAACTGTGTTCTAACTTCTTGTCAACATAATGATGTCCAGACCAGAGGTCTCAAGGAGCAAACAGGCACGGAAGTATTTAGCTTTGACTTTTGAGTAGAGGTAACACCAGCTCTTCATCCTCTGCTAAAGACAGGCCTGTATCCAAAGGTTCTCAACTTTCCCACTTGGCCTTCTTTCTATGATGACTTGTTGGCCCCACATCTTCCACTTCACTATTGTTCCTTTTCTTCATTCTCTGCTTCTTCTTGGTATCACTAATTTTATTTTCCATATCTTCACTATCTGATTCATTGGAGCTTCTGTATTTATCTCAATCTGGAAGTCTGCTCAAATCAAATCCATCATCATCATCATCATCATCAGTATCATCATCACTCCAATCCAGAAAAGCAAGAATTTCCCCCTTTTAAGCTGAAAGTCTACTTTTCTGACCTAGTTCTGCCCTCTGCAGCCTTGATCTGGTTACTTGTGCATTCACTTATAATTTTCTTGACTTTCTTAAAATATCTTTTCTCCAGTAAATCATGTTCGGCTTTTCCAACTCTTCCCACATTCACTGATTTTCAGGATTCACTTATTTGAACTCTGTTATTTTTGTGAAACATCCATAGCCTAAGTGAGTCTATTTATTTTTCCTTTTTTAATCTGACCTAATGTGAATACCTTTACTGGCCATGAGCTCTGTGCCACTTAAGTCATATCTTTGGTGACTGGTGACAGTGTTAGTTCCCTCAGCTCATATAACGCATTGGAATTTACCAAATGAGAACTGGTTTTCTTCATGTAATCGAACTCAGAAGCCACACCATCAGCACAGGACCAGGACGCATTGTCAATGTACAAGCTGCAACTCACCCAATTGACACTCAGAACTAGTTTTTGCCTCAGTAAGCCTTTTGTCTATCTGGTATCGCATCTCTTAAAATATAGAGATAAAAACAGGTAAGAGACTAGTTTACCAGCGACTTTGACAAATAGCCCCTGACAGATAGTCTGAGTGACATTTGGAAAGTTGGTAAAAGCCGCCACAGTCAAAGCAACTTCTTTAAAAAAAAAATTGCGGCTTCACTCTGCTCAACCAGGCCACACCTGTTTTCAGAAACCACCGAGTGTTCTGCAGATAAACAGAGATGCCAGGTCTGACAGTCTCTATGACAACAAGATAATGATCATCATCACACATGCAAGAGACAAAAAGACACATTGGTGACAAACATTAAGTCTGGTTTTCTCATGTACTCAACAGGGTTATAGCAGGTGGAGTCAGCTCTGACTCAAGAACCCAGCCCATGTCCAGCCTCAAACTCTAACCTCCAACTGCCACGGAGAGGACCTGCAGTTGTAATAGTGCCAAAGGCTCTGGAGCCCACCACTGAGGTGACAGTTCTGTGATCTAACCTGGACTTCAATGGACTTCTGGGGAGAAGAGGACAAGATACGGCTCCTCACTCTGTCCCACTTTCCTCACCTGAAAAATAAAACAAAGTGTTTATATGGTGACAGTGTGATAGTCAGAGTGATAAGTCAGTGAACTTGGATGACACAAGGAGATAACTTATCTAATTTGACTTCCTAACGAGTGGGTTGGAGTTTAATTAAAAAATCACCATGTTGGTAAAATATAACCACTCCTTGTTTTCTGAGCTTTATGTCTATTAAAGATATTTAATATTTGCTTTCTCTTTTTGGGATATTTCCAACTTGTGACACTTTAACAAGAATAAGGCCAATGAACAGTTAAAGGAAGTTGGCACAGGTACAGGACAGATCCAGGAATTGGAATGGTTGCTTGTCTACTGTCTTCAAATGATTGCATTGCGGTTACTGATTTTGTTTTTCTCACTTGGTAGAGTTTGACCTCCTTAACATCAGGGGCTCAGTTGTCTTGTTCATTGGTGTCATTCCCACTTCCCCTAATGTCATGTTCTGAACCTGTAGACAGTCAAGAAATGGTTGTTGAATTGAGTCATTGTGTTGCTCTGGGGAGGTGTGGATCTAAGACACTGCAGCTAAACTAAAGCTGAGTGGCTCAGGGTATGAGAACGCATGCTATAAAGATGGGCTAATTAATGACATAAAATTCCTTGAGAAAATAAAAAAGAATCAAAAAGGTCAGTGATAAGTATTGGTTTGTGAAACTAATTATGCACGGCAACAGAAAAGAATCCAAATTGAAGGATTCAGATAGTAGTCATCTTATTTAAAGTTCTGGCCAGGATAAGATTTATTAAATGGAGATGAGTGGGGAACAGAATGTTCAGATTACTTATGGTGATAAAGTTGAACCAGCTTTCTGGCAATACAGGTAGGGATATCAAAGTAAATTTCTACGTATCAATCTGAGGATTTCATATTTTATTGTCAAAAACTTACACAACACACACCAGTGAAGAGACACAATAAAGGAAATCACAGTCATTCAATCATGTACAACTAATTAAAACAAATTAAAAAATTAAAAAAAAGAAATGTCTCTGCATTCTATGCTGTGTATGTGTGCTTTGAGTTTGTTTTACTCTTTCTACATCAAAACGCACACCACTCATTCATACACACATGCATGGACTCACAAGTACATGTTGTTTAGTAACTGGCTGTTTCACTGGACAGTGTGGCTGGTCACATGTCTATGTTGAATATTGTTTTTCACAGTCAGATACTATTATATCACATGTTTATATTATACATGTCATGGATTAACAGACACTCAAGGCTGAGTTCAAGGTTTTTTGTTGTGTATTCTTTTCCTTAAGTATGTTTGTCATTAAGGCTCCTCTTAATATTGTTCTTAGGGGAAGTTTATGGCAGTTGACTTTCCTGCCAGTAGGAGATAGATGGATCTTTCATCGTCTTTTAAATTAAGAGAGAATGTGAAGATTATAAGTCCTTATAAAGTTTTTTTTTTTTTGAAGGAGGCAATATAACTGGAGCTGAAAGATGACATGACACATACCTTCCTAATAATTTTACTATGGAAAAATAAGAAGGAATAAGAGAAATTGATGTATTCCTTGGAACTATCCATTGAAACAGATCCACAGAGTAGTTTGTTTAACACTGAAACATTTATTGTTTTACATAATATCTGGAATCAGGTTAGAATAATTATCCAGGAGATATTTACATCATCAAGATTTAAATAAACATTGTCACCTGTGTGGTGGGAAATAAATCCCTTAAAACAAAATATAATATATATATATATATATATATTTTTTTTTTTTTTTTTTTTTAAAGGAGACCACAGAGGCCCTAGGTAAGAATGTCAACATAAGACTTGTCTCCAGATAGTGAGTTCTGCCTTACCATTGGGTCCTTTGACGGGATTTCCCTTTCTGTTCTGTTTCCAAATGCTCCCATGTTATGTCCCAGTGAACACTGTGCTCCTGTTGCAAATCCAGGAGATTCTCCTGGTGACCATCTCAAAATTACTCTTCTTTTCTCCTTCGAAAGCCGAGATGATGGTTCAGCTGTTGAGAGTACAGAGACAATGAGGGCAGAGTTGTCTCATTTGGATCATTTAGCTTTGAGTAGACAAAAACAAAGCCCTCCTCCCTAGACTGAAACTATTCATCTCTCTCTCTCCCAACTGGACAACAGGGAGAAAAGATGGGGGTTGAATGGCTGGGAACGACTTGTTACCACAACTAGAATAACTGCTTGATAGTCAGGGAGCCTAACTTATACTGGGTTAGTAGCTTCATCGTGACAGACAAGACATGGCCGATTTCCCCCCTGGGCTTTATCTCTTCACGAAAATCCTCCAAAATATGATAAACATGCCTTAAGCTTATGACTGACAACTATATTGGGACAAAACCAGCACTATTTTTACTTTACATTGTCTCTACTGGTAAAAGCAGGGCTACTCACTCTTACTTAATGAATGTCTCATTTTCTTTAATTCATAATGTGGTGGTTGGGTGAAATAATAACTCCCAACTCTGTCCTTTTTTTCATTCATGGCTCCCTGAGAAAAGGAAGCACTTAATGATTTTGCGACCTTACTACACAGGTGTCTCAGTTCCTCTGTTTACTAGCTGTGTGTCCTCAGCAAGTCACTTAACTGCTCCGTGCCGCAGTTTCCTCATTTGTCAGAAATGCCTAACTTTGTTACTTATCTCCTAGTGGATTGTTGTGAGGATTAAATCAGTAAATACTCACAAGGGGGAGTATAGTGTCTGCTACAGGCTACTCCCTCAACAAATGCTAGCTGCTATTGTTATTCCTCAGCTCAGACTGTTTGGATACACAGCCTGATTTTGGCTTTGTACAAGATTGTCATGACAGACTTGGTCCTGTTTCGCTATGTGAGTGCAAGTCTAAGAATATTTACTGAAAGCTGTAATTCTAAACCCTGCAGGGCCCCGAGGCATTAGCAAAGAGTGTGGGAAATTGGTAGAGGACACCAGAGAGTCATTGCTTTCACTTACACGATTATTGCTTCACCAGTCTTTTCCCACCCATCAGTGCAAAACAAATTCACAGAATAATAAGAAACATGCATGGCAGTTGGGTCAAGAAAGCAGAGCAGAGCAGAAATCAGCAACAGACCGGTTTGTGCTACTCAGCTCATACTGTTAATACCTTGGGTTGCCAGCCCCCTTCCCTTCCTTCTATGACTAAATGAGCAAGCCACAAGCATGTGAACACATGTGCACACACAATTCCCACAGCCGCTTAAAGAAGTCCCTGCTCCTGACCAAGGCTAGTTGTTTCCTTTTGTCAGGCGGGGTGATTTTCCTAATTTCAGGCTCTGGATGAAGCATGGGATGTCTTTAAAGCAGGGATTGGATCATGGTGTTGCCTGGAGAGTGGAAACCTGCCTATCAAAGCCACAGCATGAGACAGAACAATGGATCAATGATCCAGAACAATGGATCAATGCAGTCATCGACCCACCTCAATGCATCTGATAATTCCCAGCCCACCTGCCATATGCTGTCCTAACCAACTATTCCCTAGTGGCCATTCCAAGTATGTTTAACAACATATTGTTCCTAGATTTATGGTGACCTCAGTAAATCAATTGGAAAGAATCCCCTTACATTAGACAACACAGTTGGGAATTCAAAATCTCTTTTCTAACATGTTTGTCAGGTGTTCCCTCTTCCCGCCTATGTCTGACTTCCTCCCTAAGAGTAAATGAGACAACTTAACACTCCATTTTCAACCAGAATGATGGCCAGAGGAGATGGATGGTCAGGGAGATGGATGAGAGCTTGTGAAAGGCCAGCACTTCCAGAAAGAAAAGAAAAAAAACAGACTGAACCTTCAACCCTAACTCAGTTCACAAGAAAAAGCCTGCCATCCAGGGAAATTGCTCATGCCTGCGCCAAACCCTCATTTCTAATTTGGAAACGAGAAGTGCTCCAAGGCTCAGAGGGCAGGTCTTGGGTTCAAGTTGTATCTCTGTGCTTACTCATCTCTGCACTTAGACAAAGAATCTCTTCGAGAGTTGCCTGCTCATCTTTAAATCGGGGATGCTGAAAACACCCATCTATGATGTTTGTGAGGGCAAGCAATACCATGAGCATGGAAATGTTTTCTACATAAAAAATTTAAGTCAAATATCAAGGGTCTTTGTTGTTGTTATTTTCTACCAGGACACATATAAGTAGAAACGTTAGATCTAGAAAAGAACATTCTTTTCTTTTCTTTTTAAAAATATATTTAGTTGTAGATGGACACAAACATTCTTTTCTAATCATAGCAAGTTCTGAAGGTGATACCAGATAATATATAAACAGACAGTGATCACTCCATTTCACTAAATCATGTAGGATTATTAGGTTAAAACACAAAAGGCAGATTAGAGTATTAATGCTTTTGTGAAAAGGTAAACTGTCCTTTTCCATGACACAAAACACTACGATTCTCATCTGCCCTTTGTCAGGAGACAGTAATTCCAGTTTCATGCCCTTTATAGTCATAATTGTCCCTCCTGAGTGCAAAGCGAGCTGGTAATGTTTGCAACCTAGTACATTTCCTTTAAGGCTTTGTTCTCTATAAGGCTGCTTTACTAATTTCAGGAAACTTCAAATTTTCTCCAATTTCCAGTTGCAAATGAAAAATGTACTGGATTGTCTCCCTTTTATACATTGGAGTGCTTAAAATAATGGGGCATTATTTCAGCACCACCCTTCCTTGTTTCTTTGTTCTAAATATAGAAGGCAGGGATTCCGCCAGGTGTTAATTAATCTTCATCACTCTCTTGAGAGGTAAGCAAAGCCCAAGAATAGGGAAAGTGAGGCATGGATGTTTAAACAATTAGTATGGAGACTTATCCAAGGTCACCAAGTGAATAAAAGGAAAAATATAATTCGTGGCCATGTTATCTGGTCCCAGTGATCCCCCAGGAGACCCATGACCACATAAATACTTGCGAGGCCAACATGTGCAAGAGCAGATGTCTTATCAAGCTGACTGCACAACAAGGCCCACCCTTGCCTATCTATTCCTATCTGCTTTTATTATACTTTGGGGCTCCAGCACGATAAGACCTCCCATATGGTACTTGTATTAACATTAAATAATGGCCATTGTGTTGTGTATACTATCACCATAGAAATATTTACTTAGTTGAACACAGACACCGGTCAAGCATGGTGATTGAAAACAAGCTAATCATAAAAACCATTCATGCTCACATCTATTTATAAAATCTGTTTCACTTGTACCAGTTAAGTATAGGCTTTGTTCTAAACAAACACACGCAAACCTTCTGTACACCCAGAAACATGAAAGGCACCCCTCCTCCCTCTCTGCAGAAAGCCACATGGGGTGTGGCTATGTATGAAGTGTCAGGTCTGTGTCTGGGGCTCAGCTTGGCTCCTTGGAGACTGGAGCTGGGGCTGTTGCTGACCTCTGCTTCCTGGGATTCTTTGTTTTCTCCCTGTTTGGACACTGCCTGGGGTCTCTCAGTCCTCTGGTTCTCCAACTTGGGTGTGCTCCAAGCAGCCAGAGTGATTGCAGTATCTGCAGGCTCTTCAGATCCACATCAGAGATCCTCTCTGAGTTGTCGTGGAGATGGGCCCACGAAATGGCATCCTTAGGAAACATTCAGGTGCTGAGGGGAATCTACTCTTTCCATCTGAAAAGTGACCCTCTAGTGACCTCCCCAAGCCTCCTTGCTTGTTGCCACTCCTCACCCACAGCAATTGTGAGGCTACAGTTGGCACTAATGAGGGCTGCCACTGATGTCCTTGAATTGTATTTTAACAGAGTCTAGTGATTCTTATAAACATATCCTCTTTAGTTGTATACAGTGAAGTACATGAGGATCTGGGCTTTGGAGTCATTGAATTTGACTCTTTTTCTGCAATTTGCTAATCCTGTGGCCTCGTGAAGGCTATGTAACTCTTCTAGGTTCCACTTTTTTTAACCTGTAAGATGGAAATAATAGTGCTTGCCTCAATAAGTTAGTAAGGAGGAGACAGTGATAATGAATATAAGGGCACAGGCCTGGCACTAAGTGTGTGCTATTTCAGAAATAAATTGAGTTGTTGGCTCCTTGTGGATCTAGGTGTTAGGAAATGTAGCACAAGAGCTCGTTGTATAGGAAAAGACAAGACAGACCTGAATTTGATACCCAACTCTGCTACCAAAGGGCTGAGTGACTTTGGGCAAGTCCCTCTTCTTCTCGAGAAGAAGTGTATAAAATGTCATTTGTGAAATGGAGAACAAGTTTTAGAGCAGTGATTTCCAAACTTTATGAGCAGGGAGACCCCACGTAAATATCAATAAAAGAATAAAAGAGATGGTAATATTTATACTCCTGGTCATTCACCAACACTCAATGACAAAAACATTTTATGTATTCAGTAATTTAAAAAGAAGAACTTATCTTTATTAAACCCAGGCCCATGTCCATTTATTTGAGAAAGAGTCATGGTGATACAAAGATAGGTGATTTGTGTAATTACCTGCAGGTCCCAGGAATTACAAACCTCGAAGTAGATGCCATTGACTTAGACTGTTTTTTTCCCCCCTCTTTTAAATAGATCTCTCTTGATAATAAATATGATCATCATAGAAGTCCAAACTGTGAAGCAGACACCTTCAGAGATGCTCTGATAAACAGGTACTCCGGCTTCTTTATATCCTCCCCCATTTCTGCTATTTAGCCATGAAAGACCTGCAAAGCAACTCTTCTTATTCAATAGTTATTGACCACTTAGTATACACTGTCATTGTCCTAAATACTGGTGGTATGTCAGCAAACAAAACTGCATGCCTCTGGGGTTCCTTCTAGTGACCACATGCCTCCGAAGGCTCATATTAGAGGTCATTGGTCCAACTTACCTCAAAGCTCTGTAGTGCTAGGGTTCCTGGGTAGACTCAGAAAAAAGAAGGGAAGTTGCCTTTGGCCACCCGCTCCTCTCCTTTGGCTCCATTCTGCCTGTTATGTTGTCCCTTTCTCCACCCTTTACCACATTTTCAGAAGACCAGGAGCTGAGTTTGTGATTGTGGGCAGATGCCTTCTCTTCCAGGCTTTGGTTTCCCCATTTAAAGATGAGGAATTGGACGCTCCATCTGCAAGTCCCTTCCAGATCTGTAATTGAGTCTAATTAACTCAGCAGAAATAATAGCACCCATTTAGCTCAACGATCTCATCATCTCCCCCTCCACATACCCAAATAAACACTTCATGGTGTCCTAGAAACAGGCCAAGTAACGGTAGTTAAGTTTGAAGCTGTGTTTATTGGGCAGAGTCTAGAACTACTTTTTTTCTCTTTCTATCTAAAGTCAGTACTCTAGTGCCAATGATAGACATTCAAGATTGCTTTTGTCTTTAGATCTAGCAAAGGGAATATATGAAAGATGACAGCTACAGAGGCCCAAGTGTTAGTATCAAGAGTGTTTGTTGGGCACAGTGGTGTGCTCCTGTAATCCCAGGGGCTCAGGAGGCTGAGGAAGGAGGTTTGCAGGTTCAAAACCAGACTCAGCAACTTAGGGAGACTTGTCTCAAAAAATAAATAAATACATAAAATAAAAAAGACTGGGGATGTGGCTCAGTGGTTAAGCACACCTGGATTAAAAAAAAAAAATGTGTCTCAGAAACATGGATGTTAGAAACAGGACAGAAAACAGAACGTGCCTCCTATCTATAGCCCTGGTCAGACTCTCCTATATTTCTTTCACTTGCCTGACATTTGTGTACAAGTATGAACTATGTTCCTGGTATAGGGTAGATGCTGAGAAAATATTTGTCAAATGAATGAATAGATACTAGATGCTTACTTCCCCTCCCTCCCTTTTCCCCCTCCTTCTTTCTTTCTTTCCTTTCTTCTTTCATACTAGGAATTGAACCCAGGGGGGCTTCACCACTGTGCTACATTCCCAGTTATCTTTATTTTTAAAATTTTGAGACAGTCTTACTAAGTTGCTGAGGCTGACCTTGAATTTGCAATCCTCGTGCCTCAGCCTCCCATGTTGCTGGGGACTACCATAGCACCCAGCTCACTTGTTCATCCTTTCTCTCTCTCTTTCTCTTTCTCTCTCTCTTTCCTTCTTTCTCTTGATCCTATCTACCATTCATCACCTGGCTCTTCTTTGGAAAGAAAAACACACTATTTTGGATAGATTAATCTGCAAAAATGATTGTGAATGGGTGAAATCAACACATCTCCCAGTGAAGTGGTTTGTGCCAGGGAATTTCACGCCCTGCTTCCCTTTGCTCAGTCTTCTTCCACTCACTTGCTTTCTGACAAATAAACACAGGCCTCTCTATTATAGAGGATCTTCCAAAGGAAACAAGTCAACAAGGAGGTAGTCAGAAAAACTTTGGATGGGTGGTAACATTTCTAAGACGCCATGGTCTGACAAGTGGGGGCTTTGGGGAAGCCCCATGCCTACACTTGACTCTCACCTGCCACCAGGATCAGCATCTGATCTGCTTCCATGTGCCCCTTAACTTGCCCTTCCAAGGGCGCCTCTCTGAAATGATTCCGCCTAGGAGAGCAATCTGATATATAAACCCATGGAACAGTTCCAGTGAATGCAAACTGGTTACATTAAGGATTGGGGTTCTGTTTATTGACAGGGTCATGGCCTCTCCTGGTTATGACCCCTGAGGGACCCTGGCATGGAAACGGGATTTGTAACGTAACACTAACAATAACACACTAGAGACAGCCGTGACAGGGCCCGTTTCTCCTACATGCTGCAGCTGGCTCCCCAGCATGAAGGCAGAGCTGGAAGCAGGCAGGGCGGGCACAGGAGTAGGAGACAAAGGAGCAAGGACAGAGTCCATGTGACTGGAGCTCCCGGGGCCAGGGGTCCAGCTCTGGCTTCTGAGGTCCCTGTAGTTGGAGGATTCACCCCCTGTCTTCATGAAACTTCATGGCCTTCTTGCCACTCCCACCTCTGCGGATGGAGCTGTGGGCTCTAGAGGAACCACTGCCTCCTGCTCACCTCCCAACCATGGCACGTGGACCCTCTCTACAGAGAGCAAACCTGCTCTGCAATCACCTCATTTTCATCCTTTGCTTGTGAATTATTCAGTTTTTTCTTTATGGGGTTGGGGAGGTAAAGAAGCAGGATAAAGACAGGAATAGAAAACTGAAGTTCTAAGATTTTTTAATCCATAGGCAGCCTGGATGAAAACAGAACAGGGCATTTCTTCCATTTCTCTTGCTTTTTGAAGGAGAATTTGGGAGACTGTGAAATATTTTGTCAGGGTTCAAGGGGTCCCTGAAATCCCACCACATTGGAAACTCCCTCTTCCAACATGTCATCAGGGGTTTCTTTTCTTGCCTACCTGGAATGAGAAATCTTTGTGAACATATAGGATCTGACACAGGGCCATCATTCATTGGCACACAAATGTAATGTTTAGGAGAATAACCATGATCTCTGCCATTTTTTTTTTTTTTTTCAGACCTGCATTTCCCTTCTCATCTATCCAAAAGGCAAGTACCAGAGAAATGAGATTCTGGAATAGCCTGGCATGCATTCAGTGGTGCTTTCCAAGGGGAAATGGTTCAGAAACTTTTTCTCCATCATGCAGTCTGGGAGGGTCAATTTCCTTGAAGTGAGGTGTCCTGAACCACAACAGTTGGCAGGTCCTCGATGGTCTCAAATGAGGCCCTCCCTGCTGGTGATCCTCAGTTTCTGACAAGCTTTCTTTTGTGATGCCAATTTTACCCAAGCCTGGTTGGTGTTCCAGAGGTTCCTCCTGGGCACCAAGCACTTCTTTTGCAGTAAAGTCTTGTCCTTTGAATTTACAATCTTGATGGAGAAACCAACTAACTCAGTGCCAATTATTGTAATTCCAGAGATGGTGGTCTTGACACTGCCTATATACCCTTAGCATTTTGTTTACAGAGAAAGTCTACAAAGTTTGCCCTGGCCATTTGTCGGTAGTAGCTGTCACACCCAGGAAAAATGTGGAGGCTTCATTCTTAATCAATTTGCCATCTCACCAATTTCCTGCGCTTGATTATTAGAATTCAAATGAACAAGAATTTACTGGGCCTTCTCCCTGTACTATGTGGAGATATGAAACACAGAATGGCAGATCCTATGCACTCTATTGATGGCACATGTAGCAGAAAAGGTGGTTTGACAACTAAATGTGATTTTCTTCATGACTCAAAATACAACCACTCATATACAAACTCACAATCACTTCAGTGTTCATTTGCACCTTGCTCATCAACCATCCTAGACTAACATAACTCACAGATGTGTTTTCCTTCTGTGTATTTTACCTTTATAAAAGATTGCCCTGCATCTTATTTTGTACAGTTGCATTTTATTGTGGCTCCTTAGTTCATGCATATGGTTTATTTCCTTCAAGGAAGTATTTGACCCTTGAGGACAGAAGCTTTAGGAATGTTCTCATCCTATGCTGGCACAGTTCACAGCAGGTTGGGTCATTTGTGCTTCATCACAGCAGGTAGATAAAGCATGATGGCCACACAAGGGTATCATGATGTACGGAAACTCAGCTTTAGTTCCAGAATTATAACCACAGATTTCTAAAAGACAGCCAAAGAAGAGAGTCCAGATTACTGGTAAGTAATTTAGATATCAATTGCCTCATGTTTGCATGAAAAGTACATGATGATGATCTCTCTCTCTCTCTCTCTCTCTCTCTCTCTCTGCTTTTCTTTTTCTCTCCCCCTCTTTTCTCTCCCTTTTCTTTTTTGTAAAAATAAAGACAAAAGGTACCGGAAGTCTCCATTGTCAGAGTTCAAAGCCTTTGCTAAACCTTTGACATTTAACAGTGTGTCCCCCTCCCCTTCCTCTGCACCCTCATCTCACTTGCAAGGGCATAAGCTTAGAGAGATAACCATATCAGGCAGAATAAATGAAGCTTGCTTCCTTCTAAATTTGCTTCCTCCTACACAGTTGGGCTATGCACCCTGGGGTTGCATGCACTTTACCCCAGATGGCTCTTTTTTGACTTTTAGATAGTGGGCTAGACAGGGTAGAGGAATTCATACATTTTCTAGACAGAAATCATGAAACTTGGAACCAGAAAGATCTAACAGTAAATCTCTAACATTCTCATTTTATAAATAAAGAAATTGAAACCTGGAAAACTTTGATGAGTTATCTAAAATTTGAGCTAGATAGAGACAGAACAGGTACCCCAAACCAGAATTTTCTTAAAACTGAGGCTGATATTCTTTCTGTCTTAACACAAAGGCTTGGAAATTATATATTTTAGCAATGTAAGTTCAGACAGTGGACATCTTCAGTCTCCAAGTAGACCAAAATCTTCTATATATTCCTCAGGGAAACACAGAAATGTTTGTCTTCCTCCATCCTGCCTTGCAGAGTGTCTGCAGGAAATGCTCTGTCTATGATTTGGGGTCTGGGTGAAAGAGAAGCAGCTAGGTTCTTTCGAGGGTGGGGCCTAGGGCCTGTGCACTGGGCTCTCCCATTCTGTGTACACCATTATCCAAGATTTGAATAGTACAGACTGTCTCTTCTTAGAGGCTAATCAAGTTGCACTTTTTACCATGAGATAACATAGTGACAGAGTAAAGGCCACTGGAGACAGGGCCCCGTTCCTGAGGAAGAAGAGTATGTTGCTCCTAACTTTGTCCAGTTTGGGGATATCCGAAAGAGTGTCCAAAACACCCTTCAGAGAAACAGAAATTCTCCTGGGGAAGTTCCTTGCTTTAGGTCTTTAGGGGATTTTAGAGAATAATATAAAGAAAAATAAAAATGATATTAAAAATTGTAATAGTCCGATAGGAATTGGAAATGTGGATAAAATGGAACTTGAGAAAGGAAACCAGTCCCAAATCTTGACTTTTTCTACCCTCCACCTCTGGGATAGGCATGTAGGTCTTCCCCATCCAACACCTGTGCTCTCTGGAAGACCAGCAGAGGTTAGTAAGGCCTCCTTCAACTGCCACCATCTTGAGGAAGCAAATCTCTCCTCCAGAGTTGACATGGTATGCCTCCCATGTTACCAGGGTGGGGGCCTCACAGTCTCAAGATAGGCACTATCCTCTGATATCATAGTTCCTTACTTTGGGGGCTGAGCAAGGATTCTCACAGCTCTGACCAAACTTCTACAGGGATCAATGAGTTTTCCTGCCATGCTGCTCATGGACACCTGTGGCCCTCCCATGCAAACCCGCTATGAGTTCTTGGAGTGCATTCTTGTCCCACACACTTGGCCTCTTGGGTCCCCCTGAGGCAGGAGAGCCTCCCACTCGCTGGCTCACCACTCTGCCTGCGCGCTTCCCAGCCGACTAGGGCAATTTTTCAGAAAACTATTTTTAGAACTAGTAACCTCAGAATAAACACAGCACACCAGATGCTGGTGTTTTTCTGGGGCAACTGAGCTGAGGAGCATTTGTTTAAAGAGAAAGGTGAAATACCCAACCTTGCTGTTTTGGCCTTGGGATCACTTTGCAGATTGCTGGGTTTTACTCCCTCTAGCGGCATGATTTAAGAAGACAGCACGATGCCTTGATCCAGGTGAGAAAGACTCGAATAGAATTTTCGAGAGAACTCTATCTTACTTTACATGTATGCTTCCAGTTTGATGACAAGTAAAGATGGAGTCAATACTAATTTCGTGAGCACAAATGTGTTAATAATAGTAGAGAATTTTCTCTGCATCTTTTTCTTATCCCTGGAAAGACTGATTAGTAAATAGAACTCTATTTTGAGAATCCTGAGGCTAAAGTGAAATTCTGGGTATCTTTGTTTAAATAAAATTTATTCCCTAAGAAAGAATCTGCTTGTGATAGAAGGAACTGTTAGGGTACATTTTGTACTATGTATTTCTTTCCAAAATTAGGGCCAACAGTACTGCCAGCTGCATAGAGGAGAAAGAGGACAAGTTAGAGGGGGGTCTCATGGGTCTAATGTTGAGGGGAAAACAGAAAGAAGGAAACAGCCATGGAACTTTCTGATTATAAGACTCAAGGGACCAGACAACACATTAGTAAGTGACACCAAACGGTGTCTTTCTCTGGAAGTTTTAGTAACATTCCTTAATCTTTGTGTCTTAGTGAATTTGTTTCATCCTTAAAAAAGAAACAGGAAAAAAACCTTTTTTTTTTTTTTTTCTAGACCAGTGAATTCTAGGATTCTGTAACCAAGGGCCGTAAGATTTCTTGGACTCTGAAAGTGAAAAAGTTTTCATTGACCTGGAGACCTTAGTCCTACGATCAAAAAGCTCATCAGTGTGGAAAATAACTGATGGACAAAGATCTTGTCAAATTGTAAATGACTGGATTTCTCCTACGACTTGTGGTTTACTAATGTCTAAGTTACAGAGTAAAACCTAAACGACTGTGGGTGACAAGAGGGAAAATGTGTGCAGTCCTTGATCAGTTAGATCATGCTCATATCTCTCAGCCCATTTTGAGTCAGACTTTGTAAATGATGGAATTGCGCTTGTTCATTGAGTAGAAAGCATTCCATTCACAAATACTTCAGCTAAACCGACAATTGATTCATTATGAGTTCTTTTGCTGAAGGGTTGCTTTTCCAGAGCAACAGTCTCTTCTTTGACTGCCCCTTTCTCTGTATTCTCATTCACTGTTTTTGCATATTTTTCCTTATAGATTATCAAACTTCTAGTGACTGCTGGTGGGGAAACCAGAAGTCTCCTTCCCCATGGCCTGTGATTATCGAACGATAGATTTTTTTCCTTTAAAGAGAACATTTTCGTGATAATTTTCCTGCATGCAAATGGTCTGTTTTCCTTTGCTGCCATAGAATGGAAAAACATGCACACTATCTGACTTTGGATGCAAAAATCATCTCTAGTTGAAAACCACTGTTTTAAGGAGAGGAGAGATGTTTGGAGTAAGAAATAGTTCAGTCTTTTTTTTTTTTTTTTTTTTTTTTTTTTTTGCAACAGTTACAGAGAACCTATAATTGTGGAATAGCCCCATAGAAATCCATGGTGAATAAAAATTAAATTTCTTTCTTCAGGTAACTGCTATTCTAGCATATGTGTGAGAAAAAGATAATAAACACAGAAACAAATGTATTAGGAGGATTCCAGCTGTTGAAGAACACAGTGAAGACCATAAAACAAGGTAATGAACCACAGTAACCAGATCAGGTTTGACAACACAGTATGGGGACCACAGAGAGCTCTCAGTGCTAGACATTGCATCCTGGTTGATTTGATCTAGAATCTAAATAGATAAAGGATTGCTGTTGGTGTTTGTAGTGGGGGTGGTGGTATCAAGAAGGAGAGGGACATGACCAAGGACATGGCTATAGAAATTTTCTCTGACAGTCATCAATATGTAAGGATTTCTGGAAAATTACAAAGACTTGGAAGATAGCAAATTATTCAGGATGTCATAATTATCAAGGAAAGAGAAAATAAAATAAGGAACTATTTTGTGGCAGTGAAAATAGAAAGAACTGAGGGAAATTGCAATTAAGGAATTTACAGGGGAGACTGCATGGTATTTATTAATCTATTTACTTTTATGTTTGTGCTTTTGATGTTGGGGATGAAACTCAGGCCCTCACAAATGCTAGGTAAGTGCTTTACCACTGAGCTATGGCCCAACCCTTTTAAATTGAATAGATCATTAAAGAAATGAAACCTTATGGAATTTTGCCACATATCAACATTAAAACAAACCATCAACTGTGAATTCTCCTGTGTGGAAAAAAAGATTGCATGGAAGGGCAGACAGAGAACATCCCAGAATGAAGGGCAGCCCGCTAGGTTAGGACTTGCAGTTTTGTGAACACATCCTCACTGAATTGTCTTATTTTGAACCAGCAGCTGTCATATGCAAGTCTGATGTTATTCTAAGAGCAGTATTTCATAACCCATGGGTTCCAGGCTTACCTGAAAACATGATAGGCTATGTGTCCAGATGAAAAAAGTAGATGAGGTTACTCAAGAGTGTCTATTTGGATGAGCAAGTTTTTGAGTGACTCATTAACAAGAATGAGAACAACAATAACAATAACAATAAAACTCCAGGAAGAAGAAGAGAGAACTATGAATTAAAGGCAATACATCTGGACTGAAAGCTGATGAATTCAAGACATCTGAGAACCATCCCTGATAAGATGTCTGATGAGCAGCTGTAGGCATAATAATGAGATTAAGGATAAGAGGATGATAAATATAGAATTTGGAATTATTCCAATGAAAATAATTGAAGCTGTACAGTGGGCATAATCTCAAAGGGAGAAAGGGAGAGGAGAGTAAACTAGAGTCAGAACATTGGACAAAAGTGTCAGGCAAGAGTTACCAGAACCCTAAGTATAGAGGAAACCAAAAATAGTCAAAGGGTTTAGCAAATCTGAGCAGCCAGTTGTTTGGGAATGAAGTTGTAATTCAGGAAGTTGGTGGGTAGAACACTGAGGAGAAACTATTAACATCCTCCTTCTGGATAATTGTAAAAGGAAGGATACTTTATTTGTTAGTAAGATAAATGAAAGGACTGAAGATATTTTATATGTTAGTATGATAGGGGGAATTTTTTTTGAATAATGGCAATTGAAATACATTTATAACTAGGAGAGAAGTTCCTATTACCTGAGAAAAAGAAACAAACACAACAAAACTCAGAACCTGGGTGGAGAGGTGAAGGGACCTGGGTGAGGAGGTGGAGGGATTGATTTTGACAATGAAGGGGTCACCTCTCTCTTAAGTGAAGGAAGAATCATTGTGTGGATGAAGTTGCTGAGGTAGCAAAGTAGCAAGAAGATAATGATCACAGGTGAAGAGAAAAGCTGAGCAAGAAGCTCCCACAGACCACTGCAGTGACCTGCTGTAAGACAGGAGGGAGGAACTGTGAAGAGTGAAACAGTTTAGAACAGCCCTGTGGAAACAAGAGCTGAGAAAGCACCCTTCGGTGTGAGGGGTTCGCTGACTATAGATGATGTATATACTTATTGTGGATCAAATTGGCACAGTGTTGTGAAGTTTTTAAGTTATACCTGGCTACTAGGGTATAGAAAAAGAGCAAATGGGAATCACAAATTAGCTGTAAAGGGAAGAAGAAAAGTCATGGATATGAGTTCAGAGTTTTGGAGAGAGGCCTTAATAAGGTCACTACAGAACCAGAAGTGTATCAGGACAAATGGGAAAAAAAATTGAGGGACAGCAGGTCACACTGAAGGGAAGAGCATGTTCCAGGGGTTTCATTAACACCACCATGACTTTATTGAGATCAGAAGGTATGAGTCCCAAGATTAAACACAATGCCAGGTCAACTTTGCGCTTAATCATTTTGATCGAAGTGGTTATTACAACATGCAAGGTACCTGAACTCATGGATCTATACAGAGGAGAACAAGGCAAGGGGAGATGTGAAATAAAGAGAATGTGCAGGGAAAATTCTAGGTGGGATGATGATACGTGGAGGGATGTGATGCTAGGCAGCTGTGGTTACCATGCTCCCAGTGGGAAAGTAGGTTCTCAGAGTAAAGATCCTTGCAGATGAGACCTGAGTGACTGGGTAGGTTCGCTCTGTCACAAGAATTCTCAAGACATTCTTGTGCTCTGGAGTGGAGATAAAAGGGAGACAGACATCAAGGGCAGGTTAAAGACTTTTGATTCAAACAACTGATGACCCTTTTTACTCAGATGAGGAAGATTCTAGAAGAGTAGGTCTTGAAAGGGGTGAGGTTTGTTAGATAATGAATTCTCTTTTGCTATGTTCATTTTAAGATGTCAAAATGTCATCCTGAAGATGATTTTAAGGAAGAAGAAAACATGAATGAAGATCTGTGAGGTTTAAGGTCAGAGAATCTTAAAAGTAAAAAGCCTCAACTTGCAGTATAGGTAGTCAATATCATCCCTAGTAGGATGTTATAGGATAAATGAACAACAACAAAAAGCACCTTGAAATGAAATTTCAAGGAATGAACTGGTTTTCCTAATGATATTCTAAAGTCTAAAGGATGGGAAAAGGATATGGAGGTAGGGCATATATACAGTCTCAAGGAAGCAATTGATGGGGATTAAATATGCTTAATTGACAATAAGTACAGTGATATTTGGGCAATTAAGTAAAGATGCTTATTAACATAGAATACAAAAAAGAATAAAAAGTGTAGGCATTGATAGATGCTGCCTTAGCTTAAAGTTTTGCTAACCATTAAATACAGCATTCTATTGATGAGTGTTAAGAGAGAGCAAGGCTGTTACAAACAGAGCATAGCAGAGGACTCAGAAGATCCAACCCTGAGCTTTAATTCTCACAAGTTCAACCTAAGATTTTTTCCTTTCTGCATCTGCTCCTGTGTGTGTTCCAAGATCAGTTTTGGGCTAATATTTCTCTAAGCAAACATGTGATTCTAATGAAATTTGCTGAATTTCAAACAGCCACACGTGTATGAAAGCTGCCCAACTCAGATATTTGTGGAATGCTGATTTTCCATACATATCAACATTTGGTAATTATCATCAGAACTATTCATGTAAGTTTAAAAGTGGAAATAAAATTAAGAGAGATTCAAACATGGGCCTCAGATGACCTTCTGGGTAACCCTTCGAGGTAATCAATCCTCTCAGTAAATGTACAAGGACTGCCAACAATGTGGCTAGGCATTCTTCTCAACTCCATTTTTCATGCAAATCTTAACAGATAAGCTCCCTTTCCTCTTAAAACACCATACATAAGGTGGGGAGGCATTTCACTCACTGATGAGCTACAATCAAGTTGTAATAAGTATGTTTCTAATTGACATAAATCTGTGTTTGCATTCTTTCTTAATTTCTCAGTTTCCCCAGGCCTGCCCTTTTCTATGGTTTGTTTAGTTCTTTTTTTTTTTTTTTTTCTTACTCTTTTGCAAAGGTCTAACGTGGATTCTGAAAAGTAATACATTGGCATGATATGTCAGTGATGGATAAACAGTGCAACAAACTACCCCAAACTTAACTGCTTAAAACAACCAATGCTACTTTTCTGTAGGTTTCTGTGAGTCAGGAATCCAGAAGTGGCTTGACTACATGGTATGACACCAAGATATATGATATGACATAGAGAATGTCAAAAGGCTGAGATCAGTTGTTGGCTGGGGTGGCACTCCTCCTGAGCTCAACTCAGGGAGGATTCACTTCCAAGATTACTTAATTCCATGCTGTGTTTACAGGTCTTCCTCAAGACATGGTAGCTAGCTTCCCCCAAACTGAAGTGATCCAAGAGAGATGTGAGTGAGAAGACTAAGATGGAAGCCAGAGTCTTCTTATAATCAAACATTAGATGTGACATCCCATCACTGCTGCAGTGTTCTGTTCACTAGAAACATATCAGCAAGTTCACCTTAACAATGAAGGAATGAGGAGTATACAGGGTGTGAATTTCAGAAGGAAAGTCCATTTGGGACCATCTTATAGACAGACCACCACACAGGATAAGTCATGTGAGCCTCATTTTGCAGATGGGAAACTGATAGAGAGGATTTTAACTTACCTAAATCCATGACTCTCAGAAATGTAGCAAAAATGAATGTAAATATAGGACCACCTGATTTCAAAACTCCATGGTTTATTTTTCTAGCACTGCAATTGAACTGTTATATAAAAGTGTTATATTGATAGTCATATACAAAACTGCATAGAAACTATTGAAATCAAAATAATTCAATATGGTTGTGAAAATGGCTTGGCAAGCTACTCCTCTAGAACTTTATTTATCCAGTAAGCATTCACGAAGACCCATTTTATGCCATACACTGTTATGATCACTGACAATCCAAGGTGATAAAACAAAGCTCTTGTCTTACAGGTATTCATAATTCCTACAGGGAAAAAAAATTTATGAGTGGATAATAACAATAAAAAAGTGATTATAGAACACAAAACTATGACCTTGAGTTGTTTCTTTTTTCTTTTTGTTTTTTGTTTTTTTGTTTTTTGCAGTGCTGGGGATCAGATCCAGGGCCTTGACCATAATAGGCAAGTGCTTTAACACTGATATAGATATGTGACAAGAATTCTGAATCTGACTCTATGACTAAAACCAGAAAAAAATATTGACATATGACTAAACTGAGAAAGGAAAATATTTAAGACCTGAAAGGAAACTTAGCTTAGAAACAAGTCACCCCAGTGGTAAAATGACCCTGGGTTCAATCCCCAGTGCAATAAATAAATAAATAAGAAGCAAGCCAATCATTCTAGGCTGTGGGTGGAAGCAGAATCATTCATAAGAAATCAGAATCTGTTTTTTGTACTATGAGAACATTTGAGGTCCAAATTCACAATATTGAGGTGAATAAAATATTACTGAAAAACTCACATGTGTCCAGAAATACAAAGGAGCCAGGCAGGCAAAAATCCACAAGTTTCCCACAAGAATCATCACAATCTGGAATTCACAGGGTCCTATGGAAGATGGCACCAACAGAGGATGAATACTTAGGTAAAAATCTCTAACACATAAAGAGAAATTTGACACAGTCAATTCTTGTCAATCATGCTGTGTTTCATGAAGTCACCACAATTAGAGAATAATGAAAAATTATTCAATATTGAACAATGACCCTTAGAGGACCAAGGGGGCATTGGTCCTATGAGTTGCTATCATATCATTTTTTGTCATTGATCAAAAAATAACCTAAACTCATGTGTATTTCTAGTTAAATATACCTTACTTAATCTTGATTGATTCAAACAACTGATGACCCTTTTTACTCAGATGAGGAAGATTCTAGAAGAGTAGGTCTTGAAAGGGGTGAGGTTTGTTAGATAATGAATTCATGGCCAACAGCACAATAATCCACACCTGAATGAAGTTTACCTAGTAAACACATTCCTCTTCTACTGCCTTCTTGCATGTAAGAACAGGAGACAGTTCCTCAGCAGACATTGGGGGCCATTTAAAAAGGTAAATCACCAACAATAAATGCAGAAATGTGAACAACATGGAATGAAATATATTGCACAAAGGATATGTGTTTACATTATGAGAACTGAAACAAGAATGCAGAGTGTTTCCCCCTTTGATCTCAGCTGGGGACCGAGATGTCAGAAAATTCAAATTTTTTGCTACTTTGTCTATGAATTGCTGGAAATCTTCCTCCAATATTGATTTTGGTGCTGCAAACAAATTTTAACAAATTGGTAAGTTCACAAATATGAATCTACAAATAATGAGAACTGACTGTACTTACAATTACAGATTACAGATCTAGTAAACAGAATGATTTACTTTCAAAGTTCTAGAGCAATAAGAGACTTTGCTATAGTCCAAAAGTACAGAAAGAGAATTCTTTTTAAAAATTTTTCCACATTTTTGTATTGGTGCATTATGGTTGTATGTACTGATGGGAATTGTTACATATATGTACATACACACGATTCACAACATAACAATGTAATTTTTCCAATATCACTCCAAGAAATAGAATTCTTAAAACAAGAACAAGATTATAAAAAAGGAATAAGTAAACTAACATAGAAAAGAACCAAAAAAGGCATTAAAGTTTAAAAAAAATTTGATTGAAAATAAAAACTCAACACATGGATTAGAAAGTGGAGAACTTTCATTTCATAAAAAAAAATTGAAGTTAAAAGAGATTTTAGGAGATTATTCAAAATGTGCATTAAAATTTAAAAATGAAATAGAATGCAAGAAATAGCAAAATGATCCAATATTACTTCATAGATATTCAAGAAAAAAAGTGTAGGGAATAAGGAAAAGCCAATATTTGAAAATATAATTAATGATAATTTTCCAGACTTTAAGAAAGAGTACTCATATAGAAGAAATGCACAAAGTATAGACACAATTTTTTAAAATTCCACACTACATATATATATATATTAGTTAACTATTCAATATCATAATGAAATACCTGAGGCAGGCTAACCTTATAAAGAAAAGGTTTATTAAGGTCATAACTTTGGGGGTTGAAAAACAAACATCATAGTGCAGGCTTTGATGAGGGCTGGTCTTTGCTGCGAGACCTCATGGCAGAGCAAACGTGAGAGGTAAAGATCAAGCTGCAAAACAGGAAGCTAGGAGACTAGAGTCTTACACTCTCTTCCAAGGACACACCCTCAATGGACTTAATGAACTTCCCCTAGGCTCCACTTCCCTTTAGGGTCCACACCCAAACCCTGCCAAACCAAGGATCAAGCCTCAAAAACATAAACTTTGGGGGACAAACAATATCTAAGCCATAGCTGCATACATTGTGGTAAGACATATGAATACCAAGGACAAAGGAAGTAGAAAACATTTTGTTTGGAGAAAACAAAATGTTACTTATAAAGAAAAAAAATTCATAAAGAACTCTGGATGATAGAAGAAAATTAGACAATATGTGACCTAGGGGTCACATAGACCTAAATTTAGCCATGAAACTAAAATTCTATACCTAGCTAATATAGCTTTCAAGAGCAAGAAAAAATGAAAACTTATTTATACATCTAAAGACTCATAAAGCTTCAATGAAATAACTACTAATGATCATAGGTCAGCAAGAAAAAAGTAAAAAAACCCAACAGACTGCATAGAAAAATGCTAAAGAGAAATATTGGTAAAACATATTAATGAATCTAAACTAGCATAGACTATAAAAACATGGTGTAGTGTTTAAAATCCTTTTAGGAAGAAAGCATTTAGATAGTTATAACAGAAGACATAAAGAGCATATGGAAAGAAAGTTAATATGCTATAAGTTCATTATTTTTATTATGAAGAAGATAATAAATACTTTATTTTTATTAGAAAAAAGTTTATGACCTGATTTTTAAAGTTTTAAATGTAAACTCCAGTAGAATGAAGATAGATTGTATACCTTTCAAGTCGGTAATGGAAAAAAAGAAAGGAAACAGAAAAATTTCTATTGGCCCTCTAGTGAAGATGTACTATTACTTCATAATTTGAGAAGATTTCTGTGTTTATATCACTCAGCATGATAGCTAAACTTAGCTTAGAATGAGAGAAAACAGAGCAAATATAATTAAATATGAATCAGAAATTAATGAGAAAATAAACCAATGAGCGATGACTTGGCTGAAATCTTGACCTGTTGGATCTGATGGCCTGGATTAGGGTGGGAAACATTTTTCATGCTTTGTCTAACTCATTTGTAGTATCAGGGATTATAATTATACCAGATATTCTGGGCTCCAGACACTTGCTTATGATATAGTAGCAGGTGTTTTGGTGAAATTCATGAAAGAAGAAGTAAAGTAAAAGTAGCTCCATTTGTTGTATGCTTGTAAAGAGCAAACACTGTATTGATACAAGGAACAAATATATGCTGATGATCCACTACACAGCAAACTTCATCTATGTCATATTGGAATAGCATGCATGAACTGCTAACTGAAGAGGGTTCTTGAGAGAGATCCTAGGGGTCACATAGACCTAAATTTCAGACTAATATACAATAGATTGTGACTATGGAGGGGGAATACGAGGAGTGCTATTTTTTCTGGTATGCCCAGAGAAGTCTAGAAATATCAAAAACTAGAATCTGGTTAAGAAAAAAAGATATATTTCTGATGTTATAAGCTAAATTTCAAGGGCAAATTTTTCCTTTCAGGTAAGATGAAGTCATTTATGAGGAAATAATATTTCTAATAGATTATAACTAGAAAGTCAGACTAAAAAATAAAATGAAGCAGACATTATTACCTCATGTACATATATGACTACATGGCTGATGAGATCCTACAATATGTACAATCAGAAAATGTGAAATTAAACCCTATTTATGTATGCTTTATCAAATGTATAAATGTGTTCTACTGTCATGTACAACTAATTAGAACAAATAAAAAATTGATAAAAATTTAAGCATTTACAAACATCAGGGAGCTGTGCATGCAGCAAAGCTGTGACAGAAAAAGGTTCCAGAGAGGAGGAATGCAGAGAGGTAAACTGAGCAACTGCAGCTTGTTCTGAGAAATTGTTCCTGATTCTGGTGTAGATAAATTTATTGTTCAGCTTAAACTTAAATTTAATTAAGGTTCTTTATATTTTTCCTGGCAAAGCTAGATTTAACTCAGGGAAGTGATATATTGTTGTTTGCAGAATAAACAGCACATAATTTTGGCAGCAGTGACAAAATGGAAATGCATTTTCCTAAAATGCACCTCTACTTACTCATCTGAATTCCGATGTGTGGAGTAGGTAAGACTAAAGGGTTAAACCAGAAACCTCAAATAGAAGTGGATTTTCCATTTCTGCTAATCAAAAAAAACAAAGATCTATTAGAGGAAGAGAAATGGTAAAAATCACAAGCTCTTGATTGAAAGCACTGGCATATACTTTCCTATTGGTAGACAATAGGAAAGAGGCAAACTAGAAGTAGACTGAGTCTTACTACATGAAATATCAAGTCCCCAGCTAAGCTCATCAGTCCACCTCACGTTGTGTTTGCCTAGCATTACAAAAAGGGCTAAAGTGATCAGTATATATGGTACCAGCAAGGAAAAAAGCAACAACAAAAAACAAGAACAGAAATAAAACAAAACCAAACCCTCTTTATAGGAAGGCAGCACTATCTAGAGCAACAGAAGCAGACCCAAAGAGATTCAACTGTTGTTTATTAGACAGGGACTATAAAATAACCATGATTATTATGTTAAATAAAAATGGAGGGCTAACTCTGGAAAGCAGTATGGAGATTCCTCAGAAAGCTTGGAATGGAACCACCATTTGACCCAGCTATCCCACTCCTTGGCCTATACCCAAAGGACTTAAAATCAGCATACTACAGAGATACAGTCACATCAATGTTCATTGCTGTTCAATTCACCATAGCCAGACTGTGGAACCAAACTAGATGCCCTTCAGTTGATGAATGGATAAAGAAACTGTGGCATATATATACAATGGAATATTACTCCACCATGAAGAATGATAAAATTATGGCATTTGCAGGCAAATGGATGAAATTGGAGAATATCATGCTAAGTGAGATAAGCCAATCTCAAAAAGCTAAAGGACGAATGATCTCGCTGATAAGCGGATGAGGACATATAATGGGGGTGGGAGGGGTTAGCGTTAGGGTTAGGGTTTGGGATAAGGAGTGTGATAAGAATGGAGGAAGGAAGGACTGTATAGAGGGAAAAGAGGGGTGGAAGGGGTGGGGGAAAGGGAAAAAATAACAGAATGAATCAAACAACATTACCCTATGTAAATTTATGATTACACAAATGGTATGCCTTGACTCCATGTACAAACAGAGAAACAACATGTATCCCATTTGTTTACAATAAAAAAAAAATGGAGGGCTAGCGATATAGCTCAGTTGGTAGAGTGCTTGCCTTGCAAGTACAAGGCCCAGGGTTCAATCCCTAGCACCAAAAAAAAAAAAAAAAAAAAAAAAAAAGTAAAATGGAGAATTTCAGCAGAGTGCTGAATCTGTGAATAAGAACCTAATATAAACTCTAGAACTTAGATGTAATTACTAAAAATAAAAATGCAATAGGTGAGTGTGATAGAAAATTAGACACTATAAAACAGGAGATTTGTGAACTGGAATACAGAACAGTTGAAAGTATGCAGTTCAAACAGAAAACAGGATGGGAACTAAGGAAAACAACATGAGAAATACATGGGGCATTGGATTTATAAGGCTGGCATACCTGTATTCAGAGTCCCAGAAGGAAAGGAGGAAGAGTATGGAACAGAAACAATTTTTGAAGAAATATTGGAAAAGAATTTTCTACAACTGACCACAGATGTCAAATCAAATATTTCAGAAACTTATCAATCACACTCATAATGTTTTCTGTGCATATATTAAAACTTCTGTAAAGCTGGGCATAGTGGCACATGCCTGTAATGCTAGCTGCTGAGGAGGCTGAGGCAGGAGGATTGCAAGTTCAAAGCCAGCCTCAGCAAAAGGGAGGCACTAAGCAACTCAGTGAGACCCTGTCTCTCAATCAAATACAAAATAGAGCTGGGGATGTGGCCCAGTGGTGGAGAGCCCCTGAGTCCAATCCCCAGTACGAGATAAATAAATAAATAAATAAACAAACAAAAAGCAACAAACAAAACCAGAAACAAACTTCTCTAAAGATCAGGATAAAATTCAAAAGCAGACAGAGATTATAAATGTGTGTATTACATTCAGAGGAGTAGCAGTAAGCATAATGGCTAACATGCCTGAAGAGCAATAAAATTCAGAAGACAATGAAGTGACATCTTTAAAGTACTGGAAGAAAAAAAAAAAAGAAAGAACAAAAAATTACTATTCTAGAATTCTCACTTAGTAAAAATGTACTTAAAAATGGACATGAATGAAATCCTTTTAGTCATACAATTTAATGATATTTTCCCAGAAAAACACTCAGATGCTCAGATTTGGCATGAAAATCATAACACACAAACTTAAGGGGTTAAATGGGTAAGGAGGTTTAATGTCACCCTGCCCTAAATAAGACCCCAAAGTCTTTGTATAATCCAAGATGTGAGAAGGAACCTCACAAATGATTGAGGTTGATTTTCCGCCTACCTGTTGGAATGAAGTTTAAAGTTAAGATAGCAGTATTCATGTAAAATAGCCTTTTAACTCTAAATGGTGTGAGCACTTACTAAGAACTTCCAAGAGTACATATCTATTTTTCCTGAAATGAAGATTCCTACCATTGTATGTTTAAAAGTCACTTATTCATTAAAAAATACATGATTTGTCTCTAAAAGTCCATGTTTTCCAGGTTAATCATACTTTCTTCAATTTGTAAGTATGTGTTATTTGGTATAGTAGCTATTCTTAAATATACACACATATCTTTTGTGCTTTCTGGCAAACATAAAATTATTCTTGATTTCTGATAAATTGGCAAAATTATCAAAATTATGGAAAGGACTCCACAACGAGTCATTTGACATTCACAGGTAATCTAGTGTTGCTTTGTCAACAAAAAGAATTCTGGTATGAATTCCCACAAATGTGAGGCTGGTATCCAGTTTTCTTCCCTTTATGAAAATAGCAGTTATCTGGGCCTCATTTATTGTAACTGTCCAAAATTTACTCAAAGATCTGTTAGATTGCTTTGGTCATATTTAAGTGTTCATATTATGTGTTTTGGAGACCTTATTCTGTTTCATTGCCAATTTTTATCTATTTGCTTTAATTATTTATCTTTATAATTAGCTTTGAATCTTCACATCCAGAGGTGCAATCCCCCTAGTCTTATTTCTTCTTTTTTTTTTTTAAATTTCTTTTTAATTTTTTCATTTGTTCTAATTAGTTGTACAAGACAGTGGAATGTATTTATGCATTTTGATTAAATCATTCATAAATGGAATGTAATTTCTCATTTTTCCAATTGTATATATTTTAGGAGCACATCGGTCATGTAGTAATATAGGTACATGAGGTAATAATGTCTGTTTTACTATTTTATCCTTCCTACCCCCATACCCCTTCCTTTTCCCTTTACTCCCCTCTACCTAATATAATGTAACTCTATTCCCCTTATTGTGAATTAGCATCCACACATCAGAGAAAACATTCAGCCTTTGGTGTTTAGGGGTTTGGCTTATTTCACTTATCATGATATTCTCCATCTCCATTCATTTACCAGAAATGCCATAATTTTATTCTTCTTTAAACCTGAGTAATATTTCATTGTATATATATACCACATTTTCTTTATTCATTCCTCTGTTGAAGGACACCTAGGTTGGTTCCATAGTTTAGTTATTGTGAGTTGAGCTGCTATAAACATTGATGTGGCTGCGTGACTGTAGTATGTTGATTTTAAATCCTTTGAGTACGAATGGAGGAATGAGATAGCTGGGTCAAATGATGGTTCCATTCTAAGCTTTCCAAGTTTTCTGAGGAATCTCCATTTTGCATTCCCACCAGCAAAGTAAGAGTGTACAAATGTAAGAGTGCACCAATGTAAGAGTGCATCCTTGCCAAAATTTATTGTTGCTTGTATTCTTGATAATTGACATTCTGATTGAAGTGAGATGAAATCTTAGAGTATGTTTGATTTTCATTTCTCTATTTGCTAGAGATGTTGAACATTTTTCATATATTTGTTGATCAATTGTATTTCTTTTTCTGTGAAGGATCTGTTCAATTGCATAACCCATTTATTACTATTTTTTTTGTTGTTAATTTTTTTGAGTTCTTTATATATATCCTGGAGATTGATGTTTTATCTGAGGTGCATTTGGTAAAAATTTTCTCCCAATCCATAGGCTCTCTTTTCACATCATTGATTGTTTATTTTACTGAGAAGAAGCTTTTTAGTTTGATTCTATCCCATTTACTAATTCTTGATTTAACTTCTTGTGCTGTAGGGGTCTTGGGGTCTTGTTTTTTTTTTTTTTTTTTTGCGGTGCTGGGGATTGAACCCAGGGCCTTGTGCTTATGAGGCAAGCACTCTACCAACTGAGCTATATCTCCAGTCCGGGTTCTTGTTAATGAAGTCAGATCCTAGACCAACATGATGAAGATTTGGGCCTACTTTTTCCTCTAGTAGGCAAAGGGTTTTTGTTCTAGTGTCTAAGTCTTTGATCTGCTTTGAGTTGAGTTTTGTGCATGGTGAGAGATACAGGTTTAATTTCATTTTGTTACATGTGGCTTTCCATTTTTCCCAGCACCATTTGTTGAATAGGCTATCTTTTCTGAATGTTTTTGGTGCTTTTGTATGGTGTGAGATAACTGTATTCATGTGGGTTTGTATCTGTGTCTTCTATTCTATACCTTTGGTCTACAAGTCTGTTTTGGTGTTAATACCATGCCTTTTTTATTACTATAGCTCTGGAGTATAGTTTGAGTTCTGGTATTGTGATGCCTCCTGCTTCACTTTTCTTGCTAACGATTGCTTTGGCTACTCTGGGTCTTTATTTTTCCCAATGAATTTCATGATTGTTTTTTCTAGTTCTATGAATGATATCATTGGGATTTTAATAGGAATTGCATTGAATTTGTATAATGTCTTATGTAGCATGGACATTTTGACAAAATTAATTCTGTTGATCCAGAAGCATGGGAGGTCTTTCCATCTTCTAAGTTCTACTTCAATTTCTTTCTTTAGTGTCCTGCAGTTTTCATTGTAGAGATCTTTCACCTGTTTTGTTAGATTGATCCCCAAGTATTTTATTTTTTAAGGTTTCTGTGAATGGGGTAGATTTCTTAATTTCTCTTTCAGTGGATTCATTATTGATGTATAGGAATGTGTTTGATTTATGGGTATTGATTTTATATCCTGCTTCTTTGCTGAATTCATTTATTAGTTCTAGAAGATTTTTGGTGGAATTTTTTGGATCTTCTAAATATAGAATTGTGTCATTGGCAAATAGTGATAGCTTCAGTTTGTTACCTATTTGTAGCCCTTTAATTTCTTTCTTCTAATTGCTCTAGTTAGAGTTTCAAGGACAAGGTTGAATAAAAGTTGTGAAAGAGAACATCTTTGTCTTGTTCCAGTTTTTAGAGGGAATGCTTTTTGCTTCTCTCCATTTAGAATTATTTGTTTCTTCTTAATGGGTTAATTTTCTATTCCCAACATTTTATTTCTAAATGATTTTGAAATGATTTCTTTCAAATTCCACAGAATTCCTGTTAGTGTTTGTTTAGGACTCCATTGGTTCTGTAGATAATTTGGAAAAGAGTAAATTTACCACCATGAACCTTATTAAAAGAATGCAACAAGAATGTACATATTAATGTGATATTAATTTTAGCAAATTCCTTGGGAATCCTTTGAAATACTGTCCTATGCCTGTTGAGTTAAATATTTTATCATTATGAAAATCCCTCTTTACCTCTGGTGAGGTTCATTTTTAAAGTCTGCTTTTAAAGCTTCCCTGACTGTTGGCATGGTATGTGTGTTTTCACTCAATCGCTTGACACTTTTGTTGAAGTAGATCTCTTTTTATGGGAAATAGCTGATTTGATATACATCTACATGATAGAATATTATATTAGATTATTATCTATTCATTTAAAATTATGCTTATGAAGTCTAAAAACACAAAGCAACAGCAATAAAAAACACCAAACATTTCTATTCTGGTAAATTAAAGAGCAATATTTAAAAATGACGATTCTGACCTGTAAGTGTAGATAAATGTGCATATTCATGGATGCAGGACTGGAGAACATGAACAAAACCAGAAGCACTTATAGGATAATAGCACTGGTAGGATATAGCACTGGTAGGATAATAAGCTTATTTTTGTAAGTTTTGTCTTTTAAAATTTATTTAGTATCATGGATATTTACAATCATAATAGAGGTGTGGAAATTAATGTACAATCTTTGTTCTGTATGGTTGATGGCAAGTCTATTGTTTCAGGAAATTCTTTTCCCTTTTGTAAAAATGGGATCTATCTCTGTCCCTAACCTTTCAGGGATGTTCTAATTCTCTGTGATTTTTACAAGATTACAGGTTGTATTTCAGCAATCACACCCCGAAAGACTGTGTATTCAGTGAGAAGACATTATCGTAGGCATGAATTTACTGAAAGTGGCTACAAGCTCCTATATCCCCTTATCTCTTAAATTTCTAATCCCTCTTCCTGATTTTTTTAAGTATCTTTCTCGGCCAAAGCACCCATCTTCTGGAAGCAAAAAAGGAAGTTAAGTGTTATTTATAGAGTTTTGCCTTTCTTCTGCCCTTGGATAATGTTATATGACTACTAACAAGTAGTTACCTTCCACATTCAGCTTCCTGTTCCAAAAATAGCTTAAAAGGTCCTTTTTGTTTTCTTTGACCTTAACCTTGATTCTATTGTTATCAGGTTTTGATGCAATAACATGGTTTGACATGGTCCATGATTCTGCACTTCTTCTAGAACTGGTGGGTATACTTTTAAAACCTGAATTTTTTAATAAAATGATTTGCATATTGGTTATTATCTCTTCTTTTCAAATATCTTGCAGTCTTTACACTTAAGAAATCTTCTAAACACATTTGACCTACCTTTATTTTAAAATAAGACTTCAGCCTTTGATATCAGATTTAATATTTTTAAATAAAGCTTTTGGAAGGGAATCTAATAAAGGAAAAAAAAGGAATGGGAAAAATGTCTATTTTTAACTTTCTTACATTGTGCCAGTGACCACTAAAATAGCACTCTAATTGTGTAACAACCATATTTGATAAAGCGAAGGCTTTCCTTAACTATATTTTGAGGTTCTGGGACACAGTGTTACATAGGATATGTACAGAATACACAAAGTGAGATCACTTTTCAACAAAACTCTCTAATCTTTTCCTAAAGGTTACTAATTTCTAATTACATCATGACTCATGAACAGTTTTCTAATGCAATGAAACCTTACTATTTGGCAATGCTTGCTGACTTCTTTAGTATCATCAAGCTGGTTAGGTTAAAAGCAAAATAATATGCCTTTTTTAAAATTTAGAAATGCTCAATATTCTAAAATATAAAACATTTGATTACCGGGAATGTCGATTGTCTTAGTCCATTCAAAAAGCAATAAATGAAGTAAGACCGTGTGTGTGCGCGTGCATGCGCATACTTGCTTTGGTTTGCTCCCAACATCTTCCTCTTCCTGAAATAAGTGCTCAGTTCAAAGCAATTCATTTGTCTGGGTACAACAAATTTATTCTAATTTGGATGTTTATAAAATCTCACCCCCAAGGAATATTTTCCAACATTTCCTCCTAACATCAATTTACTGAATTTACCACTTAGGTAATAATGTGTATTTCTGAATATGAAACATTTTTATTGGAGAGATTTCATGGTAAGTTTGATCACTCTATAAGGCATTCAGTCTATCATAACATCCAAAATTTAAATGTAACATGAGCTGACCATAAAACCTTAAGCTGAATTTAGTGGTTTAGTGATGTGTCTTCTGAGGAAAATGTAGTCAGCCATGGGATAATTCCTGTCCCTTTGCCAAGACTCCCAGGCTAAATTCAATTACTGTGGAGATCAGATAGATTATCTCCCCCACTTCCATGACCTTGTACACAAAGATGGCATCTCACATAGTGTAGCATATACTTGTGCAGCACATACTTGTATTGCACAACTGTGTTACAAGAAAAGTTGTGGTGGAGATGGTTCCTTTGAAAATTGTAAGTCAATGGAAGTTCATGGCAAATGATAAGGTGACATCCCAAGGGATAAGGTGGCATGCTCTGTGTATTCCTAAGGGTAAACACAGACACACATGTAAGTTCTCTGGATAGTTAAGTAGCTGTACCTATTACAAATATTTACATCCTAGTGTTTAGCTAATTCATCTCATTTTTACCATAGCATCTGAAGAACAATCAATTATCTCTTATTGGATTTGAGAACTACAACAGGCACTACTTTTCATTGTTGTTCAGGGAAAAAAGAGTAAAAATTTTCTTTACCAAATTGCTAATAAGATTTTAGATGTCACTGCAAAATATGCAGCAACCACCTTCTTTGTACCATTTCCTGAAGGAGAGAAGAAAGACTGAGTGTGAAGTCTCACAGTTGATCAAGGAGGTGAGGGGTAGAAGGAGGAAGGGAGATAAAAACTGAACTCACCTCTGTAAGTGCTCTCTGAGGGTTTAGATGCAGAAAGGTCTGTGAAGACTGATGCGGTATAAAGGCAAAAAAGGCAAACCAGAGGACTAGAGTGGGCCTTTCCACTTTTCTCACTCTGCCACAGTGTCAAAGGGCTTGCTTATGGCAGCAATGGCAGCAAGCTGGCTCTAGAATTCATCATCAAGCTTACTCAGGGTATCTTTCTTGTTTGTCATTGTTGCTTGTAAGTGATTGATTTTTCTATAGTATTTCTTAATTCCTTCCTTGCTCCAAGTCTCCAGAGTTGGGTAAATGTTACATAATGCAGAGTTGTCAATGACTCAATTATGCACTGCCCCATCCAATGTCTACTATTAGAGCTGAATTCATTCCTATGGTTTGAGTACATAAAATTCATCAATAGACTCATCTTAGAAAACAAAGTTTAAAAAAATTGATCTACTTTAATTGAATCTTTTTAGTGAAGAAATTACTCTGTCCCAAACTGGGTGGCAAATCATCATGAACTGGTTTAGTTGAATTAATCTGCAAGGTATTTGACTGAATATAACTGAAGATGACGGTTTAATGTCAAGGAGAGTGTGAGGGTATGGGTGTGAGGTATAGTTTAGAGCTTAGTCCTTAGGAGAAAAGAAATTCCTTTCTTTCCTAATACTAGGCTCATAACTCAGTCCCCTATAGCAAGAGTCAGATTAATAAGAGAAAAAAACATACAAATCTGTTTTATATAAACCTGTTTAAGATAAACCTGTTTATCTTTATGCTAAGTTTGATGAAAAGTGAGGAGTCATGGAAAAAAAATGAGATGACAAAAGGATATGATCTAATGGTTATGAACTGGGAGACCTTAGCTAGGCCTGTTTGTTCAGATTCCTCTCGGTGTCCTTGTGTGCTCAGAGATAAGGATTTTCACTTCCTTTAGATATACGGAGGGTACCACTAGAATGAGTGTCTTATACCCTGCTTCAGGGAAGAAGGGCAAGGAAAATGTGGGAATGACCTTCCTCTTTCTGCCATTTTCTCAAATGCCAAGGTACTGTATTTTGGGGAGTAGTATTCTGAATCCTGTCAGCACCCTGTCCAGGGAGACAAGATCTGAGTATGGGATTTGGGACAGTCAACAAAAACCATGTGACATTATCAGGAACCCTGTTTCCAAATAATTTTAAAGAACTTGATACACCATCTGCTATAACTCCACATTTTTTTTCAAATGAGAAATAATTAAGACCCAGGAAAATAAAGTATAGTTCATGATCACTCAGGATAGTGATGCCAGGACAGGAACTTAACTCTTTGTTGGTTCCAGAGTTCTTTGTTTTAGGCCATCAGTGCCGTCCTTCTCTTCAGTAGATGCTCAATGATCCAACCTTATTCTATGGATCTCAAAACGACCATGAACAATAATTATCGTATGAATTTCTTTTTTTTTGATCAAAATGCAAAGAGTTTTATAATAGTCAAAGTGGCATCTATTTTTCAAATAATTTTGTCATCATAGAACCCAGGAAAGACTAATGTAGGGGAAGATAACATGGGAAGTCAGCAGTCCTGCTATGGTAGATAAAAATCTATGTTTAGCTGAGGTAAACTCATCGGCATAGGTTAGAGAAGTTTCTGCTTAAACATTGTCTAAGTTCACTTGGGCTGTTGTAACAGAAACACGGTAGGTAGACTGAATAATTGATGAACAACAGAAATTTATTGCTCATAGTTCTTGGAGTCTGGGAGGTTCACGATGAAGGA
Source organism: Sciurus carolinensis (assembly GCF_902686445.1). NCBI lineage: Eukaryota > Metazoa > Chordata > Mammalia > Rodentia > Sciuridae > Sciurus > Sciurus carolinensis. The sequence goes on along the minus strand of NC_062223.1, from coordinate 127,925,634 downwards.
AGTGGCAGATGGGACATCTGTTGAGGGTTCATTCTTGTGGACAGTGCCTTCAATGTGTCCTCACATAGCAGAAGGGATGAACAAGGCCCCAGGTTCCTTTTTCTAAGGCACTGACCTCTTGTAGGAGGGTGGAGCTTACATGACCAAATTATCTCCCCAAGACCCTGTATCCAAATACCACAACATTGGGAGTTAGATTCTCATATGAATTTTCTGGGGGACACAAGCTTCCAGAACATAGCCAATATGATACTTTTTGATTTTTTTTCATTGTGTGTGTGTGGGTAGGATAATTTCTTTTCAGGTGGTAGAGGAATTGATTTTCACATATTATCTAAGATATCTAAAAATATTTTTTCTTTAGCAGAAGAAAGGAAAAAAAATATGGTCACATATTGTCATTAAAATGTAAGTGCCTGGGTTTTGTACTCACCATTGCTGGCACCGAAGTCACCATCCATGGCCCTTTGGGAGTATGTTCCATATGGTAAGAGGTGACAATCTCAGCCTAGATTCTCACTTTCTGGGGTTTTTTATGGATTAGATACTCATTTGTGAGATTCATTGAAAGATAAGGAATCTTCTTGAGGTCTGTCACCTTGTAGGATGCTAAGAATGTTTCCCCACACTTTATAATTTAATATTCTTGCTATCATGGTAGCTATGTAAAATCAGAAAGACTAGAAAAGAAGTACTGTGTATTTTTGCTTTTATTTTAAAAGCAATGTAAGCTCATTTTAGAAGGGAAATAACACAACTAACATGACAGAGGATCTAAAACAAAACACAGAAGTTCTCTTCAGGTCCTTCTGACACCCAATTTTTATGTATAAATGAGATTGTGCTATACAGCTGCATTTCCATACACTCCACCTCTCCTTTGCATGTGTTCTGGTCATTTTTTCCACTTTAGTGTAGGTGGGTCTATCTCACAGCTACACCTCTACAGTGGATAGTTGTATTGTAAATTCAGTGATATATTCCGTCAGCTCTTATTGATGGAATCTGTTATCTTTCAAATTTTCTCAATTATTAAGAACACTTTAGTGAATATCCTCTCAGAGACATTCACTGACTGAAGCAGGTATAGAGTAATTACAAACATGGTGGAAAGCAGCAACCATCAGGAAGGTTCATCATTGACCTTCTGAACCCTTTCCAGTGAGAATCAGAATAAAAATAAAAGTCTAAAGACTAGTTGAGTCACTTGTTCCAAAAATAAGCTTAATGTTCAGATTTGAAAATGGGATAAACTTTGTAGATGGGCGAGAAATGAGATAGCTCTCTTCCCTATTGAAGAAATAAGTCAATTTCAGCAAAGAAAAATAAAACAGAAGTAATGAATTGCTAAGCAACAGAGATCCTGTTTACATGCAAATATTGGTGGTAACAACAAAAAGAAACAGGGCACAAGAATAACACAGGAAATATGATCTGAAAGCAAAATTCCCTATAATAAAATATTTGGGGTTTGTTTTGGAGTGGTTTGGTTTTCCACAAGTCAACAGCTATTTATGTTGACACCATCTGAATTAATCTGTCCCAAAGTTAACCTGATATTTAGCAAACTGCCATCTGCCTAGGAAGGAAGTTTACTCTGACAAAACAAAGACCACAGAGGTGCTTGTGTATCAGCTTATCTCCTCAAAAGACCTTAACAAGGTCAACTCCGAGGTACTTCAGACTTCTCTTATTAACTCTTAAAATCTGAACAATGTTGGAGCATAAATATTTCACTTGATATGGGCCTTTTAAACTATATTGCTTTATTCTTTTTATTAGGATGGACTTTTAAGCTTCCAGTGAAATGCATAGGGGCTAAGTCATTTGTCTTAAAATTTTTTAAAAAGATATCTATATATATATTTAGAGCAGTTGTAGGTTCAATGGAAAATTGAGAGAACAGTACAGAGATTTCCCACGCACCCCTGTGAACTGCGTGGAGTCTCCCTCAACAGCCTTCTTTACCAGAGCTGTACATTTGTTACATCTGAACCTCCATCAGAATTTTATCAGCATCCAATGCCCGAGGTTTACATGAGAGCTCATTTTGGCATACATTCTGTGTTTGGACATATTCATAACCACATGTATCCATCGTTAGAGTATCTTAGAGAGTATTATCACTTCCCTAAAATTCCTCTGTGCTTCACCTACTCACTGCCCTTTACTCTCCTTACCCTCTGGCAAGCACTGATCTGTTTATTGTTGCCATAGTTTTCCAGGATATCAGTTAGTTACAATGTTATAATGTGTAGCCTCTTCAGATTGGTTTCTTTTGCTTATTAATTAACTATTTTTCTTCATATCATTTCATAGATTGATAGCTTAACTCACTTTTAGTGCTGAATAATGTTCCATTGTCTGGGTGTACCACAATTTATTTGGTCTATTTACCTACATAATGATCCAATAATGTCCAAGATATCCGGACAAGGACATCTTGATTACTTCTCAGGGTTGGCAATTATGTGAAAAGTTGTTAAATACATCTGTATGCCTGATTTTGTGTGGAGATCAAGTTTTGACTCCTTTTGGTAAGTGGTGAGGAGTGCAACTACTAGATTGTATCCTTAGTTTTGTAAGAGACTGCCACCCTGTTGTCAGAGTATTTTGATCTCACAGAACAAAAAGTATTCCCTCTGCTTTATCTTTGACATGCCTAAGCAAATTTGCATATTCATTTCAGAATAGACCTACTCTCCTGATCTAGGGCTACTACATGGGACTCTAACATCTAGAATGCTACTTAAAGAACTTCAAGGACCCCTGTGCATCACAACCTCCAGGTGCTGGTGCAGAACCTTGAGGTTTGCTCATTTTGATTCATTTCACACTTGACTTTTTCTATCTTTAACTGTATTTCTGTACACTATTCCCTAGCATATGAAACTTTCTTGAAAAAAAGAAAAAAAAAACTTAGAATTTTTTTTCTAATCTACTGTACTGCATTACTTTGAAAATCATTGGTATACAATAAGTATTGATGAAATTCCCAGTTTGTTGACTTACTTTATAGGGCACTAAACACCATGTTTACTACATCTATTTATTCATATGCTCAGTAAATACCTGTTGATCACTTGTAATATGTCAGACAATGTGTGAGTAGTTGCTCATGAATCCAGGTTTTCATGGAGAATAAAGATAGAATGGATATACTAATTGTATATACTATAACAATATAATACTTATAATATAATCAATATGTAAAAATAAAATCATTAATAGTAATTAACTATGAAAACATTTGCATGACAAGGTGTTATGAATGTCTGCAGTAGGCCCCTCAGAATGAGGAGGTATCTTGGCCAAGATCTCAAGGATGAGTAGAAGTTAACAAATAAAAATCCTTGGAGCACATGGACAAGGAATGGGAAAAAAACTCTACAGATTTTAGATGACATACTCAAAGTACAAAGAAGGAGAGAGAGTTTGACATGTTTGAGATTTGAAAGAAGCACAATTTCAGCTTAGAGAAGGGGGCAAGAGTAAATGTGGACTAGGTTGAGAGAGCTTGGTAGGTATGTCTTTAAAAATAGCAATAAGTACTCCTCTCTTTTCATTATTTATTTACTGTAAACCAGGGCCTCAGACACATTAGGCAAGGGCTTGACCCCTGAAATACACCCCAGTCCATCAACTATACTTAGTATTTTTTTGAAGCATAACAATACATTTTTCCACATGGTCAGTCATACCTGAAAATGGTATATTTTCAATTTCTCTCCTGAAGATTTCCTTCGTGGAAATCATAATCATCCTGTTTCAATTTGTACTGAACATTTTATGGCCCACTGCATCCCTGTTATCCTTGCATCTTTCTTATATGGAATTATCATCATGTCGATCATGTCGACACTCCCTTATAATGCTGATTGAATGGAAATACTTTTTCATTTTCTTGATGTATTCTTTTGCTTTAGTCATATCTCCAGCAACTTTTCCAGGAAAATAAAAACAAAAATTAGATTTTCTGGTTTAAATTTTTATTTTGTGTTTAGAATTTTTCACATGTAAAAAACATTGGTGGTTTTTATTTTGCCTTGAAGTGTATTAAATTTCTGATTACAAAATTTTAGATTAAAAAACAGTTTTCTGCAGAACTTTGAGGGACATGTAATACTTTTTAGCTTTCAACAATCCTACTGAGAAGTCTGATAACATTTTTATTTGTGATTTACACATTATGTTTCTTTTTTAAAATTGATTTCCTTTTTCTCTAAGATGTTTGAACTTGTCTTTATTGCTGCCATATTGAAATTTCATAAAGATACATATTGATTTGGATATCTTTCAAAAATCCATTTTTTGGGCATTTGATATATCCTTTCAATCAATGGACAAATGTTTTACAATTATAATAAAAACTTCTTTTATTATTTCTTTAACGAATTCTCCATTTGCCTTAGGAAATCCTGTTGATTGTAAATAAGATATGTAGATTGATACTCTACTTTTCTCATCTTTCATTTTCCATGTCCCATCAATTTGCTTAATAGCAAACTCCACTTTAACTGTTTTTCTGTGGTATTTTTATTTTTAATTTGTATATAAATGTTACCCGATAGTTTTTGTTTTATAGTGTTCTGTTCTTGCTTTAAGGATAGGACCCTTCTACCAAGTTGTTGGTTAAATTTTCTGAGGCTAGATTTTTGGTTTTAAGTTCATAGACTTTTTGGTGTGCAATGTTTACAGATTAACAAAATAAACAAAATAATATTCAAAATATGAGAAAATATGTGATACTTTAGGTTTTATTCAATAGTGACAGATGTTATTAATGAAGTAAGATGATGAAATGGGAGATAGATTTTTATCATGATAAAATGAATAATCCCACTGACTCATACTCCAGTGAAAAGAATGAAAACTCTAATTGAGAATGATTTAAATTCTGTTACTGGTCTTTAACTTTTTAAAAAAAATTATTTATTTTTTATTTTTTACACACTGCATTTTGATTCATTGTACACAAATGGGGCACATCATTTTGTTTCTATTTTTTGTACATGATGTAGATTCATATCATTTTTGTAATCATACAAGTACATAGGGTAATGATGTCTGTCTCATTCCACCATTTTTCATAGTCCCCCTCTCATTGCCTTCTACATAATCTAAAGTTCCCCCATTATTCTCTCACCCCCCACTCCCTCACCCCCATTACATATCATCATCTACTAATCAGAGAAAATATTCAGCCTTTGGTTTTTTGGGATTGGCTTATTTCACTTAGCATGATATTCTCCAATTCCATCCATTCATTTGCAAATGCCATAACATTATTCTTCTTTATGGCTGAATAATATTTCATTGTGTATATATACCACAGTTTCTTTATCCATTCATCTGTTGAGGGGCATCTAGATTGGTTCCACAATCTAGATATTGTGAATTGAGCTGATATAAACATTGATGTGACTGTGTTACTGTAGTATGCTAATTTTAAGTCCTTTGGGTATAAACCAAGGGGTGGAATAACTAGGTCAAAAGGTGGGTCCATTCCAAGTTTTCTGAGGAATCTCCACACTGCTTTCCAGAGTGGCTGCACCAATGTGCAACTCCACCAGCAATGCAAAAGTGTGCCTTTCTTCCCACATCCACACCAACATCTATTACTGTTTGTATTCTTGATAATAGCCATTCTAAGTGGAGTAAGATGAAATCTTAAAGTTGTTTTAATTTGCATTTGTCTAATTACTAGAGATGGTGAACACTTTTTCTTATGTTTATTAATCGCCTGTATGTCTTCTGTAAAGTGTCTGTCCAGTTCCAAGTCCATTTATTGATTGGGTTATTTGTATTTTTGGTGTAAAGTTTTGTAAGTTCTTTATAAATTTAGGAGATAAGTGCTCTATCTGAAGTACATGTGGGAAAGATTTTCTCCCACTTTGTGGACTCTCTTTTCACATTATTGATTGTATCCTTTGCTGGGAAAAAACTTTTTAGTTTGAGTCCATCCCATTGATTGATTCTTGCTTTGATTTCTTGTGCTTTGGGAGTCTTGTTAAGGATGTATGAACCTAAGCCAACATGATGAAGATTCAGGACTACTTTGTCTTCTATTTGTTGCAGGGTCTCTGGTCTAATTCCAAAGTCCTCAATCCATTTTGAGTTGAGTGTTGTGCAGGGTGAGAGATAGAAGTTTAATTTCATTTTACTGCATATGGATTTCCAGTTTTGCCAGCACCGTTTGTTGAACAGGCTATCTTTTCTCCATTGTATGTTTTTGGCTCCTTTGTCTAGTATGAGGTGACTGTATTTATGTGGGTTTGTCTCTGTGTCTTCTATTCTGTTCCATTGGTCTGCCTGTCTATTTTGGTGCCAAAACCATGCCATTTTTGTTACTATTGCTCTGCAGTATAGTTTAAGGTCTGGTATTGTGATACCTCCTGTTTTGCTTTTCCTGCCCAGGATCAGATGGATTCTCAGCTGAATTCTACAAGACCTTTAAAGAAGAATTAATACTAATACTCCTCAAAGTATTCCAGGAAATAGAAAAGGAGGGAACCCTTCCAAACTTATTCAATGAAGCCAGTATCACTGTGGTACCAAAACCACACAAAGACTCAACAAGGAAAGAAATCTTTAGACCAATATCCCTGATTAACATAGATGCAAAAATCCTTAACAAAATACTGGCAAATCACATACAAAAAAAAATTTAAAAAGATAGTGCACTATGATCAAGTGGGGTTTATCCCAGGGATACAAGGTTGGTTCAACATCCAGAAATCAGTAAATGTAATTCATCACATCAATAGACATAAAGTTAAGAATCATGTGATTATTTCAATAGATGCTGAGAAAGCATTTGAAAAAATACAGCACCCCTTCATGCTTAAAACACTAGAAAAAAATAGGAATAGTAGGAACATACTTCAACATTGTAAAGGCTATTTATGTTAAGCCCATGGCCAATATCATTCTTAATGGAGAAAAACTGAAAGCATTCCCTCTTAAAAACTAGAATAAGACAGGATGCCCTCTTTCACCACTTCTATTCAACATCATCCTTGAAACACTAGCCAGAGCAATTAGACAAACCAAAGAAATTAAAGGGATACAAATAGAAGGTTGTATATTGCTCATCATATTCTCTCCCCATCCCTGGCCCTGTTATACCAAATCCAGCTCTAAATCCAAGCACAATATGCTCATGAAAGTGTTGAATTACGCAGTTGAATAAAGAAAGTAGGACAAGTAACAGAGAACTAAGTTTTAGAAGGAATAGAGAAAAGGATTAACTATTTTTGGCACATGCTGTGCCAGATATACATCAGAATCTTAACAACAGCCCTGAAGGGTATTACTGTCCCAATTTTACAGGTGTAAAAACTGAGCCCTAGGACGATGGACGCCATCACTGCTCGGTCGCAGTTGTGGAGCAAACTGGCGGGAGAGTCAGGCCACCTGCATTGTGGAGGTAGCCGGAGGGCACCCAACCCGCCTGCCCTGCGGAGCTAGGTGGCGGGCAGCCAACCTGCCCAACCACCAGGCCGAAGACAGACGCCATCACTCAGCGACTTCGCCCAACCAACACGCCGAGGTCTGTTGCCATCATGGAGCAAGCCGGCAGACCAGCCAGCCCGCCTGCATCGTGGAGCTAGCAAGAGGCTTCTTTATAGGCTGGTGCAGGCATTTCAAATTATTCCTGAGTGCATGGCCATCATCATTGGAAGGGCAGCTCCCTTCCTGAGACACCTACAGGAGACTACAGGACCTTTGACAAGACCCAGGAGCCAAGAAGAGGAGGTATTGAGAGACTTGGGACAAACTCAGAGCCACCTGGTGAGTCTCTCCCTCTGGTCAGGCTCCCTGGATGGGGCAGTAGTCCCAAACGCAGGGAACTTTGTGGAGTAGAGTGTCCCAGTGAGACTTCCCTGCTGGAGCCAAGAATCCAGTCAACTGGGAGCATTGCAGAGGAGGGCCGCACAGCGAGAGGCTTCGTCGCAAAGTGAGGGTCTGAGGCCCAGGTGGTAGCTCTGATCCCCAGGGAACATAGCAGAGAACAGACACTTCACAGAAGAAGATCTACAAGCAATCGACAGATATATGAAAAAATGTTCAACATCTCTAGTAATAAGAGAAATGCAAATCAAAACTACCCTAAGATTCCATCTCACCCCAATTAGAATGGCGATTATCAAGAATACAAGCAATAATAGGTGTTGGCAAGGATGTGGGGAAAAAGGTACACTCATACATTGCTGGTGGGGTTGTAAATTAGTGCAGCCACTATGGATAGCAGTGTGGAGATTCCTTAGAAAACTTGGAATGGAACCATCATTTGACCCAGCTATCCCATTGGCCTATACCCAAAGGACTTAAACTCAGCATACTACAGAGATACAGCCACAACAATGTTCATAGCTGCTCAATTCACAGTAGCTAGATTGTGGAACCAAACTAGATGTCCTTCAATTGATGAATGGATAAAGAAACTGTGGTATATATAGACAATGGAATATTACTCAGTCATAAAAAATAATAAAATTATGGCCTTTACAGGCAAATGGATGAAATTGGAGAATATCATGCTAAGTGAGATAAGCCAATCTCAGAAAACCAAAGGATGAATGATCTCGCTGATAAGCCGATGATGACACATAATGGGGAGTGGGAGGGGGGCAAGAATGGAGGAAGGAGGGACTGTATAGAGGGAAAAGAGGGGTGGGAGGGGTGGGGGGAAGGAAAAAAATTAACAGAATGAATAAAAAACTATTGCCCTATACAAATGATTACACAAATGGTATGCCTCTACTTCATGTACAGAGAAACAAGATGTATCCCATTTGTTTACAATACAAATAAATTTAAAAAAAAGAGTAATGTGTAGGCCTAATAAACTTCAGTACATTAAACAGATAAAGAGATTTTTATCAAATAAAAAAAGTATGTTTCCATCTACAAATAAAATTAAACAAAAAAAAAAGTTTTTAAAAAGTCTGTTAACATCTAAATCCAGAGATACTTGCAGGTCAGACTTTGCAACTGCTCTGGTATGTCTATACTATTGTGTTATGTTATGTATACTATTATGTTATGCCAATTTGAAATCATTAAAGTATTCCTATCCCAATAATAAATAATAAAATTTGCATTTCCAAAAACCAAAAAAAAAAAAAAAAAACTGAGCCCTAGAAAAATGGAGAAACTTACCTGCCTTTACATTCTGAATGACAGAATTGGAATTTGAATACAAATGTATCAAACTTCAAAATCAAAAAAGAGTTTGATACTGCAGGTTTAAATACATTGAGATTCCAGTGACTTTGGAGGTCCATTCCTCGTTATGGCCTCTGAGATGAAATGCCCTTATGTGTACTGATGCAGCAATAGGCTTCTTCTGACCTCCCTTTCCAAACTTATGTGGAAATGTGATGAAACTCCAATGAGATGGCAATTATTTCACCTCACAGGGTGTGAATATTGAGGATCATACAAATTAATTCTAAAAAGTCAAATGGGAGAGTAAATGTGGGAGATTTGCTAAAAATATTTTTAAAAATCTAGCTGGAGAAGTCTTTCCTAAATCTGTAGTTAGTAAGGGATTGGATGCAAACATTTGACCCTAGAAAATACAAATAAACTGGTGTAATGGAACAGAGACTAAAAACAGATCTAAAAGTACATAGGAAATTCATATGTGACAATATGTGTCTCTTAAAATGACTGGAAATATATATTTATATTAAATAATGTTGGAAAAATTGATTATAAACATAGGATACTATAATTAAGTTTCTGATTGTAATGCTACATGCACAAATAAATTTCAGATGGCTTAACATTTGAATGGAAAAGTCCATAAACCAAAAGAAAAAATATAGGATATTATTCTATTATTTTGGACAGAAAATAAAAAAGGAAGATTTTTTTCTAATATAAGATTATCTATCTATATACCTACCTACCTATCATCTATCTACCTACCTACACATGAACATATATACATATATGCATATATATGTGTTATCTAAATATATGTGTGTGCATACATGCATACACACACCCACACACACACACACACACACACACACACATATATACAAATACATTATTTTTTATACTGGGATTGAACCCACTGAACTACATCCCCAGTCCTTTTTAATTTTTACTTTGAGGCAGGGTCTCACTAAGTTACTGAAGGTCTCACTAAATTGCTGAGGCTGACTTTGAACTTGTGATCCTCCTGCCTCAGCCTCCAAAGTTGCTTGGATTACAGGCATGTGACATTACTCCCAACTAAATATATATTCAAGGTTGATCATTGGTGGATTATGGGGTCTGTGTTATGATATTTTTAAGATAAAGTTAAATATATTTTAAGTGAACAATATTACCAATAATGTTCACTCTACTAATAGATAATATGTCTTTATGTGCAATTATTTAAAAGTCACCAAATAAGGAGCCCCCTTTTATACTGAAGTGAAATTTTAAACCCACCTAGAAAGGACATCTGGTTGCAGTTTACTGCAGCATCTGAGCTCTGTTTCTGGGCAAATTGAGGCTGCCCTTTTAGGCCACTTTGCTCTGCATGATCCACCTAGTAGTACTGAGGAAACTGGGATTCCCCAGGGCAGGACATAACAATAATCTTCTTATCAGATGAAATTCTCATGATTACTTCTTTTCCACATAACTTTCTGTGGCATCACCAATATTTTCTTTTCTATTCTCTTTCCCTTCCATTCTTCCTCACCTCTTCCTTGAGTTGGCCCTTCAACACATAAAACATCGTCAGTCTAAAATCAACCATCGAGGGTTGGGGCTATAGCTCAGTGGTAGAGCACTTGCCTTGCACATGTGAGGTACTGGGTTCGATCCTCAGTACCACACAAAAATAAAGAAGCAAAATAAAGATACTGTGTTCATCTACAACTAAAGAAAGAAACAAATTTAAAAAATAAAATCAACCTTCGAGTTAGAAATCTGTTTCTAAAAAGTGTTAAAGTTTAAGTGGGTGATTGTACAAATCTTTTCTGAAAACAAATTTCGGGGCCTGGAATGTACTGACTCTGAAGAGCTTCCAGGAGCTGTGCCCTCTCTATTCACTGCTGTTAGCCTTCCTTCATGTAGCTCAGAACTCCTTCCCATCTCAGTTCTCTTCACCACCTCTGCCTGACTCCACAACACTCAGAGATATAGTGGGATGATTATACTAATGTGGCCATCACAGTCTAGAATGTCTGCTGTTCAGAACAGTCAGGAGTTTGTGATCAGAGTTCAACAGATCAGATAATACAGAGAGAAAATAGTGATAAGGTCTGGAGGTGTTGGGCATAAAGACTCATCAGGGCTATGGAAGTGGAGGCTGGAAAAAAAGAGGATGGTGTGACAGACAGATCTTTTAGGTCAGCACTGAGGTGTTTCACACAAAAGAGAATGCAAGGGTAATTCACAAGAAAGTGATCATTTCAATGAGAACTTGATCTTTTGGGTTGAGTGCCAAAGAAGCCAAATTGTAGCCGTTGCCTGTAAGGATAAAGGGAGATAGAAATGGAATCATTTTAATGATTCCTACTGATGAAATGTGGTGTTTACTGTTCTCTCCCATCTATTTCTCAGATGAACCACTTTGTTCTCCCTCACTTTCTAATGTTTGCTAATTCCTTGAGGCTAGAATTTCTAATCGGAAATAAATGGGGGTGGGTGGGTGATAAAAAGAATGGGAAGCAGAGTTTTCTTAAGTTTCCTAAGCCAGAAAAAAACATGTTCAAATCACAAAATTTCCTTTTGGAAGACAGAAATTGAGCAAGAAATGGAGAAGTTATGGTAGTATTAAAGTGGCAAGTTTCTTGCCAACTTTTCTAAAGACTTCCTTTGATTCCTGGCTCTATTCTTTTCCACTGAGACCCACTACTCTAAGGATACATGAACTGATCTAATATCTCCTGTATGCATGTACCACCTATTGACCAGCAGGTGTGGGACTGCAGTGGACAGTGCTGGGACCTCTCTCAGTGCCCAGGAAATGCTTCCTGTCACTCACTTCTTGGAAAGTCTTATGTTCTGATGGATATCATGTTGGGTAGTGTGCATTTTTGAAGTCTTCCAGAAAGACGGATTTCCTATCCTACTGACAATGCTTCTTATTAGAAAGTCCTTCCATCTGTAACCTAAATTCTATATCTTTGGGGTAAGCTTAACCATCTGAATTATACTTTTACTTTAGTATAGCTCCCCTTTCCTATTTCTATGTGGAAATGCTAAAGGGGATTGTCCAAATCTTAGAACATATTCCTTATTTGCTGTGCTGCACTGGCACATTTCCAAGGAGCTGTGCTAGGGGTAAGGATATAGTTGTATTGCCTGGCCAGTATACCTTTCTTATAAAATCTAAGCATGCCCTGGACCTGTTTTAATGGGAACACAGCAGCTCATATGAATATCATTAAAAAAACAATAAACTCTCCCGATACCTCTTTTGCTCTCACACCATTAAGCTAGACCAGGCCTGAATTATAAAGCACTGGTACTTTTTACCAAAGTACAAAGTAAGTGATCCTTTTAAGGCAAAGGAGCAATATAGTACTCCATGATGCCACAGTTTCAGAGGGTGGCAGTGTTGAAGATTAAAGTGGACTGAGAGAATAAAAGAAAAATCATGCATTGAATGTGTGAAAATGGAGTGTTGAATTTGACCTTTAGTCTCATAAGAAGTCAAAAGAATTTCTCGGACTCCCAAGATGATCAATTGAGATTCTCCATCTGTCTCGGACTCTGTTTCTATCTCTTTCTCTTTCTGTTGGAATTAGATACTGAAATTTCACCAGTCATGATTTTTTTTTTTCCTGTTTGCTTTGTGACTTTTCTCTGTAGCAGGAGCATTCAAGCTATTTAGAGGAGAAACCAACAGACTAGATTCCCCAAGGCACAGCTTCAATATACTTGCTGGTCCCTATGGACCTTGTATCTCCAGAAAGATCTGAATTGCTTTAATGTGACAGAGGGAGAGTTTTAGAACTTTGCAAACATAACAATTACACTTGACTGTAGATATGGGCCAGTGGACACAACTTCCTCAGGAATACAAATATGTCAGATTATGTGAAGGGATATTTGATCATCCATGACTGGAGGGGACAGTACTAAGTGGCACAGTCAGGCCATGATGTTGACTTATTCCAAAAGGAAGAGGCTAGGAATTCAAAGGAAGCTCCAGATTAAGTACTTGTCAAGAAATTCTGACAAATGAGGAACATATCCTCATATTGCCTAAATAAGACTGTGAAGAGTACAGACTCTGAAGTCAGAGACGAGAGCTGTGTGACTTTCCCAAAGTTATCAATTGCTCTGAGTCTTTGCTAACATGATAGAGAATGAAGATTAAAAATAGATTAGACTTGAATGTTACATGAGTCAGCTTTTTGTTTCTGTGACCAAAATTCCTGACATAAACAATGTAGAGTATGAGATTTATTTTGCCTCATGATTTCAGAGTTTTCAGTTCGTAGTTGGCTGACTCCATTGCTTTGTGCCTGAGGTGATATGGATCATAGCAGAAGGGCATGACAGAGGAAAGCTCAGTCCATGACAGCCAGGAAGCAGGGCATAGGGAAGGGAGGAAGGAAAGAGGGAGACAGAGAGGGAGAGGGAGATGGAGGGAGGGAGAGAATAAGAATTCAGGGACAAGATACAGTCCCCCAAGGGCACATCCCCAGTGACCCACTTCCCTCAGTGATGTCTCACCCACCTACAGTTTCCACCTCCTCTAAGTAGTCCTTCCAAATTATTAATCCATCAGATGTATTAATCCATTGATGAGACTATGGCCCTCAGGGTCCAGTTACTTCCCGAAAGTCCTACCTCTGGACATTCCTGAATTGGGGGCAAGTCATAAACCCAAGAGCCCTTTGAGGGACATACCAGATCCAACTTCATTGTTTGTGGTCCCAGTGCCGCTGAGTTCTGCATATCCATAGGTAGCTAGATGTGTCCTAGTGTGAGAGTGTTGGGAGAGTTATTCAGGGAGCTGGTCAAATAGTACATCTGAGATTCATGCTTGAATGAGATCCGTGTCCTGCTGCTTGCTGTACATGAGGAATCAAAGTGGAGTTTCAGATCTTTTTCTTTACTAACCATCTTTTCTAACCCCATCCCATGCAGTTCCCACAGACATTGAGACCCGCATGCTTTGGTCCTTTGTAGCTTTCCCATGCTTCAGGAGCCCAAGAGACATTAAAACCCATATTTGATGGAGTCCTGTATCCTGTGATTTCCCCAAACACATTACTGAATACCGGAATTCTGAAACAGAGTTCATGGTCTGTTTGTTCTGTTTCTCCTCCTGACTTTTTTCTTTTTAAATCATGAGTGAAGTCAGCTCCAAAGCATATAAGTGCAGTGACTTTGCTTTTTATATGCTATGTTTCTATTGACTTTAAAACAAATCTGATCACTCAGAAAAGCTACCAAACCCAGCCCTGAGAAATAAAAAAAAAAAAAAAAAAAAAAAAAAAAAAAAAAAAAAAAAAAATTAAGAGGCAACCCTTAAATGGGGGAGGGTGGGCATCCATGGCTGCTGACCAAGAGAGCACTTCCCCCAGGTGTGACTATATTAAAGCCATATTTCACTTTAATGGGGGAAGGACTGGGAGAGAGTCAGGGGAAGGTGGCCCCTCCTGATGCATGGGACTCCGTTTGGGCTAATAAAAGACCACTTAACTATGAGGGCTCATTACAATTAAATTGTCTCTAAACAGTTGCTTGCTTGGTAAACTTCAAGAGTAGAACAGCTGGAGCACATGTAGGTTGGGGGAGCTGAGGTCTGTCCTTCCCCTGGAGCCAGTAGAGGATTTCAGGGACTCTTGTAAATCTAAGTGCATGGAGGTGCTATTGAATGTTCTTTTTAGTCCTTTCCCTCAGCACAGGACCCAAAATCAAGGTATGGGATCTGCCCTAAATCTCAATATAACCCATCTTGCCCCCTACTCATGCCACCTATTCTAGTTTGCTTTCAAGGTAATATTGGTCTTGTTAAATGACTTGGAGACTGTTACCTCATTTTCTATTTCCTGAAACAATTTATAAAGTAGATTATTTATTATTGGATAGATGGGTTGAATGTACTTTAAAGCCTTACAGTAACTTCATTTGTAGGCTTTTAGTTTTAAATGTATGATTTTTGTATCTACCCATGAGACCATAATAATGATCAAGATAATGGAAGTATCCAGATTCTCCAATATTTCCTTTAATTTTGTAATTTCTCTCTGATTTCTTAAACATTTACACCAGCCTAAGCCCCAGAGAGTGACTGATCTGCTTTCTTTTTTCTTACCAAAGTTCGTGTTTTATTTGTGTGTGTGTGTGTGTGTGTGTGTGTGTGTGTGTATAATATATCATGCATATTATAAACTTCATGTCACATTATGTTCTTCCACAACCAATTATTTTGCGAAGATATTCAAATAATAAAAATCTAATATGTTCACTTAGGTAAATGAGTTGTTCGAGTATACCTATGCATCTGTGTGGGATCATTTTTTCATCTACCTTAAGGATTACCTTAAGGTCTTCTGGAGATCCCTTAGTTCAATTTTTTTATGTCACTGTGGAAAGATATTTTCACTTGGTTCAATATTCTAGGATTAGTTTCTTCTTTAGTATTTAAATGTGTTGCTACCTTGTCTTCATTCTGGACATTGTTTCAGACAATAAGTCTGCTGTCATTCATTCTGTTTCACGTTAGGCTCATTTCCTTCAGGATATTTTTAGGATTTTCCCTTTACCACGGACAGTGCTGAATTTAATTATAATGTCTTGGTATAGTTTTCTACATGCTTCTTTTGCATGGGGTTTATTATGCTTGTTAGATTTATGGGTTTATAATTTTCATCAAAATTTGAAACATTTTGACTATTCTTTCCTTTTTTTTTTTGGTCCCATCTTTTCTAAATTAGAGATTTATAGTCATACATAGTAGTTGGATTCATCCCAACAAACTCATGCTTGCATGGAAATGTGTTTCAGTTAATAATCCCCCACTTTTGCCTCCCGTCTTCCCTTTCCTCTCCCATTATCCTTCCTCTACTCTACAAGACTTACTTTCACTTGTCTATTAATTTATAATTGATTGGTTCTTTATGTTATTCTATCTTTCCCTCCCCCTTTTCTTTATTTTGCTCTACCTGCCACATATGACAGTAAACATTCAACCTTTGAGTTTTTGAGTTCAGCTAATTTCACTTAGTATGATATTCTACACTTCCATCCATTTACCAGTAAATATGATAATTTTAATTTTTTTAAAGGCTGAGTAGAACTCTAATGTGTGTGTGTGTATATATACACACACATACACACCATAATTTATCATCCATTCATCTATTGATCATTATTTCTTTACATATTTATTTTGATACTTTTCTTCTTTGTTTTTAGAGATTTAAGGTAAATGTGTGTTTTGGTCAGCTTTTTCAATGATGTGACCAAAAGATCTGAAAAGAACAATTTTAAAGAGGAAAATTATATTTTGGGGCTCATGATTTCAGAGGTCTCAGCCCCCTAGATAGCCAACTCAATTCCTTGGGGACTGAGGTGAAACAGAACATCATGGTGGAAATACATGGCAGAGAAAAGAACCTGGGGATATGTCACCAGAAAGCAGAGAGAGAGAGAGAGAGAGAGAGAGAGAGAGAGAGAGAGAGAGAGAGAGAGAGAGAGAGCTCCCTTCAACAAGGACAGATATATATTCCAAAAGCATGTCCCCAATGATCCACTTAGTTTGTTCACACCCTACCTATCTACAGTCACCACCCAGTTAATCCTTATCAATGGATTAAGGCACTAATTAGGTTAAGGTTCTCACAACCCAATCATTTCACCTCTAAACTTTCTTGCATTCTCTCACACATGAGCTTTAGGGGGACAACTAATATTGAAACCATAACTTGTGCCTGGTCCCCAAAAGCTTGTGCCCATCTCACAATGCAAAATACATTTAGTTCATTTCTAAGAGTTCCCATAGTCTTAACAGTTTCTTAGATTTATGGGTTTATAGTTTTCATAAAAAACTGAAACATTTCGACCATTATTTCTTTAAATATTTATTTTGCTTCTTTCTCTTCTCCATTTTTAGGGATTTAAGGTCCATGTGCTAGGTCATCTGAAATTGTTCCCTAGCTCACTGGTGCTTTTTCCCTTTGCTAAATTATTTCTGCCCTTCCTGGGAATCATTTAGATAGTGCATCTTCAAGTTCACATATTTAATATTTAATTTGTATGAAACCCATTCAGTGCATTTTTAATCTCTAACATTGCAGTTTACATCTTTAGAAGGATGACTTTATTTTTACTTTTCCCAGGTAGCCACTTAACTTTTGAAAACATAAAATGTAGTTATTCTTGTCTGGTAATTCTAATATTTATGCCAATTTTCTGGGTTATGTGTGATTGATATTTTTCCCATTTGATTCACTATGATGATATTTTCCTTTTGTTGTCTGGTAATCTTTAATTAGATTCCACATACTGACATTTACATTGTTGGGTGCTGGATATTTTCTTCAAATATTCCTGAGTTTTATTTTGAGATTTTATAACAGCAATTGCAAACAGTTCGATCCTTTTGTTTCTTGGGTCTTTTGAAGACTTCTTAGGTAGGGTGAGAACAGCATTTAGCCTAGGTCTAATTACATTCCACTTTTGAGGTAAGACCCTTCCAAATCCTCTACCTGATGTTCTATAACTTATGCAATTTTCCTGTCCATTACATTGGGATAATCCAGGCAATATTCCAGTACTGTGTGTATGTCAACTACAATTCTCACAAATCATTTGGGATTCTCTTTCCCTTGTCTCCTGTAGTTTACACACACAAACACACACACACACACACACACACACACACACACACACACACATTGAATACCTACTCAAGAATAATCCTCTGCTTGTCTCTTTAGAGTTCCCTCTGTGTCTCTCTCCTTTCTGCTACTCGTTGCTGGAAAGTCCAGCCAACTTGATCACCCTAGATTTGCAGTTTTGTCTCCTCAACTCAGGAATTTTTCAGGCTTGTTCTGGATTGCTGCTTCCAGAATTATATTCTATATATTCTCTCAAAACATTTGGGGAATTCTTAGGCTTTATTTCTTTTCTAAATCTTTCTGAGGGTGCATGTTATTTTTTTGCCTGATGTCCAGTGTATTTAAAATAATTATTCCAGATATTTTATCCATTATTTTTATTTGTTTCAGGTGACTAGGTAAATACAGTTTCTGTTACTCCTTGGTCAAAAGTGGAATCTGTATGAATTCATTTTCTAAATAAAATACCATATTAAATGTGTATTTGCTTTGACTTTTAAAATTTTTCAGTACTTTTTCATAATTCTTTAGAAAAATTACTACCTCGAGTTTTCACATTTATTATATAATGCTCTTAATATTCCCCTTTTTCTTCAATAAAGTCTATTTTATGTGCTATTACATCACATTTTCACTCTTAGGTTAGTTGCTTGCAAGTTCCATTTTATATTGACCAACCCAAATTTTATGTATTTTATTATATCAATTATTTTTGTTGCTTTTGGGTTTTTTGTTTGTTTTACTTCATTAGTGCGTATTAATATCTCTATTATTTTCTTTCATCTATTTTTTCTTGAAATTATTTACTTATTTTCTGAATTCTTGAGAAATTATTTTTAATATTTCCTACTCCCTAAAATAAACATGAATATGACTCTCCCTTTAAAATTTTACTAATATTTTCATTGTAATTCATTTCTAAAATTTTTTTTTTGTCTAACAGAATTTCTGCTCTGACCCACGAATTACTTGAAAACATTTAAAAACAAACAAACATCAAATATATAAGGTGAGGATGAGAATACAGTTGACCATCTTTTCAGACTTAATGACTTTATTGTGACATGATATGGAAAAGCTAGGTCGAAGATTAAATATTTTGTGTTGTGTAGTTCTCATACCCACCAGTTTTTAAAATTTGTTTAAGTCATGATTACCGAAGTGAATGTTTTTTCCACTCTTGACTCACATTCATTGTTTCTTATGAGGAGTTAACAGTTATTTGAATCATTTCTCCCTGTGTGTAACATGTCATTTTCTTTGACTGATTTTGAAACATTCTCATTGTGTTTGGTTCATAGCACTTTGTGTGTGAAGGTTGGTCATTTCCATGTTCAACTTCTTGGGTTGGCTGATCTTGATTTTTTAAATTTCTAAATTTCTTCAATTTTTTAAACTTTATTGTTCTTCAAATAGTCTTTGTTTTATCTTCCCTCCTCACCTTCTTAGATTCAAATTCATTATATTTTTTAATATTTAATATTTTTCTCACAGACCTCTGAAGCTTCCCTGTTCCATTTTTTTCTCTCTCTCTGTTCTTCAGATCAAATTTCTTACCTTGATGATCTGTGTCATCTTTATTATTTGGTTGAGATTATCCATTAAGTTTTTATTTTGGTTATTATGTTTTTTAGTTCTAAAATTTCCATTTAGTTCTGCTTCAGCACAAGATTGTCTGTATTTTAATTCATTATGCTCATATTTTCCTTTATGTTACATGACAGAGCTGTGTAGCTACATTAAATCTGCCCATTTGTTCAAACAATCTGTGCCATCTTGGAATTGACTTCTAGTAATTCCCTAGGAATGGATCTTAGTTTGCTGATTCCCTACATGCTGAGTAATCTAGTTGTGTCCCTGGATAATGTGAATGTCATACTGTGGAGTCTCTGGATTTTGAGACTTTTTCTTGAGAAGTTTAAAACTTTTTATTTGCAAAGGTATCACTGGGTGAACCCAGACTGTACAATTTGGCTCTTGGGAGTCAGTTCAAATGCCAGTCCAGTTAGTTGTTCATCATAAAGTATTGTTTCCTTTGTACCCCGCATGTGCTTATTTAAAAAGTAATCCAGAAGTTTGGGGGTTTCTAAAAGGAATCTGGGATTTTCCTTATCTGGTTCTTTCCTTTCTGCAATTCCCCCAATTTATATTAGCTCTATAACTTGGTCTTCTTGTTCATCAGGTCACAAACACAGCGTATTTTTGTACAGGTGTAGAAGTTTCCCATCATATTACTCTGACAGCAACTATCCTCAACCTTGAACAACAGAAAAAAGGGCCGCCATTCTGCTCTTGTCTTTCAAGTTTTGATTTGGTTCTCTTTTGAATTCTGTGGTCAGATGCTTTTGTTTATTTTACCTCCTCCTTGTGATTCGTTCAGGTTTAAGCTGTCAATAAGCAAAACGATCATTTTGTTTGGTCAAAGTGGATAAAGAATTTATAACTTCTTTTTTTAAAACCTAATCTAATCATCTTTGTGTTTTAATCAGAAAGTATAATCAATTTATTTTCATAAATTATGTAGCTGAATTATTATCACATCATTTAGCATTCTCTTTATACTTTCATTACCTTTTCATTCTGTTTGTTTTCCTTACTTTTTAAAACTCCCTCTGTGATTTTGGAAGTAGCACATTCCATCTTTATTTACTTAGTCATTATGTTTTAGTTTCTAATATGCACAGTGCACCTCAGAATCTGAAGTTAATATCTCTATCTTCCTAAACAGTATAAGAATCTTAGTCCATTTTAATCTTGATCTATCTATATTCCTTTATTGAATTTCACAGTCAATTTGTCATTTATATTTTATCTTTCTCCCTTTATCATTATTTTCTTTTCACATTATTTCATTCTGGATTCAATTTTATTCTTGAAATTTATAGAAACACACTTTCAGTAAGATTGTTTATTTCTTTAACATGTGTTCATTCCACCTTTACCTTTGGATGGTAGTGTGAGTGGGGATAGGGTTCTAACTGGTGTATTGCTTTTAATTTTCACTGTGAAGAAATCTTCCAGCTGTTTATTTGTACCTTGACACATCTTTGAGCTATTTTATTTTTACTTTATTTGTTTGCCGAGAATCAGGTGTTTTATACTTTGTGAACCTGAGCATTTAGATGTGCCATCATTTGTAAACATTTCTCTGCCATGTGTTGATGAATATCTCTTCTCCCCCTTTCTATTTTCTCATGGAATTCCCAGACCATGTAGCCAGTGCTGCAAGTTCCAACTTTCTTTCTCCCTTTCTTCTTTCATATTTTCATTTTCTCCATCTTTCACTGTTCCACTATGTTTAACTTGTTAGTATTTATCATATAGGCGATGAGTTATATATTTATTTTAGTCCAAACTGCTTTTTAAGACATTGTTTTTCAATGGCTGTTTTTAATTTCTGAGACTTCTAGTTTGTTCTTTGTTAAATCTGCAAGTATATATTTTTTAATTTCTCAGCATTTTCTTGTATGTTTTAGATGCTATTTTATCTCTCTTTACTGTTGTGCCTCCTAACCACATTAATGTTTTTGGTTATTATTTCACATTAAAATTTTTTTCTTGCTTTTTTAAAAAATGAGAAGTCTTTGGTAATTTTGTTATATTCCTTCTTTGTGAATTTGTTTTTATTTCTGACAGGCAGAGATGGGAATGGACGGATGTGGTGAGGCACCATCTATTTAGGGTCAACATGGTGGAAAGAAGAGGAGGAAAGGATGCTTCTGAGAATTCACCTAGAGATGTTGTCCACCCTGAAAATTTAAGAATTTTGATTTGATTTTAAAATTAAAGGTTTGTTCACTTTCTTCTAAAGATGTAGAATCTCTCTACTCTTTCAGACTCAAAAATATAAGCAACAGTGACACAGTACAAACAAATTCCCAAGGTAACCCTTAATATGGATTGTGAAGCATGTTTCAAAGGAGAATTAGATTATTATAATTCTGAAGGTCTGTAGTCTAGCATCATTAAAGTGTGCATTGAAACCTTTATAAACTAGTCTTAAACTTTGAGTACTTGCCTGTGGGAACATTTAAAAAAAGCCTATAGTTGATAATAAAAAATTTAGTACATGAGGACAATTATTTTCTTCAATCAGAAAATCTTCCATGGTAAATTTAACATAAGAAAAACAAATTATAAGCTACTAGATAGAGGAAACTTAGCTATAGATTCTAAATGTGGTAGGACTGAACACTAAAACCACAGTCATGCTATTTATTCCTCCCCTTGCTCATTCAGCCAATAGTGGAGGTGCCCTGCTATATTGCAATTATTCTGCCAGACCCCGGGGACATATTAACGATCAAAGCAGGACTGCCACTCTTTTAACTTCAAAAATTATTTTGGATAAGTGAATTGTTTATGAAATTAGGTAGGTTGATTTTATCATGTCATTATCAATTAATTATTTATCTGTCTTTAAAAAAATCCTGACTACACAATTTGCTCCAGGCATAGCTTTGCTTTCAGGATAAAGATATTTTTTGCCTTTTTATATACCTCTGGTCCCACTTCATTCTTCTTCTATTAACTTTACTCTGTCTTAAAGCCACACTGGTTTTTTTTTTTTTTTAATTGTAAATAAATGGGATACATGCTGTTTCTCTATTTGTACATGGAGTCAAGGCATACCATTTGTGTAATCATAAATTTACATAGGGTAATGTTGTTTGATTCATTCTGTTATTTTTCCCCTCCCCCCACCCCTCCCACCCCTCTTTTCCCTCTATACAGTCCTTCCTTCCTCCATTCTTACCACCCTCTTTATCCCTAACCCTAAACCTAACCCTAACCCTAACGCTAACCCCCCCCACCCCCCATTATATGTCCTCATCCGCTTATCAGCGAGATCATCTGTCCTTTAGTTTTTTGAGATCGGCTTATCTTACTTAGCATGATATTTTCCAATTTCATCCACTTGCCTGCAAATGCCATAATTTTATCATTCTTTATGGCGGAGTAATATTCCATTGTATATATATGCCACGGTTTCTTTATCCATTCATCAATTGAAGGACATCTAGGTTGGTTCCACAATCTGGCTATGGTGAATTGAGCAGCAATGAACATTGTTGAGCCACACTGTTTTATTTGGTCTTCTGATCATTGCCCCCAAATGACCCGGGCCTTCACAAGCACCATTTCCTCTGCCTGAACTGCCTGACCCTTATCTATTTTACATGATGAAGTTCTCTTCATTCCTTAAATATGACCTCAAGTTACTTTATATTTTTTCTTTACAACAATTTCACTATTCCCAAGTACCTACTAATATACATGGTCATTTAGAATGTTAAGGCATTTCAGTTGCAAGTAACATAGAGATGTGACTCAAATATTTGTTCAAATAATAAGGAGGGTTGTTTTCCCCAGAAATGTATAGGAAGGATTCCTGGCGTTTTCATTGTAGAGAGTTCTGTGATTGCCCAGGAACTCTTAGGTTACCCAGTTCTACTCTCTGGGAGGCTCTCTCTTATCCAACATGCACCCTGTCCACACTGAGGGGACATTAGGAAAGAGCAGTTTCACCACTTTAACAAGCCATTTCTTTTTGATATGAATTCAGGAACTTGGAAATTGCTAGGGCCAAAAAATTGTAGGCCAGAAAGTCATGACCAAATTTGGGATTTCATTTACTCAATGAGAAACTCTGTGTGGCTTTCAATAAAAAGTCTTTTGTTTTCTTGCCCTTGGATTAGAAATAAACAGGTACAGCCCCAATTCACCCTCCACACTTTGAGTTAGGTTACGGTCTATTTTGTGTGACTTTTCTGAGTTCCTGGATGAAGAGTAAGGGTTATTTTTAACTACCAAAGATGAGACATAACTTTCCTAGTTCATGATGACTAGTGTAATGCCACATCATGAACAACCACAGAATGGGAAGTTTTACTCCATGTATGTATAACATGTCAAAATACACTCTACTGTCATGTATACCTAAAAAGAACTTATTCAAAAAACTGGAAAGAACAGAATGATGATGCGTAGGACTTGAAATGTCTTAGTGTTTAAAAAATGTTGATTTTTCTTTTATCTCCTCCAAAAGACTTTTTCATATTTCTAGGTCATAAACAACAGACATCATTTCTCTACAATCTAAATCTTTTGGTAGCTATAGTAAATATGTTCATTCTTACTAAAGTGCCAATTACTCTTACCCAACGTTTCAGGATATAAATATTTACTTCTGTATATTTTCTGAGAATTATTTCATTTATGTATACACAGATTGAATCCTTTCTGCTGGCAATCATTTGAGACAAGTGATGGATTTTACGAGGAATTCTTGGGATAGCTTAGGGAAAATGTGGTAAAATAAAACTGAGCAACAGAACTGTTAGTCAACTTTCTGTTATTCTAACAAATACCTGAGAATGTTGCCTTATAAGGAAGAAATTATTATGGCTCCTAATTTTGAAGGTTTCAGTCGATAATCAGTTGATCCTTTTGCTCTTGATCCTATGATGAAACAGTGCTTGGTGGCGGCAAAACCTTTCACCTTGAGACAGGGTAGCACCAGGAGAAAGGAAGAGGAGGGATCGAGGTCTCACTGTCTCCTTGGAGAGTACACCCCACCGTTGGAAGACCTCCCACTAGGCTCTACCTATTAACATTGTCAATACCTTTCCATATCATCACAGGCCTGGGAGATAATCTCACACCTGGACATCGGGGGACAAGATTATATTTCATTATGATTTTAAAATGTGGTTTGAGGATATCTGAGATAAGTGGAAGAGGGTCTGATCTACCAGGTCAGAAAGCTCATCTGTGAAGGATGTGCTATGGCAAGATGTTGCTAGGAGCAGAACGAAGGCTGTGGTACTTCATTCTCTGGGGAGGAGGTCTGAGACAAGGTCCAGGACCCTGGGAACTCAAGAGGTAAGATTCTAGGCAACAAAATCAGGGCCATAATGAATTTTGAGGAAAAAAGCAATAAAGTAGTATTTTATAATGCATATTACTGCAACAGTGAAATAAATTTATGCACATCTTGTTGAATTTTCTTAGAAAATAAGTTCTTAACAGTTTCAAAAGAGATTACTAATAATTGATATATAATAAAGTATTGTTTTTAAAAATGTAAAGGACAGTTCTCAGTGGCTTTTACTGCATAATACTTTTGTATAGCATTCATGATTTATTTTAAGAGATGTTATTAAAATACATCATGAAATTCCTTGCTGTGTTTACTGAAATATTATTGAAGATATTCCTCAAAGGATAATAAAGTATATTCCCTATGAGAATCTATGGATTCAGGAGAAATGTATTCTTTGTTCACAGGATTAAAATAGCACTGAATGTCTATAGCAGTGGTTTATTTTTATCCTAGAGGCATTTATTAACTCAGACTGAGTGTCAGCTTCTGTGTTAGGTCTGAGGGTACAGCAGTGACGAAGACAGTCAAAAATCTTTCACAAAACTTGTAGTGAGGGAAGAAAAGTAGATCAACAACAGCAAACAGATTAACAGATACAATACACCAGATGATGAAAAGTTCTCTGGAGAAAAAATAAAAAGGAGGAAGATAGGGAAAGGTTGGCCCATGGGGCCCCACTGAGACAGTGATGTTTAAATAAGAGCTTAAGAACAGGTGGCTTTTATTTCATGACTCTCGGGGTATAAGAGAAAAAGCTACTTGGATATCTGGGGGGAAGGTTTTGCAGGTAGAGAGAGAGGCAATGCAAATTCTCTCAGGTGAGAACATGAGTGGAGGATTTGAGGAACACTAGGGTCAAGAGAGGCTGAAGCAGAACACAGAAAGGGGAGTTGTGGAAGGACCAGGGAATGTTCCCAGCATACAGGAAGTACCAGTGACTTGAACTGAGAAGTCTTCTAGTAAAGAGATACTCAACTAATAGGAGATTGGAGTAATAGGGGAGTGAGTAGTAAAGAGATCTCTAAATAACATAGAAATAGATCCAGAGCATTTCTTGCCTCTAGGTCTGAGACAGCTCAACCAAGATAGGATCAAATCAGGTTAGAGACACTCCTCCAAGGGCAGGAAGTTAGATCTCATGAGTTTACAGAATTTCTAACATTTCCAGGATGCTCCTCTGTGTAATAAATTTCTATGGTCAAAATAAAAAGGTGACCTCCTACAATAGAGGTCAAAAGACAGGTTGGGCAAGACACTTAACCTTTCTGTACTTCTGCTACCTTATCTATAAGTAGGCTTGGTAATGTTTAGTCACATAGAATAATTAATGTAAGAATTAATAAATTAACCTTTATCAAGCACTCAGAATGAGACCTGGTGCCTAATCAGTGTTCATTCAGTGTTAGCCATTATTATTAACACTATTGGGCAGACTTCACAATATTTTTATGCTCAAAAATGAACATATTTTTATGGTAATAACTATTAATTATGAAGAAGTTTTTGGAAAAAAAAATATTCCTCATTAAGTCTTAATGCAGGGACAAGTTCAATTTAATACAAAGTTGATTGAAAACAGTCAACTCCTTCCCCCAACCAATTAGTGGGAGTAAGAGGGAAACTTTTGGGATCCATGTATCAGAGTACTCCCTTAAATTCCTTCTAGGCATGGGCTTCAAAAATGATAGTTTCTATCTGTACCCACTGGGTTCAAAAGGGAGGAAATGGGGTGAGATGATATGGCTTTGTGCCATTGGCAGAAGATGGGGGAATAATATCTATTCCAGAAAGAGGTTGACTGCACAGCCATGAACTCTGGGTTCAGCCTCTCAGAAGGAATAAACACTGAACCCAAGTGCATTAGCCCTTCTCCATGCCTTTCCAATCAGTCCTGCAAAAATAAACAGTTTATACATTTAAAGTAACCCTAGAAGACCCCCCTCACCAATTATTTTATAAGTATTCCTTGGAAGACAAACACATTTCTCTTGCTCCTCTGTTCGTGGCAGCCATTTGTCTGTCATGCACTATTAAAGTGGGAAGCTAGCCTGTTTTCCTTGGGGCTTCAGAGTCCAGAGCTATTTTGGGAAATAAAGTATCTGAACATTTGCTACTCGCTGGAAAAGTGTTTCATCCCTCTAAATTTCCCTCTCAGTAAAGCCCTCCTACCTCTTCACCTGAGTGAGGTTTTCTGTTTCTTGAGTATCAGCATTCTGTGGTTGTCCTGGGAGGAAGCTGAGTGTGGAACCTGGGAGGCATAGTACTCTTAATGCTCTGTTCCCATCCATGGGAATGATAAAAATATCTACCTCTACTTAACAGGCATGATGAGCCAGAGATGTGTGATTTAACCCATGCTGATATCATAAGTGGTGTACATTAATAACCAACATTTATTTAAAATGAGGCAACCGAGTCAAAGACTATAGAACAGCATATCTGTTCAGCATATCTCTGAAACTCACCTTATCACAGTAGTCAACTCTTTCTATTATGCCATGCTGAGTCCCTGTGAGAACAGTTGGCACAGATTTCCCCACAGATGACTCCCATGTGTTGGGTTATGTCACAAGGAGCTCAATGAAAACAATTGTCAGTCACTCTAAGAACCATCCTGTAGTTCATGCATGAAATAGGGAAGTTAAAGTTCATTATCATAAGCAAATTACCCATGGTCACATAGCTCAAAAGTGATAGGCCTGATATTTGAACTCAAAGCTCTTTTTCGAAACCCACACATTAAATTGTTGCTCCGTTACTCACATCAAGAATGTTTTTATTCTGTCTATCTCATCTTATCCAATCCTATCACAGTTATTGGCTGTGGGTGTGAGTACACATATTTCCCCCTATGATTAATTTTCCTACCTTCTTGGGCAGAATTAATACCATTTTGTCTTCCAATATTTTCCTTTCTCATTAATCTGGGAGTTGTCTTTTTCAATTTTGTCTTTTCTTGTATACATAAAAAGATTATATAGAAGCCTTTTCCTTGAAAGTGCTCAATAAAGAATTACTGTTTCTTCAAGGTCATTTTGTCCTTGTTTAAGGAAACTTCTAAGTTCCTATACGATTTCCAATTCTTATGGACTGTATTGTGCACAACTGGATTCATTTTCATTAAGTATGGGATGTGTGTGAGTCTTGTGATAAGATACCCTAAACTCTAACAGGCCCTGCAATAGACAAATTTTTTTGTTTCTCATGTGAAAACCTTCAGATTATTTACCCTTTTGATCTGTAGGTTAAACCAAATTGAGTCTAAAAGGAGGATTGAGATTATTAATTGTCAATACTATATTAGAAATTATATTAGCCCTAGCTTTGTAGAAACCCTACCTAAAGGCTTCTTAGAGAGAAAGAGACTTCTTTTAATCAAACCCAAGTTCCAACCAAAGGTTGGATCAAGGTTGTGGAGGTTCTGACACATTCAAATTTAATACTAACTTAAAATTAGTTAACACCTTAAGAGTTGACACTACATAGAATTCTTTTTTGTAGCTGACTTGCATGTGAGGAATGTATGAGTGTGTGTGTTTGTGTGTGTTTAAGTAGCAAATCTACTGGGTAATATTTTAAATACCTAAATCCATTTTCTCTCTAAAGTCACTAACTTTTGGTGAAAAATGAACTGATTATATTCTACATTTGAAGTGAGACAAAATGAAAAATAGAGGAAGTTGATAGTATGACTGCTTTTAGTTGTCAAATAAATAGTAGCTCTACTTAGTAATTAAGGAACTTTTCTTGAACTGTCTTGAAAAGGAGTCAGGGCTGGGATGAAGGCATCTCATTGACTCCTTCCATGAAGGACACCTTCTCCTCGATCCCTCATTTGGTTGCTTGTCTCCCTCACTAGGTAATAACTCCAATAATTGTGTGGATGGAGCATGTAATAGCTAACATTTATCAAACCCTAACCACATGCTAGTATATTCTATGAAGCTTTTTTCGAGGATCAGTTTATTAAAATACCTTAAGATCCCCTTCAGGTAGCTAATACCATTACAGTTATATCACATATGAGGAAATCATGACCCAGTTAATTACTTACCAAGGCATCCAACTACTAAATGGATTTGAACAAGATTGGAACTTAGAATGTCTGGTATCAGAACCCAAACTCTAAACTAGTAGGCTCTACTGCCTCATTGAATAATGGTTCAATGAACGTCTATAGTTTATGCTAATATGCTATATTTAAATACATTGTATGCATTAATTCAAAATATTTATATTGCTTATATGATGTATATAATATCCATATCCATATTCATGTATATATATATATATAAAGGTTACTAACATATATACTGTCCCAATATTTGTTAAATATACACATATGTATAAAACATATATTTCATATAAATTTGTAGATATTCCTCAAATGTGTTAAGGTAGTATATTCTATATTGTTATATTTGGTATGAAATAAGTGAATAGTACATTATTGCTATATCTTATATAATTTATGATTATTAAATTAAAATTAATGGTTCTGGAATGGCTGCACAATCCCTATGGTCAGCTTAGTTCTCACCTGTGACTCTAATGTCAATCAAACAATCCACAACCACATATATTCAGGTTGTTACTATAAAAATGATGAAATGGAATCATTTATATCACTACCAGGAGGCAACCTTTGATTTCCCAGTGCTCTTTACACGTTGCACACTCTTTCCTGTGGCTATTTCCTATCAAAAGTTTTCTTTTTTATGATGACAAATCTTGTTTTTCTAAGACTTCTAGATTCTGAAGGTTTTTATCATTCATTCTCTCAACAAATTTGCAGTGACCTGTAAGCCATAGGTTAATAGTTTTACAATTATGGTCAAATACACTTTTTCCAAGAAGAGGCAAAATATTTGGCTGGGGACAAAGCATCACCTTTCTATGGAAGATATTTTGTGTGTTCTTCCTGAAAGAAGAATGTACCAGTAGTTTACATGCTAGAAGACAGGTCATATATAATTCATCTTTTACTTTGGCAATAAACCAAAGGAAAAAAAAATTCCTCCCTTATATTATTGCTTTAATGAGAAAAAAAAAAAAATCTCCAGTTTGTGTTCTGACAATAAACTGTAGACTAAGATAGAAGTCTGGGAACATCTACTCTTATTTAGTCAGATTGTGGAATTCAGGCAACATTCCCAGATTGGATATTGGGAAGGAGCTGACAATTAGAATCCCAAATTAAGGAATTCGGAGTCCATGATTACATATTGTCTCCTCCAGGAACCAGTGTAGATGGAATGATCTTCAATGAAATAACTCCAGCTTGGATATGGAAGTACACACACACACACACACACACACACACATTCCTTTGTTGGTCAAATAAAGTTGTTTGTATTCATGCTGTTGCTTTAAGATCCCAGCCTTTAGTGAGAGCTTCCATTTTCCCAGAGCAGTTCAAATGAACATGGAATTGGAAACAGATGTGGGCTCCGGCATATTATTGCACAAGGGCGAATGGGGCATAGGGAGGGAAAGGAGGGGGAGGTGGCAGGGACCGAGTGAAGGGACCTTCAGCAGCCCCAGGACTCTCATCCCTGGAGGGGGTCTGAACTCCGAATTCCACCAGCCTGCACTCTGAAAATGAACTCCTAACAGAAAACAGATGAGAGTAGACCTGGAGTTAGGGGAGGGGGAGGGGAGGGCGTCGTGAGGAGAGTGTGGGGAGCAGGGTTAGAGAGAAAGCAAAGTCAGGATGGTGTAGAATGCGGTGAGTTTATTAACATTCCCGGTATAAGGATATAAACGTGCTTGAGAGGGTGTTGGGCGTTGTGGGTGAGGCATGCCTAAGACACTTAGAGTCTCCTGCACACGGAATCCCCATTGTTTTCGCTCTGCTGAGAACCAGTGACATTCAGAAGTTACATACAAGAGCAGGAAGCATCAAGCCAGATTTTTTCCCCCTTTCTTTTTGCCTGGGAAACATCTCATCCAAACAGATCACTTGCTTTTGCAAATGCCAGTAGTCCTGATAAATCAAGCTCACTGGAGTCAGCACAGTCCTCATGTTACTTTCCATAAGGGCTTTGTCTGAGCAGAGACATGCCAAGGAGCGTCTGCAGCGGGGGAGGAGGGAGCTGGTCCAGAGCAGAGTCTGGACAATAATACCCCCTAGTTCTCTCCAGCCTGGGAACCAGAGTTAATTCACTTCTGTCTCCTTCTAGGACCTGCTTATCAGAGATTTGACAGTTCCCAGATTTGAATGAGCCTTTCCATTTTTCTTTCCTTCTTTTGAGCAGCTTGATCTTCCCTCCTTAGTAAGCAAGAGGAATAAGTAGGCAGCTATAGGATGCAGTGGCGCTAAGGAGGCTACTGTTTTTGGATCTTGCTGTGTTGGCATTTGAGAGCATTGAGCTGGCACTACATGTGGTGGGTGTTGTTTGACCTTTGAACTCATTGGGCAAGACAGCTTTAAAAGTTCTTTGAGGGAGTCACACTAATCACAAATCAATGGCTCTCAATGGGAGGGGGAGATCGAAAATGGATATTTGGCAACAACTGAAGACATTTTTGGTTGTTCTAATTTGGGAGGGATTGCTACTATCTTTTCCTAGGTAGAGGCTGCGAATGTCATACGACCCACAGGACAGTACCACAAATTTCTGGTCAGAATATCAATTATGTCAATATATAGAGAGAAAACCAGATTATAATGTGTAATTCATAATCCTTGTGATAATTTGAGGACAAAGGTGGTATAGATATATAAAATTCAAAATCATTCTTGAATAACATTTTAAGGCCATATTTCAAAAACCCTAAGTGCCCTAAATATCTTTATGAAGATGATGATGAAATTATACTAAGAGTTATTAGTCATCTTGTGCTAGGTATCAAGCAAAAATTCAAGCACTGTCCACATTAATAAATTTGTTTTTCACTAAAAATTTAGAAGATAGGAAAGATCATTTTGCTGAATTTCAGAAGAAGGAAGAGAGATGCAGACAGCTTTAGTTTGAGGTCACATAGCCCGTTAAATGCAGAACTGGTTTTTCATGGTGCAAATGCCAAGGGCACCATTCTCAGAAGGACCCCCTCTTTGTTTTAGTGCTCTGCTGTTATTTTAGAGTACTTAACAATTTTTCACTTGATCTTGTGTCTTATAGTTGAAGTTCAAGTGGACAAATGTGTGTGTGTGTGTGTGTGTGTGTGAGCAGAGTGTATGCAATGCCAATTTCTTCTGTACCATGTTGCTCAAGTCATATGAATACATAATTCCAGTGGACCTACTAGGTATGGGAGTTCATAGAAATTGAGCAAGTCCCAGGTAAGTGTGGACCCTGGCAATCCCACACATTCAGTTCAAAGCAGAACTTACAATGAATGCAGAAGAAGGTAATGGGATTCTAAGAAACAAGAATGCCCAGATGTCCTGGCCTAGCCCTTCTTCCTCATGTCCCTCCCCTGGATAACATAACTGTGTAATTTCAGTAATTCCTATGGTTTGAATGTGTCCTCCGAGGGTTCAGATATTGGAATATTAATCCCTACTGGAGGCATTGAGAGGTAAGGCCCAATGGAGGTGTTTAGATCATGAACATCTCCACACTCATGAATGGAGTAAGACTGTTCTCAAGGGAGTGAGTTAGTTCCCCTGGGAGTGACTTTCTTATAAAAGCTATCTCCCCTGAACACACGCTTGCTTTTTTCTTCTGCTTTTTACCATGAAATAATACAGCATGAAAACCCTACCATACCAACGTTGTCCCCATACCCTTGGACTTCCCAGTCCCCAGAATCAAGACCCAAATCAAAATCTACAAGCAATCAACAAACATATGGAAAAATGTTCAACATCTCTAGTAATAAGAGAAATGCAAATCAAAACCACCCTAAGATTCCATCTCACCCCAATAAGAATGGCGATTATCAAGAATACAAGCAACAACAGGTGTTAGCGAGGATGTGGGGAGAAAGGTACACTCTTACATTGCTGGTGGGGTTGCAAATTAGTGCAGCCACTCTGGAAAGCAGTGTGGAGACTCCTTAGAAAACTTGGAATGGAACCACCATTTGACCCAGCTATCCCACTCCTTGGCCTATACCCAAAGGACTTAAAATCAGCATATTACAGAGATACAGCCACATCAATGTTCATAGCTGCTCAGTTCACCATAGCCAGATTGTGGAACCAACCTAGATGTCCTTCGATTGACGAATGGATAAAGAAACTGTGGTATATATATACAATGGAATATTACTCAGCCATAAAGAATGATAAAATTATGGCATTTGCAGGCAAATGGATGAAATTGGAGAATATCATGCTAAGTGAGATAAGCCAATTTCAAAAAAACAAAGGACGAATGATATCGCTAATAAGTGGATGATGACACATAATGGAGGGTGGGAAGGGTTAGTGTTAGGGTTAGAGTTAGGGTTAGGGAGGGGGGCAAGAATGGAGGAAGGAAGGACTGTATAGAGGGAAAAGAGGGGTGGGAGGGGTGGGGGGGAAGGGAAAAAAATAACTAAATGAATCAAACAGCATTACTCTATGTAAATTTATGATTACACAAATGGTATGCCTTTACGCCATGTACAGAGAAACAACATGTATCCCATTTGTTTACAATAAAATAAAAAAATACTCATTAGAAATTCAAATAAGTTTGTATAATCACTCATTTCTTAAGTTATGTGATTGCTACATGTTTTCAGAAACTTTGTACCTTTATACATTTAAATATTTTATTATAAATTTTCAAAAAAAATGTACACACCCAATGCAAGATAGAGAATATTCATTTTCCATATGTATCCTTGGCAACATTGTTGAAATTAACCTATTATATATGAGTGCTTTTATTTTTGAACTGTCTATTCTGTTCCTTTGGTTTATGTGTTAATTTTGATGCCAAGACCACTCTGTTTTAATTACTATAGCTTTGTAATATATTTTGAAATCAGGAAAAAAAAAAAAAAAGACCCAAATCAACTTTTCTTGGTAAATGACAGTCTTTAATATTCTGTTAAGGCACATATACAGAAGGCAGACTAAAACAGTGATTCTGCATACAAATGATCTTAGATTTGTATTCAAAGTAATATTGAATAATCCAAAAAGGAATGGCAAATTATGTGCTAATAATTTACAATTTTAATTCTTTACTTAGCATTTCATTAAATAGCAAATCAAACACCATGGCATGTGCATGAGCATATGTGTGTGTGTGTGTGTGTGTGTGTGTGATAGAGAGAGAGAGAGAGAGAGAGAGAGAGAGAGAGATAGAGAGATTGAGGAAGATAAAGAAAAAAAACTTTAAATGTGAGTATCTTTCATAGCATTTTCCCCAAGTATTGGACAAGGGACCTTGCATTTTCATGTGGACTGGGCCCTTTAAATTATATAGCTGAATCTGAGTAACAGAGCTATGATTTGAATTTTGGCAATGTGAACTGAAAATCCACGCTCTTATCTACAAGAGTATCTATTTCCATTCTAGGGTCCAACATAATAAAAATGAGCTAGACTTTTAAGAGGAATTTTTCTTACTGTGAACAGATGCCTTCCAGGGCACAAATGTCACCATTTGAGCAGTAAGAGCAGTGTCCATTTCCTCAAAGTTGCAACTGTTGCTTTCTGGTGTTGTTGCATCTGCCTGCGGGGGTTGCCTCCTGAGCAGCATGTTCGAAACCATCTTATGGTACAGATGAACTCTCATATGCTGCTCTATAGTCTCCTTGTTTTATGACCATACTTTCCATTGATCTAGTTCATAATAATTTTAGTAAATTTAATCTAGTGTGATCTGTGTACTAGGCATTTTATACATCTTTTCTCAAATTAATCTCAACATCCTTAAAAGCTATTTCTTGAGTAATGACGATTAGAGGTCTCATAGAAGGAAGTTATGGAGTTATTATTGGTACCTGAGTCTGAATGATTTCCACAATCCATTTAGTGATAATGAAGTCTCTGTCCCTCTCCTCTGCTGTAAAAGTAGCTATACTCAGGTATTCTGTATTAGTTTTTTTCAGTTGAACATCTTTAGCAGGGTGAAACATTATTTAGGACACTTCCTATGATATTTAACATATCTGGCAATAATGACCTCTATGGAAAGCTGAATTTTTATAATTTCTTATTTTGTTGCATCTTGGCTTGAAACAAAACTTAATGAAGAAACTTACAAAACCCACAAGTTTTGATCAGCATTGTTTTGCTGAGGTAAGTATATAATGTTTTCCTCTGAAATACATGAGGGTTAAAATATTTGAAGAGAAGGAATACCCAAATGGGACACATTTTGGATCATTTGGATGTTTTGGCCATGCCATTGATCCTATCCTGGATACAAACTTGTATGGAATTTTTTAACACTGGCTTTGAACTCTTTTAATACTTCAAGCACAATTTTTAAAAAGGAAATGATCAAAGAAAGAGAATTTTAAGCAAATTTGATCTTACTCTATATTTGTACACTTCAACTTTGCTAAGCTGGTCACATTCACCTTCAGGAATTATATACAGGGCCTTTGAGACAGTATGTAAAATGCTGGATAAGTTGGCACACAGACTCCTTGTGCTCCATGGTTTGGCTGTGTGTCTTATGTCCAGGCCCATATACAGGGGTGTGGCTTGGCACATGGTCCTCAAAACACAAAATACTAGAGAGATGGGGAGAGGGAGAATGATGAAGATAGTGGTACCTGGCACTTTCTTCAAATGCTCAGAAAAAATACTGACAAACAGTGCTTTGATCTACGATTATTCATAGGTGTAGATTTTTATGTGTGCGTCTTATGTGATAATATCTCTGAGTTCTTTCAGTGTTACCCCCAACTTTTGGATCCAACTTGTGCAACTGAGATTAGCAGAGAGGTTATCGCAGCCTGAGGAGATATGGATAACTGGGCTCAATCCCCAAAACTTCCACTTATTATGTATATTGCCTAAAAACCAACCAACCTACCAACAAACCAATTAACAAAAAACACAGCTTGGGTTCATTTATCTAACCTCTGCAACCTCACTTTGCTCATCTATAAATTAAAATAAAAGTAATATACTTACTCTACAGGGATACTCAAAGACTACATGACAAATATAAACTGACTGCACATTGTAAATGTTCAATAAATCAGTTCATGATGTTTATTACATGTGGACTCTGAACGTTGATATAAGAAAAATGGTATGGCTAGTTGTTTTGTTTTTAAATGTAATGAACTATAATGAAATATAATGTAGTGTGCTGAAATCTGTCCAAATTCTGCTGGTAGCAGAGCATTACAATACCAAAACATAATTGCCATAATATTATAATTATTTTTGTAACACTATGTTTCATTTCTAAATGATAAAAATGTTTGGCTACCCAAGATACATATTTGTGTTACTGGATTTGATTTTTGGTATAGAATTTTATTTTAATTATAAGTTGGTTCATTAAAAGTAAAATTTACACCAAACACTTCTGCCATAAATGTGCTTCTGTGATACCTTGATTAATGAACATAAAATAACTCAAATCGGCTTAGAGATCTTCAAGACTGACTTCACAAATAGATACTAGCATTCACATTGATGTAAATGTCCTTTTGCTCTTTGATTTGATATTGATACCTGTAAGGAATCGGCCTCCCAACCACCTGTCAATCTGCGTTTTGCCTGCCTTTCCCGTTACAGGAATTTCCGGCTTACTTTGCCGTAATCTTCCTGCCTCCCACATTACGATTCTAATATGTCATTGGTCCATCTGTCAGTCTGTAATAATTCTCCTCCACGATTGGTTCCTCCCAGCCCGCGAAATTCTAATATCTGAGGAGAAACCATGCGCCATGTTCTTCTTTTCCTTCTTTCCTTTTCCCCAGCGGATATGAATCGTCCGCATAAAATAAAAGTTCCTCGTGTGAGACCTGAGTCTGCGGAGCGTTTTTCTGGGAGCTATCCGAACCATAACTGCCCCTAACAATACCAAATACCTCTCAATCCATTTAACTTCTTTTATTATAATGAAGCATGTGTCACCTTTCATTCACCTTCCTGAACAAACTTTACAACTTGGTTGGTTTGATAGGAGAGACCCAGAGTTTAAGCAGAGTTGAGAAAACCAAATTGAAGAAATCAATGGTAGTCTCTAGTGATGATAGAAATACAATCATAATGGAAATTATACGTAAGACATGGATGGCCTTTGATGCCATTCTAAACATAAAATCTTGTCATTTGTTTATTCTTTTATTCATTCTCTTACCATATATAACTTACTGTGCAAAGTCTGGATTTCTGATTGTCCTATGACTTCATGTTCTTTAGCACCTGTTTTTTTTTTTTTTTTTTTTTTTTTTAAATCAGAGAAAACTATTATCCTGATCCCCTGGAAACTTGTGAATTTTCCAAAAGCCATCATTACTTATCATCTGCTACATATAGCTTGAGAAACCCCACATGAAGTACAACTTTGAAATTAATTGTGTTCTTAATCTCATTTATCATTAACTCAAGAGGGAGCCTTTTTCCAGCTCACACAAAAACGCAGGCATTGAACTCTGTATACATACAGGCATAAGCACATTCACAGGCACAAGCACATTCACAGGCAAGGTTTTTGCTGAATCAGCTAAAGTAATTGGTGCATTGGAGGCACACTGGCTGCCCTGCCAGTTCCACATCAGATAGCCAATGCTATTTA
This sequence comes from Sciurus carolinensis, assembly GCF_902686445.1. Lineage (NCBI taxonomy): Eukaryota > Metazoa > Chordata > Mammalia > Rodentia > Sciuridae > Sciurus > Sciurus carolinensis. The sequence goes on along the minus strand of NC_062223.1, from coordinate 127,888,276 downwards.
TGGTAGGAATGAAATCGGAGACTGAGAAGCTAACAAAGAAAAATCTTCCTTAGAGTTGCCCTTCTACTTTCCTTAGAGGAAGGGAAGAGGAGCTAGTGACTCAGTCTGGCACTATATTAGCCTCAATAGAGAAAGCAAGACCAGATCCTGGTTAAAGCTGAAGACCCTGCAAATAAATATAATAAGGGGACATGTTTCACAATGGACTGTTTCCTAACAATCATATTCACTATAGGGAGAAGAAAATGGAAAATTTCCAATAGGAGAATAAAGAAACTGAACACTTTTGTGAATTTTTCCTAAACTCTTTTAACCAAATCCAAGAATCATGCCAACATTAATAAAATTGCAGAATGCTTCCCAGGGTATTGGAAATGTATTGTGAACCTGTACTGGGTGATAACTATGGGTAGGTGGGGCATGGCTAGAGGAAGTAGGTCTTTGAGGGCATTCCCTTGAAGACTATAGCTTGTCCCTGGATCTTTGCATGTATTCCCTCCTGCCCCCTGTTTCCCTGCTGCCCTGAGTTGGTCAGCTCTCCTCCACCTTGTCCTTCTGCCATGATGTTCTGCCTCACCTTGGTCCTAGAGAGATGGAGTCAGCTGACCATGGACTGAAATCTCTGAAGCTGTGAGTCCAAATAAGCTTTTCCTCCTCTATGTTGTTATTGTTAGCTATTTTGGTCAAAGTGATAAAACACCGACTAACATCAGAACTTTTACTTATCAAACAACTCCTATTATTTCAGATACTTGATTAACGTAATTAAATGAATCCTCACAACAGAACTAAGAGTTTGCAGTACTATTTCCTTTGTGATTGTCAAATAGGAGGTTTGGAGATGACAAAGATTAAAAGGGAGTATAAGAATTTTTAAGCCACGTCATGATTGAAATGTTAAGGGGTAACATTGCTTATGAATACCCAGATGACCATAATAAAGACACAAACAAGTGACACTAGTAGAGGAAAGAGTTGTTTCTTTGTAGATGAAAAATATTTCACACAAATTCTCATCCTACCCTGAATATTTCCAAACTTGATTTTCCCTAAGGTCTGTGATATGAGACCTAGGAAAACCTTGTGTCCACTGTTTGATATAAATTTTGACCCATCTCTCTCTGTCCAGTCCTGGACAGGGTGGGTGTTGTGGGTCAGAACCACAGAGGGGAACTTTTTCAAACCACACGATCCTCCCAGAGGATGAGACAGATTCCAGTGCTTTGAGGGGAAGGCAGAACTGAGGGTGTTATTTTATGGGCTCCAGAGGGACCTAAGCAAACACAGAGTAGTGCTACTCACTTTTTGTCCTTCATACATACAAAGCCTTCTGGACGAAGTACTGATTCACTTCTAAGTTTTCCTTTTCACATCAGAAGGTGGATTTTCATTAAGCCCTGGGTGAGTCTCTCAATACTGAATCATGCCTTTGGTAATTTCATCAATCTTGGCCACCAAAACACCTCAAGCCTGAGATCCCATCAGAAAAATGACATGTCAGATCCCCACTGAGGAAGCCACATGGAACTGCAGGTGGGGACTGAGAAGCCCTGAAAGAGAGATGATGCATCGTGTGAGACAATACCAGGAGGGTTAGATTCCTAGAATTTTAACTTGGGAGTAAACCATCATCTGGAATTAAATGTCCTGTTCTGACAGGACCATCATGTTTCTAGCTTCCAAGCCTCTTTCTTGTTTTATGATTGTTCTTACACACAGCTTCCCATTCCTGTTAAAAGTGCAATATATATACTTGAATTTTCAGAACTATGATTTGAATGATCTTAAATTCCTTTCTATTCTAAGACTTTCTTCCTCTGTGTTTATCTGTATCTGCATGCATATATGTATTATATGTTTGTACAGAGAGATGATTTTCTTGCTCAAAGAAAGAAAATCAAATCTAATTTGAAAACTAAATTGCCTTTGTAGGAATTAAAGGAAGAATGACACTAATAGAAAACACATAACCAGTGTCTGTTTTCTCAGATGATCTTTCTCCCGGATTTTAGCTAGCTTTGCCAGGCCTCTTAGGGCCACTATTTCTGGAGAACTTTTTTGCACAAGGATGTGGGGGCACCCCTTCCACATATGAATGACTGGGACAACTCTGAAGCTTCGTAGGGTTATCCCTACTGGCTACTGTTTGCAAGGAAGCACTTTGTTATAAGCATTTCTTAGTTGTGTTAGTGTTCCAATACTATAACAAATACCTGAGATAATCAACTTATCAAGTAGAAAGGTTTATTTTGGCTCATAGTTTTGGAGGTTTCAGTCCATTATGGATTGGACCTGTAGCTCTTGGTGAAAGCATGGTGATAGAATAAGAATTCTTACCTCATGGCCTAGAAGCAAAAGAAAAAAAGAAGAATGGGATTCCACCATCTCCTTCAAGGGAATACCTTTAATGACTTGAAGACTTTCTGCTAGGCTCTGCATCTTAAAGTTTCCACTAACTTCCAGTAGCTCCAAGCTGGGGACCAAGCCTTCTAGAAAGGGCCTTTGAGGATACTTATCCAAATCATAGCATCAGTGTTCGTGGTATTATTTCTGTCCTTTCTGATTAAATCTGAAGATCATCTATGTACCTTAAAGGTCATTATTGTGTGATCTGATGACCACCCAACCCATAATCCCTTTAGTCATTGACTGAGCCTCCATTTTACGCCATATACTTAAGAAAACATCACATGTAATTGAATCTGTGAAATTATATAAGGTAGTTGTTCAACCATCCCTTTCTAGATAGGTGAACTAAGGTTTGGATATATTAAAAAAATTTCCTAAGACAGCAGAACTAGCTAAGTGACAGAATACGGAATCAAATCCTGATCTGTTAAGCTTAAATATCCACTTTGTCTCGCTCTAGAAAATGCAGGTCATGAATTTCATGAATCATTTATTCAACGTGTATTTATTGAGCTTGTGCCAAGTGGTCGACACTTTCTAGGCACTAGAGAACAGGAAAAAAGATAAGGGAGTAACAATGTAGACCCCTCCTTCTGCCTCCACCAAATTTCCTGATCAAAACTCAGTACCACATTGCTCCTGCCATGCCTGGGATCCTGTAAAACAGAGTTCAGATCCTATTCTACATCCACTATTGAGGATCAACAGTCATCTGTGATTTAAACTCAGTAGCTTTGATTTCCTATCAGTCTCCTTGGAGGAGGGTAACTTCATTCCCACAGGGGCCCTAGAATTTCCCGTTCCTTCTTGCCCTGTGATTACAACTTTCAGTTCTGCACAACCAGAAAAGTTATGAATGGTGCTTTCCCCCTGTTCTTTCACTCCTCCCACCTCCACCTCCCAAGAGCAGCTGTTTTCTATTACAAAACAGGCTGACAAGGTGCTGGTCTGGAGCAGAGTCTCTTTGGCAGGTAATTTTGATGGGGCCCAGAGGTAAGGAGGTGGGTGTCTCTGATGGGTTTCCGGTCCGATTATCAGTCCGTCCCGTACCCCCAGACATGGTTGCTGTCTGTACATCGGACTGACTTCTGGCTTGGAGCCCGTGCCTGCTGAGAGCATCATTCATCCATCAGGGCTAATCCATTAACTTTTTTCCTACTTAAGCCAGGAGCCTGGATATGAAACAAACACCCTGCCTCCCTCTGCCAGAGAACTAGGTACTTGAACACTGACTACTAATCCTGCCAGCTCTGGTGGGGCATTTGTGCTTTGGTTTGTTGTTTTAAGAAAGTAAAGTAGCAATTCCAAATACTAAGAAACAGATGTAGTACGGAAAGTAAATAACAAGTAAGAAAAGCCTCCTTTCATGGTCAAGTTATCTGCAGAAGAGTGGATCCTGTTATGGTTTAAAACAAGAAGTTTCACCTATGATCAAACCAAACTTTATATTCCTTTCGATTTTCCAAAAGTACAGGTGTACTGCTAGCAAAAAGACTCAGCTGAAAACTACTGAGCATTAAAGTCTGGGTCCTGTTCTGCCTCCTGATGGATACCTGTAGGGACTGGTTTTCCCTGGCACTCAACTTTATTGTTTAGATGCAACAAACAGAGCTGGAAAAAACTAATAAGATTTATCATTAATAAAGAAACTGTGCTTATACTTAATTGACTTTGCAGGACTGGAACACTCTCTCTTTGTGAAGAACACCAGATGTCAGAGACTTGGGTGCATATCCCAATTCCGTGATTAATAATAATAACAAAACATGACAGAAACATTTAACATTCAGTAGCATTTAAGAGTAACAATATTTATCAAGCTCTTACTCTGTGTTAATATGAACTAATGTATGCATGTAACACACTTTATCTGATTTAAACTTCATTACAACTTTGATGAAGTAGGCATTATTATCATTATAATCTGTTTTACAAATGAAGAAACTGAGCCTTTGAGAGATTAATTAATGTGTGAAATTTATACCTGGTCTGATCTGTTTCCTCTTATGTAAAGCAGGGGTGAGGACAGGGGTTACAGAACACATTTGGAAATATCCTTATAATTCCAAGATCCTTAAAGAAAAAAGAAAAAAACAAACAGAATATTGTGGAAGGCTTTAACGTGTGTGTGTGTGTGTGTGTGTGTGTGTGTGTGTAAAATGACCATAATGATATTGTACGAATTTACAGAGTTCTATGTAATCTGTAAAACATTCATTTTATTACAGCCACAGAATGAATGTTTGTGCCCCTCCCAAATTCATGTGTTGAACTCCTGGTTGCCAAGATGTTGGGATTTGGAGGTTGGGCAGTTGGTAGACAATTAGGTTTAGGTAAGGTCTGGAGAATGGAGCTGCATGATGGAATTAGTGCTCTTACAAGAAGAACAAGGAATTGAAAAATGCACATGCTCTCTCTCTCTCTCTCTCTCTCTCTCTGCCACTTAAAGACACAGCAAGAAGATAATCATCTGAAATTCAGCAAGAGTTCACTCATCAGGAACACAATCTCTGGTACCTTAGTCTTGGATTTTACAATCCTGGATCCTCCAGGATTATGGGAAATAAAAGTATTTGTCTAAGCCACTCAGTCTATGAGATTTTGTTATAGCAGCTAGAGCAGACTAAGACAATTGCCTTATTTGGTTCTTATAACCATCTTACTAAGATGGATAGAACAGGTACTACTGTTTGTTTTGAAGATGAGAAAATCAAGACTCAAGAGGTTTAAGTTGTTCTAAGAGACAAGTGCCTAAAAGTATCTTCGAATGCTCCTCCAACCTCAATATTCTCCCTTCACAGACTGAATATACAGGCTGTGTATTGGTTGAAATCTACATAGAAGCTTTTCCAATGGGATTTCAGACTTGTTAAGTTAAAATTTTTTCAGGTAGCCACAAGTATGTGTCTGGCCTCAGAACTTTCCTTCTGTATGCAAATACCACGATGCTGGTTTCGAATGACACTTATTGGGGCCCTGACTTCAGAGATGAGTTGCATGGAAGACATGGGACTAAATTCAAATAAGAATTTGCATTCATGATTCTCTAATGCTCATTAATTAGAGTATGATCCTTTTCCAGGCTTGGCAATTTAAGCTCTTGCCAGGAGTTCTTCTCTCCTTTCATCTCTCCAGTCCCGATATATAAAGTCCCCTTGCTCCCCTCTGCCCTGGTGACTCTCTCTGCTCATCATAAATCTCTGCTGAATGGCCTCTTCAGAAAATTACAGTAGCAAACATGGTCCCAGGCAGAAAAAGGACAAAGATGCAGATGGCCTTAAACTCTGCATGACTCCCTTCCTGGATTCTGGTTAAGTGGTCTCTTTGGGTGTCTGGAAATATCCTTCTCTGAAATAAAATTGAAGGATGTAATGCCCATCCCATTTATATTTCCATGCACATGTATATCTATACTTAGCTCTCACAAAATACATAGATTTGGGGAATTTAAGGCTTCATTTGAATGATCTCTGACATTCTCAGTCTCTTGGTCTTTGTGGACATGGGGAAGATGAGGAGAAGGGAAGCACAGTGCTAGATGGACCTTCTTCCTGGTTAACTTGAGATGGTGTTCTTTGTCCTATCTTGTCCTCCAGTGGACTCCTCAGAACACTAATGAGAGGTTCCCCACTGAACACACACCATTGTGCCATTTCATCTTCCCATCATTTTATCTCTTATTCTACAAAACACTTCACTTTTAGTTTGGGGTCTAACCCTTGACCTTGTACTTTGAGCCAGTTCTCTCTAAGTTCTCTCTGAGGGATATGAGTATTCAATAGGGTCCAGAGATAGATACTTTCTTAAATGGGGTTAATTCCCTTATGATTCATTTCTTTGGCTTTGACTCATAGTCCTTAGGCAAGTGCCCTTCTTTTTAAAAAATTTTATTACTATTATTTTTTTTTTTATTTTTACAGACTGCATTTTGATTCATTGTACACAAATGGGGTACAACTTTTCGTTTCTGTGGTTGTTCTCAATGCAGATTTGTGCCCTTCTTAATCAGCATACACATAGGGTTAAGTGGACAAATCGCATATCAT